>NC_082666.1:70921029-72171029 GCF_025265405.1 Mesoplodon densirostris
ACACAAAAGACTAACCTCTGTGGGTAGCTAATGGAACAAAACCAAGAAAAATACCACCTCTGTGGAATCTCAGTAACTTTATGATAAAAGACCAAAATAAACAGCTAAATATATGGATCCTACCAATAAGCCACACTGATGAGACAGAAAAAAGCAAGTAAACTAAGGAAAAAATATTAAGCACTTTCAGAAGATACTATCAGGAGATAAACAAGACTCTTCAGAGCTAAATATTTCCTAATAGAAAAATGCAACAGATGGACTGATGAAGAATAATCCTTTATGGCAGCTGAACCTTTTATTCCAGATGCTCAAATGGAAACAATCTCAAGATACAGAAAACACACAGATATAAATCATTATTTTTTATAATTTTAGTTTTTTTACTGAAGTATAGTTGATTTACAATATTGTGTTACCTTCAGGTGTACAGCAAACATATTCAGCTATATTTATTTTTTCAGAATCTTTTCCATTATAGGTTATTACAAGATATTGAATATAGTTCCCTGTGCTATACAATAAATCCTTGTTGTTTACCTATTCTATCTATAGTAGTGTGTACATTAATCCCATACTCCTGATTTATCCCCCCCATCCCTTTGGTAAACATGTTTGTTTTCTATGTCTGTGACTCTGTTTCTGTTTTGTAAATAAGTTCATTTGCATTTTTAGATTCCACATATAAGTGATATCATATATTTGTCTTTATCTGTCTGACTTACTTCACTTAGTATGATAATCTCTAGGTCTAGCCATGTTGCTGCAAATGGCAGTATTTCATTCTTTTTTATGGCTTAGTAATATTCCAGTGTGTGTGTGTGTGTGTGTGTGTGTGTATCTACCTATCTATGATATATAAATATACACACACATACACACAACATCTTTATCCATTCATCTGTCAATGGACACTTAAGTTGCTTCCATGTCTTGGCTATCGTAAACAGGGCTGCTCTGAACACTGTGGTGTATATATCTTTTCAAATTAGACTTTTCCTTTTTTTCCCAAACATATGCCCAGGGGTGGGCTTGCTGGATCATATGGTAACTCAATTTTTAGTTTTTTAAGGAAACTCCATACTATTTTCCACAGTGGCTGCACCAGTTTACATTCCCACCAGCAGTATAAGAGGGTTCCCTTATCTCCACACCTTCTCTAGCATTTATTATTTGTAGACTTTCTGATGATGACTGGTGTGAGGTGATACCTCAGTGCAATTGTGATTTGCATTTCTCTAATAATTAGTGATGTGAAGCATCTTTTCATGTGCCTATTGGCCATCTGTATGTCTTCTTTGGAGAAATGTCTACTTAGGTCTTCTACCCATTTTCTGATTGGATTGATTTTTTGATATTGAGTTGTATGAGCTGTTTGTATATTTTAGAAATTAAGCCCTTGTTGGTCACATCATTTGCAAATATTTTTCTCCCAGTCTGTAGGTTGTTTCGTCATTTTGTTTATGGCTTACTTTCTTGTGCAAAAGCTTAAGTCTGAATAGGTCCCATTTGTTTATTTTTGCTTTTATTTCTTTTGCCTTGGCAAATGGATCTAAGAAAATATTGCTATCATTTATGTCAGAGAATGTTTTGCCTATATTCTCCTCTAGGAGGTCTATAGTTTCAAGTCTTACATCTAGGTCTCTAAACCATTTTGAGTTTATTTTTGTATATGGTTTGAGGGAGTGTTCTAACATCACTAATTTACATGTAGCTGTCCAGCTTTCCCAACACCACTTGTTGAAGAGACTGTCTTTTCTCCACTGTATATTTTTGCCCTCTTTGTCACAGATTAATTGACCATAGATTCATGGGTTTATTTCTGGACTCTCGATTCTGTTCCATTGATCCATGTCTATTTTTGTGCCAATACCATGCTGTTCTGATTACTGTAGCTTTGTAGTATAGTCTCAAGTCTGGAAAGGTTATGCCTCAAGTTTTGTTCTTTTTCTTCACAATGGCTTTGGCGATTCTGAGCCTTTTGTGGTTCCATATAAATTTTATTGATCTTTTCTATTGTTTTTCTTAATCTCTATTTTATTTATTTTCTCTCTGATCTTTATTTCTTCCCTTCTGCTGAATCTAGATTTGTTCTTCTTTTTCTAATTCTTTTAGGTAGTAGGGTATGTTGTTTATTTGAGATTTTTCTGAGGAAGGCCTGTATCACTATGAAATTCCCTCTTAGAACTGCTTTTGCTGCATCCCATGGATTTTGTACGGTTGTGTTTCATCACTTGTCTCAGGATCTTTAAAAATTTCCTCTTTGATTTCACCACTGACCCATTCGGGTTTTTTTTAGTAACATGTTGTTTAGTCTCCATGTAATCATTTTTTCCTCATTTCTCTGTGGTTGATTTCTAGTTTCAAGCAGTTGTGGTCAGCAAAGATGCCTGAAATCATTTCTATTCTCTTAAATTTACTGAGGCTTGTTTTGTGTCCCAGCATATGGTCTATCCCAGAGAATGTTCCATGTGCGCTTGAAAAGAATGTTTATCCTGTTTGTTTTTTTAAGATGTAATGTCCCGTAGATATCAATTAAGTCTAACTGTTCTGTTGTGTCATTTAGGATCTCGGTTGCCTTACTGATTTTCTGTCTGCAAGATCTGGCCATTGACGTCAGTGGGGTGTTAAAGTCTCCTACTATTATTTTATTCCCAGGAATTTCTCCTTTTATGTCTGTTAGTGTTTGTTTTATGTATTCCGGTGCTCCTATATGGGTGCATACATGTTAACATATGATATCCTCTTCTTATATTAATCCTTTTATCATTGTACAGTGTCCTTTTCTGTCTTTCTTTATGGCCTTTGCTTTGAAGTCTATTTTGTCTGATATGAGTATTGCTACCCCCACTTTCCTATCATGTCTATTTGCATGAAGTATCTTTTTCCATCCCCTCATTGTCAGTCTCTGTGTTTCTTTTACCCTAAAGGGGGTCTCTTGTAGGCAGCATGCTATAGGTTCTTGTTTTGTTATCCAATCTGCCACTCTCTGTCTTTTGATCGGAGCATTTAGTCCACTGACATTTAAAGTAATTACTGATAAGTAGATACGTCTTTATTGCCATTTTAAACCTTGTTTTCCAGTTGATTTTGTATTTTTTTTGTTCCTTTCTTCTTTTTGTTTTTCCTTTTATGGTTTGACAGTTTTCTTTTTATTATCCTTGAGTTCTTTTCTTTTTATTTTTTGTAATCTTTTGTGTTTTTGATTCATGGTTACCCTGATTTTCAAATGTTAACCCATTACTATATCTCCTTGCTTTAGACAGGTAGTCATATACGTTCAAATACATTCTAAAAGATCTATATTTTCTTACTCCCCTCCCCTACATTTTGTGACTTTGATGTCCTATTTTACATCTTCATGTTATCCCCTTGCTGTTCATTGTAAATATAATCACTTTCACAAATTTTTTTGATTTTTAAAAAAATCTACGTACTGGCTTCCTTAAGTGATCAAACAATCCCTTTATGTACTTGCCTTTCCTATTGTGATTTCTCTTTCCTACAGAGTCTTGCTTCTTTTCTATCTAGAGAAGACCTATCAATATTTCTTTTAGGATAGGTTTAGTATTGCTGTATTCCTTTAGTTTTTCCTTGTCTGGGAAATTCTTTATCTCCCCTTCTACTCTAAATGATAATTTTGCTGGGTACAGTATCCTAGGCTGCAGATTTTTCCCTTTCATGACTTTGAATATATCTTGCCACTCCCTCCTGGCTTGCAAAGTTTCTGTAGAGAAATCAGGTGATAGCCTTATGGGGGTTCCCTTGTAACTGACTGACTGTTTTTCTCTTGATGCCTTAAGAATCATCTCTTTATCTTTAAGTTCTGACATTTTAATTATAACATGTCTCAGCGTAGGTCTGTTTTGGTTCATTTTGTTTGGGACCCTCTGTGCTTCCTGTACCTGGATATCTGTTTCCTTCTTTAGATTTGGGAAGTTTTCAGCCATAATTTCTTCAAATACACTTTCAATCCCCTTTTCTCTTTCTTCTCCTGGGATCCCTATTATGCGTAGATTGGAATGCTTAACATTATCCCACAGATCTCATATGTTGCTTTCAATTGTTTTTTTCATTTGTCTTTCTGTCTGCTGTTCTGATTGGGTGATTTCTGTTATTCTATCATCCAGATCACTTATTCATTCTTCTGCCTTATTTAGTCCACTGTTCATTGCCTTTAGCTCAGTTTTCATCTTGGCAATTGAATTGTCTAATTTTGACTGGCTCCTCTTTATAGTTTCTAGTTCCTTGTTACAGTGATCTGCATTTCTATCAATAATCTTTCTTAATTTCTTTAGCATTTTTATTACCTCCTTTTTGAACTCAGCGTTTGGTAGAATGGAGAGGTTTCTTTCATTTTGTGTTCTTTCAGGGGATTTCTCTTGTTCTTTTAATTGGGAGTGGTTCCTCCAATTTTTCATTTTACTCATATTTCTCTATCTGAATTTAGGAGAAACAGTTATCTACTGTGGTCTTAAAGGGCTGTTTTTTATTTGGGAGCATCCCTGTGTAGCCTGTGTGAGTCCAGTGTTTTTGGTGCAAGGCCTGTATTTGGTACGGATGCCTGCCATGTTCTGGCCGTTATCCCCTTGACAGAGGGGTTGTGTTGTGGTGCCCAGAGCCTGCACTGGATGTTGGGCGGGGCCTCTTCTTTGCTCTGTGGTTGTCACAGCCCTGTTGGGAGCAGGGTCTGCTCCCCAATTGTTGGAGTAGAAGCCCCCAGATCCAGTTCTAAGCTACAGTGTGAGGTAGGCAGGACTGGAATGCTCTCACTAGGAAAGGGGCCTCTGTGTATTTTTCTCCAGGAGCTGTCCACCAGGACATGCAACTCCGTGATGTCACCCGCCACCCAGTGTGTGCGCCCACAAAGCACAATATTGCTGGCAATTCCTTCAAACCAGCCTCCGCTACAGGAGCATCAATAATCAACAGACTCATACATTTCTCAGGGATGTGCATGCTCACAAAGGCACTGGTGTGAAAACCCATGGAAGTCGAACTCCTGCACCCACTATGGGAGTGCTGGTAATCTGCTCAGATTTCAGCCCTGCCTTTGCATATGCACACCCACTCTGGTGGCGCCTGCACGCTCCCAAAACTTGCTGGTGCACATTTCCAAAGTCCACAGTGGCTGCAGCCATGTCCTGCTGGGAGCATGCTGACAATGAGGCTGCCGTGGTGGGCCCACACCCTTCCCTTCGTGTGTTGACAATGGGGCTCCTATGGCAGACCTGTGCTCCGTGCCAGTTGCATCCCAGACACACTTCAGGCCCTTCAGGCTATCTCTGCACAGCCAAACCAAGTCCCCTCACCAGGTCTGTCCGCTGAAGCCCGAGTTTCAGCATCCAGCCCCTGCACATACCGGCAGGCCTGCATGTCGGGCTGGAAAGTGCACCAATGTGCAAGGACCGTCTATGCTGGTCCCCCTCTACCCTACCTGGCCATAAGCTGGCTCCTGTATTCGTCTCTGAAGCTCCCTATCTGTCCCAGTGGACCTCCCAGATGGTGAAGGAGGTTCCCAGGGTGAGGAAACCTTTCTTCTTTCACAGGTCCCTCCCAGGGGTACAGGTCCTGTCCTGATTCCTTTTTATTTCCCCTTTCATCCTAACCAGTTATGTGGGCATCTTTCTTGCAGCTTTGGTTGTATTAGATCTTTTGCCAACTTTCAGTATGTATTCTGTGAGAACTACTCCACGTGTAGATGTATTATTTTATATATCTGTGGGAGGAGGTGAGCTCCATGTCCTTCTATGCTGCCATCTTGACAGCTTGTCCCTTCTTGATAAAATCATTACTGAAAGGTAAGAGACTTGTAAGACAAATTCAGGTCTGCAAATAATGAATTAAAGAAAGAAAACAGGACAAACCTTGTTCTATTCTCCTCTCATTGAGGAAAAAAAAAATAAAATCCCTAGCTGCAGAAACAGACTGAAGTCTTCAGATTGAAACGCCTAAGACTCAGGTTTAATTTGGGTGGATTGGCCCGGGGTGGGAAGGAGGGAGGCAAGCAGAGGGAGACAATTTAATGAAAAAAAAAGATACAATCTTGTAAGTAAAAATAACTCAATTTCAATCACAAAGAGAAAAATCTTTCAGAGAAAAAGAATAGGTTTCCTGAAAAGGGAAAAGACTAAGATTAACACTAGACTTCTCACTAATAACCCTAGAAACCAGAGGGCACTAGAACATTACCTCATGGCTAGGGGGGGAAAAAAAAAAAGAATCTCAATCTAAGAATCCTGTACCTAGACAGGATAACCTTCACCATGCTTAAAGAACAGTACGTTCAGATATTATTTAATATATGAATGCCCACTGTGTGCAGAAAATGCTCTTGGCATTGAAGCTATAGTGAAAATAACAAGCAAAAAGATATGGAACTAATATTCTGGATTTGAAAAATGGACAGGGACTTCCCGGGTGGCGCAGTGGATAAGACTCCGCACTCCCAATGCAGGGGGTCTGGGTTCGATCCCTGGTCAGGCAACTAGATCCCACATGCATGCCTCAACTAAGGGTTCACATGCCACAACTAAGGAGCCTGTGTGCCACAACTAAGGAAAGCTGCAACTAAGGAGCCCGCGAGCCACAGCTAAGACCTGGTACAACCAAATAAATTAAAGAAAAAAAGAAAAATGGACAAACACAGGCAACCTACAGAAGAGGAACTGCAAAGGGCCAATAAATATAGGAGAAGATGCCAAACCTCACTAGCAATAGAAATTAAAACAAATGGAAATTAAAATGACAAGACCATTTTTCACCAATCCAATGCAGGCACAAATGTAGGTAAACAGGAATCTTAAGAACACATAGGAGTGACTCTGGAAACTGACACAATTTTATGAAAAAATGATTTGGCAATATTCATTATAAAGTATATACATATACACTTTGACCCAGCAATCCTACATAGGGAAAAGTGCCCTAAAGAAATAAATGCACTAATACAAAAGGGTATATGTATAACAATGTTTACTGTAGCACTGTTTATAGTTGCCAAAGGTCCATTAAGAGAATAACAGCAAAGAATATAAGAAACTTCCACACCATGGAATATTATACAAATATTAAAACTAATAAGTTGAAAGTATATGTATTAATCTAGAAGGGTAGTCATAATATACTAAGTGAAACAAATCAAATTGCAGAGTAATGTGCAAATTAAGATGTCAATTTTGTGTGAAAATAATGAAAATTTCTATATTTATCTATTTAAATATCTACTCATCTGTAAGTTAGAATCCTATGCAAACATTCAAAATCAAGTTACAGAAAAATGTTGAAGTGAGACAATGTTCATGATATAACATGTCAAAAAAGCTGTACAGCTTTCTATAAAGAAAAAAATATGTTTTCAATAATCCTCTACCTATGAAAACTCACAGATTTATCAAATGTGCTCCTCATGAACAGGTGACATTAGCAGTCACTTATAGTAATATCACTTTGGATTTAAAAACAAACAGACTTCAATAGCCTTTCAAATTCTATGTACTATTAAATGTAAGTGTATCTGCAAACATCCATTAAAAAGATATAGGAACATAAGTAAAAATTAATGATTATCTGTGAGTAGTGAAGTTATTTATTTTTTCTTGTTTATCTCTACAATTCTCAGATTTTCTTCATCAAACATTTATCCCCCTTATTAAAAACTAAAACTTTTAAAAATCCAATTCTCAAAACTATAAAACTCCTAAAAGATAACATAACAGAAAATCTACATGACCTCGGTTTGGTGACGAATTTTAGATACAACACCAAAGGCACAATCGATTAAATAAACTGATAAGCTGGACATCATTAAAATTAAAAACTTCTGCTCTGCAAAAAATCTGTCAAAAGAATGAAAAGACAAGCCACAGACTGGCAGAAAATATTTGCAGAAGACATATCTGATAAAGGACTGTTACCCAAAATAACAAAGAACTCTTAAAATTCAAAAATAAGAAAACAAACAACCCAACTAAAAAATGGGCCAAAGACCTTAACAGGCACCTCACCAAAGATATATGGATGGCAAATAAGCATATGAAAAGATATTCCAGAGCATATGTCATGAGAAAAATGCAAATTAAAACAACGAGATACCACTATACACCTATTAGAATGACCATAATCCAAAACACTGACAACACTGTCAAAGATGTGGAGTAACAGGAACTCTCATTCATTGCTGATGGGAATACAAAATGGTACAGCCACTCTGGAAGACAGTTTGGCAGTTTCTTACAAAACTAAACATAGTTTTACCATACAACCCAGCAAGTGCACCTCAGCACATGAAAGGAGTTGAAAACATGTCCATACAAAAACCTGCACAAAGATGTTTATACCAGCTTTATTCATAACTGCTAAAATTTGGAAGCAACCAAGATGTCCTTCAGTCGGTGAATGTATAAACTGTAATACATCCAAACAATGATTTAATATTCATGCTAAAAAGTAATGAGCTATTAAGTCATGAAAAGACATGGAGGAACGTTAAATGCATACTACTAAGTGAAAGAAGCTAACCTGAAAAGACTATATACTGTATGATTCCAATTATATGACATTCTAGAAAAGGCAAAACTATGAAGACAATAAAACAGATCAGTGGCTGCCAGGGGTTATGGAATATGAAGGGATAAATAGGCAAAGCACAGAGGATCTGAGGGGCAGTGAAACTACTCTTTATATACTATAATGGTGGATACATGTCATTATCAATTCATCCAAACCCACACAATGTACAACACCAAAAGTGCACCGTAATGCAAACTATGGTCTCTGGGTGATAATGATGCTGAATGTAGATTCACCAATTGTAACAAATATATCACTCTAGTGGAGGATAATGGGGGGAGGCTATGCATGTGTTGGGGCAGGGAGTAATGAAAGAAATCTCTATACCTTCCTCTCAATTTTGCTGTTAACTTAAAATTGCTCTAAAAGACAAAGTCTATTTTTCATAAAGTCGATTTATGAACTTATAATTCATGTAAGCTAAACCATTAATTCATGTTTTAAATTACACAGAGATGAATTAACTTAAATCACTTGAATCAGGTCAGCATTTACTTAGCATATTTAACATAAACCAGACTACAATAGCTAAATTTATGTTCATCATGACATCTCCAGTTGTATGGAAATGTATGTTCTAGAAAAAGACTAGAAGCAATAACCAGGTAAAATAAAAACTGGACTTTCAGTAGCCAAAAAGAGTAAGTTGTTTGTTATCTTCTCTTACATATGTATTTTACCCATCCCCAACTTGAGAACAGAAATAATTCCAAACTTCTTTGTTTTCTTAATATTTAGTATATGCAAAGGTTAATAAATTATTGTGTAATTGTTTCTGTAGAGGCTGTTTTTAGTTATCTGGTAACTGGCCCTGGGGTAATTAGGAGTGGGGAATAGTGGCCCTAGTTAAAGAGCTCCATAAAGGATGTGGTTGAGGGTACAGGCTGTGAAGTGCTTGGTTTGCCCATGAAAGGAACATTAGCAGGTAATCCTTTACTATCTCTAGAAATTGGCTAGCCCTGAGAGGGGCAGTCTCTTCCAGGGCCAGCTTCAAAGCATCAAAATACAGAAAAACAACAACAAAAGATTACAGAGAGAAAACAAACTTTCATAAATTTTACTGTTACAAAATTCTAAATATAATAGTGATGGGGGCCTCCCTGGTGGCGCAAGTGGTTGAGAGTCCGCCTGCCGATGCGGGGGATACGGGTTCGTGCCCCGGTCTGGGAGGATCCCATATGCCGCGGAGCGGCTGGGCCCGTGGGCCATGGCCGCTGAGCCTGCGCGTCCGGAGCCTGCGCGTCCGGAGCCTGTGCTCCGCAGCGGGGGAGGCCACAGCAGTGAGAGGCCCGCATACCGCAAAAAAAAAAAAAAAAAAATATAATAGTGATGAAAATTTAGTACAATTTTTCTTTGTAATATATATCCACTAAAGAGAATGAAATTCTTTTTGTGGGGATAATATTTTTTGCTTAATTGAGATTTAAAGTTTATGTTCCCCTGCCAACATAATACTCAATGGGGAAAAGCTGAAAGCCTTCCTGCTAAAATCTAGAACAAGACAAGGATGCCCACTATCACCACTTCTATTCAACATAATATTGGAAGTCCTAGCCGAAGCAATCAGACAAGAAAAGGAAATAAAAGGTATCCAAATTGGAAGGGAAGAGGTAAAATTGTCATAATACACAGATGACAAGATACTATATATCGAAAACCCTAAAAACTCCACACAGGGGCTTCCCTGGTGGCGCAGTGGTTGAGAGTCCGCCTGCCGATGCAGGGGACACGGGTTCATGCCCCGGTCCGGGAGGATCCCACATGCCGCGGAGCAGCTGGGCCCGTGAGCCATGGCCGCTGAGCCTGCGTGTCCGGAGCCTGTGCTCCACAATGGGAGAGGCCACAACAGTGAGAGGCCTGCGTACCACAAAAAAAAAAAGACTCCACACAAAAACTACTAGAACTGATAAACGAGTTCAGCAATGTAGCAGGATACAAGATTAACATACAGAAATCAGTTGCACCTCTTTACCCTACCAATGAAATATCAGAAAGTTAAAAAAAAAATCCCTTTAAAACTGCATCCAAAAAATGAAAATACTTAGGAATTAAACTGACGAAGGAGGTTAAAGACTTATATGCTGAGAATTATAAAACATTGATAAAGGAAACTGAAGATGACTCAAAGAAATGGAAAGACATTTCATGCTTTTGGACTGAAAAAATGAATATTGTTAAAATGGCCACACTACCCAAAGCAATCTACAGATTTAAGGCAATCCCTATCATAAAATTACCCATGACCTTTTTCACAGAACTAGAACAAATAATCATAAAATTTATATGGAACCATAAAAGACCCAGAATTGTCAAAGCAATCCTGAGGAAAAAGAACACAGCAGGAGGCATAACTCTCCCAGACTTCAGAAAATGCTACAAAGCTACAGTAATCAAAACAGCATGGCATGGTACTGGCACAAAAACAGACATATGGATAAATGGAACAGAGAGCCCATAAATAAATCCACACACCCACACTCAGTCAATCTTCGACAAAGGAGGCAAGAAGTCATCTCTTCTTCTTCTTCTTCTTGCTGAAGAAGTCTCTTCAGCAAGTAGTGTTGGGAAAGCTGGACGGCTGCATGTACATCAGTGAAGTTAGAACACACTCTCACACCACACACAAAAATAAACTCAAAGTGGCTTAAAGACTTAAATATAAGACATGACACCATAAAACTCCTAGAAGAGAACATAGGCGAAACATTCTCTGACATAAACTGTAGCAGTGTTTTCTTAGGTCAGTCTCCTAAGGTAATAGAAATAAAAACAAAAATAAACAAATGGGACCTATTCAGACTTATAAGCTTTGGCACAGCAAAGGAAACCATTAACAAAATGAAAAGAAAACCTATGAAATGGGAGAAAATATTTGCAAATGATGTGACCAACAAGGGCTTAATTTCCAAAATATACAACAGCTCATACAACTCAATAACAAAAAATCAAACAACCCAATCAAAAAATGGGCAGGGGCTTCCCTGGTGGCGCAGTGGTTGAGAGTCCGCCTGCCGATGCAGGGGACACAGGTTCGTGCCCCAGTCCGGGAAGATCCCACATGCCGCGGAGCGGCTGGGCCTGTGAGCCATGGCCGCTGAGCCTGCGCGTCCAGAGCCTGTGCTCTGCAACGGGAGAGGCCACAACAGTGAGAGGCCCATGTACGGCAAAACAAAAACAAAAACAAAAACAAACTACAGTGAGGTATCATCTCACACTGGCAGAATGGCCATTATCAAAAAGTCTACAAATATTAAATGCCAAAGAGGGTGTGGAGAAAAGGGAACTCTCCTATACTGCTGGTGGAAATGTAAACTGGTGCAGCCACTATGGAAAACAGTATGGAGGTTCCTTAAAAAACTAAAAACAAAGTTACCATATGATCCAGCAAGCCCACTCCTGAGCATATGGTCTGGAAAAAAGGAAAAGTCTAATTTGAAAAGACACATACACCCCAATGTTCAGAGCAGCACTATTTACAATCGCCAAGACATGGAAGCAACCTAAGTGTCCATCAACAGATGAATGGATAAAGATGTTGTGTATATATATGGAATACTACTCAGCCATAAAAAAGAATGAAATAATGCCCATTTGCAGCAACATGGATGGACCTAGAGATAATCATACTAAGTGAAGTAGGTAGACAGAAAGAGACAAATACCACATTATATCACTTACATGTGGAATCTAAAATATGATAAAAATGAACTTATGTACAAAACAGAAACAGAGTCACAGACACAGAAAACAAACTTATGGTTACCAAACAGGGATGGGGGTGGAGGAGGGATAAGTTAGGAGCTTGGGATTAGCCAATACAAACTACTAAATATAAAAAAAATAACCAAGTTCCTACTGCACAGCACAGGAAACTATATTCAATATCTTGTAACAAACCATAATGGAAAATAATATGAAAAATAAATAAATGTATATATATAAATATACATATATATGTATATAACTGAATCACTTTGCTGTACACCAGAAACACTGCAAACCAACTATATTTCAATTAAAAATAAAGTTAGTGTTCCCACAATCAAAATCAATTGCAAAGTTTCCTCTTAATGCTAGTCTGTAATGTGATTTTACATATTTATATGTGAAAATGTGTTTTCAAACCAGCACTGCCAAATACTGATATCAACCCATGAGCATATGATTTTTTTTTTTTTTTTTTTTTTGCTGTACGCGGGCCTCTCACTGCTGTGGCCTCTCCCGTTGCGGAGCACAGGCTCCGGACACACAGGCTCCGCGGCCATGGCTCGCGGGCCCAGCCGCTCCGCGGCATGTGGGATCTTCCGGGATCGGGGCACGAACCCGTGTCCCCTGCATCGGCAGGCGGACTCTCAACCACTGCGCCACCAGGGAAGCCCTGAGCATATGATTTTAATTGAATACATTCATCACTTGGTAGGCAATTATAAAGTCTACTAGATTTCTTCTGTGTTTGCCTATTAACATGTCATTACATTGTAATCACTTCCAACTGAAGGTTAGGTGGAAGCACTCCTCATTTGCACAATTAATGGATTATGAATATGGAAATTTCTTTTGTAATTGCATCAAGGTCCAAAAAATACTACTTGAACTGTGGTTTGACCTTAGAAAAAATATCTATTGCTAATTTTTCTTGGAAATAGACATCTTACTTCTTGTTAACTTTTGACAGCAGTGGAAATATAAAAAGCAGCCTAACTTTACTTGTAATTCAAACATTAGCTGTCATCAAAATGGCTTAACCACATATAAGTTTCACATATAAGCACTGTTTTGCTTTATAGTTTTAAATTCATTAGGAAACATTATCAAGTCTGCAGCAAAGCTATTTTCCAAAGTCATTCAATGCCACACAGGTGATTAAGAGTGGTTCCTCAAGTCCAAAAAATTTCATCCTCACACATGAGCTCAAAAAATTCACAATAAATCTTTACCACTAACTGTTAAGCCATCAAAAGACTGTGGGCTTGGGCAAGTCAGGATATTCAGCTTCTATTTCTGACAAAAACTTAAAATAACCATCAGTTTTAAATGTTTACATATGCATAAGCTTTGTAAATTTGTCCAACTAAAGCCTTTTTCTGCTCCATGTGTTTACCACCATCAATCAAGACACCTTAGTGGATTCTACTTCAGGTTGTACTGAATTAGTGTTTTCTCAACTTTGAAAATTTTTTTCACCTGAAGTTGTCCCACACATGCTATTCATGGGGAGTAATTCTTAGTCATTTCACATTCTGTCTTGATATTCAAATAAACTGAGCAGTATTAACATTTGTCAGTTCATCATAAGAACCAAGCAAACTTACTTTGATTGCACCTTCATTTGTGAAAAAATTCTAATGTGATGAGATAATCCATTTTAAATTTTCTAATTTTTCCTGACTACTAATTTCAGTGAGCTGGGAATACTGTGATGAGTACGTAGCTGGGTAATTTCAACTTATACTGTATTCTTCTGGCATCACTATAGTGTCATTCCATAATAAACACAATATTTTGTCATCTAATTCAGTAATAAAATAATATACATGTGCTTTAAAAGCATGAATCTATTTTTCTCTTTTTATTCCTTTGACATGATCAGTATGAACACAATACAGCAATATGCGTGGCACTTGAAACAATGAATTTATAAATGCTTTATTATAATTTATACTGCACTGAGAAGAGTGAAGAGATAAAGCACCACGTATGGTAACTGTCAGGATTACTCAACTCAGCTGTTGTCCCTTGAAAGCGGCTAGACAATATGTAAATAAATTAGCATTTTCATACTCAAAAAAAAATTATTGATGGACAATAAAATTTAAATTTCATATAATTTTCACCTGTCAAAAATACTATTCCTCTTTCATTTTTTCAATAATTTAAATACATAAAACTATTCTTAGTTCATGGTCCACACACCAACAGGAAGCAGAGTAAATTTGGTACATGGTTGGTAGTCTGCAAACCCTTGCTGCAGGAAGTGAGGAACTACTCAATATTTTTTACTTTATGGAGCCACTTTCAGATGGTTAACCCAGTCAGCATTATATAGCATGAACAGGAAAAGGACTGAAAGCAGAGAGATAAATCAGTGTAGTACTTGACAGTAAATGGAATCTAAGTACCTAATTCTAAAGTCCTTCTCTCCAATATACACTATCTGTGTAACTTTGGATAAAACTTAATTTCTCAAACCCTCAATACACTAATCTACTACGAAGGACAATTGTATCTACTTCAAAGTGTCGATTTAAAGCTTAGAAGAGATGATACACCTAATGCGGTTATAATAATAGTTACATGGAAGGTGCTCTTAATAAATGTATTATTGCTAATTCAAATTAGGTGATGATGACAGCCCAAGAGCTGACAATGAAAAGGTAAAATTAACCAGACCTAAGCACATTAATGGAATAGAGGAGAAATGCAGAAGTAAACACAAATAGATATGAGAATGCAATATGACATAAACACAAAGTTTATCATTTTTATGAGACATCCTTGGGAACAGAGGGCAGGATTTATAATATAAATTTGGGAATACCATGTAAATACAGATGAAAGCTTAAAAAATCTAGATTAGACTTCAAGGACAAAACAGGAAAGTGAGAGGAATAAAAAGAAAAGGATATAGGCACCGTTTAGGTATGAGAGGAAGTAGAAGAATCAAGAAAGACGATATAGTAGGAGTAACCTGAATAGAAGAATCGGTACAGCAATTCCTATCACAGATGGTAAATACTAATGGGTGTGAAAAAGTGAAAGGATCTTATCTAAGAGAATTAAATTTAAATGCGATGTAATGATTTCATAAGAAAACAGCATTAAAGTTGAAAAATGTACTTACTGACACAGCTATCATGGTACTATCTGGCCTCCATTCAGCTTGCTTATAGGATCCAAACTGAGAAGATGATTTTGCAGGTTCCTTGTAGGTTATGATTAATACACTAGGCTGG
This sequence comes from Mesoplodon densirostris, assembly GCF_025265405.1. Classification (NCBI taxonomy): domain Eukaryota; kingdom Metazoa; phylum Chordata; class Mammalia; order Artiodactyla; family Ziphiidae; genus Mesoplodon; species Mesoplodon densirostris. The sequence continues at coordinate 70,936,554 of NC_082666.1, forward strand.
AAGAAAACAGTTTTATTTTATTAATATCTCATAAAAAGTAAAAAAAATCTAAGATAACATCATGGAGTACACTGACAGTATTTTAATAATTCTAGAAGTATAATAAAAGATAACATAATCCAATATTAAATGAGTTTAAACAGTCCAAGCAAATCAACTAAAAAGAACCATAAAGAAAGACAATCTGAATAAGCCTATATCCATTAAAGAAATTGAATTGATAATAATCTTCAAAAACAGAAAGGACAGGGCTTCCCTGGTGGCGCAGTGGTTCAGAGTCCGCTTGCCGATGTAGGGGACACAGGTTCGTGCCCCGGTCCGGGAAGATCCCACATGCCACGGAGCGGCTGGGCCTGTGAGCTATGGCCGCTAACCCTGCGCGTCCGGAGCCTGTGCTCCGCAACAGGAGAGGCCACAACAGTGAGAGGCCCGCGTACTGCAAAAAAAAAAAAAAACAGAAAAGACCAGGCCCAGATGGGTTCACTGGTGGATTCTACCAAACCTTTAAGGAAGAAATTATACAAAATTTCTACAATCTCTTCCACAAGATAAAAGCAGAGAATACTAGTTCCTTCTATGAGGCCAGTATTACCCTAATACTAAAACCAGAAAAGACATTAGAAAATAAAATGACAAACCAAGAGCTCTCATGCATAGATGCAAAAATTCTGAACACAATATTAGCAAATCAAATCCAAAAATGTATAAAAAGAATTATATACTATAATCAAGTGGGATTTATTACAGATCTGCAGGATTGGTTCAACATTTGAAAATTAATATAATCTACCATCATATCAACAGACTAAAGGGGAAAAAAATCACATGATCTTATCAATAGATACAGAGAAAGAATTTGACAAAATCCAACACCCATTCATGACAAAAACTCTCAGCAAACTAGAAACAGAGGGGAACTTCTTCAACCTGACAAAGAACATCTACAAAAACCTTTAGCTAAAAACATACTCACTGGAAGAAACCAGCTTTCCTGATAAGATCAGGAACAAACTAAGGATACTCCCTCTTACCCTTCCTTTTCAAAATCATACTGGGAGAACACAAGAAAAGGAAATGAAAGATATACAGATTGAGAAGAAAGAAATACAACTTATTCTTAGATGACATGACTGCCCATATAGAAAATCAGAAAGAATGAATAATAACAAAAAAACTTGTGGAAATAATAAGTGACTATGGCAAGGTTGCAGGATACAATATTAATATATACAAGTCTAACTGCTTTCCTATATACTAGCAATGAACAAGTGGAATTTTCAACAAAAAATATTTAGATATAAATTCAAAATATGTGTAGGATCTATGTGAGGAAAACTACAAAGTTTCAATGAACAAAATAAAATAAGAAAAAATAAATGGAGAGATATTCCAAATTCATGGATTAAAAAGCTCAGTATTGTCAAGATGTTCAGTTCTTCCCAATCTGATCTACAGATTCAACACAATCCCAATCAAAATCACAGCAAGTTATTTTATAGATATTGACAAACTGGTTCTAAGGTTTACATGGAGAGGCAAAAGACCGAGAACGACCAACACAATATTGAAGGAAACGAACTGAGTTGAAAGGCTGACACCACCCAACTTCAAGACTTACTATAAAGATACAGTAATGAAGAGAGTGTGGTATTGGCAAAAGAATAGAAAACAGATCAATGAAAGAATAGCCCAGAAACAGACACACATAAATACAGTCAACTGACCTTTGACAAAGAAGCAAAGGCAACACAATGGAGAACAGATAGTTTTCAACAAATGATGCTGGAACAACTGGACATCCACTTTCTGGCACTACAAGAAGCTCCACAAGGTCATCTTGTACTCTGTCTGTCCTTGCCCTAAAATCAGGCATTTTTTCAGGGATTCCTGACTCTTTCATTAGAGATAGTATTTAGAAAAGAAGACATGAAAACAAGATGCTTACTGCTAGTGGGGTGTCATTACTTGTAGGTCCTCTCAGCAACCAAAGTAGGAAGTATATAAACCTATACTAACCCAAATATACACACGTATCTCTACATATTTCTCTCAATATATGCATATATTTATAAACAAAAATATATGTGACTATAATCAAGCACAATGTGGTTCTTTCTAGCCTTCTCCCTTACTTATTTGGAACTTTCTTCAGACAGTGAGAACCTGGCTATCATTTCATACAACTAATTTAGCTCTTTGTTCAACCTTACCGTATGTATATAGTATTTTGGAATTGCTAACTATACCCCTATAAAAAAACAAATTTACCAAATACAATACAGTTTTTTTGGATAACTTCTACTTTAGCCTTAGAATAATGAGTTACAATGCCATTTTCCAAAGTTACATAGGTCATCCCCTTAAAAGCTTTTTTTAATCTCTGAAAGTGAAATACAAAAGTTTATAAGAAGCTAACAAAGCTCCAAACACATTAAAACTGCTAGGCATTAGTTGTCTGTACTTCGAATATCAATTAAAAGTTAAAAACAAATACCCTGGGAGCAGTGACATTAGCAAAATGTCAGTAAAAAGTCCTAGATTCTCTTCCCCACCACCCCCCACGACAATTCACAGACAAATCCCCTTTTGTGAGAAATACAGAAACAAATTGAAAAGCACCTGAATGCTGGATGAATGAGAGATCACACTCATCAAAGCTGGTAGGGAAATTCAGGACACCTTCTCACCAGAATTCCTACCACCAACACAGTGCCATACAATCAGGATGAAACCCTCCAACTCCCAGCTAATCTCTACAAAGGAAAAGGGGTGGTCTGTGTGTCAGATGCCCCAAACTTTCCACAGGGATCCTCAGAGGACAGGCTTCTAACTTGTCAGTCTTGAAGCACTGTCAGGACTGGCATAATCTAGCTACCTGGGGGAGAACAGAGACAACAGCTTGGTCTGGTAGTCACCAACAGCTCCTCTCCACAGCTTAGCACAGAGTTAGCAGAGAAAATAATTCTAGCTCTCAGCTTTTCCCTGGGAAAAAAAAGAGTTGATCCACACATCCAAAAGCCCAATTGCTATGGGGCCTATTCAAAGGAATGGGTTCTGTCTTACCTGCCTCAGAGTGCTGACAGGATCTGGAAAAATCTAGCTGCCTGGGGGCTAGTGAGCACAGAGACAGAGGTTTGGGCAGGCAGTTGCCATAGCCCCTCTCCCTGGCTAAGTATAGAGCAAGTAGATTAAAAACCCAACCCCAACTTCTCCCTGGGGAGCTAAAGATTAGTCCACAATTCCAATGCCCCAACTTTTCCGGGGGCTGCCTAAAAAAGGGGTGGGGCGAGGGGGGTGTCTGTCTTGCCTTCCACTGGGCAATAATGAGACCTGGCAAAATTTAGCCACCAGGTAGCTAATGAGAATAGAGACCGAGGTTTGGGCTGCCAGTTCCCAAAGCTCCTCCCCCCAGCTCAGCACAGAGCAAGTGGATGAAAAAAGGCAGCTCTCAGCTTCTCCCAAGAGAGGGAAAGAGTTGGCTAAACCATCAGATGATCCAACTTTTTTAGAGGCTGCCTGAGAAATGGCTTCAGTCTCACTTGTTTTGGTGCTGTGAGGGGATGTAGAATAACCTAGACACCAGGCAGCTGCAAAGAATAAAATAAGCATGCTGAACTAGAATATAGTTTTGAGATGCCACCAGAATCTCTGGCTGGGCTGACTGGTAGGGATCTTCTTCTGTCTGGAGAGGTGGCTGCTTTGCCTAATGCACAAACACCAAAAAAGAGAGTCAAGGAAGATGAAGAAATAGGCAAATATGTTCCAAAGGACACAAGATAAATCTCTAGAAAGAGATCCTAATGGGGCTTCCCTGGTGGCACAATGGTTAAGAATCCCCCTGCCAATGAAGAGGACACGGGTTTGAGCCCTGGTCTGGGAAGATCCCACATGCCGCAGAGCAACTGAGCCCATGCTCCACAACTACTGAGCCTGCGCTCTGGAGCCCGCGAGCCACAACTACTGAGCCCACGAGCCACAACTACTAAGCCCACATGCCAAAACTACTGAGGCCTGCATGCCTAGAGCCCGTGCTCTGCAGTGGGAGAGGTCACCACAGTGAGAGGCCTGTGCACCGCAGCAAGGAGTGGCCCCCGCTCGCCACAACTGGAGAGGGCCCGTGTGTAGCAGCAAAGACCCAACACAGCCAAAAGTAAAATAAATAAAATAAATTAAAAATATATATATAAACATATTTTTATATACATATTATACATATAATTTATTATATATAAATATAAAACTACCAAACAGAAATCACAAAGCTAAAGAATATAATAACTGAAATAAAAACTCACTAGAGGGGCTTCCCTGGTGGCATAGTGGTTGAGAGTCCGCCTGCCGATGCAGGGGACACGGGTTCGTGCCCCGGTCCGGGAAGATCCTACATGCCACGGAGTGGCTGGGCCCATGAGCCATGGCCACTGAGCCTGCGTGTCCGGAGCCTGTGCTCCGCAATGGGACAGGCCACGACAGTGAGACGCCCGTGTACCGAAAAAAAAAAAAAAAAAAAAAACCTCACTATAGAGATTCAACAGAAGACTAGATCAGGCAGAAAGAGAAAAGGTCTAAGAAAAGTCATCAGGAATCATTCAATCACAAAAAAAAAAAGAAAAAAAAAAAAAGAAAAAAAGAGTAAAAAAAACAACCTGAGGAACTTGTGAGATACCAACAAGCAGATCAATGTATGCTCAGGAGAAAGAGAAATGACCAGAAAACTTTTTCAAAGAAATAATGGCTGAAAACTTCCCAAATCTGGGGAAGGAAATGGATGCCCTGATACAAAAAGCCCAAAAAACCCCAAAGAGGAACTCAAAGAAATCCACAATGAGACAAATTAAAATTAAATTGTCAAAAGTCAAAGCAAAGAGAGTTTTGAAAGCAGAAGAAAAAGGCAACTTGTCATGTACAAGGGAACCCCCATAGGACTACATAAGCAAATTTCTCAGCAGAAACCTTGCAGGCCAGAAAGGAGTGGGATGATATATCCTAAGTGCTAAAAGAAAAAAGCCGCCAACCAAGAATACTATAACTGGCAAGCTATCCTTCAAAAAAGAAGGAAAATTAAAATCTTTCCCAAACAAACAAAAACTGACGGTGTTCATCACCACTAGACCTACTTACCAGAAATGCTAAAGGGAGTTCTTCAGGTTAAAATGAAAGGTCACAGAACAGCAACACTATAGCATAAAAAAAGTATAAAACCGACTGGTACAGGTAAATATATAGACAAATACAGAACACTATAATGATAAGTAAATTCCTGTTAATCCTAGTATAAAAGTTAAAAGACGGAAGTATCAAAAGAACCTAATAAATATAGTAATAGATGCATAACATCTATTAATTAATTAATTCACCAGTTAGAGACCTATATGTAAAACCTGATCCATCAAAGTTCAGGAATACATGGGCCTCCCTGGTGGCGCAAGTGGTTGAGAGTCCGCCTGCCGATGCAGGGGATACGGGTTCGTGCCCCGGTCTGGGAGGATCCCATATGCCGCGGAGCGGCTGGGCCCGTGAGCCATGGCCGCTGAGCCTGCGCGTCCGGAGCCTGCGCGTCCGGAGCCTGTGCTCCGCAACGGGGGAGGCCACAACAGTGAGAGGCCCGCATACCGCAAAAAAAAAAAAAAAAAAAAAAGTTCAGGAATACAGAAGAAAATCTTTTGTGGTCTTGGGTTAGGCAAAGAGTTCTTAGATAAGACACAGTATTTATTTCATGGCTCACAAAATAAATATTATTAAAACTGACAGACTGGTCCTTATAAAAATCAAATGTTTCTCTTCAAAAAACACTACTAAAAAGAATAAAAGACATGCTACAAACTGGAAAAAAATATTTGCAAATCACATATCTGCATCAATGACTTGTATCCAGAACAAATGAAGAATTCTTAAAACGCAGTAAATATATATATATACAATCCAATTTTTTAAATAGGCAAAAATTTAAATAAAATAATTACAGCATTGTATTTAACACGTAAATTCAAAAACATACTGATATAAGGAACTGAATAAATGAAAGCAAAGGGACAGCTCTTTCTTACATAGAATTCCAATTAATAAATAGAGAAGGAAAAAGGATGTAGAGAATCATCATTAGATAAACACCACATAATTAGCTGCAGACAAGATCCAGTGATAGACATAAAATCAGTGAGCAAAAGTTTCAGGAAAAATAGGATATGCACAATATCTTCCCCCAGTTCCTTTTTAACTACAAAAAGAATGACAGTTTATAGTAGAGAAACCTCGCAGACACCAAGTGATCAAGGTAAAGGTCACCAATAGTAAGATATATGAACATCATGAACTCCTTGATATAATACTGAGTAGGACATTTTTGTGATAATTTCTGCCAAAAACACATAAACGCATTCCATTCATGAGAAAAATCAAATAAACCCAAGCTGATAGATTCTATAAATGAACTGATCAGTATTCTTCAAAAGGATCAAGGTCATAAAAGAGAAGGAAAATTGAACAACTATTACTGAATGGAAAAGACTAAGAAATAACAACTACATCAGTAGAAAAATTAGGGAAAATTTCAATGAAATCTGTACTTTAATAATACTGTACCAATGTTAATTTCCTCTTTATAATTATGCTAAGTGAAAGACACACAAGAACAACCAAAAAAGAAGTACATATTGTCTGATTTCATTCATATAAAATTCTAGAAAATGAAAACTAATCTACAGTGAGAGAGAGTAAGCAGATGAGTGCCCAGAGATAGAGGGCAGTGGGAAGCCACTACAAAGAGACAGGAGGAAACATCTGGGGGTAATGGATATGTTCATTATCATGATTATAGTGATGGTTTAATAGGTGCATACACATCAAACTTAATCAAATTTACACTGTAAACATGTACAATTTATGTATATGTCAATTATATTTATATTTATGTCAAGTATATCCTAAAAAAGTTTTAAAAGTTAAAAACAAGTTATCTTAGATGGTCTTTTGAAGAACTAATTAAAGGGGAAAAAAAACATACTTACAGAGGCCTACTCAGAATCTGTTGCAAAAACCTGAAAGAGAAACCTGAACTATGATAGAAGGTAGGAGGGACAGAAAGAAAACAAAAACAACAAAAACTGATTGCAATTTGTTTCACAACTACAATACATACATGCAAGATACAAGTTAGAGTAAATTGCATCTTTATTTTTGATGATTTAGGGATCTCTGACCTATTTAAAAGGTTGTTTTTTTAATGTTAATGACAAAGGAGACAACGTTAACCAATCAAAAAAGGGGCTTTTAAGAAGGTTTCTATTGTTATAATCAGCAATGATGATAATTTGCCTACTGGATTAATAAAGGTAAAAGAGCAAATCAGAGTGACAATATTTAATCACTAATTTAAAATCATAGTATGTTTTAGTATTTACTAATTTATTTCTAACTATTTCAATATTCATATATCTTATAAACTTTTCATTTCTCAAAATGAATGACTTCCCTAATTTGGGAGTCAGAAAGCATATCAAACCTGATATTGTTATTCTGCTTGTATCCATATCAAAAGAATAATGTACAATAACGTGGGCTTATGAAACTGCTAAATTTTTATGTAAAGCAGACAACCAGCAGCCTTCAGTCCCACCTCTCTTCTAGTGACTTACATTTTGCATAAATGTTAATAAGTACTACTTTGACTCTGTAAATAGCAGAAATCAACGTGTTTAAAGGCCCCCAATTGTTGACTCTATTAAAAAAAATCCTTTCTAGGAGGCAATTTTACTCCTTACAAAACTGTCTCTGTGTCTAAATATATGTATACCTAATGAAGTCTATCAGATATTTCCTTGTAACTTGTAACATGGTAACACAGATTCAAGTAAGCATTAATTTTTCTCCATAAAAAGTACTTTCTGGTACTGGGGGTTAGGACTTCAATATATCTTTTGGCGGGAGACATGATTCAACCCATAACATTCTCTTTGTAATGCTCTATAATAATTGAGAAGTGGGGTACTAAGAGTAAATAAAAACATCCTATGACTGTATGTCTTATTGTGTATGTCTACTAAGGCTGTGCAAACTTTCTGCAACAAGAGAAATGCACTATCCAATACAGTATATACTAGTCACATGTGACTACTGAGCACTTGAAACATGGCTAGTTTAAGGAAATGATTTTATTTTACTGAATTCTTAATAAACTAAAATTTTTAGTAATATATGACCGGTGGTTTCCTTGCTGGATATAATGAAGTAGGTTCTGTAGATCTCATGATTGTTCATTTAAAGGGCTGAAGACCAATTCAGTTACAAAAATCCTGTGTTAACACTGAACAGGTTTCTTTACCACAGAGCTTTAGCAAATCTTTAGTGGGCTGATGTACACTGTAAATCTTCAATAGATACAGTATGTATATTTCCCAAGTTTATTTGATTAAACAACTCGTCTTTCCCTAGATTACCACACAGTATCAAGAGTTCCGTATACCAGCCTCCAGGAAATTCTATTCTACACTTTTTGAGTAGTTATATGTGTATATTATGTCTGATAAACTAAATGTCATCAACGTTTAAAGTCTACTTTTTACTTTTTTATAGTGTCTAATTTACTGCGCTTTAGTGTATTCAGAGTTGTGCAATCATCACGCCCATATAATTTCAGAGCTTTTTTTTTTTTTTTTTTTTGCGGTACATGGGCCTCTCACTGTTGTGGCCTCTCCCATTGCAGAGCACAGGCTCCGGACGCACAGGCTCAGCGGCCATGGCTCACGGGCCCAGCCGCTCCGCGGCATGTGGGATCTTCCCGGACCGGGGCACGAACCCGTGTCCCCTGCATCAGCAGGTGGACTCTCAACCACTGCGCCATCAGGGAAGCCCTCAGAGCATTTTTAAAATCACTCCAATAAGACACTCTGTATCTATTAGTAGTCATTCTCCATTCCCTCCCCACCCCCACCCCCAGCTCCTAGTAACCAATAATCTACTTTCTGACTATGGATTTGCCTATTCTGGAGATTTCATATAAAGGGAATCATAGGACACCTGGCCTTTCACTTAGCATAATCTTTTAAGGTTCATCCATGTTGTAGCATGTATCAATACTTCATTCCTGTTATGACTGAATAATATTCCCTTGTATCGATATACAACATTGTGTTTATCCATTCATCTGTTGATGGATGTTTGGGTTGTTTCCACCTCTTGGCTATTGTGAAAAATGCTGCTATGAATGTTCATGCACAAGTTTCTGTTGGAACACCTGTTATCAATTCTTTTGGCTATATATCTAGGAATGGAATTGCTAGGTCATATGATAACTCTGTGTTTAACTTTTTGAGGAACTGTCAAACTGTTTTCCACAGTGACTGCACTATTTTGTTATACATTCCCACCAGCAGTTCACGAGAGTTCTAATTTTTTCACCTCCTTGCCAACACTTGCTACTGCCTTTTTAATGGTAGCCATCCTAGTGAGTGTGGTAGTATCTCATGGTTTATTTACATTTCTCTAATGAATAAATCATGTTGAGCATCTTTTCATGTGGCTATCTTACATCATCTCTGGAGAAATACCTATTCAAATCCATTGCCTATTTTTTTAACTGGGATCACCAACTTTCAAACAGGTACTGTTCCAATATGTCTTTTTAAGTTGATTACTGGGGTTCTTTTGTTCATATAGGAAAATTCACTATAAATGGTGATTAGATTCCCTGACAAGCTCAAGAAGATCTGCTAAGCCCACATATACTAACAGGGAATATAATACAGTGGTTAATAATACAAGCTCTGAAGTCTGAATGCAAGGTTCAGATACTTGCTCTGCCATTTAATAGCTTTGCAAGCTTGAACAAACATTTCTCCTATGCTTCAGTTTCTGCATCTTTAAAATAAATCTAACAATAGAACCTACCTCACTGGTAGGTTCTGCAAAAATTGAATAAATAAATAACAGCACTTGGCAGAGTGCTTACAGCTCAGTAAGCACTGTAGATATTATTTGTTGCTGTTTTATTATTTTAATGTCCCAGGATCACATTATTAAAAATACTACAGGGGGCTTCCCTGGTGGCGCAGTGGTTGAGAGTCTGCCTGCCGATGCAGGAGACGCGGGTTCGTGCCCTGGTCCGGGAGGATCCCACATGCCGCTCAGCGGCTAGACCCGTGAGCCATGGCCGCTGGGCCTGCACGTCCAGAGCCTGTGCTCCGCAGCGGGAGAGGCCACGACAGTGGGAGGCCCGTATACCGCAAAAAAAAAAAAAAAAAATACTACAGAACAAAACTCCCAACTGCTTCATTGAGATAATGTATTTGAAATTCCTACTTAAGACACCAGTAACATATTGCTTTCTGCTACAGCTTAAGCAATGACAAGATCAACCCAACTCTCTGGCAGTATAGGGCTTGGACCACCAGATACCTGAATGGGGAGAAGAACCAGGCTGACCAGAAGTAGACACAGGGAACTTTCTGGAGTGATGAAAATATTCTGAATCTTCATTAGAATAGTCATTACATTAGTATATACGCCTGTCAATATCCACTTAAGAACAACACATCACTGTACATTAAAAAACAAAAGTCTAAAAGTAAATAAATAAATAAGCCATCATTTAAGTATACTGAATACTATTTACAAACGCAGGAAACATTACTAATATGTTTAAGATGATTTTCAAAAAAGGTTTTCTGGTTAATTGTTAACAGTCCATTAGGTATTATTTTCAAAGTACACAGGTCACTTCTATCAATAACATGCAATTTCTTCTACTGATACCATGTCAGTAGTGATAAGTAATTAACTCCATGCTTCAAACATTCCTCGAATTCCAAAGTGCAACTTTCCTTAAGGGTAGCAGCTAATGACTGTGACTGATGACTCAAGCTCAACACCAATACTCATGGCATTAAACTGAGATGATCACCTTCATGTCCAGGAAAAGGACAGCCAATAAACTTTGGTTATTTTCTTTCTTTCCTTTATGAAATGAGTTAATACTTGAGAAATATCTGATTCCCACTTTCAAGCTCCTGAAACCAGACTGTTTACCTCCTACCATGTTACTATTCTTTATCCTGTGCAATATTACCTCAATTAACAAGTACTCTTGAATGGAAACACTTTTAAAATTAATTTCATGAATACAAAAATCACCCATAAAGTATTCACACTAGATATGCTTAACTTTATCTAATCAAACCTTGAAACGTAACTTTCAGTTTACAAGAAATATAACGGATTCAAGGAAAACATTAACAACTAAGCAAATCCAGAGAGTGAGGGTGATCTTTCAAGAAAAGTGACCTAATCTATTAAAAACAAAATAAATCTACATATTGAATAATTGAAAGTAAGAGAAGGAAGGAAGACTATCCGAGGTTAAGCGATAACAATTTCTAAGTTAAGATATAACAATCCAATGGAATGCATGATCCTTGAGTAGATCTGTTTTAAAATAAGAAAAAGGCTATGCAAGTAATTTGGGGAATACTGGGGAAATTTTCAAGTCAAACTCCGTAATAGAATATATTAGGGAATTATTAATTTTCATATTATGGCTATGTATATTTAAGTCATTTTTAGAAGATGCACAATAAGTAGTTAGGTACTAGTGTAGTGTCTTGATGTCTCCAACTTTCGAAGAGTTCCCACAAATATATACGCACAGACATATACACATATACACCCAAGCAAATAAATGAGAAAGAAAATGTTGACGATTGCTGATTCTAGGTGGTGAGTATCCAGGTATTCTGTACGTTTTAAAACTTTATAAAGAAAATGAGAAGTTGGTTGTATTCTTAAATTGGAAAACAATACTTAAATCTCATGAATTAGGAAACCACACTAGTCCCTCTAGAGAAGCATCAGTTTAGTCCTATGTGTGTACACAATTGGACATAATTAGAGATGGAAATTTCTAGAAACAAACTGTACAGAGCTGAAGGTATGCAATCTGTATAATTTATCTCCATTTCCTAGCATATAGTTAAGAGCAAACTATGGGTCACAGACCAACATACCTCAACAGCACACCATGATATCAACAACAAAGACTCTAGAAGTCTTATGTACTATGTGACTTCACTATTATGTACTATGAGTCTTCACTATTACATACTACTTACATGCCATATAAAAAAAAACAAATAATAGAACTTCAGAAAGAGCTTAGAAAAAAATTAACTAAGATTTATAAGTTGGACTTAAAGAAACAGAATCAGTTATCTGGAAAATAGACTTAGGGAGACTACCTAATTCCCCTATTCCAGAAAAATAGTAAACATTTTAAAATACACTAAACAATACGTTTTTCTGGTTTGAAATATACATCCATGTTTTAAGACTTTTCTTCTTCCTATACGCCATCTTTCCAGCTGAGTTTCATAATCTTCCTTTAGTTCAACCTCAGAATTGGTGGAACCCAGGCTTATGAAGATGTCTAAAATGGAAAGAAATCCATTCTACTTCACAGTATCATTTCATTTAAACAGAATATACTAAAAGATTATTAGATACCATGCTTGAAATTTAGTGGGCATTAAACAATCTTTAAGTCTGAATAGAACTATTTGAATATGGTTTTACTTGAGTTGTTGCTAAGATGTCTTTCAAACAGACTGTCTCAACTGTTATTGTTCTTACTTTATAGGAGAAGCAGCATGGGACAATCTCCACGAAATCAGCTTTGGCATTAAGCGTGGGTTTGAATCTCAGCTCTGCCATTTATTAAATAATTTCCTCTAGGTCACACAATGACTTTATTTGAGCCTCACTTTCCCTATCTGGAAAACAGAACTAAGACCAATCTCCCAAAATTACTGTAAGGATTTCATGAAATAATATACATAATAAACTTAAATAGAGACTGACATACAATATGCACTCAATACTTATTAGTTTATATTTGTTCTCATTTAGGTTTTTAGTTTTAAGGTCAGTGGGATTTATATTTCATGTGACTGACAGCGAAAAAAAATTAACAAAAATTCTATCACCCTTCTGCTTCAAAAACAAGTGATACTGATGATGGCAGCAGAGCTGATGGTAGTGGATCTGGTTCTTAAAGAAAGTGATAACAATAATGGTAATGTAAGACAAATGAGACCCCAAAACTACTGAATACTGTACTGTAAATAACCAAGCTTCAAACATATTCTCTTCCTACCACTTCACACACACACACTCTCTCTCTCTCTCAAAACAAAACAGCTCAGTCTTGCTTTAAGAAGAAAGCAGAAATTACATCAACAATTACATGTGCTTGAAGAGAAAAATTAAGGAATTATTTCTTCTAATGACTGAGAATTATGACACAAAGAGCCAATTTGCTCAGTTTTACCCCATTAAGACTTAGGGAAACATAAAATTGCCTAACAAAAGTTAAATCACAAGGACTTCCAACAATGAGAGAGTAAAGAGACTGGCAAATCCTCTCCCCCAAAAAACAACCATAAAACTGAACAAAACTGTCAAAACAAACATTTCAAATACAGTTGACCCTTGATCAACACAGGTCTGAACTGCACAGGTCTACTCATATGCAGATTTTATTCAGTAAATACGTACTACAGTACATCTCAATCTGTGGTCCACTGAACCCATGGACACGGAAACGTGGATACAGAGGGCTGACTGTAAAGTTATACACAGATTTTTGACCACACAGAGGGTCAGGGACCCTAACCCCTCTGTTATCCAAGGGTAAACTGTACTGTATTTGAAAAGTGATGGCATACAAATTAAGAACATTTTATGCACAGGAAACTTCTGAACCTCAGATAAGAACAGTGGCAATAAATGATGTTCTTGCCAGGACTGTTCCCATCCCCTCACCAAAGCTTGGTAGGCAGCAGTGCCACCAGGGTGGGGCTGTTGGTGAAAAACCAGTAGCTTTGCTGCTAAAGGTAGGCTGCCTTGACATGGAGCAGAGTGCAATACAGCCTGCAGCACTGTTAAACTGGCAAATTCTTAGAAAACAAACAGAAAAAGCTAACAGTGTTGCTAGCCAGAGTTTGCAGACAGCTTTGGGCAAGCAGCACATCCCTCAACCAGCAAGAAATTTAACAGGAAAATCCTGGACACCAGAGAGTCAAAGAGGGAACAGATAAGCTTGCCACACATCCTTGGTTCAATGGGAGACAGACTTATAAAAAGGAAAAACGCTGAAGCACCCAAGCTCTCCACTCATCCCTGTCTGTCAGGGAGGCTGTGTACATGCAAAGCTAAGAGCACTGAAAGGCCAAGCTCCCCACACATCACTAGTTCACTGGGAAGCTGTCTGCAAGGAAGTTCCAGAAAGGCCTGGCATGAAGTAAAAGCTGGGGCAGACATTAAAACGTCCTGAACTTTGCCTGTACTCCCAAACCCACACATCATCCCACAACCAACAGAGAACAGATGCCTTACTGGCTCAAGATGTTTGAACATCTAAACACTATGCAGACATAGAGGCAACCCCTAGAAAGCCATGGTAAAAATAAAAATAAGAAAAAATAAGCAGAGACATTAGTCAGTGGCTGCACATTGCAGGGGAGATAAATTTTGCTGATTAAGTCCAGGAAACTTACTAAAAAAACAATACTAAAACAAGTATCAGCAACAATGACCCTCAGAAAACAAACAAAACAAAAAAAAAACCCTCTAGAGTTATTATAATAAATTATCCAAAATGTCCAATCATCAACAAAAAAAGTTTAAAGATATACAATGAGTGACCCAGACTGAAGGAAAAACAAACTACCTGTGAGCGGGCCCAGAATGGCAGGCAAATAATTCAAATCAGTCATGAAAAACATATTAAAAGAATAAAGGAAAGTATGTTTAAATAATGAAAAAAAATATGATGACACCTAAACAAGTGGGGAATCTCAAAAAAGAAGTAAAATCAATAAAACAGAACCAATTCTAGAAATTCTACAGTTTAGAAGTATTGGGCTGGTCAAAAAGTTCATTCAGGTTTTTCCATAACATCTTATGGAAAAATCCAAACAAACTTTTTGGCCAACCCAATACAATAACTGAAATGAAAACATTATACAGACTCAGCAGCAGATCTGAGATGGCAGATCAAAAAACATGAAAACACTTCAATAAAATTAAGCAATCTAAAAGACAGAAAAGAAAGACTCAAGTGAAGAGAGCCTCAGAGACCCCTAAGACATCAAGTGCACCAATGCACATATAATGGGAAGTTCCAGGAGATAGTACATGGGATAAAAAAATATTTGAATAAATAATGACTGCAAATGTCCCAAGTTTTATGATAGACATTAAGCCCCAGATTCAGAATGCTTGACAAAATCCCAGTGGGATAAACACATGCACACATACATCATACACAAAACTACTTAAACTCAACAAAAAGAAAATGTGAAAAGAATATAGCTGAAACAAGTGATCACACACAAGACAACAAAAATGCCATTAATGGCTCACTTCTTGTCAGAAACAATGGAGACCAAGAAGACACTGAAAGAACATATTTAAATGCTGAAACAGAAAAACTGTCAACCATGAATTCTATATCCAGCAAAACTATCTTTTGGAACTATAACCAAAGACATTCCCAGATAAACAGAGATTAAAATATTTGTTCTTATCGAACCTGCCTTATGAGAAATACTAAAAGAAATCCCTCAGGAAAAAAGGAAAGGACTTCAAAAGGTGTGCAGAAAAGAGTTAACAGGCTTAAGACTGCTGTACTAAAAAAACAAACAACCAAACAAAAAAAAACTGCCTGCCTGCAAGGTTGGTCCTGAGCTGGCATCTGGGAACTTGGATTTTGGGAGGGTTCCCACCATTCCAAAACTAATTAGAGTGGCTGACTGTACCTAAACTGTTTATACAAATCAAATGGCTTATGCTGAAACACCTGTTTTCTTTCAGACAATGTGAAATTCAGTATGTGATGGGCAGAAAGTCCCCAGTAAAAACCTTGGGGACTAGGTCTATAACAAGCTTCCCTGGAATTCAACATTGCACAAATGTCGTCACAATTTAATGGAGAAAATAAGCACATCCTATATGACTGCACTGAAAGAGGACTATTTGAAGCTGGCAGCTGGTTCCTCCAGATTTTGCCCACTAAACTTTTTCCCTTCGGCAAATTTGCTTTGTATCCTTTTGTTGTAATAAATCACAGTCATGAACATGACTATATGCTGTGTACTGTGAGTCTTCCTAGCAAATCACTGAACCGGGGGTAATTTGGGGGACTACTGAGAAAGATGGTAACTCAAATCCAAAGGAAGAAACAAAGAGCACAAGATATGGTAAATGGATAAAGGTAAAAGACTGAATAAATGTATTTTTGTCTTTTCTCCTTCTAATTTCTCTAAAATATATCAGCCTTTATAAGACAATAACTTAAAAATAAAATACACTGCACTGTTGGGCTTATAACATACAACATACATGACAATAATACCTCAAAAAAAGCACCTGAAAACAGAACCAGACAAAAAAAAATCAAAAAGAAAATAGAGAATTTGAACAACACTACAGACTAATTTGACTTAAAAGAAATACACAGATCACTCCATACGATGACAGAAAAACACACATTTTTGTCAAATGCACATGGAATATTCTCCAAGACAGATTATAGGTTAGGCTACAAAACAAGTCTTAATAAACTTTAAAAGACTGAAACAATCCAAAGTATTTTTTCTGATCACAGTGGAATGAAAGTAAAGATCAACAGCAAAAGGAAAAACAAAAAACGCACAAACGTGGAAATTAACCCACTCTTAAACAATCCATGGAAAAGAAAAAAAAATAACAAAAGAAATCAGAAAATATCCTGAGACAAATGAAAATGAAAACACAACACACTACAACACATGGGATGCAACAAAAGCAGTGCAAAGTGGGAAACTTACAACTAAATGCTTACATTAAAAGAAAAAGATCTCAAACCAACGTTACTTTACATCTTATGGAAATACACGAAGAATGAATTAACCCAAACCTAGAAGAATGAAATAATAAAGATTAGAGCAGACAGAAATAAAGTGAAAAAGAGCAAAACGGAAAAAAATCAAAGAAACCAGGAGTTGGTTCTTCTAAAAGATCAACAAAACTGAGAAACCTTTAAGTAGACTAAGGAAAAAAAAAAACTCTAAACTCAGAAGTCAAAGGGGAAACATTACTACTGATTTTACAAAAATAAAAATGATTATAAGAGAGTACTCTGAACAACTGTATCCTGACCAATCAGAAAACTTATATAAAACGGACAAATTCCATAACTGAATGTTGAAGAAATAGAAAATCTGAATAAATTTATAAGATTAAATCAGTAATCAAAGAAAAAAAAAGTCCATACGGTTTCACTAGTGAATTCTATCAAACAATTGAAATAAACATCAATTCTCCTCAAACTCTTTCAAAAAACTGAAACAGGACCACTTAGTAACTCATCCTATAAGCCCAGCATTACTGTGATACTAAAGCCAGACAAAGACTCACAAGAAAAGAAAACTACAAGTCAATATCCCTGAAGAATACATATGCAAAAATCCTCAACAAGGGCTTCCCTGGTGGCGCAGTGGTTGAGAGTCCGCCTGCCGATGCAGGGGACGCGGGTTCGTGCCCCGGTCCAGGAAGATCCCACATGCTGCAGAGCAGCTGGGCCCGTGAGCCATGGCCTCTGAGCCTGGGCATCCAGAGCCTGTGCTCCACAACGGGAGAGGCCACAACAGTGGCCCGCGTTCCGCCAAAAAAAAAAAAAAAAATCCTCAACAAGATACTAGCAAACCAAATTTAACAGCAGCATGATAAGATTTATAAAACAGTGAGATTTATTCCTGGAATGCAAGGATGGTTCAACACAAGAAAAATCAATGTAGTACACCACATTAACAGAATGAAAGAAAAACACCACATGACCATCTCAGTAAAAAAGCATTTGACAAAACTCAACACCCTTTCATGACAAGAACATTCAACAAATTAGGAATAGAGGGAACTACCTCAATGTACTAAAACCAGTACATAAAAAAATTAGTCAATATCATACTTGATGGTAAAAAACTGAAAACATTTTCCCTAAGGTCAGGAATATGACAAAGATGTTCACTTTCACTACTTCCCTTCAAAACAGTACTATAAGTCCTGGCCAGGGCAATTAGCAAGAATATGAAATAAAAGGCATCTAAACTAAAAGAGAAATAGAATTATCTCTTGTTCTCTAAAAACATGATCTTTTATGTAGAAAACCCTATAGATTCCACATAAAACTGTTAGAACTGATTAACCATTTAGCACAGTTGCAGGATGCAATATCAACACACAAAAATCAATTCAATTTTTATGTAATGAACATCTAAAATTAAGAAAATCACTCCATTTATACTGGAAAAGAACAAGAATATATAGAAAATAAATAAGTAAATATAGAAAAGAATAAAATACTTAGAATTAAGCTTAACCAAGGAAGTGAAAGACATGTATGCTGAAATCTACGAAATGTTGCTGAAATAAAGAAGATGCATATAAATAAAAAGACACCTCATGCTCATGGGTTAAAAAATAATGCTAAGATGTCAGTACTACCCAAACCAATGTACAGATTCAATGCAGGCCCTATCAAAATCACAACACCAGTTTTTTGCAAAAATATGAAAATTCATCCTAAAATATGGAATCTCAAGGGACCCCAAATAGCCAAAACAATCTTGAAAAAGAAGAAAGTTGAAGGTGTCACACTTTCTAATTTCAAAACTTACTACAAAGCTATGGTAATCAAAATAGTACCACACTGGCATAAAGACTGACATACACAACAACAGAATACAACAGAGCTCAGGAATAAACCCTCATATATGTGGCTAAATGATTTTCAACAAGGACCCCAAAACCATTCAACGGGGGAAAAGGACAGTGTTTAACAAACTGCACCAGGAAACATGAAAACCCACATGGAAAAAAATAAAATTTGATCCTTATCTCACACCACATACAAAAATCAACTCAAAATGGATCACATTCCTACATATAAGCTAAAACTATAAAATTCGTAGAAGAAAAACAAAAGGTGGGGCTTCCCTAGTGGCACAGTGGTTAAGAATCTGTCTGCCAAAAGCAGGGGACACAGGTTCGAGCCCTGATCCAGGAAGATCTCACATGCCACGGAACAACTAAACCCACGTGCCACAACTACTGAAGCCTGCACGCCTAGAGCCCATGCTCCGCAACAAGAGAAGCCACTGCGATGAGAAGCCCACACACCACAATGAAGAGTAGCCCCCACTCTCCGCAACTACAGAAAGCCCACGTGTAGCAACGAAGACCCAACACAGCCTAAAATAAAATAAATAAATGTATCAAAAAAACAAAAAAAGGGCAAAAACTTCATGACTTTGGATTTGCAATGATTTCTTGCATATGACACCAAAAGCACAGACAACAAAAGAAAAACTAGTTAAGTTGGACTTCATCAAAAGTAAAAGCTTTTGGACATCAAAGGACACTATCAACAGAGTACAATGGCAACTCACATAATGGGAGAAAATATCTGCAAATCATATATATGATAAGAAATTGATATTCAAAATACAGTTGACCCTTGCAATGCAGGAATTGACCATCTGTCAAAAATCTGAGTATAACTTAACAGTTGGCCCTCCATAACCGCAGCTCCACATCTGAGAATTCAAGCAACCACAGAGTATGTAGTACTATAGTATCTACTACTGAAAAACATTCACATATAAGTGGATCCATGCAGGTCAAACCCGTGATGTTCAAGGGTCAACTGTACATACAGAACTCCTACAGCTCAACAACAAAAAGAAAAATTACCCGATTTTAAAATGGGCAAAGAATTGAAACAGATGTTTCTCCAAAAAAGATACATGAACAGCCAATAAATACATTAAAAGGTACTCAACATCACTTGTCATTAGAGATGCAAATCAAAACCACAATGAGGAGGACAGAGTCAAGACAGCGTACTAGGAGAATGCAGAATTCGTGTCTCCTCACAACTAGGGCACCTGCCAGGCACTGGTGGGGGACCACGGACACCTAAGGGGACAGGAGGAACCCCCAACAACTGGGTAGGATGTGGGGTGTGGGGGGGAGTGAAGGGGGAGGAGAAGTGGAGGCGAGACAGGACTGGCACCCCTGAGAGGTGGCTGCGGGAGGGGAAGGGTTCCCATGCCCAAAGGGGGAAAAGGGGAACCACTGGGGGCAGAGGATCAAAAGTGAGCGTGGCCAGGTTTCCCCTGCCCATGTGGGCCCCCAGGAACCTGCTGAGATCCCAGGCCTTATCCTCTGCCCACCTAGGGCCCCTCCAGCTGTGCGTGTCCTGAGGGTGTGGGAGGGAGGGAAGGGGAGCAAAAACAAAGGCCAGACCTCCGGAACCAGCACCCCTGAGGGGTAGCTGGGGGAGGGGAGGAGTTCCTGCACCCAGAGGGACCCACCCACTGTAAGGGGTCCAGCGGGGATGGGGGAGACCCTGGGAGTGATGGTGGGGGAGGGGCGCGAAGGAACAGAAGGGAACACAGCCAGTGCTTTCCTGTCCACTTAGGCACTGGGGAGCCTGTTGGGCTCCCGGGCCTAATCCTCTGCCCTGGGAGCCTCCCTCCTGCTGCGCAGAACACAAACCCCGCCACTACACCCCCACCCAGGGCCCTACCTCTACACTCAGAGACCCCCTCCAAGGTGCTGGGCCTAAACACCACCCACACAACCTCACTCAGGGCCCTACTTCTAAACACTGGAACTCCACACTCCAGAGGCCCTTCTTTCGTGGAAGGCTGCCTCTTCCCTTCCACATAGGTCCTAAGCAGAGTCCCCACCCCACACTCAAACGTCACACCCCACCTGCCTAGGTCCCACCCCATGCTAAACCCCTCCCCTGCCTAAGTTCCACCCCTTCGTAAACTCCGCTCCTATAGCCAAGGCATTTTCTTTTTCCTTTTTCTTCTTTTAGATTGGGGTTCTGTTTTACCTTGTTGGTTCACTGTTGTTGATTCTTTTATATTCTTATTTTTCCTAATAAATCTTTCCTTTTTCTAATTTTATTTTATTCTTTTCCTTTTTTTTTTTTTTTTTAACAGGAAGTCCCTGACTTAGAACACCTGAGTTAGGAATGGTACTTCCTGCACCTGAGCCCCATTCCCCACCTCCCATGGCAGCATATTTTATTCTTTATACTTTGTTATTGTTCTTTCCTTTTGGCTTCTGCCACCCCCCATTTTTTTTCCATTCTTTTTCCTGTTGTAGCTTTATTTTACCTTATTGCAGTTGTTTCGATTACAGTTTAATTTTTCCTAATATATTTTTTATCTAATTTTATTTTCCTTTTTATTCTTTGATATCATACTGTTGCTTCCTTTTTTTTCTTTTTCTTTTCTTTTCTTTTTTTTTTTTTTACACCATGCCACAAAGCTTGCGGGACCTTGGTTCCCAGGCCAGAGGTCAGGCCCAAGCTCCTGCGGTGGGAGCTCCAAAGTCCAAAACACTGGACTAACAGAGAACCTCAGACCCCAAGGAATATCAATTGGAGTGAGGCCTCCCAGAGGTACTCATCTCAGCACCAAGGCTCTATCCAACTGCCTGCAAACTCCACTGCTGGACGTCTCAGGCCAAACAACCAGTAAGACAGGAATACAGTACCACCCATCAAAAAAAAAGAAAAATGAAACAACAACAAAATATGTTACAGACGAAGGAGCAAGGTAAAAACCTACAAGACCAAATAAATGAAGACAAGATAGGGAACCTACCTGAAAAAGAATTCAGAGTAATGATAGTAAAGATGACCCGAAATCTCAGAAACAGAATGAAGAAAATACAAGAAACATTTAACAAGGATCTAGAAGAACTAAAGAGCAAACAAACAGTGATGAACAACACAATTACTGAAATTAAAAATACTCTAGAAAGAATCAATAGCAGAATAACTGAAGCAGAAAAACGGGTAAGTGACCTGGAAGATAAAATGGTGGAAATAACTGCCAGGGAGAATAAAGAAAAAAGAATGAAAAGAATTGAGGACAGTCTCAGAGACCTCTGGGATATTAAACACACCAACATTCGATTTATAGGGGTCCCAGAAGAAAAAGAGAAAAAGAAAGGGTCTGAGAAAATGTATGAAGAAATTATAATTGAAAACTTCCCTAACATGGGAAAGGAAATAGTCAATCAAATCCAGGAAGCGCAGAGAATCCCATACAGTATAAACACAAAGAGAAACATGCCGAGACATATATCAAACTATCAAAAATTAAATACAAAGAAAAAATATTAAAAACTGCAAGGGATAAGCAACAAATAACATACAAGGGAATCCCCATAAGGTCAACAGCTGATCTTTCAGCAGAAACTCTGCAAGCTAGAAGGAAGTGGCAGGACATATTTAAAGTGATAAAAAGAAAAAACCTACAACCAAGATTACTCTACCCAGCAAGGATCTCATCCACATTGGACAGAGCAATGAAAACCTTTACATACAAGCAAAAGCTAAGAGAATTCAGCACCACCAAACCAGCTTTACAACAAATGCTAAAGAAACTTCTCCAGGCAAAAAACAAAAGAGAAGGAAAAGACCTACAATAACAAACTCAAAACAATTAAGAAAATGGTAATAGGAACATACATATCCATAATTTCCTTAAATATAAATGGATTAATTACTCCAAAAGACACAGACTGGCTGAACGGATACAAAAACAAGACCCATATATATGCTATCTACAGGAGACCCACTTCAACCTAGGGACACATACAGACTGAAAGTGAGGGGATGGAAAAAGATATTCCATGCAAATGGAAATCAAAAGAAAGGTGGAGTAGCAATTCTCATATCCAACAAAATAGACTTTAAAATAAAAACTATTACGAGACACAAAGAAGGACACTACAGAATGATTAAGGGATCAATCCAAGAAGAAGATATAACAATTGTAAATATTTATGCACCCAACACAGGAGCTCCTCAATACATAACACAAATGCTGACAGCCATAAGAGAGGAAATCAACAGCAACCCAACAATAATAAGGAACTTCAACACCTCACTTTCACCAACAGACAGATCACCCAAAATGAAAATAAATAAGGACACAGAAGCTTTAAATGATACATTAGACCACATGGACTCAACTGATATTTATAGGACATTCCAGCCCAAAACAACAGTATACACTTCTCAAATACTCATGGGACATTCTCCAGGATAGATCATACCTTGGGTCACAAATCAAGCTTTCGTAAATTTAAGAAAATTGAAATCGTATCAAGTATCTTTGCCAACCACAATGCTATGAGGCTAGATATCAATTCCAGGAAAAACAACTATCAAAAATACAAATACAGGGCTTCCCTGGTGGCGCAGTGGTTGAGAGTCCGCCTGCCGATGCAGGGGACACGGGTTCGTGCCCCGGTCCGGGAGGAGCCCACAAGCCGCGGAGCGGCTGGGCCCATGAGCCATGGCCGCTGAGCCTGCGCGTCCGGAGCCTGTGCTCCGCAATGGAAGAGGCCACAACAGTGAGAGGCCTGCGTACCGCAAAAAAAAAAAAAAAAAAAAAAAAAAAAAAAACAAATACATGGAGACTAAACAATACACTACTAAATAACCAAGAGATCACTGAAAAAAAATCAAAGAGAAAATCAAAAAATAGCTAGAAACAAATGACAATGAAAACACGATGACCCAAAACCTATGGGATGCAGCAAAAGCATTTCTAAGAGGGTAGTTTATAGCAATACAATCCTACCTCAAGAAACAAGAAAAAATCTCAAAAAAACAACCTAACCTTACACCTAAAGCAATCAGGGAAAGAAGAACCAAAAAACCCCCAAAGTTAGCACAAAAAAAGGAGTCATAAAGATCAGATCAGAAATAAATGAAAAAGAAATGAAGGAAACAACAGCAAAGATCAATAAAACTAAAAGCTGGTTCTTTGAGAAGATAAACAAAATTGACAAACCATTAGCCAGACTCATCAAGAAAAAAAGGGAGAAGACTCAAACCAACAGAATTAGAAATGAAAAAGCAGATGTAACAACTGACACTGCAAAAATACAAAGAATCATGAGATTACTACAACCAACTCTATGACAATAAAATGGGTAACCTGGAAGAAATGGACAAATCCTTAGAAAAGCACAACTTCCTGAGACTGAAGGAGGAAGAAATAGAAAATATAAACAGACCAATCACAAGCACTGCAATTGAAACTGTGATTTAAAATCTTCCAACAAACAAAAGCCCAGGACCAGACAGCTTCACAGGTGAATTCTATCAAACATTTAGAGAAAAGCTAACACCTATCCTTCTCAAACTCTTCCAAAATATAGCAGAGGGAAGAACACTCCCAAACTCATTCTATGAGGCCACCATCACCCTGATACCAAAACCAGACAAAGATGTCACAAAAAGAGAAAACTACAGGCTGGTATCACTGATGAACATAGATGCAAAAACCCTCAACAAAATACTAGCAAACAGAATCCAACAGCATATTAAAAGGATCATACACCATGATCAAGTGGGGTTTATCCCAGGAATGCAAGGATTCTTCAATATACACAAATCAATGTGATACACCATATTAACAAATTGAAGGATAAAAACCATATGATCATCTCAATAGGTTCAGAAAAAGCTTGACAAAATTCAACACCCATTTATGATAAAAACTCTCCAGAAAGTAGGCGTAGAGGGAAACTACCTCAACATAATAAAGGCCATATATGACAAACCCACAGGCAATATCGTTCTGAATGGTGAAAAACTGAAACCATTTCCTCTAAGATCAGCAACAAGACAAGGTTGCCTACTCTCACCACTATTATTCAACATAGTTTTGGAAGTTTTAGCCACAGCAATCAGATAAGAAAAAGAAATTTTAAAAATCTAATAAAAACGGAAAGGAAGTAAAACAGTCACTGTTTGCAGATAACATGATACTATAGAGAATCCTAAAGATGCTACCAGAAAACTACTAGAGGTAAACAATGAATTTGGTAGAGCAGCAGGATACCAAATTAATGCACAGAAATCTCTTGCATTCCTATACACTAACGATGAAAAATTTGAAAGAGAAATTAAGGAAACACTCCCACTTACCACTACAACAGAAAGAATAAAATACTTAGAAATAAACCTACCTAAGGAAACAAAAAACCTGTATGCAGAAAATTATCACACTGATGAAAGACATTAAAGACAATAAAAACAGATGGGTAGATACACCATGTTCTTGGATTGGAAAAATCAACATTGTGAAAATGACTATACTACCCAAAGCAATCTACAGATTCAATGCAATCCCTATTAAACTACCAATGGCATTTTTCACAGAACTAGAACAAAATATTTAACAATTTGTATGGAAACACAAAAGACCCCCAACAGCCAAAGCAATCTTGAGAAAGAAAAACAGAGCTCGAGGAATCAGGCTCCCCAACTTCAGACTATACTACAAACCTACAGTAATCAAGACAGTATGGTACTGACACAAAAACACAAATATAGATCAATGGAACAGGTTAGAAAGCCCAAAGATAAACCCACACACATATGGTCACCTTTGATAAAGGAGGCAAGAGTATTCAATGGAGAAAAGACAGCCTCTTCAATAAGTGGTGCTGGGAAAACTGGACAGCTATATGTAAAAGAATGAAACTACAACTCTTCCCAACACCATACACAAAAATAACCTCAAAATGGATTAAAGACCTAAATGTAAGGCCAGACACTCTAAACCTCTTAGAGGAAAACATAGGAAGAACACTCTATGACATCAATCACAGGAAGATCCTTTTTGACCCACCTCCTAGAGAAATGGAAATAAAAACAAAAATAAACAAATGGGACCTATGAAACTGAAAAGCTTTTGCACAGCAAAGGACACCATAAACAAGACGAAAATACAACCCTCAGAATGGGAGAAAATATTTGCAAATGAAGCAACTGACAAAGGATTAATCTCCAAAATATACAAGCAGCTCATGCAGCTCAGTATCAAAAAAACAAACAACCCAATCCAAAAATGGGCAGAAGACCTAAAGAGACATTTCTCCAAAGAAGATATACAGATTGCCAACAAACACATGAAAAGATGCTCAACATCACTAATCATTAGAGAAATGCAAATCAAAACTACAGTGAGGTATCACCTCACACAGGTCAGAATGGCCATCATGAAAAAATCTACAAGCAATAAATGCTCGAGAGAATGTGGAGAAAAGGGAACCCTCTTGCACTGTTGGTGGGAATGTAAATTGATACAGTCACTATGGAGAACAGTATGGAGGTTCCTTAAAAGACTAAAAATAGGACTACCATACAATCTAGCAATCCCACTACCGGGCATATACCCTGAGAAAACCATAATTCAAAAAGCGTCATGTACCACAATGTTCATAGCAGCACTATTTACAATAACCAGGACTTGGAAGCAACCTAAGTGTCCATCGACAGATGAATGGATAAAGAAGATGTGGCACCTATATACAATGGAATATTACTCAGCCATAAAAAGAAACGAAACTGAGTTATTTGTAGTGAGGTGGATGGACCTACAGTCTGTCATACAGAGTGAAGTAAATCAGAAAGAGAAAAACAAATACTGTATGCTAACACATGTATATAGAATTTTAAAAAATGGTTCTGATGAACCTAGGTGTAGGACAGGAATAAAGACAAAGATGTGGAGAATGGACTTGAGCACATGGGGATGGGGAAGAGTAAGCTGGGAAGAAGTGAGAGAGTAACACTGACATATATACACTACCAAATGTAAAACAGATAGCTAGTGGGAAGCAGCTGCTTGGAACAGGGAGATCAGCTGGGTGCCTTGCAACCACTTAGAGGAGTGGGGTAAGGAGGGTGGGATGGAGATGCAAGAGGGAGGGGATATGGGGATATACATATGCATATAGCTGATTCACTTAGTTATACAGCAGAAACACAACACTGTAAAGCAATTATACTCCAATAAAGATGTTTAAAAAAAAAAAAAAACCCCACAAGATACCAATTGGCATCTTTCAGGGTGGCTAGAATCAAAAAACAAACAAAAAAAAGAAAGTGTTGGCACAGATGTGGGAAAATCGAAATCCCTGTATATTGCTGATGGGAATGTAAAATGGTGCAGCTACTGTGAAAAACAGTATGGCAATCAAAAAACAAAAAGCAATTTCTCAAAAAATTAAACACAGAACTACCATATGATCCAGTGATTCCACTTCGGGGTATATACACAAAAGAATCTAAAGTAGGGGCAAACAGATATTTGCACACTAAGTTCACAGCAGGACTATTCACAGTAAGTGAAAGCAACCCAAAGAGTGGATGCAATCCAAGTGTCCATCAACATATGAATGGATAAACAAACTATAATATACACCTACAATGAAATATTATTCAGCCTTAAAAAGCAAATTTTGGTACATGTTATATAACATGGAAGAACCCTGAAGACATTCTAAGTGAATTAAGTCTATCACTTAAGGTCAAATATTGTGTTTCCACACTAGTGAAATTCATAAGGAAAGAAAGTAAAATAGTGGTTGTCAGGGGCTGGGAGGAGGGGGAAATGGGGAGTTACTGTTTACCAGGAAGGGAGTTTGAATATGGGAAGATGAAAAAAGTTCTGAAAATGGATGGTGGTGATGGTTGCACAAATGTGAATGCACTTAACATCACAGAACTGTATATTTAAAAATTATTAAAACAGTAAATTTTATGTACATTTCGTCACTTTAAAAACATAAAAGTAAAAAGAAGGGATGAAAAATTTGCTATATTTTGCTGGAATTAATTCAGTATTAACTTGAAGTAATAAGATTCATTTTTTAATTGCTAGAGCAACCATTAATAAAATAACTCAGAAAATATTATTAAGAAATCAAAGCAATTAAAGGAATAACGGGTAAACAAAAAACATGTGAGGTGTAGAAAAGAAATAGCAAAATAGGTAGTAAATCCAACCACATCAGTAATCATATTATATGTGAACGGACTAAACACTCCAATCAAAATGCAGGAATTATCCAACTGGATTTTTGAAACAACAGCAAAAAAGCAAGATCTAAGTATATAATATCTATACAAGACACAGTTGAGACTGAAGGACATAAGCAGTTTGAAAGTAAAAGGGTGGAAAAAGATATGTCACACAAGTGGTAATATTAAGAGAACTGTAGTGGCAATGTTAAGGCAAAACAAAATACACTTCAAGAAAGGGAACATTAGTAGAGAGAGGGAATTTCATAATGATAAATCAGTTAATACAAAGGGAAGATAAAACAATTATAAATGTATACAAATCTAACAACACAGCCCAAAAACACATGAAGCAAAACCTGACAGAACTCAAAGAGAAACAGGCAATTCAACAACAGAGTTGGAGCCTTCAATCTTCACTTTCAATAACTGATAGAACTAGACTTAACATTAGCAAGGCTATAAAACACTTAACAACCATGTCAACCAATTTAACCTAATATTTAGAGAACACTCTGCCAACAGCAGAACACATTCTTTACAAGTGCACACTGAACAATCACTTACACAAACCATATGTTAACCTATAAAACAAGTCTTAATAACCTTAGAAGAATAAAATCACCCAAAATATATATTCCCCAACCACAACGGAATTACACTAGAAATCAGTAACAGAAAGAATATGGGAAATCCTCAAATATTTAGAAATTAAACAACACTTCTAAATAATCCATGATTCACAGAAATTGGTTAAATTTTTAAAACTGAACTAAATGAAAACAAAATTGGAACGTATTAAAGTTATGGTGGGGCAGGCAATGAATGGGCAGAACACACAGAATTTTTAGGGCAGGAAAAATACTCTGTATGATATCACAATGATGGATATGTCATCAGACATCTGTCCAACCACAATGAACACACATACCAAGAGTAAACTCTTAGGTAAACTATGAACTTTGGGTAAGTACGATGTGTCAATGTAGGTTTATTCTTGGTTTAAAAAAAAATGTACCATTCTGATGACTGATGTTGATAATGGGGGAGGCTGTGCATGTGTAAAGAGGGGGGATATGGGAAATCTATGTACCTTCCTCTCAATTTTACTGTAAACCTGAAACTGCTCAAAAAAAAGAAAAAAGTTATGGAATACAGCTAATACAGTACTTAGAAGAAAACTTAGAGCTTAAAATGCCTATTTTAATAAAAGAAATGCCTCTAATTAATAACCTGTTTTCAACCTAGCAAAATTTACTTTACTTTTAATTTGGTTTATACAAATTAAACCCAAAGCAAGCTGAAGAAAATAATTTTTTAAGAAAATTCAATGCAGAAATCAATAAACTAGAAAACAAAATTAATATACTAAGATCAGTAAAACCAAACACTGGTTCTCTGTAAAGATCTAAAAAATTGATAAAATTTTAGCTAGACTGATGTGGGGAGTCCCTTGTGATTCCGTATCAATTTTGAGTGATTTTCGTATTTCTGCAAAAAAACACTGTTGGGATTGCACTGAATCTGTAGACTGCTTTGGGTACTACTGGCATCTTAATAATATTGTCTTCCAACCCGTAAAGATGAGACGTCTTTCCACTTATTTGCATCTTCTTTCTTTCAGCAATGTTTTGTAGTTGTTAAGACTATGTCTTTCGCCTCCTTAGTTAAGTTTAATCCTAAGTATTTTACTTTTTTTCCCAACAACCATTTTGTAAATTAACCATTTTTAGTTAATTGACAATGTTGTGTTAGCTTCAGGTATACAGAAAAGTGACTCAGTTATATCAGATACACACACACACTTTTTTCAGATTCTTTTCCATTATAGGTTATTACAAGACATTGAATATAGTTCCCTTTGCTACAGGGTAGATCCTTGTTTTTTATCTATTTTACACGTAGTAGTGTGTATATGTTAATCCCAAACTCCCCCCACATCCTGTATTTTATTCTTTTTGATGTTACTGTAAATGGAACTTTTTTCTTAATTTCATTTCTGGATGCTCATTGTTTTTGTATAAAAATGCAACTGAATTTTGCGTCTTGATTTTACGTCCTGTAATTTTGCTGAATTTATTAGTTCTAACTACAAAAAAAACTACTGAAGTAAACAAGCTTTGGCAAGGCTGCAGAACAATATACAAAAATCAATTTTATATCTATATACCAGTAACAATCTGAAAATGAAACTACATTCAAAACAGCATCATAGGGCCTCCCTGGTGGCGCAGTGGTTGAGAGTCCGCCTGCCGATGCGGGGGATACGGGTTCGTGCCCCGGTCTGGGAGGATCCCATATGCCGCGGAGCGGCTGGGCCCGTGAGCCATGGCCGCTGGGCCTGCGCGTCCGGAGCCTGTGCTCCGCAACGGGAGAGGCCACAACAGTGAGAGGCCCACATACCGCAAAAAGAGAAAAAAAAAACAAAAAACAGCATCATAAAAGATAAATAAGATACTTAGAAATAAGTTTAACAAAAGTGAGAGACCAGTACACTGAAAACGAAAAAATACTGCCAACAGAAACTTTTGTTTATTTTATATTGGAGTATAGCCGATTAACAACAGAAACTTTTTACAATCTGAATAAATGGAGAAACACTCATGTTTATGAGTGTCTGATTTAGTGCCATTTCCTGAAAATCCCAGCAAGGTTTATTTTTATTTTTATTTTTTTTGGTAGAAACTGACAAGATGATCTTAAAAATTGATATAGAAATGCAAAGGATCTAGAATAGCAAAATAATTTTGAAAACAGAAAGTAGGACTTTCACCACCTTGCCATAAAAGCTATAGTGTGATGTCTGCCTGATGACAGACATATTGATTAACAGAACAGAATAGAAAATACAGAAATAAACCCTTACATTTATGGTCAACTGATTTTTGACAAAGGTGCCAATGCAATTCAATAGTGAAAAGAGTCTTTCCAACAATAATGCTAAAACAACTGGATCTATATGTAAAAAAGAAACTGAACTTAGACCTTTACCTCAAACCATGCATAAAAATCAGCTCAAAACATGTGACAGACCTATGTATAAGAGTTCAGATGATAAAACTTACAAAAGAAAACACAGAACTTGTCTGTGACCTTGGACCAGCCAAAGATTCCTTAGATAAGACCCAAAAAGCATGATTCATAAAAGAAAGAAATGATAATCCAGACTTCATCAAAACTAAACTTTTGTTCTTCAAAAGGTCACATTAAGAAACTGAAAAGACAAATCAAAGACTGCTAAAATATATGCAAGTCATATATCTGATAAAGAATTTGTATCTAAAATATATTAAGAATTCTTACAACTCAGTGAGACAAACACTCCAATTCTAAAAAAAGGGGGCAAAGGATTTGCATAGGTATTTCACCAAATAAGGTACACAAATGGCTAATAAGCACATGAAAAGATGTTAAACATGTTTAGTCATTAGGAATATACAAATTAAAGCTACAATGAGATACCACTACAAACCCACTAAATGGCTATAATAAAGAAGATTGACAGAAGCTTGACAACAACAAGTGTTAACAGGATGTGGAGAAACAGAAACCTTCATACACTGCTGGTGCGGATGCAAAATGTGACAGCTACTTTGAACATTTGGGCAGTTTCCTAAAAAGCTAAAAACAAACTTACCATACTACCTAGCACTTCCATTCTTAGGTATCTCCCCAAGAGAAATGATAATATATAATCTCACACACAAAAAAGTATACACAGATGTCTACAGTAGCATTATTCATAATGGTCCGAAATTAGAAACAATCAAAATACCCATCAACTGGTGAATGGACTAAAAAAAGATATGGTATATCCACGTAATGGAATAATATTCAGCAATAAAAAGGAGTACCGCCAAATCGAAAGGGACAAAAAGCCAGCCAATGATTTCCTGGGGCCGGAGTGGGAGCAGAGGTTGACTGCAAATGGGCATAATACTTTTTTTTTTTTTTTTTTCTTTTTGCAGTATGCGGGCCTCTCACTGCTGTGGCCTCTCCCGTTGCGGAGCACAGGCTCCGGACGCGCAGGCCCAGCGGCCATGGCTCACGGGCCCAGCCGCTCCGCGGCACATGGGATCCTCCCAGACCGGGGCACGAACCCGTATCCCCTGCATCGGCAGGCGGACTCTCAACCACTGCGCCACCAGGGAGGCCCGGGCATAATACTTTTGAGGCTGCTATCAATGTTCTAAAACTAGACTGTAATGATGATTGCACAACGCTATTAATTTACTAAAAATCACTGTACACTTACAATAGATGTATTTTATACCTCAATAAAGCTGTTTGAAAATTAAACCACAGCAAATTCTACTGTATATTTACAATAATATCCAAATTTTCATATGTAAATTTAGGTATGATTTATGATTGAAATAAGGCAAACACTTGGGGAGACAGGTTTTTGATAGCAACTCAAAGCAAAGCAATTATAATGAACTTAAAAGAAAAGTAAGATACCTTGATTTCAAACAATTGATGTTTGCTGGTCAATTTTTTTAAAAAAGAAAAAGATTAAGCAATTGTCTCACTCTGTGGCAAGTCTGAATTCTCGAACATTTTTAAATGCTTAAACTGTAAATTTATTTTTTCTAACCTGATAAACTGCATAATAAATGCGTTATTTAGCAGTAAGTGGAATGCTTTAAGGCAATATTTTCTATACTATTTTAGGTAACATATAAACTCTGTATTAAATAGTTAATCATATGTGAGAAAATAAATTTTTTCAATTCTTCAATCCTTTTGATTTAGGTAAGAGGAAATCTGCATGAGGGGCTAGTTTACTTCTAAATACCTCTCATGTAATCTGCAAACCGCCGTTTTAAAGAAAAAGGTAAGAGCCTTTGGCAGGAAACTAGATTTTCATAACATTCTTTTCATTGTATTCCCTCATGCAGTAACCCTCTATTCATACAAATGGTCCTAGTTTTCCATTTGTAATAAAGATATAAATTAATTTATTTTGAAAGAGAACTTCAAGTCTAAAAGTTAGACTAGATAGGTACTGTGAGGACAGGGCAAAAATCACGAGTGAGGTATGTTAAGAACCTAAATTCAGGAAACTTTGATTCCCATGTTGTAAAGCACACAGTCCACAGTAAACTCAGAATGAATGTTCACGAGTAAAATGGATCACTTCGATAATTCACAAGCACCTGAAGATAAGCAAAATGTCATTAATGTTCTTATTCTGCTTCTTTTGTGTGTGTGACCTTCTTTTTCCATAGATCACATCAATATAAACACATACTAGGAACCAGGAGTTCAACTAGCTGTAATACTGCACAGAGTTTAAGTTTTGGCAAACAGCAGATTATCTAATAATTAAAGAAGGACCCTTTATCATGTACCACTTTTTCCACCAGCTTTAATGAGATATGACTGACATATAACACTGTACAAGTTTAAGATGTACATGTTGACTTGATACACTTATATATTGCAAAATGATTACCACCATAGTCTTAGCTAACACTTGCATCATGTCACATAATTACCATTTATTTTTTGTAGTGAACACATTGAAAATCTACTCTCATCTAAGCAACTTTCAAGTATATAATACAGTATTATCAACTATAATCACCATGCTGTACATGAATTTACACATCTTACAGCTGGAAGTCTACGCTCTTGGACCAACATCTCCCCTTTTCCACCCTTCCCAGCCCCTCCTATCCACCATTCTAGAATGTTTCTATGCATTCAGCTTTTTCAGATTCCATATATGTAAATATCACACATGAAATGTCTCTGACTTATTCCACTTAGCATAATGCCCTCAAGGTCCTGCCATGTCGCCGCAAATGGTTTAAGATGCCCTTCTTTCTCATGGCTGAATAATATTCCACTGTGTGTATGTACCACATCTCCTTTATCCATTCATCTATTGACAGATACTTACGTTACTTCCACATCTTGGCTATTGTGAATAACATGTACCACTTTTCTAATATAATTTGGACTGTGTGTAATAAAAAAGTATTTAATTCACCTTCACTTATATAACCCTCTCTAATCAAATTTTTCTGATTTTAAGTTGTAATTTAGTATTACCACATTTTTTAAGTTACATGTCAACATTTAAAAATCTTCCAATTATTAAAACTTGAAAAAAATTCTGTGCTATGCATAGGACAGATATCCTAAATTCATTAATTTATTTTAAATAACTTTTTAAGCATGTGCTTTGTGCAAAGCATTATGGATAATACAAAATAAGATCACTTCTAAAATAACACAATGTTGTAACTCAATTACACTTCAATTAAATAAATAAATAAGACCACTTCTGCACTCCAGAAACTTACAATCTAGTTGGAGAAATAAAGCATGTGTGCAAAACTACAGTACAAACAGTAGTTCATCAAAAAAAACGAACACTTCTAATTACAGTAAATAAAGAATGACTCACAGAGCAGGATTTCAACAGTAGCTAAAGTTTGAATAATATTCTGATAGGCAGAGATGGGGCAAGAGAGCATTCCAAGAGGGGAGTGTCTCTGGTATCAAACTAAGGAGTTTGAACTTCATTCTTTAACCAACAGTGAACCCTAAATGACTTCCAACCAGTGAGTTTATAAGGAAGGCTCTTTGGAGGCATTAACAGAATAGGGTTGAAAGGTGAGAAATGGGAGAGCTGGAAAAACATAGGTACAATACAAGTTAAGTTACCTTCCTAAGGTCACACAGTTAACCATACACCTGATTCTTTGAACGTCTATCCCATTGTTTTCCATTATTAGTATACAACAACAAGAGGATAAGTTTCTATTCAGGGTTACTCAAAGACAATTTATTTCATAAGGCCAGTAATTATTTATCTATTTCAGCTTTTTATTAGTAGTGATAACTCACAAAATTTTCATTTATATTAACACACTAATATCTTTGGATAGAATTTTTTTTCATACAATGTGCCCCTTAATCCCTTTCATATACTGCCTATTTATACTACCTTTTTCACAGGAGGTGTTCATATATTTGAAATAATCAATGACCTGAAAACTGAGATAAGACTAATTTAGAATTAGAGCATTCTAAGGTATCATTTTGTGGTTCACATATGTAGTCTTTTTGTACTCACAGTTAAGCAGTATATTAAAGGAATAATTCTAGGCTCTCTGATACAGTACCAAACACAATTCATCTCACACAACACCCATGTCAATCATAAATCATAATGTGCTTTAAACAGCAGCTTCATCCTCAAAGCTGAAACTAGTCCTTTTACAATACCCTTGGCAGAAATACATCAACTGCTCCATCAAGTAAGTCCCACCTGTAGCATCCCAATCTAACATACATATAAAACCTTTTTTGAGTCCCCTTTTTTGGGTTCCAAAATATATGGATGATCCCTGTTGTAAGCTCAAGTAGTTTTTAAAACGCCTAAGCAGAATCACAAAGTAGAGAAAGCAATTTACATCAACGTGTTACAATGAAAACAAGTCACATCCTCACACTAAAAATGAAATCAAAAAGCAAAATGAGAGGGCTTCCCAGGTGGCGCAGTGGTTGGGAGTCCGCCTGCCGATGCAGGGGACACGGGTTCGTGCCCCTATCCCGGAAGATCCCACATGCCGCGGAGCGGCTGGGCCCGCGAGCCATGGCCGCGGAGCCTGTGTGTCCGGAGCCTGTGCTCCGCAACGGGAGAGGCCACAGCAGTGAGAGGCCCGCGTACAGCAAAAAAAAAAAAAAAAAAAAAAAAAAAATAGCAAAATGAGGGCTTCCCTGGTGGCGCAGTGGTTGAGAGTCTGCCTGCCGATGCAGGGGACACGGGTTCGTGCCCCGGTCCGGGAAGATCCCACATGCCGCGGAGTGACTGGGCCCGTGAGCCATGGCCGCTGAGCCTGCACGTCCGGAGCCTGTGCTCCGCAACGGGAGAGGCCACAGCAGTGAGAGGCCCGCGTACCGCAAAAAAAAAAAAAAAAAAAAAAAGCAAAATGAGTATCTACAGAAACTCTTTTGTTTATTAACACATCTGAAAAGCACTATACTACATTTCTCAAACTTGGAGTCAGGAAAGAATTTTGAAGAGATATGATTCTATAACACTGGGATTCCAAATAGCTACTTAGAGTTTGTAATAGTAGCTACAAGAGGTATTGATACATATAAGCTCACTAGAAGACCCATAAAATGTACACAAGTTATCCTTAGAGATTTTATTTTAATGTTTCCATTGTCTCATGTCTAATCAACATTTGCCAGACAGCAATTCTTTTAGACATTAAAAAACAAAAAACAGCTAGACTATCAAATGCACGATCCTCCCACAAGGCTAGTTTTTTCTTTTTAAAAATGCATTCCTCCTAAGTGAGTTTAACTTACTGAGAGCCCTAACAAAATTTCAAGTAAGCAAATCGTGTTATATCCTCTCATCTCTTTGAGCATGTTTCTCCCTGTCTCCAAATGCCCTCAAGCTGCTTTTAAGACCTCAAACTCCATAAAACCCTCCTTCAGATCTTCAAAATTCACTTTATTCTGTAAAATTACTTGCATATACAATGTCTCCAAAATCAAAGCTTTCATGTTCTCACGCAAACATTTTAAACCAATTCACTCTAAATTATATAGAAATAACTGATAGCTACTCAATTTAGCTAAAGGTGTTTTCACTTCTAAAAGAAGTCTGTTGACCTAAATTATGTAAGTTAAAATAAATTTAAGTTTAGAAATTTAAAAATCAAAATAGAAACTGGGGTCTGGCACCTGTTCCCCCATTCACCCAGTTATAGACCTTAAATTCATCTGGTCCAATACTTGATCTTTAAAGTGACAGTGATGCCAGAGATCAAAGTTAACCATTCGTAAACCTACAGTACCATGGAGCCTCCTCTAAGGTATTCCTGCATCTCATTTCACATACTTCTGAACCCACAGGTTCTGTACAAACTAACTTTTTGCACAGTGGATCTTAATGGTAGTGGCCCCAGCACTTCTGTAGGAAGTAGCTATCTGTGTGCACGGTAGGAATCTGAAGGAAAGGAGTATGAGTAGTTTTTCATTCCAGGACTGCCTTTGATTTATTTAGTATCTAAGTCCAAAAGCAAAAAAAAAACTGATATTCTTAATATTCACAATATCCCTAAGAAAGTCAAGGCACATTTTTGTTTCTTCTACAGAGGAATAGTAGCCTACAGGCTTCTGGTCTATTCCTCCTTCAAATTAAGTTTAGTTCCGTCTAAAATTAAGTCAGGTCTGCCCTTTATAGAGATAAGGAAAGTTAAAGTTTAGGCTTCACAAACAATTTGTTAAATTAGAGTGAAATTATGTACTAAATTCAGAAGGCAATTTAAAATTCAAGTTCTAATTATTTTTTTCTTTATATGCTTTAAGTACACAACCGAATAAAATATTATTCAATTGGCATACACGATGTAACTGAATTAGTATCTCATTTAAGAACCAAATGATATGCAATACATATATATTCAAAAATGCAATCAAGCACCAGACAGAAGAGTCACACTGTTGTTTTATAAGAGCCTATTTTGTTCTGATATATAAAAATTAAATCAGCTAAAACTTAATGGCAAATAGTCTGATTTAAACACTAACTATGATAGTCATATAAAAGAGATACCAGAAATATCTAAATCTCATCATCACTTTTACCATGGCTGTGTGTGAGGGTAGTCAAGGGCTTTACAGGCATTCAAATGGTCAGATACACAGATGTGACAGTTCTAGCTAATTTAACTAAAGCCAGTATTTCACACAGATCTAACAACGCTAAGGTCACGACCTATTCCCACTTGGTAAAATTAGCTTTGAAAAGAGAACGACTTTACTCTGACATCGATTAGTACTGCCTTCGGGGGGGGCATTTTTATACTCTATTTTGTTGCTTTTATAAACAGAACCCGTCACGGAAAATACGGAGTATCCTATCCACCACTTATTTTTCAAGTTATCTACTCAGTAATTAGATACAAGAAATAAAAGAGCAAGATTCACAGAAAGCAAAAACAGAACACCGGTTCACGCTCTTCCCAAATCTTATTACTTCCAGGTGTGAATACCAGGAGCAGCGCGAACAGATTTGAGCTCTACTTCCGCTCCTACTAAACCCCCTACAATTCTCTACAGAAGAGTCCAAGAGCAGCAGAAAAAAGAACTGGCCTGAAAGTGGAAAGGAGATGTTGGGGTGAGGCGAGAAGTTGGATTATCAGAACTTTAGTAAAAAATAACTCTGGCTGTAGTTGCTAGAAATAAGTTATCACAGCATGTAAAGTCTGACACTGGGTAAAGCCCAACAGGCTTTCCCTAACTTCAAAACAATGGCCTTTAGGGCAAGAAAGGTCTAGGAACAGAACAGCGGCCAGATTCCTAATTGCGGAAAGTTTAAACAAATTTGTTCCTCAGCGAATGGGGAAAGGGAGAGGAGGTAAAGTCTGGGCTCTGCCGACGGAGCGCGTGGGGTCCGCACTGTGCGCGGCCGTCGGTCCAACGCAGGGAGGCGCTGGGATTTGGGGCAGCAGCGACGACATCCACCCTGGAGCCCTGGCCGGAGGACGTGTTAGGACCCGGGGGTTCGTGCGGCCGAGTAGGTGGAACAAGGACGGCGAAGACGAGTGGCTCTGGCGCGAAGGGGCAGGGGTCCCAGACTCCGGGTGGAAGTTGGGGGCGAGACGATACCGGGACGCCGGGGAGGGAGAGGCGAGAGACGGCGGGCGGCTCTACTTACTCGGCTGTACCAGATGCTGAGGCGGGCCGGGGCCAGCACGGCGAAGAAAGTCCTCTGGGGGTCGGACTGAACGTGGAAAGGCGCCTCGGCCGGGCTCCCCAAAGGGCAGAGCAGCCTCTTGGGCCAGCCGCTCAGGAAATACATGGTCCGCGCGGAGCCGCAGACGCCGCGGCGCCCGGCGGCCCCCGGCCCCGTCCGTCACACTCAGCGGCCCGGGGCCGGACGCCCGTCTCCCACACCGCCACCGGCCGAGTCGGCGGCGGCGGCGGTGGCAGCTCAGGGCATTTGCCCGTTGGCCGGGCCGGGCCGAGCCGACGCGAAGCTAAGCGACGAAGTCACCCCCGCGCAGACGGGGCCCAGTGTGGGGGAGGGAGGGGGGAAAGACAGAGTCGGGGCCGGGAAGGGGCGGGAGGAGCTGGAGGAGCTGGAAAAGCTGGGAAGGCCCGCCCAGGCCCCGCCCCTTCCTCGGGCCGCCCTGGCGTCACCACGCCGCGCCGCGTGTGTCTGGCCAGGGAGGGCTGCTGCGCGCGCGCGCGTACTGGAGACCTCCCCTCCCCCTCCCTCTGCTTTCTGAAACTTCGCCTTGGGCTTCACTTCAACACGCATGCGCCTTTGCCCCGCTCTTGCTCCTCTGCACCTCCCACTTGCAATGTAGAGCGTGTAGTCTGGGCTGGAAGGCGGGACCACCGCCTGAGACTCGGCGACAAGTGGGCCGAGCCAGCGAGACGCAGCTACAAGGCGACTACGAGTTGGAGCCGCCCCTTGCCTGGCCTAGCCAAATTTGACTTCCCTCGCGGATTGGTGCGGCCTCTGGTGGAGGCGGTCCCGGGGCTGCATCGCCGAGCGGGGGTGGGGGTGGGGGGAATTGCAGAGGAGGGCGAGTCACGTGATGCTCCGTGCTCTAGTTCCGGTCTTGGTTTCTGGGCCGTGGTTTCTGTGCTGGGTTGCCGTGTCCCTCGCCCAGTGAGCCTTTCTTGTGTGACAAGGTCTGCAGTGAAACCTGGTGGTGAACTTCCTGCCCTCATGGAGTTTACCCCCTAGAGGGGCCCTTTATTTCAATTCGTAAATAAACCACCATGAAAGTGCCTGAATCCTGTTCTCTGTCCTTCAGGAATTCTAAATGTAGTGTACATTTTTGAATTCAGTTCGCATATTTCTGTCCCTCTACCAACCATAATATTAAAGAAGGCGAGGCTTTCTCTTTTGCACTCTCAGTAGGGTATAAGATTTAATTTTAGAGCTGGAACAGACTTTAGAGATTCTGTAGTTCAATGTTTAACTTTTTGGACCCAGGGATCACCTTAATAAGAGGGTTTTCTTAAGTGTTGACTCTGCAATTACTTCTGAATAGGATGGCAGGAGTGGCGAGGGAATGCGGAGTAGGGGAAGGGGGGGGTCTGGATTAAAAGACTTGCTTCTCATTATCTACTTTTTTGTACAGTCTGAATTTTTCCACGTGTTTTTATTACTTTTTCAATTAAAAGATTTTTAAGTTAGCCCAGGTTTTAAAAAAAATGTTAGCTCACATGAAAAAGTAGCAAGATAAACAGCAAAAGAGGAAACAAAGTAACTTAATCTGTATCAGATGTAGTATTGTAGCTGGTATTCATAACAAAATATGTAACTTTCCATAATTTTCCTAAACATTCAGTGCATTCCCCAGAAGGCGATCAAAGAACCCAGGATTCCTCAAATCAAAGTTGAAATTGTATCACTGCTCACCAGCCTCTTGTGGTCAGACGTGTCTCCTTCCTGGTGTTTTTTTATGACAAACAACAAAGCAGCCTGGAACATAGTAAGAATAGTAAACTCAAAATATTTGTCAAAGGAAACTTTGGATGAAACCGTGATCCAGCTGAACTGTACCATTAGACAAATAAAGAGGCCCAGAGTGGTTTCTTGGCTTGCCAATATAAAATTGTAGAAGAATAACAGTGGCATCATACTGTCATCTAACATTCTCAGATTCAGTTATGCACTTGGCAGAAAGAGAGAGGAAATTAAAATAAGTTACAGGGCACCAATTCCACTGGCAAAATTTCCTGAGAGTGTATTCGTCCCAGGTCTCCTTCAGAGGTTCTTTGTTCTCACGTGCTTCCTAAATATTAGCATTTAACTGCACACAAGCACATTTTAAGGAACTTCTAAGTAATTTTCATTGCTCTCAGTTTTAACTTTACTTGCTGGCTTTAGAATCTAATTTCCCTGCCACACTCCTTTGTAGCATTTAAGGTTTGCAGAATATTTTCAAATGCATGACTTGATTTCGTTCCACAGTAAATCTTCAAGGTAGGTAATACTGGTGTGATGTTATTCTCACTTTCTTAATGAGGAAACAGGACCAGAGTGGTGAACATGCCTAAGTCACATGGCCTGAAGAGAACTGGCCTTCCTTCTACAGATCTAGTGATCTTTGGATTGAACTGAACTGTGGTAGCTGTTCCAGGCAGTGAGACCTTGTAGGCCTTTCACCCTGTGGGGGGAAAAGTAAAATATCTGACTCTCCACAATCCCTTACTTAAGAGTTCCCCCATTGTGATAGAAACCTCATGAACTGGACTTTCCAGCTTTCAAATATCAGTGTAATGTTACTCTAAATACACTAGCAATTCTTGTGCCCTGGATGGTCCTTCTCTTCCTTTCCCTACACCACCACCGTCACTCTCAAGTCAAACTTAATGAACTCTATTCTGAGCTAAGACTGAGGTGTAAGTGAACATCAATAGGTATGTGTTGGGCTTCCCTGGTGGCGCAGTGGTTGGGAGTCCGCCTGCCGATGCAGGGGACGCACGTTCATGCCCCGCTCCAGGAGGATCCCACATGCCACGCAGCAGCTGGGCCCGTGAGCCATGGCCGCTGAGCCTGCGCGTCCGGATCCTGTGCTCCAAAACGAGAGAGGCCACAACAGTGAGAGGCCCGCGTACTGCAAAAAAAAAAAAAAAAAAGGTATGTGGGTTCATGTATCAAATTAACGGGTTTTTTTAATTAGAAGAAATGTTGGTACACAGAAACAGAGGTACATTTATAAACGGTTGGTGGAAGTATAATTTGGTGCAATTTTTCTAAAGAGTAGTTGGTATTACGTTTAAGAGAGATCTTAAAGATATGCACACCTTTGGCCCCAACTATTTCTTTTCCTATGATTATTTTCTAAGAAATAAACACCAATATGTACAGAGTTTAGCTTTAAGAATGTACCCCACAAAGGTGTAGCTAAGAGGAAGTAATCCAAATGTCCCCCAAAAGACATTAATTATAGTCCTTCCTTACAATGGAATATCTTGCAAAAATAAAAAATTATGTTGGGGAAGAATATGTAATCATATAGAAGTATATTCACTATATATTATGAAATAATGAAAGCAGAAAAAAGGCAGTATGTAAAATATCCTATGTTCATGAAAAAAAAAAGGAAGAA
Organism: Mesoplodon densirostris; assembly: GCF_025265405.1. Taxonomy (NCBI): domain Eukaryota; kingdom Metazoa; phylum Chordata; class Mammalia; order Artiodactyla; family Ziphiidae; genus Mesoplodon; species Mesoplodon densirostris. Next base: position 70,978,608 of record NC_082666.1, read on the forward strand.
AATGCACTAAAATTCTGGTATTTACCCCTGACTATGGTGCTTTTTATGTTCTTTTGGGGGCTTTTCTGTATTTTCCAAATTGTCTATAACAAACACATGTTACTTCTGTAATGAAAAACAATTATGTAAAACAATGTTAAATTGCTCATGACTGATAATGCCCCACTTGCCTGCTTTAAGTGGGGCCTGCAGTGCTGGCAAATCAGGGAGGAATGTAGTAACGTGGAGCTTCAGGCACTGTCCCAAGACTGGTGAGAGGAGGATTAGGAGGAAAAGCACCCTGAGTCATCAGACCGAAAGTAGGCTCTCTGCCCTTCGCACATTCACAGACTTCTTATAACAGTACACAGTTGGACTGGAATTTGATCCTTCGCACACCACTCCCAATATGGGGGGAGCTCTATAATAGCTTATCACAGTATTCACCGAAAGTGATACTGCTTTAGTTTTTGACTGTTTAATATGCTTTTTTAAAAATATTTATTTATTTATTTTTGTCTGCGTTGGGTCTTAGTTGATGACACGTGGGATCTTTCCTACGGCGCACAGGCTTCTCTCTAGTTGTGGCGCAAAGGGGTGGGCACCGGGCTCCAAAGGGTGTGGGTTCTCTAGTTATGGCATGCAGGCTCAGTAGTTGCAGCTCTCGGGCTTAGTTGCTCCGCGGCATGTGGGATCTTAGTTCCCTAACCAGGGATCGAACCCACATCTCCTGCATTGGAAGGCGGATTCTTAACCACTGGACCACCAGGGAAGTCCCTAATATGCTTTTAACATTCAACTTTATGATGCTTCTGTTATGTGCAACTGATGTATTTGCTTCTGGGATAGATTCTTGATTATTATTCATCCCCTCCTGAAGATTGATAATATCTCAGCTGAAATGATACAGTGTCTGGGTTTTGCTTCAAGATAATCTGGGGGTGAGTGGAGAAGGTGGAAATACATATGAAACAAGGTTGGCCCTGAGTTGATAATCTAGGAAGCTAAATGATGGGAACTTGGGAGCTCATCTTGTTATTCCATATGGTTGAAATTTCCATTAAAAAAGTATAAACATTTAAATTTTTAAAAACTCAGGAACTCCATCATGTGTGATTAACCAGGCTACCTTGTTCACAATCCTCATGGTAAATAGTGTTAAATTTTACTTAGAATCATTTAATTAACCATAAAGGCAGAATGGCTTATTATTAATAAGCCTTAACTGATGCAAATGAGACTCCCTAGGCTGGCACTTGAACACAAACTAGAAAATAAAGTGAGGAAGTCTACTGTTCCTAATAAAGCAAAATGGGAAAAGAGTCACTATTCTTTCCCTTCACTTTGATCTTTTTAGAAATTAAAAAAAAATCGTTGGAAACAGACCTGATTCCACTCAAAGAGCAAACAATAACAATCGTTCTGTTTGACCATGTCTCATCCAGTTTTCCAGTATAAAAAATGCCAACCTGAATTTTCTGTGTGTATTCTTTATTAAAATAGCAAGAGGAGTTCGAATGAGAAATTGTTTAACCCCATAATGTGAGACAATAGAGTTCACCATAATTCTAATGACACCTCCCTTTCTTCATTCCCCCCTTCCTCTTCCACCTCCTCCTCCTTCTTTTCCCTCTATATTCAGAGAAATTTCCCTTCATTAATTTGGAGAAAAATTCGTATTCACTGCATTATCTTTTTTATTGCCTGTATTTACCAGTAAGCTTAGAGTCATGTTTAGTGCCCAGGTGTAACAAACCATTCTGGTATATAATAGTTTTGTCTTCTGCACTATTCTCATCCATTAGTCTTAGGTTTTCCACTAGGTTTAATCTGATAACTTTGAGAATGATAAACCCCAAGTGAGTACAATTCTAGAAACTTAACAGTTTACATGAAAAATTTTTATCAAACCAAACCTTAATATTAACTGTATAACTTATGTTTTATAGCAGTTCAAAATGTTATAAAAGGGCAACACTCTTCTTTTTTTATTACCTTTTTTAATGGTTTAGCTATTGTGTTGTGGTAAACATATAACATAAAATTTACCATCTTAACTATTTTTAACTGAACAGTTCAGTAGCCTAAGTATATTCACCCTATTGTGAAACAGATCAACAGAACTTTTTCATTTTGCAAAACTGAGACTCTATATCTATTAAACAATAACTTCTCTCTTCCCCTGCCTCCCAGCCCCTGATAACCACCATTCTACTTCCTGTTTCTGTGAGTTTGACTAGTTTAGTTTCCACCTCATGTAAGTGGAATCATACAACGTTTGTCTTTTTTGTGACTGGCTTATTTCACTTAGCGTAATGTCCTCAAGGTTCATCCATGTTGTAGACTGTGATAGTATTTCCTTCCTTTTTAAGGCTGAATAATATCCCATTGTATATATATAACACACTTTGTCTATGCATTCATCCATTGATGGACACTTGGGTTGCTTCCACATTTTGGCTACTGTGAATAAAGCTGCTGAGAACTTTGGTGTACAAACATCTGTTCAAGTCCCTGCTTTCAATTCCTTTGGCTATGTACCCAGAAGTGGGATGATTAGATCATATGGCAGTTCTATTTTTAATTTTTTGAGGAACTTCCAATACTGTTTTTCATAAAGGTTGCACCATTTTGCAATCCCAGCAACAGTGCACAAGAGTTCCAATTTCTCCACGTCCTCACCTTAAGCTTACTGGTAAATACAGGCAATAAAAAAGATAATGCAATGAATATGAATTTTTCTCCAAATTAATGTGTTTTTTTTTAATAGTAGCCAACTTCATGGATGTCAGATGATATCTCACTTTGGGTTTTGATTTGAATTTCTCTGATGATTAGTGAAGTCGAACAGCTTTTTATATACTTGTTGGACATTTGTATATCATCTTTGAAGAAATGTTATTATTACCTTTGATACAATGTAACATCAGCAGGTCTGCACAGAAAGGCAAAGCTCAAGAGCAAATCTTTTTTTTTTTTTTTTTTTTTTTTGCGGTACGCGGGCCTCTCACTGTTGTGGCCTCTCCCGTTGCGGAGCACAGGCTCCGGACGCGCAGGCTCAGCTGCCATGGCTCACGGGCCCAGCCGCTCCGCGGCATGTGGGATCCTCCCGGACCGGGGCACAAACCCGCGTCTCCTGCATCGGCAGGCGGACTCCCAACCACTGCGCCACCAGGGAAGCCTAAGAGCAAATCTTTGAGCTTAAGTTTTGTAGGATGTATTTTAGGTTCTCCATCAAGTTTGAATGTGATTAATCCTTACATTCAGAGAATTGCAGGATCCTTACAAGTGTGACGTCTTAGTCAGAACGGGCCTTAAATAGTATCCAGTCCAATCTCTAGACCTGATAAGAATATAAGTGGATTCATAGAGTAAGTTTACATATATTTAAAACATAGAAATAATTTATAAAACCACTAAAGAATTAATATAAAACGAACATATCCATGAAACAACACTCAATACACTTGATTTTAAGTACCTGAGAGATACAGAAAAGTGGCTACATATTAAAAAAAAACAAAAAAAAACTAAAGGGACAGCCATCAAAATATTTGCAGTAGTCATCTCTAGAAAATATAATTATGAATGGTTTTTCTTTTCTTTTTCATTCTCGGCAGTTTATGTTTTTTTTTCTTTTATAATCAGAAAAATAGTGCTATTTTTTAATATGTTAATTTGTTATTGAGGAGATCAGTTTTCCCAAAGTGTGGTCCACTCATCACCTGCATCAGAATTGTCTGGAGATACAATTTAAAATGCAGATACCTACAAACTATCATGTATAAAATAAGGATATATTGTATAACACAGGGAATATAGCTGATATTTTATAATAACTATAAATGGAGTATAACCTTTAAAAATAGTGAATCACTATATTATACACCTGCAACATATAATATTGTATATCAACTATACTTCAATTAAACAAAGAAAAATTAAAAAGAGAATCTGCCACACACACAAAAATAAAATGTAGATTCCTTGGCCAAGTCCCAGGCTTCCTGAATCAGAATTCCTTGATGGTGTGGCCCAAGAATTAGCATTTTAAACAAATACCCTCATGATTCTCATGCATATTAATAAGGTTGATAAAGAGTTGATTAGGAGTTAAAAAGCTAAAGTGCCTCTTGTTTGTACTCTATATGTGGGCTAGAATCTCTGCACTGAATCTCCAATCCTCCTGTCAGCATGCAAACAAGTCAGAATCCAGGTGCGCTGGATTCCTAGGAAGTGTGGGCATGAACCCTCTTCCAGCAAATCTGAATTTTCTTGATTTCCTGATGAAAGAGTTATCCGAAGGGTGTAACAACTCTGCTGTAGAGACCAGATGAGACCAAGTTGTTGAAGTGACCTTAGGTCATTCAGTAGCAATCATCATGAGTGAGCTGAGCCCATGCTTATGGACTACCTGGCCCGTGCTCATCATATTTGTTTTGCCCTCCTAGCCCTCTGAGCTACACTTAACTGTTCCTCATCTGTAGAGTGGAAATGATAATAACTATCTTATCAGATTCTATTTTTTTTCATAATGCTGGAAACCGAGAGCTCAGAGTAATCCGTGCCCTTAGCAGTATATTTTGGATTAGACACAAAGAACTTCCTAATGATTAATGCTATTACACGAATAATAATAATAATAGTAATAATAATAATAACAACAACTAGTATTTATTCAGCCCTCATTATGTGCTAGATACTGCTCTAAGCACTTAATTTTTACCGTCCTAACAATCATATGAGGTAGCTATTATTATCCTTATTTTACAGGTGAAGAACCTGAGGCTTAGAAAGACTCAAGGTTCACAGAGTTAAGAAGTGGTGGAGTTAAAACTTGAACCCAGAACCCAAACACTTAACAACTTCAATACTGTCTCTTTCTACAAACTTAATTTCTCACTAACTAAATATACATATTTTATGTCAGGCTGACTTATTAACTATTATTGTTAATTCCTAAGAATATTTTTTATTAATCCTGCATGCAGAAAAATTGCTAAGAAAATGAATGAAATTGGCATTTTCACATTCACCTAGCAAATAACATCATTTGTATCTTAAGCAAAAATGAAAACGATAATGTATCCAAAAGGTCACGTGAATTCTTAAGAATAAGCAGTGGACAGAAGAGAGGGAAGAAGAAATCACATCACTCAGGTAGGATGTTGAAGGCTATAAAGTGAATCAAGGAATTAGTTTTTTAAAAATTGGATAGTAGTTTAACAACATTAACCCACCCACATCATTCAATACATGATTCACCAAAGGAAGACTCTCCCCTTACCCAAGTCACTTCCTAAAAATGCCCAATGGAATGCACTGCAGGCTCTTTCCTCTGAAGGTCCTTAGGATTTGATTGTGTTCCTGCCGTGTGCTGCACTGCCTGTGGCTTCCCAATAGAGAGGAATCTTCTGCAGGACCCTGCGAAAGGGAGCATATTGTTCCAATTTCTCCCCTCAACCTACACTTCCCCAACTCCAGGCAAGCACATTGTTCTCAGAGGTTGTCTCAGAATTCCTCTGCAGTAAAGACAAAAAATTGACAAAGATGGCAACAGCTCTCTCTAGGTTTTTACCTTGACCAGGTGGAAGGAAACACATGGGTTTATATCAGCCAAGTGTGTGGATTAGAAAAGGAACTTGGCCATTGCCTGCATATACTTTGTTATTAAGCCCACATCCTTCCATGATCACAGAAATAAAAAAACAGTTTACCTGTTAATGTCTGTTAAAAAGTAGAAAGAGTTATCCAGCTCTGTAACCCAGATCTCTGGTGAAAAGTCTGTTTGTCTAAAATGGGGTAAGCTCCAAGACTCAAGGAATGGGGAAATGGGTGCTGAGATCCTCTAAAGCTTATCCCTAAATATCCTATTATTGCTCATACAGTTCCCTCTTGTGGCTAAAGTAGTCACTAGAAAAAAAAAAAAACTACTCAAGTTTGTATCATCCTCTCTTACTCTACAGATTTTATAACAACTATGGGCATTTCTAAGTTTGTTCACCTTGAAAGCACTAATAACAATACCCCCAAGCAAAAGTTCCGAAACAAACTTATTCGGACCATATAACTACCATACAATAAATTTTAAAGATGTCAAAGCTCAGTTAATGCAGACATGAAGTTGAGTATATGAAATCAAAGACAGTCAAGGAATTAAAATGTGTGAACACGATAGTTAACACTTTACAATGCCATTAACCTTAACAAAGCAAGAGTTTCCCAAAGCCCATGTTAGTCCCTGAAAACATATTAGACACCACTGGAAGTTCAGTTAATCAGCAAAGGCCATAGAGTCACAAGTTGGTGAAAGAGTTTGTCACTATGAAACACAGTACGTAACATTATTATATTCAGGCCATGGGTAAGCTACAAATCTTCCAAAATTATATATGTACTTTTTATCTTTCATTTACTTATGATGGCTTCCTCAATGTTCTATTGAGAACATGTTTGCATTTATACCTGTTTCAATATTCCACTTATTAATGGATGCATTTCCTGGGTTATCTTAGTTCTTATTAAAACTTTAGACAAATACAAATTTAAAAGGAATGGAGCAAAAGAGACTTCTGAAAAAAAGTCCACCAACAAAGCAGTAAAAGAACCATCTAGTGTGTCAATATTCAATAATTCTTCAAAACCTTTCTTTTCTGTCGCCCAAAGACACTGTTACCTTCAAGAACAGGGAACTATCTATGAGGCTCCTTCCTAAAGAAGCAACCCGGTGCTCTCCTTCCAGCAATGCAGCACCTCCTCCACCTGGGCTCTCCTTCTTTTGTAGACCCACCTTTCCTTTACCCTTTGTCTTCGTTTTGTTCCCCCAGAAGCCAACAAGAATACATACGCCAATAGTTTATTTGGGTGTTGGTAACAGGAAATGCCAGCAGGGGAAATAAGCAAGGGAGGGAAGACAGCCAATAAGGGGAGTGTTTTCAAGCACATTAGCAGTATGGGTAACAAGTGCTTAGTCCCTCTGGGGAATTTTGGGAACCAGTGTAGAACCCATGCCTCTGAGTTATTGCACCTGAGAAGCAAGGGAGCTGGAGATTTATGCACCAACTCTTACCAACCATTACTTAAGGGCTGCTCCTGGGAGGCATTAAATCTCCGCACACCCAGCCTCCATGCTCACAGTTGGATCTCTAGCCTCTAGAGAAAGCCACTGAAACGTGGTTCAGTTGCTGGCAGTTGGTAAGGCCCCAGGGAGACATGGTGCACCAATAGCACCTGCTACACTAGTGTCTGAGATTCCAATCTAGTACACGGAGACCCATTATCAAAAGTCAGGGCTCATTGAATAGGGAAGAAGATCAAAAGCTCTGGAGACAGACTGATTGGTCTCAAAATCTGGGTTCCTAACCTCACTAAGCTTCAAAAATCCACGAAGGATTGTTGTGGGGATTAAATAATGTAATTCATGTAAAAGTACCCAGTATTGTGACTGGCACATGGTACATACTCCCCAAAATGCTAGTGATTAATATTATTCTTAACACCGGATCCCCTTAAACCAGACCAGACCTAAAAATGTTCTGCTTGACCAGTTTGCCCAGCAGGAACCCAAAAATTCCAGTCTTGCTATTGGCACAGCATTTATGCTGGTGTCAGTGAACAGAACTGGCAAAACCTCTGTGTTTCAATCCAGCTAGTCTTGAAGACCTGGCCAGATGGAGCCCTGAATTCTCATCAGAGGGGGAGAGGGTTATCTGAAGCTGAGTGGGGCTCAATAGATCCCACAAAATAGATCTCCCAAGGAAGGCATAGGTTCCAGGACAGGACATGGTCCAACTCACCCTCTCCACATTATTTTTCTACCCAGCCACTCAGACAGTCTTTAATTTTTTTTTTTATGTTTATGAGAAAAAGTAGGGGAGGAAAGAACTAGTATTTATCCTCCTCCCTAACAAGTTCCAACACAAAAATATAACTGCCCTTTCAATAAGCAAGTATTTTTGGAATTCCTTAGTTCAAATGAAATTACATGGTTCACATGCCCAAGGCATTTTTTTCAAACTGTTTTTCCTCCCAGTCAGTGAAGACCAGACTTTTGGAAAAACTCAAACTTTCATTAAAGTTCAGCCATGCAGGATATAAAAGCTGGGTGGGTCCTACTTAGATTTTTCTTTGTGGCTAAATATCTCTACCTGACAGCAAGAACAGATTTTAGGAAGAGATACAGAGGGCATGGAGAGTGGGGTCACATAAAGACGAAAACAAAAGGAAACTTTGAGAAGAAAACATATATTTTCCAAAAAGCAAAAAACACCAAAATATTCAATTCTTTAGTGTCTGAAAAATATAGCAAATTTGTTTCAGTACAATGCTGTGTTTTTCTAAATCGCTCATTGATAATGAAGACTGTAATTGAAATTCCAGTTTTGAAAATGTTTAGCCACTAATATTTACAGAAGCTTGATAAAAAATATTGCCCTCTTTAATTAAAGGAAACACATATCCTCCAAAGTCGACACTCGAAAGAGAATCTCCACATGGAAAGGAATAGCTGGATCTTATATCTTCTCCTTGGCCTGGGTGGAGGGCACTTTTCCCTCCTTTAACATTGGCCTAAGCCAGGGCAGTAGACTGGTTTGATTCCAAAAGCATTTCCTAATAAACTTCCTGTACCCTAATCTCTGTCTCAGAGTCTGCTTCCCTGGGAACCCAATTCATGGCAGGTACCCACAGCCCAGGTGCAAATATATAGACACCTTAACTCCTCAAGTCTAGACCCAAAGGAGTATAGGAAGAGAAAGTCAAAGCAGTCTATTATTGCCTGTATGTAGAACTGTCTCATGCTCAGTTGATCGGTGGTTTTAGTGATTGATTACTCCCTTGCAGGAGGAAGTTTGCCCATCTCTCTATTTTGAGGTCTTTGAATAATAACCATATCAGAATATAACTTAATAAGTACCATATTTATAAAAATGTGGGTTGTGGGGACATTTTGTTGTAAACTGTCTTAGAAATAGAGTAAAAATAAATTAGCAAAAAAAGAATAGAGAAAGAGACTTAGAAATGAAAGAAGTACTGATATATCTCACTTTGTAAAAAAAAATACATTCCTGAAAAAGTGGACTATGAATCACATTTTGGTGAATTAAATTATATTTTAAAGTCAGTAGCAGAACTCACCATGTAGAGATTTTTATGACGAATAGTTTTGCAGAGAAAAAATGGCAAATTTAAATCACCAGCTTCCAATTTGTTATTTTATGAAACTAGATTTTCACTCACTGGAATGATTTAAAGTATTTGTTACTTAAAATCTAAAGCCACAGCAAAACATCTAATGTAAAATTGCATTCAACTCTGATTAACTGCTCTTGGCCCAATGTTTTTAGATAGAGAGGGAGAAAAAGTCACTTCAAGTTATATATTGTGATATTGTTCTTAAGATTAGCCAAATTCTTTCCCAGCACTGCAACTTTATTGTATTATTATTATTGCTCAAAATAAATGCATTGGCGAAGACTTATCATTCTCTCCCTTAAATAATTTTAATTCTAATGCTACTTTTTTTTGGTTTTTTTAAAGATGAATTTATTTATTTTTGGCTGCATTGGGTCTTAATTGCTGCACGCGGGCTTTCTCTAGTTGCGGAGAGCGGGGGCTACTCTTCATTGTGGTGTGCCATCTTCTCACTGAGGAGGCTTCATCTTGATGCGGAGCACAGGCTCTAAGTACGAGGGCTTCAGCAGTTGCTGCGCATGCACTTAGTTGCTCCGCGGCACATGGGATTTTTCCGCACCAGGGATCGAACCCGTGTTTCTTGTGTTGGGAGGCGGATTCTTAACCACTGCGCCACCAGGGAAGTCCTTAATGCTACGTTTTGGTAATGGGTTTAAACTTCATTCTGGAAGTCTTTAAGAATAGAGAAATGAAGGTTGGGAACTTACTTATCCTCTTCTGCCAAACTGTTTCTTTTCCCCCCTAGATTAGTAGTCGCAGAGTAACCATGGATAATTTGGTACCAGATTTGGATAGAGGATTGAAAACTTGTCCTTAGCTCAAAGTCAGCAATTCACATTTAAATAAAATGCACATTTGGATGCAGTGCTCAAATTTAGATAAGATTATGTTAAAAAGATTCAGGAGGAAATAAGTCCTAAGATGACATGTATTTACAGTGGAATGAGGAACTTCCTTTGGAGACTAGTAAGTATCAATAGATCTGTTATTGCAAAGCTACCTAAACCTGCTTATATGGTATCATGAGAGGCAACAGGCACAAGTATACGCGTCAGGAATGTCTTTTGGAGAGGAGGAATAGCATGTACTCAGATCCAAAATATACTGACATGAGCTGTCTTGAGAAGAGTTTCAGATGCATAAGGATATTTCTTAAAAATAGGCTTCTAGGTTACGAGTCACTTCATTTCTCTGGGCCTCTTAGACTTATGTGAAAAGACAAGAGACATTTTGTGCCCAGTATAGAAGTGGCAGTGAAGGAGTGGCCCTATTTCCTTGCACTGAGGTTGTCCCTGCAGGCCTATAGCTCACCCAACTCCTTTCAAATTGTCTGCTAAGCTTCTCTAACTCATGGGTAAGGTGTGTGGCCACGGTGAATGGCACCAGGGATTTAGGAGTGGGGAGAGATTAGTGCAGATTCCAGTCCATCCTTGTGGGTTCCAGTGTGTCCTTGCTTCCCCCACTTCACATCCTGACTTCCTGTCCTGAGCACTTTAGCTCCAGCATCAGACACAGGAACAGCAGCCTCACATAGACGGTACAACCAGCTTCCGTAATTGCATACAGTCAACTCTCTATAATAAATCCTTTATTGTGTTCATTTCTCACGGTGGTTCTGCTTCTCTGAACAAACCCTGACTGACACATTTGGGTGCAAATTTCTTTTTTTTTTTTTACTATTATAAAAATGCCACTATGAACATTCATGTTTGTGTTTTCTGGTACACTTGTGCAAGAATTCCTCTATCATAGATACCTAAGAGTACATATTTCTGGATTGTAGGGCATTCAAATAGTCAACCTATAAGTTAGTACTGAATTTTATTCTTGAGTAGTTGTGCCAGTTTATACTCACACCAGCATTGTTTAAGAGCTCCTCTTGATCCAAGTCTTTGCAATTACTTAGTATAGTTATACCCACCTGTAGAGTATAATATGGTTTCTTATTGAAATCTTAATTAACATTAAGATTAATGTTTAATCTTAATATGATTACTAATGAAGGTGGAGAATCTTTGTATATTTCTATTCTCCACATTTTCTCTTCTGTAAAACAACTATTCATGTCTTTTACTCATTTTTCTTTTTTTTCTTTTAACATCTTTATTGGAGTATAATTGCTTTACAATGGTGTGTTCGTTTCTGTTTTATAACAAGGTGAATCAGCTATACATATACATATATCCCCATATCTCCTCCCTCTTGCATCTCCCTCCCACCCTCCCTATCCCACACCTCTAGGTGGTCACAAAGCACCAAGCTGATCTCCCTGTGCTGCGTGGCTGCTTCCCACTAGCTATCTATTTTACATTTGGTAGTGTATATATGTCCATGCCACTCTCTCACTAAGTCCCAGCTTACCCTTCCCGCCTCTCCGTGTCCTCAAGTCCATTCTCTACATCTGCACCTTTGGTTCTTCAGAACCTTTTTTTTAATTTTAGATTCCATATATATGTGTTAGCATATGGTATTTGTTTTTCTCTCTTTTTTTTTTTTACTCATTTTTGTATGGCACTGATGTTTAATTATTGATATACAGAAAGAGTTCTTTATACATTCTGGAAACAAATCTTTTAGGGTAATATGATGTGGTGTGATGGAGCTGGCTTATACAGTCTCACGAGAGTGATTTTGTGCTTCTCTTCCAAACTGTGTGTAGTGACATCATGTTGATAGCTTGAAATAAGCCATGGTGGGATTATTTCCTCCATGGTAATCATCAAACCCTACAAATCATGTTTTTTTCCCTTGGAAAGCTAGTTTTAAGACATTTACAAGCACAGCACTAGTTATATATGTTGCAAATATCTACTCTTGGTTTGTGGCTTGTCTGCAAATTCTTTTGTGAGGCCTTTTGAAGAACAGAAATCCCTAATTTTAGTAGAGTCAAGTTTGTCAATCTTTTCAGTTTTGGATAAGATTTTGTGTGTGTTTTGTTTAAGACATTCTTCTCTACCCCAAAGATATAAAAATACTATTCTATATTTTCCTTTTAGATGTTTAAAAATATCAGCTTTCCCATCCAAGTCTTTAATACACCTAGAATTGATTTCCAATGTACCTGTGGGGTAGGAATCTGATTTTGCTTCTTTCCCTGTATTTCCCCAGCACCACTTATTGACTAATTCTCCCTTTCCACAGTACGTACAATACCACTTCTCTTACATATTATGTCCACAAATATGTGGATCTGTTTCTGGAATCTCCACTATTCCATTAATCCACTTCTCTATTGCAGCATCAGTACCACACTCTCTTCATTCTTGTAACTTTATAATTAAAATCTAGAAACCTGGTAGGACAAGTCCTCCTACCTAATTCTTCTCCAAAAGAGTCTTAGTTACATATTGAAATTTGTTTATCTGTCCAAGTTTTAGAATCAGCTTATCAGGTTTTTTTTGGTGGGGAGGAGGAATCCCATTGGGATTTGGAATTAGATTACATTGAATCTATAGATCAAATTGGGGAGAACTGGCAAATTTACAATAGAGTCTTCCAATTGAACATATTCCACCATGCATTCTGTGATAGGTCTTCCTTGATGTTCATCAAATAGAGTTTTGGCATTTATTCCATATAGGCCTTATACAACTTTCATTAGGTAGCTTATATTTTTTTATTGTTATGGCAAACTGCATTTTTTTTCAAAATTGTATTTTCTAACTCTTTGTTGCCAGTGCTTAGAAATATATTTGATTTTGTGTATTGGTCTTCTATTCAGCCATGTTGCTGAGCTCTGCTATTATTATTAATAATTTGCCTGTAGATTCATTGGAATGTAAATGACTATATCTTGATGAAAAAAAGACCATTCCAATACTTCTACCAGGTACTGCTTCTCCTATCTTTGTGGTTTGTTATTTCTTTTTCTTGTCTTACTGCATTTAGGAAATCCAGTATAATACTGAATAGAAGTAAATGGACTTGTTCCTGAATTTTTAGGGTCTGCTTCTCAGTTTTTCATCATTAGGAATATTGTTTGCTGCATATTTTGGATGATCATATGTTCTTTCTCCTTTAATCTGTTAATGTAGTGAATTATATTTGTTTATTTTCTAATGTTTAACTACCCTTGCATTTCTGGATAAACCCAAATTGTTTACGATATTTTATCTTTTTAAAATGAACTCTTGGGTTTTTAAAAATTAGCATTTTATTTGGGGTGATATGCTGGACAAAGGAATGATCCATGTTCCAGGTGGGATGGAGAGGGTGGTACAAGGTTTCATCACACTATTCAGAAGGGTGTATAATTTAAAACTTATCAATTGTTTTATTTCTGGATTTTTCCATTTAATATTTTCAGACTGTGGTTGACTACAGGTAATTGAAAGCAAGGAAAGCGAAACCATGGATAAGAGGATACTACTGTATCAGACTTTAAAAAAAAATTTTTTAATAATTAAAAAAAATTTTTTTTTGGCCACACAGCACAGCATGTGGGATCTTAGTTCCCCCACCAGGGATCAAACCCGCACACCTCTGCCCCCTCCCCCCACCCCAGATTGGAAGTGTGGAGTCTTAATCACTGGACCACCAGGGAAGTCCTGTATCAGACTTTTTTATTATTGTCAGTTTGATAAGAAAAAAGAATACTCTATAAATGTGTTGGTTTTCTATTAAGGAAAAAAAGGATCATAGAAGTTATTTTAAAAATCTTCAGGGATTCAAAAGAGGAAGAAACATCTGTTTGGGAATGAGAGGCAGGGGAATTCTTGTAGGAGGTAGCCCTTAAGCAGGGTCAGGAATAATAGGTAAAACTATGGCAGTCGAGATGCAGGCGATGGGAGCGGTGGTGGTGGGGGGGCAGGAGCAAAACATTCAAGGCCTGAGCAGTGTAGAGGATGTAGCATGAGCAAGGCATGGAGAGTGGAAAATTGTCTTACAAGTGACCTAATTTGTCTAAAGTGAAAGGAGCACATTCTAAGTAGTGAGGGAAATACACCTCATAGGCAGTAATGAATCATTAAATCAGGGACTCCCAGCCCTGGCGGCCCATGACACACACTGGTGATCTTGAAAAAAAAAGAATTAATGCCTGAGTCCCACCTCCAATTAAATTGGAATCTCCAGTAGGAGCTTCCTAAAACTCCCCAAGGGATATTTTCTATAGCCAGGGTTGAGAATTGCTGTGTTAAGGACATATGAACAGAGGAGTGACAAGCTCAAAAGTGGGCTATGGAAGATTTACTATCTTAGATCACATGCTGTTTACCTCTAAGTGTATTTAACAGTTTGAAATATGGGGGGAAAAATCTTAACTATTTAGTTCAAAATTGAATTTAAGTCAAGGTTCACTATCTCTTTAAAAGAAAAAACAACAAATGTTCTGTGTTTCAAAATAATTATTTTCTACTTTTAGGGGATAAGATCATTCACCACGTGGGTATAATTCACAATGAAAACTGCTTACACACACCAGTGATTTGGAGCAGAGAGCATTTCTGCCCTGGAATTCCTCCTGAATGAGTCTGTGCTCTGAACTCAGTGAAGCATTGCTTTGACACTAGGTGGAGCCATGGATTGTGATTAGATGAAAAAGTCACACGTCAAAGAAATAGGTAGAATTTGGAGAGGGGGAGAGACTTTGCAACCATCTGCTCTAGTCCCTCATTTTACGTTTAATTTTTATTTTTTGTGTGTGCAAAATTTATTACTTTTCAAATAAGTTATATATTCACATAGTTCTAAATGTACAAGATAAAGGCTATGCATGCAGTTTCTGTGGTGGATAGTCTCTTCCCTCCAGATCCACTGCCACCTGCCTTGGGCCCCAAGAGGTTCTTCTCTAAGGGTACTCTTACAGTGTCCTCTGCCCTCAGGCTTCTGGTAGGGTTTTCCCTGGGGCAGCACTGGCAAGAGATCGGAGGGCAGGAGAAGAATGGGGTCGGGGTCTTTATTTAAACCCCAGCTCCTTCCCTGCTGGGCTGTGGGTTCATCTGGGGAAGGCTGTGTCTGCTGTCCAGTGGCTCCTTCTACACCTACAGTTCTCTCTCTGGGTTCAGGTAACCACTAATTCCCCTTATCCCATAGGGCCCAGGCATGGTAATGACTCCGCTCTGTAGCTAGCCCAACGGTGGACACATCACCATCCTTTGTTGGGTGCTTACCCCTGTCCACACTGTTGCAAATCATTCTTTCATTAAACTCCCTTTAATTACACTTTTGAGTGTGTCGTGTACTCCTGCTGGTACCCTAACTGGTACAGGCTTCCTCCTCACATCTCTGTTCCCCATCTGCACAGTTCTGCTGAAGCAACCAGTTCTATAGGGTTCCTGTATGTATGCACATACAAGCTTAAAAGAATGTATCTATATTCCTATCATTCTTATTTACTCAAATTGTAGCATACTCTATACCCAGTTCTATAACAATATATCCTAGAAATCACTCTAAACAGCATATAGAGCTCTACCTCACTCTTTTATGGCTGCATTATATTCCATTTTATAGGCGTACAATCCTTTTTATAGCCAGTCTCCTCTCAATAGACATTTAGGTTGTTTCCAGTTATCTGCTATTACAAGTGCTGCTATAAGGAATAACCTTTTACATGGGTCATTTCTCCTTATTTTGTCCATGAGGAAAATGAAACTGAAAGAGATTAAGTACATTGTCTAAGGTTAATTCTTGGCAGAGCCCATGTCATCATGGTCATCAGTTTATAGGGTGAAACTGCAGTGACCTGCACAATGGGCTCTGAATACTGCTAGGGTCCCCCCCCACAAAATTTACTGCACATTTCCACTCTTTTAAATTTCCACCCTTATACAAGAATAGACTCCAGAGCCACAGCACCAGGGTATGTTTCCTGCTTCCTTACTAGTAGGCTGTGTGACCTTGGACAAGTCACTTAGCCTCTCAGTGTATCAGTTTCTCATCTCTAAAACAATTCCTACCTCATGGTGTTGCTGAGAGCATGAAGTGCTTGGTACAGTGCCTGGCATATACTAAGAGCCACATAAGCACTGGCTCTTACTAGTGGTGTTATTATCATTCCTTTGGTTTGAGGCAATGCTCCCAGTACAATGTGAGAGGGCTAACTCATTGTGTCTCATCAATAGTTTATCTACTAAACTGAGATTATCAGATCACTTCTTAAAAGTAGACATAGATGAAGAAACATAGGCAAAAAATTAGGGAACTTGGGGCCTGAAATGGGTCTTAAAAGAGAAGGGACTTTCTAAAGATAACTTTGCCCACCTCACAAGTTGATTTTGGTTTTCCTGTTCACATGTACTTAAAACAGTGAGACACACAGGTTTATCTGCCTACTGGACATCCTCCCCAGACACCTTACAGTTTCCAAACTAGACTCACTGTTCACAAGCCCTCCACCAACCTCCACTCTTACCAACAAAACCAACCCAGTCTTCCTCTCACAGTCCCACAGCACATTTATGTAAGTCAATTTAAAAAATCTCAGAATCATCTATGACTGCTGTACTTCACATATTTCATGGCAAATTTGTTATCAAACCCTATAAATTATTTCTTCTTAATAGTTTTCAACTTCATTCCCACCCCTTCCTCTCTATGTTCTCTGAGACTACCTTAAATCAGGCTCTTGTTATTTCAGTGGGCCGCTGTAATCAGCCTTCTCCCTCTCTCTTTCCCTTCTCTCCCTCCCTTCCTTGGTCCCTCCCTTTCTTCCCTCTGAAAATATGTATTGAATGACCATTATTTACCAGGCCTTGAGCTGGCAGAGGGGATGCAAAAGTGAACAAGACAGAAGGATCCTAAATCTCTAACTTTAACCTAATCCTAATCCTTAATTCATGGAATTTATAGTCTGGAGAGAGAGTCAGACATTAAACATACACAAATAATTTGTTCACGATGACAGGGATCTTGCTTTCCGTTCTAGGAGGTCAGGGCTTCCGAGTCTCAGGGATGCATTATAACCCTTGCTTTAGAAAGCCTCTGGGATGGTAAGAACTGGAGTTTTGCAGGAGGAGGGGAAAGGAAGTGGCTTGACCCTTAGGAGAAGGGAGAATGCATGAGACTGGCATGGATAGGGAACTGGGAGGAAGAGATTTGCAGTAGGCTCTATAAAGAGCTGGGGATCTGATTGCAATTTTGCACATTACTCCATAGAGGATGAGACCTCTGGTGGGGGAAGCTTGGATGGATGCCTGTGGTAGCCTGCCCTGAGCACTTCGGCCCCAAGAGCAGTGGCAAGAATCCCTTACAGCAGACCTGTGATCAAAATAGAGAAACACTGTGGGAGCATCTCTGTATCCTGCCAAGGGCAAAAGACCCAACAGATGCTAAAGGACCAGCCAGCAATGGATAGTGAGAGGCACAGTAGCTAAGAGACCAAAGACCAGACACTTCTCCATTTTCACACCAATATGTAAGCCCTAGGGCCTAGAATGACCCATTTTGGGAATTGGGGGTAGTAATTGCAATTTCCTCTGTGTAAGGCAATAAAATTCTGACTTTGTGTCATGAGCCTTATGCTATGAGCCATTTCTAGAAGGCCAGAGAGGCTGATTAATTCCTATTCTTTTCTTTTTTAAAAAAAGAAAATAATCCAAAAAGGTAACATATTTTTAAGTCACAAATTAGTTGTGTTATCATGAGTACGCCAGGAGTCCCCTATGAGTCTCAGTTCCCTTATCTGTAAAATGTGGGGTATGATGTTGAACTTAAGTTCTAGTTCTACCCTCCCAAGGTTTTATGTTGTCTCATCTAAAGAACGGAATTGTTAATATGATAACTTGAGGGTTTCTTTTTTGGCTTTAATCATGTTGGTTGCACTCCCAGCTGAGACAATGAAAGCTGATGAGGTTTATCTGCGTCACCAACTAGCAAAGTTTTTATAATTCCTGTTCATTTCCCTTAAACTCTTCCTGTAGATGAAACCTGCAGTTAGCAGTAAAGCTGAGATGAGAAGTTGCTGCCTTTTCTGGGAGCAGATGACCTGTCTTTATTTGAGGCAGGTCGTTTGAAACTGATACCCAGGAGACCTTCTCACCTGTAGCTGGCAGCAGCAGATGGAAGGGGAAGGAAACGTCTCAATTTAAGAGACTTTTCATGCTAAATGAACAAGAAAACTCACCTTCCTCCCTCCAGTAGCGTAGACAGAGTTAGTCTCCATTAAGCCTCTTCAGATTGGGAGTGAACAGGCTTCACGGGCAAATAGCCAGCTCCTCCTGTGGACCTTGGGAAAGGGGGTTGTTAGAGAATGCAGCTTTATTGAACTTGGCATTCAGTTACTCAAGTGGGTATAATGTTGGAGGAGGGTGGCTAGAACGAGTCAATGTAATTTTCCAACTTGGGGGAGTAGACTGCTAGTTGAGACAATCAAGTATAGGGATTAGAGGTGTGGACTCTAAGACAGACGGCCAGGTTCCTATCATGGCTTTGCCACTTAACAGCTCTTTGACCCTGGGCAAATCGCTTTCTGTTCCTCATATGTAAAATGGGAATAATAATAGTATCTAGCTCATAGGATGAACGTGAGGATTTTATTATGAAGCTTAAATAAGTTAGTAGTAGTTGTAAAACACAAAGAATATTTCCTGACACATGGTAAGATCTTTGTGACTGTTATTGTTGCAGTTATTTTATATGCCAAGCCATACATAATGACCCAAACATTTTTGGTGCTTAAATAAAAGTTTGAAGCTTACAGCTTCAGGACTCAGCTTGAAAGCAATTCCATATCATTGAGTAAGATATTTAGCAGCCTACCAAGTGATATCCAAAGGAGTCAGATCACTTCAGATTTCTTCTGAGAACCAGGTAAAGGAGCTAAGAAAAAAGAGCTATATAAGAAGTAAAAATGTACACTACCACGTGTAAAATAGATAGTTAGTGGGAACCTGTGGTATAGCACAGGAATCTCAGCTCAGTGCTCTGTGATGGCCTGGATGGGTGGGATCGGGGGGTGGGTGGGAGGGAGGTCCAAGAGGGAAGGGATATATATGTATACATACAGCTGATTCACTTCGTTGTACAGCAGAAACTAACACAACATTGTAAAGCAATTATACTCTAGTTAAAGAAAAAGAAGTAAAAAATGTTATGGACACAGAAGAAATGTAATATCTTATAAGTGACATTCTAAGTAATAAAATTTCCAGAGTTAATCTTTTTCAGAAGGATATATCTGAATTGCTTGATAAATAACATTCTGGGATTTCTCTAACTTTCCTGAATGTTTTTTTGTGTGTGCCAGCCAGTATCTGAGACGGTGCTTTCAGCTTTTCTCCGAGATGCAGAAACAGCAAACAAGGATGTCAAAACCTTTCCTGTTTGGTTAAAAAAAAAAAAAGCCATGTGACAGATCAGGAAATCTGCACTCGCATCCATTGAAAGAAGTGATCAATATTCACATATTTTCTTAATTTTTGAATTTGACATTAAGATTTCCAGATTATTTTACTTGCACAATTCCACTGATCCTCAGAGTGTAGGAACATAGCCTGCATTTGGTTCATTTAGTGAACGTATGAACACAGTTTTCATGTGTCGATTTTCTCTATGGCTTGAAAAGCTACAGTAAGCTTTTGGTAAGGTTGTGCTAGTTGGTGGCAATTGGAGGGATGCTTTTTTTTGGGGGGGGGTGGCTTCTCTTATGCTTTAAAATTTTTTCTAAAATGAGAATGCATTTTTTAAGAATTGAAAGCCTTTTAAAAATGAGTATTTGATATTTGGCCTATTTTCTTATGAAAAAAAAATTAACTAGCTTGCCTTTCTTCTAGAAATGACCCA
Source organism: Mesoplodon densirostris (assembly GCF_025265405.1). Classification (NCBI taxonomy): domain Eukaryota; kingdom Metazoa; phylum Chordata; class Mammalia; order Artiodactyla; family Ziphiidae; genus Mesoplodon; species Mesoplodon densirostris. The sequence goes on from NC_082666.1 coordinate 70,998,501, forward strand.
GGGAATTAGGGCATGAAGTCAGCACTTTTTATTGCTCTAAAAAGAGGAAACTTTACAATTACCCAATTCTTGACTCCAGCATAGTCCATGGGTCCTGGGCAGTTATCAATGGTAAGTCTCATGATGATGATGTGTCAGAAAGACTTCATCTCTATTCTTTTTGATAATGACTCCTTATCACCCTGGTCACAAATGCTGGTCCCTTAGAAGAAAAGATAAGGCCCCAAATGCTCTCAAATGCCTCCCAATTGTTTCCTGGAGATCTGGGATTAAATTTTGGTAAGAGGTAGATGGAAGTCTGGTGATCTTAGCCTACTTTGTGTGTGTGTGTGTGTGTTTAAATTAGGTTTTGTTTTGAATAACATTTTATCCTGAAGTCATGTGGTAGAATACAGTATTCAAGATTCTCAGTTCCCCTTACTGCAGAACCACAGCTGTATCTTCGGAAATTGGCCTTAATGAGAATAAGATCATGTAAGAAGGCAAAGCCCAGGTTGCGTTTTCGCAACATATCAGGACATTTCTCAAAGGAATCTCTTTCTCAGTGCTGAGGTGAAATTCTGGATATTTCGGCTGAGGATGATTAGCACTTTGTGCTTGCTTATTTTATCGTCAGTGACAGCTGTAAACTCCCTGCAAATTCAGCACCTACTTCATTTCATGGAGCATCACACACTCTCAGGAAGATAAAAGGTGTCTAAGCGTTGGTGTCAACTTCTGGGAGCTTACAGTCTTGTCAGAGAGACTCTCTTGGGAAACACCTGAGGAACTCATGCAAAGAAGATCAAACAAACCCCATTTTAAAGATTTGTATCAAGACGCTTTTTCGTCTGGGATGTGCCTTTCTCAACAAAGCCCAGGCCCTTAGCAGTTGTGGGATCCTCATTTTCACAATCCAACACATTCTCTGTTTTGTTTCTGAGTTCAGCCCTTCTATGTAAATACATGGTTTTGTCATCACCTCTTCTTGCTCTCAGGACCTTTTTGCTGATTTTAGTAGCCTCTAAATCTTATGACCAAATAATATCCTCAGAATCTCCCTCGTCCTCCCCTAGATCTGAAAAGACATGACAATTTAGTATTGATTCTAGGCAGCCTATGTCTTTGCTGGTACTGATGAGTCTTCTAAAGGTCCTGACTGTAGCCTTTACATCTTTTCACTAAAACTTACTATAATCCTTTTAGTAAAATGGGGTTTTGAAGACCTTGCCTTTTTAGCAGCACATTAGCAAAACCCAGACCTCCTGCTTACAATTCAGTCAATTTACCTTTAGAATTGAATGAAATTATTGTCTGTGCATTGCTTTCAGTAGCTCATTTCTTTTTCTCATCATTTATCCATTCAACAAACATTTCATTGAACACTGAATAGTGACAGGCACTACGCTAGCAGATAAAAACATAAAGATGAATGAGATTTGATTCCTTTCTCAAGGACCCCACATCTGGTAGAAAAGACAGAAAATCAGCCCATATGGTGCCATGTGTGAATTAGAAGAGGTCATCCCTCCCTCTTGGTGGAGGCAGCTCTGCACCAGGGCTCCACTAATGGGCAAGTGGAGAACAGGATGGATTTCAAGCGCCTCTTGCCGCCTTGACCAGGGGCCCTTGTCCCTGGACACAACCTGAGCAACCCTATGCAATAGCCCTGGACGTGGAGACAGCATATTATAGTACAGTGTGATGAGCACAGAGGAGAGAGGGCATGGCCATCTGGTAGGATGGGGAGCTGGGAGAATTTTCATACAAGAGCTCACATGTGAGCTGAGACACGGAGAAGCTCATCCAGTGAAGGGGGGTGAAGGGCAGAGGGAAGATGTACAAAGCCACGTAGGTTTGAAGAGCATGGCGCGCCTGAAGCTCTGCAAGTCATTGATGATGGCACAGTGCCGAGTTGGGTGATGAGGCTGGGAGAGATTTGGCAAGAACTGAAGCTGGACGACACTGTAGCAATTGTCTAGGTCCTTGCTACTCAAAGTTCTAGACTCCTCTGCCGGGCAGCTTTGGCATTACCAGGCAACTTTTAGAAGTGCAGAATCTTGGGCCCCACCAATACCTACTGAATCTGAACCTGCATTGCAATAAGCTTAATATTTAACAATGTGGTTCATGTGCACATTAAAGTCTGAATAACAGTGGTTTAGGTGAGAGCTGATGAGAACTAAGGGTTTGCTTCGAAGGCATATTCTCTAGATATGACCAAACATGGTGTTTTCCTTATGTTTTCACAAATCTACCATCAATAGATCTACTTTCAGGGTGTCTCAGTGACAATTCCTATAATTCAGAGTTAAGGAAAACAGAGGCCCAAGAAAGTTAACCTTATAACCACCAGCAAATTAAAACAGAAGAAAGAAAAGGCAGATTCCTCTGCTTGCCCTTCCCTTTCCTCTCTTATTCCTTACTATCCAGGTTTGCTTATCTTAAGCCTCTGCTTGAGAGGTGTAGAACTCATGGTCTAGCAGTCACTAAGGTTGGAAAGGTGAAATGATGAAGAAGCCTTCAGCCTGGAGGTGGTGCCTGAGCATCATTCTGGAGCAACTGGGAAAAACAAAAACAACTGTAAAAAAGATCTCAGGAAGAAAGGCAGGTGAAAGTCATCTATGAAGCACTGCTTTACCTCTTCTCTTCTGCTTCTTCCCTTTTGCCTATTTATTCATTCAACCATTCAATTACTTAGTGTATATATTGAGCACCTGTTGTTTGTCAGGCACTGATATCTGCATTTTCCTGGTAACTGCAGGGCTTTCTACACACTTTCAGATCTCTTGAAAGATCCCAAGAGACCCCTTCCCCAATCCTCTAAAAGCCACTCTCTTCCCTGTGCTAGATCTTCTTCCTCTCCAGCCCCAGGTGGTTCATCAGGACAGTAGGAACAGTTGAAGCTGGAAGGCTCTGGGGTTTCTGTTCTCTGCTTAACCCTCTGCCTGTGGCTTTCCTGATTCTTTTTCTCCAAGAGGGGGAAAACATCCAGGTTCAAGTGGGGCTTCAGCATCTGTGGAAGATCATTATTGGACTTGACTGAGTGAGGGACTGGCTCTGATTTTGGTAAGACACTGAGGTCAGAGTTGGGGTATATCCCTATGAGCCACTGATTTCCCCTCAAAAGAAGAGTAGGTTGAAGAGTTTGAGGTGCACAGAAGGGAACTTTGGGGTAGGGGAAGCAAAACAGAAATAACACTTCTTCCCCAAACTCTTTCTGGGAATTCATCATAGAAACCCCATAAGGTAATAGTGTCATCATTCTGTGATCGAAAACCATGTTCCCACAAAACAGGGATGACAAAGGAAAGGTAAAAGGGGTGGTATGGTGGTGTCTGGTTTGGTTTTAAAAACAGATTCCACAGTAAGACTGTAAGAAGACCAGTTTAGATGCTTTCCATGAGTAAGTGGCTTTGCTTATGTGTTTTCTCTATGTGTGGGTGCAGGATCAGGAGAGGAGAAAAACAGGGGAAGAAACATGCAAACATCGAGATTCTACCCTTGTGCTGCCAGAGGCAACTTTAATCTCTGAGATGATAAAAATAACGCGTCTTACTCAGATTTATACAGCAATCACCGGCAAGAAAATATAATCTAGACCTCCTAATGCCTCTCATTTCCTTCAGAAAGTCTACAGGAACTTAAGACTGCTTTAAGCAGCCCCATGGGTTGCTTGAGTTAAAAAAAAAAAAAAAGGCACCTCATTACAAATAGCTCAGTTTCATTTCTTTTTATGGCCGAGTAATATTCCATTGTATATATGTGCCACATCTTCTTTATCCATTCATCTGATGATGGACACTTAGGTTGTTTCCAGCTCCGGGCTATTGTGAATAGAGCTGCAATGAACATTTTGGTACATGTCTCTTTTTGAATTATGGTTTTCTCAGGGTATATGCCTAGTAGTGGGATTGTTGGGTCATATGGTAGTTCTATTTTTAGTTTTTTAAGGAACCTCCATACTGTTCTCCATAGTGGCTGTACCAATTCACATTCCCACCAGCAGTGCAAGAGTGTTCCCTTTTCTCCACACCCTCGCCACCATTTATTGTTTCTAGATTTCTTGATGATGGCCATTCTGACTGGTGTGAGATGATATCTCATTGTAGTTTTGATTTGCATTTCTCTAATGATTAATGATGTTGAGCATTCTTTCATGTGTTTGTTGGCAGTCTGTATATCTTCTTTGGAGAAATGCCTATTTAAGTCTTCTGCCCATTTTTGGATTGGGTTGTTTGTTTTTTTGCTATTGAGCTGCATGAGCTGTTTATAAATTTTGGAGATTAATCCTTTGTCAGTTGCTTCATTTGTAAATATTTTCTCCCATTCTGAGGGTTGTCTTTTGGTCTTGTTTATGGTTTCCTTTGCTGTGCAAAAGCTTTGAAGTTTCATTAGGTCCCATTTGTTTATCTTTGTTTTTATTTCCATTTCTCTAGGAGGTGGGTCCAAAAGGATCTTGCTGTGATTTATGTCCTAGAGTGTTCTGCCTATGTTTTCCTCTAAGAGTTTTATAGTGTCTGGCCTTACATTTAGGTCTTTAATCCATTTTGAGCTTATTTTTGTGTATGGTGTTAGGGAATGATCTAATCTCATACTTTTACATGTCCCTGTCCAGTTTTCCCAGCACCACTTATTGAAGAGGCTGTCCTTTCTCCACTGTACATTCCTGCCTCCTTTATCAAAGATAAGTTGACCATATGTGCGTGGGTTTATCTCTGGGCTTTCTATCCTGTTCCATTGATCTATCTTTCTGTTTTTGTACAGAGTGAAGTAAGTCAGAAAGAGAAAGACAAATACCATATGCTAACACATATATATGGAATTAAAAAAAAATGTCATGAAGAACCTAGGGGTAAAATGGGAATAAAGACACAGACCTACTTGAGAATGGACTTGAGGATATGGGGAGGGGGAAGGGTAAGCTGTGACAAAGCGAAAGAGAGGCATGGACATATATACAGTACCAAACGTAAGGTAGATAGTAGGAAGCAGCCACAGAGCACAGGGAGATCAGCTCGGTGCTTTGTGACCGCCTGGAGGGGTGGGATGGGGAGAGTGGGAGGGAGGGAGATGCATGAGGGAAGGGATGTGGGAACAGATGTATATGTATGAATGATTCACTTTGTTATAAAGCAGAAACTAAAAAAAAAAAAAAAGGCAAAAAGAGAAAGAAGAAACAATTTGCAATTATTTGATACATGGAGACCGTGTTGAGGTTCAAATGGTTACATTTTTCTTAGAAGTAACCCATGGTAAGGCTGTTGTAACTGAAAGTGAAAGTATCAGTGCTGTCAAAGTGTGATCCGTGCATCTGTGCCCACCCACCAACTGTTACTGGTCTGCGAAGGCTTGTGTGGTCAGTGCTTTATAAGAGGGCTATGAATGATCAAACTGTAGAACACAGATGTGCCTTTATATGTCAACATGATTTTGCATGAATGAGGGATATTTTTTTAAGCTTAAATTTTGGGGCCAGATGTATAAAACAACTTGTGTTTTAAACAACACATTTATATTAATGTTCTAGGCAACTGTTTGATTCCCCAGGACAGATAGATACGGCCTCTTTACTCCTATCACCCAAGAAAACTTAATCGACTTTGTCATGATCTGTCTGAAAACTGCCTTTCACCACTTCTTTTTCCTCTGTGACAGTTTTCTAAGTGGAGAGGAACCGTCTGAACCTGGGCCCTCTGCATCTTGGGTTTCAGTTACAACTGTAGGTCAGTGTCCACTGATGGGCAATTACTTACGTTTGCTTGGAAGCAGAAAGCATTTCTCCCAATACATTTTTCTTTTTAATTATGTTTCGCCTCCAAAATACATTTTCCTTTGTGGTTGGTGTAAAGAACTTTGTAGTTACATAAACCTGTACTTGGACCCCAGAACTGTTACCTACTTGTTGGTTGTATTACTTTGGACATAGGACTCTCAGCTTCCATTTCTCATCAGAGAAAGGGGATAATCTTACCTATCTTGCCAATTGTTGTAAGGGGTTAAATGACACAGTTTATGCAGAACAGCACATGCAGTGTTTAGCATAGCAGATTTCTGTAAGTGTTAATTGCTTCTTTGCTTTCACTTGGGCAACAGGGCCCAAGAGGGGGCTTGGGAGAAGCATGGATGGTAGGTAAGAAAGAATAGGAGAGGAATAGCCTTGGATTATCAATCTCTAGTCCACATGCTCAGGACATTTGTACCGCAGCATGTGAAGTAACTTGCATGTTTCATGCTATTTGAGTTAGTGGAGAGTGAGCTGCTCTGGCCTGATGTTCTTGGAAACTGTGCCCAGTGGCTTGCTGTCATGGGAGTGTGTCCAGTCGCTTTGTGAGGATCATTCAAGCTGCCCACAGGACAAATGTATAACAGTGGTGTCCTGCCTTCAAAGAATCACACCTCTAATTAATGCCCAAATAACTGAGCTTCACCTCTCGCATGACTGCAAGAAAGCCAGTCCCTGACTTCTCCCCCAAAACTTCTGGGAAGTCCCAAAGAATGCTTATTTCAGTCAACCACCTGCAGCCCCAAGCACATCCCATCTCATAATCCCCCACAACAGAGAACAGACTGCAACATTAATATAACTTTACTGAAGGAGAAAGAAAAAGACAATGCATAAAAAAAAATAACAGACTGGGCTCTCCACAACATCTCCTACCCTCATCTCAAAGGAAGGGTATCTCTCCCTCAGCGCCTTTCCTGCTGCCATGTGGGAGGGATCAAGTTTCCTACAGACAAGAGTCCATTAACCATGCCTCCTCTTCCCAGACCCCAAGGAAACACAGGTTCAGGGCTGCAATTCTCCTCACAGTAAAGACAACCTTTTTGCATAATTAGTGCCTTTTATGTACAGTACCTTGTGTAATATATGTAGCAAGGGCTCAATAAATATTTGTTGAGTGAATAAAGGAATGAATGGTCTCAATCTTCCTGTTCCAGATCAGGAACTGGTTTTACATTTATGTGATTAAAAAAATTATTAATCTTTTTACCCTGAAATAATCAATCTCAAATGCAAATTTAAAATCTTCCTTCTAGAACAACTAAAAAAAAAATCTGCTAGCTTTGAAATAGCATCTTCTCCCCATTTCTGCACCCATATTTCTTTTTATAGCAATTAACATTTCATGAAATATTTACCCCCAAGTCTAAGCTGCTATACCTCATTACAGAGGGCATTTACTGTTAAGAGCGTATTTCCTGCAAATTCCAGGATTTTCACTTCTGCATGATGGCTGGCTGAGCAGACTCTGTTATCCCCCAATACAGCTTTTAAGACAAATTACTTATACTAGTAGCTAATCATTCATTAAGCTCTGGCTCTATACTAACTGTGATAGGAACTTTAGTGTATTATCTTTTTTTAAAAATGTTTATTTATTTATTTATTTGGCTGCACCAGATCTTAGTTGCGGCATGCGGGGTCTTTAGTCGCGACATGAGAACTCTTAGTTGCAGCATGTGGGATCTAGTTCCCTGACCAGGGATCGAACCTGGGCCCCCTGCATTGGGAGTGCAGAGTCTTAGCCACTGGACCACCAGGGAAGTCCCTAGTTTATTATCTTGAATCCCTTCAATAATGCTGCCAGTTATGAAGAAACTAAGGCTGAGAGAGCGTGAACTGCCTCTGATGATGTAGCTGGTTAGTGGCAGAGCTGCCTTCAACTCAGGCCTATACTTCTGAGCCTCAAGGCTGGTTGTAAATATAGACATATAGACTCAACTAGGCAACTTTATGAAATTACATCCCATTTCCCACTTCTCCACAGTATTCTGCCACGTACCCCTAATGGCTGTGAATATCTGCACAAGTCAGCTGCTGTTACTAATGGAGAGTGTTGAATTATCCTTCAGTGTTTTGAGGTTAAAAGTCTGAGCACCACCACAGCACGCTATTTCTCTCATCTGCCTTCTTCTGTCTCAGGCTCCAAAAGAAAGTGTCTGAGAATTCTAGTTCTTCGCCCTTACCAGTATTGCCCAGGGTGACTCCTACTTAATTCTGTAAATGACCTCCAGAAAACATAAAACCTTGCAGCAAAAATTCATGGCCCAAACACTTGGCTGAGAGGTTGTGTTTGACTTCCTTCCAGTCCTTACAGAATTACTTTTCCCTCCCTTGGTTTGGTGCCCCCCATTGGCCAAACCAGCAGGTTCTGGTCACTCCCCTTAGTGACTAAAGGGGTTGGTATCATCACCAGGGTAAAGGCCCTTCATGGGCTGCTCCACCCACACATACCCACGCTGCTTTCCCCATTTTAATCATCTTGTGACATCTCTTCTTTCTGCATACGATATCACCTGTGTAAAAGGTTAGAAAGAGGGTTTCTGTGACCTGCAAGCCCCTTGAGGACAGGGATGATGTTTCACTATCTCTGTATCCCTAGTGACTAGTATAGTGCTTACACTAAATCAGTGGTAAAAGAAATGAAAGGCCCATGTGACAATTGCAACTCTGGACAGGTTCCTCAACTTGGCACCCAGCTGAGTGTCCAGCACCCAGGGACACTGAGTTTGTTTTCATTCTTTCATGGACAGACAGAAAGACAGATTAACAAATACACAGACAGAGAGACACAGATAGATGGCTAGTTACACAGATGGGTAGATAGATAGATAGGCTGAGAGATAGGTAGATCAAATGAAATACCATATGCAAAAGCAAGTTGTAAATGTTCTTGTTATACCATTTGCCCTCATTCAAGGCTGATTTTCAGCAGATACTCACAGGTATGGTTGCATCATTGTAGCAGATAGAAATGAATAGAAAATAGCCACTGCCTCAAGCATCCTGAGTGCCCCAGCACCACCCTGGCCATGTCCCAGGACTCCCTGCTCCTCCAGGAACCCCCTGATATTCCCACAATCTAACAACTACAGAAGTAACTCCTGGCTCAGCAAGGAGCTTCCAGAATGCTTTTCCAGCATTTGGACCAGTATCCACTCTGATCAGCCAGGGCCACTGCTGAGCAAGTTGGTGGTTTTTTAATATCATCCCCGGCCCCATGACTTAGCTACTCCCTACTCATCATGGAAAATTCTCCAGGCCCTGTGCATTTCTCATCACCGCCCCCCACCCCGGTCTCTTGTTCTTCTCCCTCCCATGGGAGCTCTGAATTCCTTCACCCACTCTGAATTCCTTTGTCTTATGATCTGTTCCACTCATTACAGAATGAAGTATGTCAGAAAGAGAAAAACAAATATCATATAATATCGCTTATATGTGGAATCTAGAAAAATGGTATAGATGAACTTATCTGCAAAGCAGAAATAGACACAGATGTAGAGAACAAACTTATGGATATCAAGGGGGGGAGTGGGTATGGGATGAATTGGGAGATTGGAATTGACATATATACGCTACTATGTATAAAATAGATAACTAATGAAAACCTGCTGTATAGCACAGGGAACTCTACTCAGTGCTCTGTGGTGACCTAAATGGGAAGGAAATCTAAAAAAGAGGGGATATATGTATACATAGAACTGATTCACTTTGCCGTACAGCAGAAACTACTACAACATTGTAAAGCAACTATACTCCAATAAAAATTTTTTAAAAATTAGAAAGACAATTTTACGTGGCCTTGTTTTTTACATAACTTTTCCTGTGTGTGATGTATTCCTCCCACTTCCTATAAATTCCCCAGGGTGAAGCATACCTAATATAGACTTTGTATCTCTCACAACATCTCATACAATGCTGACTGGGGTTCAAACTTCCAAGACAGAATCTGATAGATCCTGGGGATTAAACCTTAACTTCCAGCAGCTCAGAAAGGGAGGAGATGCTTTCCGGGTAGTCAGATGAATTCCCCATCTCACTGATGAACACTCAGAAAAGTAGGGCCTCTGTCAGCCTGGGCTTGAACTTTTCATTTTGACTCTGGGGGATATAGCTGGAGCCTGTCAGCCTGGCATTTTTCCTAACAGCTTTCAAATGCCACATTTTAACATCTAGTACTCACTGTTCTTTCCTTTTCTTCATTTTTAGAACACTCAGAAAAGTTTTTGTGTTTTTGGAAAGACCCCTCTTGCTCCCCACCCCTGAATTTTCTGCTTTTAGGAGAGTGGTTCTTGAGGACTACTCCCCAGAGCATTACTTGGAAAGGACGTGAGCAGCCCGTCCTGTCACATGTGTGTCATGTGCTCTGTCACAGCCCAGTCATGCGTTGTGTGCAGAGGCCAATGTGACATTCAATGAAGCAGGCAGTATGCTGGCAACCCCAGAACCTGCTCAAACTTTCACTTAGTAAACTTTCCTTTTAGTTTCTCTTTAGAGTCTCTTTAAAACACAGGTGAAAGCTTGTACCAGAAAGAGGAAAAACACGAGTCGTGCATATAAGAATTTTTCCAAAAATACCATTATACTTGGTATTTGTGCCACATTTGGATTTTCAATAAACACTGAATTTCTAAAATTTCAAAATATTCTAAAAATCTTTTGAATTCAATTTAAATTTAATAATTTAAAACATTAAGTTTAAAGATTATTTTTTAGGTTAAAATTGTTAAATAAGTTTTTCAAAACCTTTCAAACACAGGAATATAATGAAAATAAAAATTGCCCACATACTCATCACATCAACAGAGAGGGTTACTGTTATCACCATACTAATTTTGCAGTTAAGAAAGCAAAGGTGAGGAGGGAAGAAAAAGAAGGAAGGAACATGAGCTTTTAGATTTTCTTCTCAAACCTTTAAAAATAGAAAAGGACTCTCTGGAAATTAACCCACAGAATTTTTGAAACGAATGACAGATATACTGTATTCCTAATAACACTTATACTGCCAGGAATACCACTGCTGTTTCTGAACATCACAGTGAATCAATGATCAATAAGCTTTACAGAGCTCTGGATTCCATATCACAGAGGACATATAGATATATATCGATATATATCTATATCGATCTATATATGAAATGCTTCATGAAATTGCGTGTCATCCTTGTGCAGGGGCCATGCTAACCTTCTCTGAATCTTTCCAATTTTAGCATATGTGCTGCTGAAGTGAGCACTTAAAATATTTTACAAAAGTACTATACATTATCAAAAAATCTTGTAAAATAGAGAAAGGAGGGAAATTACACCAAACTCTACCTCTTTAACAAAACCCTATTAATACTTTAGTATACTTCTTTCCAGCCTTTTGTACCATTCTCACTTTTAAAATTTTATTTATTTACTTTTTTGTTTGTTTGGACTTAACATTGTAATAGAAAGGAGACAGTTATTATAAGACCACCCACACTATTGCTCCACTCTGATTTTTTTTCTCTCTCTCCATATATATTTTATATTAACTTTTGCTTATTATCTTCAGGTGTCTAGGGCTTTTATAGCATGTTGGATAAGGAGAAATGGCTTTGATATCAGTTAGCTTAGGTTTGAATACCGCTGTATGAACTCTGTGATCTAGGGAAAATTACTAAGCAACTTTGTCTCAATTTTCTTCTCTGTCGCTGAGGATAGCACTCTACCTACTCCTCAGGTTCTGTGAGCACGAAAAGAGATAATGTGTATAAAATGAGCAACATAGTGACAGGCTCATGGTAAGTACTCAATATATAGAAACTATTTTTCTACTTAAAATTATATCATAATTATTTCATATTTCTATATAATCTTTATAACTGTCATTTTTATGACTAGATTACTATTTAGTCTGTAATGCAAATACCAGTCACTATGACTAATTCACTTCTGTTTTGTTTGACAGGTTAGTTCCAGTTTGGGGCCATAGATAACACTGTAATGTACTTTTTCATATAATACCTATTTCACTTTAGTCTATGGATTTCCTTTAAGAAAATCCTTGGAATGGTATTTTTGGGTAAAAGTATGAATCTTGACATGATTCTTGCTATATATCCAAGCACTTTTTTTTTTGAGTTCATTTTTTTAAAACTTAAGAGTAATCTAAGCAAGTATCGAGTTTTGTATGTTTCTTTTTTCTTTCAGTGTTATGGCAAAGCTTTTTAAAAAATTATATATTTATATTTACAATGAACCTCTCCACGTCTATAACTTTTTCTATATTTTTTGACTATTTTCTCAGATTAGAGTAGATTAACATACTGTAGAATTCCTCGAACAAATGGTATGACAAACTGTAAGACCTCTGTTCTATAGACAAATCAACTTCCAAAAAACATTGTACTGATTTATATGACCACTAACAACTTATGAGACTATCAATTTAACGTGCTCTGGAGCATTATGCGTTATAATTTTAAAAAGCTTTTGCCAATGTAATGATCTAAAAGGCCCACTTAAGTTTTGTTTTGATTTCAATTTTAAATGACCTGTAAGTTGAGCCTTTCATTTTTTGAATTTTAAAGCAAGGAAAACTGAGACACTGGCACGTTGCCTGATTTGACCAAGCAGCCTGATTATATTCCACTTCAATCTGCACAACACAAAATTTCAGGCATTAGTTGCTTCCTCTGTACTTCTTGCAGCTGTTCTGCTTTAAAATGGAATTCTATTTTTATAGAACACACAGAAATGAGCAAAAAACATGCTGCTGTCTTTGAGTTTGCTTCTCCTAAGTGGAGCCTGCTTTTGAGAATACACAGTTATAGACAAGATGCAGCTGATGACCACCATAAGCATCCTTACAGAAAAAAATTTCTTATTGGCATCACCAAGGTCTTACCTTGAAGGTCCAGAAAACTGATTTTGTCAGTACACTCAGAATCAGACTAAAAAACTGGATCATGCTAACCAAATTCCTAGGACTTTTCTATAATAAGAAATACTATTAATGTGCAGATCAGAAATTGCTTCAGAACATTCTATTCCCGTAGAGAATCTATATGAAAAGTCAAATTATAATCAGTTTGCTCAGTAACCAGAGAATCAGGATGGGGTAGGAAGGGGGGACGGTGGCTGGGATGATTTTAATGGCTGATGTCATCAAGCTATGTGAATCGGATGCATCCATCACCACTGGAGGGATAGACCAGACAGGTGGTAGCAATGCATGTGCTGGAGGGACAGGGACCCCTTTCCGCTGGATGTGCTTGGGATTCACCATCACACTTTTCCACATTGACCTCTCTTTCCTAGACTCCATGCATGTGCCTTCAACTCAATTCCACAGTATTTGTTAAGTATCTTCTATGTGCCAATATTGTATTGGGTTCTGGGACTACATAAATGAATAAAAATCCAGTTCCTGTTCCTAGGTACGATGCAGGCTTTTGGAGGAAACCAAACACATATGTAATTACAAAATACCATATGATGAGAGCTTGACTGTGTTATAGGTCTAGGACCATGGCTGGCTTACAGAATCTTAAGATCTTGCTCTGCTATGTGACATGAGCAATTTGTTTAATTTCACTGGGCTTTAGTTTGCTTGCGGGTAAAATAGAGACATTAATTGTCTCTATTTCATTGAATTGTGAAGTTTAACTGAGGTGATACGTGTAAAGCAAATAGAACAATGTCTGGCACATGGCTTGAAAGTTATCTATAATGATCAACAATTAACCTCATGATGGCCAGTGGCACCATGATGTGGTTAATCTAATGTTTCAAGCTCAACCCAAGGAAGAACATATAGTCCAAACCCTTCCCAGCATTTTAACACATCTAAATCCCATATATGTAGGAAGTATATCATCAGGAAAGGCAGGATGATCAACTTCTGAAAATGTGATGTTTTGGAAGTATTTTTCCTCAAAGGTCTTATATGATAGTAACACTTTTCTTAGAATAGGCTTCTGACATCTTATGCTATACATTCCAGGAAAAGCCCACAGATATATTTGGGCACTCCAACATCTCAGCACAAAGGACATCACTAGGATTCTTATGCATCTGTCCCAACATCTAGCAGACACCAGGGTTACATTAATCTTTGTCTTCTCAGCATAGTGGTGAACTCCTTGAAGATAAAGACCATGATTTAGCCATCTTAAATCCCCAGAGCCTTGTGGATAGTAAGAGCTCATCAATTGTTGACTAATTAAATAAATGGCTTTGATAGTGGACATTGATGTTTCCTCTCCAGCAGCCATTCCTAATTTGGGGACATATTGCATTCCCTACTTTCAGTTCATATGTACTGAGTGGAGCTCCAGACTTAAGACATCATTCACATATTCTTTTTTGTCCTTCCAGTGACTGGTTTAGGAGAGGGCATATGACATAAACTTGTCCAGAGTTAATATTTGAATTTTCGGTGAATGCTGGAAAAAATGGCTTTTTTTTTTTTCTTGTGGATTTGAACATGGAAGGTTTAGTAACTACTGCAACCAACTTGCGATCATGAAGGGAAACGTTTTTTGAAAGTAGAGTCAACAAAAAAGGAAACAGTGTGAAGAGACTGGGGAAAGAACCTGGATCCTGAAGACATTGTTAGACCCCTGTGCCCAGCTGCACCTTTGGCTCTTCAGTTAACATAAGCTGACACATTCTGCTTTTTAATTTAAGCCAGTTTGCATCAGGTTTTCTTTCACTTGTAACCAAATGGTACAACTGATATAAATTCTTCTACAAAGTGCATTTAAAAATAATTTTGTCCAAAACTCATGGCCAAAGCAGTTCCCAGTTGCTATTTCCTTTTCAATTAATCAAGAAATATATAATAGGCCCTTGTTACATGGTGAGATGCCACAAAGTTTAAGAAAGTTCCTTGTGCTACAGTCTAATTGGAATTCATCATCTCTGTATTTTCCTCTCTCAAGGAATACACCTCCATTACCCAGATAAGTTCTGATTCAGGAACAGGTTGTTTATTTACCTCTTGTTCTTAGTTCCAAGCCTACCTTCCTCTACTCTGTTCTGGGCTTTGATTCAGTAAACCTCATTTATCAGCCTTCTTTGCCAGCTGGCTTCCTGTTCAATAAATGCGAAATCCTAGGAGACCGGAATGTGGGAGGAGGAGAATTCCCTCTTATTTCCAGTTCCTGAATGTGTCTGTAGCAGCAGACAGTAGAAAGGTAGCTGTTCTCTGCAGTTCTAACATTTGGGTTTCTTTGGTATCACTTTTTGCTCTTTCTGCTTTCTAATATTTTTATAACCAATTCCTTATATTAAGTATACCCTATTTTCCTTATGGAGCCCTGGCTGATACAGTATTTGATACTAGGAGTGGTCCTAGGAAACAGACTTTCAAACCAGGATTCTGGATTGATTCACTTTGAACTGAGAGCTGAGCTCTTCACCAATGGAAAATGGGAAGTGGTAATTTATGGCATGTAATGGCATCATGATTTATTAAATTATCTTCTATTCTTCCCAGGTTTGAGGGCCACTGGGAGGCTGGCTTTTGGAGATCAATAACTGCTGCGTGTGATCATTATGGCTGTGAAGAAGAGTGTAAGGAATGTAAGGTGAGACGGCTACTTCTGACTGTGCTATGGTGCTTGCAGGAAGAAAATAACAAGCGCAGATCTTTCAGCTCAAATCATCTTCAGAGCATCAGAGGGCTCCTAAGCTTGCCCCTAAGAGTATCTCTTATTCCCTCTACATAAAGGACAGACATGTCTAAAAAAATCAGACACAAACCAAGCATCCACAGACTGGCCAAATCTTACACGTCAAAGTTTAGGCAGTATTTTGGAAGGGATAGGACTGTGAGAGTAGGAATGGAAACATTTGAGTGGACTTGGATGAAGCTGAGAATCTTGAATACCCCATGTATCCCTGAGCTTCCCTTGATAGTGGAATGAGCCTCTCATTTCCTATTTGATGATACTAGCCTTCCTTTGCTTGAAAACCTGTAATGACCATATATGAGGCAGTTATCTTGCATGGAGATCCCTATTCATTTTAAACTCTTTTGCTCCCAACTCTCATGGCCTAGAGTCAGATCCCAGCAGATTCAGGGGGAGAAGGGCAGAGTCTTGTTCAGGAGGAAAAAGCTTATACTTCAAAAGAATAACATGATTTCGTTAAATTTATATCAGAAGAAACCTATCTAATACAACAGAGGATGGATTCTAAGGTATCAGGCCAAGGAGAACAGAATATAACATTGGCTTGGGGCCAAATTTAGGTAGCCCTGATATAATGCACTTTCTATAGATTTTTGGACTTAATGCTATGGTAAATCGTTACAACAATAGCCCCCAGAGAATCATGCCACTCTGTATATCATGCCCTCATGCCCTCTGTATATCATGCCACTCTGTATATCATGCCCACCCTAATTTTTTGGCATGGATGTTTGACTTGTTTTGGCCAATGAGACCTTAGCAAATATGATGCAAACAGAAACCTGAAAAGCCCTTGCATGTTGGGGCTTGCCTCTTTTTTCCTGTTTTGGACCAGCTTCCATGTTGAAGAAACCTCGACTAACCTGCTGGAGATGCATGGCCCAATTAACCAGCACCAACTCCAAGACATGTAAGGTCAGCTCAGACCAGCATCCTAGAGCCAATCTGTCAAACTGCCAGACTGACTGCAGACGCATGAGTGAGCCCAGCTGACAACATGTAAAGAAGAAGTGCCCCAGCTGAGCCCAGCCCAAATTGCTAACCTACAAAATCATAAAAGCATAAGTGATAAAAATAAGCCACTAAGTTTTGTTATACAGCAAAAGCTAGGTGAAACAAATGTATGAGTTTGAGCAGATGGGAGTGGCTGTGTTTGCTTGGTTGGCTGGCTGAAACCTGTGATCAGCAATATATTCAATGATGTTGACTTGATAGAATTTCTCTGGAATAATGTTCAGGAAGGATTCTAAAGGCTTAGGGAGATAGGAATAATGGAGTAATTTATCATGTGTAACCTGAGTGTCTTTCCTCATCTTGAGAGGGTCCAAGGAATGTTTCCTTCACTAAAGCATTGAGAAATGCATCAGTGACGGAGCCCCAGCAGGTAGCTGTTTTCTGTAGGCTGAGGTTGATGTTGGGTAATGCTGCCCTTGAGATGGGCTTCCTGATTTCAATGGAGATGATGGGATCCCAGAGTGGCAATCCGAATTCTTTACTAACAGGAATCTTTGGTGGGGGGTGGCTAAGACGTAGGTGGCTGACCTACCAAAGCACTACTTGATCTATATGATAGAAATCTGACTTGAATTATTAGAACTGAGAATCATAGCTTCTTCCCCAATTCCCAGACCCTACCAGTTCACAGATCTGAAGCTCCTGGATGAAGAGGAGAATTGGACCCCTTAAGAAAGGACCGTGTAACAACGTCGCAAATAATTGCCATAGATCTTCCTCCAAGCCATCCTCAAAGGAATGTTAAGTCATTTACTAAGGTGTCTGTGCACTGGGGGAAATGGAAATACCCAAACTTTTCAGGAATTCCAAAACACTGCTCTGAAATGACACTAATTCTTAGGAACTCCAAATACCACTGTGATCCAGTGGTCAAAATAGGGGTTTAGAGTGATCAGGTGATAAGCGGAGTTTGGGCCCAGTTCCAGTTCATCATGGATCTGTAAGCCATGCAGCCATTAAAAATGATAATTAGGAAGACTAGTCAGCAACATAGCTGTGAACTTATACACAGTGACAAATTTGAAAAAAAGGACAGAAAATGACATGCTAACAACAATAGCCAAAATTATGTACATGTCTGGACAAAGAGCAAATGCCAACAACAAAAATGAAAATACTTGTGCTTGGATGATGAGATCATAGGTGATTTTTGTTTGTTTGATCTTTCTCAATTCCTCAAACTCTCCCAAATGCTATTTTTGCTTTCTTTGTAAAAGGTACTTTTTCAAAAAAAGACTTAGAACTCATCTAGCTCTTTTGTTTTGAGGATTGCCATCATATACTTTTCAGCCAATCATAGTAAGGTCATAATAAGTAAGAATGTTAAGTGTAGCCATTTTCTCTAATATTATAACGAGTCTCAGAGCCAATCATGCCTGAGGCATCTATCACATAAAAGATGCTGCAGGAATGACAAAATCTCACTCTCTCCTTGCCCTCCAGGAGCTTATAGTCTAAGGGGAAGATATAAAATGTGCTCAAATCCTCATGATTCAAAACTGAAAAAGATAACTGCTTTAGAGAGGGACAAAGAAAACACTGCTCTGCCCAAAGTAAAGACAGCTCATATTCAACTGGAGAAAAACAGAAAATACTCACTGGTAGAGCTGGCATCTGACGGATGGATAGGGTTTTGCAAGGGAGAATTGAGGTCCCAGAAAGGAGATGTTCCAGGTGAAGGGGATAACACAAGCCAGACTGGTGAGCCCTCTGACTTAGCTGGAGAATTCAGCGTGTACAGAAGAGCCAGGGGACACAAAACTCCTTGGCTGGAAATCCTTGGAGCATAACTCACTTCTCCCTTAGGGCTAGGATTCAGGAGAAATATCCTGCAGACAGATTAGCTTAATAGTGTCAGGACACTGTCTGTTTGGCAAGAAATAGTGGCTGGTACATCAGGGATTACCGATGATACTTGTTATTTAACAGGTATTTACCATGTACTGTATAAGCTAACTGCCTGATAAAGGAAGATGTTAACTACCTGTCTTATATTACAGCTGGCCCCTCATATCCACAGGTTCCACATCTAGGAAGTCAACCGAGGACTGAAAATATTAGAAAAAAAAATTGAAGGAAGTTCCAAAAAGCATAACCTGAATTTGCCGTGTACCAGCAACTATTACATAGCATTTACTTTGTATTTACAGCTATTCGCTTAAGCATTTACATTCATTGGGTATTATAAGTAATCTGGAGATGATTTAAAATATGGGGGAGGATGTGCATAGGTATACAAAAATACAGCACTATTTTATATAAGGGACTTGAACATCTACAGACTTGGTATCTGAGGGGGTCCTGGAGCCAATCCCGTGCAGATACCGAGGGACGACTGTATTCATCTTTTATTTATTTATTTTTTTGCGGTACGTGGGCCTCTCACTGTTGTGGCCTCTCCCATTGCAGAGCACAGGCTCCGGACGCGCAGGCTCAGCGGCCATGGCTCACGGGCCCAGCCACTCCGCGGCATGTGGGATCTTCCCGGACCGGGGCACAAACCCGCGTCTCCTGCATCGGCAGGCGGACTCTCAACCACTGTGCCACCAGGGAAGCCCTGTATTCATCTTTTAGATAAGGAAACGGATGGTTAGAGAGATCAAATGATACATGCAAAGTTGTATAATTCATATATAGTTGAGCTGGGCTTGGAATCTCTCATGTCAGAGCCTCTCCTCCATCCACCCTCCTGTAGTGCCTCTTTGGAAAAAGTAAGAGTGAAATTAATCCTAGGCCAGCAAAAAAAGACCACATGGTGTATGTAACCAGTAAAATCCCACCTTAAAGTCCCATCGGGTAGGAAATCAGGACACACGGTGGGGTATGATGAATATGGTTTCATTGCCCTAACTCTATCCCTTCCAAACTAAACAGGCAGCCTTAACCAAATTTCTTAACCTCTCTGTGCCTCAGTTTCCTTCTTTAAAATGGAGACGTAAATAGTGCCTTTTTCAGAGGGTTTTGAGAGAACGCATTCCAATGACATGTATAAAACGCTAAACAATATTGGGCATCTATTAAGTACTTGGTAAATGTTAGACGTTATGACTGTAGGCTGTAGTGTAGAATGTTCCTCTCACTAGGACACATGCCTAATGGTCTTCTTCCCCAAAGAACCCTGAATTTCGGAATATTGGAGGTAGGCAGCCCTGTCCCTATTTGGTATTTCAGAAAATAGCCCCAATCTAGGACTAAAGATGGTGGTATTTTGATGGAAACCATTATGCCATCAGGTTCCTAATAGAGTTAAATATTACCACCCAAGGATGCAGCATGCCAGCCACATATCTGTGGGGAGGTGGGGCTCAGCATGTAGAGACTTGCTTCTTCAGGGAGAAGGCCTTGTCTGCCTGCTCTGATCTTTGCAGCCTTAGGAGGTGCTGCTTCTCCAGCAGGGACCCCAGACCAAACCATGGGACCTGCCCTTCTGAAGAGGGCATCCGAGTGTGCCTCAAAGGCTTTTAAACCTATGGGAGCCAACTGGCCTGATGGAACATTAAACCTACTGACCTGGATGGGCCCTGAAGAAATGACTTAGCCAAAAGTAGGACATCAGAACACGTTGAAGAATAAACAATTGAGTTTTATTCTTCAACGGCATTCTTTGATGTCTACAGAAGAAACTGAGATGTTATATTATTTGTGTGTTACTCACTTTCACACCCCTTCATTCCCATAAACCTAAAATTATTCTTAGTCTGTACACCAGTTAAAGAGTTTGCTTCAGGCCCACTCATCCATCTGTCATGCTTGATAATGTTTACATTTGGATAGTTTAGGGGTCAACTAAGGTCCTGAGCTTTGTGGTCCCAGCACAAAGACCAAATTTAACATGATTAGCCTGATGTCACCACGTCCAGTTACCCTCCTCCTTGACACACCCATAATGGGATCTCACAGGATTTCTAGTGCTGACCATCAAAGGCCTCAGCTAGTGAGTATCACCGTATCACAGACCTAGAAACAGAGCCACTGAAAGGTTAAGTTTAAACTCATATAGAGGGTAAGGAAAGGAGACTTAGTCTGGGGCTTTGACCATCATGGCTACTCATCTGAAATGTTTGCAGAAGTAGCATATTAGCATGCCAAAAATTAAAATGTGTATCATTGGCTTCTGAGGTTAAGGAGACAGAATTTTTTGAAGGAAGGATGTAGTTTTAAAAAAAAGCACCATTCAATATGGTGCCATTACAGGTTAAAACCAATGCTTTGTGATTCAGACCTCACAAATAATACTCAATGGCTTTTTTCCACAATTTGTAGTTGACCACTCTGTGTACTTAAATGCTTAAATACTTCATTAGAACAACTCAGATGCTTGCAAGATTCCTGTAAGCCACAAAACGTGTCAATTATGGCTTGACTTTGTATAAAGCCCTGTCTGTGAGCTCGCAGTCTCAATAGGCTTGTCCAGTAGCCAGAGGAAACTACAGATAAAAGTAACTCTACTGGCAATCTGTCTACTTCTGTAACTGGAAATTTCCACTGGTCTCTGCTTCTGGAAATCACTTTGGAAACTTAGGGGGAAATAATTCCTTTTGTTTCCTATCCAGAAGCAACAAAGAGCCTGAGGACACTCACTGGGGTCCAGCAACCAGTGTGGTCTTTTTCTAAACTGCAGTAGTGTGTGATTGGACCCATGGGCTGCAGGAGTGAGAGCCCAGATCAGTGGAGGGGTGGCTGCCTGACTTCCGTAAGTACACCTTGGCAGGTGCTGCCTAGTCTTGCTGCAGTCTCCAGATCAAAGTGCTGGCTCACACAAAGGCATTTGAAAGGTGCACACAACAAGCTCTGCAGGCCAAGGGATTCTTGTTCAGAGTCTAGAAGTTTGTTGAGGATGTCCCATCAGGTCACTCCAGCTCATCAGGCCACAGATTCAAATCTGGGGAGAAAAGTCAACAAATAGGAAAATCGTTTTTCTGACTAGAAAATACATAACCTCTCAAAATCAGATTGGAGTGAGAAAACTGGAGTTAGAAAAAAACGCTCAAAAGGCAGCATGGCTTAAATCTTTCTTTCCACCCCCTCGACCATTGCCCTAGTCCAAATCTTCAGCTTTTCTCTCCAGACCTGTGGCAAGAGGCTTCTCTCCTCCGTACTCTGGGCTGTAGTCAGCTCAAATACTGGAGCAAAGTCCTTGGGGTTTCCCTATTCAGGCATTTTAGAATTCCGATTGTGCCAGATATTTCTGTTTGTTCCTGCAGATGCTCTCTCCACCCTGCTCTGTCCTGTTCATACCCCAAGATTGCATCACTGGCCTTTCTTTCCTCTGGTTTCCATTCCCTCAGTTCAGGGGAGAAAGGAGATTGCATCGGGGATAGGAGGGTGAGGTTGGAGTATCTCTTTCTCAGCCACCTTCTGGACAGTTTGCAGGTCAGTTTTATTCCTCCGTTAAAGCCCACAGCTCCAGTGGGCAACCCTTTCCCATTGCTGTTCTCACCAGTGTTTTGGTAACTCTCCCTCCCCTTTCCCCTTCAGGCTGAGGCTCAGTCACTGGTCCCTGCTCTTGCTAGTCTCAGGATGTCCAATATCCCTCACTGGTTTCCCCTCATCCTGCTCATGTCTTTGTAAAGAGTAAAAACTTGTAAACTTGCCTCAGTTACCCACCTCTGTATGTGCCCTCTGTCTCCTGCTGAGACCTGACCAAGGCACCCACGCCTGGTGAGTAAAATCTAATCTCCTTTGCCTAGAATTCATGGCTCACGATATGGCCCCCAACAATCTTTCCCCTCTTCCCACACCTGGCTCTTGCCAAATGAGATCACATGCCTTTTCCTTCAGAGGCTTCATGTCTTCTGGTCTCTCTGCCTTCCCTCCCATGTCCCCTCTATCTAGAATAGTCTGCTATTTCTCTTTCTGCCTGGCTCAACTGTCACCTCCTCCATGAAACCTTTCCTCCTCCCTGATTATCCCCAGCCGAAAGTGATATTTTTCCCCCTATCTCTGAATTATCGTGCATTATGTGTACCTCTTGAAAGCCACAGAGAACCATAAAAAACACAGAGACTTCTGTAAGTGAGGCTATTCCTGATGCCTCCAGCCCCTTCTCCCTCCCTGGGACAGCTGTGCTCTGTGTGGAAAGGAAGCATGATGTGGGGTGGGCATTTCTGGGGATTCTGTGGCTAGATAAATAAGGTGGGCTTTAGGGGCTTCCCTGGTGGCGCAGTGGTTGACAGTCCGCCTGCCGATGCAGGGGACATGGGTTCGTGCCCCGGTCCGGGAAGATCCCACATGCCACGGAGCGGCTGGGCCCGTGGGCCATGGCTGCTGAGCCTGCGCGTCAGGAGCCTGTGCTCCGCAGCGGGAGAGGCCGCAGCAGTGAGAGGCCTGCGTACCGCAAAAAATAAGGTGGGCTTTAGAATAAAGTGATCATAGAAGATCACTTCTATTACATGATTTTCCAAATATGTTCCAAGAAGCACAAGGTACCTTAGAAGTCTTTGCAGGGACCTATGGAAGCGTCTTTATATCCTCTATCCCAATTCTGCCACTGTTTTAACCTACTTTTGTGAGATAATAGAAAATATATACATTGGTCTCGGCCCCCAATTCCTGGCACAGAGTTCCTAAAACCTTTGTAACTTCCTAAGTGGTAAGAGCACTCAGAGCATCTTTTCTTCTAATATTTGGTCCTGGTTCCTGATACAGAGCTCCTAAATCCCTTGGACTTTCCTGGGTGGTAGCAGTGTCTTTTGGTCTAGTGAGGTGACTCTTGGTGGGCTGCTGGATGGGTGCTGGTCACCAGAAAGACCAAGCCATAATTAGAAGTTTGGAATTTTCAGCGCCACCCCCTATTCTGCAGAGAGGGGAGAGGGGCTAAAAATGGAGTTAATGATTCATCATGCCATTAAAAATCCCCAAAGGAAGGGTTTTGAAGAGTTTCTGTATTGGTGAACATGTGGAGGGGCTGGGAGAGTGGCACGTGGAGAGAGCATGGAAGCTGTGTGTGTCCCTTCCCAAGTACTTTGCCCTACACATTTCTTCCACCTGGATGTTCATCTGTATGCCTTATCATATCCTTTTGTAATGAACTGGTAAACCTAGGTAACCAATTTTCCTGAGCTCTGTGAATGGCTCTAGCAAATTAGTTGAACCCAAGGAGAAGGGCATGAGAATCTCAGATTTATAGCTGATTGGTCAGAAGTACAGGTGACAACCTGAATTCATGATTGGCATCTGAAGTAGGGTGGGGGCAGTCTTGTGGGACTGAGCCCTTAAGCTGTGGGATCTCATGCTATCACCAGGTAGATAGTGTCAGAATTGAGTTAAATTGTAGGACACTCACCTGGTGAGGCAGAGAATTGCTTGGTGTGGGGAAAACCTCCACACATCTGGTGTCAGATGTGTTTGAGTGTGATAGTAGTGTGAGAGTAAAGGAGGAATATAGGAAGATGACTCAAACTTTTCCTACTCAGTATATATAGGTTTTCTTTCTAATATCTCCTTTTTAAAGGCTTATAAAAAAAAGATTGGGGGCCTCCCTGGTGGCGCAGTGGTTGGGAGTCCGCCTGCCGATGCAGGGGATGCGGGTTCGTGCCCCGGTCTGGGAGGATCCCATGTGCCGCGGAGCGGCTGGGCCCGTGAGCCATGGCCGCTGGGCCTGCGCATCCGGAGCCTATGCTCTGCAACGGGAGAGGCCACAACAGTGAGAGGCCCGCATACCGCAAAAAGAAAAAAAAAAAAAAAAAAAAAGATTGGGAACCACTGGAGTAGGAAGGGGGAAAGGAGACACAATCATGGTGCCATGATGGAATGCCAAGGTTGTGGTCAATTCTCAGGTGGAAGTTCTTAGGGGGAAGACAAGAGACTCAAGTAAAAAAACAAAATAAAACAAAATGTAGAGATTGGATCAATGACTAGGGGTTATATAGAAAGCTGGCCTCTTTTATTTTAATTTTAACCCAAACTATGGCAATGAGAACAGGGTTTTGAGTACCTCATCTCCAATACTTCATTGTAAGACTCTTGGATGACTCATGTGCTTAATTCATCCTTATAATTCTCACATGGCCTACCTGACACAGAGTCTTTCAAATAGCAGACACAATACATGTTTTAGAGCGAATGAATGAATGAATGAATAAATAGTGTTATACTGGGGATCACAAGATCTTTTATTTATTTATTTTTTGTCATTATTTCATCAAGAAAGTCACTTAACATCCCTTAGCCCCAGTCTCACCATCTCTAAAGTGGAGAAGTCAGGCTACATGGTCTGGAAGCTCTAAGAAAGCATGGTTTGATGACTAGAATAACTCTTTTTTTTTTTTTTAAGGAAGCATGATACATATCTATGGTATCAGAATCCACTCCTCAAGTTATACTGCTTGACAGCTTGGTTGCCTGCATAACTGCAAGAAGCCATGGGCCTGAACAGCATCGCAAGTGAGTAAAGTTAGCTGCAAGAAGAACTTCCACAAATGGAAAGGGCAGTGTGCCACAGACGAGGACTCAGGAAGCCTGAAGTCTGACTCCAGTTCCATCACTAAGTTATAAGATGACCTTGTGCAAATCACCTCATCTCTTACATGCTTGGAGCATGTATCCATCCCTTCTAGCTTGGCTGAGCAAAGAATCTCTGAAAGGAAACAAAGACATTGGTGTGTGTCCTTGAAAAGGGGGTATAGCATTTCTCTCCCTCAAGTTGATGAGGACCCAGTGAAGAGCCCTATATAATGCATGTGACTACTGAGATATAGAGAGGTGAGTGCGGGACGGTTAAAAGGGCTTCAGAAAGCATCTTTCTTTATCTAATAGGCACCCCTGGGTACTTAAAAGTGATATTGGGATATTTAAAAATGTACTAAAGTACAAAGAAAATTCAGGAAACATAAAAGAAGAAAACAATACAAGGTTCCAGAACATAAAGACAATGATCATGGACCTTTTAATGTTTTTACTTAACTTTTTTGGGAGAAAGGGGGTGTGGTGGGTATATTTAAAACATTTTTTAAATAGAGCATTAATTATATGGTGAGTAAATTTTTATACCTTACTTTTTTTTTAATATAGAAAGCATTTTTCCATGTTATTATTTCTCAGAAACAGGATGTTAAATGGTAACAAGTGGTCTATTGTTTCCCTGTTGTATCAGTCAAGATAGACTGAATTATGCTGCAGGAACAAACAACTCTTTTTTTTTTTTTTTTTTTTTTTTGCTTGTTTTGCCGTACGCGGGCCTCTCACTGTTGTGGCCTCTCCCGTTGTGGAGCACAGGCTCTGGATGTGCAGGCTCAGCGGCCATGGCTCACGGGCCCAGCCGCTCCGCGGCATGTGGGATCTTCCCGGACCGGGGCATGAACCCATGTCCCCTGCCTCGGCAGGCGGACCCTCAACCACTGCGCCACCAGGGAAGCCCAGGAACAAACAACTCTTAAATCTCAATATAATAAACAAAGATATATTCTTGCTCATGCTCCATGTCCAATGAGGGTCAGCAGGGGGCCCTGTTATTTGTAGTTACTCAGAAACCCAGGCTGCTGTAGCAATCACTACCTTGAATGTTGCAGATGGAAAAAGAAAATATGGCAAGGCACACACCACCTATTATATCTTCTACCCCAAAGTAAAAAAGATCACTTTTGCTTACATTTAGTTGGCCAAAGCAAGTCACATGACCACACTTAGCTACTAATTAATCGCAGAGAAGTGCAATCCTAGTATGTACACAAGAGCAAGAGATAAAAGTCTTGCCAGAAGTATGTGCAACATGCACCCCAATGTTCACAGCAACACTATTTACAATAGCCAAGACATGGAAGCAACCTAAGTGTCCATCAATAGATGAATGGATTAAAAAGATGTGGTATGTGTATATATATATATATATATATATATATATATATATATATATATATACACACACACACACACACAATGGACTATTACTCAGCCATAAAAAGAATGAAATATTGTCATTTGCAGCAACATGGATGGACCTAGAGATTATTTTACTTAGTGAAGTAAGTCAGACAAAGACAAATACCATATTATATCACTTATATGTGGAATCTAAAAAGAATAATACAAAAGAACTTATTTACAAAACAGAAACAGACTCACAGACATAGAAAACAAACTTATGGTTACCAAAGGGGCAGGAGGGAGGGATAAATTAGGAGTACAGGATTAACAGATACACACTGCTATGTATAAAATAGATAAACAACAAGGATTTACTGTATAGCACGGGGAACTATATTCAATATCTTGTAATAACCTATAATAGAAAAGAATCTGAAAAAGTATATATATATGTATTACTGAATCACTTTGCTGTACAACTGAAACTAACACAATAATGTAAATCAACTATACTTAAATAAAAATAAATTAAAATTAAAATTTTAAAAATGAAGTATGTCCAAAGGACATGCTCAGAGCAAGTCCTAAGACTTCATCTCCCGAGGTGATGCTGAGTAAGAATGTGAGGGCCCAGGATGGCTCCTGGAAAGCCTGGAACCTAACACTGTCCCCACAGGGGTGGTTTTGGGGGTGAGGCAGAGCTGGGGTGACAGAGAATGCGTGTGGGAGAGTGACACCCCCGAGCTGGCTGGGCCTAAGCACTTCCTGGTGGGCTCTGTCTTCAGACTTCATGAAGTTGAGGTAAGAGTGGGGGTGGCCTTAGGTCGCTTAGTACAGGAAAAAGTACATCGAGGTGGGAGGAGGCACAAAGCCTGGAAAAGCCTTTAGGTCAGGGGTCAGCAAACTTTTTCTGTAAAGGGCCAGATTATAAAAAATTTAAACTTTATGGTCTATACGGTCTCTGTTGCAATTACTCAACTCTGCCATCAGAAGCAGAGGAAGGGGTGTGAAATTTGGGGGGGGTGTGACAATATGAAAACAATGAGCATGGTTAAGTTTCAATAAAAATTCAATAAAATTTTGTTTATAAAAACAAGAGGGGGGGCTTCCCTGGTGGCACAGTGGTTGAGAGTCCGCCTGCCGATGCAGGGGACGCGGGTTCGTGCCCCGGTCCGGGAAGATCCCACATGCCGCGGAGCGGCTGGGCCCGTGAGCCATGGCCGCTGAGCCTGCGTGTCCGGAGCCTGTGCTCCACAACGGGAGAGGCCACAACAGTGAAAGGCCCGCGTACCGCAAAAAAAAAAACCCACAAAAAACAAGAGGGGATTTGACACCTGGCTGTAGTTTACCTACCTTTTTTTTGCTGATACAAAAAAAAGGTAGGTAAGCTAGGTAAAAAGGTAGGATAGTAGAGTGTTAACTGTGGCTGATTCTCATTAATAGGTGCCTACTAAAAGTACTACAGATGTTCTAGAAATCATGATAAGTTATTCTTTTTTGAGCTGGCAAACTCAACTAAAACAAGATTTTTAAGTAGTGAGCCAAATTTGGTATCAGTCACCTTCTTTAAATGTATCACAGAATAAACTAAGAGAAGTACTGACAAATGGACAATAAAACAAACACCAAATACCCAATAGTTTCATTAACGGTAATATCTCACTTCATTGCACTGACTAAGTAGACATAAAATATGTACACTTGGAAGCAGCCAGAAAATAATGCTGTGACCACATGCTTAAGAGTAGTATAGATTGTGTGTACAGTGCAGAGGGAAAAAGAAAGATGGGTGAGTTGGGGGAGAGAGTCTTACAGATTAAGAAAGGGAGTACAGTGTAGCGTATAGGCGTGGGCTCTGGATTGGGATACACGGGTCCATTTACTGGACCTTGTATTTACTAGCCATATAGCCTTGCACAAGTATCTCCTCATCTCTAAGATTGGAGATGGCGGGGGTAAGTATATACCTCATAGGGCTACTGTGAGGATTAAATGTTAGTACCTCTAAAGTGTTTAGAACAGTGGTCTGGCATTATAACAATAGTAATGCTAATTATTATTCTATATTAAGATAGATCCTGCAAGAAGTTTGAATTTGGGTCAGCAAGAAGGAATGGGGAGGGCATTCCAGGCAGAAGATACAACATGAGCAAAGGCACAGAGGTAGGAATGAGCTTGGCATGGGAACAGGAGAGGGAGAAGGATGCCCTGAAAAGCCATGCAAAGGAGTTTGGACCTAGTTTACAGACAGGAGACTGGCATGATGATGAAAACAGTGTAGGGAGAATCGGACCTCACAGAGTGTGCCGGCTCCACTCAAGGGGACTTTCCAAAGCTATCTGTACATTTTAAAATTTCTCATTGGGAGTTGGTAAGGAAACAAGAGATTAGATAAGTCAAATCTGTTCCATGTAATCTCTTCATTTTACTGAGAAGTAATTTCCAAAAACTGTAGTTTGATTTTATCAAGTATTTTTTGGCTACAAGTCTGTTGTTTTTTTTCCCCTCTAGATCTACTCAGATATTCTTTATTTCAAAATACATAAAGTGGCAGAGTCTGATGCCACAGATGTTCTTTTGTTGCTGAAAGGCTGAGAGGCAGTGAGCTGAGAAAAAAATCCTGCTGAAATATACAAAAAACCCTAAATAGTTAGTCTGCATGAAAATCTGGGGTGGCAGCTACATGGATGAGCAGGTATTAGACACAGCCATGGTCATTTGGACAACTCCAATGACCAGAAAATAGATGGCCACATACTTCTATTTTTAAAGGCTCTGAGAGGTCTGATAACTTGACTTATTCCAAGCAAAATGTTCCCCTCAACTCCTGATACTGGGATGGTTAATTTTATATGTCAATTTGGCTAGACTAATGTGCCCAGTTGTTTGGTGAAATGTTTGTCTAGATGTTGCTGTGAAGGTGTTTTGTAGATGTGATTAACATTTACTGTCAACTGACTTTTTTTTTTAAGATTTTTTTGATGTGGACCATTTTTAAGGTCTTTATTGAATTTGTTGCAATATTGCTTCTGTTTTTATGTTTTGGTTTTTTTGGCCCTGAGGCATGTGGGATCTTAGCTCCCTGAAAAGGGATCAAACCCACACCCCCTGCATTGGAAGGCGAAGTCTTTAACCACTTGGACCGCCAGGGAAGTCCCTACCGTCCACTGACTTTAAATAAAGCAGATTACCTTCCATAATGTGGATGAGCCGCATTCAAACAGTTGAAGACCCTGAGAGCAACAACTGAGGTTTCTCAGAGAAGAAGGAATTCTGCCTCAATACTGTAATGTAGAAATCCTACCTGAGTCCCCAGCCTGCTGGCCTGACCTATAGATCTGGGACTCAACATTGCACCTTCAGCTCTTACCTGAGTTCCCAGCCTGCCAGCCTGCCCTACAGATTTCATACTTTTTGGTCTCCTAGTGGTTCTGTGGTTCTGTTTCTCTGGAGAAGCCTGAAGTACCCCTCACCCTCAACAACACGTACCAAGTTTTCTCGGCTGTCCAAACACTGGGCCCCAGACCTAGCCTCTTCCTATTTCTCAAATCAGTATCTCCATGTCTGGCTCCCTCTTCTTCCCAGGGGATATTATCCAAAGCATTAAATCCATTCTAAATAAAGAGTTAATAACTGATGAGCAACTTTTTAGGGAGGAAATTAAAAAGCTGAAAATCTAACACATGGATATTTGTCTTGACAAAACCATAAAACATTATGCTAAGTAAAAATGAGTAATTTGTTCCTTTAATACTTCATCACTAGTGATCATCAGTCAAGTTCTACATTTTATGCAGCTCTAAACATGATTACAAAGACTTGGATCAATCTGAAAATAACTCTGAATGCAACTGAAACATGTAGAACACAAAATAATGTCATGTATGTATGTACATGACAAAGATGAATGGAAATACAGATAAATGCATAATTGTTTGTTTTTTTAAAATATATTGTCAAGGACCATGACTTTTCCCACCCCACACCCAAGGCAGACATTATTCATTCATCAATCACCACACTTTCCATCTAGAAATAGTCTTCCAAACCATCCTTATCTCTGCTCTAGGCATTCCCTGCACCTGACATGAGGCCTGTTTGCCCTTCTGGATTTGGTCCAACTTTCTCAATTTACAGATGACAAAACTGAAGCACAGAGAGGGAGCAGATCTTACCTAAGATTATGTAGCTAGCTCACAGAAGAACTTAAATCTAAATGTCTTGAATTTTAATTGTGACCTCTTTTTTTATAAAAATAAATATTTCAGGCATAAAATATAGAGAATAATGTAATGCACATCTGTATAACCACTACCCAGTTTGAGGTTAAATTTGATGTTTATCACTTCCATGCTATTTTTGTACTTTTATATCACATGACTGTTTCCCATAAACACTACTTAGGGGTTGTTTGCATGTTTTTAAATTCTCTGTCATTGGTAATATGCTATCTGTATCTTTCTGTACCTGTCTTTCCTCTCCAAATTATATTGTTCAGATTTATTCATCTCAAAAATACATCTAGTTTTGGTGCTTTCATTTTAATTACTGTCTAGTCTTCCTATTCATCTTTTCTCCTATTGATTCATATTTGATTATTTCTAATTTGTTGCTATTATAAGTATTAGTACCGGGTACATTCCTATGTGTGTCTTCTATGATGTATATCTAAGTGGTCCTGACTTATTTACACTGTACCACATATTCTCAGGTAAGTGCCAAGGAGGGGTGAGGGAGAAAGAGGAGAGAAGCATCACTCTCTCACCTCCCTGACTCTCCCTTCCTCCAGGTTAAAAGGTAGAGACTGTAACTATATATAATTGTGGAGGGGCGGGGGGCCGGTCAGGGAGAGGAGTGAATTAGTCCCATTTCTTTAACTTGATTTTTGATCAAGATAGTTACTCTATTTTGAATTTCAGACACCATTAAAAGAGGGTGTGAAATTTTTCTGTTTATAAGGAGCTGTACTGGTTAAAAATGACGGTGATACACTGTTAATCCAAGGAAGTCACTTTATAACAGTGCAATATTCAGACCATGTGGCAGGCCATAGGACAGACATTTAGGTTGGCAGCAAGCCTTTGAGTGTTCAGTTCTTCAAATAGGTGTTTCTGCCTTCATTACTCAGATCCTAGGCTCTTTCCTGACAATATTTTCTCTCTAGGAAAGAGCTTGAAAACTGGTCATTGACAGGCTCAATTAGCCTACGGGCATGTTTTATTTAGTTTGTTTGGTATTTGAAATACTTTCAGCCAGCATTTAGTAATTAGGTCATTTTTATATAAAAATCTGGATTTCCATCTTCTCAGGCAATGTTAGGCTAGTGCTAAATTGACAGGGAATATACTCTCCAATTTGTTGAAATCCCTCCCCCACTCCCTATCAGGTTATACTAGACAGTGTTTACTCATTTCATCACCTGCCTGGCCCTAGTAGGCATCTGAGTTTATTACCTCTGTGCTCAGGACTTCCACTACGCTTTCTTCCTTATGCTGAGCCATAGAAGGAGTCACTTATACACTCTGACCTCGTGAAATTCAGACAAATATTGGGCTATCCCATGGAAACTCACATGTAGGCCAAGCAGATCAATTTATAGGAATATAGGGTTTTTGTTTCTCAAGAAATGAATGTTTCCATCAGGCCTGCCAGCGTTGATCTGAAAGTTTTCTGAGTCAAGAAAATCTTGTTCCTGATTCAGAAAAGCTCAGGGTAACAGTCCGGCCTAAGCTGCATTTCTTTCCTGGTGCTGTGCCCAGGGATGAGTATACAGTCACAGGATGTAGTTTCAAGAATCGCTTTCAGGGAAGTGGTGGAGACGGGGAGGGTGCAGGGGCCTCTTTTCATTTCATTCTTTTAAGTTTTATTTTGTGCTTATAAGCTGCCATGTCTGATGCATAAGCCAGACACAGACCCTGGTATTTGAAGGTTTTCTAGGGTTATTTTCACAATTAGTGCCTCTGGAATTTGGGGGATATATTCAACAGAATTTGAAAATGAACAGTTCTGAATATTCTGACTAGCTGATACATAGTTATTTAGAAATTTCTATGAATTGCCTATCATTATTTTGATGACTCATAAACTTGTGTGTCACACCATGTGATCCCTAGATTGCAGGGAAAGGCAACTTTCCCAAGAAAGCCAGAAATACCCATCTTACAATGAGACCCAAGCCTGTTGGTCCCCAATACACCACTTCCCCAGGGTCTAAGCTTTTCACCCAATGAGCCTGAATGATTTCAGCAACCCTACTTCTCCTAACCTCCAGATCACATCCTCTCTCTTCCACAAAGTCCAGCTCCATGCCGGTCAACCTCATGACATACTTCTACATCCCCAGCAATGCCCTTGACACACAGCCCCCAACAGTGTGCTTAACAACTGTTGCAAAAACATCAGCTGTTGATTGTGCCACAGTTGAATATCTTCTCCTTACTGTTAAATTTAACCATGCATCTAATTTTGTGAGCCCAGATGTCCTGTGCCTTATTTTCTAGGGGTGCTTAGGAATACAGACAGACGAAAGGCTACATAGTTGTTCTGTGGCTATACAAGACACCATCTTGTTCTCCAAGAAAGGTATGGAACAACGCAGGGTTGCAAGAAAAACGGGCTAAAAATGCCACTTAACAGGAAGATTCTGCACGAGCCTAAACTATTCAGTTGCCCTTGGTGCATTAATAGAGGTTATTTCTTAATTCATGCTGGGAGAGGAAAGGGGATGAAAAAGAAAAGAAAAATCATGATTACTCACAGCTCTGTCCACTTTCCTCCTTACCGTGGTGACAGGTCTTTTCATTGTGTCTGAAAAAGAAAAAATCCAGGGATGGGTTAAGACTAACGAGGAAATAGTTCTGTTTATAGGCTAAACAATGGCAGAACAAAAAGTAACTCCAAATAAATCCACATATAGAAGTCCAAATGCCCACTGTGGTTTGAGACCTCAGGCTGAATATGACGAAAAACCATACTCTTAGGAGAAAACTGTGAATAAAGAAGGCCCCCACTTACTTCCCATTCTGTTGTCTGCCTCTGGCCCCCAGGTACTCAGAGGCTGAGGGGCTGCTAATCTGGGTATTCAGCCCAGGAAATGTCTCTGAAATTATCTCTCCCTGTTCTGCTTTAGTCCTGAATACCACTTCCTTCCTGTCTTCCCTAAACAGAAGGTCTGATCAATTAATTTACTCTAAGGTATAAATGACATACTTGTTCAAAGTAATTCCTGGGGCAGAAGCACAAGTTCACATGATGGGACGCTGCTGATCACCGTTTCCCTGGTTTCATCTCTTTCTCAACCACTGATTTCACATGTTCCCTCTCACTCTGATTTTCTTCCAGGGCTTGATGCCCATGTCCTACAGTTGCCTGGGTTCCTGAACTCAATCCATCTCTAATTCTGCTTTTGCTCTGTACATGAGATTCTTTGTAACTCCCTCGTAACCATCCTGACCTTGGCCTGGACTCAGAGGGCTTCTATCCCACACTGAAATCTCCTCCAAGCTTGTTTGTATTTGAAAGGAGCCCAATGGTTAGCCTATAAAAATTGCCCTTGAATGTTGGAGATTGAGTGAAGGTCTCTAATGCCTGAGGTCAGTACTGCCATTCTCTGTGGTTCTCATGCAAGCATTAGCCAGCATATTTGGCCTTTGGTTTAAATCCCTGCAAAGTCCTGGCTCAGTCTTTTAGGGCAGTGCCACTCAAAATGTGGTCCATGGGCTGGTACCAGTGGGTGAACTGATTGTTAACAGTCTATGATGAGATAGATATAGAAATCAAGTATAAACATTTAGAAACTTTTATAGAAATTCTGTTAATATGTTTTGGTTTTTAATGATCATATTTATTGAAATATATTATATTTATTGAAATATCATATTATATTTATTGAATCCAGTAGAAATTGGAAATACTGCTCTATCCCGTAGAGTAGCTACTAGCCACATGTGGCTATTGAACACCTACAATATGTGAGCACTTAAAATATCACCAGGGACTTGAATTTTTATTTAATTTAAATAACCACATATGGCTACATTGTACAGAGCAGGTTAGCATACATATCTGCACATGGGAGGTTAAATGTCTAAAATTCTAAAACGTCTATATATGCCAGGTAATGTTTTAGACACTGGACATATACTGATGAATAAGAGAAACACAGTCCCTGAACTCAGGAAATTTGAAGATTAGCAGATGAAGCAGAACTTGACATTGTTTTTATAATAGAAGGCCAACTTCTTTTCTGGAACCCAGCAAGTCACCCGGCAGCCGTGAACTATTGAATGGTTCCTCTTAAGTGGAGATGGTAAACAGAACCCTTTATGGACTGTCAACAGCCTCCCTATACACCTTGGTGTGCAGAGCTGGTTACTGAGACATAGGTGGGTAAATCTATTTAGGAGCCAAAGAGCCTTCTGGGTGGACCTGTTTATTTGACTCTGATAGATTTAGAAGTTTGGGACAGCAATGTCGCCAAGAGGAACTCAAGATAAGGCAGTTATGACTGATGTCCCAGGCTCAATACAAAGGCTGAGCACAGAAGAGGCTGGCTGGGCACAGCTGCTGTTAAGGCAGGAAGCCCCTTCTGCCACACCAGCCCATGAGAATCTTGCTTTAGGAGCAATGGCAGAACGTGTGAGGGGAGCCAGAAGAGTTGCCATCCTGCATCACGCTGGTCTGCGTGGGGATTTGGACTGGCAAGGGTACCTTTGTGTGGTGGACACAGATACCCAGAGGGAACAGAGATGTTGCACAGCAGTAGAAACAGCTGCAGCTCAAAACCAGTGCCCTCTGGTGAACTGACCTAGCTCCCCAGTAACCTTCCTGCCTGTTTTTTTTTTTTTTTTTTGGCGGTAGGCGGGCCTGTCACTGTTGTGGTCTCTCCCGTTGCAGAGCACAGGCTCCGGACACACAGGCCCAGCGGCCATGGCTCACGGGCCCAGCCGCTCCACGGCATGTGGGATCCTCCCAGACCGGGGCACGAACCCGTGTCCCCTGCATCGGCAGGCGGACTCTCAACCACTGCGCCACCAGGGAAGCCCTTCCTGCCTGTTTTGAAGCAGCACTGACCCTGGGGGCTAAGCAAGCCTCCTGACAGTCTGTGGGAGGTGGGGAAGTACATACTGTAAGAGGGAGACACTGGACTTCTTGCTGAGGTAGGCAGGTGGGTACTTGAGGATTTGGAAAATTAAAAGGGATGCAATTCCATTTATAGCCCAAGCTATTAAAACAGGCCATAAGTATGTAATGTGTGCTGAGTGCACTGAAAGGAGAAGTAGGTGCTATGGAAATATCTAACAAGGGGATTTGAAGTAATGGGTGTCGTGAGGGAGTAGAGTCGGTCAGGGAAGGCTTGATGAAGTGACAGCTTGGCTAAGATTCAAAGGATGACTCCAACTCAGGTGGACAAAGAAAAGAAAGTATTTTAGAAAGAGTGAATATTATATGCGAAAACTCAGAATTGCAAGAATGAGATACCTCTGTGGACCAGACAATTCTGTACGGCTAGAGCTTGGAAAACGAGGGTACAAAGCCGAGACGTGAGTCATATGACCAGGGGCTTGTTGGGACTTCACCCGGTGAGCAGTGAGAAGCCATGGAAGAGGTGTGAGCATAGGAGACACGGTAGATTTGAGAATTTAAATGCCTGTTCTAGCTAAATTGAAAATAGACCACATTGGAGGCAGGAGTGGGTGCAGGGAGACAAGTAGGAGGGTTCTGCCCTAGTCCAGGATGAACCACAGTCGTGGCAGTGAGGTTGGATCAATAAGCTGGAAAATGTTATTCTCATATTGCTTCCTGCATCAGATGGAAAAAACACCTCAAAGAAGTTGAGTGATTCGTACAAGATCATAGAACCAATATGTGGGAGCACCAGGTCTAGACCTAGCTTCTGTCACTGGTTTAAAGCTCTATCCAGAGTACCAGAACTTCTCAAGCTTCTTCTGTGATGTGAGTTTGTGTACATGGCAGACGCATTTCCACATGTGTATCTGTTTACTCCCTTGCAAGAAAGCAGATCCCAAAGCACAAGAGTTAGAGAGGGGGGTTATTACATAGGCAACGGTGATTTCACTCTGGTTCATTAAAAACAGAAAAGGAATCATTTGAAAATGTATTCACTTACCTCTTATTAGTAACAAATCTCTCCCACTCCAGTTGGTGCCTGAGACTTGCACCCAGCTTGAAGCTACTGATAGCTTCACTTACTCTTGAGATTGGGATGGGGGATGAGGAGAGGATTTCTTTTTTCTGCTCTGTCTTTAAGAAATGTGGCTCCATTTCATTTTCCCAAAGAGAGTAGGGACAGAAGACTCTGCTGCTCATTTCTGATGTGACTAATGGGCTCTCAGGTCCCAGGTCTGGAACCTTGGTTATAAAGTTGTTTCTGAGAGGTATGTATGAGGGAGGTAATCAAAGAATGCAGAAGGTAAGATTCTGATGAGCTGCATCTGTCATGACTCTCTGAGGTAAGAGATTTGCAGAAATGGTTCTGTTTAGTCAAAGTTCTTTGGGGCAAGACCCTGTAATTCCTCCATTATGGTGAATTGCCCTTCCCCTCCACTTCTATCCCCTCTCTCTCTCCCCGCTCCATTTTTCCTCCTTTCCTCCCTCCCTTCTTCCCTTCTTCCTTCTTCCCCAACCCCCCTCTTTCTTTTGACAATAGTTCTTGGATCCTGGATTCCATAGTAGAGGGTTTTGTGGTTAATACCCAAGCTAATGCACACACAGGTCAAAGGAAAAATTATGACAATATTTCACGGCAGATGAGACTATAGAAGTTAGACTGTAGACGTAGGATAACAATCACCTAAAAGCCCCCCAATTCTCAAATAGTGACCATTCCAAATTCCTACTGAATTATTCCCAGATGCATTTTCCTTTTCTATAGGCCATGTTTAGATCTTGGGAGGAGCTCACTGGGTGCTGACAAAGGAACAGTTTTGGAAAGCACCAGATAGGCCTGCAGGTATTCTGGCATGGGCTCAAAGGCCACAGGCATGCTCTGTCCCAGCTGTCACAATAGAATAGGAATGGGTTGGTGAGCATGTGACAGGGTGAGGAGGGAGCTGGTGAAAGACCTCAGGGTACCACCAATCATGTGCTTTCCCTACCCCCAGAGGGCCTCATACATTTTTCCTTTCCTTACCCAACCAGAAGATTCAGATTCTTGTGGGGAGGAGGAGGGCTCAGCCCAGCTCAGACCCAGAATGGAGAAAGGAGGAATGAGAACTAAAGGAATCCTCATAAAGGATCCTGGCATCCTCCCACGAGTGAACTCTGACCACATACTCATCTGTATTGCGAAAATAACACTGATCTCACGAGGCTAATGACATTTTCTTGGCTCAAAGATCACAGCAAACAATTTCGGCCACAGGAACAAAATATTCCTTTAAAAATATTCAGTGTAAAGATTCCAGCTCCCTGAAGATTGGAGCCATTTTTTTTCCTGGGGGAAAAATCATCAGAAAAAGCCCAAAGCAATTCATAAGCGCTGTGTGGACTTAGTTTGAAGCTGGGCAGCTGTAGGCCAGTGAGGCTAAGCAGAGCCTCACACTGCAGATACCCAGTCCACTCGGTTACCATGAATGAAACTCACTTACCTTTTCCAGAATAAAACTTTTGGCAGAGCCGTTTTCTTAGGACTATCATTGTGGCTATGAACATTAAAGCAATGATGAAGGAGAGGATGAAAATATGAAGCAGTGAAGATGGAGGGATCTCGGCGGATTCCAGATCACCTGGAGGAAAGAAAAGCACCAGAATCCCATTACATGTTAGCTTAGAGGTAAACCAACAAGTTGGCCAAATGACTGGCTTATAACCAACATGGCCAACTTGCATTGAGCATTTACTCCATGCCAGGTACTGTCCTATGAATGCTGTATGTATATGAATGCTGTATATATATGAATGCTGTATGTATATGAATGTTGTATGTATTAGCTCTTTTACTTCTCACGACCACCCCATGAGGCAGGCTCTACTATGACCCTCATTTTACTGATGAAGAAAGTGAGGCACAGAGACCTTTCCCAAAGTTATACAGTGACATAGCTGAGATATAATCCAGGCTGCCTGGTTCTAGATCCCATGCTTTTCATCATTCTGATACACCTATCATATTATGTCTTCCTTCCTTCTTTCTTTCTCTCTTTCTTTTTTCTTTCTTTCTTTCTTCTTTCTTTCTTTCCTTCCTTCCTTCTTTCTCCCTTCCTCCCTACTTTCCTTCCTTCCTTCCTTCCTTTTTTCTTCTTTCTTTCCTTTCTTTCTCTCTCTCCTTCTCTCCTCCTTCATCATCTCTCTTTTTCCAGTAGGATAGTCCCTCAGCCCAAATATGTCTCCTCACTCCACTGTCAAGCACTCCTGGTGCTTAGAATTTTTACCATCAGTTATTCAATCTCCAGGATTAACAGGATCCTTTTGAAAAAATAGAATATCATACCTTAGCGTGAATCACTACAACTAGCCCTTTTCCTTGTCTCAGCTAATCAAGGTCTGACAGTGAGGGAAAGATGAATTAGTAGAGAGGTGGATGAGAAGAGTAATTTTGGAGGTTGGGGGAAAGCCTTGTAAAGGAGAGCTCTGGTTCAAATGAGGGCCCCAGACTGACAAAGGGCAGGCCTGGAGGGGCGTCCACTGTAGGGAGATGGAAGGGTACCCAGGGTAAACTGTGCCCTTTCCAAAAGGCTGAATTTTGCCTCATGGAGTAACTCATAAAGAATAAACATAACAGGGAATTCCCTGGAGGCCCAGTGGTTAGGAGTGTGTGCTCTCACTGCTGAGGGCCCGGGTTCAATCCCTGGGTGGGGAGCTAAAATCCCACAAGCTGTGCAGAGTGGCCAAAAAGAGAAAAAAGAACATAATAGCCTGGTCCAGGCAAAACTGCTCATGAGGAAGGGCTCAGTCCTGCCAACTGCCCTCCCCCTCCCCCATCATAGTGCTGTCTGAGAATCACAGACAGCTTTAGCTGAGAAGGGATCAGATATCATTTAATGTGAGGCCTTCGTTTTACAGTTGAGGAAGTAAGGCTCTGAGATGCTAAATTATCTATAGGGTCATCACTGCTAAGTAAGTGACAACGCCAGGATTGCAAACCTAGATCTGTCTGATCCAAAGCATAGGCCCCACAGATATTTGTCTCTATCCTTAAGATTGTGGTGAACATTACGAAAAAAAAAAAAAGCATTAAGAAGCCTGGTTCGTCTACACATTGGATAATCCATATATTAAAATTTTAATTGAGGTATAATTGTCATATAACATTATATTAGTTTCAGGTATACAACATAATGATTTGATATTTGTATATACTGTGACTGATCACCACAATATGTCTAGTTAACCTCCCTTACCATACATAACCCGTATTAATTCATATCTTCTAGGAAATGCTGATTAAGCACTTGCTACACGTAGCACCATAAGTCAAGGAGTTCTCACTGTCCCCACAACAGGAGAGGTCCCTACTTCAGTGCCTTTATGCAAACCCTTGTCCTGTGCAGGTTCCCTCATAGTCCCTTCCACACACAAACTCTACTTATTCCTGAAGACTTTCTAACATTGAACATCCAACAGGACATCAGTCTGCTTCAATTGTAAGTATCTGAAGTGCAAAGATTTTCTCTAAGTCATCTCTGAATCCCCTACAGAGCCAGGCGCCAGCTACATGAAAGGTGTCAATAAGGATTTGTTGGGCTGAATTGACCATCTGTCTATCTAGTCTACCTTGCCCAATCTTCCTTGTCATTAGTTACCTTGTGGCAGACTGCTACTTATCCCTTAAATCCATTCTCCGTTTCTTCTCTAGTATTAGCTAGGGATTAGCTGGACACATGGCTTCTCTGAGACTACATTTCGAAGCCTCCCCTGCAGTTAGGTGTGGCCAGCCACGTGAACTAAGTTCAGGACTAGAGAATGGGTCTTTTGAGTCTTGGCCTTCAAGCACTGAATGTGTCTCTTTTCCTTTCTGAAGGCTGAAACATGAATGTGGCAGTGACCCAGCTTTGACAATTCAGCAGGGGTAACATCCTGGAGAGTGCCAGAGCAACAAGATGGAAAGAACCTGGATTACTGAATGACTTTATGGAATATAGTGACCTAACTGCTCTGAACCACCTTCTATCTCTGAATGTGACATCAGAGAGAAATATACTCCTGCTTTATTTGAGTCACTGTATTTTGAGGTTACTTAGCCTATATCCTAATGCATCTTCTTTTAGATTGTTTTATAGTAATTGCATGCTACTTAACAATGATGTCATGATGCAATGGGAAAAACATTGGATTTATCCTATCCACAGCCTCATGCACTCACAAGGAAGTCATGCCTCTTGCTAAAGGTACCATATTTTTTTTCCTGTTTCATCCTTTCTAACTGCTAAGGACTTTACAAACATATTTCATTTAATCCTCACAATAACCCTATTAGATATCTACCATTATTTACCCTCATTCTACAAATGAGAGGCTGAGTTCTAGGGTGGCACAGTCATACGTTCATGTTCTCGTAGCTAGTAGGTAGCAGAGAGAGGATTTGAAATTTAAGTCCATCTGACTTCAGAGCCCATGCTCCTGACCACTGCCAGAAAGTCACTTCCAAGTCTCCTGGGAGAACTTCTCTGCCAGCCCTACAAGGGTCTTGTTATAATTATTTCCTGTGTTCCAATCTCATTACATTTCCTAATGAAAATGCAACACTGCCTTTGTGGAAGGAACCCTGTTTCAAAGGGAAAATGATCTCATTGCTCCTTCATTTCTGATTGAAAATTAGGATGTTCAGTCATCTATTCTAGAGCCACTGGAGCACCTCCCACCCCAGACTCTCACTGCTATATTTGTTTTATTCATTGACTTCTGGAGGAGCATGTTGTGGGTCACAGAAGTCAGCAGTGAGCAGCTCAACTTATGAGAATGAGTAGAAAGGGGACAGTCATAAGACAATTTAAAAATGCCTTTGTGAAACAGAAGCAAGAATGCCTTTGTGGGAGAATGCGTGACTTTGGTTATTTTGTTGCTATTTTGTTGGTATTTGTATCACAAACTAGGGGATCATTTGACTGCTCTGATCTGGCTGTCCACACAGACTAGCTGCTGGGATGATGGGACTGGGGTCATCCAAGACTAAGTCTCCAACCCATTAATCTGACATTTATTGAGCACTTACCATGGGTGGAGCACTGAGGTTTTGCTTTAGTTTGGACATAAAGAAGACTCATGTGAACAATTAAAATACATGGAAAATAAAATACCAATGAAAGAGAAAAGACAAGTACAGTCACAGGCAAACAAAGAAATGGTACAGGCAATAGGTTTTAGGAGGCAAGATGAGGGAAAGATGCCTTGTACCCTGGAGTTGCCTGAGCTGCCATGGAGAACTGGTGAAGAGGGCGAATAATGATATTTTATGTGGAAGAAACTGCTGAGCAGAGAAGTCATGGTGATGGGAGAGGTACAAGCAGGTTCAGAGAGTACAGGGAAAGGAAGGGGAGCTGCCCGGAGCAGAGGATCCGTATCAGGGGATGGGATGAATATAGAGCCGGGAAGGATTCTCAACCTATCTCCAGAGACTGGTTGAAAATCTCTGATTGCACAAAGATTCCTCCATTTCCCTGCCAGCCGCATTCATGAGTGGTATCCTAGGAGCTCCCAACCTCTGACGCAGACCCCACAGATCCCTCCCATGATTGTTGACTATTCCTTCAGCTCTGTTGGCTCCCTTGGAGAGAAGAGCCAGCTTACTTCATTCTTAACTTCTCACCGCCTCAAGGCTTCCAGAAGAATGGTTAGTCTGCTCTTCCACCTCTCTACCATGAAGAAAAAAAATACTGATGTACTCAGTGATGTGAAGTGTAGATTCCAGTTATTTCCAAATTCATCTTACCCAGGCCCCTGTTTCTCAGCAAAGCTCCTTATATAAGTGTCATTCTAGAAAACCACATTTCATCCAAAGTATTGGCCAAAAATTAACCAGGCAGAAAATTCCACATAACAAAGGAGAGTTTACTAAACAATTCTTGGAAAAAAATAATTCCCCTGGGATTGTAATATACAAGACTCTAGACCTCTGGTACGAATTAGTTATAGCTCAATTTTTATAAGGTGACAAGTCTGGTGGTCTTAGCTGTGATTAAAAAAAGAGGTAGAGAATATTGAAAGGTCCAAACTTGCCTAATTCACTATTTTCACTCAAAGTTCGCCCTAAAAATGGTAAGTTGCTAAATCCTTAGCATGAATCCTCTCCTTACTTCCTCACTTCATCATAGTAACTTAGTTAGAAAGAAGCTGGGCTAACTTTAGCCCTGGAATTGGGTAGCCAAGTGTGGATAGGTGGGGAAGTGGGGAATTGGGGGTTTGAAGATGACAGTGGAGCTGGCTGCCTCTGAAAACTATATCAGGGAGGATTCTTTTCTTGTAAAAAAAAAAAAAAAGAAATGCTAGGAAATTAATGATGAGATGGGCATTGAGTCACTTCAAAGTTCTCAGTCTGGTCTGCAGATTGGTGCCAATCCATGATAAAATTTAATTTGAGATAGAGCAGGTATCTCTGGTGCCCCAACTCATATTCTGCCTGTCTTACCCCTGACTTCAGCTATGGCTGAATGTGGCTGAATGATGGATGGTCCTGTGCAGGTTCTAACTCACTTCCCCCAGACAGTCTTGCCTCAACCATGTGCTACTTTTATGCCAGGGCTCCCCCAATGCTGAGGGTTGGTCCCTTTCATCATTACTTCCAGTGACCCATTTGTAGAATTTTTGCTTCTCATCTCCACAAATATAGGCTCCACTGGATTAAAGGTCCAGCTTCCTAGTGGCAAGTGCTTCTACCAAAGGATGCTGTACCAAGGGATATGTTCTATTGCATCTAGATACTGCCTAGTCAGCTTGAGCTCTACCCACTGTCAGACCAGCAGGCAAAGAAAAGAATCATTGCACTGGTAGAGTAATCAATCTTGATTACCAGGAAGAACTCAAATGCTGCTACATAATGGAGGCAAGGAAGACTATGTCTGGAACTCAGGGATCCACTGATTCTCTGAGTCTTGTTACTTCCATACCCAGTAATAACAATGAAAAGGCAATTGCAGCAACTTCAGTCTGCTAAGGGCAAGGTGACTACGGGCTCATGTCTCTCAGGGTTGAAAGTCTGAGTCACCCCCAACCCCTATTTCTCTCCACCTTCCAGACAAACAAACTATTCCATCTGAAATGCTGAGTGAGGGAAATCTAGAATGTATGGTGGATGAGAGAAACGACAAACATCACTTATGGCTTGGGATCAGTTGCAGCAGCAGGAGCTGTAACTTGTTCCATGAACTCTCGTATATGCATCTTGTGCAGAGACTGTATCTACTTCCCTGCCTGAAGGCTCAGAGACAGTGGACTTAACGTAGGGCATGAATGGATGGACCTGAGCAGCACAAGGGATAGACTGTTGTAGTCCTGCCTCACTTCCTCTCAGCTTCACCTCTGATTTCAGCCACAGGTTGGGTAGAATTCGGGGTAGGCCTTGACTCAGTTCATGGTCAATGATTCACCTCAAGTGGATACATTGCTTTCTGCCCTGGAATGACTTTGATGCTATAGATGCTGTGGGGAGCTCACTCAGACCACATGCATGCATAGCTCACAGTAGAAGGAAGTTAACACTCCTGGGGACAACTGTTAACCACTGAGGGTAAAAGCAGATGGATTAGTCCTTCCACCTGAAGCCCTTTGAGGGCATCTTAGGAGATGATCTATACACTTCTCAGGTGGTCCTTGAGTATTTAAGCTTCTATTGTCCACACCAACAACTTTGACAATGCACCCTTCTATTTGCTTTTCCTTCTTTCCTGTCTTGATTTCCTAAACCTCTCACTTCTGCTCCCTGGGGTCATCACCTAAATACCTGCATGCCACACAAGTCCTTATTATAGGCTCTATGTTATCTAACTAAGGTAAAGGGAAAATAGTGAAATATAATGACAACATAGCAAATCTTCTATAAAGTCAAATTTATCATAACTAGGGACTGTTCTTTATTTGGAGATTATATCCTTTATTGGTATGATAGCAGAATAATGACTCCCCTCAAACATGTCCATGTTCTGAAACCTGTGAATGAGTTATCCTACACAGCAGAAAGATTTTGCAGATGTGATTATATTAAGGACCTTGAAATGGGAAAATTATCCTAAATTATCAGGTTGAGGTATGTATTGTGGGGAGGCATCTAATGTAATCACAAGGGTCCTTAAAAGGTGGAAGGATCCTTAAAAGGTGGAAAAGGTGGTCCTTAAAAGGCAAGAGAGTTAAAGAAAGAGATGTGATGACAGAAGCAGAGATCTGAGTAATGCAATTGCTGGTGTTGAAGGCTGTAGGAAAGGTCCACGAGCCAAGGAATGCAGGTGGCCTCCAGAAGGCAGAAAAATCAGGAAAATGAATTCTCCCTTAGAGCCTGTG
Organism: Mesoplodon densirostris; assembly: GCF_025265405.1. NCBI lineage: Eukaryota > Metazoa > Chordata > Mammalia > Artiodactyla > Ziphiidae > Mesoplodon > Mesoplodon densirostris. The sequence continues at coordinate 71,043,198 of NC_082666.1, forward strand.
CAATCCTGTCGACACCTTGATTTGAGACCAGTGAAGCCCTTTTCAGACTTCGGACCTCCAGAAGAGTGAGGTTAAGCCCATGATGTTTGTGGAACAATAGGAACAATAGGAAACTTATGTCTCTGGTGATAAAATGGCCTGTCTCTTATGAAATGACTATGATACTAGATGTTAACTCTCTTATTTGGCAAATGAATGTTCTTGGCAGATAAAAAAATTGTCAGACTACCAAAATTGTCAGAAATTTTGCTGGTGCACGAAATTCTAAAGTATGGGATTCAGCATAGCCAGTGAAGGCTCTAAATGATTTTTTTAAGAGGTCAGTTTTCCTGGAAAACCCTAAAACCACTTGGCTGGCAGTGAAGCCAGCAAAGTAATATTCATACTGCTGACTCGTAGCACTGTGCCTGAATCACAATGATGAGCCTTTATGCTGGGTATTTTCAGTTTCCTCTCTGGATTCATTCTCTCCACTCCAACACTCAGTTCTGAGCTCTGAGAGGTTGACTTTATGAACATGTCAGTGGAATTCCACCTGGGCTCTGCTAATGCGAAGCACCAGCAGGAGACTGGAGGGTGGGAGGAGAACGAGGTTGTGGTATCCATTCATCAGCTTCTGCTCTTTGGCGTTGAGGTAGGTGGCAGCATCCTTGTATCGGAGGACACAGCTCCCTTCTCCAGGTTCCAGGAGTCTCTCCAGGGTGGTAACTGCTCCCCGACTTTTGAAGCCCCAGGTGTCCTGCACTACCTTTAGTACTTTCTCTAAATTCGAATCCCACCTTCATAAATAGTCCCTTTATTACACCGTCCTCAGATTACTCATTCTGAATGTGCCATCCATTTCTTGCCTGAACCCTGACTGGTAAGCTAGGCAGCTCTTACCTTGGTCAATGATGGCCGAAGTGAGTTCCTTCATATTGGCATTCCAGAACACACAGCTGAAATTCCTGCCAGGATGTGGCTTTAGGCGCAGAACACTAGTGACCTGGTAGAGGCCTTCAGAGGTCTTGGTGTGGCTGGTGTTGGTAGGAACACTGATATTTGGCCAGGACACTTCGGCCAGGGGATAGCCTACAGCCTGGCAGGTGAGCTCTACCTCATCTGTCCCTGGGACCTTAAGGTTGCGAGTGTTTATTTTCTTGTAGGAAGCTGGACAAGAGAAGAAGAAAAAGAAATAAGTCTCTCTTTTCTGATTCCCATAGATCTCTGTACTCGATGCCACGTGAAATAAAATTATCATTACCAATGTTAAGTACTAATAGTTTTAACTTGTTAAACATTTCCTATGTCCCAAATATCATGCTATTTTACATACATTGAATTATTAAATTTTTACAATACAGCAAAACAGCATTGTTAATATACCCAACTTTTGTTGAAGGTAATTGAGGCTAGAGAGGTCGAGATTTCACTCAGAGGCACAGGGCTTTTAACTGGTGGAGCCAATTTATGCACACTCGAGGTTTGATTCCAAATCTCAGTGGTGCTTTACCCTACCACAATCTGTGGCATCCTGTATTAATGTAAATTATCTTACAATTGGGGATTGGAGAAAAGAGAGGCTGGATAAACTAAATCACTAGATAACCCCCACATCTCACTTTATTTAGTACTTTTTCTAACATCTTCAGGAGAAAATTTTCTTTCCATGTCCTCCTTTCCTCTGTCCTCTTTAAGATTAAGAGGAGAAAAAATAAGGACCTAGAAATCTGTTGGAGGTCAGATTCATTGCCATCTTGGTCCCAGATGGTTCCATCTGGGTTTGTTTTTTTGTTTTTTTAACACTTTATTGGAGTATAATTGCTTTACATTGCTGTGTTAGTTTCTGCTGTATAACAAAGTGAATCAGCTCTACCTATACTTACATCCCCATATCCCCACCTTCTTGCATCTCTGTCCCACCCTCCCTATCCCACCCCTCTAGGTGGACAAAAAGCACCGAGCTGATCTCCCTGTGCTATGTGGCTTCTTCCCACTAGCTATCTATTTTACATTTGGTAGTGGAAATATGTCAATGCCACTCTCTCACTTCGTCTCAGCTTACCTTTCCCCCTCCCTGTGTCCTCAAGTCCATTCTCTACGTCTGTGTCTTTAGTCCTGTCCTGTCCCTAGGCTCTTCAGAACCATTTTTTCTTTAGATTCCATATATATGTACTAGCATACAGTATTTGTTTTTCTCTTTCTGACTTACTTCACTCTGTATGACATATTCTAGGTCCATCCACCTCACTACAAATAACTCAGTTTCGTTTCCTTTTATGGCTGAATGATATTCGATTGTATATATGTGCCACATCTTCTTTATCTATTCATCTGTCGATGGACACTTAGGTTGCTTCCATGTCCTGGCTATTGGAAATAGTGCTGCAATGAATGTTGTGGTACATGACTCTTTTTGAGTTATGGTTTTCTCAGGGTATATGCCCAGTAGTGGGATTGCTGGGTCATATGGTAGTTCTACTTTTAGTTTTTTAAGGAACCTCCATACTGTTCTCCATAGTGGCTGTACCAATTTACATTCCCACCAACAGTGCAAGAGGGTTCCCTTTTCTCTACACCCTCTCCAACATTTATTGTTTGTAGATTTTTTGATGATGGCCATTCTGACTGGTGTGAGGTGATACCTCATTATAGTTTTTATTTTTTTGCGGTACGCGAGCCTCTCACTGTTGTGGCCTCTCCCGTTGCGGAGCACAGGCTCCGGACGTGCAGGCTCAGCGGCCATGGCTCACAGGCCCAGCCGCTCCGCAGCATGTGGGATCTTCCCGGACCAGGGCACGAACCTGCGTCCCCTGAATCGGCAGGCGGACTCTCAACCACTGTGCCACCAGGGAAGCCCCTCATTGTAGTTTTGACTTGCATTTCTCTAATGATTAGTGATGTTGAGCATCCTTTCATGTGTTTGTTGGCAATCTGTATATCTTCTTTGGAGAAATGTCTATTTAGGTCTTCTGCCCATTTTTGGATTGGGTTGTTTGTTTATTTCATATTGAGCTGCATGAGCTGCTTGTATATTTTGGAGATTAATCCTTTGTCAGTTACTTCGTTTGCAAATATTCTCTCCCATTCTGAGGGTTGCCTTTTCATCTTGTTTATGGTTTCCTTTGCTGTGCAAAAGCTTTTAAGTTTCCTTAGGTCCCATTTGTTTCTTTTTGTCTTTATTTCCATTTCTCTAGGAGGTGGGTCAAAAAAGGATCTTGCTGTGATTTATGTCTAAGAGTGTTCTTCCTATGTTTTCCTCTAGGAGTTTTAGAGTGTCTGGCCTTACATTTAGGTCTTTAATCCATTTTGAGGTTATTTTTGTGTATGGTGTTAGGGAGTGTTCTAATTTCATTCTTTTACATATAGCTGTCCAGTTTTCCCAGCAACACTTATTGAAGAGGCTGTCTTTTCTCCATTGTACATCCTTACCTCCTTTGTCATAGATTAGTTGACCATAGGTGCGTGTGTTTATCTCTGGGCTTTCTATCCTGTTCATTGATCTATATTTCTGTTTTTGTGCCAGTACCATACTGTCTTGATTGCTGTAGCTTTGTAGTATAGTCTGAAGACTGGGTGCCTGATTCCTCCAGCTCCCTTTTTCTTTCTCAAGATTGCTTTTGCTTTTCGGGGTCTCTTGTGTTTCCATACAAATTGTGAAATATTTTGTTTAGTTCTGTGACAAATGACATTGGTAGTTTGATAGGGATTGCACTGAATCTGTAGATTGCTTTGGGTAGTATAGTCATTTTCACAATGTTGATTCTTCCAATCCAAGAACATGGTATATCTCTCCATCTGTTTGTATCATCTTTAATTTCTTTCATCAGTGTCTTACAGTTTTCTGCATACAGGTCTTTTGTCTCCTTAGGGAGATTTATTCCTAGGTATTTTATTCTTTTTGTTGCAATGGTAAATGGGAGTGTTTCCTTAATTTCTCTTTCAGATTTTTCATCATTAGTGTATAGGAATACCAGAGATTTCTGTGCATTAATTTTGTATCCTGCTACTTTACCGAATTCATTGATGAGCTCTAGTAGTTTTCTGGTAGCATCTTTAGATTCTCTATGTATAGTATCATGTCATCTGCAAACAGTGACTGTTTTACTTCTTCTTTTCTGATTTGGATTCTTTTTATTTCTTTTCTTCTCTGATTGTTGTGGTTAAAACTTCCAAAACTATGTTGAATAATAGTGGTGAGAGTGGACAACCATGTCTTGTTCCTGATCTTAGAGGAAATGGTTTCAGTTTTTCACCATTGAGAACGATGTTGGCTGTGGGTTTGGCATATACGGCCTTTATTATATTGAGGTAGGTTCCCTCTACGCCTATTTTCTAGAGAGTTTTTATCTTAAAGGGGTGTTGAATTTTGTCAAAAGCTTTTTCTGCATCTATTGAGATGATCATATGATTTTTATCCTTCAATTTGTTAATATGGTGTATCACAATGACTTATGTATATTGAAGAATCCTTGCATTCCTGGGATAAACCCCACTTGATCATGGTGTATGATCCTTTTAATGTGCTGTTGCATTCTGTTTGCTAGTATTTTGTTGAGGATTTTTGCATCTATGTTCATCAGTGATATTGTCCTGTAGTTTTTTTCTTTTTGACTTCTTTGTCTGGTTTTGGTATCAGGGTGATGGTGGCCTCGTAGAATGAGTTTGGGAGTGTTCCTCCTTCTACTATAGTTTGGAAGAGTTTGAGAAGGATAGGTGTTAGCTCTTCTCTAAATGTTTGATAGAATTCGCCTGTGAAGCCAACTGGCACTGGGCTTTTGTTTGTTGGAAGATTTTAAATCTCAGTTTCAATTGCAATGCTTGTGATGGGTCTGTTCATATTTTCTATTTCTTCCTGATTCAGTCTTGGAAGGCTGTGCTTTACCAAGAATTTGTTCATTTCTTTCAGGTTGCCCATTTTATTGGCATATGGTTGCTTATAGTAATCTCTCATGATCCTTTGTATTTCTGCAGTGTCAGTTGTTACTTCTCCTTTTTCACTTCCAATTCTGTTGATTTGAGTCTTCTCCCTCTTTTTCTTGATGAGTCTGGTTAATGGTTTATCAATTTTGTTTATCTTCTCAAAGAACCAGCTTTTAGTTTTATTGATTTTTGCTATCGTTTCCTTCATTTCTTTTTCATTTGTTTCTGATCTGAAATTTATGATTTCTTTCCTTCTGCTAACTTTGGGGTTTTTTTGTTCTTCTTTCTCTAATTGCTTTAGGTGTAATGTTAGGTTGTTTATTTGAGATGTTTCTTGTTTCTTGAGGTAGGATTGTATTGCTATAAACTTCCCTCTTAGAACTGTTTTTGCTGCATCCCAGGTTTTGGGTCGTCGTGTTTTCACTGTCATTTTTTTCTAGGTATTTTTTGATTTCCTCTTTGATTTCTTCAGTGATCTCTTGGTTATTTAGTAGTGTATTGTTTAGCCTCCATGTGTTTGTATTTTTTTCAGTTTTTTTCTGTAATTGATATCTAGTCTCATAGTGTTGTGGTCAGAAAAGATAGTTGATATGATTTCAATTTTCTTAAATTTACCAAGGCTTGATATGTGACTCAAGATATGATCTGTCCTGGAAAATGTTCCAGGAGCACTTGAGAAGAAAGTGTATTCTGTTGTTTTTGTATGGAATATCCTATAAATATCTATTAAGTCCATGTTGTTTAATGTATCATTCAAAGCTTGTGTTTCCTTATTTATTTTCATTTTGATTGATCTGTCCATTGGTGAAACTGGGGTTTCAAAATCCCTTACTATTATTGTGTTACTGTCGATTTCCTCTTTTATGGCTGTGAGCATTTGCCTTATGTATTGAGGTGCTCCTATGTAGGGTGCATAAATATTTACAATTGTTATATCTTCTTCCTGAATTGATCCCCTGATCATTCTCTAGTGTCCTTCTTTGTCTCTTATAATAGTCTTTATTTTAAAGTCTATTTTGTCCGATATGAGAATTGCTACTCCAGCTTTCTTTTGATTTCCACTTGCATGGAATATCTTTTTCCATCCCCTCACTTTCAATCTGTATGTGTCCCTAGGTCTGAAGTGGGTCTCTTGTAGACAGCATATATACGGGTCTTGTTTTTGTAACCATTAAGCCAGTCTATGTCCTTTGGTTGGAGCATTTAATCCATTTACATTTAAGGTAGTTATCAATATGTATGTTCCTATTACCATTTTCTTAATTGTTTTAGGTTTGTTATTGTAGGTCTTTTCCTTCTCTTGTTTCTTGCCTAGAGAAGTTCCTTTAGCATTTGTGGTAAAGCAGGTTTGGTGGTGCTGAATTCTCTTAGCTTTTGCTTATCTGTATAGGTTTTAATTTCTCTGCCGAATCTGAATGAGATCCTTGCTGGGTAGAGTAATCTTGGTTGTAGGTTTTTTCTTTTCATCACTTTAAATGTGTCCTGCCAATCCCTTCAGGCTTGCAGAGTTTCTGCTGAAAGGTCAGCTGTTAACCTTATGGGGATTCCCTTGGATGTTATTTGTTGCTTTTCCCTTGCTGCTTTCAATATTTTTTCTTTGTATTTAATTTTTGATAGTTTGAGTAATATGTGTCTTGGCGTGTTTCTCCTTGGATTTATCCTGTATGGGACTCTCTGAACTTCCTGGACTTGACTGACTATTTCCCTTCCCATGTTAGGGAAGTTTTCAACTATAATCTCTTCACATATTGTCTCAGACTCTTTCTTTTTGTCTTCTTCTTCTGGGACCCCTATAATTTGAATGCTGGTGCATTTACTATTGTCCCAGAGGTCTCTGAGACTGTCCTCAATTCTTTTCATTCTTTTTTCTTTATTTTGCTCTGAAGTAGTTATTTCCAATCTTCCATCTTCCAGGTCACTTATCCGTTCTTCTGCCTCAGTTCTTCTGCTTTTGATTCCTTCTAGAGAGTTTTAAATTTCATTTATTGTGCTGTTCATCATTGTTTGTTTACTCTTTAGTTCTTCTAGGTCCTTGTTAAACGTTTGTTTTATTTTCTCCATTCGATTTCCAAGATTTTGGATCTTCTTTACTATCATTACTCTGAATTCTTTTTCCAGTAAACTGCCTATTTCCTCTTCAATTGTTAGGTCTGGTGGGTTTTTACCTTGCTCCTTCATCTGCTGCATATTTCTCTGTCTTCTCATTTTGCTTAACTTACTGTGTTTGGGGTCTCCTTTTCGTAGGCTGCAGGTTCGTAGTTCCCGTTGTTTTTGGTGTCTGCCCCCAGTGGGTAAGGTTGGTTCAGTGGGTTATGTAGGCTTCCCGGTGGAGGCTACTGGTGCCTTTGTTCTGGTGGATGAGGCTGGATCTTGTCTTTCTGGTGGGCAGGACCACATCTGGTGATGTGTTTTGGGGTGTCTGTGAACTTATTATGATTTTAGGCAGCCTCTCTGCTAATGGGTGGGCTTGTGTCCCTGTTTTGCTAGTTGTTTGGCTTGTGGTGTCCAGCACTGGAGCTTGCTGGTCGTTGAGTGGAGCTGGGTCTTAGAATTGAGATGGAGATCTCTGGGAAGGCTCTCGCTGATTGATATTACATGGGGCTGGGAGGTCTCTGGTGGTCCAATGTCCTGAACTTGGCTCTCCCACCTCAGAGGTTCTAGCCTAACAGCCAGCAGGAGCACCAATACCCTGTCAGCCACACGGCCAGTTACATGGGGAGTTTCTTGTCTTTTGGGAAGTCTGAGATCTTCTGCCAGTGTTCAGTAGGTGTTCTGTATGAGTTGTTCCACATGTAGATGTATTTTAGATATATTTTTTTGGGGGAAGGTGATCTTCACATCTTACTCCTCCACCATCTCGAAGGTCCTCTGGGTTTGGTTTTTCTGTTTTTGTTTGTAGCTTCCTTTCTTTTCTCTGGACACTGTAACTTAAAGATTTATGTTCATTCCTGCTAAAGGTGGGGGTTGATGGCTTTTGAGCAAAAACCTGAAATAGCTCTGGCAACACTTTGAAGACGAATGAGTTAATACACATAAAGTGCTCAGAAAAGGGTAGGAACACAGTAAGCACTTGATAAATGCTATTTTTTTTAAAGACCTGGATTCTGCCTATAAATAGTCAAGAACTGAGTATATTTATACTTCTCTCTAACACACACACACACACACACACACACACACACACACACACCCTTCTGTACAGTGGATGCTGAATGAATTAATCAGATATGCCTCACTGCCCTCTAGAAAACTGAGATATAAAATAGACACAAGTGACATTGAGAGCACCAGGAAGACACAAGGACAAATTGTCCAGTTATCTTAGATGATAGCTAAAAATAAATAAATATTAACCACATACGCAGATACCAGGGAGTGTGAAAAGTAACCTGCTGATTTTTGGTGAAAGGACGAGGGAGTGAGCACTAGCTCTCATCAGGTAGGAAATACTTCTTTAAGAAAGAATTTCAATACAATCTTTGAAGTAAAGATGTATATATGGCACAGATATGATGAAACTTTTTTTTGTTAAATTTTTGGGAGGAGTATAAATGAGCACAAACTGTGAAAAGCGATTTTATATTAAAATAATGCTAACAGCCATGTGGAAAATATCAAATATGTATGATTTACTAAGTGTTTTCTAGGTGCTGAGTTCATGCCCTGTGTTTTTACATTCTGTGGAGGTGGAAGGAAGATTCATTCCCTTCTCCACAATATTTGCTTTTTGAGAACCTCCCTTGTGCGTCTCTGTGTTATGGGTTGCTAATAGGATTAGTTATAGCCAAAGTCACTCACTGAGTCACGGGTCACTGGAGAGTAAGGTGACTGTGTCTTGAAGTGCTGTTTATAACCTGTGGCCTTCTCTTGAAGTTCTTTCCATGCCATTAAGAGTAGTTGCCCAGGCCTGCTGGCCTGCCTGCCTCAAAAATCTCTCACATCTTTCCCACCCACAGTATTCCAGCTTCTGCTTGTGACTGGGTGGGTGGGGCAGATTTTCTTATCTATGAGTCTGGATGGATAACTTCAGGGACTGATCTGAAAACCTGGACTCAGTTTAAGACAAGGGAGCAAGAAACAAGAGTTCCCTATTCTGAGTCATGTTCTCCAGTGCAAATTATCAGAGAATCTCCAAAGTGGGGAGAGGGGAAAGGGAAAGATTATGTGCTCATCCAGTTGTTAATTTTAAAAAATGGAGTTCATTTCCATTTGGCTACTGATTCCTCTGGGTATAGCTCACTTAGTCAAGAACTTAGAGAGGAGCAGGGGTGAGTAGCTCTAACTACTGACTCCATCCTCTTAATATACCTTATCTTGCTTAAACCATCCAAGGACCTTAGGAGGTAGGAAAATTTCATATTCCAGTAATAAATAAGGAAACAGCTGGAATATGGGGTGGTTGGGGAGCTTTGAACTCATGTCCTTCATGGGTACAGCATTCTGAATTCTGCACTGGGATCATCACAAGAGGATGATTCTCTATGTAATCACAAAAGCCTAGGGATGAAGCAACATACATGGGAAGAGAGATATGTTTCCCAGGGGGACTTTGAAGTACCCAGAAGTAGAAGAAGATAAGAAGAATTAGGTTCTGAAGCAGCCTACTGAAGGTCTTGAAGTAGTTAGACCCACTAGTCTCCTTGGAGCCAATTTTGGTCTACCTCTAGCAATCCATCAGTATCTGAAGCATGCATTTTGAGTACTCACTTTATCTAATTTTATGTTATTTTATCTACACTTATTGTCCCTTCATTTGATGTCCTCTTATAATCATTTAATCCTATTATGTTGTAGATTATTTCTGTAAGCTCTGGGGCTTTGGAGGGGCATAGAGTAGAATAAATGGATTCATAGGAGTAGTGTGTTACAGGTGAGGGCTTGGCCTGCTCCAGCAAGGTAGCTCAGGACAAGATGCTGGTCTTGGTTGCTAAGCTGGTAGGTGATTTCAGAGGTAGGAGGGCCATGAATCAGGAGCTGGGCTTAGGCTTTGACTTGGGATATATAAATAAGGGAAGAGATGAGAGAGATGTTCAACTAAAAGAACCGGTGAGAAACGATGTGACTGACAGGGATTGATTTCCAAAATATACAAACAGCTCATAGAGCTCAATATCAAAGAAACAAACAACCCAATCAAAAAGTGGGCAGAACGGGCCTCCCTGGTGGCGCAGTGGTTGAGAGTCCGCCTGCCGATGCAGGGGATACGGGTTCGTGCCCTGGTCTGGGAGGATCCCATATGCCGCGGAGCGGCTGGGCCCGTGAGCCATGGCCGCTGGGCCTGCGCGTCCGGAGCCTGTGCTCCGCAACGGGGGAGGCCGCAACAGTGAGAGGCCCACATACCGCAAAAAGAAAAAAAAAAAAAAAAAAAAAAAAGTGGGCAGAAGACCTAAATAGACATTTTTCCAAAGAAGACATACAGATGGTCAACAGGCACATGAAAATACACTCAACATCGCTAATTATTAGAGAAATGCAAACCAAAACTATAATGAGATTATCACCTCACACCAGTCAAAATGGCCATCATCAAAAAGTCTGTAAATAATAAATGCTGAAGAGAGTGTGGAGAAAAGGGCACCCTCCTACACTGCTGGCAGGAATGTAAATTGGTACAGCCACTATGAAGAACAGTATGGGGGTTCCTTAGAAAACTAAAAATAGAGTTACCATATGATCCTGCAATCCCACTCCTGGGCATATATCCAGAAAAGATGAAAACTCTAATTCGAAAAGATACGTGCACCCCAATGTTCACAGCAGCACTATTTACAATACCCAAGACATGGAAGCAATATAAATGTCCATTGACAGATGAATTGGTAAAAAAGATTCCATTGTATGGTACATACATACAATGGAATATAACTCAGCCATAAAAAAGAATGAAATAATACCATTTGCAGCAACATGGATAGACCTAGAGATTATCATACTAAGTGAAGTAAGTCAGACAAAGACAAATATCATATATCACTTATATGTAGAATCCAAAAAAGTGATACAAAAAAACTTATTTACAAAACAGAAATAGACTCATAGACATAGAAAACAAACTTATGGTTACCAAAGGGGAATGGGGGAGAGGGATAACTTAGGAGTCTGGGATTAACAGATACACACTACCGTATATAAAACAGATGAACAACAAAGATATACTGTATAGCACAGGGAACTATATTCAATATCTTGTAATAACCTATAATGGAAAAGAATATGAAAAAGAACACATATATATATCTGAAACACTTTGTTGTACACACTAACACAACATTGTAAATCAACTATACTTCAGTTTGAAAAATAAAATTTTTTAAAAAGAATGAGCAAGGTTTGGGGGAGGGACAGGAGCACACAGCCTACATTTATGTAATATTAAAGATGTCTCCACAGCCTCTTTCTTATTAGGGAGATGGCTGAAAAGACACCATTATAAGCAATACACAATGGGGAAACTGGACTGAGGGTGACATTCTTAGAAAAAGTGAGTAAATTTTAAAATTTCAGAAGTGGAAGTGATCTTAAAATTTGATTAGTCCAACTTCCTGCTCAACAAGAAGTATCTTCTACAGCAGCTTTGCTAGATAACTACCTTGATGAATGTTTCACATGTACTTGGAAACAATGTGTATTCTGCAGTTGTTGGGTATAAATTTTATATATGTCAATTAGATCAAGATGGCTAATTGTGTTGTTCTACTCTTCTATTTTCTTTTTTGTGTGTTCTACCAGTTATAACAGAGATGAGTTGAAATCTCCAAATATGGTTATGGATTTGTTTAGGTCTGTCAATTTTTGTTTTATATATTTTGAAGCTATATAGTTAGATGTATACACATTTAGGATTGTTACATTTTCCTGTTGAATTGATTTTTTCTATCATTATGAAATGTCCCTTTTTATCTTTAATAATACTTTTCTTCTTGATATTAGTAAACTGCTAGATAACTAACTTTTGGTTAAACACATCTGTGAATGGAAACTCTTACTTCCAGAAGCAGTCATTGCCACAATTAGACAATAAGAAAGTTAAACTTTCATTGGGAGGATCATCCTTACGCCAAGTCAAATTTTGCCTCATGGTAGCTTCAACCCATTTGTACTTGCCTGGTTTAGCAAAACAACATATGGTAAGCATAGTAGTTAAGAACATGGGCTTCAGAGTCGGAAAGGTTTGACTAGGCTTAAGCCAAGCGGTGGTTACGTGACGTGTCAAACCTCAGTTTTCTCATTTGTAAAATAGGTACAATAATACTTATCCTTAACAGGGGTGTGAGGATGATTAAATGAGTTAGGTACCTAGAACTTATTAAATAGTCAGTTAGTACTGGCAATTATTATTATCTCTTTCAGGTGACAAAACCCTTCAGATATTTGAAGATCACTGGCAAGACCCCGTATAGTCTTTCCACCTCTTAGGTAAAACATGCCTACTTCCTTCAACCATATCTCACAGGACATAATTTTCAGCCCCAGTTCCAGATAGCAGTCTTTAGATACACTCTGTTTTTGCCAGTGTAACCCGACCTATATTCCAGATATTATCTAAGCAGCACAAAGTATAGTGTGACTAATTATTTCCTATGTGCTGAGTACACTTCAGGCCCAACACAGGGTTTTAAAGCAGCCTAAGGTTGTAAGATCGATTTCGTTGAGTGATCTACTGACCAGCTAGGTTGGCTAAACAGACCCCTTGTCACTTGGAGATGGTCTCCAGGTTGACCCAAGACCTCTGTTGCCCCTTAGTCAACAACTACTACTTGTTCAGTCGGTTATAGATCCAGTCAACTACACTATTATTCATCCCATGTTTTACCACTTTATGCACAAGGTGTGTGCTGTGTGGGTCCTGGGCCTGTTTGCCCTTAGATCAGTCCCTCAGTTTCTGCTCTATATGGCGGGAAGGCTGACTCCTGCAGGCTGTGTATCCCAGCCTCGTGACAGCCAACAGCAGGTATAGTGGGAAGACGGGAGAGTGAGCAGGAGGAAGGAGAATGAGTGTTTCTCCCCCATACTTTATGCTATAAGGCCTCTCCAGCAGCAGCCACAGCTCTTCCCTGGCTCCAGATACCACTGGACAGGCCCACTTGTGTTTCACCCCTGGGCCCATTAACTCTGCCTTCCCCCTGTTCCTCCAGCCCAGCAGTGGTGATAGCAGCTTCCTGCTTTTGCTAATTGGTGATTTGCCTCCCTAGTCCCCATTTGGCTTCTCAGTCTGTTCCATCAAAAGAATTACTATTTTCTGATTTCAATTTCCATTGGTTTAAATGGTTTCTGTTATCCCAGTTGTCTCTATAATTCAAATGTTACTGGCAACTCTAGCATTTCTGAAATAAAGATAAGCTTTATTATCTTTACTATATGTTTTAGTACTATATTATCTTTACTACTGTACATAGTATCATCTGCTTTATCATCATAATGACCATAACTAAGGTGAAAAAATGTAGTTTTACATGCATTAATCTTAGAGAATCCTGGAAGGTTTCTAGTAGTCACTGAAAGAAATCTTTTAGGATGGCTCTCAATTGGTCTGTCAAATGGCCTGGGGAGGAACATCAGGTTAAACAGTTTGTAATTCCCAGGAGCTTTCTCCCCTTCAAAATTCAGGATATTGTTTTCTTAACTCAGGGTTTCCTTAGTCCCTTCAGTTTCCCCAAGGGAGAAAAGACACTGAGAGCAGATTTAGCCCCATTAGTAAGTTTTTTTAGCAAATGCTTTCTCTGGGCCTAGAGGCTAAATGTACAGACATCATTTCACTACCAAGTTGCTTTTCTCGGGCTGTTCTCCTCCCTATGCCCTCTGCCACCTGACATCCCCTTTTAGGGTGAAGGCCATTTCTCTTGCGAGAGAAAACGGAAACTATGCTGCCACCTTCCTCCACTTGTTGAAGTTGTACTCTATCTATCTTGGGCCTTTTTGTTGATTTAAAGTACGTCTGTAAGCCTCAGCCTGCTCAGGCCTTCAGGCTGGTTTGGCCCTTCTGTTCTTAGTACCTGCTCTGTGTCTATCTGGGATCCTTGCTCAGGCCAGTTCTCAACCTGTGGGCTCAATCCCTGGCTTCTCAGGGCCTCTGTACCCTTTTCTTCAGTCGTGCTCCCTGGCCTTCTTCCGACAGATTTCTAATTGCCTTGGGGTTGCAACCTGGCCTTTCAAAAACTGCAGCCTTCTCTTACTGTCTCTTCTAGACTCTCTAGCCACGCTACCCAGCAATTTTTTTCCTGTCCTTATGAAATCAATCCTCTTTTCACTATATTTAATATGAACTGTTGCCCAGACATCAAAGAAAATGCTATAAACCTATTTTCAAGGTGTATGCCAAAACTTAGGCATTTTAAGCACAAAGCACATCCTTCCTCTAGTCTTGTTCTATGTAAGTGCACCCTAACTGGAGTCCCAGATCTCCCCTGCTTCCTTCAGACACCCCTCATCTGGGTAGAATATCCTTATGTGCTGGTCTTCAATCTTTTTTTTTTGCTTGTATTTCTCCTAAAACAATCGTGATGCAGTGTGCTCCTTCTCACATATTTATTAAGTTCATTCTTAGAATATATCATAGGTTTCTATATTGGAAAAATATACGATGTTTAGCCCATTATAAACACATATTTTTAGTAAGGCAATTATTTCACTCTTTACAAATGCATCCAATGTCACCTAGAAATCAAAGAAGGTGTCTTTCATACACACCACCATCCACTGAAAAATACATACAAAAATTCTTCTCTAATGATCAGAACTTTACATTGTTTCTTTTTATTCCTCAAATATCAGTTCCCATTCCACTTCTGCAGAATTTTATCCTAATGCATCATGTTTGAACACTCTTTTGGTGATTATCCTTTTGTTTCTTTGCAACAACAAAACATGCATAGCTATTGAAATTAAATTTTTTTCTTGTGACCATGAGGCTTTAAGTGTTCAAAGTTTTCTTCTGCATTGAAATCTAATTTCCATTATTATCAGTACATGTAAAATCAAAACATAAAATATTATGAATATTGATAATTATTAAACATAAAAAAAGTTTACCGGAAATGTATCTTTTAATGGGATGGATGGGGCTCTCTTTTTCAATCTGTTCATGAATCTGAGGATGCATATGACTTATGGTTGGAATGAGACAAGGTTCAGCATCAATTCTATTTCTATTTTTCATTTTTTGTAGCTATAAGGGCTAAGGAATCTTGCTTATATGAATAAGTAGGTGGGAATGGAAGAAGTTCGGTTATAGTATTATCATTTCATTTTTTGAAAGCCTTATGATTTATATGACAAAAAATTACTTTATTTTTTATTATCAGCTGTTAACTCTATTAGGGCCTCCCTCAATTTTGTTGAAAACAGAGAATTTGATACCTCCTGGTTTGCAGAAGGATTTGTTAGTCATTACAATTTGGTATGGTATCAATATTTCCAATCATTCTTTTGTTTATCACTATGGAGGATTTTATACCTCAGGGCAATGCACTGTATTCATGATGGGTGAAAGGGAGGTTCTTTTATGAAGTGGGTAAAGCAAAAATAAAAGAGGAAGTGTTTTAGGAGAACGCCAAGAGCCTTGCCTGGAAGGCATATTCTCAGGCACACTCAATTTGGGGAACGAGTACTTGGGGAAGATGAAGATATAGAAACTAATTTCCTAAAACTGCCTATGCTATGCATCCCATAGAAAGTCTTTGTGATCCCATATACTCTAGCTGGAAGATCATTAAGGGTTTAAGGAATTAATTAACTAATTAATTAATTAAGGTTTGAGGAATAAATCTGTTCCTCACCTGATTCATCCCTGGTCTAGATGAGGAAGCAGGCAGACTGCCCTCCCATGGATGAGGGACATCCCTCAGCCCGAGCGAGAAAGAGTGGGACTGGTACCAAATTGCCCCCAAACCCCAGGTGCATTGTAACACTCAAATAGACATCAACAAACATGGGGCAGTGATTTAGGGGTGCAGATACCCAAGTACACTAGGGGATTGTGAGGATGTAGAGCCCTCTCTCCTCCAGTTGACTGAACTCAGACTAACTTCAATGCTCTGGAGTTCTTCCCAGTTGATGCCTGTTTTTAGGAAATGCAATAAAGATAGAAGGCAGTTACATCCAGCTAAGGGCTTTCCTGATGACTCACTATTAGTTGAGATGTGAGAGGGCACCATCCCTGCAGTAATTGAGGGTCTTTGATCCAAACCTCTGGGCACTCACCATATGCCAAGCACCATGCTCAGTTCTTTATGTTCATTGTCTCTTTTAATTTTTACAATAATCCTATGTGGTAGATGCTACTATTGCTATTCTTTTACAAATAAGAAAAATGCGAGATTAAGAGAGGTGAAATAACCTGCCCAAGGTCAGGTGAAAACAACATTCAACCTCATGTCTAATTATTCTAGTTTGTCCTTCTTTATACCAGATCATAAAGTCACCCCACTGCTGTCAAGGTCAGTGGTCTTTAGGGACCAAAATCCACAGACCCTCCAGAAGACAGAACATATCCTCTGAGTGTAATGTGTGGAATAGGGAGGGGACAGAGAAAAACTGGCATAGGTTAACTCAGACCAGTCAGCGAAGGCTGAAAAACATAAGCCAATGAACGGAGCCAAATCTATTCTTCTACAGTTGTTATATGTCTTTCCTCAAATGACCTTTCCCAGAACAAACAAGAACTTGAAGATTCTCTTCAGATTTAGGTTCTTGGCTTGTGTTGTGGTGGAGAGAGCCCTCAACCCAGAGGAATGGGGACAGCTATTGATTCACTGGCTCCCTCAGGCTACCCATTTCAATTCTCCGGACTTCAGCTGTTTCATGTGCAATAGATTAGGCTGGGTCTAGAGTAGCATTTTCCAAACTTTTTAGACTATGACCCAGAGTGAGAAAAAAATTTATCACACCACGAGCCAAAATGCACACGCACGCACGTGCACACATACACACACACCCCTCTGAAATAATTTGTGTTTCACAAAACAACACTAAGCCCTACTATGTGATGCCCTGATATATTCTATTCTATTCATTTGGTTCATTCATTTTATTGGTAAAAAACACCCACCTGGTTGCTACTCATTAAACTGATATTTTAATCTGTTAATGAGTGGCAAATCATGGTTTAAAAAACTCTGGACTTGGGGCTTCCCTGGTGGCGCAGTGGTTGAGAGTCCGCCTGCCGATGCAGGGGACACGGGTTCGTGCTCCGGTCTGGGAAGATCCCACATGCCGCGGAGCGGCTGGGCCCGTTAGTCATGGCCGCTGAGCCTGCGCGTCCGGAGCCCGTGCTCCGCAACGGGAGAGGCCACAACAGTGAGAGGCCCGCGTACCACACACACAAAAAAAAAGAAGCTCTGGACTCTGAAAGAGTAGTTTAATATCAAGTCAGTATTGTTCCTGTGAATTAGGCAAAACTTATCTTTGGTACCCTCCCACCTTTCCCCCTCATTTTCCTGGCTTTCTGTAGACAGTTTTATTCCTTCTACCCCTATTTACCCTCACCTCCACTGCTTTATACTCAGATATCAAAAAATATTTCTGAGCAGCTGCTTTTGTTTTCTCTGAGGTATCTCTGTCTCTTTATAGCTATCCTCCCAGTTTTGGCTTGAGCTTGTTACTTGCAGCTAATGCAGGTCCTGTGTTGGAGAGATGCCGCCATGTATTCCAGTCCCTGAAACTACTCACCTTTGACTTTCAGAGTCAGGTACTTGTAGTCCCAGGCGATCCCATAGATGATCAGGCAGCGGTACTGCCCTGCATCCCTCACTTGGACTTGGGGGATGTGGAACAAAGCCTTCCCCAGGGGCAGCTGCTCCTCCAGCAAAGTGGCTCTTTCACTGAGCAAGGTTGTATCATTTTCCACCTTTTGCAAACTGGCTTTTAAATCTCCGAGTTCCACATGACCTCCAGTGTCAAAATCACACTCCAAGGTCACATTGCCACCGTAGTCTACCATGTACATTTCCTTCGGGACTGTCACTGTGAATAAAGCTGAACAGAAAATAAGACATTCTCAGATTGTCTGCCTTCACATTTCAGTTCTGTACAGAGTGGGACCTGAGGAGACCCATCCCACCCCTGTTTCCCAAGAGATACCTGTCATTATCTGGGCATTTGTGAAGGTTCCTTTCTCTCCTTTGCCCCATCCATTCTGGGAAAGAGTAGAATTCTTGATCTGCTCTGAGGTAGTTCTCGCCTCTCAACACTCCTCACCTGTGCAGCTGATGGCCTTCCTACCCCCTATTATCCAGGCTCATTTTCTTCATATGGGTCAAATTACATCATGCCCTGCCAAATTCTACCTCCTCTCACCAGTGATAGTAATAATAACTATCACCCATTGAGTTCTTACTAGGTGTTAGGCCTCTGCTAACACATGATCTCTTTTAGTCTCCCCAGGAAGCCAGTGATGTAGAGCTATCTTCTCTTTAGAAAATGAAGCTGAGACACAAAAAGGTTAAGCAACTTGCCTAAGATTGCACAGCCAGGATCAGACCCAGGTATTGTTAAGTTCAAGCGCTCTTAACCAGCACATCATACAAGTCTACTGTAGAAGCGTCTTTTCTATCAATAAGAGGAAAGAAAGAATGGAACTAATACTTAGTATATACCTACTATGTGCCAGCCACTGTTCTAGGCTCTTTATAACTATATCATTGGGACTTCCCTGGTGGTCCAGTGATTAAGACTCCACGCTCCCAAGGCAGGGGGCCTGGGTTCGACCCTGCATGCCTCAACTATGAGCCCGCATGCTGCAACTAAAAAGATCCCGCATGCAGCAACGAAGATCCCAAGTGCTGCAACTAAGACCCAGAGCAGCAAAATAAATAAATAAATAAATAAATTTTAAAAAACCTATGTCATTTAATACTGAAAATACAAGCATGAAACATGTATTATCATTACTGTTTTATAGTTGAGGAAACTGGGTCAAAGAGGTTTGCTCCAGGATGTACAGTTAGTAAAGTTAAAATTCAGAGCTAGTCAGATGGTTGACTTCAAAATCTGTAGCCTTTGAAACAGTATTTCCCAAAATGTGAGGCACATACTTCTAGAAGTATGCAAAATGATTTTAGATACGGCAGAATCAAGGCCCAAAGGGAGTTGGATTATTCAGAGAGGAATTTATTCCCTCTTCAATTCTATTTCAATCCTTCAAATTACACATAATTTGCAACTAGACTCTCACGTCTCTAACAATGGTTCTTTTTCTTTTTCTTTTCTTTCTTTATTTTTTATTTTTGGCTGCTTCAGGTCTTCGTTGCTGTGCGCAGGCTTTCTCTAATTGTGGCGAGCGGGTGCTACTCTTCGATGTGGTGCATGGGCTGCTCACTGCGGTGGCTTCTCTTGTTGCAGAGCATGGGCTCTAGGTGCGTGGGCTTCAGTAGTTGTGGCTTGCGGGCTCTAGAGCGCAGGCTCAGTAGTTGTGGCACACGGGCTTAGTTGCTCCGCAGCATGTGGGATCTTCCCAGACCAGGGCTCAAACCCGTGTCCCCTGCCTTGTCAGGTGGATTCTTAACCACTGCGCCACCAGGGAAGCCTTATTTTTCCTTTTAATAAAACAAGAAGCTCTCAGGCAGATATTATTATCTGGGTAGAATTTAACAGCACCACTTTACTTTCATTGCATTTATTTTTGCTCATATCTCTATTTACCTGTACCAGTGATACTGGTTTTCCATTTACCACAAGGGTAGATTGTTTTGTTCAAAAAATAAAAGCTCAGTTGATTTAGATAATTCTATAAAAACAATAGCACAAAGAGTAGTCAAACATGGAAAAACTAATGAAAGTAGTGTATGCATGAATAAATAGTGATAAATTGTACAAAATTATGCTGCTTCCATTATTAATGAGTGGATAGGCATTAAGACTGAGTGTAAGATCTCGAAGTAGCTTCTGAATTGTGACAGAAGATTAGATCAAATTATGTTCAGTAGAGCTTACTCCATTAATCCACTCATTTAATCAGTCAAAACATCCACTTATATTTGGGGATGGCTTCTAAGAATATGCTATTTGAGTGGTTGTTTCCACATAAAACATGGTATGGAAAGAGCTTGGGATTTAGTGACAGATGAACCTGGGTTCAAATTTTGACTGTATCAGGATTATGAGCCTTTTGATCTTGATCATGCCATTTAAACTCTATGAGTCTCAGCCTCTTTATCTTTAAATGTTGAAGATAACATCTACCTGTCAGCATTGTGGGGAAAACTAGACAAAATGGTACATGTGAAGTGCCTTATTTTGGCAGGTGGTAGGTAGTCAGCAAACTTTCTTTTGTACAATGTTTCAATTCTTGAGAAAGTGGTATTCGGACCACCCTGGATAACAGATTTCACAGTATAAATAGTTTTGGGGTTTTCTGTTGCTTCAATGATTCACATCACAATTCTCTTCTGACTGGAGTTTTTCCTCCTACCATCCTGCAAATCTTTGAAGGCAGTGACCAGGTTGAATTTGCTTTGGCGTCTCCAGTGCCTAATACATACTAAATTCCAGTTAAGGGTTTAACATAAAATGACAAAAAGGGGGAGAGGGAGAAACAAACGGATGAGCCTCCCCATATTCACTTTTGCTTTCCTCTCATCAAACAGCAACTTGCCCCAAATTGCACAAACTGGCATTCTTAATCACCACCCAGCACACGTGAGAGTGTAGTGCACACACTTGAGTTTTTATCAAAAATGAATGATGAGCTTATATCTTGCCTCCAACCCCTGTTTTAACCACAACTAGAACATTAGCGTGCCTTTCTGACAGAGATCTATGATACAAAATGGAGTTCACAGCTGCCTGGTATTCTTTTTTTTTTTTTTTTTAATTCTTGCTCTTTTTAAATTTTATTTAGTTATTTATTTATGGCTGTGTTGGGTCTTCATTTCTGTGCAAGGGCTTTCTCTAGTTGCGGCAAGTGGGGGCCACCCCTCATCGCGGTGCGCAGGCCTCTCACTATTGAAGCCTCTCTTGTTGCGGAGCACAGGCTCCAGACGTGCAGACTCAGTAATTGTGGCTCACGGACCTAGTTGCTCTGCGGCATGTGGGATCTTCCCAGACCAGGGCTCGAGCCCGTGTCCCCCGCACCGGCAGGCAGATTCTCAACCACTGCGCCACCAGGGAAGCCCTGCCTGATATTCTTTTGCGCAGGATGGGGGTGGGGGCAGGCTACAGTGTGAGTGCTTCTGTGTAAAACAATGCCAATTCAGCATTTGCTTGGCCAGGTTGAGAAGACTCTGGGACGATACATGTGAGAAAAGATGCCGTGCTTCCGAATTTCCCGCATGATTCCATTTTGTGGAATTCCCTGAACACTTGTAATAACTCTCACCGGAGTCTCCGTAATAGGATACTCTTTAAAGTAGATTCCTTTATGATTAGAATCATCTCCAAATACTTGAGTTATTAAGTCCCCTTATAATTAAAACAGAACTGCCTGATACCAAATCCACTCTGCCCTGGAGAATAATATTTATTTATTCATTCTCAAATATGTATTAACCATATTCTATGCACCAGGTTCAGGAATTTACACTACTTTTACTCTCCTCATAGTACTTCCTTCTCTTATTTTATTACACATGATATAACAAGAAACAGGGAAGAGAAATGGGGCTTGCAGGGAAGGTTAATTGCTGAGCCTGAGATTTAACAAGAATCAGAGGACTTTGGGTGTAGTCTCTACTGAATTTATTTAGTAGATTTATTTACCACACTTATACTTTCTTCTCATGAGAGGAGGAACGCCTCTAACTTCCTCTGGAACTCCCCATAGCATACAGCAGAACTCCCCTCTTCACTGTCTGGGCCTTTGAAAAAAATCCATTTTCTGCTTGCTTTTCCCCTCTGCCTTGTGCAGAGTGTGTGTGTATATACAGAGGTTGGAAGCATAAAGTATGCTACCTCTCAGGCAGGTGACATTTTCCATCTAATGTTCACAAGAGGAAAGAGCAACTGGCAAAGATGAATCACATATCTGAGTCGCTCAGAATAACTAGAAGATTAATTGTTAGTTGGTCTATTTTGCCCCAACTAAAGCTTCTAAGACATGCAAAGCTTTGAGCTTGATTACTCAATACAAAATGACAAGATTAGGAAATGTAATACTAAAATATTCTTACTTATTGTAAATTACAGAGGAAATCAAAACACTCTTGCAAGCAATTCTGTGAAGAGGTTTTTCTCAAGCTTGGCTGCACATTAGAATCACTAATGAGAGGGCCTCAACCTTGCATCATAAGAATCACCTGGGAAGCTTTTAAAATACACTAATGCTCAAACCCCACTTTGGATCCTCTAAAATTAAATTCTAATTATTTTGTGAGGCTAGCATCAATTAAAAAAAAATTTCCCTAGGAGCTTCTAATGTGCAGGGAGCATTGAGAAACCATTGGTTGGACAAATAAAACACCTGTACTTGCAAACATTTTTTACCATCCTGCCATCCAAAGTGTTGTCCTCAGTTTTCCCTGGGAGCTAGTTAGGAATGCAGAATCTCAGCCCATGCGCTGGACCTAGAGAAGCAGAATCTGCATTTTAACAAGGTTGGGGTGATTCACATGCACACTGACATTTGAGAAACAGAGTTATAACACTGGTTTGCATTTGGACTGTGACTGGGAAGTAGAGTAAAAGATAACATTTATTAAACTCAATGAACCAGACACTGGGCTAAACTGTACATCACCATTTCATGTTCCCAAAACTCTGCAAGGTAGGAGTCACTACCCCCATTTTACAAATGGGGAAACTGAGGCGTAAAGAAATGATACAACTTGCCCAAAGTAAAAAAAGTGGGAGCTCATGGAGTTGGAATTCAAATTCATATCTCTGTGTGTTGAAAGCTTGTACTTCTAACAGATAGGACTATATATCTACTGGCATGTGTATACTACATACATGAATGAAGTAGATATACTTTTCAGCTTTATAATAAGGAAAAGACATTTGTTTTCTATTTCATATGTCACCTGGTTATTAAACGTCAACCTAGCATTGAACTCCTGATGTCATCAGACAAAGGAGAAAGCTGGAAAGTTTCCACAACTGCAAATTAAGCCAACAAAACGTTCATTTGGTCATCTTGACTAAATTAAAGGGCAAAGGACTTGGTCAGAGCATGAAAAATTAATACATGCACGTTCTTTAGACAGATTAAAGTAGCTGGCTTGAGTAATGCTGGAGCCTTTCTGAAAGTTCTTGGGGGAAGTTCGCCTTTTATTTGCAGTCAGGGCACCAATGGAGTCAGACCTGTCACATCTCCAGGAAACACAAAACAATTTATTTGCATTACCTCCCAAGAAAGCTTCCTCTTTAAGCTAATTTTATACCTTTTTTCCCCATTAACAACAGAAGCTTAAGTGTTTACAGACTTCTTAAGGTATTTTGAAAGGCGAGGATGGGTGTAGGCAGGGAGGGGAGGGGGGACTGCTTTACACAGCCAGCCTTCAGAAAGCTGTAGTTCCTGGTTTAGAATAGATGCTGCTCTGGTCACTTGATGCATGCACGCCTCTTAGCAGGAATGCTGCATGAGACATCTTGTCTATTAGAAATCCCTTCCCCAACCTGATTCTTCTGCTTTCTATACCTCAGGGGTCAGCAGATATAGTTTTGGAGGTCAGCTATAGGCTAAGTGGAGTGACCCAGGGTGTGGTCCCTGCTCTAGAGTGACCTCAAGCATCACCCTGGTCATGTGCTTCCTGGGTTTTATTCTTCTCTGGTGGATGAAGAAAGAAGGAAACATCAATGAAAGACATAAGACTGGGGTTCCTTTTTCCTTCAAGACATGACAAAGTACAAAAATAAATATTTTGCCTTAAATGCATCTGGGTAACAAGATGTCCTTAGGTTTTGAAATGAAAGTATAAGAAAAAAATTTGAACTACAACACTACAGTAATAAAAGAGTGAGTGATATAAGTGAAAGGATATACACATAGATCAATAGAACAGAACAGAAGGTCCAGAAAAAGACCCATACAAATATGGCCAATTGATTTTTTACAAAGGTGCAAAGGCAATCAACGGAGAAAAGATAGTCTTTTCAGTAAATGAACAAATGGGGCTGGAGCAACCGGATGTCCACATGCAAAAAAAAAAAAAAAAAAAAAAGCCCCAACCGATACTTCACACTATACAACAATCAACTCAAGATGGATGGTCAACCTAAATGTAAAATGTACAACTATAAAATATTTAGAAGAAAACATAGAAGAAAATCTTTCAGGTTTTGGGTTAGGCAAAGAGTTCTTAAATATGACAATCCATCAAAGAAAAAATTTGATAAATTGGGTATCTCCAAAATTAAAATCTTTCCTCTGCAAAAGACACTGTTAAGAGAATGAGAGGGACTTCCCTGGTGATCCAGTGGTAGAGAACCCATCTTCCAATGCAGGGGACGAGAGTTCGATCCCTGGTTGGGAAACTAAGATCCCACATGCCTTGGGGCAACTGAGCCCACGCACCACAACTACGGAGCTCGCATGCCTCAATGAAAGAGCCTGCATGCCGCAAACTACAGAGCCCACGCGCCCTAGAGCCCGCGCACCACAGCTAGAGAGAAGCCCACTCCCCGCAACAAAAGATCCCACACGCCTCAACGAAGATCCTGCTGCCACAACTAAGACCCGAAACAGCCAAAAAAAAAAAAAAAAAAAAAAAAGAGAGAATGAGAAGATGAGCTACAGACTGGGAGAAAATATTTGTATATCACATATCTGATAAAGAATTTGTATCCAGAATATATAAAGAACTCTCAAAACTGAACAATAAGAAAATAACCCAATTAAAAACAGTCAAATGATTTGATATGCCCTTCACCTAAGAAGATATATGAATGGGCAATAGGCACATGAAAATATGTTTATCCTCACTAGGTACTGGGGAAACGCAAATTAAACCACAGTGAGAAACTTCTACACACCTACTAGAACGACTTAAAAAAGAAAAATGACAATGTCAATACCAAGGGCTGTCAGGGATGTGGAACAATTGGAACTCTCATATTTTGCTGGAGGGAATGCAAAAACAGTACAGATTCTAAGAATTCTACAAATTCTAAAAGTACAGATCCTAAGAACAGGTTTGATGGTTTCTTATAAAGTTAAATATGTACTTACCATATGACTCAGTAATCCCACTCATAGTATTCACCTAAGTGAAATGAAAACCTATGCTTCCACAAAAACCTATATACAAATGTTTATAGCAACTTTATTTATAATTGCCAAAAATAGGAAACAACCCAAAAGTCCCTCAAGTGGGAAATGAATAAACAAAATGTGGTGTGTACCTACAGAGTAATACTACTGAACAACAAAAAGGAATGAACTATTGATTCATATAACAATATGGATAAATTTCAAATGCATTATGCTAAGCGGAAGAAGCCAGACAAAAAGAATATCTAATAAATGATCCCATTTATATGACATTCTGGAAAAGTTACAACGACAGGATAGAGAATAGATCGGTGAGTACCTGGGCTTAAAAGTTAGAGGAGGGTTTTTGTTTGGTGATAGAACTGCTCAGGATCTTGATTGTGGTGGTGGCTATATGACTATGCATTTGTCAAAACTCATAGATGCTTTTATAAAAAAGAGTAAAATTTTACTTTATGTCAATTTAAAAATAAATATTTAAAAAGTGAAATGAAAATATTTTCCAATAGCTTTTCACTCCAATCTTTAAATTATTTTATAGATAACATGGTAGAGCATCCACAGAGCATTCAAGTAAGGAAAGAGTTAATTTTGCCTGTCTCTAAAAATCCCAGCAGGGCAGGGTCTCTTAGAAAGGAAATATCAAGTGTTCCTTTAGCTGCCACTGCAAGGGCAGGGCTGGAGTAAGCAGAATATTGGGGTGTTCTCCAAGGATGGCCCCAAGTCAGTGTCTCTAGTGCCAGACCAGGCTGAGCAGCCCAAGGGGGGGGGAAGAAACATGACTGGGATCACCTGGAAGGGAGGGAAAAGCTCTTCAAAAGTTATCAATGCCAAAGAAGGCATTCTTTCTCAATGAAAGGCAGAATGTTGGATGACTTCCCATGGGATCGGGGCTGTTCTCATAGAGGAGCTAGCCCCCTTTGTCCACCTCTGTCCTCCTCTCTTACCTACTGGTGTTCACCCACTTTAATGCACTCATGGTCCTGACTGCATATGTGAATAGTCTAAACTACCTTCCCCAGGAAAGCAAAACTCTGAAACTGCTTTCCTCCTTGCTACCCACACCCTCCAGTAGAATATCTTTCTCCAAAATCCAAAGGCATAGCTTTAAGGTTCATTATTCATTTAGATGCAAGGAAGACTCTGAGTTTCCAATTCAAGTAATCCACATTAATGTGTGAATGACCCATAGCTGCTACTGTTGCTTTTTAAAAGAGGAGGTGTCCCCCTGACCTTTGTCTCCTCACTGTCCCTGACAGAAGAAAAAAGGACAGCTTCTTGGCATCTCACTTTTCAGGACACTCAACCCATGCCCTCTTGTGTCAGTTCAGAGGTGCATGGCCTGAATGGTCCTGTCTTCTTGTTACTACCTTTATTGGAAAGTGGGGATAGATGGACCAATATTCTTAGTCCCTGTTTCTGTAAGACAGGGACATGGGTATGCACATGCCACCCTGGGCACCATTCTTTTGGCTGTGCTTATAATAGCTGGTAATCACACTTCCTCTCAAAGAAAGCCTTCAGCTCAAGGACTACATTCTCATCCTTGGCTTCAGCTAGGGGTCATCACCTGTTCCTCCTTCTCAGGCCCCTCCCTTTGACTTTTCTTACCTGCTGTCTGATGAAGCGGCATTCCCAGGCTCAAAATTAGCAGGAGGAGGAACATGTTCTGTACCGGATCTGAAACAGACAATTGAAAGTCTCAGGGCCTTCTGCAGTTTTTCTGGGTCTCATGATTTGGTCACTTGCTCACTTCTGAAAACAGAACAGGGAAATGACTGGTAAACAAATCTTTTGGGGAGGCAGTGGACCATGGTGGAGTAGAGCTGGGAAGAGAAGTTAAAGGGTGATTGCCTAAAGGAGAGGAGAGATGGGGTAAGAAGAAGCGAGGCACCCTTTTATCGATCCAAATTAGAAGCTCATATGAACCAGTGCTCATGAGTTACCCACACAGCTGGTTATCTGTACCTCTTTGCCTCTTCCGTAGTTTCAGTGTAGGCCCTGGAAAACCAGTCTTGTTCATCAGATGAATAATGCACATCATCTTTTGCAGCTGGACTGGAACTCTGTGAGTTGGACACTCAGTGCTCAATAGAACAGAGTTGGATTCTCAGTAAAGACTTGCTAGTTGACTGAGCAGGTAAAGTTGTCAAGCTCTTTAGAGTGCTGTGATCCAGTGTGCCCATCACCTGAACTACCTGTTACTAAGAGGTACAGACAGGGATTGCAGAGAACTGCAAACCCAGCTGAGTGGGTGCCAAACCTTAGTCCTGCTTCACCTCTCGTGCTTCCACTTTTGCTCACAAACTTTCCCACCCAAGGACTTCTCACAGTTGAAGGCAAAAGGGACAGGGTATACCACTGTCAGCATTTTTTGTCCTCAAAGAGGGTTTCAAAATTTTATTAGCCATGGAACCATTTCTTCAAGGGGAATCAACTGGAGCCATACATCTAAATCAGGTAAAAGCAGAGCTGCTCTGGGTACAATGGAAAGCCAGTGGAGTTATTTGGATCAGGAGAATGACATGATCTCATTTACATTTTTAAGAGAGGATTCAGTTTCGGTGTAGACAATAGACTATTGTTGTGAAGGAGAGTGGGATGGGCAAGATTGGAAGCAGAAAGATCAGTAAGAAATGTTTTCACAGAGATGATAATAGTTTGGACCAGAGTGGTGGGGCTAGTGGAGGCGAGAAGGGGTCTTTGGAAGGTTTTTTATATTTACACATTTTTAAAATGTATTAAAATTTTAAAATTGATCCCTTAAAGTTAGTAAAATTTTTAATATCTTTATTGGAGTATAATTGATATACAATAGAGGATTATGTGTGTGTGTATACATATATATTTAAGACACAGATGATTCAGTGGTACGATTCAGTGGTTTTTAGTATATTCTACAGAACTGTGCAACCCATACCACTGTCCAATTTTGGATCATTTTCATCACTGCAAAAAGGAACACAATACCCATTAGCAGAAACCCCCCAATTCTTCTTCCCTCTCCCTCCAGTTCCTGGCATTCACTCATCTCCTTTCTGTCTCTATCAATTTGCTTATTCTGGATATTTTATATAAATGGAATCATACAATATGTGGTCTTTTGTGTATAGCTTCTTTCACTGAGCAAATTATTCTCAAGACTCATCTGCATTGTAACACATTACCAATACTTCATTCCTTTCTATGACTGAATAATATTCCATTGTATTAACATATCACATCTTTCTTATCCATTCATCAGTTGATGGACAGTTGAGTTGTTTCCACTTGTTGGCTATTATGAGTAATGCTATTATGACATTCATGTACAAGTTTTTGTGTAGACATGTTTCCAAATCACTTGATTATATATGTAGGAGTGGGATTGATCAGTTAAATGGTAACTCTATATCTAACTTTTTGAGAAACTGCCAAACTGTTTATCAAATATATGATTTGCAATTACTTTCTCCTATTCTGTGATTGTCTTTTCAGTTTCTTGGTAAGGTTCTTTGAAGCACAAATGTTTTAATTGTAAAGTGCAAATTAATTTAATTTTGATGAAGGCCAGTTTATCTGTTTTCTCTTTTAATTGCTTGTGCTTTAGGTGTCATCTCTAAGAAAACATTGCCTAATCCAAGGTCACAAAGATTTACGTCTATGTTTTCTTTGGAGAATTTTATAGCTTTAGTTCTTATATTTAGGTCTTTGATCCAGTTTGAGTTAATTTTTGTGTATGGTGTGAGGTAAGGCTCCAGATTCATTGATTTACACATGGACATCCAGTTGACTCTGCATAGTTTGTTTAAAGGACTATTCTTTCTCCATTGAATTGTCATAGCACCCTCACCAAAAATCAATTGACATTAAATGTATGGGCTTAGGGCCTCCCTGGTGGCGCAGTGGTTAAGAGTCCGCCTGCCGATGCAGGGGATACGGGTTCGTGCCCCGGTCTGGGAGGATCCCATATGCCGCGGAGCGGCTGGGCCCGTGAGCCATGGCCGCTGGGCCTGCGCGTCCGGAGCCTGTGCTCCGCAACGGGAGAGGCCACAACAGTGAGAGGCCCGCAAACCGCAAAAAGAAAAAAAAAAAAAATGTATGGGCTTAGCTCTGGAATCTCAATTCTATTCCATTGAACTATATGTCTATCCTATGTCAGTATCACAGACTGTTGATTTTGTGATAAGTTTTGAAATCGGGAAATGTGAATCTTCTAACTTGTTTTTCTTTTTTTTAAGACTGTGTGTGTGTGTGTGTGTGTGTGTGTGTGTGGCTATTCTTGCTCTCTTGCATTTCCATGTGAATTTTAGGATCAACTTGTCTATTTCCACCCAAAAAAAGCAGCTGGAATTTTGATAGGGATTGTACTGAATCTGTAGATCCATTGGGAAATATAGCCATCTTTATAATATTAAGTCTTCTAATCCATGAATGCGGCATGTCTTTCCATTTATTTAAGTCTTCTATATTCTCCAGAAGATTTGATGGGAATTGCTGACAGGTTGGAAATGTAGTTTGACAAAAGTAAAGAAATCTAGGAAAATTTCTAGGTTCGGAGCTTGAGTCACTAGGGCAATGGAGATACTATTTATTAAAAAGGAGAAGACTAAGAATGAAGCAGATTAGGGAGCAGAAATCAAAAACTGTATTTGGAATATGTTTGGTTTGAGATGTCTATTAGACATTCAAGTAAAGATGTTTAGTAGGTGGTTGGACAACTGGTGGTCCAAAGTTTGGGACAGAGATATAAATTTGGGAGTCATCAATGCATAAGTGTTACTTAAAGCCATGATGCTGCATGTTATCACCTAAAGAGAGATAGAGAAGAGAAGGTGTCCAAGGACTGAGATATGGGGCATTCCAACACTTAGGGGTCTTTGAGAGGGAGGGTACTAGCAAAGAAGATTGAGAGAAGAGATATAAAGGCAAATTAACCATCTCTTTTATTTTCTGTATACTGATGCTTTGACATCTGGAATCTTGCTGACTTTAGAGGGACTGCCCCCTCAGGATTAGCCAATTCCTAGAGACAGTAAACAACTGTCCCCTGAGTGTGCCTTTTGTATGCAAACCAACCAGTCCAGAGCCCTACCTCCAATCACCTCTTTATTGGGCTCTCACTCTCTGGGTCACTATCTATCTGCCCTAATCACCCTAGGGTCAGATACCAGATACCCCTATGCCCCCAGAGTCTGCTGAAATTATACAAACTAGCCCCATTCCTTCCTGTGGAACCCACAGTAGAGGCTCCTGCCCACTTTTCCCCCTCTCCTTCTGCCTCCTGTGTGACCCTGGTATTTGCCTGTATGGCCCATTATGGTGTGGCATGCCCCTTTCTCTTGGGATCTGTGAGTATAACAAACTATTTTTTCAATGGCAGTCACCTCCTGATCTGTTGGCCTCACCATTCCTAAATAATAGATATAATAATAAATAAAATAATAGTAACAAATAATAATAAAACCTAGAGTTTAAAACATAGTGCTGGAAGGAGGGAGTGATCATTTGAGCCAAATGTTTCTGAGAACTGGATTTAGCAGTATGAAGGTCATGGATGACCCTGATAAACACAGTATCAGCAGATTTGGTATAGATAAAAATAGGAAATAAGGAAGTGGAGACAACAGAATATAGGCAACTTGTTAGAGAACAGTGCTATAAAAGGGCGCAGAGATATGAGGCAGTAGCTAGAAGCGAATGCAAGGTCCACAGTGGGCTGTATTCTTGTTTTTAGTTTAGGGAGGGAAATATTATATCAGATAACAACTAGGAACAGAATCTAGTGCTTTCTACCAGGAAATGCTCAAGACACACCTTACCTAGACTTGAAAACCCTCTTCCTTACTGAAAATGCAAATAGATCCAGAAAAGATACCATTTTAAGCTGCACCTACCTGCAGCCTAGCACTTGCCTAGCATTTTTTTTTCCTAGAGTACAAAAGGATAGTATGTAACATGCAGTTCTGGCAACAGAAAGGACTCCTGGTTCACCCATCACTCGTTTTAACTTCCCCTTCTTCCCTGCCCATCCAAGGGGACTTTCCTTGCACATTGTCTCCTTGAGTCAACTGAGAGACAGACACTGTCGTAAAGGTACTTTCCAACTAGCAGGCTTCTTTCTCCTAGGGATAAAGTGCCCCATGCAATGGTTAAGAGCTCAGGTTCTAATGTCAGACACATCTGAGTTCAGATTCTGAGTCTACAAATTATTAGCCTCTAAGACCTTAGACAGTTTATGAAAACTTTTTGTGTCCCATTTCCCTAAAGTGCCAATAATAATAACTCCTACTTCAAGCCGGAATCCTGGGGGGCGTCATCTTAAACCTACACATCGCTTATCTTGCACATTCAGTCCAGCCCCCAGTCCTATTAATTCTACTTCCTGGATACTTCTTGGATGATGCCTCTTCTTCCCAACACCCTACTGACATCACCTTAATTCAGCTCATCATCATTTCTCCTTACACCATAGCAGAGCCTCCTCACTGCCATTTTTACATCCTAGTCTTGTTTCCTTCTGCCCCATCCTTCTCTTGTCGTCACAAACCTTGGCGTCATCCTTGGCTCCTGTCTTCTATCATCAGCATCTGACTCATTAACACATCCTATAGGCCCTTCTTTCAAATATATCTAGAATCCGACCATGTCTCACTGCTTCCATATCAACCTAAGCCATTATCGTGTCTCGTGGCGATTCTAACCTTGCCTTCCAACAGTTGATTCTCAACACAGGAGCCAGAGTGATTCTTTAAAAATGTAAGTCAAAGCACATCTGCTCAAAACCTTTTGATGGCTCAGTATTTCACTGAGAATAAACTCCTAAGTCTCTCCAATAACCTAGGTAATAGGGGCCTCTGTCTTGAGTCCCCCTGCCATGCTTTAGATGAGCGCACTGTAGCCATGCCCCTCCCTGCAGTGTGAGGTGTTTGCTGGGTTGAGAGGTGTCATCTGGACCTCTTGACCTCCCCCCACTACCCATTATAATCTGGGTCCTTGGGATGCTGGAATTCACTGCCCAAATGGCCCTAAGCCCACTTTCAGGCCTGTGTAGTGTTTTCCCCAAATCCATCCCTTCAAGCATGGATCCTGCTGCCAGTGTGCCTGTCCCTACACCTGGATGCTTTCTTCGCTCTTTCTGGTGAGACTGCCTTATGCAAAAAACTGCAACAGCACCACCCCTCCAGCATTCCCAATTCTCCTTATCTGTCTTTCTTTTCCAAAACTTTCATTACCATCTAACTTACCATATAGTGTACTTGTTTATTATATTATTACCTGTCATCTTCCATTAGAATATAATCACTCAAAGGACAGGGATCATTGTCTGTTTGCTTACTACTGTGCCTTCAGCCCCAGAACAGAGTCTGGCAAGTAGGCACTTGGTTAATATTTGTTGGATGAACTATCTCTTTACCTAGCAAGCAGAACAATCTCTTGAATACTGAATAATCAAATCTGACCGTGTCACTCCTGCTTAAAAGACTTCAACAACTCCCACTATTTACAAGGTGAAGTTCTCCTTTAGTGTGGCCTACAAAACCTTCCCTGATCTGGCACCTCCTGCCTTGGCCACAGAGAAACACATGTGCTTTCCATGACTAGGACCTCACAGGTGCTTTGAGAAGTCTAATCTTACATCTAATCTCATCTTATTTTTTCTAATCTTATTTTTCTTCTATCTGAATTTCTTCATGAGCTTAAAAAATTGTATTGCACCATAAATAACTCCTTAAGTGGCCTTACATTTCATGCATTCAACAGAAGTGGATAAATCTTTCCTAACTGCCTTAGTCTATTCCTTCTGCCTCAATTGTATCTGCTACTCACCTCTAGTGTAAGTACTTAACTCATTGCTGGTATGCTAATTTATTACACTTCTGTTTTCCAGGCTAGAATAGGAGCTCTTTGTACAGTCATCCCTTGGTATCTGCAGGATATTGGTTCCAGGATTCTCTGCGGATACCAAAATCCACAGATGCTCAAGTCCCTCATGTAAAATGGCATAATATAGTTGGCCATATGTATATGTAGGGTTGCAGAACCCTTCAGATATGGAGAGTGGACTGCACTTGATTAGGTCCTTATAACTGTGTGCTGAATGGACAAGTGAATGAGCGCTTGTGTGCATGACAATTTAGCATCATACTCAGGAATCTGAGATCACTGGCTCCCACTTGACTCCACTCTATCAGAGAAACAGAAACCTTAATTTGGTTGTTGATTTTGGCCACAAATAAGAACTTTCCATCGAATGGAGCCACTCACAACACAATAGGCCACTAATGGGGTGGGGAGGCATCATCCCTGGTATTGTTTAAGCAAAGGGTATATGTTGAAGCAAGGGTTTCCACAAGAGGTGGAAGGTGATCCCTTTTTAACAGCAAGATTATTTACAAGATTATCTCCCAGAAGAATGTTTCCACAGGTATCTCAAGCCCCTCACCAACCTCTCTCAAAAGACTAGGCTATCTGGATAAGACCTCTACATGGTTCAGGAGAACCAAATTTTCTGAAAGAACAGGTTCTTGAAGCCTTTAATGTTGGGGAAGTATGAACTCTTTCATACTCAGACAGGCAAAGCCTGAAAGAATTTACTTAGAGAACTTACAGAGTGCATTGCCAAAATTAATTAACTCAGTGCATCATTTAAAGAGTGTCCATGTGTAAGGCACTCCTTTGGCCAAATGAGCATTGTGACGACTCTTCTCCACGATACAATGAACATGTTCAAACAACCACATCTCTCTCTAGCCTCCCCTTTTAAAATTCACCTTTGTTTTGGATATAAATATCTTATTGTCTCTGCCTAGTCAGCTGTTCATTTTCATCTTAATTGTATATTCCTTATGTACATGTTTGGTTTTGCTAGCTTTTCCATCACGCAGAGGGTGCTCATTGTAGCTATCTTTATATCAGGCAGGCTGGCCTCTAATGAATACTTTGGAATGTGAATGGAAAAAAGTAGTTTTTAATCAAATGATGAGTTTAGCTGAAATTCTTAATTTCTGGATAATTCTTAATGAATTTATGGGTAATTCTTGATAATTCTGCCTATGAACATGTTGTAGTATTGCAGTTGAGGGCAAGTCATTATCTAAAATGGAACAGAATGGCATAGGATAAGCTTCAAGAACTTTTTCTGGTGGCTCCAGGAGTCAAGAAGGGCCCTCTTAGTCAGGAGATGATCAAGCTTGAGAGTGAGAAGAAGCGAGAGCTACTCTTTTTAGATTTGTGCAAAGTCCTGCTCAAATTGCTGCCCCCTTGATTCTCACCCAGGCCACTAGAAAAGCTGCTTCTCTTGGTGGTGTGGTGGAAGCAGCAGCTCTGAGCTAGGCATCAGGAGACAGGAGTTCCAGTCTTTGCTCTGTCCCTGCTGCCTTAGGAACTCACTCTCCACTCTCTACAAAAGGGGTGAACTAGGTGACTTCCAAGGTCCCTTCCATGTACCATCTATGCAACTAACAACCAATATCTACCATTTTGTTTTGCCATGTTAGGTAATACTCAAGTGTGTAACATATCAAGATTTTTGATGAACCGTGAACATTTTAATATTTTTGATATTAAAGTGTGATTCCATTTCTAACTACCACAAGTATTATTGGCCTATCAGTAACAGTTGATCACTACTGTTTAAGATAAAGTTAAGATATGTAAGAATGGCCTTATTCCAGCTGAAGTCTTTTACTCCTCCCCTCTAAAAGGCATTTAAGAAAGTGAGTTAAAATGATATCATGGAGATAAGTAAAAAACTTCAACTTATAAATGTGTATATATATGAATGTGTACATAGACATAAAGTCAAACTTTTGATAATTTAGGCACTTTGTTATTAGGAACACAAAGTAATGTGGGGAGTTGCATAACCTTTGTTGCCTAGGTTGTGGCAGAGCCAGTGACCAGTAATGTGAAGTTTGGTTGGTCAGCTATGTCCTCATCTAGGGAGAAGTGGACCTGGAGAAATCTTCAAGAGTTTATGGATACCATCAAGTGGAAGGTCCCTGCTTCAGTGGACATTCTCCTCCCTCCCCCTCCTTTTTTTCTTCCTCCTTCTGCTCCTTCTGCTTCTTCTGCTTTTCCTTTTGCTTCTGCTTCTGTTGCTTCTCTTTTTCCTCTGTTTCTCTATCCTGCTCAAGAAGATTAAGCTCCCCAAGGGCAGAAATTTCCATCTGTTTTTGTTCCTTACTATATCCCTGGCACCCCAAACAGCTCCTAATACATGGTGGGTCCTCATTAATATTCGCTGAATGATTAGATCATGCTCCTGTGGTCCAAGAGCCATAAATGGCCCTTCTAACACAGTGAGATTGCGAGGGGTGGAAATCAGAAATCATCGAGTTCTCTAATATCTGAAGCTCTTGACTACACCACAGTCAATAAACAGAAATGACTATGGACAAGGTATGTGAAAAATACTTTGTAAATGGCAAAGCTCTCTTTACATTCATTGTGATTATTACTTAGGATGGTGACTGATGATCTTTGGTCTAAAATTCCCATGAATTCCTAATATGGCCACTCCTTTCACTAACCCATGAAGGTTTCACCTGGTAAAGTCTACCTAGTCTTTAAGACTCACTCAGCACCACCTCTTTCACGACTACTCCCCTGTGCCTCCTAAGTAAATGTTCGCAGAACTGTTGCACCTTTCAGAGTACTTCTTGTCTATCTTGTATTTAATAGGTTATGTCTAACTTTCTGCTTAGTAGATGTTTAGATCTTATTCTGCTTATTTCTCCATAAAAGATACTAACAGCAATTTATTCAATTGTATTAAGAAGTCATATCTTTCCAGAAAAATCAAGAAAATTTCTGTAAATTCTGATGAGAAGGTTGTAAGCAGAAAATGTAAGCAGGAAAACTTTTCCAAGCAAAATTTGCAAGAGAACCAAAAATTACTATAGGTGCTAGAAGGTTCACTTTCTGGTTGCTTCAGGCCCAGTTTCTTGCCATTTCACCTATCTACTGAAAGCTATTTGTGAATTTATAGATGAAATGAAATTTATGGTGCTGAAATTATATACAGAGGTTTTAATTCTTTCTTTCTTTTATTCAAGACATTTACTCTATATTTTCTGTGTGGCAAGCTCTGGTATGCAGAGGTAAATAAGACAGAAACAAAGCTTTCAGAATTCTCTGGTCTCTAGAATAACCAAGGCACAGGCACTTTATGGAAATATCTCAAGAATCCTAGCAAATAATTTCTTTGTGTAATAATAACCAGCATAAAGGATCATGTTTGTATAACACTTTATTCTCTGGTGAACATTGTCAGTCTTAACTCATTTTGCTCCTCCCTCTTCCCAACTGTCTAGCACAGCCCTGGATATCTGTGAAGACCTAGATAAATACACAACAAACTGAATTGAAATACCTGACTTAATCACTGTTTTTTGAAGCCAAGTGTCTAAAGCAAGAATTGTAAGTAGCAATGTTTTAAAATAATTTGGATTCGAATGCCTTTGGCAAGTAATGCAGAGTTTGCCCCAGGCCCTGCTACTCCCTATTGTATTATCACACATTTTACTGTCTACCAGTTCCCACAGGCATTTGAGATTTTAGGGAATCTTAACAACAGTGGCTCTGTTTTTAGAGGTGGATCAGTAATCTTTCAGTATTCAATATCTAAACCATCTAGACATAGGTAGACAATCTGTAGCCTTCAATTTAACTTAAATTCAAATTGAATCTCAACTTTTTAATCAATAAACACTGAGCTGCCATTTTTTGCAAGTCTTTGCATTAGACTGTGGAGAATCAACAGAAGGATTCATCTAAGAAAGGATCCCTACCCTTAAAGACATTATAACATAGTCAGAAGTTTAAAACTCATACACATGAAAAATACTAAGAAGTGGTGTAAAATATTTTGCATGAAGATGCAAAAACCCCGGAAGCTGACTGGAAGAAGGGAGACTTCTCAGATGGGTGGGATTTGAAATGAGTCTTTGAAGCACTCGTAGAAATTGGAGAGTTGTCTTGAGGGCACTGCAGATGACCCAGGAGCAAAATTTTAGAGGTGCAAACACACAGGGCATGTTGAGGAAGACAATGAATAGCATAACCTGGCTGGAAATAAGTTTGGGACAAGAATGTTGAGAGCTTAATGCCAGGTAGAGCTGCCAATAAAAAACAGTGACAGTCACTCAAAAACTGAGTGACAATAACAAAGAAGTTTGAAAAGATTAAATCTGAGGGGTTTTTTTCAGTATATAATAGAGGGAGAGTGGAATTGGAGGCCAGCTACTTGATTAGGGGGTCACAGTGTTCACAGATGTTTGCTAAAGCATCTGATTTAGGATCAGAAAAGGGAAGAAAGGGAGAGGAAGGAGAAACTTCCTGTCAATAAGATAAAGGACAGCACAACTGACAAAACAATTGACAAGTGATTAGTCACATGGGAAAGAAACAGAAGCAACAAGTTGACTGTGGTTTTGAGGCCAGACTACCAAAACAATATTGATGTCATTGGGTGGGGGTGAGGGGGAGGAAATATAAGATCAAGAGCTAATTATTATTATTTTTTTTTTTGCGGTACGCAGGCTTCTCACTGTTCTGGCCTCTCCAGTTGCGGAGCACAAGCTCCGGACGCACAGGCTCAGCGGCCAGCCGCTCCGCGGCATGTGGGATCTTCCCGGACCGGGGCACGAACCCATGTTCCCTGCATCGGCAGGCGGACTCGCAACCATTGCGCCACCAGGGAAGCCCAAGAGCTGATTTTTAAAGGGAAGATGATGAGTTAGGTTTGAGTCATGAAGTAATGCAAGGCAGTCAAGAAAAATGTAGGTCTGGAGTGTGGGACACAATTTGGGACTAGAGATAAAGATAAATAAGTTATTTGTAATAAAATGTCAGTTGACTTTGGGGAATGAATTAACTCTCTGAGGGGGAGAGTATAAAAAGAGAGGTTAGGGCTTCCCTGGTGGCGCAGTGGTTAAGAATCTGCCTGCTAATGCAGGGGACACGGGTTCGAGCCCTGGTCTGGGAGGATCCCACATGCCGCGGAGCAACTAAGCCCGTGAGCCACAATTACTGAGCCTGCGCGTCTGGAGCCTGTGCTCCGCAACAAGAGAGGCCGCGATAGTGAGAGGCCCGCGCACCGCGATGAAGAGTGGCCCCCGCTTGCCACACTTAGAGAAAGCCCTCGCACAGAAACGAAGAACCAACACAGCAAAAATAAATAAATTAATTAATAAACTCCTACCCCCAACATCTTCTTTAAAAAAAAAAAAAGAGGTTAGAAAGAAAAGATCTGAACTCTGAGGAATGACCCAAAATTTGGAGAGCAGGAGTAAGAGACCAGAGACAAAAGCAGAGAAGAAATGATCCTAAGAGTGAAAAGCTTCCCCATCACAGTATCTCAGAGTCAAGGGAGGAAATCCCAAGAAGCAGAAGTGGTTGACAATAGAGAGGTCGGGAGACTAAGAACTGGGAATCAGCCCCAGGGTTATTAGAGAGGGCTGGAGGGCATTGAGGTGATTGGGGCTGGATAACCTCTCAGATTCCTTTATCTATCCTGGAATTCTGTTAGTTGATTTGAAGATTAGGGGAACACAACATGAGGGAGCCCCACAGCAGTAGAGCAGCGTGGGACATGAGGAGGTCAGGCTGCAGTTGCCTCATTACAGGGTAACCCAAGTATGCTACAGTTAAGGCATGTGGTATATTTGAACGTTACCACGTGGAATAAAAATGACACACCACAACCTATGGATCACTGTCCAATGCATCTTAAAGAAAGTCAGCTCTGAAGCATGACCCCTAATACTGTCCCTGAGAAATCTGCATCATGTCCATCAGCCCCAATGTCCGCTGTATATTATGCAAATACCCCACATCTGGTGATTCACCTGCCACTTCATCAAATCAATTAATTCAACAACTCAACAAGCACCCAATGAGCACCCATGCATATTGTGAGGCACTGTGAGGGGTACTTGGGATTCAGAGAACCTAAAAGGTGTGGCCTTTGCCTATGAGGAGCTGCAGTTTAATGGAAAGGTGCACAGACAGAAGAAATCTGAGAAGACACGTTGAAGAGTGGGAAAGGAACATCTTGCTGATGGTGAGAGTTCAGGTAATAAAGGCAAATAGACCAGTTCCAAGTGGCAAGAGATAGAGTTCATCTATTCATAGAATCTTAGGCTTCAAAGGGAGCTTAAAAAGCAGCCAGATCAATTGGCATTTGACTCCTGCTACAACTGTTGATTACTGCTCACACTGAATATTCTTACTGTACATTTTTGTCAATGTATGTCAATCATTCCCTTCCACAGAACCACAGAATTTCAGGGTCACAAGACCTTATTTGTAGGTAATTTCATTCAAGTTCCACCTCCTCACTTCAACCCTTTCTCACATGAATCCATTGTCATAACTTTTCTACTATATGCACCTGGATAGTGACCAATAAATAGCAATAGTTGCAGTTTTCCTTCATTTTGCTAAACATTCTTTCATCATTTTATGTAGAATATTAAGCCTTTTAGTAGGCCCAAATCACGCTTTTGTTAAATAATGGTTGCCTATAAGTTAATGTAATTATAGTTTTTTTTTTTTTTTTTTTTTTAACAGCTTACACTTGAATATAGCTTGTAAACACAGGCTAGCCTGGAATGTTGACTGCCTGCCAAAGGGATAATCACAAACAGGTGTTAGATGTAAAAATCCAAATTTTTAAGTTCCATTAACCCTCCAAAATTCTAAGCAGAGAGACAACTTCAGGAGTAAATTTTTTTTGGTGCAGATTTATTTTGTGCAGAAAAAAAAAACTCACCTCATAAAACTGCTCAACAAGAATAATAAGCATAGGACCAGCAAGAGAAATCCTACTATTTTGAGGACAGGAGGAAATTAGCTTGTTTGTGCACCTGAGCACAATTTCTGAGGCAGTTTCTCCTGCCTCCAATGGTGTGGAGAGAAAATGTGCCCATGCTTACCCAACTATGGCACCCTCATCATGGTCTACAACACCAACTCAAAGTATGAGAAAATCTCAACCCACTCGATACTCACATCAGGCCTTGGCACGGCTCCTCAGGCAAAGACGCAAAAGAAAATAGAACAACAAAACAGTTGCTCTTTGTCAGATTCCCTCATAGAAGCCAACAAAACAAACAGCCAAAACAAAAACAAAACGTAGGTTGCTGCCGAGACCAATGCAACAAGCAGTAGCTCCAACCCAGGGTTCTTTTTAGCTGGCAGAGGGACGCACGAGGACGGATAATGGATAATTGTGGGGATAAGGTACACTGAGCAAGACAAGAAAAGATATCATCCCCATCCAACTCAGGCTTTCTCTTAACATGAGTACAATTCAAACCAAAACTGATGCTAAGGAAATGACTGAAGCCCAACCTACTGGCAAGTTTTGGTTTTACTTTCAGTGTCACTTCTCTGCATGCAAGTACCCATTGACCTGCGTGTGCATATTTATTTATTTATGTATTTATTTATTTTAGGTTGTTTCCATGTCTTGGCTATCGTAAATAGTGCTGCAATGAACACTGGGGTGCATGTGTTTTTTTTTTTCTTTTGTTATTGGTTAAAAAAATTTTTTTAACATCTTTATTGGAGTGTAATTGCTTTACAAAGGTGTAGTTTCTGCTTTATAACAAAGTGAACCAGCTATACATATACATACATCCCCATATCTCCTCCCTCTTGCGGCTCCCTCCCAACCTCCCTATCCTGCCCCTCTAGGTGGACACTAAGCACCAAGCTGATCTCCCTGTGCTATTTGGCTGCTTCCCTCTAGCTATCTATTTTACATTTGGTAGTGTATATATGTCAATGTTACTCTCTCACTTCGTCCCAGCTTACCCTTTCCCCACCCCATGTCCTCAAGTCCTTTCTCTACGTCTGCGTCTTGATTCCTGTCCTGCCCTAGTTTCACTAGAACCCTTTTTTTTTTTTTTTTTTTTTGTGGTACACGGGCCTCTCACTGTCGGGGCCTCTCCTGTTGCGGAGCACAGGCTCCGGACATGCAGGCTCAGCGGCCATGGCTCACAGGCCCAGCCGCTCTGTGGCATGTGGGATCTTCCCGGGCCGGGGCACGAACCCGCGTCCCCTGCATCAGCAGGCGGACTCTCAACCACTGCACCACCAGGGAAGCCCTCACTAGAACCTTTTATTATTTTTTTTAGATTCCATACATATGTGTTAGCATACGGTATTTGTTTTTCTCTTTCTGACTTACCTCACTCTGTATGACAGATTCTAGGTCTATCCACCTCACTACAAATAACTCAATTTTGTTTCTTTTATGGCTGAGTAATATTCCATTGTATATATGTGCCACATCTTCTTTATCCATTTATCTGTCGATGGACACTTAGGTTGCATCCATATCCTGGCTATTGTAAACAGAGCTGCAGTGAACATTGTGGTACATGACTCTTGTTGAATTATGGTTTTCTCAGGGTGTATGCCCAGCAGTGGGGTTGCTGGGTTATATGGTAGTTCTATTTTTAGTTTTTTAAGGAATCTCCATACTGTTCTCCATAGTGGCTGTATCAATTTACTTTCCCACCAACAGTGCAAAATGGTTCCCTTTTCTCCACACCCTCTCCAGCATTTATTGTTCGTAGATTTTTTGATGATGGCCATTCTGACTGGTGTGAGGTGATACCTCATTGTAATTTTGATTTGCATTTCTCTAATGATTAGTGATGTTGAGCATCCTTTCATGTGTTTGTTGGCAATCTGTATATCTTCTTTGGAGAAATGTCTCTTTAGGTCTTCTGCCCATTTTTGGATTGGG
Organism: Mesoplodon densirostris; assembly: GCF_025265405.1. Classification (NCBI taxonomy): domain Eukaryota; kingdom Metazoa; phylum Chordata; class Mammalia; order Artiodactyla; family Ziphiidae; genus Mesoplodon; species Mesoplodon densirostris. The sequence goes on from NC_082666.1 coordinate 71,084,984, forward strand.
TTTTTTTTTTTTTTTTGATATTGAGCTGCATGAGCTGTTCGTAAATTTTGGAGATCAATCTTTTTCAGTTGCTTCATTGGTAAATATTTTCTCCCATTCTGAGGGTTGTCTTTTGTCTTGTTTTTGGTTTCCTTTGCTGTGCAAAAGCTTTTAAGTTTCATTAGGTCCCATTTGTTTATTTTTGTTTTTATTTCCATTCCTCTAGGAGGTGGGTCAAAAAGGAATTTGCTGTGATTTATGTCATAGAGTGTTCTGCCTATGTTTTCCTCTAAGAGTTTGGTAGTGTCTGGCCTTACATTTGGGTCTTCAATCCATTTTGAGTTTATCTTTGTGTATGGTGTTAGGGAGTGTTCTAATTTCATTCTTTTACAGGTAGCTGTCCAGTGTTCCCAGCACCACTTATTAAAGGGCTGTCTTTTCTCTATTGTATATTCTTGCCTCCTTTATCAAAAATAAGGTGACCATATGTGAGTGGGTTTATCTCTGGGCTTTCTATCCTGTTCCTTGATCTATATTTCTGTTTTTGTGCCAGTATCATACTGTCTTGATTACTGTAGCTTCTTTGTAGTAGAGTCTGAAGTCTGGGAGCCTGATTCCTCCAGCTCCATTTCTCTTTCTCAAGATTGCTTTGGCTATTCAGGATCTTTTGTGTTTCCATACAAATTGTGAAATTTTTTGTTCTAGTTCTGTGAAAAATGCCATTGGTAGTTTGATAGGGATTGCATTGAATCTGTAGATCGCTTTGGGTAGTATAGTCATTTTCACAACGTTGATTCTTCCAATCCAAGAACATGGTATATCTTTCCATCTGTTTGTATCACCTTTAATTTCTTTCATCAGTGTCTTATAGTTTTGTGCATACAGGTCTTTTATCTCCTTGGGTAGGTTTATTCCTGGGTATCTTATTCTTTTTGTTGCAATGGTAAATGGGAGTGTTTCCTTAATTTCTCTTTCAGATTTTTCATCACTAGTGTATAGGAATTTAAGAGATTTCTGTGCATTAACTTTGTATCCTGCTACTTTACCAAATTCATTGATTAGCTCTAGTAGTTTTCTGGTAGCATCTTTGGAATTCTCTTTGTATAGTATCATGTCATCTGCAAAGAGTGACAGCTTTACTTCTTCTTTTCTGATTTGGATTCCTTTTATTTCTTTTTCTTATCTGATTGCTGTGGCTAAAACTTCCACAACTATGTTGAATAATAGTGGTGAGAGTGGACAACCTTGTCTTGTTCCTGATCTTAGAGGAAATGGTTTCAGTTTTTTACCACTGAGAAGGATGTTGGCTGTGGGTTTGGCATATATGGCCTTTATTATGTTGAGGTAAGTTCCCTTTAGGCCTAAATTCTGGAGGGTTTTTATCATAAATGGGTGTTGAATTTTGTCAAAAGCTTCTTCTGCATCTATTTAGATGATCATATGATTTTTATCCTTCAATTTGTTAATATGGTTTATCACATTGACTGATTTGCATATATTGAAGAATCCTTGCATTCCTGGGATAAACCCCACTTGATCATGGTGTATGATCCTTTTAATGTGCTGTTGCATTCTGTTTGCTAGATTTTGTTGAGGATTTTTGCATCTATGTTCATCAGTGATATTGGCCTGTAGTTTTCTTTCTTTGTGACACCTTTGTCTGGTTTTGGTATCAGGGTGATGGTGGCCTCGTAGAATGAGTTTGGAGTGTTCCTCCCTCTGCTATATTTTGGAAGAGTTTGAGAAGGATAGGTGTTAGCTCTTCTCTAAATGTTTGATAGAATTCGCCTGTGAAGCCATCTGGTCCTGGGCTTTTGTTTGTTGGAAGATTTTTAATCACAGTCTCAATTTCGGCACTTTGATTGGTCTGTTTATATTTTCTATTTCTTCCTGATTCAGTCTCAGAAGGTTGTGCTTTTCTAAGAATTTGTTTATTTCTTCCAGGTTGTCCATTTTATTGGCATATGGTTGCTTGTAGTAATCTCTCATGATCCTTTGTATTTCTGCAGTGTCAGTTGTTACTTCTCCTTTTTCATTTCTAATTCTGTTGATTTGAGTCTTCTCCCTTTTTTTCTTGATGAGTCTGGCTAATGGTTTATCAATTTTTTTTATTCTCAAAGAACCAGCTTTTAGTTTTATTGATCTTTGTTATTGTTTCCTTCATTTCTTTTTCATTTGTTTCTGATCTGAAATTTATGATTTCTTTCCTTCTGCTAACTTTGGGGTTTTTTTTGTTCTTCTTTCTCTAATTGCTTTAGGTGTAATGTTAGGTTGTTTATTTGAGATGTTTCTTGTTTCTTGAGGTAGGATTGTATTGCTATAAACTTCCCTCTTAGAACTGTTTTTGCTGCATCCCCTAGGTTTTGGGTCATCGTGTTTTCATTGTCATTTGTTTCTAGGTAGTTTCTGATTTCCTCTTTGACTTCTTCAGTGACTTCTTGGTTATTTAGTAGTGTACTGTTTAGCCTCCATGTGTTTGTATTTTTTACAAGTTTTTTCTGTAATTGATATCTAGTCTCATAGCGTTGTGGTCAGAAAAGGTACTTGATACGATTTCAATTTTCTTAAATTTACCAAGGCTTGATTTGTGACTCAAGATATGATCTATCCTAGAGAATGTTCCATGAGCACTTGAGAAGAAAGTGTATTCTGTTGTTTTTGGATGGAATGTCCTATAAATATCTTAAGTCCATGTTGTTTAATGTATCATTTAAAGCTTATGTTTCCTTATTTATTTTCATTTTGGTTGATCTGTCCATTGGTGAAAGTGGGGTCTTAAAGTCCCTTACTGTGGTACTGTTGATTTTCCTTTTTATGGCTGTTAGCAGTTGCCTTATGTATTGAGTTGCTCCTATGTTGGGTGCATAAATATTTACAATTGTTATATCTTCTTCTTGGATTGATCCGTTGATCACTGTGTAGTGTCCTTCTTCATCTCTTGTAATAGTCTTTATTTTAAAGTCTATTTTGTCTGATATGAGAATTGCTACTCCATCTTTCTTTTGATTTCCACTTGCATGGAATATCTTTTTCCATCCCCCCACTTTCAGGCTGCATGTGTACCTAGGTCTGAAGTGGGTCTCTTGTAGACAGCATACATATGGGTCTTGTTTTTGTATCCATTCAGCCAGTCTATGTCTTTTGGTGGAAGCATTTAATCCATTTACATTTAAGGTAGTTATTGATATGTATGTTCCTATTCCCATTTTCTTAATTGTTTTGGGTTTGTTATTTTACGTCTCTTCCTTCTCTTGTGTTTCCTGCCTAGACAAGTTCCTTTAGCATTTGTGGTAAAGCAGGTTTGGTGGTGCTGAATCTCTTAGCTTTTGCTTGTCTGTAAAGGTTTTAATTTCTCCATCGAATCTGAATGAGATCCTTGCTGGGCAGTGTAATCTTGGTTGTAGGTTTTTCCCTTTCATCACTTTAAATATGTCCTGCCCCTCCCTCTGGCTTGCAGAGTTTCTGCTGAAAGATCAGCTGTTAACCTTATGGGGGTTCCCTTGTATGTTATTTTTTGTTTACCCCTTGTTGCTTTTAATATTTTTTCTTTATATTTAATTTTTGATAGTTTGATTAATATGTGTCTTGGCGTGTTTCTCCTTGGATTTATCCTGTATGGGACTCTCTGTGCTTCCTGGACTTGATTGAAAAAATATGGAACGCTTCAGGAATCTGCGTGTCATCCTTGTGCAGGGGCCAGGCTGATCTTCTCTGTATCGTTCCAATTTTAGTATACATGCTGCCAAAGTGAGCACGCATGTGCACATTTAGGAGTAGGAGAAGGGGAGGGAAAGAAGAATACCAGCATGTTCTAGCTATGTACCAAGAACTTTACACAGGTATCATTATTTGTTTTCTGGGGCTGCCATAACAAATCACCACAAACTGGGTGGCTTAAAACAGCAGACACTGTACTTATAGTTCTCTCACAATTCTGGAGACTAGAAGTCTGAGATCAAGGTGTCACATGGCCATACTCCTGCTGAAGGCTCCAGGAAAGAATGCTTCCTTGTCTATTCCTAACTTCTGGGGGCTCCTGTCAAGCCTTGGCATTTCTTGGCTGCAGCAGATCTTTCCAATCTCTGCCTTCATCTTTTCATGATCTTATTCGTTGTGCATATCATTGCATGCCTTTCCTCTTCTTATAAGGACACCAGCCATTGGGTTAGTGCCCACCCTATTCCAGTATGACCTCATGTTAACTAATTACATCTGCAAACACACTACTTCCAAATAAGGTCACATTTGGAGGCTCCAGGTGGACATGGAATTTGGGGGGAACATTATTCAAGCTGCTACAGTACTTCATTTCATTCTTGGAGCAACTTGTGGTCTAGATACTGTTAGACCCATTTTACATATGAAGAAACAGTTGACATCGAGCAGCCTTTCCTCAGTTGCATGGTTGTACTTGAACTCAGGCCTCTGAGGCCCCATTACACCACGAGGCTTTTCAATAGTGAGACTCAAACCTGATGGCAAGAAAAGGCCAACTTGCATGCAGTCCTGATGACCAATCCAATTCCGACCTCCTCGTTTCTCTTGGGCTCATAAGAGTGGGGTCAGAAGAGACAGGGTAGGTTTTCTAAGCCATGTTTCTCCAACGTGTTCTAGTCCTCTTCACATGCCTTGCCTCTATGTCCTCCCCCAACCTAATTGTTTTTATTCTGAAAAAGCAGCATTCTCGTTTCCTCCTTCGCATTCTTTTTACTTTATCCCTTAAAGAAGAAGGGATGAAATTTGTAGTAGCTACAAATGGGAGTGGCTGCGTAGGCCCCAAGAACAGGGCTGTGTGGGGAACTGCTTCTCCACCCATAACTCCAGGCATGTAGTTTCAGTGAGCATTGCCTGCTCTTACTTGACCTCCCTTCCTCAGCTACTGTGATTGGCTGAGGAATGGGCATATGTCCTCTGCAAGACTCTAAGAGCTTAGTGTCTATAGAGTCCACACACCACCCACCAGAGCTCCTGCCCCTCTTTAGCAGGGAGATATACTCCCCCATTGCTTCCCTTCCTCTACCTCATCTGGGCTCCCTCCTGTCTCAGTCTACATCTCTCCACCCTTCCCTCTGGGCAGCTCAGTTTTTCCTCCACACCTAGGCTTGGGAAAACAGACTCATCTCGGCACAAAGGAAAGCCCTGGGGTTTTCACAACAGGGCCCAAATAAAACTCAAAGTTATATCTCAGCACATTTTCCTGCCTCATAAATCTATATGCCTCAAAAAAAATACTGGAGGAGTAGATACCAAGGTGTTAACAGGGGTGTTTCTGGGTGGAGGACTTGCACATGGTTTTTTACTTTCTCTTTTTTTCCCTTCTATTTTATTTTCTAAATAACTTGCCATGGACACATTTTTAAAAAAAAAATCAGCAATGGAGAGTATAGTTAAATTGCTAAACAACAGCAACAAGAAAACATTTTTAGAACTTGGCATAGTTGCACTGATACTTAGTAATGGGAAATTGGAATTTAGGTCATAAATATTGCATAATAATGATCTCACTAGTGTGCACAATCAGTCTACAAAGCTCTTTTCATTTTCTATAAGGGAAGGTTGAGGTGAAGAGAGATTACGTGGCTTAACCAAGGACTGATCACCTTGTTAGTGCAGGGCAGGGTTCATTTCTGGTTTTTCCTCCCAAAATATTTTCCTGCAAAAGCAATGCGATACAATGCAATGTGATATGATATGATGCATTATAAATATGTGAGGGAGATTAAGAGGTACAAACTTCCAGTTGCAAAATAAATGAGTCCCAGACATAAAATGTACAGTATGGGGAATATAGTCAATAATTTTGTAATATCTTTGTGCAGCGACAGATGGTAACTAGACCTTATCATGGTGATTATTTTGAAATGTATAGAACTATTGAGTGAGTCCTTTGTGGTTTTCTGGTGACATGGTTGGTGTGCCATGGCACTGGTGAGGCTGGCAGCAAGGTGGCAGACAGGGAACTTTGGGACACGTGGTGAAGGAGCTTCATAGGTAGGATTCAAGAATAAGAATGTGAAACAGAGGATATGGCAATCTAACCATCTGCAAGCCTTCATGGGGAGTGTTCTTGAGGGACAAGAACACTGCATTTTGAAAAGGAAAGATTCAGCAAAATTACAAGAAATTACTATGGAGGGTAAAGAAGGCTCAAACCACACAGGAGTCCCAATTCACAGATTGGTACCCTGATCATCTGAAACATCTCTATTTAGATGAAGAGGAAAGACTCAAGAATCAACTTAGAATAGTTGACCAGCCTTTGTTAGAACAAGTTGACTGGCCTTTGTCAGAAGAACAAGTTGATCAGCCTTTGTCAGAAGAGCAATGTAACATTGACCAGGCATTGTCTGAAGAACACTGTAGCAATGAACAACCTCAGCCAGAAATAATGTAGCATAAGAGTAAACTCCATTACTATGCCAAAGAAAAATAAAAGAAAACATCAAATCAAAAAGCACAGGAAGGGGAATTCCCTGGTGGCGCAGTGGTTAGGAATCTGTCTGCCAATGCAGGGGACACGGGTTTGATCCCTGGTCAGGGAACTAAGATCCCACATGCTGCAGAGTGGCTAAGCCCACACACCACAACTACTGAGCCTGCGCTCTGGAGCCCGTAAGCCACAAATGCTGAGCCCACATGCCACACCTACTGAAGCCTGCACGCCTAGGGCCCGTGCTTCGCAACGAGAGGGGCCACTGCAATGAGAAGCCCGCACACCACAACGAAGAGTGGTCCTCGCTTGCTGCAACTGGGGAAAGCCTGCACGCTGCAGTGAAGACCCAATGCAGCCAAAAATAAATAAATAAAATAAATAAATTTATTAAAAATTTTTTTAAAAAAGCACTGGAAGAATATGAACAGGTACAAGCTAAGTGTGTTGCTAAGAAACAAGAATTTGAGAGTAGAAAACAAGAGAGAGAAGAAGCTCAAAGGCTCTACAATAAGAAAAAGTGTTCAAAATATTGAGCAAAAGGACTATAAAAGGCCAACCAAACTTGAATTTACAAATGGAGTAGCTTCTTAAAAAAATACAAGAACAAAATTAAGTCAGACATGTCATCCTTAATCAAGGGTTAAAATATCTGCCGTTTACTGAGTTCTCTGTATACGTACTAAACCTCCTAACAATTAACTAAATTTATCGGCAGAAACTGGGTTGCTAAGCTATGCTAAATTTAAAATGCCCAAATATATTTGTTTTTGTAAGAGAAAATTTTCTATGTATGTTCTACATAATATTCTTTTATAAAAAATTTATTTGCATCTGAAGGAAGGTTGGCCTGGAGAACTGAAAGAACCTCCTCCTATTTGAGAGACAGGTTCAAGCATATAATACTTTTGCACCATATGAAATTCAGATGAAATAAAATGTTAAAAAAAATGGAGTTACTATGTTGTATACGAGGAACTAACATAGTGTTGTAGATCAATTAACCTTCAAAAGCAAACAAACTCATAGAAAAAAAAGATCAGCTTTATGGTTACCAGAGTTAGGGGTGGGTGGAGGGGGAACTGGATGAAGGCAGTCAAAATGTACAAGCTTTCAGTTATAAGGTAAATAAGTACCAGGGATGTAATGTACAACATGATAAACATAATGAGCAGTGCTGTATGTTACATATGAAAGTTGTTAACAGAGTAAATTCTAAGAAAGGGAAATTTTTTTTTTATTTCTCTGATTTTGTATTTATATGAGATGATAAATATTCACTAACTTATTGTGGCCATCATTTCATGATGTATTAAGTCAAATCATGATGCTGTACACCTTAAACTTATACAGTGTGGTATGTTAATTATGTCTCAATAAAACTGGAAATTAAAAAAAATGCTCACATAAAGTACCTAGAACAGTGCTTGCCACATAGCAGGTGCTAAATCAGTGTTAGCTATTTCAGGTCCAAAAACAAAGTCCAGTATTTCCCGCTCTGCTAGGCCTTACAGGGAAGAAAAAACAGAACACAGCCTAAGTGTGAGAAAGAAATGCACCCAGGGTATTTGGGACATGGGCAAAGAGGAAGAGTTCAGGAAGGGGTGAGAACTACAAGAAGCCAGCAATTTACCTAGAACCAGCCTTAGCAACCCTCCTAAAGTCAGGAACCAAACTCTTGATATGAGTTTACCTGGAATGTGACAAAAAGGAATGATGGCTAGTCCCCTCTCTTGAAAATGGGGATAGGGGATTCAGAGGTGGGGAGAAAGTCAAGGCAGAGGGGATTAGATGGAGGAGGGAGGAGTCCATATGTGGGCCACCCTGAAAACTGGCTTTCCTTGAGTTGTCGTCAACCCAGGGGCTGGAGGTTGGTCTCTTGCCATCATACCAGAAGTCACATACTTGGCTTGGAATCCCACGTGGTCTCCACCTGCCAAAGAAGGCCTTTGCTCAAAGTGAGGGAAGGGAAAGTGTAGATGGATATTCTGGCCAGAGCAACTGAGGTGGCTGTTTTTAGAAGGAAGGAGGTCCAGGTTTGGCTCACTTTCTGAAAGGCACTCATATAAAAGAGAGTTTTATGGTTTGATGTAAACTGATGATTAAGTACTTTTCCTGCCCTAGCACCCCCCATGTTACTGAATGGAGAATAAATAACTGGGGAGATGGCTCCTTGTTGAGAAAAAAGTTACTAAAGTCACAAAGGTCAAGTTTCATTAAGGTCAAATTCCTCAGGTAAATCTCCCAATTGCAGGGGTGGGGGCAGGAAATGAGGGTGGAGAAGAGAGGGGTATGGGAGAAGTTGAACTGCTCCGCTGGCCTTTAACAATGAAAAATAAAAGAGAGGGATTCAAGACAAGGAGGAGGTTCTGGAAGGCCTGGAAGGAATGTGTCCTGTCCTCTTCTTCTCTCATTCTTGGGGAGAAGAAGGAGATGTGGGACACACATCCTTGACATTTGAGAGTGCCCTTATGTAGAGATTAATACCTGCTTCTTGCCTGAAATTTCTGAAGGGGGAGGTTCACTGGAGTTTAGGGGGGTGAGGGTGTGAAGGGCTGTAGGGTTGTTTTCAGGGATGAAGAAAATTCAGGCACCCCTCATTCCAGGACCCTGAGCCTTTAGTGACCTCTGAACACCCCCAAAGTTATTGTGGCTTCAGGCGACACAGAGGGAGGGAAATCAGGGGCACAGGAGTCCTGGGCCCTTATCAGGACCACTGACATTAGACTGACCAGGGGGAGCCTGGGAATATTTCCCTCCCCCACTCCAAGATAACAGAGCCACAGTTTAGCCTGTTCTGGGAGAAAGGGGGGATATTTGAAAAGCACATATGATTGGAATTTCAAGTGGGACCGGATTCTAGCAGTTCCCCCAAAAGTTAAACATAGATTTACTGTATGACCCAGCATTCTTCTCCAAGAGAATGAAAATATATGCCTACACAAGATGTATACATAATGTGCGGACACCAAGGGGGGAAGTGGCAGGGGGCAGGTGGCGGTGGGATGAATTGGGAGATGGGGATTGACATATATACACTAATATGTATAAAACAGATAACTAATAAGAACATGCTGTATAAAAAAATAAATAAAATTCAAAAAAAAAGATGTATGCATGAATGTTCATAGCAGCATTATTCATAATAGCTAAAAAGTGGAAAGAACTCAACTGTCCAGCAACTGGTATATGGACAAATAAACTGTGTTATATCCATACAATGCAGTATAATTTAGCTTAAAAAAGGAATGAAGTATTGATACATGCCACAATATGGATGGACCTGGGAAATATCATGCTAAATAGAAGAAGCACATATTGTAAAATTCCATTAAATGAAATGTCCATAATAGACAAATCCATAGGAACAGAAAATAATGAGTGGTTGCCTAGAACTAGGGGTATGGGGGGGAGGTAGATGGATGGCTGATAAAGGGTATGGGGTTTCATTTCCAGATGATAAAAATGTTTTTAAGTTGGTTGTAGTGATTGTTGCACAACTCCATACATATACAAAAAAAAAACAACACTGAATGGTACACTTTAAATAGGTGAATTGTATGGTATGTAAATTATATCTTAAAAAGCTGTTAGAAAACATGGGGCTGGATTGAGTTGCAATGAATGATCTGCAAATTATGAAACTGGACTGAGATGTGATGGAGGTCACTCTGCCCAACGGGCTAGGAGGTTTGACGGGATACTGTTGGCAATAGTTACTAGAAAACAGTTGCTAGCATCTTCAACCATGTAGCCCAGATAAGCTGTTCAGAGAGAACCTATGAAAGAAGCAGACGAGAAAGAGAGACAGCCCTAACTAGAATCTTGGTCCTTGTTTCAGGCCCTTTCACAGTCTGGGTTGTGGTCCCAGTGTCAGGTTTGGCCAGATACCTGTGTGGAATTATGATTTTTGCTCAAGTGCATCTCTGCTACATCAGACAGTTCTAAGAACACAAAGGAGCAAAAATGCCTGAGATTTACCTACTGCTGCATGCCGACTAGGCCTGACCTCGTTTTTAGGGTGGTTGGGAGGAGAAGGACAAGGTAGACCTACAGAACCAAATAATCTACATGTGTTCTAAATTTTCTCCTTTTTCCTTGTCCTGACTCATCTCTGGGAGGAGAGAGGGAGGCAAAACTGTTGAACCCAGACATCTAGGATTGCTGTAAGATGAACCTGGTGTGGTCCCTGCAACTCAGACTGAAGGGTCCCCAGAGTCCCAAAATTTTAGGAACTCTGCATCAGAAATGGAGACAAAAGACCAAATATATATTTCTCATTATAAATCACAATATCACACAGCCATTTCACCCAGGGACTTCCTAACCAGGGCTGATCAAGACTACAATATGTTCCCAGGACTAAATGGATGAGGGAATCTATCACCTGAAGCCTGAACCTGGGGAAGCAGATGCAGTGCTTGACCAAGTGGAGGGGACATCTGAATTCATTGTCACATAAAGGAAGTCTGAGGTTCCCACACTGGTCTTTGGTTTCAGTTCGGTTCAGAAAAAAAAAAAAAGTGAAATTATGATTCATCTCTTCAAATTCAGTAAGGGGCAGAGGAGACTGCTGACTCATGTTTTGGGGTCAGATCAGTGGTTCCCAAACCTGGCTGCACAGCAGAATCCCCTGGGGAACTTCAAAAACATACAGATGCCTGGGCACTACTCCAGACCTCCTGATTCAAAATCTCCAGGGGTGGGGGTCCAAAAATCTGTATTTTTCAAAATTTTGATCAGGTGGTTCTGAATTAACCAGCCTGTCCTAATTGGTGACTCAGCATTAGGGAATCCCTAGGTTTGATGACGCTGGTCACAAGAAGATTTGTGAAGAAAAGTAAGTAAAAGGGAGAAAAAGAAGGTGAGAACCCAGAGACAAACAGTGGCTATTTAAATATCTGGCTTACATAAAAAGAAATGAAATTGAGTTATTTGTAGTGAGGTGGATGGATCTAGAGACTGCCATACAGAGTGAAGTAAGTCAGAAAGAGAAAAACAAATACCGTATGCTAACACATATATATGGAATCTAAAAAAAAATTGTTCTGAAGAACCTAGGGGCAGGACAGGAATAAAGACACAGATGTAGAGAATGGACTTGAGGACACAGGGAGGGGGAAGGGTAAGCTGGGACAAAGTGAGAGAGTGGCATGGACGTATATCCACTACCAAATGTAAAATAGATAGCTAGTGGGAAGCAGCCACATAGCACAGGGAGATCAGCTCAGACCTTTGTGTCCACCTAGAGGGGTGGGATAGGGAGGGTGGGAGGGAGATGTAAGAGGGAGGAGATATGGGAACATATGTTTATGCATAACTGATTCACTTTGTTATACAGCAGAAATTAACACACACTTGTAGAGCAATTATACTCCAATAAAGATGTTAAATAAATAAATAAATTTGGCTTATGTCTGTCTGTGCCTCTTTGATTTTCTTTTGCTAAGAAGAGCTGATACTATGAGCCTCAGGTTACCAGTGGGGAGAAAAGTGGAAGCACTCAGACATGAGTTTATCTCTCCTAAGGTGCCAGAATTAGTGGCAGGTTGACTTTTAGAAACCATGGTAACTGGTTAGAGGGGTGGCACTGTGTGGAAAGTGGAGAGCAGTTGACACAGGGGGCTGAAAAGTTGGATCAGGCTCCACTCCTCACCAGCTGTGTGAGTTGAGTGCTCTGAGCATTGGCAGTAAAATGCCTGAACCAAGAGAAGGAGTCCTGTTAATGATATTTTGTAATTTACATAGAATACCCAGAATTTCTTGCATTAGGTGATTAAAGTGAAATAGGGCCTGCTGGTCCCTTTTGCTTAAGTGGCATGTTAAAAATTAGTGACTTCTTTATTTAATGACCATTCTTACTCTGAACTTGGTGTCAGATGAGGTGGAAAGCAGAAAACAAAAAATAAAGAAATTAATATGCAAGCACTTCTTTCCCTAACTATTACTCTGGAATCTTAAGACCCCATGGCTGTAATTTTCACATATTCAGTCCACAAAGAATGCTTATTAATTACACAATGTTATGTTCCAGGCACCAGGGATGCAGAGGTACCCAAGACATTGTTTCTGCCTCAAGGGGTTCATGTCCAGTGGGGTAGAAGACAAATGAGCAGAATTCTCGTAGAGGGTGGTAAATGCAGGTACAGAGAGTGTGCAGCTGTCTTCCAGCCTCTCTGACAACTTGTCCACTGGCGGACACCGGGGCCTGCCTCTCAGCCTGAGATGGAATGTTGGTGGTGACAGTGGGGGGGCAGTATAAGTGCCACAACAGAAGTAGTTCCTAGGTCGGTACACAGTATAGAGGGGAGACTAATTAATTCTAGGCTGGATGGCTTAAGAAGGCTTCCTTGTTTTACAAAAGAGAAAGATGAAGCTTAGAGGGGTTCAGTAAACAAATGGACAGTGGGAGGCTGAAGAGCCTTCAGAAACAGCAGGGGAAAGAGGACAGAGTCCTGCTCCCATCACCTGCCCACTCCTTCTCAGACCTCAGCACCCTCACTCCTTTCTGCAGAGAAGGAGCAGGTGAGCCATAATCAGAATAGCACAGGGGTCATGACCAGAGACCTCTGCCCAAATCTCTGTTACATCGTGTACCAGCGTGAGACCTTGAACAAATGACTTTCTCTCTTGGATTCTGTTTCATCTTTTTTTTTTTTTTTTTTTTTTCGGTATGTGGGCCTCTCACTGTTGTGGCCTCTCCCGTTGCAGAGCACAGGCTCCGGATGCGCAGGCCCAGCGGCCATGGCTCACGGGCCCAGCCGCTCCGCGGCATATGGGATCCTCCCAGACCGGGGCACGAACCCGTATCCCCTGCATCGGCAGGCGGACTCTTAACCACTGCGCCACCAGGGAGGCCCCTCATCTTTTAAGAAATAAGGATAATAAAAGACCTGCCTCATAGCATTGTTATATAGATTAAATGATCTGAGACAGGGAAAATGCTTAGAACAGGGCCTGCTGGCACGTAGTAAGTGCTCAGTAAACGTTAATTATATTATTCTTATGCTGTTACCTGGTTGGTGTGGCCAACCCAAGCTCAACCTAAAACCTAGCTCATTTTTCCCCCTCACAAAATGTAAAAAGCTTAGTTTTTATATTGCAAAATGATACATTGTATCATTGTAAAATATTTTTTTAATGAAAAAAAAAAAAGTAAAGATACCTACCTACCTAACCCCAGAGATAACTGCTTTTATATTTTGGTAAACATAATTTTCTATAGCTCTCTGGACACATCTATATGAATGCAACTTTAGTAAGTGGCATTGTATCAGGATGCTATTCAGTGAATGGCTATTATTACTCATCAAAGATATTGTATCTTTCCATGTCAATAATTATAGATCCCATAATTATTTGTAAAAACTGGTAAGTATTTTATTGTATGGTTATACCATAATTTATTTATGCCATCCCCTAGTGTTGGTCAGTTAGGTTATTTCTAATATTGTTGATATTGCACAACAGTGGACCACTGAATGACCCTACACAGTCAGCTGTGGGCCCTTGTCTGATTATTTCCTGGGACAACTTGCTGTAAGTGGAGTCTCTGGATCAAAGGGTATTAACCTGAAGACATGTGTCTCAGTAAAGTAACTCATATTGCGGGAAAAGCGACTGGCTAGTCAGCTGGCTTGACGGGGTGGCTTTTGCAGCAACTTGTTGTGGGAGGACAATTAGGCTAATGGTCAGTTTGTGGGAGAGCAAATATGTGTAGGCAGTCCCCGCCCTCGGGTTTCAAACATGTTCCCACACTAGCAGGTAATTTTTCAGGCCTGAGAAGGAACTCTGTGGGAGAATTTACTGACCTCTTTGTTAGAGCACCAGTGCCCTAGAATTTCTCTGAATATCTGGCTCTTCTAGGAAATCAGTTAGGGAAGTTCAATTGGCTGATAATCTCACTTAACTTTTAAGGAACCTTTTAAGGGTATAATGTCCAAGGGTATTTTGTGCCAATCAGGCTTGGGGAAGATTTTTCTTAGCCCCAAACTTTCCTCATTGCTTGGCCAGTGATCCTGGGCATTTTCCTTAGCAAATGAAGCTGAGATGTGAGGCAACAAACAAGAGTGGTGGCCATGAGACTCAGCGCCTTCTACTGACCAGAGAGTAATGAAAAATGAAGAGAGGGTGGAAAGGAGATGGACACAGGCTGGACTGCATCAAGGGTGGGCCAGGTCAGACTCTTACAGGTGGAGGAAGGTGAGGGAAATGTCTGGCCCTCCACACTAAACCAGGGATCTCCCATTCTACCCATTTTATTCCAGTCTCCCTTCCTGACCACCTCAGACACTGTCCTAGCATGGACATTCCAACACACAGGCTTGGTGTGGGTGAGGAGTGATCAGGAGGAATTAGTGGAGCGTGCGGTCTGCTACGCCTTTTAGTAATTCTTAACTGAAGTGGAACGCAGTAACACAGGCTAACATTCACAGAAGCCTAAATATTGCCAGGGCAGTTCCAAGAACTTTATGTGTATTAACCCGTTTAACTCTCACAACAACCCCAGGAGGTAGGTACTCTCGTGGATCCCATTTTATAAATAGGGAAACTGAGTGCCAGAGGAGGTAAACAATTTGCTGAAGGTCACACATCAGGTAAATGGGAGAATTGAGGTTTAACCTTCATGTCTAATTCCGGGGTTCCTTTATTTACTATTGCTTCTCTTCATTATTGTAAGAATGGGTATCTATGATTCTATCTTCAACCAGACACTCCCAAAATAATCAGAAAAAATATACATATATACACATACATACATATCAGGGGTAACCTTAGAGAAGCTAATATGAGTTCTTGAGCCTGTTGGTCAAAGTGAAACCTCTTAGATTAATCAAAGGCTAATAAATAAAAGAAGATTCGATGGAGCCCCTCCAGGCCTGGGACTGGGAAAGAAAACACCATCCTTAGTGGCAGATCCCTGGGAATTCTAGCTGGGGGATGTATGACATTATGTGACAGCCACATGCTTTGCATTAAAAGTAGGAGAAATGTGAGCATCTTTGCTTTTACTCTTTGTCAACTCTAGTTTCTTTACTTTTCCCTCCTTGTTCCTTTTGTCCCTTCTTCATAGGCTGCAGCTGCTTTGTATCCAACACACACACACTATTCATTTCTCACTTGTGCACATACATATATAGATTATATAGTTATACATCTATATATCCATATCTATGTATATATACATATATATTTCATACATACACAATTTGTCTCCACAAATTGTTAATTTTCTAAAAATGTTATTAAGTCATCAGGTTTAGGAAATGTTTTACTCCATGTACTGTATTTATAAGGTCATGAAATTATGACCTCACTGCTCAAGAAAACAGGACAATGGTTGGGTCAAATGAGGTACCCAAGATAGCCAGATGCCCAGTCAGAGGCCTGAGCCATTATATGATACTGAGAATGAAGAGACAGAGATGCTGGGAGAAGTGACCAAAAAGTGGACAGAATCAGCAAGCCATTGAGCAGTGGATGGGAAGGAAGGACACTGGGCTGGCTGGGAGGTCTGGCCTGAAGAGGGGGAGCTCTGCATTTCCATTATGGGTACAGCAGCCAGGATTTTTGCTCCCCGTCCACACCCACACTGGGCAGTGAACACCTAGTAGGAGATTTTAAGGATAGTCATGCTACTTTAACTTGACACAGGCTCATTTGCATAAGACATTTGTTATGTCTTCTTTTCGATAGATGTGCATGTGTGTGCACATGTGTGTGTATGTGACTACTGATTTCCAGTAACTTCCTGAATTTCAAACCAGACCATTCTCATAACTATCCTGACTTTGAGGAAGTAGTCTCCTGTCTTACTTCATTCTTTCTATGTTCACCCCTGTTTCCCCAGTTGTAACTACTCTCTTCATAGCTACAAAACTTGAGGTTTCCCTGACTGTCCACAGACTTTCCAAGTGTTGTCCTTTCACATAATCCTAGAAAAATATCAGAAAAACTTTATTCCAAGCATCATGACCAACATTCATAAATTGTTCTTAGTAGCAATTTGGGTTTTTCTGGATCCACTTTCTCTAAAAGTCCCAACTATCTTCACAATTGGAACTTAATTAATCTACCCAGAAACACCAACCTTCTTGAGAAACAATAAGAAGCGGTATTTCTTCTTCCCAAGCACTATAATGAAATTGTTTTTGGAACAAAGAGAGATCTATATCCTAGGATTCTAGGATGATGTGGGATATCCAGAAAGGATTTAAGGCTCTTCACAAGGGTCTATAACATACAAAAAAAAAGGAGCAAAAATACAAAGTGGGCTAAGAAAGGGAGGGAAATAAGAATAGACCCCAAACCACAGAGTCTCCTTTTCTCCCTAAGCACACGCCAGGAACACATGCTCCCTGCCACGTTGCGCAGGCTTTCCATGGCTGAGCTACCATCAGCTTATGACACCTGTCACCTAACTGTTCCCCTTGCTTCCATGCCCCTTTAATGCTTCCTCCACACTGCAGCAAAACTGATTTCATAACACAAGCTGGATCAATGATCCCCCTGCTTAAAACTTTCAACAACTTCCCACTACACTTAGAATGGAATCCAACTCTTCACCATGGCCCTTAGGTTTCCATCTCATCTTATGCCCTACTCTTCAGTCATTTATTTCACAACAGGAACTTTTTACCTCTTAATCTCCCTCACCTATTTCTCTCCTCCCCTGCCCCTTTGGCAACCACTTGTTTGTTCTCTGTATCTATGACTCTTGTCAGTAAAGCTTTATTGGAACGTAGCCACACTCACTCATTTACCTATTATGTATGGCTGCTTTTGACTAAAATGGGAGAGTTGAGTAGTTGCAACCACATGGTCCACAAAGCCTGAAATATTTATTTTATGGCCCTTTATAGAAAAATATTTGTCCAGCCTTTTATAACAGACTAGAGAGAAGGAAGGATAAAGACATAGGGTGTTAGAACACACCCTCACACCATACACAAAAAGAAACCTAAAATGGCTTGAAGACTTAAATATGAGACATGACACCATAAAGAGAACACCTAGAAGAGAACATAGGCAAAACATTCTCTGACATAAATCTTACCAATGTTTTCTTAGGTCAGTCTCCCAAGGCAATGGAAATAAAGGCAAAAATAAACAAATGGGACCTAATCAAGCTTATAAGCTTTTGCACTGCAAAGGAAACCATAAACAAAACAAAAAGACAACCTACAGACTGGGAGAGAACATTTGCCAATGATGCGACCTACAAGGGTTTAATTTCCAAAATATACAAACAGCACATACAATTCAATAATAATAATAAAAAAAAAACAATTGATAAATGGGCAGACCTAAATAGACATTTCTCCAAAGAAGACATACAGATGGCCAAGAGACACATGAAAAGATGCTCCACATTGCTAATTATCAGAGAAATGCAAATCAAAACTACAATGAGGTACCAACTCACACAGGTCAGAATGGCCATCATTTAAAAAGTCTATGAATAATAAATGTTGGAGAGAGTGTGGAGAAAAGGGAACCCTCTTACACTGTTGGTGGGAATGTAAATTGGTACAGCCACTATGGAAAACAGTATGCAGATTCCTCAAAAACCTAAAAATAGAGTTGCCATATGATCCAGCAATCCCACTCCTGGGCATATACCCAGACAAAACTATAATTTGAAAAGATACAAGCACACCAATGTTCATAGCAGCACCATTAACAATAGCCAAGACATGGAAACAACCTAAATGTCCATTGAGAGATGAATGGATAAAGAAGATGTGGTATATATAATATATACAATGGACTATTACTCAGCTATAAAAAAGAATGAAATAATGCCATTTGCAGCAACATGGATGGACCTAGAGATTATCATACTAAGCGAAGTAAGTCAGAAAGAGAAAGACAAATACCATATGATATTATTTATATGTGGAATCTAAAATATGACAAAAATGAACATATCTACAAAACAGAAACAGACTCACAGACATAGAGAAGAGGCTTGTGGTTGCCAAGGGGGAGGCGGGTTGTGGGGGGATGGATTGGGAGTTTGGGATTAGCAGATGCAAACTAGTGTATATAGGCTGGATAAACGACAAGGTCCTACTGTATAGCACAGGGAACTACATTCAGTATCCTGTGATAAACCATAATGGAAAAGAATATATATATATATGTATATGTATATATATGTATATGTATATATATATGTATGTATAACTGAATCACTTTGCTGTATAGCAGAAATTAACACAACATTGTAAATCAACTATACTTCAATAAAATTTGAAAAAAAAAAAAGAAAGAAACAGGCATGGGGTAGAGGCTGATTGTGAGGATCTTGAATGAGGAGGCCAAGGTGTTTGGACTTTATCCTTCAGTTAGAGGGAGACACCTGGGCCCCCTGACCAAGAATGTCTGTCTATGGTGACAGAAGTGTGTTTAAAGAGGATTGTACTGGCTTCATTATAAATCTTGAGAACATGGGGGCTAAAAACAAAAGGCAGGGAGCACAGGAGGTGGCT
Organism: Mesoplodon densirostris; assembly: GCF_025265405.1. Classification (NCBI taxonomy): domain Eukaryota; kingdom Metazoa; phylum Chordata; class Mammalia; order Artiodactyla; family Ziphiidae; genus Mesoplodon; species Mesoplodon densirostris. The sequence goes on from NC_082666.1 coordinate 71,103,887, forward strand.
GAAATTATTCAAAGCAAGGCAGACACTGTTGGTTATCTACCAGCATTCAAACCTCATCTTCCATGGTAAAAAAGACGCTGATTTTGTTCAGGCATCTTTCCTCATGTGACGCAGAAAAAGGTGATCTCATCCCTGGCTACTGGGTAACTCCTTGCCAACAACTGGTTTGGGGGGTAGGCATGTGACCTGGTCTGGCTGATGAGACATGAGGTGTGATAGGAACCTAGAACTGCCACAGCTGCCTTGATACAAGCTTGGGTATAAAGCCAACCCACCAGCACGTTGGGGCCAAGGAAATTGCAGAGAAACAGAGACAGAGCCTTTCCATCGGCATATTTCTTGTTACCTGAGATAATGATCTTTTTTATTTCAGCCAATATGAACATCCTGATATAAAGGCCAAGAGAGGATAGTAACAGCGAATTCACAAAAGAAGTAATTGGAACAAGAGGTTCTGTGAAAGGGAATTAGGTCAATATTGAAGCTGAGCCATGAGGAAGAGGGAGGAGTGAACTGATGGTCCTGAGGTTTAGCTCTGGTGAGTGGGAACTTGATAAACCATTAACAGAAATGGGGAACTGCTGGACATGGCCCACAGTCTCTGTTTTAGTCTCTGTTTTAGTCAAGTCATCGCCCTGCAAGTGAGCCAGTGAGTCCCACAGACATCTCAACAGGAGATCTGCTTTGCATATTGCTACGTGACTCTACTCCAAACCTGTGAATATGAGATAAAGTTTATTTGATCCTACAATATTGCAGTTGTGGGCAAACGTTCTCAGAAGCCGCAGTAATACATAATATTCATTTTTATTATAGATTTTAAAATTATAGTAGAAAGAACATATTTTGTAGTGGTTTTTAGGTTGGAATAAAATCATTTCTTTGTAGAATTCAAATAACCATGTTGTTTTAGGGTGAGTGGAAAATATTTTTCTAAAATCAAAAACCACTGAATTTATAGTAGAAAACATTTTCATTGAAGCCCACATAGATAAGTGTAATTTAATTTCTTTTTTATTTAAAAAATATATTTAAATCCCTTATTAGTCTACTTTTGAAATAATGCACAAAGAAGAGAAGGCATCCAATAAGTAAAATAAATGATAAGAGTATACTTTTATACTTCTGGAGAAACAAATAAACACATTCAGAGAGAAAGATAGAGACTGAATACAGACTTAGGGTGAAAGTGGGAAGGGTAAACAGAGATGGGGGTGTCGTTTGCACAGCATAGGTACACATAGGATGGAAGTCTCAGCGGGTGCAAATGCATGGCTAGGGCTGCAGATGAAAAAATCACAAGCTCAAGTATTGTCCTAGCCCCAAGGGGCAAAATTCAAACTCATTAATACAGCTTTAACAAAATTAATACAGCTTTAACAAAATTTTCTAGATGTAGAAACAAAGGAGCTGATCAACATAATAGAACAGAATCCAGAGGCAGAGAGAGAGAGAGAGAGAGAGAGAGAGATAACTAGAGAGACATAGATATAGACACAGTCACCTGGTTTATGATAAAGGTGAGACTGCAGTACAGGGAGGGAAAGTATGGTCTTTTCAATAAATGGTGTAGGGACAATTGGATATTCATATGAAAAAAATGTACTTGGACCCCTACCTCACATGATAGGCAAAAAAATTAATTCCAGAAGGATTGCAGATCTAAATATGAAAGACAAAACAAAGGAATTTTGGAAGAAAACATGAAGGGAGTCTTCATGACCTGAGAGTAGGCAAAGTTTGCTTAAATGGGACACAAAAGTAGAAAAATAGAGAAAATAATGTAGAATTTAGTTTATCATTATAACTATTAAAATACGTATAGATACCAAAGATTATAAAGAATGCTAACAAATGGCTAATAAATATAAAAAGATTCTCTAATTCAATAACGTTGCCAGGAGCATGGCGAGATGAGAAAAGAGACATAGCTAAAGACTGACTGCTTAAAACAAAAAGAAAGTCAAAACTACAGTAGAAGTGACTCTTCTAGAGAAGGATACAAAAAATATAATCAACTCTGAGGATCTAAAACTGAGATGTTGAAATATCAGTCCATTTCTTGTCATGGCATCAAAACTCAAGAGGAATTTGAATCAAAGGATCGTGCTGATATGTTACATCAGAAGAATAGAGCAAAGACAGCAGCCATGCCAGAATAGGCAGATTCTGTAGCAAAATCCCCTGGGAATTAGGTCTGGTAGGATAATAGAGATTAAAAACGTGTAGTCTGCTCTCAGAGGACAAAGCAGTAGTCTTTAACAGCTGAGGACAAAAAAAAAAAAAAGCCCTAGTACCACGCAGTAAAGAGAGTATTTGGTGGTACATGAAGGCATGTGATCTTATGAGGAGTTGCAATGACAATTTTCAAAAGTGGCTGTTTTCCATGCTGTTATAGTTCCTTGAAAATTCAAATAGACCCCTACTCAAAATTTGGTTCACATTGAGACTGATGCCACACACATTAAAAGGATATGAAAAAGTTTATTACTTACATAATTGAGGCCCCTGGCAAGAACAAGGCAGACTCTCAAGCAGGTCTGAAATGGCTTTAAAAGGCAAAGAAAGGCGATTAGCCTGGGTTTTTATCATTTTTATGGGGTAGGGTTGGAGTGGTTCATGCGCAAGAAGAGGCTTGCATGGTTTGAATCTCTCACCTGTGCCAAAGGAGGGCAACCCAGGTCTCCTTATCAGCTTGATCAGATGTGGGGCACCAGAAGAAGAGGGAGAGGTGAGGCTTAAAGCTGTCAACAGTCAGACATCAAAAAAACGGAGTCAGACTCCTCATTACACATACCAATGCACCCAGTATGATTATCATCATTTAAAATTTTCATATATTAAAATTGAAAACACATATAAAGAATAGACAAACTATATCATAATTCTATCCCATAAGGACATCATAGCTAACAACTTAGCAGGTGGCTCTGTATCCATAATTCTCAAAATTGGCTGCATATTGGAATCATCTTAGAAGCATTAAAATATTATTGATACTTTTATCTCACCTCCAGAAAGTCTGACTGAATTGGTCTGAGTTAAGTATTGGTAATTGGATTTTTATAATCTAAAAAAGAAGTACTAGCCATAAAGGAAAAAAACTGATAAACTGCACTATGTAAAATTAATAACTCTTGTTCATCCAAAGGACCCACTAAGAGAGGGTATAGACAGACCAGAGTGGAAGAAGGTATATTCAATTCATATATCTGACAAAGGACTTATATCTAGAATGTGTTAAGAATTCCTACAAAATCAGTAAGATAGACAACCTAATAGAAAAGTGGACAAAACCCTTGAAAAGACATTTCACAGAAGTTTATTGCCAAATGACCAATAGACATACAAAAAGGAGCTCAATTCCATTAGTCATCAGGGAAAGGCAAATTAAAACCATAATGTAATACCTCTACGGATCTACCAGCATGCTTAAAATAAAAGAAAGTACCAAATATTGCTGAGAATATGGAACAACTGGAATTCACGTACACTGATGTTAGGAATGCAAGTTGTTATATTTTCCAGCAATTTCTACACTATGCCCCAGAAATTCCACTCTTATGTATATACCAGTGATTCAGCAATTGTACCATTAGGTATATACTGAACAGAAATGAGTTTAATTGGAAGACCCATACTAGAATATCTATAGTTGTGCTAGTCAGATTAGCTCCCATTGCCTAGAAAAACAAAAATACACAGGCTAACAAACCTCTGACTGCTTCAGATTTGTTCAACCCAGGCAGGTATCACTGTACTATACTGCTCCAACAGTATTAAACTTTGAAACCTCAGTTAACATGACTCAGTCAATTATTCAGGTGTAGCATAGTGTAGAGTTTAAGAGCATGAGCTCTGAAGCCAAACTCTTCACATCCTGGAGCCTTAACTTTCTAGCAGCGTGACTTTGGCTAAGTTACCTAAACTTTCTGTTCCTCAATCTCTTCATCTGTTAACAGGAGAAGATAATAGTAGTATTTTCCTCATAGGGTTTTTAGGAAGACTAAATAAATTAATACACATGAAGCACTCACAACATTGCCCAGCATGCAGTAAATACTAAAAAAAAAAACCCTTAATACTATTTATTAACTGTCTTCCATGTGTTTTCTAGCACTGTGATTACACACTAGAACACATGGAACTACAAAAATACTGTATTTGGATGAGAGTCATTGGGGCACCAAAATACATGAATTAACTTCCAAAGGTTTGATAAAATATAACTCAAATGGTAGAGAGTGTAAAGGTTGAGTTCAAAGTGCTTTAATTATTTTCTGGTGATTCAATGGTTTACGTTATTATTTATAACAATGTTATTTGTGTCTTTCAGTTTGTTTTGTTTTTGGAAGACGAGGGCCTATGACCATAACTAATGACAGTATGTTTCACTCTTCATGTTTTTAAGGCAGCTTAGATATCTGGATCATCTCTGTATTCTCCATAATGTCTAGTGGATACAGTAGGCACTCAACCAATGTTCAATAAAGAGGATACATTATCATTTACCGTGTGTTCATTTCTGTGTAGTTAGAAACCAAGCTGGGTCATTATTTTGTTATGTTTTCAGTTTGACTGAAGAATAGACAAATATTTAACTTGAGGTGTAAAAAGAGGAATTGCTTTCCACTACAAAGCTGTTTGTTCTGAAACTAGCAAAGAACAAAGCACCTTTCTTTAAAAACAAACAAGACATGGTTTATCCAAATAAACATTTCCTAAATTTCCCCTAAATAAGTTTTAAGTTATCCTATGTAAGTAACTTGTGCTTTATAGTAGCTCAAAATTTACCGACATGAGGGGCCCAGATGAATCAAAAAGGAATGCCAGAATTTTAAATGTGCAAATTGAAAAGAAAAAGGAATTCTAGTTAATTTTGACATTATGAAAGATAAAAAATTATAAAGTCTATCAATTTAGACTTTAACTTTGTACAATTTTAATTCAGTTATTTTAACTTTTAAGATAGAAAAATTAAACACTTTAGCTTTCAATTTTTTATATTTATTTTTATTTATTTTTATTTTTTTTTGCGCTATGCGGGCCTCTCACTGTTGTGGCCTCTCCCGTTGCGGAGCACAGGCTCCGGACGCACAGGCTCGGCGGCCATGGCTCACGGGCCCAGCCGCTCCGCGGCACGTGGGATCTTCCCGAACCGGGGCACGAACCCGTGTCCCCTGCATCGGCAGGCGGACTCTCAACCACTGCGCCACCAGGGAAGCCCCAATTTTTTATTTTTAAAAATAAAATTTTAGTAGTTAATACTTTTAATTTTAAAAAAATAGTTTTTAAGTCATCCATAACAATAACAGTCTGGCTGGATTCATAGCTCTTGGAAAATAGTTTAATAAACCATTTCTTGACATCAGTAATATCAATACACAAATTGATTGCAGGCTTTTAGAGCACCAGGCATTGTGCTAAGCACTCTAGGTACGCTGCCTCATTTAATCTTTACTCCATTTTAGTCGCAAGGAAACAGGCTCAGTGAAGTTAAAACATAGCCATGGTCATAGTGTTAAGAAGACTGGAACTTGGGTCTGAAGGATTCCAGGTGTTTAAAAGCACTCTCTCACTCTTCCCAAATGTACATACATTTCTCAATACAGCTAATTTTTTTTTTCTCCTTTCTTTCATAGTCACTTGAAATGAAGCAACTTGAGAAGAGCTTGTGGTAAGTATAAACAGGTGTTTGTTGTTTTTGTCTTTTGTGGGGTTTTGCATTTTTTCTCCTAGATACCTGAATCATTTAAATCAAGTTTTTAAGTCTCCAAACACCTTCAGTGTCCTAGAAAGAGACCATTTTATTCTTGCTAAGTCATCTATATCCAGAAAGGAAGAGAGATGGTTGACAGATGAAGGCTGCTCTCAGTCATTTGCTGTTACTAATATTAGTGTTTTCATTACTCAGTCCTGACGCAGCATTTTCTTTAATTCTCACAGCAAAAACAGTTCTTCTAATCAGTTTCAGTTATGTAAGTAAGTTTTGTTGTCTATTGAGTAACTTCTCTATGATCTCTCTTTTCATTTTTCGCCACTGCAGAGCACTGAGGCGAAAACAGCTTTCTGTGTCTTGTCAAAGGCTGGATGCTTGATCTTAGGGCAGACAGCCAAACTTCCTCAAGGTGAAGCCAAGATAATGAAAGGGAAAGCCTATGGTTTGGGGATTTTGATAGTCACCGATAGCCCCCAAAATGCTGACCAAAGCTTTACTTTGTGGTTATGCAAAAACTTCACTTGTGCTAAACTCATTTCTCCGACTGGATAAATATAAGTTGGGATCATTCTTGCAAGCTTTCCCAAGGTTCAAATATTTTAGTTAGTTCTTATCTGTGGAAGCATATTTCATGTCTATGGCACTATAAACAATGGGTTGATTTGGCCTATTCATTCTTTTTTTGTTCTTAGTATTTATTTGGTTGCACTGGGCGGGATCCTTAGTTGTGACTTGTGGGCTCCTTAGTTGCGGCACATGGGCTCCTTAGTTGCAGCTTGCCGGCTCCTTAGTTGTGGCTTGCAGCCTTTTTAGCTGCGGCATGCAGGCTCCTCAGTTGTGGCATGCGAACTCTTAGTTGCAGCATGCATGTGGGATCTAGTTCCCAGACCAGAGATCAAACCCGGGCCTCCTGCACTGGGAGCATGGAGTCTTAACCACTGTGCCACCAGGGAAGCCCCTGGCCTATTCGTTCTTTTATAACAGTTTCCTTTATTATCATGAGGATCCAAACCCATAGCTGCTTAATCAGAGCTCATAAATAAACTGATCATGCTTTCACATACTAGAGGCTGTTCTGGGAGTGAGACCAGTGAAAAACAGGGAAAAATTAAATGAAAGAAAATAATTCAATACAGCTGGGCTCAAGTCCAGATTGAAATCCAGCGGTGGCTGAATTCAGTTGTTCAAACTCCCTCACCTCTGATGTTTGTATTTGGCCTTACACATTAATGAGAGTTATCATTTCCTTAAAAGTACATGGAGGTTCATGGAAGGCAAATAATTGAGCTCAGATTTTTTAAAATTATAATTTGTTTATTTGGAATAGGTAATAATATGATTCAAAAGTCAAAACCAATAAAATTCTCCCACTATAAACCCATATGCCACCCCAAAGGCAAGCGGTTTTAACAGTTTCAGATGCATCTTTTCAGATATATATTTTTTGCATATACAAGGAAATATGTATCTATATTTTTTCCTTTCATAAGTGCAAAATTTTTATCTGAAAGGATGCATAGTGTACATAATATACAAATTAAGTGTACACAGTATACATACTACTTATTGTGAAAGTAAATGCTCATAGTATATGTGCTGTTGTATACCTAATTAATATAATTACAAAGTGTAGCATATTGTACTCTATCTTGGAGATCTGTTTCATGTCAGTACAGAAAAGAACTTCCTTATTTTTTGTTGTGGCTGTCTAATACAGTATTCTGTTGTTTGGATGTGCTACCACATTTATTTAACCAGTTCCCTATTGATGGACATTTGGGTTGTTTCCAGTGTTTTGCTATTATAAATAAAGTTGCAATAAATATCCTTAGGCATATGCCATTTTGTACATATGAGAATATAGCTGTAGGGTAAATTTCTGCAAGTAAAATTTCTGGGTCATTTATAAGTTGATAGATATTGCCAAATTATCCTTTTCAGGGTTGTATCAAGTAAATGTAAGGGATCACAGATTTTCTTCCATTGTTAAATTTAACCTGTATGAAAAGAAACTGTTTTCCACACTGCTATTATCTGAATGTTTGTGCCCCACCTCCCAATTCACATGTTGAAATTCTAACCCCCAAAGATGAGGTTATTAGGATGAAGGAGCCATTGGGAGGTGCTTAGGTTATGAGGGTGGAGCTCTCATGAATGGGATTAGTGTTTTTATGAAAGAGACCCCACAGAGATCCCTTGCCCCTTACACCATGTGAAGACACAGTGAGAAAGTTCCAGCTGTGAACCAGGAAGAGGGTCTTGGCTGGAACACAGCCACGTTGGCACCTTGATCTTGGACTTCCTGGTCTCCAGAAAGATGAGAAATAAATTCTGTTTATAAGCTACCAATCTGTGGTATTTTGTTATAGCAGCCCAAATGGACAAAGACACATACCATCAGAGTTAGGCATCTTCTCCACTCTCCAGGGTCCAAGTTGAATCAAGCTTCCTTGGTGAAGGCTTTCTAACCCTTACTATTTCCTCCCTCCTCTATTTCACAGCATTTGCTGTCCTCTCTTCTCACTGTCTTGAGACATTTTTTAAAAGTCTCATCTCTAACACTTGATTTATTACTTAATTCTTCCTAAATTTATATATCATTTCCTCAGTGAGACTGTAAGCTCCATGATAGCATAAGCCACATTAAGTATCTTTGACTCCCCTACAATGCCCTGTAAATGCCTGGCATGTAGATGTCCAATGAGTTACCTGACCCACTGAGATGTTTGTAATGGAACTGTGGGAAATGGGAGTGGAATTTCAGGTTATAAAGTGGTACTTTCTAGGTTTCAGCTTTGGCATGGGCTTGGGGAGGAAAATTGACCCTCAGGCAACAAAGAGGGAGAGAAGAGGTGGAGGGACATACACAGAGAAAAATCAGATTAATATGTTGAGGTATGACACAATCCTGCCATAAAATCTTAATCTGGTAAACCATTTACTTCTTGAGAATTTTCCTGCCCCAAAATGTAGGCTCTGGAACACTGTCCTAACTCAGTTTTGCCACCATTGCAGTAATCCCCAGGGGTCTCAAAGTGTGAATATGAGAGTGTGTGATCCTTTGGCTGGTCTCCAGCCTAGAGATTATTGCAAGTTTAGAGACAGGGTGGATCTTCACCTCCCTTTACCTCCCCTTCAACCAGGATGCTGCTGCCTATTTCCTCAGGCCTATCCTTGCAGTGGGTAACTCTTCTTAACATTTTTTTTTTCTTTTTTTTTTTTCTTTTTGCGGTATGCAGGCCTCTCACTGTTGTGGCCTCTCCCGTTGCGGAGCACAGGCTCCGGATGCGCAGGCCCAGCGGCCATGGCTCACGGGCCCAGCCGCTCCGCGGCATATGGGATCCTCCCAGACTGGGGCACGAACCAGTATCCCCTGCATCGGCAGGCGGACTCTCAACCACTGCGCCACCAGGGAGGCCCTCTTCTTAACATTTTTGACCTCCCATCCCCCTCTGGATCATCCCCTGGTTTGCCACGTGGACTGAAAAGCTCTGATGAGGAATTAAATCCTGGGGCCATGGATGAGATTTCACTCCACACTCGAGGCTGCTGCCCATCTCCCCAGCTTGACTCTCTCCTTGGTGAGATTGTATTAGTCACTTTCATTTTCTACAAAAAGAGATCTCCTAGAGAGGTCACATTGACTGGAAGGAGGAGGTTGAGGATCTGTTTACTGATAATATTTCCTTGAATGGAAATGCATATTCAGAACTCCTGCCCCCCATGTTGCATCTTTATACTATAATATCTGCAGTCAGATCATAAATTGGTAGAAAATGGAGTCCAAATACGATAGATTCACAACAATAAGAAACTGAGAAGTGTATATCTTAGCCAATGTTCCACAACTTACTCTCCTCCATTCAAGATTAATGTCATAGTCTTACATATATAACTTTTTTTTTTTTTTTTGGCGGTACGCGGGCCTCTCACTGTTGTGGCTTCTCCCATTGCAGAGCACAGGTTCCGGACGCGCAAGCTCAGCAGCCATGGCTCATGGGCCCAGCCGCTCCGTGGCATGTGGGATCTTCCCGGACTGGGGCACAAACCCGTGTCGCCTGCATCGGCAGGCGGACTCTCAACCACTGCGCCACCAGGGAAGCCCCATATATAACATTTAAATGGCCATTTTATATTTTTATGTTGAGGGAAAATATTTAAGTAAATAATCAGCAAGAATTATAATAAAAACTCTATTTAAAAAAAAAAAACCTTCCCAGGACTTCCCTGGTGGCACAGTGGATAAGACTTCATGCTCCCAGTGCAGGGGGCCCGGGTTCAATCCCTGGTCAGGGAACTAGATCCCACATGCATGCCACAACTAAGAGTTCACATGCCACAACTAAGGAGCTCTGGAGCCGCAACTAAGGAGATCTATGTGCCACAACTAAGGAGCCCACAAGCTGCAACTAAAGAGCTCGCCTGCCGCAACTAAGACCTGGTGCAAACAAACAAATAAATAAATAAATAAAAGCTTCCCATAATTTCACTGTAATTATGCAGTTACTTATTTTTGCCTTTTTAATGCTCCAGTTTTCGTTAACTTTCCGGATTTGGTAGCTCCAGGTAAACATGGTGCACTTTTTTGGTACACTTCGTCACCAGCCCATGACATTAAATGAGATAATGTGTGTAATCCCAGTGCCTGACATACAGTACATGCTCAATAAATGGTAATTATTATAATTATTAATGATAAAACCCCACCACTAACAATTGCTTCAGTTTGGTCAAACTTTAACCTCCTTTAAAATATAAATAATTCTGGAAATATTTATATTATATAGGAGTAATTTGATTTGTAGTATTAATTCCCTTGAAACTTTGTGGGCCTGGAGTAGGAAAAAATTATAAAAATGGCATCTACCTTCACAAATTTGGTCAGGGATATCTACAGTGAAAAAGCTAATTTTGAATTCTAAGTTTTAAAATAGTAGTAATCTATAATTTTCTAAAATATTTAGATAAAAATATTTGGTCCACTTATGGCAGATAGTCACATGCTTGTAAAAGGGATTGGAGTAAAAGCTTAATGACAGCTTATGGTACATTCTCAAGCTAACTTTCCTACAGTATGGACCCTTCTAGTGTCACAAAATTCCATCCAGAACCATGACCACCAAAGCCAGCCAGGAAGATTGATCAGAAAGGTGAAATATACTGATGCCAACCATGCATTTTTATTGCTTTCATTGCCCAGCAGTGGCATAAACATTATACCATCATCATTTCTACAAAGATACTGATACTTTCTTTAGAACCATCTAGAATCTGACATATATTCTTAGAAATAGTCATCATTGTCTTTTGAGAGTGTCTGATTTAGAGAAATGATCAAAAGTCTCTTTAAAGTAAGCCTGATGACTAAGTAATTAAATTAGTTGACATTAAATCTTACTGTCCCACCCTGAACCAGGCCTTAATCCTCAACTTGACTTCAATCTAGGTTTCTCACTTCCTTTCCAGAACCTGATGATTGAAATACATCCAGCTTCGTATGCGTGGGCTTGCATATCCATGTCTACTGATCTGAGAAGAGTACTCTCGTAAAGGAAAGCCCCTTCATTTCCCTATAGTTCTCTTGAAGACCACTCCTCTCTCATCTCCCTTCCCTCAGATCTTCAATTTGGACAACATAATTTTGACTCTTTTCTTGGTATTGTCCTAAAGGAAGCTATCAAGTGAGAGAGGATGAAAATTTTCAATGCATTCTTTAAAAACTTCTTTTGATATTTTTTTCATCACACAGGATGCAAGAGTATGCTGTGTAAACATAGAAGCTATGAAAAAAAGAACTAGGAAGGTAGCTGAAGATATTCCAAGTAACTGTCTCCATCAGGATGTTGAACTGGGAATGGTCTTACAAAAATGTAGAAAACAAGAAAATAGATGTGGGTGCACTGAAGAACAAAATAAATAAGAATATTTTATTAAATTAATGCAGGTGTAAACAGTGACAATCCACTGCAGAACTAGATATCATCTCTGCCTATATCATTTACAATGAAACACAAGACAAAGGGATAAAGTGCCTTACAAATCCCATACCACAAGAAGGCATTAAGATTTAGGAATGGAGTAAATAGACTTTACGTCTTGCTGAACCAGAATCCTCACTTGTACTTCACACAAACAAAGGATACTGTCACTCAAACAAGGGATATTGTGCAAATGAACATGTACAAAAAGATAACAGGAAAAATTCTATTGGAGATTCTGTTTCTTCAGCCTTGACATGTGGCAAAGCAAAGAAGGTCTTCCTTATCAGTGATCCAGGTAAATGGCCAAGAGGGAAGAAATACTCTGGGACCTCCTGAGAGGGCATCTGAACTTTTGGAAAGCAATGTCTTAGGAGGCCTGTGTAGTGGTGAGAACTGGTGGGACTCAAGGGTTCAGGCACAGCTCACAGGCATCACAGGCCTTTTCTGGCACAGATGAAGGTCTAGGGTCAAGGTACTTGACTGGAATTTCCAAACAGAACATGTAATTTTGCAAGTGCAACATTGAATTCAAGTTTATACTCAAGAGAAAACAGAAAAAAACAAGTTCCAGACATGATTCTGTCATACAGACTTAGCAATAAAGTCGTCCTTTAGGGCCAGGTTGACCCCATGTACCCTGGAAAATCCATTTTGAGAAACACATTCTCTCTCTGAGAAACACAAAACAAACCAAATCCAAATACAGTCATAGAGCAAGTACTTGACAAATGCTGGTTGTCTAAATGTAGATGTAGTAACTCTTTAGTATGTACCACATCATATGAAAGATACTAAGAGACTATGGAAAAGATGACCTAGAAAAAACAAGACATAGTACCCAGCCTCTGGGAACTTCAAATTTGTTCTGTCTACTATCTAAGAAATAGTATATTAAATAAAAATAGCAAAGGGCACAGCAGACACATAATGCATTACCACTTATGTGAAAGAGCAAAAACTAAAAATATACACACATTTTACAAACATTTCCACATATGTTCATAGAATATCTTTAGAAGACAAATAAACAAAAGACAAGTGTTGTTGCTTCTGGAAAGGGAAACTAGATGAGTAGGAGGATGGAATAGAGACTTTTTAATGTCTCCTACTGGACTTTTTGAATTTTGAATCATGAAAAAGTATGAATTCAAAATTCAATTGCATTTAAATAAAAAAGAAAACTGCTAGGAAATACTAGGTACTATATAAATAAACATCAAATTGCATGGCAAAGGCAAACAAATCAGGGGTAAATATAGTGATAGAAAAGGAATTCAAGAGCTGTTTTCCACAGTTTTAAAAAATCTGACATCTCATAAACTAAAATTGCTTTGATTATTAAAATGTTTAAGTATTTTCAACTGTCCAGGAACACACTGGCTGGCTACCCAGAGCGTCCCCTCCTTTGGCAGCATTTCTAGACTTTCCTCCTCATACAAGCATTCTTCTCGAACACGTTATACTATGATAATGCACCACGTTGTAGCAATACGTTTTCTTACTGCTGTCCCCATCATACTATGAGCTCCTCGAGGGGAAGTGCTTTATCTTGCTCACATCTGTATACTCTGCCTGGCACAGTGACTGACATGGTAGGGCGCTTCCTAAATGTTCACTGAATGAATGAATTTCTTAAAGTAAAACAGAGCCGTAAATTGTATTCTAAAAGGACAGTGGGTAAAAAAAAATTTTTTAATTAAAAAAAATGTTAAAAAGAATGTGCATATGTGTATAACTGAGTTACTTTGCTGTACAGCAGAGATCGGCACAACATTGTAAATCAACTATACCTCAATTAAAATAAATAAATAGTAAAAGGACAGTGGGTGACGGTCTCAGAAATCTGAGGTCTGCTGTTTATTGTCTTGGGCAAGTTATTTTATCTCTGCTCCCTCAGCTGTGAAATGGGTAGAATAATAGTGCTTGCTACAACACAGCTGCTACAGGGTTGAAATGAGATTATGTGTACACACAGTTGTAAAGCTGATACTTAAACATAACACATTTTGGTAATGTATCTTACTTTGAGGTCTGAGAATAAGATTATCCAAGTCAAAGTATCAATGGGTTAAATAAGGTAATATCCTATACAAACCAATGGTTTGTTCTCTATGGTCCCTATGTGCCGATAGTTATAGAGGATATCAAGCAACTTACAAATACTATATTTTGCTGGACACACACAAGTCATCAAGCACTAAGTTTGGTCTGGTGACATAATTTTAACTTCTAATACAGCATATTTTCAAAAGAAATCACTCACAACCACACTCACATGACAAGACCCCACAGACTCAAAATAAATAAAAATAACTCATACTTAAGTACTGTTGCAACACTGGGACTCTCAATTACCCAGAAGACAAATCAACACTGAGTGAAGGCAAAGGGCACTTCTGCAGGAACTGACCATTAAATCAGGGAATCTCAACCTGTTTTCCTAGGATGAGTGACGGATAATTTGCATGGGGATTTATCATTCAGAAGTGTCCTTTCTCCTTTTCATATGCATTGATGAGTCTCCCAGTCATTCTGAAGTACCAAGGTTTCCTTCCAGGTTAAGGCTACCTTTTTTACTCCTTCTTCCTTTGTTCTCTTCTTCTTTCCCAGCTTCCATTTTCAGAGCTTGGGCCTTTTAAGTTCTACATCATCTGCAGCCCACTGGCCCATTGCATGCCTCTGGTCATACCTAGCCCTGACAAACTCAAACCACAGGCTCAGAATCCCTGCTTTAAGATCAGAAGTTTCAATGTCGGGTTACGTCTCCTCAAATTGTGTATCTGGAGAGTGAAAATGAGAAACAAAAGTTATATTTGCTAGATGATATAATAAACTTGCAATAAGAGAAAGAAGCATATTATATTTATGTCCAATTCCCTTTACATGATAAAGTGTAACCAACCATCCTGGTTTGCCAGGAACTGTCCTGGTTGTGAAACTGAAAGACCCATGTTCTGAGAAAAACCTTAGTCCTGGGCAAACTGGGATGGTTTGTCACCCTAGGATGCTCCAAACAACACTCATTAATTAGCTTTACAACACAAATGAGCACTATGGACTACATAATGAAACATGCCTGAGCTTGTCCAAGGTAATTAGACTACTTTAAACTTGGGCTCATTGTGAAGTGTGGTTTCTAATTACATTAAAAAGAATTAGAAACCTTAATATAACTTTCCTCTTAGTTCAATCATCTGGGTGAGGTCTTTGTGGACTTCTACAAATGTAGACGTTTGTTGTGGAATGGATTTAAGTGAACAGGTTAAGAGTAAGGTTCTATAGTCAGACTAGTGGGCCCCAACGCCTTATTTTTGCCAGATTTGTGTTCTTGGGCAATTTATATTATCTTCTTGACCCTCTGTTTTCTCTACTATAAAGTGGGAATAATCCTAGGATAATAAATAAATAAATCCTCTTTGATTTTGTGGAGGGAGGAGATTGAAGTACTGCACATGAAGCAGTACCCACAGTGCCTGATACACGTTTTATCTATCTATCTATCTATCTATCTATCTATCCATCCATCCATCTATCTATCACCCATCCACATAAATCACTTTGGTCCCCTATTGCAGGGAGATGTTAGGATGCAGAGCAATAGAAACCTAACAGAGAGAAGCCGCCTCCTTCTCCCACCTCCGCAAAGAGCCATCCCTCTACTCTCCTTTGCCATCCCTAAATCTCAGACTGTGGGAATAGTTCTTATATCAGAGTTGTGAGGCAAAGAGGAGCCGGCAGTTCCAACAGTCAGCATTCTGTAAAATGAGGGAAGATTATGGCTGATAGCCTTCTCCTTGTTCCTTAACTTTTTGTTTACTTTTCCTTCAACTTCTGATCCCTGCTAATATTCTTACCATTTTGCTGCCTTGAGTTCATATCTCGGGTGCCACATTTTTCCATATCCATCATTCTCACTTGAAGAAAAAAGTTATTTTTATTTCCATACAACACAACTCTACATCCCACACAGTGACTCAAGTTTAAATCCCAGGTTCCTATGAAACATTTTTAATCCCTTAGGAAACCTGGTAGACTTCCGTATTCCAGGAGTCCCAACCCCTGAAGTTAATTCAACAGTTTAGGACACATGCTTTTGTTCCTAAATTTTCTTCAGGAGTATATACTTATATTTTCCATTCTTCCCCCAGAGATGTACCATATTCTGAGACACTTTATTATAGACTGGTTTTCTAGTCCTTTCTAATGCCAACTAATTATTTTTCACATGGAAATGCAAGTTGGCCACAGCCACTTCCTTGGACAAATCAAAGCCATCTCAGGTCTTCCTATCACTGAAACTTGATCCTTATATTCTGGCTGTCTCAGTTCTGTTAAGTACTTGTTCATTACAAGAAGCTGACCTCCACTCCCTCAATTACACCACTTTCCCAGATCCACCCACCTCTTAAGGGGTTGTAGGGAATTTCTCAACAACTATTGGAATTCCCTTCCATTTTCCACTTCCCTATTTGTCATCATCAGATCCTTTGGTGTACTTCTCAAAGTACTGGGGAAATGTTCGCTCTGAATCATCTTAAAATGAAAGGAACTTATTTGAATAGCCACGTTTTCCTGAATTTTAATTGCCCCCTTGGGTAAATAGAGAAATACACACATTAAAATTATTTTGAAATCTATATAACACCCTCAGCCAGAAATCTTGCAAACTACTCTATGGTAAAAGTATCACTGCTCTCCATAAAGAACTATTTTTATTATTTAAAGGTCCCAGAAACCAGCTCAATATAACAGTGCAACTAATGCTAGACAAATTCAACTGAAACCAACAGGCATTTAGCTTTTTCTCTTCTGTAAGTCTGTGGTTATTTGCATGACGGAAAGAAATTGTTTAACAGTTGGTCTTCTTCAACCTCCATACACAACCTTTCTCTCACCATCTTCACCCAGCAATCCTGCACAGCTTCACTATAATTGCTATCAAACAGTGGAGTGTCTTTGTGCTACCTTGCAGAGGCAAGTCAGGTTTGCTTGCAGCCATGATCCAATTCTCACTCCCTTGGAAATGTTACTACAAGTGTTCACTGCCGCCCTTCAATGAAGTGATACTGCAGAACAGTAACTAAAAACCTACTTTGCATAACTGAAAGTTGGCCCTGGAAGGGAAAGCTAATAGGAAACCATTTGATAAATCACTGTTTCCTGCTGGGGGCACCCCTAGCATTTTGGGTAGAAAAGCTCCCTGTTACATGCGACTGTCCTGCAGATTACAGGAGATTTAGCATCCCTGGCTTGGCCCACTAAGTGCCAATGTGACAACAGTAGCACTCTCATACACTTCTCCTCAACCCCAATGGAGACTATTACAATAAAGGAAATACCATCTCTTTTTAGACAGAAGATGATTGTCAGGGTTACACTAAGGAACAACAGGAGAGCTCCCAGAATCACCAAGTGAGTCCTCTTTTTTGCTGGATCTGGATATGGTTCTGAAAAACAAAACAAAATAAAAAGAAACTGACTAAAGATAAAATCTTCTTTGGAAGGGGCCAAGAGAATAATCATCTTTGAAGCTTAATTTAGGATAGTATTAGGTTAATTTTCTTAAATACTATAAGTTCCTTTCCAGTGAGTGGCTGGAATGGTGAGATACCTCAGATATGAAAATGGGAGCAGCATGGAAAAGTGGAAGCAGCCCAAGCTTTGGACAGATGAACCTGGGGTTAAGTTCTGCTGCCACTCACTAGTTTTGAGATCTCCAGTAAGTCCTTTAACCAGCCTAAAAAATGGAAATGATAATGAAATTTTTGTGAGGCTAATGTTTATAAAGTGCTTTTCACAGGGAGTGGCAACTCAATATTATATGGTAGCCTTGATTATTTCACTTCCTGCATTCCTTAATATAAAAGGTAGCAGCCTACTGCACATGGCAAAGATGGAACATGAAGGCCAACTGGCATTGTCAAAGAGCTCCTGCTTCCCCGTATCTGTGGCCACGATTGGGACCATTGTTTGCTATCTTTTCTTTCTCCACAGTGTGAACATCTTGGGACATCTAATCATTGGCACCTCTCACCAACCTGTCTCCAGTCCCATGCAGGAAGAAAAGGGGTCTTACGGCACATGATGCTCAGAGACTGCTAACTCCCACCTCCCACCATTAGCCATGATCCATGACTACCTAGTTCAAGCTTTAAAGCTGTAGTCAGCTTTTCTCTAGTAGCTTGCAGTTTACAAAGCCTGTTAATAACTTTATGAATTAGGTGTGCCATTTTTTATTTTTTAAATCCCCAGGTTACAGATGAGGAAACAGATTTTGAGCAGTTAGGTGAGTTAACCCTAGGTTTTCCCACAAGTAAGTTATCATAAAATAGTTTTTAAATGGCAGGAACCTATTATACTAATGCAGCTCCTACCAAAGTGATTCACACCCCAGTAAGAGCATCTCTTTAATTTTCTAAACTTCCTTTGTTCTTTTTGTTCATAGGACCACCCTGGATTGTCTTTTCGTATTGTTTACCTTTTCTATTCAATTTTTTATTTGTTTTCTCTGAAGTACCTAAGCTTTACTGTCAACATCTAGTGGGGGAGAGAGTGGTGAGAAGTGCCTCTGAGAAGCAGACAATATAAACCTCTGGGTTTATATTGGGTTGGCCAAAAAGTTCACTCGTTTTTAAGTAAAAATAAAAGACACATTTTTCATTTTCACGAAGAACTTCATTGAACAACGTATTCACTAACCGAACGAACTTTTTGGCCAACCCAATATTAACATCATGCTCTCAAGGCTCACTTTCTCTAAAGGTCTGAGCCTCTCACCAGACTGTATCCTGCCTTACCCACTTCTATAGGAGAGTGAGATAAAAATAAAATAGTTGATTCTGCGCAAAAAAGAGTCTCAAATTATTTTCATACACCATAGCTTGTGTATTCCTATGACGGTGTTGCCCAATAGGTTATAACTATATAAGAAAAATGAAACACACAGAAGTCGAGTTGCTTGCCCAGGGACACACAGCCTTATATCTTACACACTAAGCAGACTACCTTGGAGAAGGCAGATGGGGAGGAAGGATCTCTCCCATTTGAAATAAGATAGGAAAGTACATTCCATTTGTTTCCTGCCACAGAAACCCTGGAAAGAAGGAAACAGCTCTGATGTGCTCAGATTTGGATTCCTGAAACTTGGCCTGAGTTGAGTCTTCCTCTCAGGTGCTGCCCTAGATCCCCCAGCCACAAGAGCATGTCCTACATAAAATGAGATTGCCTGTTTTATTATCTACTTCCTGGAGAGGGTTAACTGAGTCCCCAATGCCTGGCACATACTGCATATTCAATAAATATTTGCTGAAGGTTTATTAAGTAGCAATATGACTTGGATGAATGGAGGTGAGGAAGTAGGATGCATTTTGTAAATACAGTGTTATTCATTCATTCAACAAACAATGAAAGCTTACAATGAGCAGGCATCAGGCTAGGTACCAAGGGACAGTACTAGGCACATTTTAATTGAGACATTCATAATATTACCTGGGATGACCAACTCAGCTGTACTGTTTTCCTCATGACCTAATCTCCGAAAAATGCAGTAGAAAATCTCGTTAGCTGTTGTGTTGATTCTTAGTGTGCTGGTCACATTGAAAAGCTTCTCCTCCCTCTTGGAACTGGTGATGGTGGTTTTGCCACTCAGGACTTGGTGGTCACTGCTTGTCCAGATGACTTCAGCCTCAGGGTAACCCTCAGCCTGACACGTTAGTTCATGTTCAGAGGTGACTGGATCCACAGAAATTGTCTGGTTGATTTTGCGGTATGGAGCTAGGTCATGAGCAAAAAGAAGGCATGGCTTTCACTTAGCACAGAAATAGACATGTGGCTTGGTCTTGCCTACCTTAGAAAGAACACCTATTCAGGTTGTTCTCAGAGAAATAAGCTTAATGTTCAGATGTTTCAGCAGTGGGGAATGCCTGGTAGTTCTGCCTCAACTCTTCCACTCATACTTGGGCCAAGTTTGGACTTAAACGAACAACTACCTTGCTATAAAAAACATATTGTTATTTTTATTGAGCTCAAAGTATTGATAAATGTATAGAATAATTAAAAGAGAATTGTCATCTTTAAACCAGTAGTCTTTCTATCTAAATATAAAATATGTTTGTCCATTTACTCGTCTTTATATGTTTCGCAGTAAAGTTTTACAGTTTTTACAAAGGGCCAAATTCTTAAATTTATTATCTCTTTGTTGATGTAAACCTGTCTTTATAAACATGAACATCTCCAGCTGTTCAGTACTGTTTTTCTTAGACTTTATTTAATAAATAGAAAATCTCATTTTGATGGGCCATTCACTTTTCCAGTTTTAGGTAAATGATCAGAAATTAGGTATGAAAATAGTATCACGTCATTGTAAAAGTTGATACGTGCTCCTGCATGATAATTTTTAAAGTTTAAATGCATTTTAAAAAATTTTACAATAGTTTTAGATTTACAGAAAAGTGCAAAGATAGTACAGAGTGCCCACATACCTCTCTCCCAGTTTCCCCTATTGTTACCATCTTACATTACCACTGTTCTTTCATCCTAACTAAGGAACCAACATTAGTACAGTATTATTAACTAAACTTTATACTTTGTTCCATTTCACTAGTTTTTCCTAATGTCCTTTTTCTGTTCTAGGATCTCATCTAGAATACCATATTATGATACTTACTTTTTAAACTTTTATGCTGGTTATTTTAATAAATCATTTAATTATACTCAAGGAAGAAACTTTGATTAAATTTTAGATCATAAGTTTGGGACCCTTTTAGGATTAAGTTACCAGATGTACTAAATATTCTAGTAGATTATTTAGTGCATTTACAATGCCTAAGATCTTTTTCATGTTTATTCATGATAAGTATGTTAACATGTTATTATTCTGTTGGCATAATTTTTTATTTTACTCCTAATATTTTAGTGTAACCACTAATGGTCCACCTAGAGCCTTAATTCTCCATTCCTTTACTAAAGACACAACAATGGCTTTGTGATATGATATATTCACAGAGATTTAATACAATACAGCCAGGGGCCTCCCTGGTGGCGCAGTGGTTGAGAGTCCGCCTGCCGATGCAGGGGATACGGGTTCGTGCCCCGGTCTGGGAGGATCCCATATGCCGCGGAGCGGCTGGGCCCGTGAGCCATGGCCGCTGGGCCTGCGCATCTGGAGCCTGTGCTCCGCAACGGGAGAGGCCACAACAGTGAGAGGCCCACATAACGCAAAAAAAAAAAAAAAAAAAAATACAATACAGCCAGGATCAAACAAAACTGAAATAATATTATGTTCAATGAAAACATTGGAAATCAACATAATTACAATTTCAAAACATATAAATAATGGTTCTCATGAGTACTTGAATCCTCAACCTTTATCTATTATATTTAAGCATTCTTTTAAAAAGGAATCCACTGATTATACCTCATGAAATAATATTACCATAACAGGTTCTAATTCATATAGCACATAGCTTGATTTTTGGACAATTAAAATTCCAAGCCTAAAATCAGAGTTAATAGTAAACTTTAAGGGTAAAATGTTTGCTTTTTTACCCTTTGATTATTATTTTTAATGGAATAAGAATAAAGGAGAATGTTGTTTCATGCCTGGGCATATGTATAAATGTACTGTACCTTTAAGGGCCCAACAAATTAGCAGATTCATTCTACTCACTGATTAGACATCCATTTCATTAGTCTCTCAAGTGGAGCACATGTATTTGGGTTTAAGAAGAAAATATTAGAACCTCCACTTATATGTATTTTTATCATAATAATTAAGAAATAATCTAAGCTTAATAAGATTTACTGATTGACACTGGGCCTCACTTTGTCTTAAAGGAATAGGGGAGTTTTATAACACCTAAGGGAGGACAGTGACTTGTTTGGGATTATTATAGATATTCAGGTTCTCTCATATAATTTTTAAAAAAATATTTATTTATTTAGCTGTGTCAGGTCTTAGTTGTGGCATGCGGGATCTAGTTCCCTGACCAGGGATCGAACCTGGGCCCCCTGTGTTGGGAGTGTGGAGTCTTAGCCACTGGACCACAGGGAAGTCCCTCTCACCTAATTTTAACTAAACTAACCTGCTTACAAAATGAACAACTAATTAAAAGGTTTCCCACAAAGAAACTGAGGATTGAAGATATTACCAATAATTCAAGCAAAAACCGAAAGGAAATGGCAAGAGTGATACTTCTTACCATGACTTTATGAAGTAAAACAACAAGTACTTAATTGAATCTGACAAGGCATTGGTTAAAAAACCTTAGGATTGTCAAGACCATCCATTTTTGTTAATGATAAATTTCACCTAAGATATATTATGCCTTGAAATATTAGCTAATTATAGTGAAGCATCATAATTAGTAAGACATTGAAAATATTGTTTATTAAATTTTCATTTCATCTTTTTAAAATTTCTATTTTTGTACATTTATAGAATGTGCAATGTATTAGGTTGAACCATATGAAATTGGTGGTATTCAATGTCTTTTGCCTTTAAAAATGTCAATTTCTGATGATACAACATATATTAGCACAAGTATATTCTTTATAAACACACACATACATATATTAGTTTAACATGTTTTACTGATGGGGTAGGTAATCGAAAACACTTGCAGACTCCTGGTTTACTAGATCTATAGTACACATGTTCTAATGCAACTATTACATCCAGACAACGAAAAGCTAACAGTAGTTTTGAAGTCACTATGCAACTCAGGGCTTCCCCGGTGGCGCAGTGGTTGAGAGTCCGCCTGCCGATGCAAGGGACACGGGTTCGTGCCCCGGTCCGGGAAGATCCCACATGCCACGGAGCGGCCGGGCCCGTGAGCCATGGCCACTGAGCTTGCGCGTCCGGAGCCTGTGCTCCGCAACGGGAGAGGCCACAACAGTGAGAGGCCCGCGTAACGCAAAAAAAAAAAAAAAAAAAAAAAAAAAAAAAAAATATATATATATATATATATATATATATATATACATATACAACTCAATACACACTTTGGAGGTACAAATACAGGAAATAAACCGGTTGTTAAGGGCACAGACTTCAGAGCCCGATTGCTTGAGTTTAGAACCTGGTTTCAACACTTAATAGTTTAATGAACTTGGCAAATTACTTAATTTCTTTGGAGCTCAGTTTGCTCATCCATGAAATGAGAAGAATAACACCACATATCACTGACTCTTAAGATGTCACCTACTGAAAGACACACTCAGATTTCAGAGATAGTAAAAATCTTAGACATGATAAAGCTCCTACTCCACAGAGTCGTTTGAGGATTAAATGAGATAATATAGGCAAAGTGCTTAGGAGAGGGCCTGGCACATAAGTACTATATAAGTGTTAATTACTACTGCTTTTACTGCTAGAGCTGCTCTTCCTCTTCTTACTACTACCAAAGTGCACTCATGTGGTATTCTTTAGAAAGTATTGACAGTTCCTGATGAACAGCCTTGGAAATAAATTTTCATATATCCAAACCTGTTCATGTTTCAAATTTTTTAGGCTTATCCTATTTGAGGAAATATGCCATTCACTCATTCATTCAACATATATATTTTTGTGGGTTCTTATCACATTACTACTCTTATATGCCAAGTCCTAGGGATACAGTAATAAATAAAACAGATCAAATCTCTGCCTTTGTGGACTATATATTCTAGAAGAAGGAGAGAGATAATAAACAAAATATGTAGGTACATTTATATGATATATTACATGATATATTAGATGGGGATTTAATAATGCTACAGGGAAAACTTAAACAGGGCTGGTTGGTGAATTTGGAGGAGAGATGGAATGATAGCAGTTAATCCTTGGTCCATATGAACAAATTAGCTTTATCAGGATAACTATACATACTTTGTTCTTTCAGTGCCTCATCCCATTTAAGTTCTTGAAAGTAGAAATGGGCACTTCATTTTCCCTGCTATTAGATTCAGTGTTTAAGGAAGAATAACACTTTCAACTGAAAGTCAGATGCGTGAGAGTCTGGTATTTAAACAAACATGAAAGGTGCAATAACACCAAAGTGATAACAATTGAGTTAATCTAAAACTAAACTCTTTCAAATTTCAGTTTTGAAATGCTTCACCTTTAAAATCCCATGGTGAGTAAACTCCCTATGGGGAAGCTGTGTTACCACATGTTTGCAGTGATGGGAAGCGAAGCCCAACAGCGTTACTGTGAAATCGTTTGCATATGGAGGTGACTCAGGAGTTCTACTTCCCTGGGTTGTAAAGCTCATGCAAGCTGGCCACCACACTTCTTTGGTGACACTGCCTCAGTGCAATTGAAGCTTGGTAGCTGACTTGCTTTCAGTGCAGCTCAACTTGACCTCCAAGACCACTATGTGCAAATGACAACTAGATGGACTGGGACTAGGATGCCAAATTAGTAATTTATAGTACAAAATGGAATGGTCAAACAAATCACATCCTCAAATCTGGTTGGTCATCTGCTTTCCTCCATCAAGGATCCCTCCTTGGAAAAACCATCAGTGCCAAAAGATTTCCCATTGTGTCAAACCACAGCAAAGGAAATCACAAATCCACAAGGGACATTACAGAGCCCAGATAACCTGGAAGAACACCCTTCTTCACTACAGGGACAGCTTTTCCACTCTCTGCATACTCCCTACAGACTGATGAGAGACTTCTTCTGGAAGCAGAGACATATACTCTATACTTCCTTCTAACCGACTGCCAGGCTTATGCTCTTCCTCCCCACCCTAGATCCAGCAATGCTGGCTGTTCATGGAGCTAAGTCTTGATAATTTCTTTAATGCCTTGAAACACAGTATGCCTGATATTTGCTGATGGACTGAAGAAAAGTTAAAAATCCCAACTTGGGATCCCATCAGCTTGCTTTCATGAATATCTGTTATGGAGAAGCATATGGTAAGATACAATTAAATTAAATCTACCTCACAAGACAAGCGACATTTTGACAACAGTAGCATTAACTGAGCCAGAATCAGAGACCCAGCAATGTACCATAAAACAGATGCATTTCTCCTAATTCCTATATAATTTTGATTTTGACTTTATAATGATTAGTTACCCCTTTATGATAAGTGTAAACTTTTTTCTGTTTATATTCCTGACATTCAGATTGATGGTACTTAGGTCAGGAATAGAAACACCAAGGGATGATGATTTAATTCTAGTCACATATTAAAAGGTCACCATGTAAACAAAAGAAGCAAGCAGATAATCTCAAAACTATGACTAGAGATGGCAGATTTCAGCTTAATATCAGAAAGTAATTACAATAGGCTATAGAAGGGAGGTCCAAATGACAGGGGTATCATTGTAGGAAGTATGTGAGTAGAAGATCCTTTCAGGGGATTTCTGTTCTTTGGGTGTTTGGATTAGCTGCTCTTGCCTGGGATCCTTTCAGCTCTCAATTTTATGAATCTTAACAGTGAAAGCAGAGGTGGTCAGCTAAGGTGTTTTCCTTTACTGAGCTAGAAGCAACCCAAAACTTTGAACCCAGGTGACCTGATGTCATATTTATAGGTCAGTACCCAGGAATTTGACACAGTTCCTCTTCAACACTCCAAGATAAAAATGGTACACATTTTTAAGATGAATGTATGCCTAGTGAGCATAGTTTATACTGTCTCTGAGGAAGAATAGTTTATTCAATACTTGACATGATTATTTTTTGCCTTCACAGATTGACTTCAAGTCTTTTTGAATGGGGTTTGTCTTTAATATATTTATTTGGATTTGACGTAGAGAGGTTCAAAGAAAAAATGCTGGCAGACCTCATAAAATTAAGAAATAGGTATTGAATTTAAAAATTCTTGGAGGGACACACAAATAGTGACTATTATCCTTGCATGCCATGGAAGATAGTGGTGAAGGGAGGAGAGACACTTTTGTGGTTCATTTATTCTCTTCCACAGTATCTGAGTTATTTGCAAGAATATATATATATATATATATATATATATATATATATATATATATAACTTTTATAATAATAAAAAAGTGAAGATTAGGAATTTATTTTTAGGAAAACTGAACGTGTTGTCAAACATGACTGCCACATTTGGCTCTGGATCTCCAGGGACTATCAAATAGGATGTGCTCAAGCAATGCTCATTGGATGAGTATGTGAATGAATGAATGAACAGACGGCTGCTGTGGAAAGTGAGGCTGGACTTCCAAGACTGAAAAGTTCTCAACACTGAGACATGGTTTTAATAAAGGCTGTGTCTATCTATAATAGATCTTACCATTGACTTTCAAAGTAATCCGCTTGTAGTCAGCACCGCCATAGCTGATCAAGCAGCAGTAAATCCCTGCATCCTGCAATTTCACATCTGTTATCTGAAGTGCGGCCTTTCCCAAGGAGAGCTCGTTCTTCAACAGCAGGGCCCTCTGGTTGTAGCTACTGTGCTGAACATTCAGGTCTTCCTCCCCATTCACAAACTGAATAATTTTCTTATCCTCCATTTCCCAGTAAACAACTAATGCCAACAGGTTTAATTGCTTGTCTACTGGAAATCTGCATTCCAATGTCACATTGCTGCCATGCTCTACCACATACAGGTCCTTGGGAACTGTGATAGTAAATGCTGAAAAGAAAGATGACCAATCTTTAGAAGATGGAAAATTCCTCAAAAAATTTATAGAATGAGTGCAGGGTTTATAAAAGCTTTATATGCTCACTTATGTGATAATTACATTTAAGGACTTACTTCCCTGAAATACATATTTTATCCAGTGAGCTTGAGACATGTTTTAGGATGTATATCTCATTCCTGAGTTAAAATAATAAAATTAGCTAAACAAGTTGTAGTCCCAAAATTCATAAACATACACTACTCTAGAAATATTATATGGTAATGGGGTACTTATAACCAGGGATACTTTGTTTCATGTGGACATCCCCAGAATGTCCTTTGACTCGACACTCATTGCCTTTTGCATGGTCTAAATCATAGATTCCAATAGTCCTCTCTACATACTGCCCGAAACTCTTAATCAGTTGTCTGGCCAGAGGTAGATGAGTACAGAGATTTAGGGAGGGTCTCAGGCTGATGCCAGTACTGTGTTACCCTGACACTGCATGTACACTGTAATTCTTCCTTAGAATATACTCACTGGGAAAAGCAGGTCATAGAGCAAGGTGGATAGAATGATCCTGCCCTTGTTTAAAACAAGCATATAAAAGTATACACATAGGCCGTTTCCTCAGATATTTTAAGTAATTACCCTTGGGAAATGGATAATGGATAATGAGTAATGGATAAATGGATATGGGTTAATTTTGTTTCTTTAGATGTGTCCATACTCCCTATATCTTTGTCCAGTGAAATAGGTTTATGAAATATGTTTATGAATTATAATGAAGGAAAAATAGAATGTCTTCTCTACAAAAATTATACCTATTTTATTATTTCAGTTTTTATCTTACAGTTAAAATATTTAAATTATAGAACCTAATGAAAGGATTTGGTGTCTTACCTTTCAGCAAACAACAGTAAGCCATGAATGTAAAGATACTATATATCCTCATCTTTCTGGAATGACCTAATTATGGAAAACACAAAAAGAAAACTGCTTTACTCAATAATTGAATACCCAGACATTATGGGACTTGGCAGTTTTAATTGAAATTGTCTTTTGATAACCAGACAATGACTGATTTGTAAGTGCTGAAATACAGCAGGGAATTTAGAAGTTCAATACCTTCACTTAATATCCCACAGCCACATAAAGCTAAATGAAAAAAAAAAAAGGTACTACGATGAGAATTCTAATTATAAGGCCTGGAAAAAAACTTCTACACTCAAAAGAAACCAAGAAGAAAATATTGCACCAAAATCCTCTCAAATACTTCTTGTTTTTTTCCTGCAGTGTAACATATCTAGAAATCCAAGCCTGCCCTATACAAAATTTCAAAGGAAGGAGAATCTGACTTCCATTATCTCCCACCTTTCAATGCCTTTTCCCCCCTAGTAGCTGAATACTTTCATCCTACCCTTTAACTATTCAAGCCTTCCACATTATTATCCTAACCATGCCAGTTCTCCCCCAGGTTCCATCCTTCTAAAATCTCCTCTTTCGTCCTTTGCTTATCCCAAATTATAAATTCCATTCCCTCAATAAACTGATTCCACCAGTAGTAGGGGGAGTGAGAAGGAGAAACAGTTGGATTCAACCACATCACATTAAAATGTGACTCACTCACAGCCCTCTTTCAGGGGTATCTGCCTAGATTCTACACTTCATTGTGTCATCCTGCTTGAAATTCTACCAATTCTTTGATTCAGCAAACATTGATTGAGTAGTTTTTCTGTGCCAGGCACTAATTTAGGCATTAGGGATACAGCAGTGAACAGGAAAGAAAAGTCACTCTCCTCTAGGAGCATATATTCCAGTAGATGAGTAAATAGAGAAGATCTGTTCTATAGTTCAGCAAATCTGTTTATTTATTAACGTATTTTCTCTCTCATGTAATACATATATTTACATTTTGAGAAGAAAGCCAGTTTTCTGCCTTAGGGTCTCTTCGACCTTTGTATACATACAAAAACTCACAACTGATCAATTAATCAATGTTACACATATGTAAGGCAGAAGATTTATGTCATGTATATATAAATAGCTCCTAAAAATCAATAAGAAAAGTACACACAACCCAACAGGAAAATGAGCCAAAGGTTCTAATATACAGTTCAGAGAATAAGAAATACAAATGATATCTAAACATAGGAAACGATGCTCAATTTTACCAATAAAGAAAAAATAATAGTTTAAGACATGAGACACCATTTTTCACTTATTAGCTTGATCAAAATTATAAGGTTTCCTAATATTTAGCATTTCTGAGGATATGAACAAATGGGTTTCCTTACCCACTAATGGTAGGAATGTGAAGTTGTATAACCTTTTTTGGAAGGGCAATTTGGTAATCTCCATTAAAATCTTAAAGGTATATGTCATATTAGCTTTCACTTCCTCTCTGAGAAATATATCTTACAAAAACAAAAACACATGCATGTAACAATAGACGCCAAAGGATTAGCATTGCTAATACCAGCCCCAAACTGGGAATACCCTAGATAGCCTAAATGGTTAAATAAATTTTGGTATGTCCATCTAATGTAATACCATTAAGGAAAGAATACATGTAGATGTATTGACTTTGTAAAGATGTAGAAGGTAAGTTGCAGAACAGTATATGTAGCAGAAATCCACTTTTGTTTAAAAAAGAAATAATCCATGTGTGTATATTTAGACATGGAAATTTACAGAAAAATCCATACCAAGATGCTGACAGTGATTATATCTAGGAAAAAAATTAAAGGAAGAATAGTCAGGTATTTATCTCTTTATGGTTTTCAAAAGGAAAAAAGGATGGGAGAAAAAGAAGAAAAGGGAGATGAGATTGTGAATGACTTCTTTGGTATTTTCCTGTGTCCAGATTTTCAAACCAATGAATATGTTTTACTTTTATTAGAAAATAATAAAAACAAAAGTTAATGAACCATTTCATCTTGCCAAGCTGCAGAGAGTTTGGCAGACAGAGTAGTATAATGGAAAGAACCCCAGAACCCCAAACATCAGAGTTGAGGTAGAATAATGGCATGTGTTTATTTTTCTGTTTTTCTTCATTATTAAAATAATATTACTACAATATGGCAAATAAGAAAAGAAAGGGAAAGTCACCCACTATTCCATCACTTAACCCAGGGAGCATTTGGTAATGCCTGGAAACATCTTTAGTTGTCAAAATGGGGTGGAGAGAGGGTTGCTACTATCTAGTGAGTAGAGGCCAGGGATGCTGCTAAACCTCCTACAATGCACAGGACGGCCCCCACAGCAAAGAACTATCTATCCCAAAATGTCAACAGTGCCAAGGCTGAGAAACCTTGCGACCACTGTGAGCATTTCAGTATACATTTTTGTTCCAGTCTTTTCCCCGTGAAGCTTTTAAGAACAATTATACACATAACACCCATTTTTTCATTTAATACTTTGAGAAATAATTTCCATTTTACTGCATGATATTTATAAGTATCTTGTTTAGTGGTCCCGTAATGTTTAGTTTCCCTGTTGTTAGGTAAGGATTGTTTCCAGTTTTAAAAATATAAGTATTTGTGTATTCAGCAAATATTTGTTAAGTGTCTACTGTGTACCAGGTCCCAGGCTAGACCCTGAGGACAGATTTTCCTCAAGCAGAACTGTTGATCAAGGACAAAGAACATTTTCCTGGTTCTTGATACATGTGGTTAATTGGTGCCAGTTACATTGGGTCTTCACCTAGCACTTGGTTTTGTTTAAAATATATATATTTTCTAATTTATTTACAAAGTACAACTTGAAGTTTGTTGATTTTTTAGTTCTTTTGTGAATTATCTGATCATTTTCTGGCCTGTTTATCTTACTGGTTTCTTATCAACCTGTATGAATCCTTCATGTTCATATAGATATACACATACAAAAATGGTAAAATAAAACAAACCATCATCATCCTCTTGCTAGTGTTAGGTGCATAATTCTTATTTCACTCCTTTCTGTCTGCCCTATACATGGGAAACAGGGATGACAGCCACAACTGTGAGAACACAAAGGTTGCTGAAATGAGGCTGCAGCAGCTATCTGCCTATCCTTTACTTGGGCCAGAGTTGATTATACCACAATTATAAAATACTAATGTGATATAATAAACACAAATACATTTATCGGGCAGAAGAAAACTTAAGATGCCCCTAACTCCAAGCAAAGAACTACTGAATAAAACAGAGGGGCATTAAATCCACTCATGGATTTCAACTAACTTTTCCAATGTTTATGGCATACCCTGGTGGAGTTCCTATCCTTTAATGAATTTAGTTGAAAATTTTAGAAGTAATAAAAGTTTACTGGAAGGTGATGGATTAGATCTGATGTTTACCTAATTCCTCATTATACCTCCTCTTCCAAGGCTCCATTCCCTTGGAGTGCAGTTGTTGTTAGTGGAGGGAAGATAGGTAGGTAGATAGATAGATAGATAGGGACCATGTAAATAGACATGGTCTTTGACCTCTAAACTCCACATTAGGGCAGTTGGTCTGAGAACACTGACATCTTCTTCAGGGAAGAAACTCTGACAGTATATCTGAATTCCCAGACAAGAACTGAGACATTCAAAGAGCAAGGAAAACGTGAACTAGGGAAGAAGCGATGGTTCATTCAGGATGGGGAAGCAGGTCTGTCCCTGGGGGAACCCAGTGTAACACTATGGAGCTGATTCTACTTCTCTAGCTTGCTAAGGTAGGATGGGTAGGACGAAAAGACAGGGAAAAGAACTCAAGCTTTCTTTCTCAAAAGTATAAGCAAGGAGTGTCTTGATACCTGTTAGTTCAGGGTTTCCTTTGATTGTTACCTGATGTATATGTACTATGATTTGATTTTTAAAAATTCCTGGAGTTTGAAAATGTGTCTCCAAGTAAGCTGAAAACCTACCCGATTAACAGATCGAGTTGATCTATTAAAACTCTATGAAATACAAAACTCTCTTTAACTCGACTAAACCCTGTGTCCATTCTCCTTCCCCTCAGTCACACTGAGATATTCTTGTACATTTCCCAGCTGTGGTTCAATTCCCAATAGTATTTCTGTGGCTTCCTTTAAGACCACACTCTAACTATTGTCCTGTAACCTCTGCCTACTCTACCTCACTGAAAAAAAGGTAATTTTTTCTTTAGAGTATCACAGTTCTTAAAAACTGCTGGGCAACTGTCGATGTGAACTGGTACAATCTTTCTGGAAGGCAATTTTCAATTTGTATCAAAAGGCTGTTAAAACATTCAGACTTTGATTAAGTAGTTATACTTGTAAGAGTTAATCTGAAAGAAATAATCAGCAATGTCCCAGATATTTATATGCAATGATGTTCAGTGAATGGCTAAAATAGTGAACCACTGTAAATAATCTTTATGTCCAGCATGGGGGATTAATTTTGTTTGGTTATCCAGCACCATGGAATGTAGCCATTAAAAAAAATCACATTTTTAGAAAGCAATTTAATCCATAGAAAATCAGCCACATTAGGTGCACAAAACAAGGTGGAACAATGATACATGAAGACTCCCTGTGTTGTAAGACAAACCCAGACTGAACTTTGACATAGGCTAAGCTCAATGTGGCTAAGAAATGTTTAACATTTTTTTCCTTAGGCTCCTCTCTTCCGCCTTCAGGACTCCTTTAGTCCTCAAAGCAGATAGAGCAAAGAACTCGGGCTCGGGTATCCTGGCTCTTACAGCAGGAAGGGACCTTAAGAGATGCTGCAGGTGTGATGACTTACCCAGATCAGACTGCTAGTGAGCAGCTAAAGGTGGACTAGGACCCAGGTGTCCCGACCTCCAACCCAGGAATTTCCCTCTAGACCCGGTTACCCACCTCAGGACCACATTCGTGAACGCGCAGGAACATATATGTACTTACAAGATAAGCAAAACTGAATCCCCCTAGCTAAAGGCTAAACTTGTTACTTGTTCTTATTAACCTTAATCGGCTCTACTGCACCCAAACCATCACGCTTTCCCTTTCCCTTCTCCGCTCTCCATCCCAAAGAAAGGGTCTGTTGACGTTCCGTTTTAAAGTGCCCAGCGAGATGGCCAAAGATGCTGGCCAGTGAGCGAGAACGCTCCCTACCTGCGGGCGGGAGACTCTCGGCTGGCGGGGAGGCTTCGGCACTGCACCCGGGACTGCGAGGACCACCCGCGGCGGCCCGCAGCTAAAGAGCTATAGCGTGGATGAGTTCTCCGCCCACCCCTGCCAGACAGACCCGCCCCCAGGTCAGCACCCCACGCCCCCGACTGGATTTTCTTACGCAGCCGCTAAACTTGTAATCTGGAAAACAAGCGGATTTTTCATTTTTGGAATAAAAAGTTAGATAAGTGAAACTAAAAGTGAAACTTAAGTCCGGCTTCCCGTAAATCAGCTTTTCAAAAGAAAAGCTTCAAAGATGAAAACAAATCAATATCTGATGTTTTAAACAGTGTTTAAAAACAAACCAACGTCCGAAATCATCGCAAAGATTTCAGACGTTGGTTTTACCTTCAGAATTCACACTCTAAATTCTGCCATGAGGTTTCCTCTCTTTCTGATTTTACAAGATGACGGATCATCCTGATAA
Organism: Mesoplodon densirostris; assembly: GCF_025265405.1. Taxonomy (NCBI): domain Eukaryota; kingdom Metazoa; phylum Chordata; class Mammalia; order Artiodactyla; family Ziphiidae; genus Mesoplodon; species Mesoplodon densirostris. The sequence continues at coordinate 71,136,732 of NC_082666.1, forward strand.
CTTGCTATAAATCTACAACATATAGAAAGTAAAACGACAGGGCCATATGGCTTTGGTTTTTATTCTAGAAAGTAGGTGTGTGTGATAGGAAATATATTTTTAAAACGTGGACTTTGTCACTTCCTCAAAGTTCCTCGACATAGTGAAACTATCATTGCTTTGTCATTAAAATAACTTCCCATCAGGACTTAAACCTTTTAAGAATGCTCTGGATCCCTGCTATCCTGCCGTCCTTGAGATCCACGTTGGGGTAGCACAGGTGAGGGTTAAGAAAATCCTCTGGTAACTCCGGATCAATGGTGGAGCCCAAGCTGAAACCACGTGACTCATACTGAGGCGGCGGCAGAATTGCGTCAAGCATTCCCCACTTCGGAACTTCTAAGTGCGGCTCTCTTGCTCTTTCGTTCTCTCGCTCTCTAGCGCAGTCTCACTCTCCCTCTCTTCTTTCTTTTTAATTTTAAATTGATATATTGGACTCTTCATTGTTTGCTTTTCCTGTTTATTCATCTCAACTGCAATTCAAATTACTGCATAATGGATTAATTTTGAGCTGTCCGTTGTCTTGGATACGGCATTTGCTTCCAAAGTAAGAATTTTCACATTCTTAGAATATCACATATTTTTATTTTTTAACTTGGAAAAATACAGAAGATGATACTGCCTTTACAATCTGGTGGGGAGTGTGAAATTCTCTTTAGCCTCAATAAAATTGTAATAGACTTGGAGATCAGCTCAAATCTCTTTTTGAGGCCACATGGTGAAATAGAGCCGCGTTTTCTCAACTTTATTCCCTGTGATATTTTCTATTTAACCAGTTTTATGTTTCTAAAAATGACACTCAAGACCCAGGACATAGATTTCAAGACCTGCTAGTGGGGTCATGACCATCACGTGGGAAAAAGCTGGCTCTAGAGCCACCTACCACTAACTAGCTGAGTTTTCCTGAGCAAATAATTTACTGAGTAGGCAGGAATAAGTGATATCCTCTTAGATGGCCTCTATGATACATGAATAATTTTTAAAATTGGGGGCGGTGGGGGGGATGTTTAGTTGCTTATTTGTTTTACCAAAGCAATGTTCAAGGTCTACATAATGGTCAGCAGGCAAGGCAGGAGGTGAATGGAATTTGCCTTTCTCTGAAGTTGTTGATGGTAATGGTAGGTATTTACTCAGCTTTCTCCTCAGTGATTTACATATTACTAATCTGAGGATTTGTGATTTTGTTCATCTCACCCACCTGTTTCCATTCATTTTCCTATACTGTTTAGCAAGTTTCTTAATGAAGCCATTCATTTTCCTATACTGTTTATCAAGTTTCTTAATGAAGTTTTTATATCATCTGGAGATAGAAAAACAGGGTGTGTTTAGAAAAAAAGATTTTATCACTTCAAAAAAGTATATGAAAATCTAACAGCCAGGGGGGCATCAGTCCCAAAACCTTGTTCGTGTTTTGTGTTTTGGGTGAAGTGGATGGAGGAGTCCTGAGATACGAGACGAGCAGTGGGAAGCCAGAGCTGTAGAACTAGGCACCTGATCATCTCCAGTATCGCCATGTCCCATTCACACCCCTCTTAATCTGTTCATTTTTAGAGGTTAAAAACTCATCATTGCTGATGTGCTATTTCTCAGAGTGTTTCTGAGGGTCACTTGCATCACAGTTGACTTGGGATAGGTGTTTAAATACAGATTCCCAGTCTCTGCCACAGACCTGTTAAATCCAATTCTCCTGGGGGTGGTCCTGGGAGTCTACATTTCGACACCATCCCCACATGAGTCATGTGCACACTGAAGTTTTTAAATTTGATGATATAATGTTCAAGGGAAAAAACTGAATGAAGAGTTCTTTGCAAGTACAGTTATAACTCTCCTTCCTCCATCTAATTTGGTTAATTGGTATCAACACCATTCTTCACTCTACCTCTGCCTGTTCTACTTTCACTTTTGCCCCTAAAACAAGAGAGATGATCTTTGTTTGTCCTGACCTTAGAGAGAGAGATTCCAGGCTCTTACAAGTGGGTCTGAAGTTAAACTAGCAATTTCCTGGTAAAGGAGCAATTTCCAGTAAACTTTCTTGATCATCAAGAACAGGACATAATAAAAATACTTAAACAAACAAAAAATATTAACAAACTACTTTGTTTTCATTGAATATGTAGAAATGCATTTTATTATTATATATAAAGAGAACATCCAGATTTCCCCCCATGTTCTATTTTTGATCGTGTAGGGTGGTAAACCACTGCCATATGTTATGCCCATTTCTCTCTCTCTGTCCCCATCCACCAACTCTCACCTTCTGTTGCCTCCACCTTTGCCATCCACCCCCATAGATTGGTGCCAAACAGATTTCATGGAGCAGAACACTTTGCTCTGGTTATACAATACAACTGTTTAAAATACAGGAGCAAGTAACATGTGTGGATGGCCAAGGGGTAGCAGCTTTCATCACTTGACACCCATGCTCAGATGCTTCTCTTACTTAACAAGGACTGTATTTGTCTCTTACTTCCTGTCCTGAGCTGGAGGAGAGCTGGTCAGGTGAAGAGCTCTTGGCTACACAGGGCAGCTCTTGGCTACACAGGGCAGCTCCCACACTGTGGGTTCTTTAAAACAAAGATGAGGACTCCAACAATGTCCCTTGTCCTCAAGGAATTCACAAACCCAGCCATAGATAATTATGACCCAGGTAAATGCAGTGAGAAGGTGGGAACACTCTATGGTAAATATTTAATTCCAAGGAATCTCAATAAATGAACTGAAGGCTGCTAAAAATAGAATTTACAATTGGGAGATACCCTTTCAGAGAATACTGGGAAATATTTTATAGATTTAATATCTTAGAACTAAGTAACTTAAGTGAATGTTGTACAAATGAAACAGTCCCCTTGTGAGTCATTTTACTTGGTTCGAGAACATGATTTAGTTCAAACGTGTCTGTAGAATTGCCTCCAGGAGTATTATTTTATACTCATTCTTGGTTTTAAACTAAGAACAATATGACTTCTAAGACTCTAAAAGTCTTCAGAATCTCTACTTGAAAGGGAAAAACTGATTTTTGTTTTCTGGTATAAGTAGTTATTCAAAGGCCAATTATAGTCACATCCAGGTTACTGGATCTAGAACCTAATTAATCTGCCATTCATGATAATAGATTCATCATAAAAGAATGAGATGTAGTTTTTTCTTTTCCCCACCCTATCCTGAAAGGACAGCAAGGCCTTTCTGTTTCTGGAGAGAGACAGAGAGGGAGGGAGAGGGAAAGGGGGAGGGGGAGAGAGAGAGAGAGAGAGATTCCAAACATAAACTAATAAACATAAATTTCAGATACTGGAGAGTCCTATTAGAAACAAAAAAAAGAAAGAAAACGAGGTGGGACAATATGATAGAATACCTAGATGTGAGGCTCCTTTAGTGTAGTGGCCAGGGAAGTCTTCTCTAAGAGACGATATTTGAGAAACGAATTATGAAGACAAACATGAAATGATTTGCAGGAAGAACATTCCTGGTAGAGGGGTCAACAGATGCAAAAACCAAGGCTTTTGCAACAGATGCAAAAACTTGGCAAGTTTTAGGGATGGAACAAATGTCATTGTGGCTGGAGTACAGAGTGAAAGGAGGGGTGGTAATCAGATCAGATCATGGTTTTGAGGACCAAGGGAAGAGGGCTGGATTCTAATTGCAATGGAAAGCCGCTGGATAATTTAAAGCAGTAGGGTTACCTGATTGGTGTTCCAAAAACATCACTCTAGCTGTGGTCTGAAGCATGGAGTACAGAGGGGCTAGTATGGAAGCTGGGAGTCCTTTAGGAGCTATTGCTGTAGAGTACATTCAAAATATAATCTGGAAGCAGAACTAATAGAACTTGTTGAGGGATATTAGTAGTAATAGAGAAAAGGGAATCAAGGATGATAGATATGATGTTATACGCTGTTTCAGGGTAGGATACTATAGCCAGAATTACAGGCTTTCACAACATTTGTGAGCTCTTTAAGGAAGTCTAAAAATGAAACACAAACTCTCCCATTAAATTATCACTGGAAACTGGTTGTAACCCATCAAGAGACTCATAACTTATTAAGAAGAAATTATTGATACAATCCTTTGTAGAAATGGAAAGTTGGTGGCAGTATGCTGCAAGTGGTCCAAGGCCTTGGTCCTGCTCATGGGATTTAATCAGGGCACAACATGACTGGTCTAGGTCATTTGCTATCATAAGCTGAAGAAATTCACTGGGAACACTGTGCCAGAGATAAGAGGAAAAGGCTCTGAGTTATGGTTAGAGCATTCCTTTGACAAGTATGCAGAGGGGAAGCCTCAGAGGCTGAGAAATGCCATCAGCTAAGGCAATAGCATTAAGGTGTGTGTTTGTGTGTACTCTAGGCATGAACTGGTTTACTCCTTACAGAATATGGCAGAGTGGAGAGTAAGGGGAAAGCACAGGTTTCATTCGCGCTTGTGCATGAACAAGCCAAGTAGAAACATGAATTATAGACTAGAGTAATAGACATTTTACAACCCCAAGCAAAGGCCCCTGATCTCTTGCTAATTTTGTGTTAATCAGAGCTGACATAGCAAAAGAGACCATAGCAGCATTTTAAGAGTAAGATAGGATAGTGACACTCTGACCTCAAACACTGAGGTAGACTTGGAAAGTCAGAAGCAACATAGGCATACTTCTACCTCTTCAAGTCCAACTCTCTCAAGGCAAGGCCCCAGGGGGTGAAGATAAGTAGTTTCCCCAAACCCAGTGAGGCCTGGCCTAGGTGTGAATTGGACAAGGTGGTTCTAGTTTGCAGCTGATATACTGTAGGGTTGATATCGAGCAAAATCATTGGGTATCCATTATTCTGTATGTCACAGACTCCAACAGTTATGAAGATAACCCTCATTTGCTTGGTTTTGATAAAGGGGATAATTAATGCCTGCTGTAACCACAAAAAAATTAACCCAGTGAACTCATCATTTTTCATGTGTTCTTGGAGATCCTAAGAGGAAGATGGGGAGTTGGCATGGGGAAGAATAAAGTCTAACATTGACATGCTTGTTCCAAGGTTTGCTTGGAAGAATTTTAATGGACACTGTCAGGCCAAGCTTTACAGCACTTCCAGAGATTCTTGCCCCAGAAGGAAGAGAAAAAGAATGAAGAATGAACTCTGGGTATGGTTTTTTGATGTCCCTGGATGGCCCAAACAGATGTTGTGTCCCTCTTGTGAAGAGCTGCAAAAGAGAGAATATATAATAAGGTAGATAATTTTATTAATCAGAGCTCAGGGACTGTTTTCAACTTAAATTGAAATGCTACCTGGGATTCCAGGTAGGAGACCAGGCTGAATTTCTCAGAGGTGCAGGAGGCTGAGAGTCACTGGCTAGGAACAGGGTTATGTGAGTGGCATGGGCTGTAGGTGAAGGAACTTATCAGGGGTTTAGTCTAGTGATATGGAATCCTCATGGTTGAGAAGAAGGAAAAATATAAGCAGCTACTGTAAGTGGAAAAAATATTTGGAAAGAGAAATATCTAGAGATTTTAGGTGTTTCCTGTTAAATATGCTGTGCAGATCATTTGCAGGGACTGCTTAAGAAAGCTTATGTATTATTCTTAAGTGCTTCAGCTGTCAGTTGATGTTTTCTTAGATTGCTATTATATGCTTGGACTGAACCATGTGAAGCTTCAGTTTTATTCAGGTTACACTCTGAAATATAATCGCCCACTGCTCAAAAAAGCTTTCCTTGACTTGGCTACCTCCTTAAATTACTATCATCTCTGATTACTCCATTTCAATGGCAAACCTCAACAAACTATATCATCACTTTTTCAACTATCAAGTTAACAAAACAAAATGCAATAATTATAATAAAGATTATAAATATAGCATTTTTATAAAATATATAGCATTTTTTGTCAGACACCGTGTCTTGATGATTTACCTACATTAGCTAGTCTACGTTTTACAACAATCCTATGAAGAAGATACTATTATCCCCCCTATTTTATTTTTTAATTAATTAATTAATGGCTGCGTTGGGTCTTCATTGCTGCATGTGGGTTTTCTCTAGTTGCGGCGAGGGGGGCTACTCTTCCTTGCTGTGTGTGGGCTTCTCATTGCGGTGGCTTCTTTTGTTGAGGAGCACAGGCTCTAGGCACATGGGCTTCAGTAATTCTGGCGTGTGAGCCCAGTAGTTGTGGCTCGTGGGCTCTAGAGTGCAGGCTCAGTAGTTGTGGTGCTTGTGCTTCGTTGCCCCAAGGCATGTGGGATCTTCCCAGACCAGGGATCAAACCCATGTCCCCTGCATTGGCAGGAGGATTCTTAACCACTGCACCACCAGGGAAGTCCCTATCACCCCTATTTTAGACATGTGGATACCAAGGCACAAAACTTAAGTAACGTGGGCTTCCCTGGTGGCGCAGTGGTTGAGAGTCCGCCTGCCGATGCAGGGGACACGGGTTCGTGCCCCTATCCCGGAAGATCCCACATGCCGCGGAGCGGCTGGGCCCGCGAGCCATGGCCGCGGAGCCTGTGTGTCCGGAGCCTGTGCTCCGCAACGGGAGAGGCCACAGCAGTGAGAGGCCCGCGTACAGCAAAAAAAAAAAAAAAAAAAAAAAAAAAAAAAAAAAAACAAACTTAAGTAACGTGTCTGAGCTTATATAACTAGGAAGTGGTACAGCTGAGATTCAAACCCAGGTACTGTGGCTTTAGTGTCTATGCCCTTAACTACCATACAAGTGTATCCTTGTTCACTGCTGGTGGCATCACGTATTTGTTCAACCTCAAAAAATTAAAGATAGAGTTACCATTTAACCCAGCTAATTCTACTCCTATGTATATAACCAAGAGAATTGAAAACATAGGTATAAAAAGTTGTACATCAATGTACATAGCAGCACTATTCATAACAGCAAAAAAGTAGGAACAATCCAAATGTTCATCAGTTGTGAATGGATAAACAAAATGTGGTATACCTATACAATGAAATATTACTTAGTCATTAAAAGGAATGAAGTACTGATACATGTTACAACTTGGATGAACCCTGAAAACCTTATGCTATGTGAAAGAAGCCATATACAAAAGGCCATATGTTGTATGATTCTATTTATATAAAATGTCTAGAATAGGCAAATCTATTGAAACAGAAAGCAGATTAAGAGTTGCCAGGGGGCGGGGTGGAAGGGGGACAATGGGGAGTGACTTCTAATGGGTATGGGGTTTCTTTTTGGGGTGATGAAAATGTTATGGAATTAGATAGGGGTGATAGTTGAACAACATTTTGAATATACTAAAAGCCACTAAACTGTACTATTTTAAATGGCAACTTTTATGATATGTGAATTATATTTCAATCTAAAATTTTCTAGGTAGGGAGAAAACAAGATTTGAGTCCACTGCTGCCATTATATTACAGTGCCATATGGTGTCACGTGAGGAATGGACAAAGTCCAAAGAAGGCTGTCCAAAGCTCAGTGATGCTCTGCTGGTTCAGATTGTGCCCAGGCTACAGTATGCCCCATGAATGAAGTCTAAAGTTAAAATTCAGACTGTGTTCCAGAGTATGAGCAACACAATTCCAGAATAGCTTAATACTGAAGAGCTTCTATCCTTATTCCCACACATGCTCTCCTTCATAGACTGAAGTTCTTGGCTAAACCTGTTTCCCATTTTAATGAAGAAATTCACACTCCTTTCAAAAGCATCCCTTTAAAAGGGAATACCTTGGGCTTCCCTGGTGGCCCAGTGGTTGGGAGTCCGCCTGCCAACTCAAAGGACATGGGTTCATGCCCCGGTCCGGGAAGATCCCACATGCTGCAGAGCAGCTGGGCCTGTGAGCCATGGCCTCTGAGCCTGCGCGTCCGGAGCCTGTGCTCCGCAACGGGAGAGGCCACAACAGTGAGAGGCCCGCGTACCGCAAAAAAAGAAAAGAAAAAGGGAATACCTCTTGAACTTTCAAAAACTTTTTTTTTTTTTTTTTTTTTGAGGTACACGGGCCTCTCACTGTTGTGGCCTCTCCCGTTGCAGAGCACAGGCTCTGGACGCGCAGGCTCAGCGGCCATGGCTCACGGGCCTAGCCACTCCGCGGCATGTGGGATCTTCCCAGACCGGGGCACGAACCCATGTCCCCTGCATTGACAGGCGGACTCTCAACCACTGCGCCACCAAGGAAGCCCTCAAAAACTTTAAAAAAATTTATTACTCTATAAACTTTTATTTATTATTCTAAATATTCTTTTTTAAATTCTGGGACTTCCCTGGTGGTCCAGTGGCTAAGAATCCATGCTCGCAATGCAGGGGGCCCAAGTTCCATCCCTGATCAGGGACCTAGGTCCCACATGCCACAACGAAGATCCTGCGTGCCGTCACTAAGACCTGATGCAGCCAAATAAATAAATAAATAAATAAATAAATAAATAATTTTAAAAAATAAAAAAATAAATTCTCATTGGAGTATAGTTGATCTACAATTCTGTGCCAGCTTCAGGTGCACAGCAAAGTGAGTCAGCTACACACATACACATATCCACTCTTCCTTAGATTCCCCTCCCATATAGGCCACGGAAGAGCACTGATTAGAGTTCCTTGTGCCACACAGTAGGTCCTCATCAGTTATCCATTCCATACATAGTAATGTGTATATGTCAATCCCAATCCCCCAATTAAAAACTTTGTTTTCTTAAAAAACTACTTTATGGATATACAGGGAAACATTGAGTAACTTTACTGTCCTGAGGTAGGGGACTTTAAATGAGTTGAGGACTTTACGGATTTTACATCAATTCTTTCTATAATATGTATACTATTTAACACAGTATTTCCAATCAAAATATTAAAAAGCTATATATATATGAGGCGATCACTACGATGTTATTTTTTTTAGGCTCTGGGAAGCCATCTAATTCTTTTTTAATAATTTTTATTTTATATTGGAGCATAGTTGATTAACAATGATGTTACTGACAGTAGCAAAAAAAATCAGGAATATCCAATGATGGAAATTGTATACATACTTGCTGAAAATCTTACATATGTTAAATGGTATATATGAATTCCATTTAACAACATGAAAATCCTTATGCTATAATGCAAAATGATTTTTTAAAGTGCCTATTTGTATGTGTGTATAAAGCACATATACATACATTCACAAATTCATACAATTAGAAATAATGTACACACCAGTTAAAGTTATATGTCATTTGATATTGAAATAATTTTCCTTTAATATTCTCACCCCACAGTCTATAAAATATGTTCAATATCTATACCAAGATTTCTCTCAATTCCCAGAGTAGATATTCTCATAGTCACTTTTTTCACTTATATTTTAAAATACATACAAGAGTATTTATGTGTATAAAGTGTATCCATTGGGTTTCCATCAGGAATCAGAATTCTACTCAGTTGGTTTGACTAAAGAGATCTTAGATGCTAATTAAAGGAGTTGGGGTAGGGTTAAGAGAACCATCCAGCCGAGTTATCCCAACCACCAAGTTGGGGTGAAGAACCATCAGGTTGAGAGCAGCGGGAAACCCATAGCATCTCTAAGCTGAAGAGCAAGGGAGGAGAGCATATCCAGAGCTCTGTGAGCTGGAGCCACAGAGGAGGGGCCGCGGGTCAAGAGCTGCAGTTGTGGAGGGACACAACCACTGCCAGATCCTTAAACAAAGAATGGATAAAACATACCCTACCTCTCTTTTCTCCTGCCTCCTGTCTCCTGTGGATGCCTCCAAAGTCCCAACCCAAATGGAAGCCAGCTGAGAAGAGCCCAGGTGCTGTTTTCCAAAGAGCTCAGCTGCTGGGGTATAGAATAGGGCAAGGAAGGGAGGAGAATGGATATGAGGGGAGGCAAATAGAACACCCAGATAGTCTACCTGTTTTGCCACCCAGTATTTATTCTTTCCCTTTGCTCAGATGGAGAGAAATGCATCCCCTAAACATAAGAATCACAGAGTCCTACCAAGTACTATATTGCTTTGAGGTGACGGCAATACTCTGACCTAGAAACTAAATTATAATGTTTGTCTCCATCAGTACTCTTCATCCAAGGAAACAGGGAAAGGAAGGGCAGGGAAGAAATAATCAATTAACGTTTTATATACAGAGCTACAGTAGTCCCTGCCTCTATAGCTTGTTGCTAGGCTAAAATTGATAATCATAATTTCCTACTTCATTCACTTTTTGTTTCCCTTACCGTATACAGTATCTTAGTAGATTAGGATTTTTTACCTGGTATGGTGATACAACACTTTAATTCCTGTACGGTCTGAAATTTAAGTGCTCCTGACTTTATCAGGTTACTGTAGTTATCTAATGATCATTATTATTGCACATCGGAGTATTAAGATATGCTCAGTGAATCTTTGGGAGTCATGCACATTTCTCCTTGCCCTCATTGTATAGCTGCAACCCCATTTCCTCTTGGTAATTAGGATCCGTTATTCCAATTCCATCATCATGAGGAACCAAACTGATCGGGGGCAGTTTCAGCTTCCAATTCAATGGAGCTATGGCTGGGTCCTCTAGTGGAAGCATTTCTTCCTTTTGAACTAGGACTTCAAAGTATGATAAACCCAAGGTTGTAGAAATGATGTGCTGGATATTTTCATTTGTCCTAGGTCTTTGTGCCTAGGAACCTCTACAGACTGTATGGATCTGGCTCCCCCATCTTCTGGCTTTCTTGTGGATCCAGCCAATGGAAGATTTCAGCAGGATATCAGAGCATGGAAGGACAGAAGGATGTATCTTTCTTTTCCACCCTATCCCCACTTGGAGCTGAGGTGCTAGCAGTGGCTACAACTATAGGATCTTACCCTCCTGGGCCAAAGGTCAGCATCGACTGCTTTCCTCTCCTGAACAACATAGCTCCTGTTGGTAGCCCTCTTATACAGCCACAGCTATGGCTCTCACCTGGTTTTAGTAACTGCTCCCTTACCTTTGTCCCTTCAGACCTAGAGTTAGTAACAGGATCCCACTGTTGCTGGTTACTACTGTTTATTTAATGCTAACTGTGTGCCAGACATGGTGCTAAGTGCCTGAATATATTATCTCATTTAGTCTTCACAATCCAATACATTAGATGGCTGTAGTCCTATTGTAGAGATGATAAAAGTGAGTTTTGGAGAGGATGAAGAGTGACAGTGATGGAGCTGGAAATCAAATCAAATATAGGTGTGCTTACGCTAGAGTCCAAGTACTCAAATGCTATCATACCAATTGTTATCCCCTCTTAAAGAGTCAAAATTCCATGTGGCTTTGCTTCTGTGGTGCCCCGGTCACTCTGGCAACAGGTCGGTGTGGTGTTCGCTCACATACAGAGCCTGGGGAAGGTTAGATCCCTTCTCCACAGATGTGATGGTCAGCCAGGGCTAAGGGCAGTGACCTTCCTCATTGACCTTCCTCAAGGCCAGAGCCTGGTGAAGTCCATGCTATTCTTACAAGCCATTTAATAACAAAGAACAGAATGCCAACAGTTCCTCAAGTATTCTCTCAATGAAGCTGGGAGAGAGGCTTGACTTACTCAAGATAGAAATTACTAGTGGGGTGAGAAGAAATGAATCTCTCAGAGCAGAAGGGGAGAAAGATAGCTCTGTCAAAAAAAAAAAAATTAATTTGGTAACTCTGGTCAAGTCTGCTCTTTTTCGTTTCCTGTCTTAATCTTTTTGCCATTTTAAGGTGGCAGCTCAACAGATGGAGTAGGCTGAGGCTCTAACAAATTAAATAAACTATGTCTGTGCTGAGATTCAAATGGGAAAAAAAGTCCACGCTCAACATAAACCTGTTCTATAAGTAGAAAAGCCCTTACAAATGTTTATAACTGTGGATTATGCTTAAGTGACAACCGCTCACGAGACACATTCTCTTCTAGAAACAGAGCCTACAAGTGGTGGTTGACATCGTATGTGAACAACTGTGAGATGGCTCATTAAGCTCTATGGAGGTTTTAGCTCTGCGAGGGAGCATGGATTGCTCAGGCTCCTCGTGGGTAACTGACAAACCTCACTGAGGACTTTAAGTGAGATTTCCATTATGCTTCTTCTGCCTCCCCTCAAAATTTGAGTCGCTGGATTTTGAATTTGCCTTTTTAACCTGCCCCTCCCAGGCGCCAGGCGGAAAAGAAAACACCAGGCCTCCTCGGTCAGGCAAGCGGGCCCTTTAAGGGAGACGAGAGCTGCGCTGATAGGCTGAGGCTCGGAATCCCTGCCATGGCCAGCCAATCCCAAAGCTCTGCGGGGCGAGACCCGGTCCGTGCGGCGGTCTGGGACTCTGGCCTGGAGGCCTCTGCTTTGATCAGTGTCCCCGCACTTCCAGTGCCCACTGCCCAGTGAGTGAGCGCCGGCCGTGCGTGCCAGGCCGGTCGCAGGCTGCTGGGGAGGGCGGGTCCGTGGGGCTGCGTCTGCGTCTGCCGGCGCCGAGCTCGGGGCCCCGGGCTTGCCGGGCCGCGCTGGGTGCCCTCTCCTCGTGAGTGCCCTTGGCTCTCCCGCTCCTAGTATCGCCAGCCTCGTTTCGGAGGAACCGGTTCTAGTGCTAAAGACTCCAGACCTCTCCCATACCGTTGTAATTAAGTTGGGGGAAGTAGGCAGAGCGTTATCAACGGAAATCAGCATACCACTGCAGGAATTCCCGTTACTGTGATTGGGTCCAGGATGAGCGGGTGGAGTTATAAATTACAGAAAACCTACCTGAAGCTCTGAGTTCTCGGCTGGAATTTGCAGGGGAAATGAGCTAGTTGGAATGGAACCCAAAGACTTATTGAAAATGATTGTAATCATGCAACCAGTCAGAAATGTAGGTAGTTAATGTGTCATTCGATCAGGAAATGAGTCAGCGCAGAAACTTGGATGACAGAGGTTATGGGTCATGGAATTATCCTTTTTTTTTCTTTTTAAAGTAAAATCAAATCCTGGTTCCTAGATGCAACCTGAGAAGGGCTGCCCGGAACTTGCGGTCCCAACACTTCTTCCTCAGAAATACCCATGCCTGTTGTTATCTGTAGCACAGCTGAGGCAGGGTTGGAGCATTAAAGAGTCCTTTCTAAGGTCTCAGGAGTAACTGAAGGAAAAACGAAGGCAGAAAGGACCCAAATCAGCATTCTTAGCCCTCTGACACACTCTGGTGTCAAAGTTGTAAGTAGCAAGGCGTTTGTCACCAATGACTAAGTGTTAGCATTTTTGAAAGACTCACCTTATACAACTTGGTGAATTCAAAGTTACTCCTATTGCAAGGTCACTCTTGTTTATTTTCTGATATATATTTTGTGAGTGGGAGAGTGAAAGCTGAGAGTATTCTGGATACCCTAAGGAACCTCCCAGACTTTGGAAAATGGCTTTCTTAGGGTGGGAAAAGGAGAAGAAGGTTGAAAATACCGAATTCCAGGGCACAGTTTACAAGGTGTGGTGCACTCATTTTCAGGTGTGGTCTCCTTTGGGAACCAAGGGAAAGCTCTTCTTCCTGCTTGGCTTCTACCTTTAACCTGTGGGAATATCCCCTGATACATCGAAACTACAATCCAGACCCAAGAGAGCAAGGCCAAGAAAAAGGTAAGCCTAAGTCCTAACTTTCCACATAGTTTCTCTTCCCTGGATGACTGACATGAGGATTGTCACTCCACTTAGGGAAGAGTCCACCCCCTTATAAATAGGAGCACTCTAAGGGACATAACTCTGACATACAGGGTGTGTGTGTGTGTGTAAATGGGATTAGAGGACAGCTGTTTTCTTTATAAATGTTTGCTGCATATGTAAAAATTCAATGATCTACTCCTACATGCAAAAGAAAAAATAAGGAATGGCAACTGCCTGAGCTACACTTTCTCTTGTATCACTCATGCTTTCTGCACATTTGTGGGAAAGAGACACCTTGGTGACTGCCAAAATGGATAATATATTGCTTCTGCCTTCAGGCAAGTTCTGCTCTGCTGTTGGAGACAATGGACTTGGGGCTGTCAAATCTGGAGACAGCAGAGAACTTCTGCTAGATCTGCCCACGCTTACTGGGTGACTCTGCCTCTGGTCACTCACAGGATGGAGCAGGGCAGTGGCCGAGGGGTGGGGTGGGTAGGGAAATCTCATGACCTCCCAGGCCTGTTCAGGACTCTGCCTCTCCTCCTCTGGCTCAGCCTCCTGTGCCTAGCATTGAAGCTGACTCTAGCTCGGAGACCCCTATAAATCCAGGGTGCATCTCTGGCCAAAATACAGGGAAGCCACTGAAGTCTGGCTTATAGTATACACTCACTTGGAGCCCCGTTAGCAGGGATAACCCATTGCATCTGGCATGAAATATCGTCCCTCTCCCACCATCTTCTCACCAGTTAGCTAGAACCCAAGATTTTCTGCTGAGGCTATGGAAAATAGGAACTCTGTCTGGGCTTCCCACAGAATATTGTGAATTCTGGGTAGAAGGCATTAGGAATGGCCACTCTGACCTGATGTTCACAAAGTGCTCAACAGCCTACCAAAGAGAATCAGCAACATCGTTGAAGCGGGTAGAGTAGTCGTAACTTCCCTGAGTTCTGCAGTCTTCTGAAGGTAGAATCAACAACTAACTGAGGTCTTCTGTACCCACCCAATTGACTTAAGAACAAAAATTGGAGCTCTGGACCATCTAAAATTGCCAGCCCACTTAAGAACTTCTTAAGTAAGATAAATAAGATAGACGATACCATGTATTCATTTAAAATTTGTGTTTCCCAGAACATTTAAGTATCCTTAGGTTTTCCCCCTTTTGAGAACTTCAGTAGTAGCTTAAGAAGAAAAAAGTGAGGCTAGAGGAGGATGGCCAAGGGATGTTAGCAGTGGGTGGATGGAAAGAGCAAGTGGGTAGGAGAGGGGTAGGGATTATAGGAAGAGTATTGATATAGTAACCTTGAGATACCTGAAACGTCCTAATATACAAATGCAAGGAGCACAGAGAAATCGGTCTTCAAGGTGAACAATGCATCTTCTAAATCACTCCTCCTCAGAAGCAAAGGTTCTGTCATCCAGCTGTACAGAAGGTAAGAGGGTGGATGGTATTCACCCTGCCCCTCCTAAAAATGAGAGGGTTTTTTTTGTTTGTTTGTTTTTAAGTGCTTAGTTCTTCAAGGTATACAGTGGGAAGAAAAATCAGGAAACATGAAGCTATAGAGCAGGAAAAGATTTTGGAAATCGTCCAGTTCAATCAGCTGTTTTTATGTAAGTAAATGATGGCCAGACTGGTTAAGTTTGTCCAAGATCAGTTGGCTAGTTAGGAGCAAAGACTAGTGTCCATACTGTGTTCCCAGGTCAGAAAATTTTCTTTTTTTACTTTGTCTTAGGCTCATGGTAGCCTGAAAACAGAGCATGTGAGGATGCCTGTAGAATATATTGTTTTAAACTTTGCTTTTTTACATTTTAGGTCAAGATGGGGTTTATATTTTCAAAATCTATGAATGAGAACATGAAAAGCCAGCAGGAGTTCATGCTTATGAATGCCCGACTTCAGGTACATTTTAATTTTTTTAATTAAAAATTTTTTTTATTTATTTTTGGCAGCATTGGGCCTTTGTTGCTGCACGTGGGCTTTCTCTAGTTGCAGTGAGCAGGGGCTAGTCTTCATTGCAGAGCACGGGCTCTAGGAGCATGGGCTTCAGTAGTTGTGGCACGTGGGCTCAGTAGTTGTGGCTCACGGGCTCTAGAGCGCAGGCTCAGTAGTTGTGGCACATGGGTTTAGTTGCTCCGCGGCATGTGGGATATTCCCGGACCAGGGCTTGAACCTGAGTTCCCTGCATTGGCAGGCGGTTTCTTAACCACTGTGTCACCAGGGAAGTCCTTCAGATACATTTTTAGATAATTAAGCTTTTATGTTGTTACAGTGGTTAAAGTTTCTGTCACATGTGCTCCAGCACTGTGTTCTCCTTAACCTCCCAAAAGGTAAGATGCCCTCGGTGCTGTACCCTCAAAGCCAAAATGAAGTGGACTACTAACTATCTGGTGAATGGGCTTGTTTAAATCTCTAATCTAGATATCTAATGTAAAAATTTCCATACTGCAGGAAGAGATAACTGCTTAGAGTGTATGGTAGAATAATGCCCCTCCCCAACCCTGCCAAAAATACATCTGCATCCTAATCCCTGTGAATATGTTACCTTACATGGCAAAAGGGACTTTACAATGTGATTAAGCTGAGGAGTTTGAATTGGGGAAGACCCTGGATTATCCTGGTTTATCTGGATGGGCCCAGTGTAATCATAAGGGTCCTTATAAGGGAAAGAGGGAGGCAAGAGGGTCAGAGTTAGAGAGAGAGAGAGATTTGAAGATGCTATGCTGATTGATGACTTTGAAGATGGAGTAAAAGGGCCATGAGCCAAAAGATTCAGGCAACCTCTAGAAACTGGAAAAGGGAAGGATACAGATTCTCCCCTAGAGCCTCCAGAGGGAATGCAGTCCCTCCAGTCCATTCTGGACTTCTGTCCTTCAGAACTGTAAGGTAATCAATTTGTGTTGTTTTAAGCCACTAAGTTTGATAACTTGCTATAGCAGCAATAGGAAATTTTAATACAGTGGAAACATTCGACATTGGATTTATACAATGGCTGGATAAAAAGATCAAAGCAAAGTAGAAGATTGTCTAAATGCCTAATATAGGTCATCAAAAGGTATTTTAAAATGTTGTACATCAATCAAGTATTAAAAGTTTGACTGAAATTATTTTCCTAAGACGTCTAACAAAGATCTCTAGGCCTCTGTGGTTCATTATGGCCCTGGGAGTAGACGGTCCTATTGTGAGACATATAGTGAGTGGTTAAAAGTGAGGACCAAAGCCAGGCAGCCTGGGTTTGAATCCTAGTTCCACCTCCTGACTAACTGTGTGGCTTCTGCTTCAGTCTCCTAACCTGTAAACTGGAGGTTATAGTATCCCCCTCAAGAGGGTTGCTATGAGGAGTAAAGATGACGGTATATAGAGAGTGTAGAACAACACCTCAGGTCTTTCGAACAATGTCTCTCAGTCTATAAGCATTAGTTGTTGCTGTTATTATTGCTATTAAAGAGTGATAAATAAGACTGTCTTGTGCAGGATGAAGATCTCTTTGGGGGGAATGGAACTGTTGAAAGAATAGGTAATTGAATTGTTTAACAGAACAAAGTGACCTAGAGGAGACCAAACATTAGGTTTATGAACCAGCAAAGTATGTCACATACTCAGAGATTCCTTGTCCAAGACCTCTAGAAACAACAGGGCTTTTACTTTTATGTCAGAAGTCAGGGTCTGTGAAGGGTTTGGGATTTTACCCTACTTGCAAGCTAAGAGATTAGCTTATTACTATCCCATGGATGCTGGCAGAACACAGGAGACACCTACATCACAGAGGACTTTATTACTCACAGCACAGCAAGAGCATAAGCATGAGGTTCTTGTCAATTCCCCATGCCTCTCAAGTCTCACACAGGTGACAAAGATGGGTTCACATGGGTGCTGTGCACTCGGTGGGTTGTGGCACCCTTGAACTTGGGGAATCTGCTGCTTTTCTAGTTAATGAGGAGCTGGTGGAGTTGAGGTGGGGAGAACTTTAACTCCTTCCTCAAGGTTGTTCCCTGCAAACACAACCTCAAGAAATGGTCTGAATAAACAGCAGTCTGGGCCTTGCATTCTTGGGTTACCCAGAATGTGGGGGGACCTTCAGGGACCATGGCAGATTGCCCCCTCAGTGCAATTGACCAGAGCTTTGAGAACAGCCTTGACTTCTGCCCACTGATCCCAGTGACCATTATAGCTGGTGCTGAGGGTCAAACTGGCCGGAACACTATCAGCGCCATTAGTTCTCAGCTTAGGTGAACCAAAGGTGAACCAGGCCCAGGCATTTAGGACAGTCTCTGTGAATCCAAGGCCCTTTTGAGCCAGTAGCTTTGCTACAGGTGGCAGAGTCGGGGATAAAGTTTTCACCAAAGGGTAGCTACTACTCCTTTATGCAAAACTGAGATGACACCAGGGCCAGGCTAGGCACATCCTCAAATACATTATTTGCATTTAACCAGCAAATGGGTGCTTTCCTTGTAGTTGTCATCTCCTAGTTGACCCACCCAAAAATGGGGATGTCAGGCCTGAGTCACAAATCCTCCAGGGGTAAGGTGTTCATTTTTAACAGGAGCTCAGTAATAGGCCAATAACTGCCTCCCCATTTTGAAAGGGGTCTGTTATGGGTTTGTGTCCCATCCCCCCCCTCCAAATTCATATGTTAAAGACCAAACCCCCACTACCTCAGAATGTGACCTTATTTGGAGATAGAGTCTCTACAGAGGTAATCAAGTTAAAATGAGGTCATTAGGATGGGCCCTAATCCAATATGACTTGTGTCCTTATAAAATTTGGACACAGAGACGTGCATACAGGGAAAAGGCTGTGTGAATATGAAGACACCATCTACAAGCCAGGAAGAGAGTCCTGAAACAGAGCCTTCCTTCACAGCCCTCACAAGCAACCAACCCTGCTGACACCCTAACTTTGGACTTCCAGCCTCCAAAACTGAGACAATATATTTCTGTTGCTTAAGCCACCCAGTTTGTGATACTTTGTTATGGCAGCCCCAGAAAACTAATACAGGATGTATCTGGTGCCTGTGTCCAGCGTGTGTCGCTGCTGTACTGGGCAATGGCCTCTGGAGATGGCTGTGATTTTCTCTTTTTCGCCCTGGGATTCTATATTGTTTCTATTGGACCACTTGGAAGGGGTCAGAGAATCCCTGAATGGGAGAATGTCCTCTCATCACTATGTATGTTTACAATAAAAGCAAGTAATACAGAATACATTATATATTTATATTCAGGGGACACAACTGCAGTACGTTGAATCAGCTGAATGTTCTTTAACTTCCCTTTCTCACTGCAAACTGCTCAAACCCTATCAGTTGAATTTTGCTCTATGGGAACACAGATCAAAGATATTAACATAGGTACTTCAGGGGTTATCATGACAGTTTCAGGAGATTAGGCTGTTTCCCAGCTGGGGGAGATAGAGAATACAAATGTGTATTTGCCCTTTGGTTTCTCATCCCAGAATTGGTATTACTTCCTCCCCTGGGCTCCCTTGGCTTCTGGAGAGCACTGGGGCTCAAGGGGCATCATTCTTTTAGCCAACACTGGTGCCACTGCTCTGCCCTGTATCCTCAGCACTTTGGGCCACGCTGGCACTTAGCACATCCTCCCTGTATGGGACCAAGTAGACATGGGCGCCCACATCCAACAAAGCTATAAACATTGAGTTCCTCCTCTCCCCTCCCTGAAATTCCCTGGCACACTCAGCCTTCTTCCCTAAAGCAGCTCAAGTTGGAGGAGTGGAGGAGGGAAAAAGCAGCTCGGTGCCAGTCAGCAAGGGTTTGAATTTACTCTGTTTCAAAGAGCCTCCCGTGGCTGGACTCAACAAACAGATTTCTAACGTATTTAGCCTATGCAAAGTTCTATATCTTCATTGCTAACACCATTATTTCAGCTTTGGGGAAGCATTGACCCATCAGCCATAGCCACATTGCATGACTTTTGGCTGGAGTGTGGGGCTTGCTGCCCCACTGATGTCATGAAAACATCCTTTCCTTCTCCCACTCCAGAGGAGAATGTACCACAACCAAAGCACCATCTGGGAGTCTTGTTTGGACCCTACCTTTTGTTTCTCAGCCTCATTTAACACATAAGATAGTGAGAGGGCTTCCCTGGTGGCGCAGTGGTTGAGAGTCCGCCTGCCGATGCAGGGGACATGGGTTTGTTTCCCGGTCCGGGAAGATCCCACATGCCGCGGAGCGGCTGGGCCCGTGAGCCATGGCTACTGAGCCTGCGCGTCTGGAGGCTGTGCTCCACAACGGGTGAGGTCACAGCAGTGAGAGGCCCGCGTACTGCTAAAAAAAAAAAAAAAAAAAAAAAAAAAAAAGATAGTGAGAGATCTTCACTCTACCTTCTTACTTTCACCACCGCCTATGCAAAAGCATTTACGTCCAGATCTCAGGGAGCCTTCTGATATCCTCTAACCTGACCAACAAGGGCCCTCTTCCAGAACGCCATCTCTATCAGCATCTTATCCTTGTCACCCAAACTGGCAGGCCGCATGAAGGGTCTGGGATTTTACCCTACTTGCAAATTAACAAGTTAGCCTGTTACTGTTTCACAGATGCTGGCAGAAGATTTTGTTACTCACAGCACAACAAGGAGCATAAGCTTGGTGTTGCTGCCAGTTTTCTACGCACTCCAAGTCCCATGGAGGTGATGGAGGTGGGCCTAGTTGTATGCTTAGGTGCGTGCCATAGGTGAGGAACAGTGAGCTTATAGAATCTATCACTTTTGTCATGAATGGTGAGCAAGGCTGCTCTTTGACTGGGAAGAGATGTTACTTCATCCCTCAAAGTTGCTTACTGCAAACACAACCCTGACAAATGGCCTGGGCAAAGAGTAGTCAGGGCCTGCATCCTTGGCCTACTCAGCAAGAATGCTTAGGGCCCGTGGCAGATTGATTCTTCCAACACATGTGTTGGTTAAGATGATTAGTTTTTCCTTGTTGAGTGGGATATATTTTATTAATTATCTTTTAATTTCAGGAAAGGATGACAAAAAGAATATAGATCAATACAGTTGAAGCAGCCTTCCAACCCTAAAGCTGCTTGAGTTCTCATCCTAACTGGGACAGCCAAGGGAGAAACATACTCATCTGTAGCAGTTTTGGAAGATTGGGTTGGTCCTTGATGTTCCTCATTTAAAGAAACTAAACATCTAGCATCATTTTAAGGCTTAGAGCTATTCTTTTATATATATATATATATATATATATATATATATATATATATATGAAATATCATGAAATATTTTATATATACAAGAGAATGTATTTATAAATTATGAACCATAATAAAATGAACACCAATGAACCCATCACTAAATTGAAGAATTATATTATCACAATACCCCTGAAGCTACATATGGGTTCCTCCCTATATGCTGAATGAACCCAAACAGCTAAAGCTGGGCTGGAATGTCCCAGAGTTCCTAGAACTAAGCATGACTCTGAAAATGGAAGGAATGGGCCACTGGGGTGGGAGATGGCATGTCAGTTCTTCAAAGGGGAGGTTTAAAAAACCCCAGTTGAAATACCAGGCCTACTAATATCTCTAGCCTGTGATGGCATGTCTTTTGGCTCTTTTCCTATTTGATGGCACTTCAATTAAAAAGGATAAATAGAAGAAATAAAGCAAAACATTTATTAAAAAGAAGCCTAATAACTATAATCCTTTTCCCAGTGGGTTTTTTTAAGTTCTACTTTATTTTTTGGTAAAAAAAGATAAATCATAACTTGATAATTCCATATTATTGGTGCTTATCTTTCAGAAGAAAGGACCAGAATTAGAGATTCAGCTACATCTTATACCAGGTTCCCGCCTCTGGCTGTATATTCGATTCAGAGGGGCTTTTGAATGTACAGGTCCCACCCCAGACCAATCAGATCTCTTCAAGGCCAGACATGTAGTTGCTTTAAGCTCTCCAGGGGACTATAATGCACAGCCTGGGTTGAGAACCTTTGCCCTTTCCTTTTGCTACATAATTGTAATTGGTGATTGGCAGTGATTTAATATTGCACACATTGGAGATAAACCCAAATAAGTTTTCAATTTAGGTAAGTTAATCATGAAATTAAATCAATCACTGGAGTCTGGTTAATAAAAATTTATAAAAGGCTTCAAATCAGAATGGTTTCTTTTTTATTAACAAGTTGGTTCCAGATGAGCTAGAGGGGATTCATACTACTCGGTATAATAACGTTTTCAGATCATCAGCAAAAGTCAGTTTCTCACTGCTCTGTCTAGCCTCTGTTACTGAGGATGGTGGATGGATAGCTGTATTCATTAAGCCAAGTATCAATCAGGTAAAAATGAATACTTCCTTAAAAATGCCACTAGATGGCACACCTAAACCAATTTTATATGACCTAAGTGGCCAGAAAAGCATTTTGATGGTATAAAATAGGATAGAAACTGGAAGTATAAAACAGAAAAAATGAGGGAAGATTCCATGGGTTTTGCTGTGATGTAGTGCTTTGTAGGAAAAGCAGTCATGGTCCATGTATAAGATTAGTAGGGCAGTTTATTCATTGTTCACTATGAGCAGGCTACAAACTAATGACTTAAAAAAATACATGAGGGACTTCCCTGGTGGTGCAGTGGTTGCGAATCCGCCTGCCAATGCAGGGGACACGGGTTCAAGCCCTGGTCTGGGAAGATCCCACATGCCGCGGAGCAACTAAGCCCATGTGCCACAACTACTGAGCCATGTGCCACAACTACTGAGCCTACATGCCACAACTGCTGAAGCCCGCACGCCTGGAGCCGGTGCTCTGCAACAAGAGAAGCCACCACAATGAGAGGCCCGCACACCACAACGAAAAGCGCCCCCCCTCGCCACAATTAGAGAAAGAGCCAGCCTTTGACCTGTAAGTCTACGTAGTGTTTGGTGTTAAGAAAATGAGGTACAGTTATAAACCAAAAATACAGTTATTTAATATATATGAAATAATGTGCTACATGCTAAGCACATTGGGCCCACCTGGATAATCCAGGCTAATCTCCGCATCTCAAATTCCTTAACTAATCATATCTGCATAGTCTCTTTTGCCATGTAATGTAATATATTCATGGGTTCTGGGGATTAGGACATGGACTTCTCTTGGCGGGAGGCATTATTCTGCCTACCACAGGTGCTTAGGTTATTTCCAATATTTTGCTGTTACAAATAATCCTTCAATGAATAACCTTGTGCTTTTACATTTTTGTGCTGTTGAGGTATACCTTCAGGGTAGAAGTCTAGAAGTGGGATTGCTAGGTCAAAGGCACGTGCCTTGTAGTTTTGTTAGGTATTGCCACATTTCCCTTCAGAAAGGTTGTACCAATTTGAGAGTGCCTGTTTTCCCGAAGTCTCCCCAGCAGAATATGTACTTGCTTTTTAATTTTTGCCAATCTGATAGGCAAGAAATGGAATCTCAGTCTTGCTTTAATTTGCATTTCTTTAATTATGAGTAAACTTGAACATTTTCTCACATGTTTGAGGGCCATTTATATACCTTGTTTTTGTGAATTGTCTGTTTATTGGGTTTTTATCCCTTGTCTCAACTTTTAAGAGTTCTTTATACATTGGAGGTATTGATCTCTTGCCTGTGGAATATATTGCAAATATTTTCTTGCAGGTTATCATTTGTCTTTGACTTTGTTTATGATGGTTTTCTTTTTTTGCCATGAAAAAATTTAAAAATTTTTATGTGAACAATCCTTTATTGCCTCTGCATTTTGAGTCTTTATTTTGAAAGCCTTTTCCTGTACTAAAGTTAAAGAGGCAGTCACCCATGTTTCCCTACAGTACTTGTATAGCTTCATTCTTTTTCCTTTGCATTTAGATCCCTCATCCATGTGGAGTTTGTTCCATACATGGTGTGAGATACGATTTTAATTTTTATCTTTTCCCAAATGGCTGCCTAGTGGTACCTGCAACATTTATTGAAAACTCCATCTTTACCCTCAGTGATTTGAGATGTCACCTTTAATAACCTTCTATATGTACTTAGATCTGTCTCTGGACATGCTGTTCCACTGGCCTACTTGTTTATTCGTGTACCAGTACCACAGTATTGTAATTAAAGGTGCTTTATAATATATTTTGATGCCTGGTTAAGCTAGTATGCCTTTGTAATTTATCTTTTCAATGTTATTACATGCTTGCTTTTTCATAGAAACTTTAGTGTCAACTTGTCCAACTCTTTAAAACAGTTTGTCAATTTTTAAAATTGGGATTGCATGCTTTTATAAATTTATTTAGGAAGAACTGTTAAGTAATCCTATCCAAGAACAAGGAATGTTTTTCCATTTGTTTGGGTCTATTTTTATGTCTTCCAGGAGTTTATAAAAGAATTACAGACTAACCCAAAGTGTTTTTGGTTAAAAAAGGGAAAAATTTAAGTTAAATTTTAAAATTTCCTGTAAATGATCATGCAAATATTCTTAAAGTTGGATTCCTTACCTGTTTGGCAAGGGACTATGTTACCAGTGCACATGAGGGAGGGACATTCTTATTCTGAAATGTGTGAGACTGAAGACTAGAAAGAGAGAGAATGGCAGAACCTCCAGGCAGGTTGGGATGGCACAATGGGAAATCTAGAAAGAAAAACTGGGCCCCAGACCGTTGCCTGCTGGATGTAAGGCCAGGCTATGGGTGCTGAGGACTGTGGATTTAATCTTGCAATGAGATGTTCACAGGCATTGGAGACAGAAATATCTAGGGCCAACCCTGGCTCCATCACTTACTAGTTGTCTAACCTTGGATAAATGACGTAGGCTCTCTGAGCCTCAGCTTCATCACTAAAATGGGGAGAAGGATACCCAAGTACTACTGACTTGTATGGCAAAGGAGATGCTCAATAAATGTTCCCTTATTTCCAATTTTTCTACTTTCTTTTCTCTTATTTACTCATAGTCTCTACTTCATTCTTTCTTCCATCTCTAATTTCATTCTCCATTTTTCATTCTTTATCATTTTTTATCTTTCCCCACCTCTTCAATTCTGTGGTCAGGCATATGCTTTTCTACTTCTCTTTCTGTCTTGCAGGATGTTTAGCACTTTAAAAAATCAATTCTGGTAATGAGAAAAGGGGACTAATTAGCCTTTTAGCCCCACATACTCTCATAGGCATTCCTGATCCCACTGAGTACGCTCAGCCTTGAGACACTAAGAGACGTTAGCAAGTGTCCCCTCCAGAGCCATGGCAGAACCTAAGTCATTCCAAAAGATCCCTGTGACCTGGTCCAGAGGACATGGATGTACTCCTGTGTGCCCACCTTGGTACAAAAAGGAATCACTTCTTGTTCATTTCTTTTGCACATATGATATTTCAGGGTTTTTATGCTTTCTTCCCCCGGGAAATTTCAGAACAAAAAAGAATCCCAGCTTAAAGTGAGTTCACTAAATACCAATTTAGTTGTGATGTATGTGAAATACTGCAAAGGAAACAGCACAGATTTAGATAGGTACTGAGTAGACATTGTCCTGAAGAACCAGAGTAATTGGGGAGAAACTAGCTTCTCTCTCTTAAGAGCCATTTATTTAAATCTGACTGACTATAATAGCAATTTAAAGTATAATTGCTTCTATTATAATCACTGAATAAAAGTATTTCTTGGGCTTTCCTGGTGGCGCAGTGGTTGAGAGTCCGCCTGCCGATGCAGGGGACACGGGTTCATGCCCCGGTCTGGGAAGATCCCACATGCCGCGGAGCAGCTACGCCCGTGAGCCATTGCCGCTGAGTCTGTGCGTCCAGAGCCTGTGCTTCGCAACGGGAGAGGCCACAACAGTGAGAGGCCCACATACCGCAAAAAAAAAAAAAAAGTATTTCTTATACCTAATTTTTCTTGTCAAGAGATCTGATACCTATTCTAATACTTAGCACTTACTTAACAACTAATATTGATTTGTATATGACCATATTATCTACAAAAAAATTAAAAAGTGATTTACAATTTGTTGCCCGTCTTTAATACTTTCTAAGACTTTTGGATCTGATCTAAACCAGAACTCTGAAAACATTCTTTCACACAGAATCAAATCATTATTTCATATAAATCAGGTCACCACTTTGTTGGTTATTCTCTGTTCGACACCCCTTTCCCTGCCCCCACCTAGATCCATTCTCTGCCCTTGTCTACCCTGCACTGGGGGTCTGACCCTTGGCCTTGCATCTCCCAGACTCCCTTCCCCTCTGGCTTCTGGTTGGACCATTCATTGGGATGCACCAGCAGGAGCCTGGAGGGTGGGAAGGCAGTGAGTTCTGGAGGTGGTTCTAAAACATAATTTTTACAGCCCTTCCTACACTTAAACTTCTTATTGCTTAAGTTATTCTTAATGTCTTTGATGAACATGTTAATTTTCATGTTTGAACTTATAGTAATGTCTATTGTACAGACTGGATAATAGAACACTAAACTTCTGTACTTGAAAATGACAGCCTTAAAAGCTCATATCAATCACACACACACACACACACACACACACACACACACACACACACAAGGAGGTACAGTCAACTCCAGCAGCAGCAAATTTTCCTTCCTTTCGAAAATAAAGTTTTTAAATCAAAACATTACTTTAAAACTCTAATCCAATTTTATGATCTCTCTAACTTGGTTTCTGGGGTTTTTAAGGATAAACTCTCCCAATACCCAACTTTTACATTTGTCCAGAAACTTAGGCATTTGCAAAGCAATGCCTCAGAATGTTTCTAGAAAAATATGCTAGAATTACATTAACTTTGCTGCCTAGCATTGTAATTGACATGTTGTCATTTCTGTTTGCTGCTTATTAATGTTTATGCAAAGAATAGAACTCCAAAGAGACTATTCTGATACTGCTTTATTAATTCAATGCTTATTGAACACTGACCACATGCCAGGCTGTGTGCTAGTCAACGAGGATATAAAGATGAAAAGACAAAGTTGAGTAATTGTATTATGTTCTGAAATGGTTCATATTATTTCACAGAGTGCTTTTCTTGGAAGAAGAAATGGTTGGGTCATTTTCAGTAAAGAAAAATTTTGTGTTCTCTTTGAATCTATTCGGTAAATTAACGATAGTTTTAGGTTTTGGGTTAGGTTCAGCTTGGGTATATTTACTGATGAAAAATTAGAAATGTGTAGGCTATTAAATTTTAGATTTATTACATTAATGGTAATATATAATTTAGACTTTGAAATTTTCTTATGTATGAGCACATTCACTTGATTTTTAAATCATTGTACATGGCTCGGACACTGAATTATATAGTATGAAATATTTATTTTCAGTTATGCACCCAAAAAGAAAAATATTATTTTGAAGCCATGTTTGTTTGGAGGAAAAATTGAACATGAAGACTTCAAAGCTTAAAAAAATTATATTAGAATAGGTGATTATCAGTGTTTTTCCTCTCTTGAAAAATCTTTCTGTGATTATATGTATCTTTATAATATACACAAACAAGTAAACAGGGAGAGCTGCAGTTGTAGACCTCGTACCTTAGCATTAGCAACTGCCAGTCTACCCACAGGCTTCTGGTAAAAGGTTTTTTGCACATATCATAATAAAAATCAATTCCACCATAAAAGCTGCTTGGGAATGTATATTTTAATAGAATACTTTGCTCATGTTTTTAGTATTTAAATATTTGCATATTTAAAACCTTTAGGAACTTGAAAGCAAAGGAAACTCTATTAGGTTAGTTTTTTTTTAATGTATTAAAATTGATATAATTAACACTCTGTTGGTGTGCCTCTTTAATAAGTACGTCAATTAGAACTTTCATTTGCAATATAACTGTCATTTTCAAGAACCGGAAACCCAAAATGCACACCTCTGAAAAAAAGGGGAAAAAAAATCTGCCCATGTGACAGATAAAAGGGAAGAGGCAGGCTTCCAAATTATAATGCAATCACACAGGAGGACAAAAATTTATTGAAGTTGTGAATAGATTATTATACAAAGGAATGTGCCCTGTTCTAAAGATGTTCTTAAATTTAAACTTTTCTTTTCACCTTCTCTTATGTTATTTTCTGCTGTATGAGTTCATACTTTTTTTTTTCCTAATGATCACTGCCCTTATTTTCTAAAATTGCTCCATGTTTCTGCGAAGTTACCTACAGAGAGATGGTTAGAACCACTAACCAGGCTTTCAGTGACTTCTGGTTTAGGTAATTGACTGGGTAGCTTTCTTGCCAATTATTACAGAAACTAATATCATGCCTCAGAGTAACGATCACACAGTCAGGGAAAATTCTTTTTTCAGTTACATGCTTCTATAGCTTACATAAGTACAGAAAAAACCTGAACGAACTTTTTGGCCAACCCACTAATTTAACCTGAATCTTAATACAAGTCTGTCCGCTTAATGTGCATGTGCAGGCACTCAACTACCGTTATTTCTTGAGTACTTCTCATGCAAATTGATAAGAAAGACGCCCCCCTCCCAACTTTTGTATACAGCAACTATTTGAAGATGATGTTTCACAAAGTTTTCTTTTAGCAAAATCTTTTCACAGCTAGGAAAATCTAAGTGTGATGTTTTGAGTATAATGTTTTGTTGTAATAATGGTTTGCTAATAAAATAATTAGTGAAATAAAACATGTCTGAATCTGTCATTGCTGCAGCCTTGCAGAATGGGCAGAATGGGAGCGCCTCTGCCCCTGATCTCTCTACCCACTGAGCAATCACCACCTTCACATAGGTGTCTGTTGCAGCCAGCAACACCTCAGATTGCTGTTTGGAAATAGTTCAACTTTAGGCTCTATCTCAGGCAAAAAGAGAGTTGATGAAAAACAGATGTGTTTAAATTGGTGCTAGAGGGAACTGATGGTGTATTTTGTCTACAGCATCCAATATTTGGCTTTTTCTAAATGAAAAGTTACTTTTAAAAAGCCTTTCATGAAAGAGAACTTACATTGAGAAGTTTCATACAGTTATATTACTTCCAATTCTTTCTCCCTTTTTATTTCCTTACATCTTGACCATTTGTTTTGCTTTTTTTCTCAGTGACTATGTTGCCTCCTCTACTTTCCATCTCCTCATCCCACATTGATCAGTAAGTGATAAAGGCTGCATGTTCTTACTTCCCAAGAACTTCAAAAACCTCAGTCACTATATCAAAAAGTCTAGACCATTAAGCCTTTGAAAAATTCACTTAACCAAGTAAATTATAACTAATGTGTTCACAGTTCCTTAGGAATGTGTTCATATATATGAAACTTGGTGTTAATAATAAAAATAGCAACACTAGTTGGAATACTGAGCTAGAGAGATGGTCATTCTACAGATTTACTAATTGAAGGAGAATGAATCTCTATAAAATATAAGATTCTTTCCTTCCCACATCATCAGATGGCTAAGTACAGTTATCACAATTCAGTTTTTTTTAATGGTCATTTCCATGAAGGCACAGGTTTGTATTTGATTAGCCTGTTTGTTATTACCAATCATATAAATCTTTAAAATAGAAATATATTATCTTTGGAAACTACCCAGGAAGAACTAGTTTTACTTTAAATCAACAAATGGTTAAATATTATTAGAAGGAAATTACTTGATTCCTTGAGTTTGCTGGTCTTTATTATCAGCTTATTAAAGCAATAAAAACCTGAATATAAACTACAAACTAGTAACAGAATATCTGGAACCAAAAGAAAATAATAGATAAGAAAAAAAAGAAAATTGTTAGTTCTGTTAATCTACAGTTCCCTTTGAGAAAGCACATATTATCTGTTGCTAAGTAAAAAGATTAATGTTGAAAGACCATATTAAATTATAGAAGAAACTGCTTTGAGGGGTCTGGTTATGAAAAAACAGTTATACCTATTTACACATGCCTTAGTGAGATTTTTACAGCAACATTATTTAACTGCTAGAGCCAATTTTTTAAAAATTTATACCTTTCACAGTAACTATGCTAACAATCAACAGGAGGTATAAGATATACATAGAAGCCTTAAAATTTGTTTCATATTATTATGAGATGTTCATTGTTCAAACCAGCTATTTCTTATTACTGAGTTGATGATAGGAGAAGAATAAAGAATACTATTCATCACCTCCTGCCCCAACTTCCACCAATCAAGAGAGTAGTGAAAATGGCAGGATGAAGTCTCTTTACTATAACATTGAAAATTATTTTACTTTTTAAAATAAATTATTTTATTTTATTTATTTTTGCCTGCATTGGGTCCTCGTTGCTGCACGTGGGCTTTTCTCTAGTTACGGTGAGCGGGGGCTACTCTTCATTGTGGTGCGCAGGCTTATTGTTGTGGCTTCTCTTGTTGTGGAGCATGGGCTCTAGGCACATGGGCTTCAGTAGTTGTGGTACACGGGCTCAGTAGTTGTGGCTCGTGGGCCCTAGAGCACAGGCTCAGTAGTTGTGGCACATGGGCTTAGTTGCTCTGTGGCATGTGGGATCTTCCCAGACCAGGGCTTGAACCCGTGTCTCCTGCATTGGCGGGCAGATTCTTAACCACTGTGCCACCAGGGAAGCCCACAAATTATTTTTTTAATCCATGAATTATTTAAATAAAGAAACATGTCAATAAAACTAATAGCTAATTTTTACTGAGTGCTTACTAAATGCCAGCCACTATTCTGAGCATTTTATGTATTCTCTTATTTTATTTCATGATAACCTAATAGGGAGATCCAATTATTATTCCCATTTTATAGATGAGGAAACTGAAGCCCAGAGAGGTTAAGTAGCTTGCCTGAAGTCACACAGTCAGTATATAGTGTATATAGTAAGATTCAAACCAGGGAGTCTGACTACAGTATTTGCACTTTTACATAACAATACTTGTCTCTTTCTGCTTCAAGTAGTTTTTTGCAAAACATATACAAAAGCCCAGGGTAATTACCTAATAAGAGAAGGTGAGTTAACCTTAAACAGTTTGGCTTATGAATATCTATGTAGTAATTGCACAGTAATGATACAGGAAGTGTGAGTAGGAGTTTTAAGATAAAATTTAGCATAAACTGTGGAAATAAGAAATATACTCTCCTGGGTCTTATTGTCAATGAAAATTAATTTATATGAGCATATCAACCCTCAGCAATTAATCTAAATTATGATATCATCTTTATTGTAAGCATCTATAACAACTTGGCAAGTGTCACTTAATTTATTCTAAGAGTTCCTCTCTGGAGCAGCCCTGAGGAAAGCAGATTATATAACAGTTATCGCCATGTCTAAAACAGAAATGGGAAAAAACCAAAGGCAAGGAAAAATCAGGAGATTTATTCCACAGTGTTCAGCCTGCTTAAGTCTCATTTTGATTAAACCCTAGTTCCCCAGCATTGTTGTTCTAAGAGATTTGCTGCCTTTCCCCCTCTGGATATCATAGTACCAATGTCAGAAATCTAAGAAATGAGTTCAGTGCTGTCCAGGCCAGGCCAACTTCTCACCTCTGTGCATCCTTGTAGCTAAGGAGGTTGGCCTAGGACTGCCCAGTTGAGGAGAACATGCCCACACCCTTCAGCATGTTAGCAGTGGGTAAGGGGGAGGTGTATCTAAATTACTTGTGAGGCTTTCCAACCAACCCTTCTTTCCCCAAATTTATACTGAACCTAGTAAGTCACCAGCTTCAGGGTGTCTTGGCTAGCTAAAAGATTGAGGACAGCTGAGAAGGACAAAGCACAAAAATCAATGCACATACCAGGACACCTATGCGGCTGCCTGCTTTGTTGCATGGTTCAACAGTTTAGGGCCAACGTTACCCTTGCTTCAAGGCCACAGACCCTGCCTTTGACTGTGGAGGACAATCTCAGAAATGTGTGCCACTGATCACAGGATGATGCACAGAAGGCAGAGCTCAATCAACACCAGTTTCTCACTGCTTCTGACCAAAGCTCTAAGAACTGGTCAATGCGACATCACCTTTGTGCCCAACAGCACATCCTTTGTTTCCTACATGTGACAAACTACTTCTGTGGAATTTTCTAATAGAAAACTAAAGTATGCTACCCTCATGAGAAATACTATGATAATCTAGATAAAATTAGCATTGCAGTAGGTTATGACTTCCTTCTTTTATCTTAACCTTTCCCCCCAGGCCATGTTTTAGGACATCTTGGCTATTTTCTTTTCTACACTGAGTAAACAAATGTCATCAATTGAGATTGCTTCAAAGAAAGTAATCTTATTTTGATTTAGCACAAATCAAAATCATATTGCTTCATCCAAAGTTTACTCAAATCAATGATTTTAGATAAAGTTAATGATGCTTTACGCGCGTGCGCGCGCGCACGCACACACAAACATTTAACCATAGGAGACAAATTTAAGGTCTTTTGTGGCCAACATCAGCTCAGCAAATTATTTTTCTGGCTATTGGGATATGCTATATATCCTTCAATTGCTGTTCCTAGAAAATCTTGCTACTTTGATATTTAGGGTAGAGAGACTTAGTAATGTAAAAGAACAAATGTCCCTTTGTTACAATTTTTCTGACAGTTGAGCATTACGTTAGTCAATAGATTTTTTAAGTCATTTTATATTTGGAAGACATTTAAAAATTCCTCCCTGAAAATGTTCCCACTTAACATGAAATGTGGAAGGCAGCACAGATGTAGATTTGACTGGCTATCATCATCCTTTGTTTCCTACACCCTGGGCTTGCCTTTTTACAAATATTATCTCTAAGTCTCACAATAACCTTGCAAGGGAGGTATTACTGGCTGCATTTTACAGGTTAAGGAAACTGCGGTGTAGAGTTCCATGCTTGAGATCAGATAACTAGTAACCAAAGGAGGCTGATAATCTGGTCCCTCTGGCTCCAGAGCCACAGACCCCAACTTGATTTGGTGAATCATGTAATGCCACAGAGAATAAACATAGTAGAGTAAAGGTGAGAATGATGTAATAGTATTCACATTGTGCCCTTGGACCCTGTGGGGATAGAGCCCAGGCAAGATTACTCCCACTTCCTGGCAGCACCCTGTCCAAATGATCTTTGAACCTCCCCCAAATCACTTGACGTAAGTCCAGATGGTATAAATCTTTTTCTAATACCTTCTCACTGAGACTCCCCACAGTTCCCCATAGTATGTGTCTTCTTTACTGCAACAAGTCCATGAACCCTACTTTTTCTGACTGTAGGTATGTTCCTGGTATTCTTTAGCTGGAGGACATTGATATCACTATGATAATGTGATAAATGTCTACTGTTTATTTAGCACTTACTATGTGCCAAGGTCTGTTCAAAACCTCAAGGGCCAAGGGGAAAGAGTAGAAGCGTGAGCTCATTTCAGAAGAACTTTTATTTTCTTCACTGCAAAACATGATCTCCTGCCAAGAACAATGATTTGATATATATAGGTTTTAATGTATATCCTCCATGATATTCTCCATATAGCCTATGATATTTGAACACTTAACTATGTGACAGGTGTAGTTTCAGATGTTTACTAGTCAACATAATTAATATCTCAGTCCTCATCACACTCAATTTCTCAGCAACTCTTGACACAATTGACCATTGATCACTCCCTCCTTGAAACACATTCTTCAGTTCCTTTCTGGGAAAACACACCTCTTACTTCTCTCCCTACTTCCCTGACCACACCAGCTCAGTCCCCTTTGCCTCCTCTTCTCCTTGACTCCTGCATATTCCTGGAGTGGCCCTGGCTCAGATCACACTTGTCTTCTCCATCTATACGCACTTCCTAGGGGAGCTCATCTAGTCTCATAATTTCAAATACCACATATATAACGGATGACTTCAAATTTCTATTGCTAGCCCAGACTTTGGCTGTAACTATAGACTGCTGACTTGACATATCCATCTGGATATCCACAAACATCTCAAACTAACATATGCAAACCACAATTCCTCATTCTCACCCATTCTGACCCCATTCTTATCCATCAAATCTGCTCATCCTGCAGGCTCCTCCATCTCCATAAGTGGCACCACCATGCTGTGGTCAGGCTACAAACCTGGGATCGCCTCTTACTCTTCCCTTTTTCTCACATCCCTTTATCAAGTCCATCAGAAAATGATTTTCAGCTCTAAATTCTAAACATATCCAGAATCCAACCACTTACCACCTTCACTGCTGTCACTCTACTCCAAACCCCCATCTTTTGCTTGGATTAGTGCTACAGCCTCCCAGCTGCTTTCGCAGTTTTTACACTTGCTCCCCTACAACTTCTTATTTTCTTGAAGTATATCATAAACACAGTGAAGTGCACAAATCTTGTGTGCAGAGCTCAGTGAATTTCTACATATGTTTATACCCATATAATTACCATCCAGATCAATATATACAATATTTCCAGCCCAGGAAGCTTCCTCCTGCCTCTCCCACTGCTAAAAGCAACCACTATCCAGACCTCTGCCTCTATAAATTAGTTTTGCCTTTTTAATGCTTCATATATATGGGATCATACAGTATGTACTCTTTTTCATTTTTTTTTAAATCCATGCCTGTAAGATTTATCCACATTGTTAGTTGTAGCAGTAATTCATTCTTTTTCCATGCTTTGTAGTATTCCACTATATGAATATACCATAATTTATGTATCCATCCTACTGTTGATAGATATTTAGATTGATTCCAGTTTGGGTCTATTATGAATATTGCTGCTATGAGTGGTAAATGTATGTGCTCACATCTCTTGGGTACATCATATTCTTCAAAGTCAGACTGATCCGTTAAAATGTGATATCACATAGCTTCTTGCTCAAAGCCCTCCAGCAGCTTCCCATCTTCCTCACAGTTTTTTTTTTTTTTTTTTTGCGGTACGCGGGCCTCTCACTGTTGTGGCCTCTCCCGTTGCGGAGCGCAGGCTCCGGATGCGCAGGCTCAGCGGCCATGGCTCACGGGCCCAGCTGCTCCGCGGCATGTGGGATCTTCCCAGACTGGGGCACGAACCCGTGTCCCCTGCATCGGCAGGCGGACTCTCAACCACTGCGCCACCAGGGAAGCCCTTCCTCACAGTTTTTACTGAAGTTCCAGCAAAGGCCTACAAGACTTGTTCTCAAATATGGTCCACTTTTTAAAAGCATCAACATGGGAGCTTGTTAGAAATACAGAATCATGTGTCCCTCCTTGTCCTACTGAATCAGAATCTGCTTTTAATATATCCCCCAGGTGATTCACATGCATGTCTGAGAAGCACTGCCCTTGGTGATCTATCCCTTTGCCATCACCTCTCTGACCTCATCATCTACCACTTTCCCCCTTGCTCATTCCTCTCTGGCTACACCGGTTACTTTGCTGTTCCTTAGATACCCCAGACGTGCTCATCATCGAGAGGTTGTGTGAGCAGGACCTGGTCAGCAGTTTCTTCTCCTGACCCAGTTGTCGGCTTACCATGTGACCTTAATTTCACATTATGGTAGCTAACTTCTTTTTACCCATAAAGAATGAACCCAGAGTATAATTATAGGTGAAGGACATGGGAATACTAAGATTAAGTAGTGGTGATGGTGGAAAGGGAAGCAACAGATGTCAGGGAAAAAAATACATATATATGGGGATATATGTATATGTATAGCTGATTCACTTTGTTATAAAGCGGAAAGTAACACACTATTTTAAAGCAATTATACTCCAATAAAGATGTTTAAAAAAGGCAAAAAAATACATATATAGCCATGCATATATATATATATATATATATATATATATATATATATATATATATATATATGGCTGAAAGATTTTTCCACATCAGAATATATAGCTGCATAGGAATAATGATGATGATGATGATAAGAAGAACAGAAAAAACAACTAGTTTTTATTAAGTATTGACTCAGCCTGAAAGTGGAATTGCTAGATCAAGGGGTAGGTGCATTTAAAATAGATATTTCCAAATTCAACCATAGGGTTGTATTATTTCTACATGCTATTCTCCTTAATAATGTAGTCCTCAAGACAACCCCACGAGGTAGTTACTATTATTTTCTATATTTTACAGATGAAGAAACTGAGGTACAGAGAGATTAAGTGACTTGCCCAAGGACACAGTGTTAATAAGTGGTGGCATCAGACTCAAATGCAGGCAGTCTGATTTCAAGGCCCACACTCTTAACCCCTTCACTGTGCCTCTCTCGTGTAACCATCACTACCATCCAACTCTAAGAACATTTTCATCTTTCCCAACTGAAACTCTGTACTCATCAAACACTAACTCTCCACTCCCCCCTCTCCCCAACCCCTGGCATGCATCATTCTACTTTCTGTCTCTATGAATTTGACTCCTATAGGTACCTTGTATTAGTAGAATTATATAATATTTGTTATTTCATGATCTGCTTATTTCAACTGGCACAATGTCCTTGAGTTTCTTCCATGTTGGAGCACGTGTTAGAAGTTTCTTCCTTTTTAAAGCTGAATAATATTCCATGTATATGTCACATTTTGTTTATTCGTTCACCTGTTGGTGGCCATTTGGGTTGCTTCTACTTTTGGGGTATTGGGAATAATACTGCAGTGAACATGGGTGTATAAGTGTCTACTCGAGTCCCTGCTTCCATTGTTTTGGGGTATACACCCAGAAGTGGAATTACTGGATCATATGGTAGTTCTGTAATTTTTTTTAAGGAATTGCCATGTCATTTTCCATAGCAGCTGCACCACTGTACATTCCCACCAGCAACATACAAGGGTTTCAGTTTTTCCATATCTTTGCCCCAGGCCAATACTTGTTATTTTCTGTTGTTGTTGTTC
Organism: Mesoplodon densirostris; assembly: GCF_025265405.1. Taxonomy (NCBI): domain Eukaryota; kingdom Metazoa; phylum Chordata; class Mammalia; order Artiodactyla; family Ziphiidae; genus Mesoplodon; species Mesoplodon densirostris. The sequence goes on from NC_082666.1 coordinate 71,172,929, forward strand.
ATAATAACCATCCTAATAGGTGTGAATTTTTTTATTTTCCATGTATAAAATCTGTTAATCTTTTCCTTCATGTTTCCTGTTTTTGTTGGAAAGGTCTTTGACTTCCTAAGGTTATACAAGCAGTCTCCAAATTTTCCTTATAATATATTTATCACTTCATTTGGTACATTCAGGGCTTTGATTCACCTGGAATTAATTTTCTGTTTGATTTAAGATAGGGAGTACTAACTGTCTTCTTCCAGACTGAAGAGTCAGTGATGCAAGTGTGATTCCTGATAGTTCATGCCTTTCCCTTTCTACCACTCTGACTTTCCTGTGGCTCCCCCGCCCCCCAACCCAGGGCCAATACTGAGCCACTGTTGTTTTTAATGTTCCTATCTTTGCTTGCTTATCAATGCTATCAAATTAGGCTTACTTTTATCGCAAGAAAGTGAGTGTGAATAAACAGCCCATAATAAAAAATGTACCTCTTTCTTATGAAAATAAAACATTCAGGAGGATTATAAAAGAAAATCTTATGGCTGTTATCATTTGTCTTATATATTGAGGTGCCCCTATGTTGGGTGCATATATATTTACAATTATTATATCTTCTTGGATTGATCCCTTGAACATTATGTAGTGTCTTTCTTTGTCTCTTGTAACAGCCTTTATTTTAAAGTCTGTTTTGTCTGATATGAGTATTGCTTCTCCAGCTTTCTTTGGATTTCCACTTGCATGGAATACCTTTATCCATCCTCTCACTTTCAGTCTGTGTGTGTCCCTAGATCTGAAGTGGGTCTCTTGTAGACAGCATATGTACTAGTCTTGTTTTTGTATCCATCCAGCCAGTCTGTGTCTTTTGGTTGGAGCATTTAATCCATTTACATTTAAGGTAATTATTGATATGTATGTTCTTATTGTCATCTTTTTAATTGTTTTGTATTTGTTTTTGTAGGTCTTTTTTCTTTCCTTCCTCTTTTGTTCCCTTCTCTTGTGATTTGATGACTATCTTTAGTGTTGTGTTTCAGTTGCTTTTTCTTTTTTGCTGTGTATCTATTGTAGATTTTTGGTTTGTAGTTACCGTGAGGTTTTGATATAGCAGACTATATATATACAAGATTGTTTTAAGTTGCTGTTCTTTTAATATCAAATGCATTTCCAATATCCTGCATTTGTGCTCTCCTCTTCTCACGATTGCTCCCATTGATATCATATTTGTGTGTGGATGATTTCCTACCTTTACTGTATGTTTGTCTTTACTGGTGAGCTTTTCCATTCATAAGTTTCTTGTTTTCTAGTTGTGGCCTTTTCTTTTTTGCCTTGAGAAATTCCTTGAGCATTTGTTGTAAATCTGGTTTGGTGGTGCTGAATTCTCTTAGCTTTTGTTTGTCTGTAAAGGTTTAGATTTCTCAGTCGAATCTGAATGAGACCCTTGCTGGGTAGAGTATTCTTGGTTGTACATTTTTCCCTTTCATCACCTTAAATATATTGTTCCACTCCCTTCTGGCCTATAGAGTTTCTGCTGAAAAATCAGCTGATAACCTTATGGGGATTCCCTTGTATGTTATTTGTTGCTTTTCCCTTGTGGCTTTTAATATTTTCTCTTTGTCTTTAAGTTTTGTCAATTTGATTAATATGTGTCTCAGAAATATAGATCATGGAACAGGATAGAAAGCCCAGAAATAAACCCATGCACCTATGGTCAATTAATCTACAACAAAGGAGTCAAGAATATACAATGGAGAAAAGACAGCCTCTTCAATAAGTAGTGCTGAGAAAACTAGACAGCTACATGTAAAAAGAATGAAATTAGAACATTCTCTAACGCCATACACAAAAATAAACTCAAAATGGATTGAGGACCTAAACGTAAGACTGGATACTATAAAACTCTTACAGGAAAATATAGGCAGAACATTCTTTGACATAAATTACAGAAATATCTTTTTTGATCCACTTCCTAGAGTAATGAAAATAAAAACAAAAATAAACAAATGGGACCTAATTAAACTTAAAAGCTTTTGCACAGCAATGGAAACCATAAACAAAATGAAAAGACAACCCACAGAATGGGAGAATATATTTGCAAATGATGTGACTGACAAGGGATTAATCTCCAAAATATACAAACAGCTCATGCAGCTCAATATCAAAATAACAACTCAGTCAAAAAATGGGCAAGTCTAAAGAGGCATTTCTCCAAAGAAGACATACAGATGGCCAAAAAGCACATGAAAAGATGCACTACATCGCTAATTATTAGAGAAATGCAAATCAAAACTACAGAATAGCCATCATCAAAAAGTCTACAAACAATAAATGCTGGAGAGGGTGTGGAGAAAAGGGAACCCTCTTGCACGGTTGGTGAGAATGTAAATTGGTACAGCCACTATGGAGAACAGTATGGAGGTTCCTTAAAAAACTAAAAATAGAGGTATCATATTATCCAGCAATCCCACTCCTGGGCATATATTCAAAAAGATACATGCACCCCAATATTCATTGTAGCACTATTTACAATAGTCAAGACACTGAAGCGACCTAAATGTCCCTCAACAGAGTAATGAATAAAGAAGATGTGGTACATATATACAATGGAATATTACTCAGCCATAAAAAAGAATGAAATAATGCCATTAACAGCAACATGGATGGACCTAGAGAAGTAAGTCAGACAGAGAAAGACAAGTATCATATGATATTTGTTCATTTGTATGTGAAATCTAAAAAAATGATACAAACAAACTCATTTACAAAACAGAAACAGACCCACAAACTTAGAAAACAAACTTATAGTTACCAAAGGAGAAAGGTGGTGAGGAGGGATAAATTAGGAGTTTGGGATTAACATATATACACTACTATATATAAAATAGATAATCAACAAGGACCTACAGGGAAGTCAATTCAATATTCTGTAATAACCCAAATGGGAAAAGAATGTGAAAAATAATATACATATGACACTGAATCATTTTGCTGTACATCTGAAACTAACACAACATTGTAAATCAGTTATACTCCAAAATAAAATTAAAATTAAAAAAGAAGCCACTAAAAAAAATTTATGTTTACAAAAAGCCTGTGTGAAAACGTTTATAGCACAAAAAAATCTTATGACATAAAACTCTAATTACATTTATGTTTATTTCTCAGTTTGACTCTCTCTCCCTATCTGTGGCTATTTAGGTTTTTATTTATCGTTGTATTTGAAAAGAAATGAGTGTCACTACAGGGATTAAACAGCAAATCTAAGACTTATTGGTCTTGACTGGGTCAGGCTCACCTTTCTGCAGAACTCTGAGATCCATACAAATCAGAACAGGACAACATGTAAAAATAACATGTTTTTCCATTTCAGGAATTAATGATTATTTTCTTATAATAGTGAGATGATATTTTATTTTTAAATTCATATGAACATGAATTATCAGAAGTATCTTTTCCCAGAAATGGATAACTAAATAATGAATTCTTTCCACAGTCTACTTTTGTTTTCATATTGAAATCAGGTTTAAATAAATTTCTAATTTAAAGGCTTGCCTAAAATTAATTAGAATTGGAAATGACTTGCCCCACAAATTCTTCCCATTAACAATTATTATATCACTAGGTTAACCTTCTGGTGTTAACTGGATTCTGATTTTGGCTGCTGTATAAATGTATTTTCCTCTAAATAAAAGAATCTCTAGATTAACAGCCATCTAAGCTGAGCTCCCAAAATAGCTTGCAAAACTGGTGATGAGCCGATATTTGAGCAATGTTTTAAAGTAAGACAGATCAGCTCAACGCACCCTTTTAACCAAAAATTTGCTGTGGTATATATTGCACCTCTTTAGGGCAAATAAGGTATAATACCCAGGGAGGGTGATATGAGTATTAGGGATAGGAATGCTTGAAGAGAAAATAGAAACATTTACAGAGAAAAAACAATATCCTCCCCACCTCTTGACATTGCAAGGAAAATTTTGGTGGTGTGCTTTAGTATGAAAATAGAAAATGTATGGAATATAAAGCTTAAAACTAATTATTTATGAAAAGGACTATATATATAATGCTAAAAAGTTTTTTCTTCCCTCTTTGATAAATATAAAGATGGAATATATTATTATAAAATGATTTATAAAGTCTTTGCATCTGAATAGAGTTATTCCTTACCAAGTGGCTCAGATGTTTCTGAACAGTTCTTGAGAGTGGAACATGAAAAACCTCATTAAGACACAGGAATAATTGTGTGGTCAGGCAGCTATATCACCACAAAGCATCATCATTTTTGTTAATGATTTAAAATAAACACATGCTGTTACTTACTGATGCTGAAAGGCTACTCTGTCCTATTTCTATTTTTTAAACATCTTTATTGCGTAATTCACATACTCTAAAACTGTAGGGGTACACATTGTGCGGGTACAATTCAATGATTTTTAGTATTTTTATAGAGTTGTACAACCATCACCATAATCCAGTTTTAGAACATTTCCATCATCCCCAAAAGTTCACTTGTGCTCAAGTATAGTAAATCTTTGATCCCAACTCCAGACCCAGGAAATCATTAATCTACTTTTTGTCTCCATAGATTTGCCTTTTCTGGATATTTCACAGAAGTGGAATCATACAATTTGTGGTCTTTTGTGTCTGGCTTCTTTCCCTAGCATAATATTTTTGGGGTTCATCCATGTTGTGGGATGTTTCTCCTCCAAGGGACTTTTCGAATCAGTTTGTCAAGCAAATTTTTAAAAAATTCCTGTCAACCAGGTGGAAAGTCCTTTGTTCAACAATGCTTTTAATCCCTCTTATTTCTTGCTTTGGCTTCCTCCATCTTCTGAAGCATTTTAGAAGAATTATTTTATATTACTTATAAATGTAAGACAAGCACATCAAAGTACAGAAATACTTTTTATTGGATTAAAAAAAACCCTCTAGTTTTGGGGATTCCATGGATACTGAAATGTAGGGTCAGAAGCACACACAACTCATTGAGACGATAGAAGTGAAACTAATTAAAGAATGTTCTACATGGTCACAGTTGTATTCATTGGGGTTTAGTTTTGTCTTTTTTGTTTTACTTCTCTTTTGCCTTGGCTTGTATTCTGAAAATAAGTACTTTATTAATTTCCTGGCTATTATTATAAAAGGTGTTAAGTAGTATTACTAAGAAGTAAAAGAAACACCCAGGATGTACGAGAGCTACAGGCAATGGCAAGTTACTTAATCATTCTTACCACCAGTTTTCTCATCTGGAAAAATGGAATATTAGTGACACCTGCCAAACTGTTATAAAGAGTAAATGACTCAATAACCATTAGCCTTTAAGGATACTATGTTCATTTCTGTGGAAACTTTGTCTTTTTCTCCTGAAACGTATTTTTACCTCCCTAGGCTTCAAGATTTACAGAAATGTATTTCTGATTGACACTATGTAGACTGCTGCTGTTTTTCCCATACAAGCCTGCTCTCCTTCAACAACTACAGGCATGTTAAAAAAAAAGATGCTTTAATTCCTTTTTAGTCTCATAAAAAAAAAAAAAAATCCCACCAGGAAGGTACTGTTATTATCCCCACTTTACAGATGAGAAAACAGGCTGTTTAGACATGCTGTGACTCACCTAAGATCACAAGGCCAGGAAGAGTCAGATAGAGCCACATTTGGAAAACTGCAGGAAGTCCAGCTGACCAAAGCTGGGAAGGGCTACAGTAGAAAATGAGATGGGGCACAGATCTGGTCCAGAGGGCTCAGAAAGCTGAGTAGAGCATTTATACATGATGTGGCAGAAAACAGAAGTTTTAGAAGTTTTTGAGCAGGGGAATGACAGGAGCAGAACTTTTTATTATGTTTAATTTAAAATATTTTAAAATAATCTTGCAATCTTATGTCTATTTTCGAGGCAAATAATAGCAGCTAACTTTTATTGAATCTTTATTAAAGCTCTGCTCTAAGACCTTAACATGTGTTTGCCCATTTAATCCTTACAACAACCCTTTAAGGTAGGCATTGTCATTTGCCCCATTTTGCAGATGAGAAAACTGAGGCACAGTGAGATGCAAGAACTTGCCAGAAGCTACACAGCTTGCAAGTGGTGGAGCCAGGCTTCAATTTCAGGCAGTCTGGCTCCAGTGTCCATAGTATTAACTTCTGGGCCACAGTGCTTTTTTGTTAATAGATCTATACCACAGGCTAGACATATAAGGATAACATGGGGCCATTGCAGTACCCAAAGTCTAAGGTGATAGGGATTTGGATTTCAGGGGAGGCAGCAAGAATGGAGAAAAGGGAAGATTTCAGAGGAAAAGCTGGTGGTAGAATTTCTGGACTAACTAGATACGTGGGGGGTTAAGAAGAAGAGTGAGTTGAAGATGGAAACCAAAGTTTTCATTCCTCTGGGAGAATCATGAAGCCTCTGAGGAGTACAAGGAGCTGGCAGGAGGGCTGGTCTGGAGGAACTAACAGTCACAGTGCAGGGAGTGCTGAATTCAGTGTAGTACCAGGAACACGAGTCAGCCAACTGCAGCTGGCAGCATTGCTCAGTGAGTTGATGGGGCTCCGGATAGAGATGTGGGCATCTTCAGCAAAGAGAAACTTTGAAGTCAGAAAACAGGTGAACTGTCCTAGAAAGAGAGAGGGAAGATAGTGAAGGAAAAAGGCTCTAAGTCTAGGTAACCATTGGGACAGGAGACAAGAGGAGAAAGCAAGACAGAGGGTCTAACACATTCCAATGCCTGCAGTGCAAAACTCCCTTTCAAATATGCCATCTTCTTTAGGAGAGCATCCCTGTAAGGTAACTGTGTTGCTCCTAGAGATAGAGAAATTGGAGTCAAGACATTTAGGGGGCTTGTGCACAATCACATAGCAAGTTAGTGACAGAACTAGAATTTGAACCCAGTCCAAGTGACTCCAATGTCTGTCTCTTTCTATAAGCAAAAAGCTGTGGAAAGATGAACGTGCCTAGTCTGGGTAAGGATTGCTGGCTGTGGTCTAGGGGAAGACTAGCAGGACATGAAGCCCAAGAGGTAAATTGGAATAGGATTTTTAAAGGCCATGTCATGTCTAGGAATTAAAGAACCAGTAAAATTTTTAGGGAGGAAAGTAATATGAAATTGCTTTTGAGATAGGAATAGAAATGTAAATAAATGTAGAGAGAGCCTTATAAAAGATGGATTGGAGGGAGAAGAAACTAGGATAGAGACAGATTGGTGGTAATATAGTGCTTTTGTTGATGGGTAATGATGCTCTGAGCTGGAGCAGGAACAGCAGGAAGAAGGCTGGATTTAAGAGGTGTGCAGAGACATTTAGGTAAGACTTGGCTGTCTATCTCCCCGTGGAGATGCTCAGAAGACAGTTGGAAACACAATCTACCACTGAAAAGAGCTCCAGGGTAGAGATTTAGAATTCAGACGTCATCAGCAAGAAGTGGTAGTTGGATCCTGGAAAGTGATAATATCACCAGGAGCTGCGAAGACCAAGAGGAGATGGAGGAGAAAAAAATTCTAAGGGAAAGTAAACAAATAGAGGATTGGATTTGAAAGACCTTCTCTGGAAAAGGTTCTAGTACCTTTTTGTTTTTAGGAGTTGCCTTTCCCCTTTGTATTTCATTTATGGAAGGGGAGCAGGTCTTGACTTTTCAGAACTTCCTTAGCTTCCTCTTCTGCCCTCACCTTGAGCACAGACACTAGTTTCCTTATAGAGCCACAGGCTGGCCTTGTTCTCTCCCAGGGCCCTTGGCCTGAGCCCCAAACCCACACTTGCGCAACAGCGTAGGAGAGGCCACATCTCAAGAAATGTTTAGAAATCAAGTCTGCAGGCCATGGTCATTATTTGGATGTGGTGGTTGCCCCTAGTTCTCTGAGAAATTAGATATGACAACGAGGAGGAGGTCACAGGGGCCTTAGGAGGATCACATTCAGAGTGCTGGTCACTGAAATCACTACAGGGATGGGGGCATAAAATCAGAGACAGTGTGTAGAGAGGCTCTTTTAAGGGGAATTAAACAGATTAATTCAGGTCAGGCTGTATCCCGGTAAATTTAGAGCTTGTTACGCAGTGTCTTTTTAAAATTCTTGTATTAATTATAATAGAAGGCCAAAGGCTTTTCAGATGGTAACAACATACCCTGCCTGCTTTACTCCCATTTTCCACATTGACTTGATTATTGCCAGTGAACTGAGAGTAGACTGCAAGGTTGGGCCTTGGAACAGGCAGGCCTGGGTTTGAATCCTAGATCTGCCATTTGATAACTGAGGCCACAGGAAAAATCAGTTGAACTCTGATCCTCAGTTTCTTCAACTGTAAACTGAGTCAAAACATGCTCTGCTCAGCTTCCATTCCATCCAATTCCCTTATGGCGTGCCTGCCAGTACAACAGAGGCTGGAAAGCCAGAGGCAGATTTCTCAGACTCTTGCAGCTGGGTTTCACATCTGACATGGTTCTGCCATCTAGGCACACCTGAAGGAAACCTGGGAGGTGGACATGGGCAGTATAAAGCTTCTAGAAGATGTTGGATCTTCTTGTAATCACTGTAGTGGAGTTGACTGACATTTGGGAATGTGGAGGTGGAATTTCAGTATTTGGTTCTGAGCATCTATGACAGAAGGCAGTAGCTGTGGGGTTCCCATAAGAGAGTCCCCTGTTCTGGCTGAGCATTTCTCCCTGCTATGTTATTCCTGATAGTATAGAATACAAACTAACTTCCATGGCTCCCCTAGAAATTCTTAACCTGCCAAATACCTTGCAATAATTCCCATTCTGTTTAAATTACTAATTGGAGTGGATTCCATTATCTTCAACTCATAGACCAGCCTCATAGGGTTTTGCAGGAAAGTCAAAATATGTAAGTTAAGTACAGTGCTTAGCACCTGGTGAGCCACATTATTATTCCTATCAGTGTATCAGCTGCCACAATAAAGTAGAAGTAAGCATCTTACAATATCTTAATGATTTTCTAATTTTATTTTTGAAGCATATTTTGTTTCTAAGATTTTTTGTTCTAAGTATTATAGAATAGAAGTCTTAGCTTTGTGCACAGCTAGGATTGACATAGAGGAACATTAAGTATCAGAGTAAGAAATATGTACCCTTTAAAATGAGGAAGTCCAGGATAAAAGAAAATATGCTTATTATTGTTTTTTACTTAAGTTCTGGAATTGCCTTCAACTTCAGTTAATAGCTTTTATAATGTACCAGACACTGTTAGCAGCTATGTCTTTAAAGAATTTTAGATAATGGACGAGAACGTCATTGATCTTTCGTTCTTTCCCAGGCTCTACTCATCTTGTCAGCATCTTCTGATCTTGCTGGAGAAAGTCCATATATTTTAGAATCCATAAGTAATATAAAGGGCTTTTGCCAAACTGGAATTCTTAGTTTTTACATAGGGTGACCTTATTGTTTACAAACATCTGAGAGTAAGAGTGGATTTAATTGTTGTAATCTTTATTGGAAGGTATGTAACAAGATGCTGTAACCAAAGCTTTTAAGCTTCTGAATAATACTTCAATTTTTTTATTTTCAAAAGTCATTGATTAAACAATGGACTTATTTTTAAATCTATTTATTTATTTATTTATTTATTTTTGGCTGTGTTGGGTCTTTGTTTCTGTGCGAGGGCTTTCTCTAGTTGCAGCGAATGGGGGCCACTCTTCATTGCGGTGCGCAGGCCTCTCACTGCTGCAGCCTCTCTTGTTGCGGAGCACAGGCTCCAGACACGCAGGCTCAGTAGGTGTGGCTCACGGGCCTAGTTGCTCTGCAGAATGTGGGACCTTCCCAGACCAGGGCTCGAACCCGTGTCCCCTGCATTGGCAGGCAGACTCTCAACCACTGCACCACCAGGGAAGCCCTGGTCTTATTTTTTAAAAGCTTCAATTTGTTATTCATTTCCCGTTCCAGATTCTTCCCAAACTACTTACTGGATGTTGAACATTTAAAATATCTGTAGAGCAAGTTAAAGTTAAATGCCACTTGTCACAGCTTTCATTATGGTTGCTTTATTTTAATGATCTTTATGGTTTGTTTACCTGAAATTCTGATTTTGCTTTTAGTTTAGAAGGTATCAATAATTTCTCTGTTAATTTTAAAAAGGCATAGACAAATATAAAATATTCATTTCTGATAAAAACAAAATCTCTTTTGTGACAAAACATGCAGAATAGCTTTTTGACATTGTACAGTTAGGCAAATAAAAAGACAACTTTTCTATTACATGTGAATATATTATGCATAAATTAAAAGACTGTTGGAAACTAAAAACACAGAAGTATACGGATTTTTTTCAAGGTTGTCCTAATTATTTCTCAAAAATAGGAAAGGCTCTAATTAATAAAAAATTAAAACTACAATGAGGATAATTTATAGGACAATGTCATTGCCTTTTTTGTGCTGTGAAAATGTTTTATGTGTCCACATGAAATTTAATCATTTTAAGATTGTATTAAAGGGAAACGTATTAAATGGTCTGTGGATCTTTACATAGTTGCCCCTTCTGAGACTCAAAAGATTGACAAATTACTGAGGTCAGTAATTTTGTGGCTGCCCTTAATATTTTTTAAACAAAAAATTTGAAGAGTTAAAATACACAAGAGTGAATGTAACAGTTTTATGAAGGTGGTCAGAATGTGGTTTCTCCTACTATGAACAATAATTTTTTTTTAAAGAAACACTATGATGATTTTTTAAATTAATTCATTTATTATTTACTTTTGGCTGTGTTGGGTCTTTGCTGTTGCAGGCGGGCTTTCTCTAGTTGCAGCGAGTGGGGGCTACTCTTGGTTGCAGTGCACGGGCTTCGCGTTGCAGTGGCTTCTCGTTGCAGAGCACGGGCTCTAGGTGTGTGGGCTTCAGGCTCTAGGCGCGCAGGCTTCAGTAGTTGTGGCTCGCGGGCTCTAGAGCACGGGCTCAGTAGTTGTGGCGCATGGGCTTAGTTGCTCTGTGGCATGTGGGATCTTCCCGGACCTGAGATCAAATCCATGTCCCCTGCATTGGCAGGTGGATTCTTAACCACTGTGCCACCAGGAAAGCCCCTGAACAATAATTTTTAATAAGCTAGCTCCCTTTTATTATATTCTCTTTAAAATTAATTGTGGCTCTGTAATTGTTAAACTAGTACCAGCTAAGCCTGTAAAATCATCTTAGTCTGAAGTCATAATGAGGAACATTTTAATTTCAAATTGTCCTATAAAGCAGTATCAAAAGTAACACAGATAGGATAATAATTATTATAAAAAGGTGTAAAATTCTTTTAAAATAGGATAAAGAATTTTATATTTATGATTTGGGTTAAAGACTGTTACAGAAACTTACTGTACATGTTCTCTTTTGCTCATTATTAGTGTCAATATTTGGGGAAGAAGGGTGAAAATGAATGTACATTTAGTTAAATAATGCCTATTACTGGTAAATTAATAATTACATTAATGTAATTATCCCCTTATGTCTATTGAAAAAGTTTGGTGATAAAATTTATTAATTAATTTGAATTTTAAAATGTATTTGGACCTAGACCTGTGACTTTAAACACAATTTTATAAAGTATGTGGTAATTAATAAAGTTTTAATTGATAATTAGCATTATAGCTCAATGATGTCCTTCATCAGGATTTTTTGCCCATGAAAGAGGGGGTCTGCATGGATTTTTTTTCAACTCTAGACTTAGTTTATTGCAGATATACAGTCTTGCTGATTTTCACAATTTCCCTATGATATATGGAGATGATTGCTTCTATTCTTATTGGTAGAGAGTAGAGACCTAGAATATAAGATTTGTTTATAACCATTTAAAAAAATAAACTTAAATTTTAGAATAGTTTCAGATTTATAGATAAGTAAAGTTAGGGTATTCAGAGTTTCTGAATATCCTTAGTTTTTACCCAAGTGTCTATTATTGGGTTCCTGGGCCCTAGGCTTTGGTGACGCTCTGGTAAGCCACATGCTTTCAATTATCAGCTACCTTCTATGACCCTCTCCAGGTTGACCTGGGAACCTTGCAGACTTTATCCACAACCCTTGGCAGCTGAGGGAGACTGGGGTGGCCTCTCTCAGGCCTTCTATAAGCCTAGATCTGCTCTGCAACCATTTCTGCTTTACTTTAGATGCCCCTTCCCAGAATTCTTGACAGGAGGCAGAACTACAAGTGCTCTCTGTCTGAGGATTCTCAAACTCGAAATCCATCACATCCCCTGGGGCTTCAACCCCCACGAGGGGTCACGGAGCCAAGCCCCATCTTTTTTCATAAAATCTTATTCTCCTCTTCCAGTCCCCTCCCACAGGAGAAAGAAGGCATGGAAGGAAAATTGAGTCACATTATCACTCATTCCTCTCACACTATGGTTTATATGCTTGCTATCCTCTAGGCTTTGCTAATGATACACAGTGCCAAGATTTGAGAATTTAAAAAGAGCTCTTTTCTCTCTCAAGAATCTAACTCTTTCATAATAATGGGCTTGGGCTTTCAGACTGTTGCTTCTCCTATGTATTTTCTAAAAATCCATTCAGAATATGGTCTCCTGTGTTCTGGGCTGTATCTGCTTTCTGTTCTAAGGCAGTGAAAGGCACTGACTAAAGTGGTGAAGGACTTGAGGCAACAAGAAAAATGTGGCAAAGAAAAATCTCTATTGATATCTCAAAATAATACCCCCTCTACCATCATATTATGATGCAATATGGACCCAATATTTCAAATGAATTTCAGTGTGGAGTTGGATGGTTTTGGAAGACAAAATGATTTCAGTGCAAATGGTAATTAAGGCCAATAAAGTGTTTCTGTATTTAAAGACACATAGATATTTTTCTCACATTTCATATAGTAAGCTGAACATATATTTTGGGCTTGGATAAACGTTCCAGACTACATGCATACAAGAGCTGAAGAAGAATATCATACTTATTCCATATATATTCCAGATTTCACTGCCAAGGTTACAGTTGGGGATAGCAGTCCAGAGGGACTTTAGTCAAAGTCTCTTGAGATTAAAAAAAGAAAAAACATGAATTAAAGCTACTGAAGAAAGAAAATCCACTAGAAAAGCAAATTATTAACTCTGTACTCGGATTCAAAAGATGAATAACCACACTTTGTCTTTTGTTCTGTCCTCAGCTGGAAAGGCAGCTAATGATGCAGAATGAAATGAGAGAAAGACAAATGGCTATGCAGATTGCTTGGTCTCGGGAATTCCTCAAATATTTTGGAACTTTTTTTGGCGTTGCAGCCGTCTCTTTAACAGCTGGGTATATTTGCTACTTACTTTAAAATTTTCTTCTACTTCTTTTTGTCTCTGCCATGATCACATTATTAAGTTGGCCAAGATAGGACTTTGATCCAAATAGTACACATATAGGCAAACAAAGTAACCCTGATAGCTAAGTCCTTGGCGGTAACTCTGTAGAACCAGGATAGTAATAGTTAATTCTTCCTTTAGTTTCTTAGATTTCTTCTGTACTTTTCTCCACTTTATAAGTAAGAGAGAGTACTGACTTTGCACCAAGACAGAAGGAAGTCTCTACAAATTCATCTCCACAGTCCCTAAGGGATAGATATCAATACTTAAAATATTTTTAAAATGAGTAATCTGAGCCTCAACATCAAATAAAGATGAACAAATCATAGACCCTACCCAAGAACTGCAGAATCTGCTGAGGGATTATGGGTAAGCAAATCCTATTTCCATAGAAGAATTAAGTAACTTCTGAAATGGAGGATATTCTTCCCAAAAGCGGATAACTTTTTTCCTTTCATCAAGTACTGAGATATTTATTTACAGGTTATTCCTTGATATTCATTCTTTTTTGTTCTTGAATCAGAGCAATTAAAAAGAAGAAGCCTGCCTTCCTCTTCCCTATCGTTCCATTAGGATTTGTCCTTACCTACCAGTATGACATGGGCTACGGGACCCTTATACAAAGAATGAAAGGTAAGTCTTTGATAAACCAGAGTCTCAATTTCTGATTCATTTTCTGGTTCCAGGATCCACTCCTTACACCCCCTTGACTTATGAAAATTCTGACAAGACTCTCCCTGAGCTACCAATGACTGATATTTCTGCCCCCTCTCACATAGTGGTATGCTGGAGTCACCTCATACCAGCTCACAAGAACCAACTGTCAAATGTTCAGGAATTTTGTAAGCTGGTTGTTAAATATAGTCATTATTAAAAATTAAATTATGTAAACTAACACAGCATTGTAAATCAGCTATACTCCAATAAAATTTTTTTAAAAATTAAATTATATAAACTTACAATTAAATAAATTACAGAAAATACATAATATTAAATTATATTAAAAACAATAATAAATAATCAGAACTTAGTTTCTAATTATTTTACAAGTATCTGTACTCTTAAGTTATGTATATCTATTCTTTTATGTATATCTACTATATCTGTATGGTGGAAATGCAGATACAATATATAGAAACAATAAAGTACAGATACAACTCTGACTTCAGTGACATCCCATTGGTATGTCAGCTTGAAGGTGGTCATAGTGGGAGTATTTACACCATGGAGATCTACAAACACCAAATCAAGGCTTGACTTACTATTTTGTTGATTGTCTAGATCAGGGTTGACAAACTATGGTCTGCAGGCTGGCCACCTATTTTTGAAAATAAAGTTTTATTGGAACACAGACATACCCATTCATTTCTGCTTTTCCATTTCCATGACAGAGCCGAGTCACTGCAACAGATATGCAAGTCCCCACAAGCCTAAAATATTTACTATCTGGCCCTTTAAGAAAGTCTGCCAACCCATGGTCTAGACTTAAGAAAATGATGAAGAAAATGTTAATAATGTATATTAGTCTTAAAAGTGTGTTGTGTCCATATCCATTATGTTGTGAATAGCATAAAAAATTTCAGGAAATGTCCTAATATTTAAAAACTGTTATCTGATTCAGCAAAGTCCACAATATTCTCAAACAACTAAAGTTCCAACATATGTCACTGTTTCACTTTTGTCCTACTCATTAACGTAAATGAAAACACCAACCATCATTCATGTTGAAATTATACTTTCTCATCAACTGCTTAGGCGAGCTATGGATAAAAGAGTTCAGCAAAAATCAATAAAAACATTCTTTGAGGATCAATTTGCTATATGGAATTTATGATAAAGGGTCCTGTACCTGTTATTATCATTTATAAATTGTACTCTACATACATTTCATAGAAGTAAAATTTATAATAAACTTATGTACATAATAAACTTATGTACATTTGTTTTTGTTCTGGAAAGCTGGTTGTTAAATTTTCACCAGCACCGTCCTGCTCTCACTGAACTCTGGCTTTTATTGCCCTAGAAAATAGCACTGCTGCCACAGATGCCACTCCTGTCCCAAGAAGACAGAGTTTCCCATTAGTCTAGGATATCCATGTCTTCCAAATTCCCACCACTACACACCTCTCATGAGGATCCCTATTTCCCTACTCCTCAAGCCTTCAACCCAGAGCATGCTGGAAACAGTGCTTTCCCAAGTCTTCATTTTTGCCATCCTGTTCTCTCCTGGGCTATAGGCCCATCACTATCCCTGAGGCTCTGTGGGGACTGGTTTAGTATTGGAAAAAAGAAGGTGCAGGTATTGGGAGTAGGCAGTAGAACATTTCATTCACAGACTTAGGGAAATGGAGGGATTATATGTTCTTAAAAATTGCCATTTGAAAACAGAAGTACATTTTCCACATAGAAACTATATTAAAATGTCCTTTGGGGTCAGACATTATTGGTATCATAGTTCAGCTATATTGTGGGCTAAACAGTGTTTTGTTGATGGCCTAGAAATTTATTTATAGCATGTATTACTGTGGGAAAATGTACTCTGAATTCTAAAACACTGATCTACAAATTAACTTTTGGAGTACAATTCCATTTTAAGCTGGAAACTAACTGTACAAAACTGATTTACTTATGTTAAAACTCATTTCAATAACCTGCTCAGGTTCGTGTTACTCATCTGCTTAAGAATTCATTAGTCTGAGCTCAACTATGTCTCACTGTTTATAAAAACATTAGAGTTCTCAGTCCCTCATAAAAGTTAGTATGTAGTATTAAGAAATCTCAACTCTTATTATACAGCATTCACTTGAATGTATTACTAATGGAGAGCAAATTTATTTTCTAGGAATATTTTGATTGTATAATTGGGAAGTAATTTTATTACAGGTCCATCAGAGTCTATAGAATATAAAAATTTAACTTCCAAGGCATGTTGTGGAAATTTCCTATTTAAAAAAAAAAACTTTAGAATCCACCAGGAAATTTATCATATTAAAAAGTTTAGTTTATAATATATAGCCCTGTTAACTAGAGATGACCCCAAGATATATACTTCCTGTTTAATTGACTTTATTATTAGCCATTCTGTAAATACATACTAAGAATCTGCCATATGGAAGGCACTCTCCCATGGAAACATCTAGTCTGTCATCAATAGCCTGCCCAATTACATACAATTTTATAATGATTTTTACTTAGTATTTAAGACTGAGAAAAAAAATGTTTGCAGATTGTTGGAATGCTGTGATAATTTGCAAATTGTAGCCTGCCCTGTTGGGTTTGGAGTATAAATTAATTGTGCATTAAAAGAGGAATACTTCAAGAAAACAACTGCCTTTATTCCCAAGGAAAGTTTATGGAATGTCAACAACATATATTATAGTTTTCCAAAATTTCGCTAGTCTTCAACAATAAAAGTTGGCAAATGTCACTGTGCCCAAGAAATTACTAGCTATTATTTAAGAGGAATTGTTTATAAAAATGTGTATATGTGTGTGTATGTATGTATATATGGACTAAAGAACATTTAATATTATTTGGGGTATTTATAAGTAGTTTCAAGTCAAAGATTAGCTTCCCTGAAAAATTACAGTTTTTTAGTAAACTTTATTTTCTTCTCACGTGACTTATGATATAATAAGGGGCAACAAGAAGAACCATATGGGGTTTCACCACCCTAAACCCCTCCTAACACAACTAATAGTTATCATCCTGACTTTCCTTCAAGGAAAAAAATAGTACTTGGTATTCTTTCTCTTCTACATTTTAAAATGCTGTCTTCTGTCAAAGTCTCTGGCATCTGATTTATCTCTTTATGAATCTTCAGAATTCATTATTGTGTTTCCTTTGGGAGGTCACTTCACCGGGGACAGTGGGTGAAATATTTAACTGTGAGATCTGGGGGCATGCCTCCACACAGTGTTACAGCATGTCAGTGGAACACAACAAGTAGGTCTTCTCATAAAATGCTGATGACCCCTTTGTCACCTTGCACATTTCTGTACTTTATTTAAGGTGAAGCCGAGAACATACTGGAAACAGAGAAGAGTAAGTTGCAGCTGCCAAAAGGAATGATCACTTTTGAAAACCTTGAAAAAGCAAGAAGGGAACAGAGTAAATTCTTCATAGACAAATGAAATCATGTTTACCCACCAAATCTCAAAATACAGAATTGTTGACTTGAATCATGGCCTTTACAATTTTTTAAATGCTTGAGATTTTGATATAATGGTTTTTATTTTAAAATAATAAAATTTAAGATGAACTTTGTTAAATTATTTTAAAATAAAATGTATAACATTCAACACAAAATCATGGAGGTACTCTAACTTTCAGATTTCCTATATATGTGTGTGTATCACAAACATCTAAATGTAAAATTAATAAACTATATTATTTTGAATTTCTGGAAGCAAAAGTTCTGTTGTTCTCATTTCTCTGTTGCACACACTTACCCCATTACATTAATCTCCCACAGATACTGCTTTTATTTGGATTTGTCAATTGTGTCCTGTCTCCACATAATAGAAAACAACTAATATTAATGATTAACATGTATATTGCATTTGCTATGGCCATTGTCTGATTGTTTTGCACATATTCTTGTAATTATCCCAACAATCCCATGAGGCAGGCATCATTTTTTTAAAAATAAATTTATTTTTGGCTGTGTTGGGTCTTCACTGCTGTGCACAGACTTTCTCTAGTTGAGGTGAGTGGGGGCTACTCTTCGTTGCGGTGCATTGGTTTCTCATCGCAGTGGCTTCTCTTGTTGCGGAGCACGGGCTCTAGGCATGCGGGCTTCAGTAGTTGTGGCATGAGGGCTCAGTAGTTTTGGCTTGCGGGCTCTAGAGCGCAGGCTCAGTAGTTGTGGTGCATGGGCTTAGTTGCTGCAGTATGTGGGATCTTCCCGGACCCGTGACCCCTGCATTGGCGGATTCTTAACCACTGCACCACCAGGGAAGCCCCCATCATTTTTATAGATGTGGAAACTGTGGCATAAAGAGATTGAATTGCTTGCCTAAGGTCATACAGACAGAACTGGGACATAACCCTAAATGGTTTGGCTCCATTGTCTATACTCTAAAAGGTCTTGAAAAAGTTATGCCTTGGGCCTCCCTGGTGGCGCAGTGGTTAAGAGTCCGCCTGCCGATGCAGGGGATACGGGTTCGTGCCCCGGTCTGGGAGGATCCCATATGCCGCGGAGCGGCTGGGCCCGTGAGCCATGGCCGCTGGGCCTGCGCATCCGGAGCCTGTGCTCCGCAACGGGAGAGGCCACAACAGTGAGAGGCCCACATACCGCAAAAAGAAAAAAAAAAAAAAAAGTTATGCCTTAATGCATTCTTGACATGCAAAGACAATTGTGAAAGACAAAAGGTAAAAACATTCAAATAATGACTCAGGGCACAGTTTCTAGAGAGTGGGAAGGAGGGGAAGGTTGATTAGGATGTCCACCTTTTTATTTACACTCACCAGGAAACCTATACTCATAAAATAATCCTATTTATATCCATTCCTACAGTTGCAAACCCTACATACACTAATTCCAAAGATATTTATTAATACCTGCTATGTGTCAGCCACTGTTGTAGGCACTGGGGCTACATGAGTGAATGCATAGACAAGGTTGCTATATCCTAGGCAGAGAAATATGTTCTAGTGAGGAGTGGGAGAGCTGGGGAGAGAAGAAATAAACATGAAGATAAACAAGTTCATTTCTGATGGAGACAAATGAAAACAGGATAATAAAAGAATGATTAGAAGACTATTGGGGGAGGCTACTTTAGATCTGAGACAGTAGGGACTGCCTCTCTGCAGAGGTGACATTTGAGCTAAGACGTGAATGAGGCAGTCCTGTGAAGAGCACATATGGGGACAGGGAAGGGGTCTCTAGGCGAAGGGAAGAGCCAGAGGAAAAGCTCCGAGAATTGGCATGGCCAGAGAATAGAAAGAAGGCCAGAGAGAATAGTGGAAGATGAAATCTGAAGGGGGGAAACAATTATGAATATAATGGCCACTACCCCCAAGCATAGCAAGATACGGTTTTGAAACAAAGCTGTAGAGAACTTGGGCCAGATCTTGAAGGATCCACTGAATTTCTCCAGGAAGATAAGGAAATGAAGAGGAAGGGCATCTTGGGCAGAAGAAGACTGATTAAAGGCATGTCCATCTGTGCCAAGTCTGGGGATCGGCTGCTGGTTGTTCAGTTTGCCTGGAGCAAGAGGTTCCTTATGTGGGGTACTTTTAAGAAGTGAGCCTGGAGGCACAGCTCAACTCCTGAAGGACCTTGGGTGTAACATTCTATAGTTTGCACTCTATCTCTGTGTGATGGGCATGAAAGAATCTGAATTGGGATCAGGATTAGTCAATTGCGGGGGGAAGATCCCAGCGCCCAATCAACTGCTGCAATGGTCCACCTGAGCATTCACCAGGGCCCAAATTTGGCTAAGGCGTGGCTTTGGGGATGGATTCAGGAAAATGAAAAGGAATAATAACAGGACTAGGAAACCAGCTTGAGGTTTTAGAGGGAGAAGGTGATTTCCTTTCATTTAATCCACATGGATTATCTGGGGCCCCTGGAGAACATGGGAAAGAAGTGATTGGGAGGCATACTGGTAGTCTACTGGATATCTAATATCTAGCATTGGTTTGTAGACCATGTCAGAATCTGGAATTGTAAGTCTTTCTTTCCCCTTAAATTCAATCATGCTGTCCAAATATTCCTGACATAGTCTAGCCAGGGCTTACCAAGAGTGGGTTTGAGTCCCCTGCAAGGGTTGACTGGCTAAATAACTTACATGGGATTTGTGTTGCTGTGAAAAATATCCAGGCCCTGAGCCCCCTCTGAACCACCAGGCCATTCATTTGTCTTGGCTTCTTGGCATTGACCCTGAGTTAATTAGTAATTGTTACTGAATAGAGCCCCTGCTAAACACACGCACATACTCACACTTTCATTTGCTCCCAATTGTGTGGTGAGGCAAAAATCAAAGCAGAGCTATTAACTAATAGCTTTGCAACTCGACTATATTAAAATATATCCCAATTGTCTTTGGTATTACTGATTATCCAAAGCTTTCCCCCTAATTTATTGTTTACAGTATCATTTAATTGAAAAGACAAACATTTATGCCCTGATTCTTGAGCTATTCCTTAGTTATTTATGTTAATTAATACTTGCATTAATAATAAGCCCTGATTAACAACTAGACATCTGACATTTCCAAATACTGAACCTGATAGGGTCTTTGTTCAGCTACCTTATAACCACAAATTTTTGTGATATTACAAGAAGAATGAGGAAATTATTCTGAGAAAGTGTATAAGGAGAAGGATGAGAAACTATTGTCTGATTATGAGCAAAGATTTAGAGATTAAAATAACGGTAGCCTCATCCAATGTCTTTGTCAGTGATTAGGAACAAAGTTGGGGGGGGGAATCTCACCTTCAGTCCATGTGGCTATCCATTTCTCCCCAAACATTGTTGGTTCAACTAAAGCAACACAGAGACTCTCTTAGTGTATGCAGAGGTTGTCACAGTTTAAAGGAAATAAATACGGGTCCAGAAATTCTCTACAGCAGAATGACCCTTCTTGGAAATCACTTTACAATAGTAAATAATATTGTAATATTAAAAATGCAATTTATGACATCACAGTACCTAAGTGTTTTGAATGTTTTAAATTCATATTTAAATGAGACAACTGGGGAGTAAAATTACAAATAAATAAAGTTTATATGGTGTTCCACCCAATTCAGTTTGTGTTTGGGGGTAATGTTGAATGGTCCTTAGTGGCATAGTACTTAACTGAACTTTGTAAAGATTATAGCAGTGTCCCAAATCTACTCAAAACAGTTTTAATGACAAATACTGAAATTATTGTCAAGATGTTAAAAGAGGGAGGGAAGACCTTTAGAAATGGTCTAGTCTAAGCCCCCATTTTTACTGTTGGGAAAATGGGGGCCCTTAGTGATTTACCTAAAGTTTCACATCTGGTAATGGTAGTTTGTACTAGAACTTTGGTGTTTGGTATCACTGGCAGGATTTTTTCCAATGCAACATGCTGCCTGACTCTAAGAGGACAATGACAAAGTCAAAATCAAAAATAATTTTTAAAAACTATCACATATGCTCAGTTTCAGAGCCTTAGAAGGTGTCCTAAAGTGAGGTTAAAAGGGCATGAGTTAGAAGAGGATGGGGAGGAATCAGACTCAGAATGCAAAAATAATCTACAACAATGTAATGGGAATATGAGCAATATGAAATTGAAAACATTTTTATAGACTTCAACAATTTTAATATTCACATGTTCAAATGGGATATTCTAGAGACCCTTGCCAGAACCTATTCCCCTCCATTATTCTGGGAAAGGAACAAACTCTTACTGAGAAAATATATTTTTTTAATATTTTTTTTTGAGAAAATATTTTTAAATAAAGCCTGTAACTCAGGCGGTGTGGTTTCTCTTGGCCTTCGAGTGTGTCTGTTTTGCATGAGGGTTGGAAATGTTTCCTTAGGTTTGGCCTTGTGGATGCCTACAGGAGATTTCAGGAATACCCTGCATACTACCCACTGTCAATTTGTAGAGAGTTGTTTCTAACATTCAGGGCTAACTATTTAGCACCTCTGCTGATTTTTCTACAGTAACTTTGTGTCAGTCTTGGAGTTTATGAAGGTTGGAGCAGTACTTGCGCTACAGGTGCACCAGGAAGCCCAGAATGGCCAGGGGTAGAGAAGGGGAAGTGAGAAAGGCCTAGAAAATAAGAAGAGGACCAAGGAAGTGTAGTCTCATAAAGGAATAGTGCTGACTCAAATGCCTTTCACAGTAAACAGCTCACGAATGGCTGCCAGGGTTCAGTTACTAGCTTGTTTGGGGGAGCTGAGGCCCCAGGGACCAAAGTCACCCATGGGATCCCCTCACAGGCCAGTTTATTTTGCTGTGCTAACTTGTTCCTCTGGCTACTTGGAAGACAGTAAGAAGTGTGCCTGGGGCGGCACAAATTCATCATGACCACAGATAAAAGCAAATGGAAATCTGTACCCCACTGATAACGACTCAGTAGTATTGCTGAGTCTGAGGTTTGGATGACATTTTTGTATACAATTTCTTAATCCACAAGTGTCACGGGGTTGAATGATGCAATGCTAACCTCAGTTTACCTGGTTTTTTTTGGAGGACTTCATCTACGGTCAGTGGCACTTTGTGGGTGTTTTTGCTCTGCCTGGACATAAGGGACAGACAGACCCTGAACCCAAGTTGGTTTTGGCATTTCATTTGGTGTTAGGAGAACAGAGTTAAGAATGTGTCCAAATGAAGTTAAGTCCCATGGAAGACTGGCAATCAGAGATCTATCATAGCTTGAAGGTTTCAAAAAACTGTAAGGACTCGGCTATTGAATGTATGTGAAAGTCAACAGACTAGAGATATTAGTAGACACTGAAGTGTGATAAGGGAAGTCAGTGAAAAGCTGTCAGGATGTCAGGATAATATGGTTGGGCTTTGAGGAATATAGGTGACTATTTTTCCTTCTCTTCCCACCATCCCCACACCATTAAAGTACTGCTGATGAAGATCTGACTTGAGTAGAAGGTAGCACCAACTCTATCCACCAAGGTGATTTTGTAAAAGAGAGAGAGACAGAGGCAGAGAGAGCGCTAGAAACCCAATATGGATTCTGAGATACTTGACAATTTTACATCTTCCTAAAATAACAGAGAGAAAAACTGGCCTCTGGAATGCTTTCCTTTTCATCTTCAAAGAACTAAAATTTTTGAAAAGAGTCCAACTAATGCTACCTATTTCAAACTAGCAATAATAAAAAGATACCTGGGGTTTGAATACAGTTTGTGCCTATGGATAGTTACTTCTCTGAATTCAATAGCCATGGAAAACACAGGGTGCTGGACTGACCTTCCAGCCAGTTTCCTTTTCTGAACTGCAGACTTAGGACAAGCCCACTACCTCTGAAACAGCCTGAAAGTCTAACTACGCAGGCAAAGGAGGTTCTGTTTAGGTTCTGACTTTCGTAAGTTCTTTTCAGCAATTCAAGCAGAGACATCAATTTCCTACTAGAACAGGAGAATTTTAGGAAAAGGAAAAATGCAAACAGGCTCATGGGTCATAGTTAAAAGGCATTCTGTTCTCCTTCGCATTTTCTTTTCCTCAGATATGTTCACTTTTATCTCTTTTAGCTGTCTCTGTGTAGGTTCTCCTTGAAGCGAATTTTGCAATAATGGTTTGATCAAGGCATTTATTTGGGAGATGCTCATAGAAACACTTGTGGGGAATTGGGGAAGAAAAGGAAGCCAGTAAATGAAGTCTGACCCAGGAAATTACTTCTGTGGGCAACTGGAGCTTAATCCTGCTGGGGAACTCTGAGAAATGGTTTAGAACACACCCTCCCCTCAGGCCAGAGTTATCCCACCCAAGGAGTGAAAGAGCTGGGGTATTTATAACCCACTCTTGAGTTAATTGGTGGAGGGCAGCTCCTGGTGTGTTATTTCTCCAGCACAAATGGTGTTCAGGCAAAGTGGATCTAGAGGCCAAAGAAAACCATCAGATAAGAGTGCAGGTGGGGGGACCTTCAAGATGGCAGAGGAGTAAGACGTGGAGATCACCTTCCTCCCCACAAGTACATCAAAAATACATCTACATGTGGAACAACTTCTACAGAACACCTACTGTACACTGGCAGAAGACCTCAGGCTTCCCAAAAGGCAAGAAAATCCCCACGTACCTGGGTAGGGCAAAAGAAAAAAGGAAAAACAGAGACAAAAGAATAGGGATGGGACCTGCACCTCTGGGAGGGAGCTGTGAAGGAGGAAAAGTTTCCACACATTAGGGCCCCTTCACTGGTGGAGACGGGGTGTGGAAAGGGGGGGAAGCGTCGGAGCCACGGAGAAGAGCGCAGCAACAGGGGTGCAAAGGGCAAAGCAGAGAGATTCCTGCACAGAGAATTGGTGCCAACCAGCACTCACCAGCCTGAGAGGCTTGTCTGCTCACCCGCCGGGGCCGGTGGGGGCTGGCAGCTGAGGCCCAGGCTTCGAAGGTCAGATCCCAGGGAGAGGACTGGGGTTGGCTGTGTGAACACAGCCTGAAGGGGCTAGTGCGCCACAGCTAGCCGAGAGGGAGTCCGGGAAAAAGTCTGGAGCTGCCTAAGAGGCAAGAGACCATTGTATCGGGGTGCAGGAGGAGAGGGGATTCCTTCCCCGTATGCCCACAGAAGGCAGAGCACCACCTAAATGAGCTCCAGAGATGGGCACAAGCCACAGCTATCAGCTCAGACACCAGAGAAGGGCATGAAATGCTAACACTGCTGCTGCAGCCAAGAATCCTGTGTGCAAGCACAGGTCACTATCCACACCTCCCCTGCCCCCCGGGAGCCTGTGCAGCCCGCCATCGCCAGGGTCCCATGATTCAGGGACAACTTCCCTGGGAGAACACACAGCACACCTCAGTCTGTTGCAACATCACACTGTCCTCTGCTGCTGCAGGCTCGCCTCGCATTCCAGTTGTAACTACCATACCCCACCCTCCCCCTGGTCTGAGTGAGCCAGAGTCTAATCAGCCGCTGTTTTAACCCCCTCATGTCTGGCCAGGAACAGATGCCTGAGGGCAACCTACATGCAGAGGTGGGGCCAAAACCAAAGCTGAACCCCGGGAGCTGTGCAAACAAAGAAGAGAAAGGGAAATCTCTCCCTGCAGCCTCAGGAGCAGCGGATTAAATCCACACAATCAACTTGATGTACCCTGCATGTGTGGAATACCTGAACAGACAATGAATCATCCCAAAATTGAGTCAGGGGGCTTTGGGAGCAACTGTAGACTTGGGGTTTGCTGTATGCGACTAATTTGTTTTTGATTTTTTTTTTTTTTTTTGTCAGTACGTGGGTCTCTCACTGCTGTGGCCTCTCCCGTTGCAGAGCACAGGCTCCGGACGCGCAGGCTCAGTGGCCATGGCTCACGGGCCCAGCCGCTCCGCGGCATGTGGGATCTTCCCGGACCAGGGCACGAACCCGTGTCCCCTGCATTGGCAGGTGGACTCTCAACCACTGCGCCACCAGGGAAGCCCTGTTTTTGATTTTTATGGTTATTTTAGTATAGTTTTTAGCACTTGTTATCATTGATGGATTTGTTTATTGGTTTTGTTGCTCCCTTCTTTTTTTAAAAAAATTATTATTACTTTTTTATTTTAATAATTTAAAATTTTTTACTTATTTATTATTTATTTTTCTTTCTTTTTTTCTCCCTTGTCTTCTGAGCCACGTGGCTGACAGGGTCTTGGTGCTCAGGTGTCAGGCCTGACCTACTGAGGTGGGAAAGCCGAGTTCAGGACAGTGGACCACAAGAGAACTCCCGGCGCCACATAATATCATTCGATGAGAGCTCTCCCAGAGATCTCCATCTCAGCGCTAAGACCCAGATCCACTCAACAGCCAGCAAGCTCCAGTGCTGGATGCCCCATGCCAAACAACTAGCAAGAGAGGAACACAACCCCACCCATAAGCAGAGAGACTGCCTAAAATCATACTAAGTTCCCAGACACCCCAAAACACACCACGAGACTTGGCCCTGCCCAGCAGAAAGACAAAATTCAGCCCCACCCACCAGAACACAGGCACCAGTCCCCTCCACCAGGAAGCCTACACAACCCAATGAACCAACTTTACCCACTGGAGGCAGACAGCAAAAACAATGGGAACTATGAACTAGCAGCCTGCGATAAGGAGACCCCAAACACAGTAAGTTAAAAACGAAGAGGAAATAGGCAGTCTACCTGGAAAAGAATTCAGAGTAATGACAGTAAAGATGATCCAAAATCTTGGAAATAGAACAGAGAAAACACAAGAAATGTTTAACAAGGACCTAAAAGAACTAAAGAGCAAACAATGATGAACAACACAATAAATGAAATTAAAATTCTCTAGAAGGCCTCAACAGCAGAATAATGGAGGCAGAAGAATGGATAAGAGACCTGGAAGATAAAATAGTGGAAATAATTACCACAGAGCAGAATAAAGAAAAAAGAATGAAAAGAATTGAGGACAGTCTCAGAGACCTCTGGGACATTAAATGCAGCAACATTCAAATTATAGGGGTCCCAGAAGAAGAAGAGAAAAAGAAAGGGTATGAGAAAATATTTGAAGAGATTATAGTTGAAAACTTCCCTAACATGGGAAAGGAAATAGTCAAGTCCAGGAAGCACAGGGAGTCCCATACAGGATAAATCCAAGGAGAAACATGCCAAGACACATATTAATCAAACTATCAAAAATTAAAAATAATGAAAAAACATTAAAAGCAGCAAGGGAAAAGTAACAAATATCATACAAGGGAATCCCCATAAGGTTAACAGCTGATCTTTCAGCAGAAACTCTGCAAGCCTGAAGGGAGGGCAGGACATATTTAAAGTGATGAAAGGGAAAAACCTACAACCAAGATTACTCTACCCAACAAGGAGCTCATTCAGATTCGATGGAGAAATTAAAACCTTTACAGACAAGCAAAAGTTAAGAGAATTCAGCACCACCAAACCAGCTTTACAACAAATGCTAAAGGAACTTCTCTAGGCAGAAAACAAAAGAGAAGGAAAAGACCTACAAAAACAAACCCAAAACAATTAAGAAAATGGTAATAGGAACATACATATCCATAATTACCTTAAATGTAAATGGATTAAATGCTCCAAACAAAAGACATAGACTGGCTGAAGGGATACAAAAATAAGACCCATATATGTGCTGTCTATAAGAGACCCACTTCAGACCTAGGGACACATACAGACGGAAAGTGAAGGGATGGAAAAAGATATTCCATGCAAATGGAAATCAAAAGAAAGCTGGACTAGCAATTCTCATATCAGACAAAATAGACTTTAAAATAAAGACTATTATAAGAGACAAAGAAGGACACTACAGAATGATCAATGGATCAATACAAGAAGATATAACAATTGTAAACATTTATGCATTCAATATAGGAGCACCTCAATACATAAGGCAAATGCTAACAGCCATAAAAGGGGAAATGGACAGTAACACAACCATACTGGGGACTTTAACACCCTACTTTCACCAATGGACAGATCATCCAAAATGAAAATAAAAAAGGAAACACAAGCTTTAAATGACACATTAAACAAGATGGACTTAATTGATATTTACAGGACATGCCATCCAAAAACAACAGAATACACTTTCTTCTCAAGTGCTCCTGGAACATTCTCCAGGATAGATCATATCTTGGGTCACAAATCAAGCTTTGCGAAATTTAAGAAAACTGAAATTGTATCAAGTAGCTTTTCCGACCACAACTCTATGAGACTAGATATCAATTACAGGAAAAAAACCAGTAAAAAATGCAAACACATGGAGGCTAAACAATACGCTACTAAATAACCAAGAGATGACTGAAGAAATCAAAGAGGAAATAAAAAAATACCTAGAAACAAATGAGAGTGAAAACACAAGGACGCAAAACCTATGGGATGCAGCAAAAGCAGTTTTAAGAGGGAAGTTTATAGCAATACAATCCTACCTTAAGAAACAAGAAACATCTCAAATAAACAACCTAACCTTACACCTAAAGCAACTAGAGAAAGAAGAACAAAAAAAAAACCCAGTTAGCAAAAGGAAAGAAATTATAAAGATCAGATGAGAAATAAATGAAAAGGAAACGAAGGAAACAATAGGAAAGATCAATAAAACTAAAAGCTGCTTCTCTGAGAAGATAAACAAAATTGATAAACCATTAACCAGACTCATCAAGAAAAAAAGGGAGAAGACTCAAAGCAACAGAATTAGACATGAAAAAGGAGAAGTAACAACTGACACTGCAGAAATACAAAAGATCATGAGAGATTACTACAAGCAACTATATGCCAATAAAATGGACAACCTGGAAGAAATGAACAAATGCTTAGAAAAGCACAACCTTCCAAGACTGAACCAGGAAGAAATAGAAAATATAAACTGACCAATCACAAGCAGTGAAATTGAAACTATTTTGTTTGGTTTTTGTTTTTTTGATTTTTCGGCCATGCTGCTCTGCACGTGGGGTTTTGGTTCTCTGATCAGGGATTGAGCCCATGCCCTCTGCGTTGGAAGTGTGGATTCTTGGCCACTGGACTGCCAGGGAAGACCCAAGACTTCTTCCTGAATGTTTATAGCAGATTTATTTGTGACAGACAAAATCTGAAAACAAACCAAATGTCCCTCAACAGGTGAGTGGATAAACAAATTTGGTCCACCCATACAATGAAATACCACTCAACAATAAAAATGAGTGAACTATTGGTGCACACAACTTCAAAATAATTAGGCCAGACAGTGAAATAAGTCAGACAAAATAGTACCTACCATATGAATCCATTTATATAAATTCTAGAAAATTCATAAAATCTATAATGACAGGGAGTCGATTAGTGGTTACATAGGAACAGGGAAGGGGCAAGACAGGGAAAGGCAGGTTTAAGGATTACCAAGGGGACAAGGAAACTTTCGGAGATGATGAATATTATCTTGATTGTGGCTGTCATTTCATGGGTATATACATATGTCAAAACTTATCAAATTATACACTTTAAAAAAAATTATACACTTTAAATATTTACATTGATTGTATGCTAATTATACCTCAATAAAGCTGCCAGAACCATAAAAAAAAAATCTTCCAATAAACAAAAGCCCAGGACCAGATGGCTTCACAGGCGAATTCTATCAAACATTTAGAGAAGAGCTAATACCTACCCTTCTCCAACTCTTCCAAAATATAGCAGAGGGAGGAACACTCCCAAACTCATTATACGAGGCCACCATCACCCTGATACCAAAACCAGACAAAGATGTCACAAAAAAAGAAAACTACAGGCCAATATCACTGATGAACATAGATTCAAAAATCCTCAACAAAATACTAGCAAACAGAATCCAACAGCACATTAAAAGGATCATACACCATAATCAAGTGGGGTTTATCCCAAGAATGCAAGGATTCTTCAATATACGGAAATCAATCAATGTGATACACCATATTAACAAACTGAAGGAGAAAAACCATATGACCATCTCAATAGATG
This sequence comes from Mesoplodon densirostris, assembly GCF_025265405.1. Classification (NCBI taxonomy): domain Eukaryota; kingdom Metazoa; phylum Chordata; class Mammalia; order Artiodactyla; family Ziphiidae; genus Mesoplodon; species Mesoplodon densirostris. Next base: position 71,202,249 of record NC_082666.1, read on the forward strand.
CAGAAAAAGCTTTTGACAAAATTCAACATCCATTTATGATAAAAACTCTCCAGAAAGTAGGCCTAAAGGGAACTTACCTCAACATAATAAAGGCCATATATGACAAACCCACAGCCAACACTGTTCTCAATGGTGAAAAACTGAAACCATTTCTTCTAATATCAGGAACAAGACAACGTTGTCCACTCTCACCACTATTATTCAACACAGTTGTGGAAGTTTTAGCCCCAGCAATCAGAGAAGAAAAAGAAATAAAAGGAATCCAAATTGGAAAAGGAGAAGTAAAGTTGTCACTCTTTGCAGATGACATGATAGTATACATGGAGAATCCTAAAGATACTACCAGAAAACTACTAGAGCTAATCAATGAATTTGGTAAAGTACCAGGATACAAAATTAATGCACAGAAATCTCTTGCATTCCAATACACTAATGATGAAAAATCTGAAAGAGAAATTAAGGAAACACTCCCATTTACCATTGCAACAAAAAGAATAAAATACCTAGGAATAAACCTACCTAAGGAGACAAAAGACCTGTATGCAGAAAACTATAGGACACTGATGAAAGAAATTAAAGATGATACAAACAGATGGAGAGATATACCATGTTCTCGAATTGGAAGACTCAACATTGTGAAAATGACTATACTACCCAAAGCAATCTACAGATTCAATGCAATCCCTATCAAACTACCAATGGCATTTTTCACAGAACTAGAACAAAAAATTGCACAATTTGTATGGAAACACAAAAGACCCCGAATAGCCAAAGCAATCTTGAGAAAGAAAAAGGGAGTTGGAGGAATCAGGCTCCCTGACTTCAGACTCTACTACAAAGCTACAGTAATCAAGGCAGTATGGTACTGGCAAAAAAAAAAAAAAAAAAAAAAAAAGATAAATAGAACAAGATAGAAAGCCCAGAGGTAAACTCATGCACATATGGTCACCTTATCTTTGATAAAGGAGGCAAGAATGTACAATGGAGAAAAGACAGCCTCTTCAATAAGTGGTGCTGGGAACACTGGACAGCTACCTGTAAAAGAATGAAATTAGAACATTCCCTAACACCATACACAAAAATAAACTCAAAATGGGTTAAAGACCTAAAGTAAGGCCAGACACTATAAAACTCTTAGAGGAAAACATAGGCAGAACACTCTGACATAAATCACAGCAAGATCCTTTTAGACCCACCTCCTAGAGGAATGGAAATAAAAACAAAAATAAATAAATGGGACCTAATAAAACTTCAAAGCTTTTGCACAGCAAAGGAAACCATAAGCAAGAAGAAAAGACAACCTTCAGAATGGGAGAAAATATTTGCAAACAAAAGAACTGACAAAGGTTTAATCTACAAAATATACAAGCAGCGCACGTAGCTCAATATCAAAAAACCAAGCAACTGGGCTTCCCTCGTGGTGCAGTGGTTGAGAATCTGCCTGCCATGCAGGGGACACGGGTTCGAGCCCTGGTCTGAGAAGATCCCACATGCCGCAGAGCAACTAGGCCCATGTGCCACAACTACTGAGCCTGTGAGTCTGGAGCCTGTGCTCCACAACAAGAGAGGCTGCAACAGTGAGAGGCCCGCGCACCGCGATGAAGAGTGGCCCCCGCTCGCCGCAACTGGAGAAAGTCCACGCACAGAAACGAAGACCCAACACAACCATAAATAAATAAATAAATGAATAAATGAATAAATAAATAAATAAATAAATAAATAAAATTTAAAAAAGAAACCAAGCAACCTAATCAAAAAGTGGGCAGAAGACCTAAATAGACATTTCTCCAAAGATATACAGATTCCCAAGAAACCCATGAAAGGATGCTCAACATCACTAATCATTAGAGAAATGCAAATCAAAACTATAGTGAGATATCACCTCACACCAGTCTGAATGGCCATCATCAAAAAATCTACAAACAATAAATGCTGGAGAGGGTGTGGAGAAAAGGGAACCCTCTTGCACTATTGGTGGGAATGGAAACTGATACAGCCACTATGGAGAACAGTATGGAGGTTCCTTAAAAAACTAAAAATAGAATTACCATATGACCCAGCAATCCCACTACTGGGCATATACCCTGAGAAAACCATAATTTAAAAAGAGTCATGTACCACAATGTTCATTGCAGCTCTATTTACAACAGCCATGACATGGAAGCAACCTAAGTGTCCATTAACAGATGAATGGATAAAGATGTGGCACATATATACAATGGAATATTACTCAGCCATAAAAAGAAACAAAATTGAGTTATTTGTAGTGAGGTGGATGGACCTAGAGTCTGTCATAGAGTGGAGTAAGTCTGAAAGAGTAAAACAAATACTGTATGCTAACACATATATATGGAATCTAAAAAAAAAAGTGGTTCTGAAGAACCTAGGGGCAGGACAGGAATAAAGATGCAGACATAGAGAATGGACTTGAGGACACAGGGAGTGGGAAGGGTAAGCTGGGACGAAGTGAGAGAGTGGCATGGACATATATACATTTCCAAATGTAAAACAGATAGCTAGTGTGAAGCTGCTGCATAGCACAGGGAGATCAGCTTGGTGCTTTGTGACCACCTAGAGGGGTGGGATAGGGAGGGTGAGAGGGAGATGCAAGAGGGAGGGGATATGGGGATACATGTATACATATAGCTGATTCACTTTGTTATACAGCAGAAAGTAACACTACGTTGTAAAGCAATTATACTCCAATAGAGACGTTAAAAAAAAAAGAAGAGTGCAGGTGCTACAAGTTGAAAGTCAGATCCAGTCAAACTGAAATGGTAAGGGCCAATGGGAAGTAGTTGAAAGCACTCATATTTATTTATTTATTTATCTATCTATTTATTTATTTATAATTTTTCACACACACACACACACACACACACACACACACACACACACTGTATTTTATTTTTACAAGAGATAAATAAACTGGGCTTCCCTGGTGGCGCAGTGGTTAAGAGTCCGCCTGCTGATGCAGGGGACACGGGTTCATGCCCCGGTCCGGGAAGGTCCCACATGCCGCGGAGCAGCTGGGCCCGTGAGCCATGGTTGCTGAGCCTGCGTGTCCGGAGCCTGTGCTCCGCAACGGGAGAGGCCACAACACTGAGAGGCCCGCGTACCGCAAAAAACAAATAAATAAACTGACACCAAGCATTGTAAATGGATGATCACAACAAAAGCAACAATGACTGCAATTACCAAACACGAAACAGACTCATACTATGTCATAATATTTATAAAATTTTTATTGGAGTATAGTTGCTTTACAATATTGTGTTAGTTTATACTATACAGCAATGTGAATCAGCTATGTGTATACATATATCCCCTCTTTTTTGGTTTTCCTTCTCATTTAGGTTACCACATAGCATTGAGTAGAGTTCCCTGTGTTATACAGTAGGTTCTCATTAGTTACCTATTTTATACATAGTATCAGTAGTGTATATATGTCAATCCCAATCTCTCAACTCATCCCACCCCCCCTTCCCCATTGGTATCCATATGTTTGTTCTCTACGTCTGTATCTCTATTTCTGCTTTGTAAATAAGATCATCTATACCAATTTTTTCAGATTCCATGTATATGCATTAATGTACGATATTTGTTTTTCTGACTTACTTCAATCTGTATGACAGACTCTAGGTCCATTGATGTCTCTACAAATGACCCAATTTCGTTCCTTTTTATGGCTGTTTAATATTCCATTGTATATATGTGCCACATCTTCTTTATCCATTCCTTTGTTGATGGACATTTAGGTTGCTTCCATGTCCTGGCTATTGTAAACAGAGCCGCAATGAACATTGTGGTACATGACTCTTTTTTTTTTTTTTTTTTTTTTTTTGCGGTATGCGGGCCTCTCACTGTTGTGGCCTCCCCCGTTGCGGAGCACAGGCTCCGGACGCGCAGGCTCCGGACGCGCAGGCTCAGCGGCCATGGCTCACGGGCCCAGCCACTCCGCAGCATATGGGATCCTCCCAGACCGGGGCACGAACCCGTATCCCCTGCATTGGCAGGCGGACTCTCAACCACTTGCGCCACCAGGGAGGCCCGTACATGACTCTTTTTGAATTATGGTTTTCTCAGGGTATACGCCCAGTAGTGGGATTGCTGGGTCGTATGGTAGTTTAATTTTTAGTTTTTTAAGGAACCTCCATACTGTTCTCCATAGTGGCTGTATCAATTTACATTCCCACCAACAGTGTGCGAGGGTTCCCTTTTCTCCCACCCTCTCCAGCATTTATTGTTTGTAGATGTTTTGATGATGGCCATTTTGACAGGTGTGAGGTGATACCTCATTGTAGTTCTGATTTGCATTTCTCTAGTAATTAGTGATGTTAAGCATCTTTTCATGTGTTTGTTGGCCATCTGTATGTCTTCTTTGGAGAAATGTCTGTTTAGGTCTTCCACCCATTTTTTGATTGGGTTTTTTGTTGTTTTGATATTGAGCTGCATGAGCTATTTGTATATTTTGGAGATTAATCCTCTGTTGGTTGTTTCGTTTGCAAATATTTTCTCCCATTCTGAGGGTTGTCTTTTCGTCTTGTTTATGGTTTCCTTTGGTGGAAAGCACTCATATTTTAGTTAATGACTGTGTTACTTCGTGTAACTTTACCTCAAATAACATTCCAGTGTAGTTACTTCTTTTTTTTTAAATGCTTTTATTTATTTTTAAATATTTATTTATTTTGGTTGTGACGCATCTTAGTTGCGGCATGCGGACTTCTTAGTTGCAGCATGCGGACTCTTTAGTTGTGGCATGCGCATTCTTAGTTGCAGCATGCATGCGGGATCTAGTTCCCCGACCAGGGATCGAACCCAGGCCCCCTGCATTGGGAGAGCAGAGTCTTACCCACTGGACCACCAGGGAAGTCCCTGTAGTTACTTCTTAATGTTTCAAAATATTTTTTTGATACTATTTCTTGACATACTATTTTGATCATGAAGAAGTTGCTCTCTTAGCTTTCCCACCACACCACCTCCACCACAACTGCCACACACTTGCATCCTTCCCATTCCCCCATCCTTCAAGTACTGGTAGATAATCATTTTAGTTAGATAAATATTCAATGTTCACATTATAATGATGATGAAAACACTTTTCACAGCTGTGCCATGAAATAAAGTATAACTACTTTTCCTTTCTTGCTCAGCTTCCTGCTTTCTCTGGAATTAGTCTTGTTGCTGTTTTGTGTGCTTAATGTTCTATGCATTTATCACTTCTTTAACCTCTAACTCTTTGTTGGTTTCTAAATCTCCTCCCAAGACATTCATTCAAATCAGTTATTCAATCAATATCTTCTTGAAGAAATTTGGAGACTTCTGACATGCTCTCACCTGGACTGTTTTCCCGCTACATCTGGTAGTCAGCTCTCATCCTAAGTTCTCCCTTCACCACCATGTTGGAGGTTATCCCTGTGTTGGGCCTTTTGCTTCCTACATTCTGTGTTGGGCTCCCTCATTTGCTGGAACTTATCCTCCTATAGCTTCGTGAGAAAAAGTGAATGGAAGAAAAATGTTGAGACCTTACATACCTAAAAGTAACTTTATTCTCTTCTGACACTTGATTGATAGTTTGGTCGAGTACAAAATTTCTGGTTATTAATAATTTTCCATCAGGATTTCTAAGATATTATCTCATTTTCTTTTCACATTTCTCAGCCTGCTTCAGTGTCAGCACCCTTGCCAGGAAGCCCTCCTACACAGATCCCTCTCCTTACCCTGCTTGAGCTCTAGCCACTCACTCTGGCTACCCATCACACAGACAGATGTTTTCCTCATCCCACTCACACGCTGACACACTAGCCCCACTGTGCAGAAGCCCTCCTTAACCAGCTCAGACCTGGAGATGGTCTCACCGGACCACCTTCTCTTTCTCTCTGACCCCAGTGTGAATGCCCTCCTCACTCTTCTCAGGTTCCAACACCCACCTCTGAGCCACCACAGCCTTCCCCAACCCCTACCAGCATGGACACATCCTTTGTTCTGCCCTTCCTAAAGTCTTTAGCATGGAATTATTCAGAAAGAAAAGGGAAGAGGGGCCTCCCTGGTGGCACAGTGGTTAAGAGTCCGCCTGCCGATGCAGGGGATACGGGTTCGTGCCCCGGTCTGGGAGGATCCCATATGCCGCGGAGCGGCTGGGCCCGTGAGCCATGGCCGCTGGGCCTGCGCATCCGGAGCCTGTGCTCCGCAACGGGAGAGGCCACAACAGTGAGAGGCCCGCATACCGCAAAAAGAAAAAAAAAAAAAAAAAGAAAAGGGAAGAGGAAGAGTAAAATAACTGGATTTTAACATTTGTCACCTAATATATATATTTTAGAATTTTTTAAACAAAATTACTTTAAAATTATATGTTAATGGTATTGATTTTACAGGCCAGATCCTTTTATTTAGAAGTCAGGTTTGAGGTTTTCACTAAAGAGTACTCAAGCTAACTGGAGAAAAGTACTCCAGTGAATTGTTCTAGCAATGCCAGAGAGCAGAGAGCTGCATTTCAAGGGCAAAGCAACCTAGGAACCCCCTCCTCAACAAAAGAGGACTGAGTCTTGAGCCATTGACCAGATTCTGTATGGGATGCAAATACTCTCAGGAAGCGTGTTGGCCCTTGAAATATTTGAATATCCAGTACTCTGGCAATTAATTGAGAACTCAAGTCTAAACACTAGCCTTAAAGCAACATATTTTAGAACTCACTAAAATATGCTATTATACTCAAAATGCCTAATCATTAGCCTCATAAATTTACTTATTAAATGCATCACCATTTCAGCATTTGTAATTACTTGAATAATTCTAATAGTGTATATCAGTGTAAAATTTTAATAGTGTAAATGAAACTATTCTGTTTCTTTAATCCAGGATTTTTCAACCTCAGCATATTTGGGGCCAGATAATTCTTTGGCAGGGGTGGGGGGGTGCTGTCCTGTGCATTGTAGGATGTTTAGCACCATTCCTGGGCTCTATCCACAAGATGTCAATAGCAACCCCCCTCTATTCCAGTTGGATAATCAAAGATGTCTCCAAATCATCCCTAGGTGAGAATCACTGCTTTGAATTTATACTTTAATCATTTAGACTCCCTTCTATTTTTGTTCAAAATGTATCTTTTTCCCCAAAAGTGATGAACAACCATTGCTTTTTAGCTTCCCAGCTACACAAAATTAACAGATGATTATTGAAAGATTGCTATTGATGGTAGCAACATAAAATGCTAATTTAAAATGTACTCAGCTTATGTTAATTTCCACTGTTATCTCCTCTTCAAGTTCTAAAACTTCCTATTTCACAGGTTTTTAAGTAACCATATTAAAAGGTGGCTGAAAGCAAAAACTGAGCAACAAAAAGGAATTGGATTTTAAAAATATATTCCAGGGAGAAAGTTTATCTGTCAAACTCAAGTTGTCAACACTTTCTGAAACAAATTATTTAATTTAAAAACTATTTCACTGGTGCTTCAGATCCTCATTTATTTACTTAGCTTGGAGTCATATGAAAGGTTCTAACCTCAAAATCATTTTGGAAAAAAAGACTGTACTTTAAATTGTTTTGGCAATGTTCGTGTCTCATATGTGCAATGTACCAACATTTGACTGGTACTTTTGCTATATACTAAATTAAAATATTCTTGCTATGATTTTAATACTATAGACATTTTTCTTTATGATCTATTCTCTTTATTAATTCATTTCTCAAGCTCCAAATTTTCAGAGGGTAAACAGGAACAGCCCATGTCCCTCCACTGGGATCTTAAGTAGGGCAGAGTTTTATAACTGGTATTTTAAACTTGTTGATTTGCTTTAAGTGGGTGAAGGAATTAAAGGGCTAGAAAACATCCTTCAGCTTCAAAGGATGAAGGTGTGTGTTATATAGGTGCGTATGTTAATTATAAAAATCCAAACTATAGTTAATTTTCAAAATCGAATCAACATGTCATTGCTGTGTTGACTGCCAAGTAGGCACTAAGGGGAGATGACACTTTGGTGTGTTAGAAAAGGCACTGAACTTGATGTCTGAAGACTTTGCTTGAGTACTACCATACACTCTTACTAACTGTGTGATCTCTGGCAAAGCAACTCTGAATTTTAGCTGTAAAATGGACCAAATACCCATGTAACATGATTTTTGTGTGGGCAAAATGAAATCATGTTTGTAAAATTTCTCAGGAAACTGCAACTGACAGCCAAGTGTTAAGAGCCCAAGCTCTGCAGACAGATGGTCTGTTTGAACCTTCACCCCTCTCTCGGCTCACAAGACCTGAACATGTGACTGAATCTGTGTTCCTCTATCACCTCATTTGTAGTTTGATGATATAAATATTACTCAGGTCAGAGGGCTGCTGAGAGGGATAAAAATGAAATAATGCATAGTGTTTGGCAGATGATAAGAACTCAATATTTCCTAGTATTATTGGGCTATGTTTATTGCCATTCTCCAAAATAGACATATTCCATGTCTATTGCTATTTTCACTCTACACTACAACTTGATGAGTTCTACTTTACACAGGAGAAACTGATAGCTGACTGCAAACCCTTCTCTGTTAAGCAGTTGACTGTATACCTTATTTCTCAGAAAATGACTATGCTATGGAAACAGTGAACATATTTGATCATTAAAACTAGAGTAAGTGATGTGACAGGGGACCATATTTGACTGACACATCTAGATGAAACTTCACACAAAAGGTATAAATTCAACTAACATTTAGATGTGCACTAAACAAATGATATTTACAGAAAAGAATAAAACTGAAATCACGGCTGTCTTGGAAAATCCAGAATGTGAGGTATCTGGCCCTGTGGACAAAAAAAAAACCTGAAAGCAGGAAAATGGGGTGTTCAGAGAAAATAGTGTCTTTTAGGGAAGTAGTCCTAGGCATTTAAAACAGCTGGTTTTTGAGACCAATAGACTCAAACCCTAGAAGTGAGAAGAAGGTATCTCCATTCATTGTGATGAAATGAGCAGATATTATGCACACACAGCAAAGAGCAGGAAGATCACCCTCATCAAAAATTAATAAATCACTTGTTAGAAACCACTGAATCATAGATGAAGAGAGTTCATAATCATATAAATGCATACAACTTTCCCTAGATTCTTAATCAATTTTCTTCTCCATTGGTCAGCTTAGTTCAGAATGATTTTCTTTTGTCAAATGTTTTTGGGTAGCCCCCTTACTTAAAAAATTACATATATAGCCAATCATACCTATCAATCAATGTTAATATAAAAAGTAGAATTAAACTTCATTTATAAGAAGCGCAATTCACAACTTACAATTCTGTTCAAACGCTGCTATGAAAACAATACTTTTTGAATAGCAACAGAATTGTATGTTTTTCTAAAGCCTTAAAATGTCATCTCTGGCATGCTAATAAGGGCTTGAGAATTGTTTGAGAACAATTAATAGGGATTATTCTGAGATGTTTCAAGGTTGGTATGTTGAGCCAGGTACAAGTAAATATAACTTGTTAATTTCTTCAAATATATGCAAATTATAAATGACATTTGATGTCCCTGAATAATAAAATGTTAATGTTGAAAGTCAAGTAGGAAGGAATGAAGTATGACTGTTCAGGTTCTATATTCATGAGTAAACATTTTCATATTAAATTTTCATGTATTCCATTGCTGTTAGATTGAAGTAGAGTAATTAATGTGTTTCTATAAAACACTGGCTAGAACCTTAGAAGTTCTAGTTACAAAATATATTTCCCTTTCCATATATACACATTTGTTTTTGTTTTTCACCATATTAATTAGCATATCCTTGTATTACTGACATTAGCTCTTTATAACACATTTAAAGTATTGCATAACCCATTTATGCTGAAGACTGCTGTATTCAGGAATTTTAACTCTATCAATTTCTTCAGGATTTCATTAAGTAACAAATTCAATGAAATTATTCCCAAAATCATTCACCAGAGTCTTTGGCCAGTGGCTACGCTGTAGTTTACCAATTATTTGGTGCACTGTAGACAACTAGGGATCTTTGAAAGTGCTGATGCCTGGTTCCCACACCAGGCTATCCTGATTTAATTGTTTTGGCATGCAACATAAGCATTGGTTGGGGGGGGGGGGTTCTTAAAGCTCCCCAGGTGATTCTAATGTGCTACAATGTTGGTGAAACTTTGGGCTGAGGTAAGGGCCCAGATTGGGAGTGGGAGCCATGGGCCATTGGCTAATCTGAGGGATCAGTCATCCTATTCAGGAAAAAATTCTAGATTATGGGGAATGGGGATAAGTAGTGTCCTGGGGCAACTCCTACACAATTGCTGAATAGTCTATAAAAATGTGCAGATGGAGCCATTTATTGGCCAAGGCATCCAGTGCTAAGATGACTACCTGAAGTTTGGCCAACTGTGCTGATTGTTGGATTCCCTTTATGAGGGAAATCCAAGTTAAGGAATTCCACTGAATGTTGCTTCAGCACATATACAGAGATGATATCATCCATAAAGTATACTAACTCCACTGTTCACTCAGTTGATCCCAAAGGACTCCCTAGGTAGCCAAGGGGTCTGGGAGAGGGGTGCCCTCCTCCAGCATCATGCCATCTTGCAAGGGTTTGAGGACACGGAAGGCCACCTCTTTCTTCAGGTCCAGATATGGTGACATTCTACAGCTTGTGGGGTGCTGCTTCCATGACCCAAGACACAATGGGAAGCTGGGTATGGAGGGTCACAGGACCAGGGGCTCTAAGAACCTCTGTTTCCAGGAGAAGAAAGTATGTGGCCAGCAACTGTTGTTCTAATGGTGTATAGTATAGGGCCCAGGAAGGCAGTTTCTTGCATCAGAAGCCCATGGGCAATTTACCAACATAGGTGGTCCAGAGACTCCAGGAGGCACAAAAGGAGGTTATTAAAGCCTGTACAGTGAAGGCATCTTGTAAGGCACTAACTGGAGTGCCCTTTGATTTCAAATTGGACTGGTTCTGGAGACATTTTATGGAGGGTGGCCCATTCCAGGTGGGATGATTTGTAAGTTACAGTATCAGTGTGATTAAGTAAAAGTTGTAAATAAGGAATATGTTGACTCCATAACCCAACAAGGACTAAAACATGATGGATTTGTATGAACACTGTGGGTGCTAAGAATGTCAACAGCTGTTTCTTGACAGTGTCAGGGGTGAAGAAGCCCTCCGTTTACTAAATAATTTTCAGGGATTTAAAAGAGGTGGAAGGGCCTTGCATTATGTGTGCAGCAACAGCCCATCCCTTTTATGAGCTCCTTTGTATTTGTTATGTTCTTAATGAGTATGTCAAATAAATCTCCTCAGAGGAGAATGTCATCAAGGTGATGTCATACCTGTGCTCTTGGAGGAAGGTAGATGTTAAGATTTTGCCTGCAAAGATTGTGTATGATAGCAAGGCTGCTGAGGTACCTCATAGGTAAATATGCATTGTATCCCTTCAGAGGTGAAGGCAAACTACAGCTGAAAGGATGTTGAAATAGACACTGAATAAGACATATTAGCTAAATCTATAATAGCGAAATATTTACCAGTTGCTGATTAGATGAAATTAGTAATTACAAAAATACTGGGTACTGGCTATTGGGGCCTTAATGGATGGTACTACATTAAGGTTGCAATAATTCACCATGAGGTGCATTCATTCATTCATTCTGGGTTTAAGAACAGGCCAAATTGGGCTATTAAATGGAGAAGCAGGGGGGATATCACCCCTTCCCTCATTAGATCTTATAAGCTTCAATTCTTGAAGGCCCTGTTTTAATTTACATTGGGCCATATTAGCTATTTTAATTGGGGAGGGAGGTGGTCAGTGGGGTCCCATTTTGTGAAGGCAATTTGTAAGTGCCAAAGACTTAATTTTAATTTATCACTCATTAGGTCAGAGCATCTATGCTTACTATGGTCTATTTTAGGGCAATGGGTGCAATGGGGAATTTAGGCAAAACAATAATTCCAATGGTCAGGTCATACCTATTGGTTCTCTATTTTATATGTAGTAACTCCCTTATGATCATAGGTGGTGCCATGTTAATATTTAGTGGGATCCCTAGGTATAACTGTAATTTGAGATCCAGTATTGATTAAGTCCATGAAAGTTTGCCAACAGTTGCATTTCAGCAGATGTTGTAGAGGTTCAAGAGCCAACCAGCACACTTGTATATCTTTGTTATATACATTATTTGAGTAAATTTGGATTTCTAATTAGGTCAAATTATGGATCTTCGTTTCTGTTTTCTTTTTGTTTTTTTCCTTCCCTTATACCTAGGTTCCTGCCCTCCCTCCTTCCTTCCTTCCTTCCTCCCTCCTTCCCTTCCTTCCTCCCTCCCTCTCTCCCCGTCTCCATTTTTTTCTTTCTCCCTCTCCCTTTTTTTGGTTGGTCACTAGATACAGTTTTTTTTCGGGGGGGGGCGCTCTCTACCCTGCACTTATTTATAAATTTCTTCCTCCAGAGTCTCAAATCATCAGGCTTAGGGGCCACCTCCATGGCAGTGGTTGTTTTTTAGGGTTTAAGGACCCCAGGCTTAAGTCAGGTTTGAATTAACTCCTTTGCTGTGCCACAGGGATGCTATGGATATTTTTCCCTATAACCCTGAGGCTCAGGATGTTTGCTGTGACAGAAGCATAGGCGGCAGCAGCAACAGAAGAGGTATTTAAGGGTCTTGCTGAGCTGTCTGCTATTAGGTATGTGAACTACAGCACCAAACCTGTTGGCTTCTCTCTCTCTCTCTCTGTTCAATTTCCCTCGGAACATTTTGTATTTCTAGCTACAAAAAGTCATGGCTTTCAGTTTCTGTCTCCATCCAATCACCTAGAGCGCAGATCTGCTGGGTGGTTGTGGGAAAAGTTCAGGAGCTGAGCAGTAAGCCTTGTGGGTGGCCACCTCTTCCTCCAGGGAATACCAGTCCATCTCCCAGGAGTCAGGGTCCACATCCAAGAAGGTAATTTTGTCTATGGCCTGTTTGAGGGCCATCAAGCTCTGGGATTGTCAGATTAGCCCTTTGGCATCCTGGTAATCAGCAACACTGAGCAAAGCTGAGGTACACTGGATAGGGATTTTGCAATAGGAGAGCAGTTGAGTTACATCCTCTGGTGTTTGGGGAGGGGCTGGTACCAAATGCTCCCTTGCTTTTCTTTTCTCCTCAGCCCCTGGCCACAGGTCTCTATGGCTTTACACCTTGATACACTTGGGGGTCAAATGAGTGCATATGACAGAAGCAAGGGAAGCAGCAGCACAGGAGACAGGCACTACTTTTGCCTGAGCAACAATTCTTCTTAAGCAACTGGGGTGCCATGCTTAATTCTCCCGGGGATGGTGGTGTCCTTCCTTTTCATAAACCTCACAGAGGTCCATCCCTGAGCCTGTCTCAGAGGAGCACAATCACAAACAATATCCATATGACTGTCCCCAAGCTGCCAGTTACGATCACCAGGCTAGATGCAGTGACCAGATCATTCTAGCTGGATCCTTGAAAATTGGGACTCAAGAGCCAATCAGTTAAGGTTAGCTGTCCCCACCTTAACAGGTAGGAGCCTCAGAGACCACCTGCTAAAAATGGGCCAAACCCAACAACATGTCAAGCTGTGGTATAGTAAATTAATGACAATTCTTGTCTTGGGAACGAGAGTATTTCAGGGTAGAAAGAGTTGGCAATACTGACAAGGACACAAAGTATACCCAAAGCACAGGACTACAGCAACTGGTAGTTCTGTCTCAGGTGGCCTTTGCCATAACATGGAACCAATTAGTTAGCCAAGAGAAGTTCATTAAAGCTGAAAAAGTGTCCTTGGTGATGACTAGCCATCTTGTTCATGATGCCATTGTTTTAATTGCCTCCTTTTTATCCAGTTGGTAAGGAGGGAATTCCACCCCAGAGTTATAGGATGGCCACATACAACATTCAACACCCGACACTGGAAAGATGAGATGGGCAGCAGTTTATTAGTCATATACTCACAGCCCAGGGTAGGAAGACACTGCATGCCACACAAGGTGACATGGGAGCTGTATTCAGAACAGAATGAACAACCAGGGGCTGTAGGAGGCAGGCCTTGTAGTATCAAGAGAGAGAGCTAACCCTGGTTACTGTGAGAGAATGTAATTGGCTTTGAATAATTCCATTGGCTAGCAGGGAAATGAAACCCATTACTCAGAGATAAGCAGGAATTGTGCCTGGTCCTCTTGCTGAGGAGGGACTAGGGGACTCCATCTGTGGGAGCAGAATAGGGAGGGGAACTTGTGGTTAAGCCATTTAAGTCCCTCCTAGTTTCACCAGATATTAAGGCAACATATAATATTAGGCCTTAATTTTAGACTCAGTAAATTAACATTTATGTTGATTTAAAAAACTAGCATATTTGCAGACCTATTTTTGAGTGCCTACCACATGACAAGCATGTATCATCAGTGAACAGAACTAAGATCCCTATTCATATGGAGTTTCCATCGGGTGGCATGATTCTTTCTGAACATTCCCTTAGCACATGTATTATTATTTGTGTAGAAATAAGAAGAAAGAAAAAAGTGAAGTTATTTATCCTTTCTAACCTCTTAACCAAGAGATTTCCAAAGGTTTGATGACAAGAGGACTTTTTGAAGACCCAAATTTCTCTTTACTTTTTGTTTCAGTCTTCCTGATAAAGCAGCATGATAATCTGAAGTGAAAGCACAAAACATCTTATCTCTATGAGATATAGAGTCAGCAATGACTTCTGACCAGGATGCTCGAAAAATTACAAAGGTTTACCTCTCCTCCTTCCCCAAATTCCAGTTAAATGACAGAAGAAATATACAAGCAAAAATAGATCCAATGTGGTCCTGATTATCATGGGGATTGAGTGGGGTTGTCTGCTATTGACAGATCAGAGAAAACAATGAAAATTTATTACAAGACATAAAGCTTGTAGAAAGATATTAGTGGTGAAATATAAAAAAGCAGAGTCTCATATCTTTTAAAAAGTGAGTTTCTCTGAGAACCACTGGCCAACACCAACTGGATATAGTGGAGGCAGGAAGGTAATGCAGATAGAAGGCCACAAGCAAGGGAATTCAATAAAGGACTACAGAACCTCAGAGGGTGTCTGCCACCCAGGACAAAGTTTATTGGAAATGGAGATTCTAACCCAGAAGAACAGTGGCAGTGCCCAGGAAACTTATACCCTGGGCAGGACAAAGATGCAGCCCCAGAGACAAAAACCAGCTCCCCAAACCCTGCCCTGACCTATGTCCCTCATCCCCTCCTCCACAAAATCCCTGGAGGCAGTGTTCCTAGTCCCAGAATCTGCATTCACTGCTTCTTATTATATGACAGGTTTTTAAGTGGTACAAAAATAATCTGTGGTAAACCATCTAGCATAAGCACTTAAATAATTACTGCAGTCTTTAAAATATCTTATTCAATCACTACTAAAGCATACCTAAAACTCTCATGAGAAACTGATGAATGTAAACTTAATTTATTTCTTGTATATAATATTTCCTCCACTTATATATATGTATCAATTAGAAATGTGTTCTCTGTAAATAACAGAAAATGCTAAAAGAGTAGCTTCAAAGAAGTCTGTGGGGTAAACATCCAACCCTGTTTAGCATCTGAATGATGCCAGCAGGCTCCTCACACTTTTCCTGTTGCTACCTCCTATTTTCCCCACCTCTGGGTTCCAAGACAGCTGCTCAGTGTATGTGTTTCAGATAGGACAAGAAGGGGACAGAAGAAGACTTAGTGCCTGGATCAGAAAAGCAAAGGCTTTGCCAGAAACGTCCACCCGTGTGCTTATGTCCTACTGGCCAGAACTATGTCACATGGACACTGCTACCTGCAGGAGACATTAGAAAACCATATCTACCCCTTACAGCTTGAGCTTGGTAGAGAGTCTTGAGGTAGTTAAGGGTGAAAGGTCTAAAAAGGAGACTGAGGCAGTTTCACTTACTGTTACTATAGGTTTGCTTACTGCTTTGTACCTCCAACAGCTGTTTTAAAGACATTATTGTTTATCCATTAACTTTCACCATGCAGATTAATCCTAACTGGAGCTAGATCCAAGGGATACAGTGGAATCAAAGAAAGGGGGCTTTGGAATCCAGTAGACATGGGTAGGAATCCCAGCTCCAGCACTTTCCAGGTGTGTGCATGGCACACATTTGGTTTTTCTCTTTAAAGAGGTTTCTTTGGGTTTTGTTGTTGCGTTTGTTTTAAGAATATGAAATACCGTTTAGTTGTGTCTATAAAGGCTATGAATCCTGAATTTGCCTGTTACCCTTAACAGTAGGGCAAGCCCACATGTGGCACATGTGCTAGACAAGGTTGCACAAGTTAACTTGACTACTCTCAGCTTGCTTCCTCTCTCTGTAAAATGAGAAAATGGCCACTTCACTGGACAGTTGTGAGGACTCAATAAGATTACCTAAGTAAGGTAAAAAATTACACTCCCCTGGAAATTTATATTTTAAATGAGCAGTTACTTTGGAGGACAGCCCTGTAAATGGATTATTTTTTGCAATAACTGTGAACCCACAAAAATACCATCAAACCTCAGTTTTGAGAAGCCTGTCCCAAATTGCTTGTCTTAGCAGAAACCCATCTAAAAGCACTATCGTGATCATCCCACAGCTTTGGTCAGATTTTTTTGAGCAATTATGCAATGCATAGCACATGACCAGTGCTGAGTGTGCCCTGTTAAAATTAGCAGCAATCTACAAATTAGAACTATTCTATTCCATAGCTATATTTGTAACTAAGTGATTGTTGACTTTTTACTTAAATTCAGAGCTACCCTAACTTCTTCCAGGTCTCTGATTTACCTGGTGGAGCTGAGGTAATCTGAGTACATTATGAAAACAAGCAAATAAATTATTGAAAAATGAACCTATTTGAACTTACAAGTTTACTGTCCATCTAGAAAACCTTAATGAACATATCAGCTCAAACTATATTGAATTTTTTAAAAGTTAAATTAGAAGGTGTTAAAAATTACCTCACCAAATACAGCAAACATAGAGTACAGCAAAAATAAAATAATCATATAATTTTTGTGCTCTAATCTGCATTATATTCCAAAATATTCTTTCTGCAACTGTGGGATTCCATTGCTTTTTTTCTTTTCTTTTTTGGTCTCTCTCGAGACACAGAATACAATCTCAAATTAAAATACTCAAGTAACTGGTTACAATCAAGCTATGTCCCAGAGGAGTCCAAGGAAAGTCAGTGGAGAAAGTGCATTGTAAACTTAGGATACCATACAAGCCTAAAGCGATGCATTGAGGATTTTAATGTTTTCACCAGTATTTAGATAAAAAGTCATCAGTTCTCCCTCTCTTGTCAATGATATATCCATTCATTCATTATATTTTTATTTACTGATATACCAGACACAATATTAATTAATCTAACTATAATCTTATTTAGATTTGAAGGCTTACACTGGGTTGTGAGAATATGGGTGATTTCAATTTTATTCTTGATATAATTTAGCACAGTGGCCATGCCTAGCTTTATAATAAAGACTTCAAATATTGACTAACCCTACCCAAGTATACAAAATGGTTTGAGGGAAAGAAAAAAGAGAGGAAAAAAACCCCCAAACAACTGTAAAAGGGCCACGAACAGAAGGATGGGCAAATGGAGAAAAGTTTGTAAGGGTAAACCAGAGCTGGTGGGGGAAGGGGGTATTTCAAACAGGTGGGTGGGGAAAGGGGTGGAGCTTGGACCCTTGACTCAAGGTCTAAGTGGTAGCCAGAGGGCTATAAAAGCTTGGTGGAGCCAGGCAGGGAAAGCAACCTAAAGGCCAGGATTGGCACACTGACGGAGGCCGGTAGGCTACAGCAGGTGCAGTATCTCGAGAAAGGCTAAAACGCTCAGAGCAGACGAGATGAGGTCCAGGATGCCGCGCCTGTTCTTGTCCCACCTGCTAGGGGTCTGGCTGCTACTGAGTCAACTTCCCAGAGAGATTTCAGGCCAGAGGACGAACGACCTTATTAAGGCATGCGGCCGAGAATTAGTCCGCCTCTGGGTCGAGATCTGTGGCTCGGTCTCCTGGGGGAGAACGGCTCTGAGCCTGGAGGAGCCTTGGCTGGGATCCGGACCGCCAGCAGGTGAGAGCACCCAACCCCCGCCCCCGACCAGCCGCTCCGCACTTCCCATTGGTTGATGTCCGGCTGCCGAGCAATGGGAAGGGTGGCACACATGACTCTGAAGCTGCCGGTGCCTAAAAGTTTGGGATTTTGCCTCGTAACTTGCTTTCTAGACAGGATTTCACCCGGGATTTCACCACAGGGAGAGAAAGCAGCGGGAACAGCAAGTGGCCTTACCTGAGAGGCACTTGGTACCTTCACCTCCTGGCAGTCCGGGTGGCGGGGTAGGGAGGGAGAAGGAGGAAGCTACAGAGGGAGGTAAGTGCTCAAAGACCCACAGTAGGCGGGACGTACTCAGCCCGGAGGATCCGTACTCAGGCCAGAGAATCAGTCCGAGGGCAGGACTGAAGGCTTGTTGGTGGATGGGGCAACTGGACAGGGCATCTTAACTTGAGATGACAGGGGGCAAACAGTGAGGTGTGAGCTGGTTATCAAGCGTATTTGCGCACCAAAGGGCATAGGGCAGAGACCTATGATAGGGTCCTGAAGTGTAAACATAAAAGGGGGCCTTAAATTGAACGAACCTCCTTTGTTTAAAAAAAAAAAAAGCAATCTCGGCTGTGGCCCACGCCATCGAAAACTTACTCTTTTATTTTTATTTGTTAACTTCACCAAAGGGGAGGACCTAACCTCCCACTTCTTTGAACTGAGTCTTGAAGTTCATGTGTGAGAGAAGGGATTAAAGAGAAAGAAAAGGGCCTGATGGTCTACAAGAGAAACTGAAGGGGAACAAGAGTCAAGGGAAGTTTGCCCTTCAGCCAAACAAAGCAGGAAGCGTGATTGATGCTTCAAGCATTTAGAAGCTGCAATGGATTTTCTTTAAAAAAGCAAGATCTCAGAATTAAATCTGGAATTTTTTTAAAAAAAACACTGTTAAGTTATAAAGCATTTATAAAGATAAATTGGAAGCTAAGTTTAAGTAACAATGGAAACTTTCACTGAGGTATAGCCTAGTCTAATCACTGTAATGGGTCATGTTAAAATCAGAGAGGGCAAGCTCAATTATGAATAATTGTTTTATATTTCATAACACATGCAATTTATGATAAATCACAACTATATTTATAGGCTATATGCATATCCTCTATATAAGTGACCCTCATGTAAAATCATTGTGCACACTAAGTACATTTACTGTCCTTTTATGGGACTTAAAATATGATTATAAAGTTTTTTACCTAACTTTTCTACATTGTTGGTCAGAGACTGATTTATTTAATGCAAGTTTTTACATACTTCTTGTATAATATTAATAGAAGAGTACCACAGAGTTTAGGAATTCACTGATTCAAAGTAGGTAAGACCAGATTGCACTTGCTTCATTGTTTCACTTTTTCTGAATAAATAATATGCTCATATTAAAGACTGAAAAATGTACATAAATACAATAATGAAGAGCACCATTAGATATTAAAGACTGAAAAAAATCTGTGAATTTAATGAGAAAATGAAAATATCTATATTAAATGAGGAAATGGAAAGCAATAATAATATTTGGCAATAGGTATGTGTATATCCTGCATTTTCATTTAACATTATATTGTGAGCATTTTCTCACATTGTTAGACTCCAAAAAGATAATTTAAAAGTTCTTTCTGGTATTCCACGTCATAAATCTACCATATATATTTAACCATTCTTAGTAGACATTTAGGTTGTCTCCAGATTGTTGCTTAAAAATGGTTTTCTGACTACATTTATACCTATCTAGATATGTGGCCAAACTTCTATTTCTGTAGAACAGGATAGTGATTTTAAAATATTTTTAAAGACCTGTCTTTGTCACTGCTCAGTACATAATTTGACTGGAAATACTCTAACAAAATATTGCCTGCAAATGAGGATCAAGGGAAGTGTTTAAAATACTAGTTAAGAATCACTTTGGAAGTACATGTCAATAATCTGTGATTCATGAGGTTTAAAACCTCTATTGTTTGATAGTTTCTATCTGTTTTTACATTATTAAATTACTTTCCCACAATGTGTGCAGAAATAATACTCACTATACCGTTTTAAAAACAAGATAGATATTTTTAATTAGAAGAAGTCTATGTTAGTAAGAGTTTAGTCCAAAATATACTGATTATAATGGAGGCTCTTGTATGAATTCAGGTTGATTAGGATATTATCTTTTAGACTCCAGAACCTAAAGTTGTTGTGAATTGCAAAATGTTTCAAAATAAATTTAAAAAATAATTTTAATAAAGAGTACAATGCAGGCAACAAAAGCAAAATTAGACAAGTGAGGCTACATCAATAGAAAAAACTTCTGCCACAGCAAAGGACATACTCAATAACGAAGGGGCAACCTATGAAATAGGAGAAAATATTTGCAAGCCATGTACCTGATAAGGGGTTAATTTCCAAAATATATAAAGAACTCCTACAACTCAATAGCAAAAAAACTAATAACCTGGTTTTAAAATGGGCTAAAGACTTGAACAGACATTTCTCCAAAGAAGACATACAAATGGCCAACAGGTATAAGAAGCAATGCTGTATATCACTAATCATCAGGGAAATGGAAATCAAAACCACAATGAGCTATCACTTCACACCTGTCAGGATGGCTATTATCAAAAACCAAAAGAAAAGTGTGGTTAAGAATGTGGAGAGGGCTTCCCTGGTGGCGCAGTGGTTGAGAGCCCGCCTGCCGATGCAGGGGACACGGGTTCGTGCCCCGGTCTGGGAAGATCCCACGTGTTGCGGAGTGGCTGGGCCCGTGAGCCATGGCCGCTGAGCCTGCGCGTCCGGAGCCTGTGCTCCGCAACGGGAGAGGCCACAACAGTGAGAGGCCCGCATATCGCAAAAAAAAAAAAAAAAGAATGTGGAGAAATTGAAACCCATGTATAGTATACTGTTGGTGGGAAAGCAAATTGGTGCATTCGTTTTGGAAAAGAGTGTGGAGGTTCCTCAGAAAAAAAAAAAAAGAACTACCATATGATCAGCAATCCCCTTCTGGGTATTTATTCAAAAGAACTGAAATCAGGATCTTGAAGAGACATTACCACTCCCATAATCACTGCAGCAATATTCACAATAGCCAAGATGTGGAAACAACTTAAATGTCCATCCACAGAGGAATGAATAAAGAAAAGGTGGTATATACATACAATGGAGTATTATTTGGCCTTAAAAAAGGAAATCCTGAAATATGCAACAACATGGATGAACCTGGAGGACATTATGCTAACTGAAAAATGCCTGTCTGAGAAGGACAAATACTGCTTGATTCCACTATTATAAGTATCTAAAATGGTCAAACTCACAGAAGCAAAGAATAAATGGTGGTTACCAGGATTGGGAGGAGGGAAAAATGGGGAGCTGCTAATTATGTATAAAATTTCAATTATGCAAGATGAATTGGTTCTAGAAATCTGATTTATAACACTGTACCTATAGATAATCATGGTGTATTGGGCACTTAAAATTCTGTTAAAAGGGTAGATCTCATGTTAAATGTTCTTACCAAAATAAAAAAAAAAAAGATATATGGGAACTCTGTCATATTTTTGTGAATTTTCTGTAACTTTAAAAGTATTTCAAAATAACAAGTTTTTAAATTGAAAAAAAAAAGTGCCAAAAACAACAACCTACGAATAAATGTAATAGAAACTACAAATGTTTTGCCTGATTCATTAACTGGCTTTAAGTATATGGAAAGTTACAATCAGCTTTTCATTGTATTCAATAAAGCTCTAATTAGAGAAGGTTTAAGTTAGAGCAAGGAGAGTTTTTATGAGGAGATTGAATTGAATTTAGGATGTCTTACTGAGGGAAAATGCGAACATTTCTGACTACCAAAAAATGGTATAAATTCTCATCTGTCATTGCCAGTTTGGAACTTGAATGAGAGAAAACATTGGGAGGAAAAATAAAATGTTAAAGTATTGTTTTCTTTCCACTGAAAACTCCAGTTGTTGAAGTTTGTTGTTGGCTGAGATCCTTGCTACAGAACTCAGGAAGTGAACAAGCCGAGACCATTCCTGCCTGGGTGAGGGGGCATGGTTTTCTCTGATCTGTAGGCATCAGTGGTTGCCCAGGAATCCACTTTCCATGCTTAGATTTATATCTCTTGACCTCATTGTTTCCACTATTTCAGGAGGAATGTCTTATTATAAGCTGAAATGGACAGTTTTGCTGTCCATGAAAAACAGCAAGTAGTGATCCAGGTCTACACTATAATTTAAACTTCATCTGTGTTTCAACTTTTTTTTGGTGCTGTAACTCAAAATTGTGTAATGGGGATAGGTAAGGTTAGGATAGAATTTACCTGGAAGTTTTTTGAGGGCAGGAAAGATGTTTTCTTTTTATTTATATCTCTAATCTGGCAGAACCAGAGACATGGAAACTATCAATGGATGTTCAACTGAACTGAATGAGTGTAAAGAAGGAAGATGTCAGCTGGTCCCTGAAAGTTCCCAGCCCAAGTCTCAACCTTCATGTATACCCAATCCTGGAATGCTACTTAAGACCAGGCTCCCTTCCTAGGCAACACACAGAACTTGCATAGTTTATGATCTACAACATTGGAACAAAAACCATACACAGTAGTCAGTAGACACACACCACAACAGATTAAAAATCTCTTATAGTCAGTGATTTGTTGGTTAGTGTTCTTTTAACCCATTTCTCCATAAAGTAAAACATTATTGATTTGCAGTAAATACTCTAGGGAAGAGAAATTATTAAATACATGCATGAGGAGCATCAGAGACTGGTATCTCCTGCCTGCTAGATCAGAGCAGTTGGAAATTCTGCCTTTTAAACTTTATCCTGAAGCAGTAACTTGCCACCATGGAACAGTTGATAGTTTAAAATAATTAATATACTTTTCAAGGATTACTATCATAACTCAGAAGTTGCTTAGTCATGGAAATAAATTACTCAGGTAATAAAAATCCATCTGTGGTCAAACTGAGTGTTTTTGAGGATCAAGATGACTTCAAGTGTCAGAGATAAAAAAGTGCTATGGTGAAAGCATTAAAGGGACATGAGGAGAGATGACAAGGGTACGAGTGGAGTAAAGCAGAACTTTGGTAATGTTGTTTAACCTGTCCAACTATAATAAACTAAGCTTTTTAGATATCAGGACACCTGCTGATTCTGATTCTGATTTTTATTGTTGAATTCTATTGAGGCAATGTTTTCCTTTGTGTCTATGCAAAATTTTATAGTTTTCCTGATGTACTTTAACATGAATATTTTTTCTCTTCCCTCTCTTTTTTAAATTAGAAATCATGCCACCCTCCATCACCAAAGATGCAGAAACCTTAAAGATGCTGTTGGAATTCGTTCCTAATTTGCCACAGGAGCTGAAGGCAACACTGTCTGAGAGGCAGCCATCACTGAGAGAGCTACAACAATCTGCATTAAAGGATTCAAATCTTAACTTTGAAGAATTTAAGAAAATTATTCTTAATAGACAAAATGAAGCAGAAGACAAAAGTCTTTCAGAATTAAAAAACTTAGGCTTAGATAAACATTCCCGAAAAAAGAGACTGTTCCGTATGACACTGAGTGAGAAATGTTGTCAAGTAGGTTGTATCAGAAAAGATATTGCTAGATTATGCTGAGATGAAGCTGTGTATTTCATCTAATGTTCACATGTATTCTCACTGACACATTCACTGATGCCTCTGTCGCTCCACTGATTACTAGAATATGAGAAATTATTTTTAGTGTTTAGGTTTTTCATTTGATGTGTAAGAAAATGTCCCTTGCATTATTGTAGTTTCTGATAATAATACTTTTTATGTGAGAAGATATTTTTGTTTTTTATTAATGATATAATTATGTTATTGCTTTTTTAATGCTACTAACTTAAAATGACAATAAAATCTTTATCACTTTAGCCACACACAATAACTCAAAGAAAATTTTAGAACTAGATAGCTTAGTAAAATGCTATGTCTTGCAAAAGTGAGAATGGACAAGTCTATTTTTGAAATTTGTACCTGATAAATTATAATCTGTCACCATTTTTCCTCCAAACATAATGCCCAAATGTTCTTTCACAACTTAATATCAAGTGAATCATTTTAATAGCAAAAAAATAAATAAAAATTTAAAAATAACTTACACAATACCTAACACCAGGTACATAAAGTGGACCAAAACTTTTTTATTGACATTAACTCTTAGATCGAATATGAAGTCACAAGATTTGAACTTTTCTAGTAGATTTAAAAATATTTTTTTGTGTCTTACTGAACTATTAATTGCAAAAAAATCAGATTGGACCCTAAATCAATTTAATTTAGTTGAGGTCATATAAACTCAAGTATTTTTCAAACTAGGGTTCTTACCTTAATTCTACTGTCTAAAACACTAAAAAGTAAATTATAATTTTTTAAGGAGAAAAATGAATATATAATACATATAAAAGAGAATAAACAATTCAGTGTTATATATTATAGAAAAACTGTATTAGCAAGGGAACATACTTTGCTATTTTAGAATTTACAAACTATTTCTGTAATAAAATAACTGAAATGATATGAAAACTTGTTAGTATAGTAAATTAACAGAGTTATCATCTTAGTGTTTAGCCAGTTCCTTTGATTTACATACACTTAAATTTTTAGGCAGCATTTATAGAAAAAAGTGCAGTTAAATAGCAATTTAATCTCCATCATATGTCTGTAAATAGAATTTAAAAGGATTAAAACAGCAACTCCCATATTTCAAATTCCCATACATGATTAATCATAATCAGGCCTCCAACTAAGGCCACCTTGTAAAACTTCATAAAAGGCTGTGGAACCTCAGAGGCCATAAGCCACCTTGGACAAAGCCTGGAAGAGTACTGTCTGAAATGGAAAACCCAACACAGGAGAACAAGGGCAGTTACCAGGAAGCTTACAGCCCAGAAAGGACAAAGAGGCATCCCCAGACACAAGAGGCATCTCCCCAGACCCTGCCCTGGCCCATGTCCCTCATCTGCTTCTCCACAAAAGCCCTGAAGACAGGGCTCCTAGCCCAAGAATGTGTATTCACTACCTCTGATGATATCACGTTTTAAGTGCTACAAAGACAGTCTGTGGTTAACCATCTACTATAAATACTACGATAATCAGTTAACATCTTTAAGATATCTAATTCTTGGGCTGCTAAAGTCCTCCTAAAACTCTCATGAGAAACTGATGTTTGTATGCTTAATTTATTTCTCATATAAAAAATTTACTCAGGGGGCTTCCCTGGTGGCAGAGTGGTTAAGAATCCACCTGCCAATGCAGGGGACACGGGTTCGAGCCCTGGTCTGGGAAGATCCCACATGCTGTGGAGCAAGTAAGCCCATGCGCCACAATTACTGAGCCTGCGTCCAGAGCCTGTGAGACACAACTACTGAGCCCACGTACTGCAATTACTGAAGCCCAAGCACCTAGAGCCCGTGCTCCGCAACAAGAGAAGCCACCACAATGAGAAGCCCATGCGTAGCAGCGAAGACCCAATGCAGCCCAAAAAACCCACTGTTTATATATATGTATCAGTAAGGATTGTGTTCCCTGTAAATAACAGAAAGCCCTACAACAGTGGCTTCAAAGAAGACTGTGGAGTGAACATCCAACACTGAATGATGCCAGCAGGCTCCTACCACCTTTCCAGTCAGTTCTGCTTAACATATAGGCCTTCCTCCTTATGCACTTCTTTCTCCTCATGAGCCCAAGATGGCTGCTGCACATCTAGATCTGTGTAGATTTTAGGACATAAGAAGGCTTAGTGCCTGGATCAGAAAAGCAAAGCCTTTGCCAGAAACCTCCACGTGTGTGCTTACTTCACATTAGCCAGAACTGTGTCACATGGATACTACTACCAGCAAGAGACATTGGGAAATAATTTCTACCACTTAGAGACTAGAGAGTTGAGGTAGGCAAGGGAGAAGGGTCTAGAAAGGAGATTGGATCAGTCAACCTACAGCTTTGCTCATACTTGCTGTTCTTGTACCTACAATGTCTGTTTCAAATACATTAATCTTTATTTATTAACTTTCACCATTAAGATGAACTCCAGTTGGAGTTGGATCCAAATGATATGAGAAAAAGAAAGAAGTTTTTGGAATCCGGTAGACATGGGTAGGAATGCTCTAGCACTTACCAGCTATGTGCATGGGCACATTTAATATTTCTCTTTAAAAAGTTCTTTCTTTTGTCTTGACTGAAAACATTTTAATTTCTGAGTTAACAGACATTATTTTTTAATTGAAGTATAGTTGCTGTACATTATGTTACAGGTGTACAATACAGTGATTCACAATTTTTAAAGGTTATGCTCCACTTACAGTTATTATAAAATATTGATTATATTCCCTGTGTTGTACAATATTTCTATATAGCTTATCTTATGCATAATAGTTTGTACCTCTTACTCCCCTACCCCTCCCCACTTCTCTCTCCCCTCTGGTAACCACTAGTTTCTTCTCTATATCTGTGAGTCTGCTTCTTTTTTGTTACATTCACTGGTTTGCTGTATTTTTTAGATTCTACATAGGAGTGATATCATACAGTATTTGTCTTTCTCTGACTTTTCACTTAGCATAATACCCTCCAAGTCCATCCATGTTGCTGCAAATGGCAAAATTTCATTTTTTTATGGCTGAGTAGTATTCCTGTAGTGTGTGTGTGTGTGTGTGTGTGTGTGTGTGTGTGTGTGTGTATGTATGTATACAACAACTTCTTTATCTATTCATCTGTAATGGACACTTAGGTTGCTTCCAATTGTAAATAACGCTGCTATGAACATTGGAGTGCATGTATCCTTTTGAATTAGTGTTTTTGTTTTCTTCAGATATATACCCAGGAGTGGAATTGCTGGGTAATATGGTAGTTCTATTTCTAGTTAGTTTACAGAAAAATATAATGAAAAGTATAGAGTTCCAATTTGCCCTCTCATCCACAAATACAGTTTCCCCAATATTAACACCTTGTATTAGTGTGGTAAAATTGCATCAACTGATGAACCAATATTGATATATTATTATTAACTAAGATCTGTGGTTTATATTAGGGTTCACTCTTTGTTGTACATTCTATGTTTTTTAAAAAAATTATTTGTTTTTAGATCAGTTTTTAAGTTCACAGAAAATCTGAGTGATAAGTACAGAAGGTTCATCTCCCCAGCTTCCCCCCAACGTTTGTACATTTGTTTCATGTGGTATATCTGTTAGGATTGATGAACCACACTGACATATCATTATCAGCCAAAGCCCATAGTTTACACTGTGGTTCAAACTTGGTGTTGTACATTCTACAGATTTTGGCAAGTGTTTAATGACATGTATCCATCCTTATAGTATCATACAGAACAGTTTCCTTGCCCTAAAAATCCCCTGTACTCCCTCCTTCCCTCCAGACCCTGGCAACCACCAATCTTTTTAGTCTCCACAGTTTTGCCTTTCCAGAAACTCATATAGTTATCACTCAGTATATAGCCTTTTCAGATTGTCTTCTTTCACTTAGTAATATGAGTTTAACATTCCTCCACATCTTTTCAAGGCTTGATAGTTCATTTCTTGATAGCACTGAATAACACTCCATTATATGGATATACCACAGCTTGTTTATCCATTCACCTATTAAAGAACATCTTGGGTGCATCCAAGTTTTGGCAGTTATAAATAAATCTGCTATAAACTTTCGTGTGCAGGTTTTTTTGTGCAGGACATAAGTTTTCAACTCATTTGGGTAAATACCAAGGAACATAATTGCTAGGTTATAAGAATATGTTTAGTTTTGAAAAAACTGCTAAACTGTTTTCCAAAGTAGCTGTACCATTTCGCATTTCCACCAGCAATGAATGAGAGTTCCGTTTACTCCACAACTCACCAGCATTTGGTGCTGTCAGTGTTTTGGATTTAGGCCAAACTAATAGGTAGTGGTATCTCATTGTTGTTTTAATTTGCAATTGCCTAATGATGTATGATGTTGAGCATCTTTTCAAATCCATCTTATTAGCTATCTGTATATCTTATTTGGTGAGGTGTCTGTTTAGATCTTTTGTCCATTTTTAAATTGGGATGTTTGTTCTCTTATTGTTGAGTTTTAAGAGTTCTCTGTATATTTTGGATACCAGTCATTTATTAGATATGTGTTTTACAAATATTTTGTCCAGTCTATGGATTATTGTTTCATTCTTTCAAGAGTGTGTTTCATAGAGGAGAAGGTTCTAATTTTAATTAAGTCCAACTTACCAATTTATATTTTCATAAATCATGCTTCTGGTATTATATCTAAAAAGTCATTGACAAACCCAACATCATTCAGATTTTCTCCAGTGGTATCTTCTAGGAGGTTTATAGCTTTGCATTTCTCTTTATTGTGATAAAATACACATACCATAAAATTTACCACTTTAACGATTTTTTTAAAATAGCATCCACCTCTGTGGGAGGTTTTTTTTTTTTTTTCTTTTTTTTTGGCTGTGCTGGGTCTTAGTTGCGGCGTGTGGGATCTTTTGCACGCGGGATCTAGTTCCCTGACCAGAGATTGAACCTGGGCCCCCTGAATTGGGAGCGTGGAATCTTAACCACTGGACCACCAGGGAAGTCCCCCATTTTAACCATTTTTAAGTGTACAGTTCACTGGTATTAAGTACATTCACACTGTTGTGCAATTATCACTATTCATGTCTGGAGCTTTTTTATTATCTCACACAGAACCTCTATACCCACTAAATAGAAACTCCACATTCCACCCCTGCAAGCCTCTGGTAACCACTATTCTACTTTCTGTCTCTACGAAACTGCTTCTCTAGATCCTCATATAAGTAAGGTCATACAATATTTGTCCTTTTGTGTGTGGCTTATTTCACTTAGCATAATGTTTTAAGGTTCATCCATCTTATAGCACATATCAGAAATTCATTCCTTTTTATGGTGGAATAATGTTTCATTGTATGTATATGCCACATTTTCTTTATCCATTCATCCACTGATGGACATTTGGGTTGTTTCCACCTTTTGGCTTTCATGAATAATGCTATGAACACGGGTGTATAAATATTTAAGTTCCTGCTTTGAGTTCTTTTCAGTACATACCTCGGAATAAAATTGCTGGATCCTATGATCATTCTATTCTTAACTTTTTGAGGAACCATCATACTGTCTTCCACAGATGCTGTACCATCTTATATTCCCACTAGCAGTGCCCACGAGTTCCAATTTCTCCACATGCTTGCCAACACTTATTTTTGTTTTGTTAATAGCCATCCTAATGGATGTGAAGTGAAATCTCATTGTGCTGATTTGCATTTCCCTAACAACTAGTTATGTTGAGCATCGTTTCATGTGCTTATTGGCCATCTTCTTTGGAGAAATGTCTATTCAAGTCCTTCACCTATTTTAATTGGTTTATTTGTTTTTATGTTGTTGAGTTGTAGGAGTTCTTTATATATTCTAGATGTTAATACCTTTTTTGATATGTAATTTGAAAATATTTTCTTCCATTCCATGAGTTGCCTTTCACTCTATTGATAGTTTTTTTTTTTTTTTTTTTTTTTGGCTTAAACAACAAAATTTATTTTCTTATAATTCTGGAGGCTAGAAGTCCAAGATCAAGTTGCTGTCAGGGTTGGCTTCTGGTGAGCCCTCTCTTCCTGGCTTGTAGATGCCACCTTCACACCATGTTTTCACATGGCCTCTTCTCTGCAAGTGCATGGAGAGAGGGAGATCTTTGGTGTCTCTTTGTCTTCTTACAAGGATCACACCTCCACCCTTACAATTTCCTTGAACCTTAACTATCTCCATTAAATGCCTTATCTCCAAATACAGTCACATTACAGGTTAGAACTTCAACATATGAAAGGGGGGTGGGGGGACACACAGTTCAACCCATAATAATGACCATTTTTATTTGCAGACCTTTTTTTTTTTTTTTTTTCTTTTTGCGGTATGCGGGCCTCTCACTGTTGTGGCCTCTCCCGTTGCGGAGCACAGGCTCCGGATGCGCAGGCCCAGCGGCCATGGCTCACGGGCCCAGCCGCTCCGCGGCATATGGGGTCCTCCCAGATCGGGGCACGAACCCATATCCCCTGCATCGGCAGGCGGACTCTCAACCACTGCGCCACCAGGGAGGCCCAGACCTTTTTTTAATATTTATTTTTTATTGGAGTAAAATTGCTTTAAAATGTTGTGTTAATTCCTGCTGTATCATATATTTGCAGACTTTTTAATGATGGCCATTCTGACTGGTGTGAGGTGGTACCTCATTTTAGTTTTGATTTATATTTCTCTAAGAATTAGGGATGTTGAGCATCTTTTCATGTACTTGTTGGCCGTCTGTATGTCCTCTTTGGAGAAATGTCTATTTAGATCTTCTGCCCATTTTTCTATCGGGTTGTTTGTTTTTTCTTGTTGAGTTGTATGAGTTGTTTGTATATTTTGGAAATTAAGCCCTTGTAGGTCTCATCACTTGCAAAGATTTTCTCCCAGTCTGTAGGTTGCTTTTCATTTTGTTTATGGTTTCCTTTGCTGTAGAGAAGCTTGTAAGTTTGACAAGGTCCCACTTAAACAGTTTGCTTTTATTTCTATTGCCTTGGGAGACTGACCTAAGAAAATATTGGTAGGATTTATGTCAGAGAATGTTTTGCCTATGTTCTTTATGACAACCACCAATTTTTTTTTTTTTTTTTTTTTGCGGTACGTGGGCCTCTCACTGTTGTGGCCTCTCCCACTGCGGAACACAGGCTCCGGACGCGCAGGCCCAGTGGCCATGGCTCACGGGCCTAGCCGCTCCGCGGCATGTGGGATCTTCCCAGACCAGGGCACGAACCCATGTCCCCTGCATCGGCAGGTGGACTCTCAACCACTGCACCACCAGGGAAGCCCGACAACCACCATTTTTAATGAAGTCAAACCTCCTCCGCAGGAAAACAGCTCTAACTTACCAGTTGCCTAACTTTCAATGTTGTGCATTATCTGTATGAAAAATGTTCTTTCCAATTTGGATTTGGCAGAAACTTCAAAACACACAGATAGTCTAGTAGCAGCTGCACCAGGTTTCAGAGGGTTGACAGTTCTCCCTGTTGACAGTCTTTTGATGCATAAAAGATTTTAAGTGTTTGTCAAATTTATCTATTTTTTCTTTGTTTCCTATGCTTTTGGTGTCACATCCAAGAAAGCATTCCCAAATCATTTGTCATGAAGTTTTTCCCCTGTGTTGTCTTCTGAGAGATTTATAGTTTTAGCTCTTACATTTAGGTCTTTGATCCATTTGAGTTAATTTTTTATATGATATAAGGTAAGGGTCAAACTTCATCCATTTTCATGTGGATATCCAGATTTCCTGCATTATTTATTGAAAAAAAGTCATTTCCCCATTGAATGGTCTTGGCACCTTGTCAGAAATAATTTGAACATATGTGTAAGGGTTTATTTCTAGGCTCTGTATTCTATTCCTTTGATCTATATGTCCTTTCTAATGCCACTACAACAATGCTTTGATTACTGTAGCTTTGTAGTAAGTTTTGAAATCAGGAAGTATGAGACCTCCAATTCTATTCTTTTTTTCAAGATTGTTTTGGCTATTCAGGGTCCCTTGTGATCTCATATGAATTTCAGGATGTGTTTTTCTATTTCTGCAAAAAAATCATTGGGATTTTGATAGGGATTGCTCTGAATCCGCATATTGCTTTGGGTAGTACTGACATCTTAACAATATTAAGTCTTTCAACCTATGAACATCAGATGTCTTTCCACATAGTTATGCCTTCTTTAGTTTCTTTCAGCAATATTTTGTAGTTTTCAGTGTACAAATCGTTGACATCCTTTATTAAGTTTATTCCTAAATATTATTCTTTTTGATGCTATTTTAAATTGACTAGTTTTTAAAATATCCCTTTCAGATTGTTCACTGTTGGTGTATAGAAATTTAATTGATTTTTTCGCGTTGATTTTTTTATACTGCAATTTCACTGAATTCATTTATTAGCCCAGCAGTTTGTGTGTGTGTGTGTGTGATCTTTAGGGTTTTCTACATCATATCATCTAGAAATAGAGAAAATTTTACTTCTCCTTTCCAATTTGGACGCTTTTATTTCTTTTTCTTGCTGAGTTGTGCTGGCTAAAACTACCAATACTATGTTGAAAAGAAGTCGCAAAAATGGGCATTGTTGTCTTGCTCCTCATCTTAGAGGAAAAGCTTTCAGTGTTTCACCATTGAACATGATATTAGCTGTGGGTTTTTCATACATAGCCTTTATTATGTTGAAGTATTCCTTTTATTCCTAGCTTGTTGAGTATTTTCTCATGAAAAGGTGTTGCATACTGTCAAAGCTTTTTTTGCATCAATTGAGATGATCATGTGGATTTTTTTCTGTCATTTCTGTTTATGTGGTGTACTACATTGATTTTCAGATGTTGAACCATTCTAGTATTCCAAGAATAAATCCCACTTGGTCCTGGTGTATGATCCTTAGAATATGCTGCTCAGTTTTGTTTGTTAATATTCTGTTGAGCATTTCTGCCTCCATATTCATAAGTGGCTTTGGTCTGTAGTTTTTCTTGTAGTGTCTTTGCATGGTTTTGGTATCAGGGTAATGCTGACCTCATAGAATGAGTTAGGAAGAGTCTCTTCTTCAATTTCTTGGAAGAGTTTGAGAAAGGTTATTGATAATTCTTCCCTAAATGTCAGGTAGAATTCACCAATGAATTTAACTGGTCTAGGGCTTCTCTTTGTTAGGAGGTTTTTGATTACTGATGCAATCTCTTTACTAGTTTATAAGTCTATTCAGATCTTCTATGTCTTCATGATACATTATGGGAGGTTTTGTTTTTCTAGAAATTTGTCTGTTTCCTGTAAGTTATGCAATTTGATGACATACAATTGTTCATGGTACACTATTATAATTCATTTCTGTAAAATCAGTAGTAATGTCTCCAATGTCATTTTTGATTTTAGTAATCTGTCTTCTCTTTATCATTGTCAATATAGCTAGTAGCATTTTGTCAGTTTTGTTGATCTTTACAAAGATCTACCTTAAAATTTTTTCTTATTGTTTTTCTATTCCTTATTTTATTTATCTCTGCTCTAATATTTATTATTTTCCTCCTTTTGCTAGCTTTGAGTTGTTCGTTCTTTTTCTAGTTTATTAAGGTATAAAGTTAGATTGTTAGTACCATGGTACATATTATGGAATAATAGTCAGCAAGTAAAAGCAACCAAGTATTGATGAATATAGTAACCTAGGTGAAAATCCACAGAACTAGGGTGAGTGAAAAAAGCCAGTCCTAAAGGTTACATACTGTATGACTTCTTTATAAACATTCTTGAAATGACAAAGTTATGTAAATGGAGAACCATTTCACCAAAGGTTAAGGCCAGGAGGAGTTGTTTGGGAGGGAAGTTGGTATGACTGTAAGGAACTTTGTGGTATTAGAATGGTTCTATCTCTTGACTATAACAATGTCAGCATCCTAGTTGTGATATTGTACTATAATTTTACAAGATGTTACCACTGGAGAAAAGGGATCTCTCTGCATGATTTCTTGTGTGAATTTGTATTATCTCAAAATTTAAAAATTAATTTAAAAAATTCCTCAAAGCCCTAAGACTTATAGGGATTAGTTGTGAATTGTCTGCTGGAAAGATATTGGTTGTGAAATATAAAAGAACAAGAGATTCACTCTTTAAATATCTATTTCAAGTGCTACTAAAGTATGCCTAAAACTCTCATGAGAAACTGATGAATGTGTGCTTAATTTATTTCACATAAAAAATTTACACCACTTATATATTTGTATTGGTTAGGACTGTGTTCTCTGTAAATAATAGAATACCATACCACAGTGACTTAAATAAGCCTAAGTAGTAAACATCCAACCCTGGTCCAGCAATTCAGTGATGCCAGCAGGTTCCTCTCACTTTTCCTATCAGCTATGCTTACCATATAGGCATTCCTCCATATGCTCCCACCTCATGGTTCCAAGATGACCGCTGCATTTTCAAGTATCAGTGTGCATTATAAGCAGGGAAAGACGAAGACACAAGAAGGCTTAGTGCCTGGATCAGGAAAGCAAAGGCTTTGCCAGAAACTTCCATATATGTACTTATGTTGTATTGGGCAGGACTGTGTCACACAAACACTGCTACCTGCATATATCAGTTTGCTATGGCTGCCATAACACAATACCACAGACTGGATCATTTAAAGAATAGAACTGTATTTTCCCATAGTTTTAGATGCTGGAAGTACAAGATTAAGGTGCTTGCAAAATTAGTTTCTCCTGAGGCCTTTCTCCTTGGCTTGCAGACAACTGCTTTCTTCCCGCGTCCTCACATGTTGTTTGCTCTGTGTGCTCACATTCTATGTGTCTCTTCTTCTTCTTATAAGGAAACCAGTCTTTTAAATTAGGACCTCACCTATATGACATTTAACCCTAATTACTTCTTGAAAAGCTCTATCTCCAAATACAGTCATATTCTAAAGTTCTAGGGTTTAGGTCTTAGGCCTTCCACATATGAATTTTGAGGGAACACAATTCAGTCTATAAAATTCCACCCCCTAGACCCCCAAAATTCATGTCCTCCTCACATGCAAAATACATTCACTCCCATCACAAGAGCCCCCAATTCTTAACCCATTCCAGCCTCAATTCTAGTTCCAAAGTTTCATCTAAATAACTTCTAAATCATGTATGGGTGAGACTTGAGGTATGATTCAGCCTGAGGCAAAATTCCTCTCCAGCTGACAACATTATGTGAAACCACATAATTCGTATGCCTCCAAAATATAATGGGGGAAAACAATGGGACAGGCATAGGATAGACATGCCCATTCCAAAAGGAATGGAGGAAGGACGGAGGGAGGGAAGGAAGGAAGGAAGGAAGGGAGGGAGTGAAGGAGGAAGGTTGGGAGGGAGGGAGGGGAGAAAAGAAAAGAAAGAAAAAGAAAGGTGATAGGTCCCAAGCAAGTCTATAACATGTCAAGGTAAATTCCATTAGATTTTAATGTTAGAGTATAATCCTCTTTGGCTCAATGCTGTTTCAGGCCCACTGGGGCTCTACGTTGGACAGTGGACTGCCCCACAACTGTGAACATCAGCCTTGCCCCCGAGGCAATGGGAAGTAGCAGCCTGGTCTTTTGAAACCAGAGAAGAGACAGTCTTGTCCCTGGACCTGTGGTGCAGGGGGTCGGCCCTGCCAATCCCTGAATCACCCATGGGATCATTCTTCCATTTTCCTGAAGAATAATGTATATTCACAGCTGAGTAGCTCTATTGTTCCATTTTGTAGACTCCTAGAAGTCTGAGAGTCTTCCTTCATTTTGTTTTGTGTTTGTCCTTTTTGTCCAAGCTGCATGTATTTCTGCTACCATAGACCCATCTTTATTCCTGGTTTCTGCTGAGATGGGTGCCTAGATCCACGGGTAATCTCTTTATGGAGTGATTATACAGCCACATTCTTGGTGTCCTCTCCAGAATACACTTTCCATTTTTTTCAATATGGATAGGCTGAGAATTTTCCAAATCTTCAAATTCTGGGTCCCTTTTACTTAACAATTCCTTCACTTTATCTCTGTCCTCTAGCATTTTGCTTTAAGCAGTAAGGAGAAAACAGGCTTGTACCTTGAATCCTTAGAAATCTCCTCAGCTAATTATCTACATTAATCACTTTTAACTTCTACTTTCTACGCAACACTAAAACACAATCAGACAAGTTCTTTGTCACTTCATAAGAAGGGATCACCTTCCCTATAGTTTCAATAACACATTCCTCATTTCTGTCTGAGATCTCACACAGAAACACCATTACCATTCATATCCTACCAACAATCTCTTCAAGGCAATCTAGGCTTGTTTTAGCGTACTTTCAAAACTCATCCAGCCTCTAACCATGACCCAGTTTTAAAGCCACTTGCACATTTTTAGGTTTTTGTTACAGCAGCAACTCACTTCTCAGTACCAAAATCTGATAGTCTGCTAGGGCTGCCATATTAAAGCAGCACAGTCTGAGTGGCTTGAACAACAGTAATTTATTTTCTCACAGTTCTGAAGCTGGAAGTATATCTAAGTGCTGGCAGGCTTAATGTCTCCTGGGACCTCTCTCTTTGACTTCCCGACATCTGCCTCCTTGCTATATCCATGGCTTTTTCTCTGTTTGCACACATCTCTGTGACCCTTTCTCTTCTTGTAAGGACATCAGTCATACTGGATTAAGAACCAACCTTTATGACCTCATTTAAACTTAATTACCTCCTGATAAGCCCCATCTCCCAAAACAATCACATCCTAAGGTATTGGGGGTTTGGGCTACAACAAATGAATCTGGGGAGGGGGTGAACACAATTAAGTCCATTAACACTGCAAGAGACTTGGGAAATCATTTCTATCACCAACAGCCTCAAGAGTTGAAATAATCAAGGGAGAAGAGGCTAAAAAGGAGACTGGGTCAGCCAACCTAACTAAAGTTTTGCTCATGCTTGCTACTCTGATACCACCAATTACCCATTCAAAGACATTAATCTGCATCTACTTACCTTCACTGTTATGGTTAACTCCAACTGGAGCTGGATTCAAGGGATAGATACAATGGCAACAAAAAAGGGGTGTTGGAATCCAATAGACATGCAGAAATCCCAGATCCAGAACTCACCAGCTATATTCATTGGCACATTTATACTTTCTCTTTAAATAGTTTTTTGGTTTCTTTTTTTTACTTCAAATCTTTTATTTATTTATTATTATTTTTAAATTTATTTATTTTAATTGGGGTATAGTTGTTTTACAATGTTGTGTTAGTTTCTACTGTATAACGAAGTGGAGTTCCCTGTGCTATACAGCAGGTTCTCATTAGTTATCTGTTTTATACATATTAGTATTTAAGTACATGCAAAGCACTTTAGCTATACCCCAAAGGGCCATGAATCCTGAATTTCTCAGTGACCCTTAACTAGAAAGTAAGCACATATATTGCACATACAAGTCAAAGTTACACTGGAAAGTTCCTTCATCTCTCTTAACTTGATTCCTGTCTTTGTAAAGTAGGAAAAATGAACATATCAGTGGTCAGTGGTGAGGACTCCATAATACCACCCTTGTAGAGTAACCACAAACCACTTAAGCACTCATTATATGTGTTCTTTTCCTCTTCTCAATTCCAGCCTATGGTCTGCTTAGGATGCTTTATGATCTATTTAACTCTCATTCGTCAAGGCAGTCAGGCCTCA
Source organism: Mesoplodon densirostris (assembly GCF_025265405.1). Lineage (NCBI taxonomy): Eukaryota > Metazoa > Chordata > Mammalia > Artiodactyla > Ziphiidae > Mesoplodon > Mesoplodon densirostris. The sequence goes on from NC_082666.1 coordinate 71,239,513, forward strand.
GGAAATATGTCTAAACAGTTTATGAGCCCCTTGAGTTGAAAATCTTTTATTCATATTCTTTGCATCTCCTATGACAGTGCCTATTATGTACTAGGTACACCACAAATGATAGTCTGAACAAATAATTCTTTGCTGCTTTGCTCAATTATTTCTTACACAGATGAGTTGATACTAGTTTCTCTTGCCAGAGTTGAAAGAATTTCAAAGTAAAAAATAAAAGTAACTGAAAAAATTTATGCTACATTGAAAAGAAAATAATAAGCATTATCTTTCCTGGTTGCAGAAGAAACAAGATGTGTCTTCAGATAAAGATGTGAAAAAATACATAAAAACATGAAATATACATGAAAAAACATAAAATGTGTAAAAACATGAAATAAGTTATAGCTATCATGTTGTTTTCAACTTAAGGACTTCAGTATATTTGTAAAGTATTTTTCTATTTTTGCACTGCATTATTTCAGCTAAGGAAGATTAAGGATATTTTACAAAATGCCTTTTAATAATAGAAAACAGAGCAAAATGGCAGAGTTGGAAGCTACAAGATCTTGTTCCCCTGTGTGGAAATTGGTAGAACGTCAGAATAATTCTGGAAAACCATGAAAAAAATTGGATTAGAGTAACTTAACAAAAGCCCCAAAAGATAAAGCCACCTTCAGAACAGCAGGGAAGATTTGTGATGTTTTAATTGCCCTTACCCCGCCCTCACCCCACCCTTTCATGGAGTGCTAGTGTTGGTCTGGAAAAGGAGGCAGTCCAGTAACCCTTTCCCTCTCTTGAACCAGAGTGAAGAGCAGACGTTATTTATAAATTATCATGTATGTTTGACAGCTATCTGAAGGACTGACATTTGTTTAACCGAACTCAGATCTCAGGTGGGAAAATAGAAGGCACTGCTCAAGAAAGCTGCAATGAGACTACAGACCTACAGACAAGTGGGGCAAGAGATTATGAGCAGAGACACACAACAGACAAACTCAGGCCCTGACAAGAAGTGGGACAAGACTGTTTAGGAAATTAATAAATTTCAAAGCAGCTGTGTATACAAAGGAATTTTAAAAAGCACAGGAAGACCAAAGCAAGACACAGGCTTAGAAGAGACATGAAAAAAAACCACCTTTCACCTTTGGCTGATCTCTAGGCTCAGAGCAAGTCTAACTCATTGGTGAAGGACTGCACCAGTATGGAGACAACCTTCAAAAGTGGTGACTGTACTTCCAACTGTCTCATTTCCAACCAAAAATCACAATGCATATAAAGAAAGAGGAAAACAGACCATTCAAGGGAACAATATAAATAGACAGAAAACAACCCCAAGGAAGCCCAGACATTGGATGTACTAGGCAAACACTTTAATAAAACTGTCTTAAGTATGCTGAAAGAACTAAAGGAATATATGTGCAAAGATCTAAAGGAAATTAATAAATTGATATGTGAACAAAATGAGAATATCAACAAAGAAATAGAAATTATAAAAGGAGCCAAACAAATATATTAATGAAGATGAATTTATTATTCTGGAACTGAAAAATAAATTACTAAATTGAAAAGTTACTAGAGGGGATCAACAGCAGATTTGAACAGTCAGAAGAGACAATTAGGAAACTTGAAGAAAGGACAATTGAAATAACTAAGTCTGAGAAACAGAACTATAAAAAATGAAGAAAAATAAATAGACCCCAAGGGACTTTTGGGGCACCATTAACTGGCCATTATATACATTATGGGAATCTCACAAGGAGGAGAAAGAGGGAGATGGGGAAGATAAATTACTTGAAAAAATAATGGCCAAAACTTCCTAAATTTGATGAAAGACAAAAATGTATAACCCAAGAAGCTCAACAAAGTCCAAGCTGGATAAATACAAAGTAAACCAAACAGACACATTATAAGCAAAGCAAAAAACAAAAGACAAAGGTGAGGAAAGAATCTTTAAATAAGCAAGAGAGAAGCTATTTATCATATACAAGGGCTCCTCAATTACTTTATCATCTGATTTCTCAGTGACAACCATGGAGTCCAGAAGGCAGTGGGGCGACGTATTTAAAGTGCTAAAAAATAAAAGTCACCAACCAGGAATTCTATATCTAGCAAACTGTCCTTCAAAAGTAAAAGACATCTCAGATAAGCAAAAGTTGACGGAGTTTATCACCACCGTGTCTGCCCTAAAAGAAATGGTAAAGGGAGTCCTTAAGGTTGAAATAAAAGCATTATGCTATGGTCTGAATGTTTGTGTGCCCTCAAAATTGATATGTTGAAAGCTTGATGTCCTATGTAATGGTATTAGGAGGTAAGGCCTTTAGTAGGTGCTTAGGTCATGATGGGGGAGCCCTCATGAATGGGAATTAACGTTTTTATAAAAGAGACCCCAGAGAGCTCTCTACTGCCTTCCACTATATGAGGACACAGCGAGGAGTGGACAGTCTGAAACCCAGAAGATAGCCTTCACCAGAATTCAGTGATGCTAGCACCCTGATCTCAGACTTCTGGCCTCTGAAACTGAGAGAAAGAAATGTTTGTTGTTTATAAGCCACCCAGCCTATAGTATTTTGTTATGGCAGACTGAACAGACTGAGACTCTATACTAATATCAGATTAAACAGACCCCCTAGTCAAAAGCTGTTACAAGTGACAATGAGAATGTTATATATTAATAAACGGGCATATTCGTTCAGAATATATGACCGTTACAAACATATATATAACATTCTCCAGAGCTCCAAAATATATGAAGCAAACATGGATAAAATTCAATGGAGAAGTATACAGCTCTACCACACAAGTTGGAGATTTCCATTTTTGTTGAAAAGATCAACAAAATTGACAAACATTTAGCTGGTTAATTAATGAAGACAGAGAAGACTCTATTGACTAAAATCAGAAATGAAACCAGGGACAATACTGTTGACTGTAAAGAAGTAAAAGGTGTTATAACAGAATACTATTAACTATTGTATGTACACAAAAGGAGTAAGGAGATGAAATGGATATATTCATAGAAAGAAACTATCTACCAAGAATGAATTATGAAGAAATAGAAAATCTAAACAACTCTGTACTTAGTAAGGAGATTGAATCAGTAATCAAACACCTGCCAACAAAGAAAAGCTCAGGACGAGATGGTTTCACTGGTGAATTCTACCAAACGTTTAAAGGAGAATTAAAACCAATCCTTCTCAAACTTATAGAAAAAACTGAAGAGGTAGAACACTTCCTAACTTATTCTCAGGGCCAAAATTACCGTAATACCAAAGCCAGACAAAGACACTACATAGAAAAGAAAACGACAGGTCAATATCCTTTATGAATATTGATGCCAAAATCCTTGACAAAAAACAGCAAACTGAATTCAACAGAATATTAAAAGGATGATACACCGTGACTAAGTGAGATTTATTCTTGGAATGCAAGGATAGGTTAACATACAAAAATCAATTAATGTATTATATCACATTAATAGAATGATGGAAGAAAAAACATGTAATAAAAGAATGACAAAATTCCACACCATTTCATGATTAAAAAACAACCAACAAACTAGGAATAGAAATACTCTTCTTCAACATGATAGTCTGTGTATGGAAAACCCACACTTAACATCATTCTCAGTGATGAAGGACTGAAAGCTTATTCCTTAAGATCAGTAACAAGACAAAGATGCCCACTTTCACACCTTCAATTCAATGTAGCAGCCAGAGAAATTAGACAAGAAAAATTTTAAAAAGCATGCAAAATGTAAAAGAAATAAAATATTCTCTGCCTGAAGATGATATACTCTTACATGTAGAAACAGCTAGAGATTCCACAAAACAACTTTTAGAACTAATAAACAATTTCAGTAAAGTAGGATACAAAATTAACATGTAAAAATTGGGTGTATTTATATATACTAACAACAAACATCCATAAATGAAACGGAGCATCTACAAGAGCATCAAAAACAATAAAATACTTAAGAGTAGAGTTAAACTAGGAGAAACCTACAAAACATTGGTAAAAAGCAATTAAAGAAGGCATAAATAAATGGAAACACATACTACATTCATGATTGGAAGATTTAATATTGTTACAAGGTAAATACTACCCAAAGCGATCTACATTTTCAATGCCATTCCTATTTAAATGCCAATGACTTTTTTTTTTGCAGAAATAGAACAAGGATCAATAAGAAAAAAATCTTTTTTCCTTAAAAAGGAAGAAAGTTGGCAGACTCGACTTCCTGATTTTGAACCTTCTACAAGGCTGTAGCTACAGTAATAAAAACAGTGAGGTATTGGCATAAGGACAGTCACGTAAATCAATGGAATGGAACAGAGTGCCCAGAAAAAAACTTGCATTTTTGGTCAAATGGTTTTTGACAACAGTGTCAAGACATTTAATGGGGAAAGGACAATCTTTTCAACAAGTGGTGCTGAGAAAACTGATTATCCACCTGCAAAAGAAGAACTTGGATGCTGACATCACAGGATATGCAAAAGTTAACTAAATGTATCAAAATTTAACTCTAAATGTAAGAGCTAAAAATAATCTTCTAATTAGTTCTTCTAATCTTTCTTCTAATTCTTAGAAGAACACATAGGGAAAATCTTCTTGACAGCAGATGAGGCAACGATTTAACAAATATGACACCAAAAGCACAGGCAACGAAAGAAAGATATATTGGACTTCGTCAAAATTTAAAACATTTGTATATCAAAAGACACTATCATAAGGGACTTCCCCGGTGGTGCAGTGGTTGAGAATCCGCCTGCAAATGCAGGGTACACAGACTTGAGCCCTGGTCCAGAAAGATCGCACACGCCGTGGAGCAACTAAGCCCATGCGCCACAACTACTGAGCCTGTGCTCTAGAGCCTGCGAGCCACAACTACTGAGCCCACGTGTCACAACTGCTGAAGCCTGTGTGCCTAGAGCCCATGCTCCGCAACAAGAGACGTCACCACAATGAGAAGCCCGCACACCGCAATGAAGAGTAGCCCCTGCTCTCTGCAACTAGAGAAAGCCCGCACACAGCAACAAAGACCCAACGCAGCCAAAAATAAATAAATTAATTAATTAAAATATTAAGGAAAAAAAGACACTATCATAAGAGTGAAAGGAAACTCACAACATGGGAGAAAACAATTTCAAATCAAATAAAAGATAAAAGTTTAATATCCAGAACATATAAAATAGAAAACAATGTTTAGAAAGAATTTTTAGAATGACATGAACAGACACCTGGAAATTCATTTTTAAAATAATCAATTACTTTGTAGAACAGCAGTGCACGTGGAATGTTCTCCAAAATCAGTTAACCCATAAAAATACGTTCAAAACCTCAGTTTTGAAAAGACCCTCCCAAACTGCTTGTCTTAATGAAAAATGCACCTAGAATGACTACTCCGACCACCCCATTCTGTAGCTCTAGACAGGTACTATGTGGACTTACACAATGCCCAGTATTTGATGAATGATGACTACGTCTTCCTCCAATTATGAGGGACCTAGATCATATCTTTTTTATTGGAATCTAAGAGTATTTACTAGTTTATTTCAAAAGTACCATAACTTCTGGACTTCCCTCGTGGCACAGTGGTTAAAAATCCACCTGCCGATGCAGGGGACACGGGTTTGAGCCCTGGTCTGGGAAGATCTCACATGCCGCGGAGCAACTAAGCCCATGCACCACAATTACTGAGCCTGCGTCTAGAGCCCGCAAGCCACAACTACTGAGCCCACGTGCTGCAACTACTGAAGCCCACGTGCCTAGAGCCTGTGCTCCACAACAAGAGAAGACACCACAGTGAGAAGCCTGTACACTGAAATGAAGAGCAGCTCCCGCTCGCCACAACTAGAGAAAGCCCGTGCACAGCAACGAAGACCCAATGTAGCCAAAAATAAATAAATAAAATAAATAAATTTATTTTTAAAAAATTACAAAACATTAAAAAAAAACCCAAAATACCATAACTTCCATCAAGCCCTCAGGCTTACCTCAGTGGATTTTGACTAGATTTTGAACACAAATTAATCAGGTTTATAGATATGTGGGCCTATTTGCATTTAAAAGTTTATGTATACTTTGAGAGTCATTTAATGAGCCCATTGCACCCCAAACCCTACTGACTTGCTTAAAAATTTAAACAGTGATACAAACTTCGGATCACAAAATACAACACACATAGAATACCATAAATCCATCATAAAGATATAAATTTTTGTACACGAACGTGTGTTACCAACCTATTCTTCCTGGGATTGTGAAATTCTATTGCTTTTCCTTTTCTTTTGGTTGTGAGTGTGTGTGTGTGTGTGTGTGTGTGTGTGTGTATGTCCTCCAGTCTCTAGAGATAACAATTTCAAATTAAAAAGTTCAGATAGCTGGTAACAATTTACCAATCACCTAGGGAAGTTAGAAGAAAATAAGAAATTGGTATAAAGTGAGAGTCTGATCACCTACCACGGTAAGAAGATCTTCCAATCCGGTGCTCTTCCAAGACTTAGAAGGCAACCCTACCTGTGACAAATCTGTACTATACACTATGTAAATGGCTAACAAGTCAATTGCAAACCAACTGAACATACAAATTTTAGTGCTGGTGCTGAAATCTCTTCAGGATAGTCATTATGATCTCAAAGTATGTTTCAAAATTTGCAAGCATCAAGTGTCAATCAAAACTGAAGATGAAACACTAATGAATGTTGAATTCTCATGCTTTAGGTGTACTTCCTTTTTAGAGTTTTTGGTTCTCTGCTTTTTTTACTGTACTGTTTCATTTAAATTTCCTACACACAAACTTCGTTTGTGCAATTGAAATAAAACTGCAGTATATACATGTTAAAAAAAAAAAGGCAACCCTAGAGGTCCATGTGTTTTCTTAATCCTTGTCAGAATCTCCAGAGAGCTGAAGTCCCCTCCAGGCTTAAGATACGGGTCCTCTGCAATAATGAATAAGAAAATCTGGGTAAAGTTTAAATGCTGTACAAACTAAAAGTGATATTTTGGGAATTTTAATACTTTTCACATAACTTGGCTCAAACATAATCAGTTTTCTTTCTTTTGTGAACAATTTTCCATCCACCCATCATAATACTATAGATGGATACACAAGGCACTACAGAAATCAATCTAATTATATAGATACCTTTACATGAGGAAATGACATTAAAAATTACAAATATTTAAGTAAGTACAAAAATAGTTGTGGAGGAGGAAAGGAAGAAGAAGAGGTAAATTAAAAATTTAAAACAAGCCAGGAGTAGAAAAACACTGAGAGCATGGAAGGGAATGGGATGTGGGGAGGAGATGGGTAGAGGGTGAACAAGATCTGAGAGAGAAAATTCTTTGGAAGCTGTTGGGGAAAGGGTTGGGACCACTGACTCAAGAGCTGAGTGATAGCCCAAGGGTTTTAAAAGCTATCTGGAGCCAGGGAGGAAAAATATTCAGAAGCTCAGGACAGGCATACAGGTGAAGGCCATAGCAATGGCAGCTGCAGTCACCAGAAAAAACTGAACTGGCGGAGCAGGAGAGACCAGATCCAGGATGTGGAGCCTATTTTTTTTTCATCTGCTAGGAATCTGGCTGCTGCTGAGCCAACTCTCTAGAGAAAGCACGACCCAGTGGGTGAGTGATGAAAGGTAAAGTTATGTGACATCAAATTCCTAGAATCTGTGATGATTATGTGTGAGAAATGCCACAGGAGAATTTCCAACATCCAGGAAGAGCTGCTACTGGGACCTGAAACCCCTGCAGGTGAAAGCTGTTGCCCCTGCTGGTCCATAACTCCCATTGGTTGCCATCAGGCTGCCAACCAGCTGGAATGGCAATGTGCACAACCAGCTCAAGAGCTCATTAGCTGTCTGTGCTCAGCTCCACCCTGCTGATGCAGATGGAAGTAATCTATCAAATAATCTGAGGGAGAGTCAAAAGTACCACGAGACCAGCATTAATGCAGTCTTGGGATGAGTCCAGAGAGGGACTGGGTGGAGGAGGCAGAAGTTGGTAATGTAATGCTTCAACTCTAAGTAAGCTAAGTTTAGCTATTGCGACACTTGCTGATTCTGTTTCATATTTGATTACACTGAGGCAATGGTTACCTTTTGGTCTATGCAAAATTTTATAATTTTCCTGATTCTGCTTGACAGGAATATTTTTCCACACCTCCCACCTCTCTTTTTTAATTTAACATAAATCTTGTTATCCTCCATCAATAAACATGCAGAAACCTTAAATACAATGTCAGAAAGCATTCCTAATTTGCCACAGGAGCTGAAGACAACACTGTCTGAAAGGCAGCCACCTTTGATGGAGGTACTACTTTCCGAACAAAAGGAAAAGGAAGCAATCAATATAATTAACTTATGTTGTGAAAAATGTTGTAACAACAATGACAACAAAAACCTTTTCTTAAAATATGCACGATATAGAGTAATTATTGATTTCTCATTTACCTTCATGTATATTCTCAATGATGCGTTTACCAATGTCCAAATTAGTCACCACTGATAATTAGAATATGAGAAATCATTACTAGTGTTTACATTTTTCAAGTGTCCTGGAACAGTATTGTCTTCCCACATCATAATTTCTCTCAAAAATTAATCCTTTTCCTGCTAAAGAAGTCTTTGTCTTTTTTATTAATGGTATCATTGCATCAATTACTTTTGTATCTTATTAACTTTATAATGATTTTAAAAGCTTTATTATTTAACTGACATAATAACTCATTTTATACACACCTAACACCAGGTACATACAAAAGTAATAAAAAAATTTAATTGATATTGTCAATATAGACTATGTGAACATTAAACCACAAACCTTGCAATTTTCTACTTGAGCCATAGCAGGTGTTTTTTTTTTGTTTTTTGGGTTTTGTCTTGTTGAAATAATGTTTGAAAACAGTCAGATTCAACACCAGATACATATGGATTTTTGCACCCAAATGAACTCAAATGTTTTTCAAGTTACAGTACTTTCATGCTTCTAAGAGATTCAAGTAAATATTTTTAAGTGACATAAATGAACAGTCATATTGAGAACTGAAAAAATAAGTCAATTTTTTTTTTAAAAAAAGAACTAGATTGGTAAAAAAAAAAATGCATTCAGGTTCACCATTTTAGAATTTACGGAACATTTACGTAAGCAAAATAAACTGTGAAATGATATGAACATTTGTTAGAATGGTAAACCAGCACGGTATCATCTAGTATTTAGTCAGTTTCTTTAACCTACATATCAATACATTGTTAGCTAGCTTTTGTAGAGAAAATGTACTTATATGGCTAATCATAACCAAACCTCCGAAGTTCATCATGTCCTCCCCAAGGCCACCTCCCAAAGAGTTCCTTCTCATTAGGGAAGCAGAGACCAACAGAATGTAACTCTTCAGGGAGAAAGTCAACATTTTCCAAGAGTTACACTTTCATCATGAAATCTCTGTTGCTGATTTTAACACTTCCATTCATATCTTACTTATTCCCCAGCATATTGCTCATTGTCAATTCCAGAACTCCATTTGCTCTGAGGTCTGCTCCCCATCCCACTAGTTCTCACATCATACTTGAATAACACTGAAGTCTTTCACCATCAACTGCATGGAGCTTACATTTGGTAGGAGGAGACAGAAAATATGGAGAAGTAAAATATATAGTATGTCAGTCTTTAATGAATGGTATGAAGAAGTACAAAGGAGGGTGAGAATATAGAGAGTACAAAGAGAATGGGAGTATAAATTTGCGTGGTTCTGACATACATTGCTTGAGAGGTGTTTTTTGTTTGGTTTTGGCTTTTTTTTTGCTTTTAAAAAAATCTTCCTGGGCTTCCCTGGTGGCACAGTGGTTGAGAGTCCGCCTGCCGATGCAGGGGACACGGGTTCATGCCCCGGTCTGGGAAGATCCCACATGCCGCGGAGCGGCTGGGCCCGTGAGCCTTGGCTGCTGAGCCTGCGCGTCCAGAGCCTGTGCTCAGCAACGGGAGAGGCCAAAACAGTGAGAGGCCCGCATACCGCAAAACAAAAACAAAAACAAAACAAAACAAAAACAAAACAACAACAACAAAAATCTTCCTCTCAGTATAATGATAATTTTCCTTTCTCACAGGGTTTCCCAGATAAAGTTCTGCCTAGGACTCATGGCCACTATAGTTTGGACATGAATTGTTTATCAAAGTAGGTGATGAAATTGTGCTAATCAAATTACATCAATCTTTAAAAAAATCCGACTGCCAGTTAATGTAACAGCACTCATGGATGCCTCTGGGAAGCAGGGCAAGGCTGGGCGAACAGGAAATGGAGAAAAAGGTATAGAGGCAGAAGGCAGAAAGGAGAAGGGGAAAAAAATAACATTTTAAAGGAAAGAGGTGAGAATAGCGTTGACAATTGCTGGAGCCTCTGAGGCTTTGGCATCCTGAAGTTGACTACTCCTGAGACGGCCCCTGACTGCCCCCTTGTGGCTGCTAGCACACCCTTCAGCGCCGACACACTCTAATAAAATAAAATTTCATTGAAAATGACAAGGCAACCTATACCGATTATGCTGCACTTCCCTGCCCCTTCCCTCTTAGTTTAGCGAAATGCTGATATTCTTACAAGGCAAATCCTCTACAAGGCCCTGTCACACCATCAACTAAAATTGTAGCCAAGATAGACCTGAAGGGGGCACTCTCAGGCCCTGCCATGCATCATCAATTGCTCCACACATGAAGAGACAGTTGCCTACATATCCAAGAGGACGGCGCCTCTACTTATAATCCAGCAGGAAGAAAAAAAGCTTCTCTCCGGCCCGCATATCCCAGCCAATCGGAGACTAAGCAGTCCAGCCAAGGAGAAGACCCCATACTTTGGACTCCCAGCTTCCTCAGTGGACTCTTTGGTTATCACACCCCCTCCCACCTTCCCCCCCTTTTCTCTATAAAAGCAAGTTCTCGGGGCCTCCCTGGTGGCGCAAGTGGTTGAGAGTCCGCCTGCCGATGCAGGGGATACGGGTTCGTGCCCCGGTCTGGGAGGATCCCATATGCCGCGGAGCGGCTGGGCCCGTGAGCCATGGCCGCTGAGCCTGCGCGTCCGGAGCCTGCGCGTCCGGAGCCTGTGCTCCGCGACGGGGGAGGCCACAACAGTGAGAGGCCCGCATACCGCAAAAAAAAAAAAAAAAAAAAAAAAGCAAGTTCTCTTCCTCGTTCTCTGGATTTGCATACGGCCTGTCATGGTTCACATGTCCTGAATTGCATTCCTCTGGCTATTCCTGAATAAGCTCATTTTTGCTGATAAAATAACCGGCTAGTACTAAACTTGACACTAATAATTTGGCAATGGACAATCCTCTATAATCTATAAACAAAAAAACCTAGATTATCCCAAGTCCTCTCTTTGTTCTGGAGATTGAGGCTAAGGCCCATTTCTCCCTGCAGAACTGGTAGGAATTTCCTCAGAAAGCTTTGCAGCGGACTTTAAAACGTGCACACGTTTCGACATATTTGATTGCCAACTATGCGTCAGGCCCTGAGGTACAATGGGAAGCAAGAACAGACGCCGGCATTGCCTTCGTGAAACCCGGGGATTAGGGGAAGAAATTATCAAACAGGCACACAAATAAATGTGAGGAAACCTACCTAGATAAACGCCATGAAGAAAATGAGAGGTTTCTCGAAGGAAGCGACGTCCCAACAGGTAAAAGAGACGGGAAACGCATTCCACTAGAGGGACGCGTTAACTACGGCCCCATATTTCATTTGATGAGTCTCCCTAGTGAGGATGGCAAGAAAAACTAATCAATCATTTTAAAAATTACAGGCAGCCACCTGGGACGACCTGAGAGCCCCGTGTAACGCGGGAAGTTTAGGCGCCCGCGCCGCTCACCTAGTCTTGAAGTTCTCGCGAGGTCCGCACGCGAGAATCAGAAGGTCGCCAGGTGCGCACGCGCAGTCGTGGGGCAGCCGGCAGTTAGGGCCCTCGGCGGACTTGTCTGTGTCGGGGGTACAGGGATGCCGTGGCTCCTCTGCTTGTGTGTCGGGCTCCTGCTAGTTCGGGTCTCCCGTGAGCTGAACGACATTAGTCGAGCCAGGAAATTGTGCGGCAGGCATCTACTGCAAGAAATAGTAAAACTCTGTGGCAGTGTTAACTAGAGCCACATTGAGGAGGAAAAGCCTTTCACACAGCTGCTTTCCCAGGCCTCGGAGAAGGTTGACACCTTCATCCCTGACTGGTTAGAAAGCTCCCAAACCTCTTTCCCGGTCTGGAGGAGAGCGACAAACCCAGGTAAAAATCTAAACCAGAGGCATGTTTCTTCATCTTCGTACATTTCTTATTCCCGAATTTGCTCTGCCAGGCATGGAACTTCTGCAGGAAATGGAATTTGTGCCTAATACATATACAAAACCTCTATGAAGTTTTTGTTTTTGTTTTTTGTAACTTGGAGGAAAGAAGTGTACACATGTGAGTCAACACATTTGTATAAGAATAATGCTGTTTCCCTCGCTTTCCCTTTCTGCAGTGCCCTTGTCACCTGGCAAACTCTATTTTGTCCTTCAAAGCCTGATTTAGGTATCATTTTACCTGTGAACTCATCACTGACCATTTCATAGCTACTCACTCCATTCTCCATTCTACCGCAATATCTAACACATAATTTTTTTTTTTTTTTTTTTTTTTTTTTTTTTGCGGTACGTGGGCCTCTCACTGTTGTGGCCTCTCCCGTTGCGGAGCACAGGCTCCGGACGCGCAGGCTCAGCGGCCATGGCTCACGGGCCTAGCTGCTCCACAGCATGTGAGATCCTCCCGGACCGGGGCACGAGCCTGTGTCCCCTGCATCGGCAGGCGGACTCTCAACCACTGCGCCACCAGGGAAGCCCAAACACATAATTCTATTTAACTATTTATATTTAACTCTCATATTTAACTATCATCAGGACCTGCTACATAATTGGCCCGGCCTAGTGCAAATAAAAATGCAGGGCCCCTTGTTCGAAAAGCAGGAAAAACCGTTAAAGGTACTAAAATATAAAGTTTTTTACCTTTCTTGTGCGTATCTCCTCTGTTCAAACACATGGTCCTCTGTACCATCAGACTTCACATACAAGCCAAAAAATAAAATTATTGAGAATTTCAAGACTGGGACAACAGAGCATTAAACAAAACGCAGGGTCTTTCTAAGAACTAGGCTTGTGCTACTGGCAAGTCTCAATCTCTTAAGGCCAGCCCTGTATGCCATACCATATTATAGGGATTGCTCATGTATGTTTTTATCTGAAATGTCTAGCAGAGGGCTGAGCACAGGGTATGTGCTTAATATGTATTGAATTTATACTTAATGCTTTTAAGCAGTCTTTAGGAAGAATGTTTTTGTTTCAGATCCATTCTTCTGTTTTTACATTTTGTGACTAACACATTTTAGTTCCAATATGTTTGCCATTTTAAAAGAAAATGCACTTTATTTGTAGACTGTGGTCTATAGAGTGTAGTGTCATTGAAGTTATTGCCTTTTATAGTAATTCAGTTGATTCGATTTGGACAAGTTTTGCAAAAGTCAAGATTTCTGAAATTAAGGAAAGGAGTTAGACTATCGTGCCAAAAGAGAGACCCTAATGTAGATGACTGAAACAAACTAAAACATTGCCTAGCACATTATAAGCACTTATTCTTTTTTGTTGTTTTGAGGTATAGTTGGTTTACAATATTAGTCTCAGGTGTATAACATGGTGAATCAAAATTTCTATAGATTATATTCCATTTAAAGTTATAAAGTATTAGCTATATTCTGATAAGCACTTATTCTTCTTTAATGAATGAATGAATAAATCTTATAAGATTATTGCTGCTAAGAGAATAAAACTGTTTTTATTGATGTGTATTTGATTTACAATGTGTTAGTTTCGGGTGTACAGCAAATTGACTCAGTTATATTTATATATAATATTAGTTTAGTTATTAGATTAGTTATATATGTATATTTGTATATATTCTTTTTCAGATTTTTTTCCATTATAGGTTATTACAAGATATTGAATATAGTTCTCTGTGCTACACAGGAAGTCCTTTTTTAATTTACTTTATATATAGTAGTGTGTATCTGTTAGTCCCGTACTTCTAATTTGTCCCTCCCCCTTTCCCCTTTAGTAACCATAAGTTTGTTTTCTATGTCTATTTCTGTTTGTAAATAAGTTCATTTGTATCATTTTTTAAGATTCCACATATAAGTGATAATCATGATATTTGTCTTTCTCTGTCTGACTTACTTCACTTAATATGATAATCTCTAGGTCCATCCATGTTGCTGCAAATGGCATTATTTCATTCTTTTTTATGGATGAGTAATATTCCATTGTGTGTGTTCCTTTGGCTTTTAAGTAAAAATAAAAGACACATTTTTCATTTTCACCAATAACTGTTGAACAATGTATTCACCATTTTGTCCCACTACCCTCTGCCATTTTCCAGGCAACTTCATAATTCCATCTTCCCAAAACTTTATATCTTTTTGAGCAAAGAACTGTTCCAGGTGCCTTTTACAATCTTCCAGGGAATTGAAATTTTTTCCATTAAGAGAATTTTGTAAAGACCAAAATAAATGGAAATCTGAAGATGCAGTGTCTGGTTAATATGGCAGATGAATCAGAACTTCCCAGCCAAGCTGTAACAGTTTTTGCCTGGTCATCAGAGGAACATGTGGCCTTGCGTTATCCTGATGGAAGATTATGTGGTTTCTGTTGACTAATTCCAGACGCTTTTCGTTGAGTGCTGCTTTCAGTTGGTCTAATTGGGAGCAGTGCTTGTTGGAATTAATTGTTTGGTTTTCAGGAAGGAGCTCATAGTAGAGGATTCCCTTCCAGTCCCACAATATATACAACATCCCCTTCTTTGGCTGAAGACCGGCCTTTGGTGTGGTTGGTGGTGGTTCATTTCACTTGCCCCATGATCTCTTCCATTCCACTTCATTGTACAGTGTCCACTTTTCATCGCCTGTCACAATTTGTTTTAAAAACGGAATGTTTTCATTACATTTCAGTAGAGAATCACATGTGGAAATATGGTCAAGAAGGTTTTTTGCTTAACTTATGTGGAACCCAAACATCAAAGTGATTAATATAACCAAGCTAGTGCAAATGATTTTCATTGCTTGATTTGGATATTTTGAGTATGTCGGCTATCTCCTGCATGGTATAACGTTGATTGTTCTCAATTAATGTCTCGATTTGATCGCTGTCAACTTCAACTGGTCTACCCGACTATGGATCATTGTCCAGTGAGCAACCTCCAGCACAAAACTTCGCAAATCACTTTTGACACAGTCGATCAGTCACAGCACCTTCTCCATACACTGCACAAATATTTTTTTTTGCGTTTCAGTTGCATTTTTACCTTTCTTGAAATATTAATGAAGCATAATATACTGAAAATGTTGCTATTTTTCTTCCATCTTCAATATTAAGATGGCTACACAAAAATTCACCAATTTTGATAAGGTTTTTTTTCTTTTTAGATTTTTTTTGGTGTGGACCATTTTTAAAGTCTTTATTGAATTTGTTACAATATTGCTTCTGTTTTATGTTTTCGTTTTTTGGCTGAGAGGCATGTGGGATCTTAACTCTCTGCCAGGGATTGAACCCAAACCCCTGCATTGGAAGGCGAAGTCTTAACCACCGGACCGCCAGGGAAACCCCTGATAAGTTTTTTTTTTTTTAATATGCTGATATGACAGCTGTCACAATACAAACTAACAAAATTGTTTCGAATGAAGTTAAAGACAACTAAATGCTACCAGAGCCATCTTATGGAAAAAAAAACCAAAAACAAATGAACATTTTGGCCAACCCAATAATTTTTAAAGGAACCTCCATACTGTTCTTCATAGTGGCTGTACCAATTTACATTCCCACCAACAGTGTAGGAGGGTTCCCTTTACTCCACACCCTCTCCAGCATTTATTATTTGTAGACCTTTTGTTGATGGCCATTCTGACCAGTGTGAGGTAATACCTCATTGTAGTTTTGATTTGCATTTCTCTAATAACTAGCGATGTTGAGCACCTTTTCATGTGCCCATTGACCATCTGCAGTCTTCTTTGGAGAAGTGTCTATTTAGTTCTTCTGCCCAGTTTTTGACTGGGTTGTTTATTTTGTTTTATATTGAGCTATATGAGCTGTTTGTATATTTTGGAAATTAAGCCCTTGTTGGTCACATCATTTGCAAATATTTTCTCCCATTCTGTAGGTTGTCTTTTCATTTCGTTTATGGTTTCCTTTGCTGTGCAAAAGCTTATAAGTTTGATTAGGTCCCCTTTGCTCATTTTTGCTTTTATTTCTATTGCCTTGGGAGACTGACCTAAGAAAACATTGGTATGATTTATGTCAGAGAATGTTTTGCCTATGTTCTCTACTAGGAGTTATATGGTGTCATGTCTTATATTTAAGTCTTTAAGACATTTTGAGTTTATTTTTGTGTATGGTGTGAGGGAGTGTTCTACCCTCATTGATTTATGTGGGGCTCTCCAGCTTTCCCAGCACCACTTGCTGAAAAGACTGTCTTTTCTCCATTGTATATTCTTGTCTCTTTTGTTGAAGATTAATTGACCGTAGGTGTGTCAGTTTATTTCTGGGCTCTCTAGTCTGTTCAGTTGATCCTTATGTCTGTTTTTGTGCCAATATCACACTGTTTTGACGACTATAGGATTGTAGTATTGTCTAAAGTCTGAGAGGGTTATGTCTCCAGCTTTGTTCTTTTTCCTTAGGATTGCTTTGGCAATTCTGGGTCTTTTGTGGGTCCATATTAATTTTAGGATTATTTGTTCTAGTTCTGTGAAAAATGTCATGGGTCATTTGACAGGGATTGCATTAAATCTGTAGATTTCTTCCAATCCAAGAGCATGGGATATCTTTCTATTTCTTTGAATCATCTTCAGTTTCCTTTATCAATGTTTTATAGTTCTCAGGGTATAAGTCTTTCTCTCCTTGGTCAGGTTTATTCCTAGGTATTTTTCTTTTTTTTGATGTGATTTTAAAAGGGATTTTTTTTTTATTATCTGTTTCTGATATCTCATTGTTAGTGTAAATAAATGGAACAGATTTCTGTATGTTAATCTTGTATCCTACTACCTTGCTAAATTTGTTTAGCAGTTCTAGTAGTTTTTGTGTGGAGTCTTTAGGGTTTTCTATATAGAGTATCATGCCATCTGCATATAAGGGGAATGAAAACTTTTAAAGACAGAAACAATAGAAAGCATCAGACTGAATCTTGATCATTTTCCACCATCAAAACCACCTACATATAAACTCACTTTATCCTGCTCTTACAAAGAAGGAACTGTTTCTCACCAGTCTCTAAATAGTACCTTAGTTCAGTTGATATTCATACTTTAATGTGTATATGAATCACCTGGGGAATACTGTTAATATACAGATTCTGATTCAGTAGGTCTGGGGTGGGACCTGAGAGTCTACATTTTTATAAGCTCCCAGGTGATGCTTATTCCGTTAGTTGGACACCGCTCTTTGAGTAACAAGGGACTAGTTCACTTCTCTATTTCTTCATTACTCTTTTCTCCCAGAAATGCAAGGTGGACCTACCCTTTCTACTTCATGTTTAGTGGGCATTTCTCTCACATCAAATACTGTGCTCTCATTACCTATACCCTAGTCAAAATTTTACCTTCAGTCATCCAAGCTTGAGTTTATTATTGAAAAAGAGTTTAGAATCCTTTTTCTCAACAAAGCCTACTCTGGAGGAGACTCTTTTTTCATTAATAAAAAGTCAACTTTAAAACTCAGAGCTGATTAATGACTCCTTTGTCTCAGGTATTATTCACAATCCCCTGAAGGAGAACATGTCATAATTCAATGAGGAGGGATCTGCAATGAAACAGGATTCGCAGGAAATGAAAATACATCTGATAATATTTCAGAGTTCTCATACCCATTAAACATGTTACTGTGGGAACTATATAAAGGACAGTTTGATGAAGTGGAAATATCATGTGGCAATAAAACCATGGTTGTTTTAAGATATATGGAATAATGAAAAATGGATTTAAGTTGTCAATATGAATGTGTAATTAAAATTTAAAGAATTCTTAATCTATAAGGAAAGACGACATGTAGTCCTATTAATTTCTAGTGACTAATTTAGAAGTTGTAGAGAGGTATGTGTTTCCAATATAGAATTCCAACATAGAATATATAAGTATGCAATTTCTTTTACCTGTGAATGTTGCTGTAAAGTTGATTAATTTTTATTTAGCTTATATCAGCAGAATATATTTCTATATTAGATCAAGTCAGTTATCAACAACTTTAATCTTCTGATGATCTATTTGAGTCTGACACAGGAAAAGATAGTTTGATACACTGATATTCAAAAATGCTTTTTTTCAGGACTACTCATGCATAACTTGAATTTGAGATGTGTGCTTCTTGTTAGTGGATCCTGAATGTATGGGCCATGTCTCATGCTTACCTCATAGTGTGGCACCATGAAGCTAATGTCATATTTCTAAATTCTGGCTGAGCATGGTGCTGCCTAACTCTTAGTGCCAGGTGAAATCATCAAAGTTTCATCACCAGTTTTTCATAATCCATAACCCCTATTCCAGTTAGATAGGCTGTATTCCCCCATTCTTGGTCTTCATTCATCTGCTCTTGTTTTTTGTTCATTTGCTTGTTTCTTTAGATATCATTATCACAACTGGCTATGCAGAGCCTCTCTATTTATATATTAATTCAACAAAATTTGTGTGCCTGTTGTATATTAGGTATTATTCATGCTGCTTGGGATATAAGAGTGAACAGTTTCACTCAGGAGGCAGTGAAGGTTCTTGCCTTCATGAAGCTTACAGAAGAGTGAAGATAGACAATAAACATAAATAAATTATATGGTATGTTAGAAGATGATTAGTCTCCACATACCTCCTTTCTTCATGCCCATTCTCCTCCTCCCATAGGCAGCCATTCCAATGTTTTATTATGTATTTTTGTTTGTATACATTTTATTGCAAATTGTGCATTATTTCCTGTGCATGTATTTTAAAAATATATCTAAATGGTATTTGAGATCTATATCTTATTATTGCTATGTGAACTTTTAGTCATTGCTTCAAACTGCTGCATAATATTCGTACACATTCCTCACATTTTACTTATTCTTTCTCCTAGTGATGAACATCTAACCTATATAGCCTTCAACTCCCTGCCACTATAAATAACACTGCAGTGAGCATCATTGTATATGCCCCCTTATGGATCTGTGTGGACATTTCTCTGGGATATATACCTAGGGGTAGAAATGATGTATCATAAAATATATGTATGCTTAATTTACTTGAGGTGCATTCAGATTGCTTTGCAGAATGGTTACACCAATTTATAGTTGCACCACTAGTACATGAGGATTCCTGTGTTCTTGTATCCGTGTCAAGAATTAACATTATACAATTTTTAACTTTTGCCAGTGCCACAGGTGTGAAATAGTGTCTCATTTTTGTCTTAATTTGCTCTGAATTTGAGCACCTCTTCATATACATATTAGCCTCTTGGGTTCCTTTTTTCTGAAAATTTCCTGTTTATACATTTTGCTCACTTTTTGTTGGAATTGTCATCTTCCAGTTGATTTGTAAGAGTTATTCAAAATCTAGATACAATAATAATCATCTGTAGGTTTTAGATATTACAAATATGTTCTCCTATTCTGTCATCTGTCTACTGGTGTTTGACAGAAAGTCTTAATTTTTATACAATTAGACGATAAGTGTTTTGCCTTATTGTTCATACTTTCAAAAGTATGAATAAAACTTTCAAAAGTTTTAGAGGTTCCTTTTCTGTTCTTCTGTTAATTTTATAGTTTTACTGTTCTCATTAGGTCCTTAATTCTGGGGCCCATTTTTGGTTCTGTTCTGCTAGGGATACTATCTTAGTTTTCTCAGTGTCTTACTTTTCTCTACGTGAGGAGATAATTTTCTGAATACCATCTACTGAACAATCGGTTTTTTCCCATTGATTGTAGAGCCACTTTTATTGTTTATTAAGTTTGTCTGAGATTCTTATTTAATTGGTCTTTTTGTTTGACTTTGTATTATTACTACACTGTTTTAGTACTATGACTCTGTAGGATGTCATTTATCTTGGAGAGCAAGTCTCCAATGTTTATTTTTTTCCCTTAAGATTGACTGAACTAATCCTCTGCCTTTATCCTTACATATATATTTAAGAGTAAGCTTATTGAATTTATTTTATAAAAACCCATCTGGAATTTAAATTGGATGCATGGAATTACAGAGAATAATTTGAAGAGAATTGACATCTTTTTAACAAAAAGTCATCCCAGCCAAAAACATGGAATATCTTTGTATTCTGTCATTAGAATTTTAAAGTTTTCTCTATAGAGACTTTCTGTATTGTTGGCTAAGTTAATGCTTAATACTTTAATTTTGTTGCTATTGTAAATACTTGTTAATTATATTTCTAGTTAGTGATCATTGGTTAGAGAAATGCAGTTGAGTTTTACAGGTTGATTTTAATCCAGTAATTATGTGGAACTATCTTAATAGTTTTTTGTCACTTACTTTCTAAACTTTATACCACTCTTCTTTTTTTTTTCTTATAGCATTTGCAAGGAGTCGTTACAGGTTTTTGAGCAGAGGAGTGACACAATTGACATTTTAAAGGGATCACTTTCACCACTGTGTTGAGGATAGACTGTAGGGAGGCAAGAGTAGAAACAGAGAGACCTATTAGGAAGGTATTAGAGAGGATAGCATCTGGATAAGGATGGTAGCAGTGAGTGGAAGCAGTGAAAACTGTTATAAATAATCTAGATATATTTGGGCAGATATGATGTAAGAGATGATAAAAAAGAAAAATCAGGAATTACTCCAATATGTTAAAAAAAATATGTGATTTCAGAGTTTTTGCTTTGAACACCTGGAAGGATAGGGTTACTATCAACTGAAATAGGAAAGGCCTCAAGTGGAACAGGTTTGGAAAACAGTATTAGTAGTTCAGCTTTGGACATTTTGAGTTTGAAAAATTCAGGTGGAGTTTTAAACATGTTGAGTTTGAGACATCAGAGTGGAGGTGTTGAGTAGCAAGTAGGATATATGAATCTGGAGTTTGGAAGAAAAAAATTGCTTAAAGAAAGAAATTAAGGAGCCATAGGTATATAGATAATTTTTTAAGCCATAATACTGGATGAAATCATGAATAGAGTAAGTATAGATTGAAAAGAGTACCAAGGACTGAGCTCTGGGAGACATCAACATTAAAAAAACTGAAGAGGAAGTACTTGCAAAGGAGGTAGAAAGGGGCAAATAGTTAGGTGGGAAGGAGAGAAAATGTGGTATCCTGAAAACCAAGTGAAGAAAGCATATCAAGAAGGAGTGGTTTTTATTAGTTAAATGAGAGTTGGCTGTTGAATTTAGCAATATAGAGGTCGTTTGTGAGCTTGATGAGAGAAGTTTTGGTGGAGTGATGGAATAAAAGCCTGTATAGA
Organism: Mesoplodon densirostris; assembly: GCF_025265405.1. Lineage (NCBI taxonomy): Eukaryota > Metazoa > Chordata > Mammalia > Artiodactyla > Ziphiidae > Mesoplodon > Mesoplodon densirostris. Next base: position 71,260,964 of record NC_082666.1, read on the forward strand.
ATGCGTTTCAGACAGAATAAGAGAAGAGAAATGAATTAATAAATACAGAAGGAGTTTTGCTACAGAGGAGAGAAAAAAAAATTGGATGGTAAGCAGGGCCAAGAGAAGTGTTTCTTGTTTTTTGTTTGTTTTTTTTTTAAGTGGGAGAAATAGCACATTTGTTTGCTGATAGGAGTGGTTCGCTAGAAGTGAAAAAATAATGATGAAAGAAAGATAAAGAGAAGCACTACTGGAGTGATATCCTGGAGTGGGCAGGAGGAAGTAGATCTAGTCCATAAGTGGAGGAATTGGTTTTAGAGTGGATAATTCATCTATGGAAATACTTAGGAAGGCAGAATTATGGGTATGGATGTTAAGAGATGAGTAAAAAGATGGTGAAGGGAACAAATACAAGTTATCTTCTGATTCCTTCAATTTTCTTATAAAGTAGAAAGCAAAACCAGCTGAGAGTGAGGATGGGAGTCTATTAATATAGTAAATTGCATTGATAGATTTTGTGATCTTGCATTTCTGGGATAAACACTTTCTTAATATATTTGTAAAATACGTTCATGGATTCAGTTAACTAATACCTTATTTGGGACTTTCAAACAAACATTTGTAAGTGAAATAGGCTTATGGTTTAAAAAAATGTTTTTAATTGAAGTATAGTTGGTGTACAATATTATATGTTACAGGTGTACAATTTTTATACTCCATTTATAGTTATAAAATATTGGCTATTATAAAATATTGGCTATATTGCTGGTATTGTTCAATATATCCTTGTAGCTTATTTTATACATAATTGTTTTACCTCATAATCCCCCATCCCTATCTTACCTCTCCTCCCTTCCCTCTCCTCACTGGTAACCATTCATTTCTTCTCTATATCTGTGAGACTGCTTCTTTTTTGTTATATTCACTATTTGTTGTATTTTTTAGATTCCACATATAGTGATATCATACAGTATTTGTCTTTCTCTGTCTGACTTACTTCACTTAGCATAATACCCTCCAAGTCTATCCATGTTGCTGCAGATGGCAAAATCTCATTCTTTTTATGGCTGAGTAATATTCCATTATATATACATACAAACATACATACATACATACATACATACATACATACATATATATCTCTCTCACATCTTTTTCTATCCATTTATATGTTGATGGACACTTAGATTGCCTCCATATCTTGGCAATCGTAAATATGCTGCTACGAACATTGGGGTGCCTGTATCTTTTCGAATTAGTGTATTGTTTCTTTTGGATATGTATATATACCCAGAAGTGAAATTGCTGGGTCATATGGTAGTTCTAGTTTTAGTTTTCTGAGAAACCTCCAGACTGTTTTCTAGAGTGGCTGCACCAGTTTACATTCTCACCAACAGTACAAGGGTTCCCTTTTCCCCTCATCCTTGCCAACAATGGTTATTTATGTTAGTTTTGATGATAGCCATTCTGGTAGGTATGAGGTTATATCTCACTGTGGTTTTGATTTGACTCATTTCCTTGATGATTAGCGAGGTTGAGCATCTTTTCATGTTCCTGTTGGCCATCTGCATTTCCTCTCTGGAAAAATGTCTGTTCAGTTCTTCTGTACATTTTTTGATTGGGTTGTTTTGTTTTTTTGATGTTGATTTGCATGAACCGCAGTTGTATCTGTATTGTAGTCCTTTTTTTCCTAGTGTATTTTGTTCACTTTCATCTTTTTTTTTTCCTTGATTAGTCTGGCTAAAGTTCTATTTTATTAATCCTTTAAAAGAACCAACTTTTGGTTTTCTAAACCTTTATATTGTTTTGTTTCTATAATTCATTGATTTCTTTCCTTCTTATTTGAGTTATCTCTGTTGCTCTTTTTCAAGTTCATTGATTTGAATACTCATTTTTAACCTTTCTTGTTTCCTGATGAGTACAGCTTGTTTCCCTTTAAGTTCCCTCTCCAATTTGACATGTACTTTTCATTAACTAGTCCCTAGTTGTCTTCATTCATGAACAAATTTCCTTCTTATTGTCTGCCTTTTTTTTCCCTTTAAGTGACAGAACGTGGCATATCTCATCCAGGAAGGTCTTTCTTCAACCTGCATAGACAACCTAATTCACTTTTCCCTTCAGTGTACTCTGTTCATCGTGACACACTTTAATTGATCACATATTTATCTGTCTTAGATGACATTATTTATTTGCTACTTTAGAATAGATTAATATCTGTCCTAAAGTTTTACTATTCCACATTTCATCTTAGGCATTTACTAAATACAAAGTTATAGAGTATTCTAATAGGACTGTCACTGCAAGAGACAGAGTTTCTCCTAAATACCCTCAAGAAAATAGCGGAGGATAGTTATTATAAAAACAAGATCTGTAAATGGATCTGGAAAGGCCTTGGAAAGCCTAAGGAATCAAGTCAGTGCTAAAAACACCTCTCTTTCTCTCTCTGGATCTTTTCTCCTCTAATATCTATGTTCCTTTATAACTTCAGCTTGTCATGATAAGCTTCACAGTATCCTTTCAGTTTTTGTTCTAACTCATCTTGTTCTCATTACTTCTTAGTTCTAATTTTAAAGAAAATGAAGGAAATCTGATTGAGCCAACTTATTTTTCACATGGCGTGGATTGCTGGCCACTGTAGTAGATTGGTTTGTTTGGGGTCAGGTGCCAACCTCCTGACTATTCATCTGTGGATATAATGTGGAATCACTCTATGACTGCCTATGGGTGACTCTACAGCAGTGGCTAGAGGCAAATATATCTTCCAAAAGGGACTGTAGATGGGCAAGGGCAATGATGGAAATCCAACAAGCTGCCAATTAATTACCTTCTGTTGTTATTTTAATTTATTATCAGTAATATTGAGTAAGAGCAGTATAATAGAAATAATCAGTTCATTGAGCGTATCACCACTTCTCCATTTCTTTATATTTCAACAAAAACCAAAATGGCTTCTACTAACCACTTAGTTAAAAATGTGTGTAAAAGGCAAATAACTCAATTAGAAATTGGCAAAGGATTTGAATAGACATTTCTACAAGGAGGATATATGATAAGCACATGAAAAATGCTCAACATCATTAGTTGCAAGGTCATTGCAAATCAAAACCACAATGGGATACCACTTCACATCCATTAGGATGGCTCTCATCAAAAAATGGAAAATATCAAATGTTGGTGAAGATGTGTAGCAGTTGGAAGCCTAGTGGTGGGATTGTAAAATGGTACAACCACTGTGGAAAATAGTTTGGCGGTTCCTAAAAAAGTTAAACAAATTTACCATATGATCCAGCAGTTCTACTCCTAGGTATGTATCCAAGAAAATTGAAAATGTGTTCACACAAAAACTTGTATGTGGGTGTTCAGAGCAGTGCTATTCATAATAGTTAAAAAGTAGAAACAGCCCAAATGTTCATCAACTGATAAACAGGTAAACAAAATGTGATATATCCATACAATGGAAAATTATTCAGCCATAAAAAGAATAAAGTATTGCTAGAGATGCTACAACATGGTTGAACCTTGAAAATATTATGCTCAGTGAAAGAAACCAGACACAGGTGGCCACATATGGTATGATTTAGGCAGATCCATAGAATAGAATGTAGATTAGTAGGTGCCAGGGGCTAGAGGAAGAGGGAAATGGGAGTGACTGCTAATGGGTGGGGGTTTCTTTTGTGGGTGATAGAAATGTTCTGGAATTAGGTAGTGATGATGTTTGCACAACCTTGTGAATATATTAATTGTATACTTTAAAATGCTCAATTTTATAGCATATGAGTTATATCTCAAAAATATTTTTGCATAAAAATGTGCAAATGTTTCTAGGCCTTTTTTATAGGAAAACAATACCTACAACTATTTTAGTTAAAAATATACATTGCTTTCAAATAACCATTTTACTAGTTAAAATGTGATTACTTGTGTTTTCAAAATTAGCTGACTCTAGTATTACAGCATTATATTTAAACTTTCAGCTAAAGGAAGATTTTAATAAAGTAGGATTTTTTCTTGTCCCTCAACAGTCTCTACTTTTGCCTCTCAGGAAGAAGCATTAAACAATTTGAAGGTGCAGTCACTGCCTGAGCATCAGTACAAAAAGGCCAACTTGCCTTTTAAGACAAGACAAGAGATATTTTCCTCATCACAAGATATCAGTCCATATATTCATGAGATTGTAGAATTTCACAAGAAAAATACAAACAAAATTAAAACCTTAAGCAATTTGTTTTGGGGGAATCATCCCCAAAGAAAGTGCAGAGCATACTCAGAAAAATGTTGTCTGAAGGGATGTACAAAAGAAGAACTTATTATTGCATGCCTTCCATATATTGATTGTAAAAACTTAAAGAAGCATCAGCAGTTGTGACTGAGATATACTAACCATCATAGGAATTATACTAACTTAATAAAAAGCTTAATATATTTTACTTTTATTTTATTTTTTTGGTGATTGTCCTTGTAAGTTCTCTACTGTGAACAACATCTGAATGTACTTGCAAGCACTTGACAATATTTTATGGTGGTAATAGGAACCTTAGTATTTTCTTTGGTGCCCTATTTTTCATATATTTTTATATTTGAAGATGATGTTACTGGACATGGCATGATCATTGTAGACATCTAAGAATTAACCTGTTTATTCTTGTCATTATGATTGAAACTCTCTTAAGCTACATTTAAATGGATTATGGAATGTTCTGCATTCCATGTGTATGATATACAGGCTGGTGCCCATGACTATTACGCTCACTCCAGTATGCTAATACATCTGTCCTACCAATTTAAAACTAACCAACTACTACTCCTAGTAGGAGCTCTTATACTGTAATAGTAGGTACATTTAAAATTGTTTGTGTTTTATAATAGTAACCGGTCAGTCAGAAGTTTTTTCAGTTTCTATTGAGGATTTAGAGTTCAGTAACTTTCTTTAGGTTGTAATATCTCTCCAAGATCCTGTCTTTGCTTTGAAGGTACTGATATAATGTGAAATTTTATTCTGCCTTGGTCAGAATAGAGGGCTGACCAGGTTAGCAGTGTCATTATCACCTGGGAACTTGTTAGAAATATAGTTCTAAGGTCCTCCCCCAGATCTACTGAATCAGAAACTCTGGGTATGGGGCTCAGTGGTCTGCGTTTTTATAGGCCTTCTGGGTCATTCTGAAGTAGGTTAAAGGTTGAGAACCACTGGTAATAGAGTCACTATATGAATATTGTAGAAATTCTGCTATTTATGTGCTTTCATATCTCAACTCAATATGGATGTTATAACACTTAAGTTTTTGGTGTGTTTTTCCACTTTATGTCCACATGTGAAAAATTTTTAATGCTACAAATTAGAGCAAAGTTTATACATAGAATCAAAAGTGAAATTCCTACTTTTCTGCCATTAATTAGGGGGTAAGTATCATTTGAAATCTTTTTCTAGTTTCTTTCCCAAATATGTACTGTAAGGTTCTTTTCAATTAAATTTTAAAATTCCTATTTGGCTCTGTTATTTCTTAGGATAAAGGTTCTTTTCCACATATCTATATCTATATAATATACACTTACAATGCATTAATATGTTTGAATTTTTTTTTACCAGTTCCAAGGTACAGTCTACATTCAGTTATCTTTTTAAATATAGGGAACCACCCGTTTTGATACAAAATGACAGATTATATCATGGCTGAGTGGTGGAGTAAGTCTGCTAGGTGTGTGATGACAATGTTGCATTGAGAGTTGCCTATTGAACCAGTTTGAAGAATTATGGGTCTGTACTTGTTGTTTAAGAATAAAAATGCAGTTTATTAGCTTACTAATATGTAGACATCAAAAGTCTAAATTAGGGCCTCCCTGGTGGCGCAGTGGTTGGGAGTCCGCCTGCCGATGCAGGGGATACGGGTTCGTGCCCCGGTCTGGGAGGATCCCATATGCTGCGGAGCGGCTGGGCCCGTGAGCCATGGCCGCTGGGCCTGCGCATCCGGAGCCTGTGCTCCGCAACGGGAGAGGCCACAACAGTGAGAGGCCCGCATACCGCAAAAAGAAAAAAAAAAAAAAAAAGTCTAAATTAGAAATTTTTTTATCTGCATAGCTATATACTTCCTTACACACTTTAATAATTTTTATGTTAGGGTGTATTTAATTTGCTTCTTGACTTTGTGCCTTTTAATATTTATAATTGTGCTAACAGTGATTTTGTGCATTTGGATAGAACACTCATATATTCCTTACGGACTCCTTAGAGCAATCCTGAAGTAGAAAAAAAATGAATGAAAGCTGGGGTACCTTGATATTATGCAGCTTGTTGAGGCTCCTTCATGTTAAGTTACTTGCTAGTTAGTGGTAGAGCTGGATGAAGATTTTAATTATAGCATCTTGTTCAGTATTCCTGATGTCAATAAGATCATGAGCAGAAATTATCCATATGTTTTTGTTTGGAGTTCATTTATTTGGCCTCTACTTTGTTTTGTTTAGCATCTGTGTTGGTTAATAATGTGTTGACTCTCAGCCCCAAATTTTCTATTCTTAACTCTGCTATGTGACGCTGGGACTTGGATTCTGTAAACCATATTTTTCCTTTACTAGCTGGCTTCCTGTTAGGTTCTCCCAGTGGGGTGCTAGTCTTTCGGCATTGCCCAGCGCATTTCTGCACACTGGTAGTGGCAGTGTGTTTTGTTTTATCCTTAACTTCCATAACAGCTTTATCACCTTCCCTCAGAGATACCAACACCAGCTTTCTGGTGACCCTTTTTCAAAGGTCTGAGTCCCATCTCTGTGGGTACCTTACACCAAGCTCCTGGTACAAGCACCAGCTTGGCAGAACGTTCTCCTCAGAGCTCCATGAGTGCCCGTTTGCCAAGCTTTTAGGTTGCGATAACCTAAATTTATTTCCTTTGTTTAGGCATGGTAACTGCTTCCTAAATTTTTTTTTAATCTTTGTGTTACCTTAGTGTTTGACTTTTTCCTTTTAAGTCCTCTAATATGAGTCTAACATTTGAATATATTAAATTTTCTGTTAAAATACCTGATGTGGTTTCTGCTTCCTTGGGTGGACTTGAAAAGTAAAATCCCTGACAGTGGATTTGAATTGGTTCAGGGCAAGGATGGTAGCAAATGGGTTTTATCTTCAATGAAAACTCCAAATGAGTAGTAGTGGCTTGCCTGTTTGCAGTCAATCCTGGCCCAGGTAACCACTCTCACTATAGATGTATTTCCTGTTGTAGAATTAAATATAAATGGAGTCATACAGTACATACTCTAATGTCTGCCTACTTTTCACTTAGCATAAGGTTTTTGAGATACATCAGTGCTGTTGCATGAACCAGTAATTTGTTCCTTTTAATTTTTTCATAGCATTTCATTGTATTTGGAATAAAGTTGCTATGAATGTTCACGTACAAGTTTTAGTGTGGACATGTGGTTTTATTTCTCTCGGGTAAGTATGTAGGAGTGGCAGTGCTGTGGCATATGGTAAGTATAAATTTAACTTCATAAAAAATTGTCAAATTGTTTTCCAAAGTGAGCTACAGTTGCTCCATCTTATCAACACTTAGTGTTACCAGTCTTTTTAATTTTAGCTATTCTAGTATGAGTGTTGTGCTATCTCACTGTGGTTTTAATTTGCAATTTCCTGATGATTAATGATGTTGAGCTTCTTTTCATATACTTACAGATCATTCATATATCTTCTTTTATGAAGTTTTTGTACAACTCTTTTGCCTGTTTTTTTATTCATGAATTTTAAGAGGTCTATAAATTTTTAAAAATAAATTTATCTTATTTTTGGCTGTGTTGGGTCTTCGTGGCTGCGCGTGGGTTTTTCTCTAGTTGCAGAAAGCTGGGGCTACTCTTTCTTGTGGTGCGTGGGCTTCTCATTGCAGTGGCTTCTCTTGTTGCAGAGCACGGGCTCTAGGTGCATGGGATTCAGTAGTTGTGGCTCACGGGCTCTAGAGCACAGGCTTAGTAGTTGTGGCGCACGGGCTTAGTTGCTTCATGGCATGTGGGATCTTCCCAGAACAGGGCTCAAACCCATGTCCCCTGCATTGGCAGGCAGATTCTTAACCACTGCGCCACCAGGGAAACCCCTTTATAAATTCTTGATACAAATCCTGTCAGGTATGTGAGATGCAAATCTTTTCTCTCACTCGGTCTTCCTTTTTCATTTCCTTAAGAGAATCTTTAAAAGAGAAGTTTTTTATTTTGGTGAAGATCCATTTATCAAATTTCTCTTATAACTGGTGATATTTTGCATTTTCTATCTAACAAATCTTTGCCTTTTCCAAGTTAAGATATTCTCTCAAGTTTTCTTCTAGAAGTTTTATAGTTTTAACATATATTTAAGGTCTGTGATTTGTTTGAGTTCATTTTTGTGTATGGTGAAAATAGAGGCTGCGTTTTTGTGAGTTTTTTTTGTCTTTTCAAAATGGCTTCTCAGTAGTTCTAGTACCTTTTTGTAAAGACTATCCTTTTATCCGGTCACCTTGGCCTGTCTTACAAAAATCAATTGACAATATATATAAGTGGGTTTATTACTAACACTCTGTCCTGTTCCATTAATCTATACATTTATCCTTATGTCAGTATCACACTGTCTTGACTACTATAGCCTTTTATTAAATAAGTCTTTTTTTTTTTTTTTGGAAATTCTGGTATTTTATTTCAATTTTTTTTAAAGATCTTTATTGGAGTATAATTGCTTTACAATGGTGTGTTAGTTTCTGCTTTATAACAAAGTGAATCAGTTATACATAGACATATATCCCCATATCTCTTCCCTCTTGCATGTCCCTCTCTCCCACCCTCCCTATCCCACCCCTCTAGGTGGTCACAAAGCACTGAGCGGATCTCCCTATGCTATGCGGCTGCTTCCCACTAGCTATCTATTTTACGTTTGGTAGTGTATATATGTGCATGCCACTCTCTGTCCCAGCTTACCCTTCCCCCTCCCCGTATCCTCAAGTCCATTCTCTAGCAGGTCTGCATCTTTATTCCTGTCTTGTCCCTAGATTCCGTACATATGTGTTAGCATGGGTATTTGTTTTTCTCTTTCTGACTTACTTCGCTGTATGACAGACTCTAGGTCCATCCACCTCACTACAAATAACTCAATTTTGTTTCCTTTTATGGCTGAGTAATATTCCATTGTAAATATGTGCCACATCTTCTTTATCCATTCATCTGTCGATGGACACTTAGGTTGCTTCCATGTCCTGGCTATTGTAAATAGAATTGCAATGAACATTGTGGTCCTTGACTCTCTTTGAATTTATGGTTTTCTCAGGGTATATGCCCGGTTGTGGGATTGCTGGGTCATATGGTAGTTCTATTTTTAGTTTTTTTAAGGAACCTCCATACTATTCTCCATACTGGCTATATCAATTTCCATTCCCACCAACAGTGCAAGAGGGTTCTCTTTTCTCCACACCCTCTCCAGCATTTACTGATTGTAGATTTTTTGAAGATGGCCATTCTGACTGGTGTGAGGTGATGCCTCATTGTAGTTTTGATTTGCATTTCTCTAATGATTAGTGATGTTGAGCATCCTTTCATGTGTTCGTTGGCAATCTGTATACCTCCTTTGGAGAAATGTCTATTTAGGTCTTCTGCCCAGTTTTGGATTGGTTTGTTTTTTTGATATTGAGCTCCATGAGCGGCTTGTAAATTTTGGAGATTAATCCTTTTTCAGTTGCTTCATTTGCAAATATTTTCTCCCATTCTGAGGGTTGTCTTTTCGTCTTGTTTATGGTTTCCTTTGCTGTGCAAAAGCTTTGAAGTTTCATTAGGTCCCATTTGTTTCTTTTTGTTTTTATTTCCATTTCTCTAGGAGGTGGGTCAAAAAGGATCTTGCTGTGATTTATGTCAGAGTGTTCTGCCTATGTTTTCCTCTAAGAGTTTCATAGTGTCTGGCCATACATTTATGTCTTTAATCCATTTTGAGTTTATTTTTGTGTATGGTATTGGGAAGTGTTCTAATTTCATTCTTTTACATGTAGCTGTCCAGTTTTCCCAGCACCACTTATTAAAGGGGCTGTGTTTTCTCCATTGTATAGCCTTGCCTCCTTTATCAAAAATAAGGTGACCATATGTGTGTGGGATTATCTCTGTGCTTTCTATCCTGTTCCATTGATCTATATTTCTGTTTCTGTGCCAGTACTATACTGTCTTGATTACTGTGGCTTTGTAGTATAGTGTGAAGTCAGGGATCCTGATTCCTCCAGCTCTGCTTTTCTTTCTCAAGATTGCTTTGGCTATTTGGGATCTTTTGTGTTTCCATACAAATTGTGAAATTTTTTGTTCTAGTTCTGTGAAAAATGCCATTGGTAGTTTGATAGGGATTGCATTGGATCTGTAGATTGCTTTAGGTATTATAGTCATTTTCACAATGTTGATTTTTCCAATCCAAGAACATGGTATATCTCTCCATCTGTTCGTATCATCTTTAATTTCTTTCATCAGTGTCTTATAGTTTTCTGCCTACAGGTCTTTTGTCTCCCTGGGTAGGTTTATTCCTAGGTATTTTATTTTTTTTTTGTTGCAGTGGTAAATGGGAGTGTTTCCTTAATTTCTCTTTCAGATTTTTCATCATTAGTGTATAGGAATGCAAGAGATTTCTGTACATTAATTTTGTATCCTGCTGCTCTACCAAATTCATTGATTAGCTCTAGTAGTTTTCTGGTAGCATCTTTAGGATTCTCTATGTATACTATCATGTCATCTGCAAACAGTGACAGCTTTACTTCTTTTCTGATTTGGATTCATTTTATTTCTTTTTGTTCTCTGATTGCTGTGGTTAAAACTTCCAAAACTATGTTGAATAATAGTGGTGATAGTGGACAACATTGTCTTGTTCCTGATCTTGGAGAAAATGGTTTCAGTTTTTCACCATTGAGAACAGTGTTGGCTGTGGGTTTGTCATATATGGCCTTTATTATGTTGAGGTAAGTTCCCTCTATGCGTACTTTCTGGAGGGTTTTTATCATAAATGGGTGTTGAATTTTGTCGAAAGCTTTCTCTGCATCTATAGAGATGATCACATGATTTTTCTCCTTCAATTTGTTAATATGGTGTATCACGTTGATTGATTTCCATATATTGAAGAATCCTTGCATTCCTGGGATAAACCCCACTTGATCATGGTGTATGATCCTTTTAATGTGCTGTTGGATTCTGTTTGCTAGATTTTATTGAGGATTTTTGCATCTATGTTCATCAGTGATATTGGCCTGTAGTTTTCTTCCTTTGTGACATCTTTGTCTGGTTTTGGTATCAGGGTGATGGTGGCCTCATAGAATGAGTTTGGGAGTGTTCCTGCCTCTGCTATATTTTGGAAGAGTTTGAGAAGGTGTTGGCTCTTCTCTAAATGTTTGATAGAATTCGCCTGTGAAGCCACCTGGTCCTAGACTTTTGTTTGTTGGAAGATTTTTTTTTTTTTTTTTTGCAGTACGCGGGCCTCTCACTGCTGTGGCCTCTCCCCTTGCGGAGCACAGGCTCCGGATGCGCAGGCCCAGCGGCCATGGCTCACGGGCCCAACTGCTCCGTGGCATGTGGGATCTTCCCGCACCGGGGCACGAACCCGCATTCCCTGCATCAGCAGGTGGACTCTCAACCACTGCACCACCAGGGAAGCCCTGTTGGAAGATTTTTAATCACAGTCTCAATTTCAGTGCTTGTGATTGATCTGTTTATATTTTCTATTTCTTCCCGATTCAGTCTTGGAAGGTTGTGCTTTTCTAGGAATTTGTCCATTTCTTCCAGGTTGTCCCTTTTATTGGCATATAGTTGCTTGTAGTAGTCTCTTATGATCCTTTGTGTTTCTGTGATGTCCACTCTAACTTCTCCTTTTTCATTTCTAGTTTTATTGTTTTGAGCCCTCTCCCTCTTTTAGTTTATGAGTCTGGCTAAAGGTTTATCAATTTTGTTTATCTTTTCTAAGAATCAGCTTTTAGTTTCATTGATCTTTTCTGTTGTTTTCTTAGTCTCTATTTCATTCATTTCTGCCCTGATCCTTATGATTTCTTTCATTCTACTAAACTTGGGTTTTTTTGTTCTTCTTTCTGTAGTTGCTTTAGGTATAAGTTTAAGTCGTTTATTTCAGATTTTTCTTGTTTCCTAAGGTAAGACTGTATTGCTATAAACTTCATCTTAGAACTGCTTTTGCTGCATCCCATAGGTTTTGGATCATCATACTTTTGTCTCAGTACTTTTCGATTTCCTCTTTGATTTCTTTAGTGATTCATTGATGGTTTAGTAGCATATTTTTTAGCCTTCATGTGTTTGTTTTTTTACAATTTTTTTCTTGTAGTTGACTTCTAATCTCATAGTGTTGTGGTCGGAAAAGATGCTTGATGTGATTTCACTTTCTTAAATTTACCAAGGCTCACTTTGTTGGCCAGCATGTGATCAATCCTGGAGACTGTTCCATGTACACTTGAGATGTGTATTCTGCTGGTTTTGGATGGAATGCTCTATAAATATCAGTTAAGTCCATCTGGTCTAATGTGTCATTTAAGGCCTGTTTTTCCTTATTGATTTCTGTCTGTATGATCTGTCCATTGATATAAGTGCAGTGTTAAAGTCCCCCACTATTATTGTGTTACTATTGATTACTCCCTTTATGGCTGTTAGTATTTACCTTGTATGTTGAGGTGTTCCTATGTTGGGTGCATATTTATTTACAATTGTTATATCTTCTTTTTGGATTGATCTCTTGATCATTATGTAGTGTCCTTCTTTGTCTCTTGTAACAGTCTTTATTTTAAAGTCTATTTTGTCTGATATGAGTATTGCTACTCCAGCTTTCTTTTGATTTCCATTTGCATGGAATACATTTTTCCATCCCTTCACTTTCAGTCTGTATGTGCCCCTGGATCTGAAGTGGGTCTTCAGATCCAGATCTTGTAGACAGCAGACATATGGGTGTTGTTTTTGTATCGATTCAGCCAGTCAGTGTCTTTTGGTTGGAGCATTTAATCCATTTACATTTAAGGTAATTATTGATATGTATGTTCTTATTGCCATTTTGTTAATTGTTTTGGATTTGTTTTTGTAGGCCTTTTTTTCCCTTCTTCTTTTGTTCTCTTGTGATTTTTTTATCCCCTTGTGATTTGATGACTATCTTTAGTGTGGGTTTGGATTCTTTTCTTTTTTGTGTATATGTTGTAGGTTTTCAGTTTGCAGTTAACCTGAGGTTTTGATATAGCAGTCTATATATAAGCAAGATTGTTTTAAGTTGCTGGTCTTTTAATTTCAAATGCATTTCCAATATCTTGCATTTGTGCTCTCCTTTTCTCACGATTGCTCATTCTGATATATTTGTGTGTAGATGATTTCCCACCTTTACTGTATGTTTGCCTTTACCAGTGAGGTTTCCCATTCGTAAGTTTCTTGTTTCTAGTTGTGGCCTTTTCTTTTCCCCCTAGAGAAGTTCAGCATTTGTTGCAAAGCTGGTCTGGTGGTGATAAATTCTCTTAGTTTTTGTTTGTCTGTAAACCTTTGATTTCCTTAGAATCTGAATGAGACCCTTGCTGGGGAGACTATTCTTGGTTATAGGTTCTTCCCTTTCATCACTTTAAATATATTGTGCCACTCCCTTCTGGCCTGCAGAGTTTCTGCTGAGAAATCAGCTGATGATAACCTATGGGAGTTCCCTTGTCTGTTATTTGTTGCTTTTCCCTTGTTGCTTTAATTTTTTTGTCTATAATTTTTGTCAATTTGATTACTCTCAGCGTGTTCCTCCTTGCATTAATTCTGTATGGGACTCTCTGTGCTTCCTGAATTTGGGTGAGTTTCCTTTCCCACGTTAGGGAAGTTTTCAGCTATTATCTCTTCAAATATTTTCTCAGGTCGTCTGTCTCTTTTCTCCTTCTGGGACCCCTATAATATGAATGTTGGTGCATTTAATGTTATCCCAGAGGTCTCTTAGACCATCCTCATTTCTTTTCATTCTTTTTTCTGTATTCTGTTCCATGCGGTGATTTCCACTATTCTTCCATCTCACTTAGGCATTCTTCTGCCTCAGTTAGTCCGCTACTGATTCCTTCTAGTACTTTTTATTTTATTGCTCATCTTTTTTTGTTCTTTATATTTTCTCTTTGTTAAAAACTTCTTGTAACTTCTTGCTCTGTGCATCCATTCTTTTTCGTGTTCTTGGATCATCTTTACGATCATTATTCTAAGTTCTTTTGGGTGTATTGCCTATCTCCATGTTACTTAGTTGTTGCTTTGGGGTTTTATCTTGTTCCTCCATCTGGAACATATTCCTCTGCTGTCTCATTGTCTAAGTTTATATTTGTATTCTTATGTATATGGAAGGTTAGTTATGTTTCTCGACCCTGAATAAGTGGCCCTCTGTAGGGGATGTCCCATGTGTCCTAGCAGTTGATTCCACTCTTGTTGCCCAAGGGCCAGGGACCACCTGGTCCCAGGGTAGGTTCTGACCTGTGTTTGCAGACTCAGTTCCACAGGCTGCAGGATTGCAGTTTTCTTGCTTCTGCTGTCTGCCGCTTGGCAGATGAGTCTGGTATAGAGGCTTGGGTAGGCTTCCTTGTGGAATGGGCTGATGCCTGCCCACTGGTGGATAGAACTGGGTCTTGGCCCTCTGCTGGGCTGGGACGTGTCAGGGGCCATGTCTCAAGGTGGCCATGTCTGAGGTGGGCTCAAGAAGTTTTTAGGCAGCCTGTCTGCTAATGGGTGGGGCTGTGCTCCTGCCCTGTTGGTTGTTTGGCCTGATGCATCCCAGCACTAGAGCCTACAGGCTGTTGAGTGGGGCCAGGTCTTGGTGCTATAGACCCAAGCAAAATATCTGCCTCCAGCAAGAGTTCCAGTAGATGAACTCTCCCCAAATATTTCCACCACCAGCTTTTATGACCCCAGAGACAGCCACAGAGACCCCCTGCCTCCCCAGGAGACCATCCAATACCAGCAGGTATGTCTGGCCCAGGCTCCTATGAAGTCACTGCTTTTGCCCTGGGTGCTGGTACCCTGGGTCCTGGAGACCTTGTGTGCTCCGTCCTGGCATCTGCTACACCTGCTCCTTCCTGTTCAGCTCACAGTCATATTGTACCTCCCAAACCTTATTTTTTTTTAAGTTCATTTACTTTCAACTTTCTCTTGTCATCTAGCAAAAGGTATTATTATCCCTTACATTGCTCCTTCTACAAAGACTTACTTTTATACATTTTATCAAATTGTCGTGCACTTAAATTCTGTTTTGGAGGATAGGATATAAGAGTACACGTAAAAATATATTCAAATAATTTTCACTGGGAACTGAAATGATTGATTCTGTCATCTTGCCACCTGGGAAATACAATCATGGATCACTGCAGAAAGCTTATCTAGTTTACTGCTGCTTTATATGCATGCTGCCAAAGCTGTGAAAGGCAGCATAGTGAAGTGGTTATGAACTCTGGCATTGGACTCAGACTGCCTAAATTCAAACTCCACCATCCCTTCTTTCTACACGTGGGACTTGGAAATTTGTATCTTGCTAAATTTCAGTGTCTACATACTTAAAATGAGAAAAATAATAGTACCTACCTCAGAGTTGTGAGGATAAAATAAGGTAATCTACATAGGAGGATACTACCCCTACCCTAAGTACAATCTACAGATTTAATGCAATCCCTATCAAAATCCCAATGAATTTTTTTTGCAGAAATAGAAAAGCCCATCCTAAAATTCATATGCAATCTCAAGGGACACCAAATAGCCAAAACAATTTTTAAAAAGAACAACAAAATTTGAGGTCTCACACTTCCTGATTTCAAAACTTACTACAAAAGCTACAGTAATCAAAACAGTGTGGTACTGGCATAAAGACAAACGTAAAGACTAATGGCATAAAACAGAAAGCTCAGACATAATCACTAATGTATATAGTGAAAGTTTTCAACAAGGGTACCCCCAAGATCATTCAATGGGAGAAGGACACTCTTTTCAAGAAGCGGCGTTGGGAAAACTAGAAATCTACGTGCAAAAAAAATGGACCCTTACCTTTCAACATACAGAAAAATTAACCCAAAATGGATCAAAGACCTAAATGTCAAAAGTTAAAGCCATGACACACTTTTGAAGCTTTTTCCTAATGTTTTCTTCTAACAGTGGATTTGGCAATGATTTCTTGAATATGACAGCAAAAGTAAAAGTAGTTAACTTGGAATTATCAAAATTAAAAACTTTTGTGCATAAGAGGATATAATCAACAGAATAAAATGGCAACCCACAGAATGGGAAAAATATTTGCAAATTATATATATAATAAGGGGTTAATATCCAGAATATAGAAAGAACTTCTACAGCTTAACAAAAAAAGAACCCAATTTTAAAATGGGAAAATGACTTAAACATTCCTCCAAAGATTAAAAAAATGGCCAGTAAAATTGCATATTAAAAGATGCTTAACACCATTAATCATTAGTGAAATGTAAATGAAAACCACAATGCTAAACAACGTCACACCCATTAAGATGGATATAATAAAAGAGAAAAAGTAATAGCTGCAGCACTTTTCAAAGATGAATGCCTTGACTGGGTAATTTCATAGCACAGATATGATCTTCATTTGGTATTGTTAGTTTCTTTACTATTTCTGTGGAAATTTTTTGACTTTAATATACAGTAATATGCCATGGTTTTAGTATTTTATTACCTCTTATGATCAAGAAGAAAAACTGCTAATACACTGCATATCATTAAAATACCCTAAGTTTTTTGAGATTATTGTATCATTGATTTATTGTGAAATGTAAAAACAAGACAACAGAATGGTACTCAGGGATGTATCTCCATTGAAGAAGACTTAATTTTTGTATCTGTTAAGGAAAGTCCTTAAATTCTAGAGAGATTAAAATTGGATGACTTTTAAAAAAGATTACATATTAACTAATTTTTTTCTTTTTTAGTTTATATACACTATTTAAATATTTGCTTAAAGATCTAATACTCTCAGGGCTTCCCTGGTGGCACAGAATCCGCCTGTCAAAGCAGAGGACACGGGCTTGAGCCCTGGTCCAGGAAAATCCCACATGTCCTGGAGCAACTAAGCCTGTGTGCCACAACTACTGAGCCTGTGCTCTAGAGCCTGTGAGCCACAACTACTGAGCCTGTGTGCTACAGCTACTGAAGCCCGCACACCTAGAGCCCGTGCTCCAAAACGAGAAGCCACCGCAATGAGAAGCCTGAGCACTGCAAAGAGTAGCCCCCACTCGCTGCAACTAGAGAAAGCCTGTGTGCAGCAATGAAAACCCAACACAGCCAAAAATAAATAAATAAAAATAATAAATTAAAAACAAAAATATATAATACTCTCAGTGTCCTCACACTGACATATCTTCCCTCTCTTACTGAAGTCACTTCTGAGGTAGTGCTGGTTTGGCCCATGTCCACATAAGTACACTTCAGAGCAGTGTTTCTCTACTTTCTTTGCATTATTTCCCATCTTTGGAAGGTTTTTAGACATTTTCTCCTAATCTCTTTCACCATGAAATTTTCATATAATTGCATACCTATTTATGTACTGTATGTATTTCTGTGCTTTATACATAAAAAGAATGAGGTTTTTCGTCAATACTCACCCCGAGAGTTGATATCACCTCTGCTGAAAAAGCATGCTCTAAAGAGAAGCAATACATGAAACCCCAATTCTCATATTAGGCCCAGGCCCAAGATATCCTTTCTATGGATCCTTTATATTTGAGATCATTTTGGGCCACACCAAACTAGATTCCCTGAAAACACCATAATTAGCGCTCATATCCTCAAAGCTGCAGCAGAACTGAAAGTTTAAATCTCTTGGTTTTCTCTGAATGTTTACTTAACAGGGAATTCTAAGGTGAAATACCTTCAGGATTAACCCTCCCATAAGATTACCCAGGATTCCTTTGTCTATATCCACAACTGCACTATCTACTCTTCTTTATTCTCAATATGTGAATGGGATTTAGGATTTTATCAAGAGGTGATGGCTTCATTACTACAACCATTAACATGAATTATCTGATGCAACTTGAAAGTCGTAGGGAGCTTGCATTTGTCAGCATTGGTAAGTGAGTGCATATATAGGAAGGTCTGAAGTGGTATACAATGTGGATACGGTCTTTTTTTTTTTTTTTTTAAGTTTAGAAAAGAAAAATGACTCTACTAAGAATCTGACCCTTAAGTGGCCACATTGGAGCAATTATAAGAAAATGACCTAGATAATTACTAGACCCATAGTGGTTGGCATTTGAGCTATCCATACTCTAACCTTCTACATTTATCACAGTAATCCTAAAATAAGAGAAATTCAAGATGTTAGAAAAAAATTCCTATTAAATTTGAGTTTAATCTGAGATCTGACAGAAATTTAGAAATTCCCTTTTCCCATCACCACACTCATCTTTCCTTAGGTCTCAGATTTCCAAATCATTTTTAGGAAAAAGACTGTCCTCAATGGTAGTCTCAATTTTTGGAAATTTCTTCCTCTGTAATAGTAGCTTTGGAAGTAAACTGGGCCACCTTAAAGAATTATAATGGTATACTCAAGAGTTTTAGAATTCAACTTCAACATTTCTCAAAGTCCTTCAATAAAAAGGTAAGACTTTGTTTCAATTTTTTTTGTCACCAATACCTTTACTATATTATCAAGAATTCCTATTCAGTAAGCTGCATTATAATGTTACAAAACTAGTAACAGGAAGGAAAAGAAGTGGTACCATGGGATTCACGCTATCTTCAAATTACCGATAGAAACAAGGATTTAAAACACTTTTTAAAAGAAAGAAAGAAGAAAAGAAGGAAACAATATTCTGGCAGAATTTGTGGGAAACAGTGACTTTTGTTTTTAAAATGCTTTGTGAACAGTAGACAATAAGTGCTATCATTCGACACAAACTACTTCAAATTTGTCATTTAGATCTGTGCTACCTGCATCTTGCACTCAAGGGCTTAGGCTACCTTGGTTATGCAGATGAAAAGTATTTTAATCAGTACTGTTGGAGAATTCAGTTATTTGCTCTTAAGAATCAAGGTGAAGTCTTTGATTCTGCAAACAACTTTCTTCTCATTCCTCTCCAACTAAAATTAATCCAACATCCTAAATGTTACTAAGGATATAAAATAAATTTTGTTCTTATATACTTAAAATTTGGGGGCTTCCCTGGTGGCGCAGTGGTTGAGAGTCTGCCTGCCGATGCAGGGGACACGGGTTCGTGCTCTGGACCGGGAGGATCCCACATGCCGCAGAGCGGCTGGGCCTGTGAGCCATGGCTGCTGGGCCTGTGTGTCTGGAGCCTGTGCTCCACAATGGGAGAGGCCACAACAGTGAGAGGCCCGTGTACCACACACACACACAAAATTTGGGGATAGTTATAAAAGTTCATTACAGCAACCTTCAACAAAACTATTATTGCAGAAGAAGAAAGTATCATATGTGTATTTCAAGTTGCTGAAGTTGAAAAAAATTTCAAGTAGATATTTTCATAATTGAGTGTAGGTTTATCTTTCTCATTTTATTTCCATTTTCTTTAGTATCTACAACTTTCTTAATCTCTAACGTTTTTAGTTTCAGTAAATAAATTGCAACTCACAAGCTTATACTCCATGCTACTAGAAAATTCATGCTCTGAGATTCACATATATTCCAAGCATTTGAAACACCCTAAACTTTTTCATTAAAAATACTTAATTATCTTTTTTTGTGTGTGAAAAGCACCTAAACATTTTCAACTATGTTCTTGAAAGGATAATTGATGAACAAACCTTTCTATTGCATACTTTCATTTGTGTTTTTAGTGTACTTGTTCTGCTTATCATCTGCAACTGTTAAGTTGCCTTTCCAGCTGCCTGCTGTCTCTATAAAATCCTGCTATATGCCTTTTCCTTACCACCTCTGTTTATTAACGCTATTTACCTGTTGTCAGACTTAAAAGCTATGCTACTGTCTGTTCACACTGCTCAAAGTTGACTTGCTTGACCCCAATAAATAGCATCTATAGGAGTGCTTCCTAGTACAGATATTAAAAACATAACAAATATTCACAAAAACTAAGAATATGGATAACTGGAACAGGGACTCCTAGAAGCTCTTTTAATGATCTCATTTTATATATCTGTTCCAGTTCAAAATAAGATGTTAAGCAATTTGCTATGCAAGGAAAGGCCTTATAATGGAAAATGATAATTAAAAACTTTAAAAAACATATTAATAATGATTGGTGTTTCAGTTGGAGATAAGGATTTTCCTTATAAATTTGTAAGACTGGAAAAGAACAATATTTAGGGCCTGCACTAAGCAATAACATCTAGCATAAGCACAGTAGAAGTTAATTTCTTAACCTATGAAGAACATACTGTAATAAAGTAAAACAAGGGCTTCCCTGGTGGTGCAGTGGTTGAGAGTCCGCCTGCCGGTGCGGGGGACACGGGTTCGTGCCCCGGTCCGGGAGTATCCCACATGCCGCAGGGCGGCTGGGCCTGTAAGCCATGGCTGCTGAGCCTGCGTGTCCGGAGCCTGTGTTCCGCAACGGGAGAGGCCACAGCAGTGAGAGGCCCGTGTACCGGGAAAAAAAAAAAAAAAAAAAAGTAAAATTGGTAATTTTAATATTTAGGTATATAATGTTATATGCATATTATATGCATTTGATTAATGTGACAGTTTAAAAATTCTCTGTCATTCTGAAATCTCTCTAATGTTACTGTCAGTATCATAAAACAGTTAGCAGCTAGTTATCTTGAAATTAAGTACAAACAACCCAAATCAAGGTGTCAATATAAAGTATTTTCTGATATTTATACTTTTTTTTTCTTAAATAAAATGAAGATTATCTCATATAACCCAGTCTTTTGTTTGGATAATTCTGCTGACTTACTGTTATTATTTATTCTAATATAGGAGATTAAAGATCTTTAGTAAGTTGTACTGGAAAATTAGAGAAACTTTCATTAGAAATAATTTACATACCAGACCTAGGGTGGATATAGCAGTGTTCATAAACAGCACAAAGTAGTTGATAGCACTCTTAGGAAGCACTTCTTTTAAACTGAAAGGTAAGTTTACTTTATAAAAGTCTTTCTCTGCACATCCCTAAATCAGTGTGTGTACCTGCAGTTCCTTGGTTAGGTGACAATACAAAAGAAAATAACTTCTGAATATTTATTACATGAGTATTTTAGTTTTGTGGGAACATGCTAAAGGCACAATGAAGAAAATAATACAGTCTCAATCTGACCACATCATGTCACCCCAAAGAGAATGGCTCCCCAGGTATAGAACTATAGGTATTTTCTAAAGTCTACTCTATAACAAAACTCTTTAAATAAAATTTAAATATCAGGAGTTATGGTTTTGATAAAAATTTCACTTGACTTTAAAGCAGAAGTCTTGGGTTCTGCTTTAAAGAAAAGCACTCTTCCATAGAAAGAGTGCTTTTCTTTAAAGAAAGCACTTTTTTCTTTACAGAAAGCACTCTTCCATAGCAAATTATAGTGCTACTGGCAGCATATATAAATAACATGAAAAAGTGACTATTTCCCAAAGCAAGTAGCCATGGATATAGGGAATTATTTATATAAAGACTGTGTAACTTAAAATACTGGAATATTTACAGAATTGCAGAATTTTAAGAAAATCTTTACCGTCATTTCTGAAGAGTATTACTTTGAAGAAACATTTTGGCATTAACTGGTACAATACTGACTTACCTGTGTCTTGTGCAGAACCAACCAAACAGCTGCATGGTTAATTTCCTTTTATGTATGGTCAGAATCAAAATTTAAAACATCACAAACCCTCAATAAATAATAATTTTCTTGAAAACTTAGAATTTTACAATAAGGCAGTCATTTCATTCTAAAATCTTAAGATGTTTATGTGGGGTTTTTCTCCTAAAACTAAAAATGGAAACATTAAAAGAAAAACTTTAAAAAAAGAAACCTAGTTAACATCCTTGTTTTTATAAACAAAATGTTATCAAGCTTTAAAAATCTACTTTTAGGTACTTAAGTTTTGGTACAAAAATCTGCAATCAAACATATTATATGATATGCTACTTTTGACATGAAAAGTAGCAAAACAGAAAATCTCTTAAATGCATTACATACACAGATCCTGGAGGAGTCTTTACAAATTAAACAAAAATTATATTCAACTTTCATCAAAATATAATGTTTACTAGAAATCTTTTGAAATCTAATATATTATCATTTTAGATGATTTGTGGATTTGGTGTAACTACTATTTGGTAAAATGCTTTAAAGACAGCATAGGGGCTTCCCTGGTGGCAGGGGACAGGGGTTTGTGCCCCGGTCCGGGAGGATCCCACATGCCGCGGAGCGGCTGGGCCCGTGAGCCATGGCTGCTGAGCCTGCGCGCCCGGAGCCCATGCTCCGCAACGGGAGAGGCCACGGCGGGGAGAGGCCCGCGTACCGCAAAAAAAAAAAAAAAAAAAAAAAGATAGCATAAAAAGCATTTCTTCCCTTTCCTTCCAACAAAAAACTCAAACTTTGTGAGGCATTTTTTTCTTATATAATATTCATTTTAAAACCAGCTCCAAAAAATAGAAAGATAATCAAAAGTCTTAAGTTAAAAAAAAAACATATAGCACTGAAAATAAAGAAGCTATTTTCTTTTTAACCAAAATGCCAAGTATTTTAAACTTTGTATAAATAACACACAGACAAAAAACTCCACCATATTTTAGGTATCGTGTCTAAAATGGAGTAGCACTAAAACAAACGACAACAGTAACAAACGACCCTGTATACTCAGTTGAAAAATGCTGATTTTTCTTCAAGACATTATGAATTTTCTACTGGCATTCTTGAATAAAATTAACAAGCATACTTTTTTTAAATTTTACCAATTTACTCTCATTTCTCCCTTGTAAGAATCTAACAAAAGAAAATCTCTTTTATAACGGCAATAAGATTTCTGAAATCCCTAAAATATACATTCTTTAGAAAAAAATTCCTAACCCATTGTGCATCTTAATAGGCTTATATATAGTAAAAACAATCTATTTTATGGCTTACACTTAAATTTAATCCATGACTATAGGTCCCAGGGGTTGAAGAGCCTTATTGGCAGCCAGTAGCTCAAGGGATGACAATATTCCTGGCATTCGTCATCTCAAAATTTTAAAACTGTTCACTGTAGTCTGAGAAAAACCTGGAGATACTTCTATTTAAAAAACATACTCACCACAAACAGATACAAGGGAGAGAAATAAGAAAATAGATTGTGTTATATCTTTGTAAACTTGTTCCATTTCAAAATGTATTCTTTAGAGTCAGAGAAGTTCCTTATACAAATAAAACTAAACATTTGTTCCCTTTGCTTTGAAAAATATTTACAGTACATAGAACAACAAGCTAAAAGTATACACCTGCTTATATTGCTGGCCAGTGATATAGATGAACAAGGACACAAAGGTGCTTATTCAGTTATCTGAGCATCTTAATTTGTACAGTGAAGTTATTATAGATCAACTATGGAAAAATTAGAAAACATTATTTATGAATACCAGCCCTTGTGTAAAACATCACACAAGATGCCAAGGTATTATACATTCACTGTGTTAAAAACTGTACATACGTATTCTGTGCATATTTAACATTTACAATTTTTTCATCTCTCATAATTCTGAGTTGAAAAAAGTCTAAGTTTCTTCTTTTGCCAAAGAAAGGTGATACTAACTGACTGATTCGGTTCACAAAACTTTTTACAAAACTCTTTGCTAAGGACTTTTCATCAGTGTCTTTGGCTGGTGTCCTCATGAAGAAAAACTCACTAAACTTTTGAAAGCTCTGAGCAGATATTTCCACACTGTTGCTGGCTAAAGTCATGATATACATAATAATGATATATGTAATAACAGTCCACAGTAATGTGAAATACAACACTTTGTTCTGTAAGTCTATTTTGGTCTCAGAGTGAAGTTTATTTCTTTCATCCAGCCATGCTGTCTCTTATTTGATCAACTCGAAGAGCTAGGTCTCTGAAAGAGGGGCGTTGGTTTACATTATTGTTCCAGCATTCTGTCATGATTACATAAATCTGTAAAAGGGAAAATAAACCAAAATTACAATGAACACAAAGTGCCATCTTTTAATTGGTGAAGACATAAATTCAGAACTCCCACTTAATTTGCCTGTACAGGCATGTGTCATGGATATACCTATATCCACAGTCATGATTATGCTATTTTTCTACAACCTCAGCAAATTAAATTACATAAACTGACCTGAAATCCTTGGGTAAAGAGAGAAAGAAAATGCATGATTACTGTGGATAAAAAAATTTTTTTGTTACCTCATCTGGGCATCCATCTGGTCTTGGTAATCTTCCATTATTCTTCAGGAGTTCTATCAAATGAAACACAATCATCTGTCCTTGTTTGTCATTGCCAATCATACGCATAAATTCCTGAAACACAAACCCACTTTTCAATGACACATTTTTGGTACATTTAATTTGAATCAGAATTCTTTCTCAACTTCTTCCAGTAAATGGGAAAAATCCTGTATGTTTCCTTACCTTGAAACATTTTAAAAACAGACTATTTTAACTTCAAAAACTTTGTTTTCAGTCACAGTTCAGAAAAGATTGTTAAATGTGCAACGTCTATAATGCCATTTCCATAACTGTAACATACTCAGCACAAATTCCCTGAAAAGGGTTCAAAACCAGTGAACTAAAAACACTTACTTTGTTTTAACACATCATATTACATTTCAGCTGAAATAAAGAAGTTGAATGTAAAAGAAGACATAATAAAAAGAAAATACAGAATGAATATTTAAGCATAAATGCAACAGAGAGAAAAAGTTCTATGTTTAAAATTCATAAAATTAAAGTCTGAACCATAAGCTAGAGAAGTATTTACAATGAACACATCTTTTATTTAAACATAGAGAGCTCTTATATACTGGTAAGAAAAATTACGAATATATAAATGGGCAAAGTACATGAGGATACAATGCACACACGCACAGACTCACCCCAAACACCCAATAAATATGTATTCAATCACACTAATAGCAGAAATGCAAATTAAAATCAAATAGGTACAACTTCTCTCCCATCAATTTGGCAAAACTGTGTAGAAATATAATAGTCAACACTGGCAAATGATAAGATGTATACCCCTATGCACAGCTACTGAGAGTCTAATCTGGTACAGCTTTCCTGGAAAGCATTTTGAAATAATGAAAATCCTATAAAAGAGTTTGTAACATTTCACCTATAATTATACTTTTACTCTCTAAGATGACAACCAGAGATGAACATAAATATATATAAGGATGTGCACTATGTTCAATGAAGTGTTACTTAAAAGACTGAAAAATGGAAAATAATTGTCCAGAAATTATATCCTTATGATGAAATGCTACCAAGGAATTAGAAGTCATATTTGCAGTGAATGTTTACTAATATAGGAAAATATCCATGCTATAATATGTAATGAAAAAGCAGGATAGCAAACTGTACAGTATGACCTGTTATAAATCTTTTTAATAAAATTTTGCTTTTACATATAAAGTTAAAAGAAGCCTGTAAGAAAACATACCACAGTATTAAAGTGGTTATTTCTGAGTAGTTGAATTAGATATTATTTTTATTTTCTTTTTTATACTTTCCTATATTAAAATTATACAATGAGCAGAAAAAATATTACTTTAAAAGGTTTAACTTTGGCAATAATTCCTGGAATGAACAGAATTTACTGAAGATAATATTAAGAGAATATACTAAATAGTACTCCAATCCCCACTTTTTAAAACATCAAGTTAATTTAATGAGTAAGTTTGGGATTATTTTGTTGGTTGCTGTCTTACAAATAAGCAATAGGAGCTCTAAAATAACCCTAAGCTTACTATTATTCTTTGGAAAAAGCTTTTCTCATGTTAAAAAAAAAAACCTTGAGAGTAAATAAAAAGCATACTGACCGCTGGTGGGCTTTTACTCTTCTCAATATATGTGAAAAGTTCATACAGAACCACTCCAAAGCTCCAAACATCTGAGGCCACAGAAAACTTGCTCTCTGTCAGTGATTCTGGCGCATACCTGTAGTATATTTAAAAGACAGTTACTTGATGTGTCAATTCTTGATTTTATCTGCAAATCATTGGATTAAAAAAAAAAGCTGTAGGGAAAAGGGTTAACACAGCAGGCCTGAGGCTGCCATCTTCAAAAAGGTCTGTTTGCAATATTGACACTTGACTGGTACCTGGGATCTTAGATTTCAGGAGGGTTTCCACAATTCCCTAAACGATAATAAAAGTGGCTCACTGTACCTAAACCATTTCTGCAAACAAATGAGTCTAGAATCTTAGTAATGTGCCAGGCAGAGAATGTCTACATGGCCAGTCCCAATAAAAACTGTGGGCACTGAGTCTCTAATGAGCTTCCTTAGTAGATGACATTTCACACATGTTATCACAATTTATTGCTGGGGGAATTAAGTGTGTCCCATATGACTTTACTCGGAGAGGACACTTAGAAACTTGTCCTTGGTTTCTTCCAGGTGTTCCCCCAGACGCCTTTTCCCTTTGCTGATTTTGCTTTGCATCGTTTCCCTATAATGAGTCATAGCCATGCTTATGGCTGTATGCTGAGTCCTATGAGTCCTCCTAGTGAATCATCAAACCTGAGGGTGGTCTTGGGAACCTCCAAAACACAAAGGTAACTAAAATCCAAAAAAATTAATTTTTGTCTCAGTAACATCAGGGTTAACTGCAAAGTACCTTCCAAGAACTGAAAAAAAGCTGATCTTTCCAAGTTAAGCTTAAAATGAATCCAGATAAGAATCCTAGAGAAAAAGTGCCTTTTAAGCTGGAGAAGACTTGAAGCTACTAACATATAAAAGAAATAACCTGTTCATCTGAAAGGGGGTGATTATGAGAGGGAGCACAGAAAATAGAAAGTCATAGGGGAAAATGGTGTCATCCTCTACTCAAGTATCAACACTACCCAACTGAGAATTTTGGCCAATGGATTATGAATATCATGGTACCATTGCTAAATTTATCCTATTATAGAGAATTGTAATGGAGATCTGTTTTAGACTGAGATTTAAAATATGAATTACATAAAATGAACCTCTCCTTCAAAATCTAACTTCCAGAAATCCTCCTCTGACTACTTAAGGTCATAATGACCTCATGCTACTGAAATTCTAAAGTACTTGTAGTCTATACTATACAATTAACCATGTAATGTTATATTCTTTTTATATTTAGCTTTTTAAAAAAGTTACATATTTATGTTATTTTAAAATAATATGCTAGTTTTATCCCACAAATGGAATATAACCTCCCTGAAGACAGTACTACTCCCTCAACCCTTGAAAAATATTCTCTTGCTTTGGCTTTCATGAAAGCACTCTTTGTAATTTCCCCCTTCATCTCCAAGGCTGTTTTTCTCTTTCCCATTACTTATGTAAGGATAAATACAAAGTAAAAAAAAAGAGATTGTCCATGTGGAAAAGGAGAGAAATGACTCTCCTCTTTTCTTAGAGCATTTACTTTAGAAAATTTACAATTGTGAATTCTCTGTCTCTGAAATTTATGTAAAAATCTCTTTAAAAGCTTTTGCTTAAAAGCCTCTTGCCAGGTTTACATACAGCAATGTCTTTCTCAAGAACCTGGGAATCACCTCTTTGGAATGTAATCATTAAGGATTATCATGCCCTTACCTCCCAGTTTCAATGGCAGGGCAGGATCCTAACTTGGGCAGGTGCATCCTTCAAGTTGCAAAACTATCTCCTATCATAAAGATATGAGAAGTTTATTTTTCTTTTGGGTAAAGCCAATTAGCTAACACAGATGGGCACTCCTATTACTAAGTGAATTTAGGATGAACAATGTGTGACAGATGGTGCTGTCAAGTCCTCTTACTTGAGGACTAGTTATTGTTTATCCTGAGAACATGTATGTAACGGGTTGAATCTGTTTGGCCATTTTATAAAAGGGTGAGATTTCTTTCTGTTTTTGTAATCTCTTAGCAGATTGCTTATGATGCACATTACTTTCTGGATTACTGCTTATTCAGTAATGAAACTGTTTTCTTTCTATTCTGCTTTTGTGGAGAGGTTCATTTCCTGTGTTAACCTTTCCCCGAAGGTTCCATCACCAGATCTCTTCCTCTCTGTAAAAAAATTTCCCTTAGGTAGTATCATTCACTTATATACTACAGTCTCCCAAATTTATAACCACCCTACCTTTGACCTTTCTTTTGTGTTTCAGACTTATTGAACATTTCCATATTAAAGTTCCACACAGGCAAAAAGAACTCCATCCCCACCTCTCTAACACTTGCTGATTATTTTATTTTCTCTATGCAATGAATGGTATCACAATCTATCTAACTCCCCAAACTGGAAATCTTAAGAATTATTTTTGACTCATCTTTCACTCCCAAGTCTACTGAGCCACTAAGTCCCTTTAAAGTATGTCTTAAAAATGTCTCAAATCAGTCTCCTAACTAATACTGCTATTACAGTCTTAGGTTAGATCCTTATCTCATGACTAGTACAGAGATCTTCAAACCAGGTGAAGAGTAAGCCCAAGGATGTACAAAGATTTTCCAAGGGGCTCTATAGCAAGAACAGTATAAGGATTCTCCATGAGTCCAAAACCCTGCCTGAACAGTTTTAAAAAATACGTTAGCAGAAGCATTTTCCCGCAGTTCTTCTTAATACCAATCCACAGGACATGCTGTTAGCTAAACAAAGAGCACTTTTGAATAAAAGCAATATAGATGACAATGATTCTTTTAAGTGAAACTGTATTTTTTTAAAGATATGATGGCTAAATCCTATGGATAAAAATTATGTGATTTCTTTCAGACTATAGATTTAGTGTTTGTTATTCAGTAAGTTAGCTAAAATCTATTCTATCAACTCATTCTGAAATACTTATATAAAAATTAGTTAACCTCATTTCATTATATAAAACATTTAATATTTTTACTTGCTAATATAAAAATAAAACTATATGTCAACTCTCCATCTGATTAGTTTTTAGCAGTATATAGCTTTCTTTTTTCATTAAATATATAAGAAAATTTTGACCATGATGAAAATGTTCTGATTTTTATACAAGCTTATTAGTGATTCCCCAAAGTCAAACATCAGAGTTCAATCTCCCCAAAACATTTACTGAAGGAATAACAGGCCTTTTACCATACGCCTTACTTCATAAATTATAATCTTAACTATATTTTATTCTGTATTATTTATTAGAAATTAAGTAATGAGAAGTGGTTTATCTTATTCTCATAACTTAATTATGAAATTAATTATATTAGATATATATCATCTTAAGCTTATCCTGACTGCCCTTGTGGTTAATCTTTCCAGATATGCAGGGAGAAATACTGGGCCCAAAGTTTTAGGGGCTTTCTTTATGACAGAGCATATAAAATGAGGTGTGAAAGCGAATATTTAAAACTAGAAAAGAAGGAATCTCGCAAGGAAGGCCCTCTGGTGGATATGCTTTGTTAGCTTCACTGTAAACATGCCTCTGGCACATGTGTTCTGCAATTTATATCTGTTTTTTAAAATAATATTTCATAACATTAATATACTTACTTGAATTGAAAATGAAGTAAGACCTTTTCTGCTGGAAATTAAGTGTATTTGTTCATGAGGCCTGGCATTGCCAAACAGATTGTAATGAAGGACACTCTTCATTAAGTGACTCAATCTTTGAGGCAGTGCAAGGGTTTGCCATATTTAAATCACATATTTAAAACGTGATAAAAGATGTTATTTAAAACTACCGTACTGAAACTAACAATATTCTGTTTTATCGTGTTTTTTTTTTGTTTGTTTTTTTGAGATACGCGGGCCTCTCACTGTTGTGGCCTCTCCCGTTGTGGAGCACAGGCTCCGGATGCGCAGGCTCAGCGGCCATGGCTCACAGGCCTAGCCGCTCCGCGGCATGTTGGATCTTCCCGGACCGGGGCATGAACCCGTGTTCTCTGCATCGGCAGGCGGACTCTCAACCACTGCGCCACCAGGGAAGCCCATTCTGTTTTATGAATATATCAGTTTAAACAAGATGCCTCTAAATGAGAGTAATATCATAATTTGAACTAATTTTAAAAGATTTTTGGTATACTTCCCAGAAACAGAAAATGAATGACTCTAATGTTTGGGTAGTAAATCCACTTTTGAAAATCAAGTGGGTTTAATTCTTCGTTTTCAATGAAACTGAAAAAAGAATGGATCTAAAGAAATTACCAGCTAACAAATTTTACTGGTAGATCACTATATACTGTTTTGCTACGTACGTATCAGAAGGAGTCACAGAAATGAGTGACATTGTTATGACAAAACTCCTTCCTTTCCCATCTCCTTATTTAAACAAAAGAGTTTTCTCCATGTTTACAAATACAGAAATAAAATTAGAATTTATGTTGAATCTGGTCCCATTATAGAAGTAAATAATATTTATCTAAGGATATATGGACTAGTTGGAGGGGGAAGAAAAGCTCCATTTATTAAGAAATGTCTCCAACGCAAGAGGGAGGGATATGGGGATATATGTATACGTATAGCTGATTCACTTTGTTATAAAGCAGAAACTAACACACCACTCTAAAGCAATTATACTCCAATAAAGATGTTTAAAAAAATTTTTTTAAAGAAATGTCTCCAATAAAAAATTTTAAAGAATTATCCAAATTAGTAATTCATTTATATTGCTTTGGAAATTGCATCCTGGCAGTAACTTCAATGATAACTTAATCTGGAAGA
Source organism: Mesoplodon densirostris (assembly GCF_025265405.1). Lineage (NCBI taxonomy): Eukaryota > Metazoa > Chordata > Mammalia > Artiodactyla > Ziphiidae > Mesoplodon > Mesoplodon densirostris. The sequence goes on from NC_082666.1 coordinate 71,291,662, forward strand.
AAAAGGTGAATACTTTTTTTGTGGTCATAGGAAATTTTAAAATTAATTTAAATTTATATATGTATTTTGGTTACAACGGAGATAGGTAATCAAAAGGTTTTCCAAGTACAAAATATAATACATTATACAAAATTTTGAGATGGGAAGTGGAAATATAATTTTAAGAAGAAAAAGGAATAATGCAAAGTTTCTATCAAGAAGAAAGTCTGTTCCTATACATTTTTAAGTGGGTGACAATGGGTATCAAATTGCTGTGTTGTCTGGATTTCCTTGTATACATCTAAAAGATTGATGTACCATACTTCAATGTCATTATTTACAATACTTTATAAAATACATTATTTACAACCATCTAAATTTACAAAGGAAAAAATTAGCTATCAATTTAAACATGTGCCAGAAAGAATACAGCTTTTGATAATTCTTTCAATGGGTATATATGCACAACGGGTTTGAAAATCAATGACCTAGATTCCTGCAAAAGTTGCCTAACTAGTCTTCTCTCTGCTGTTAGCCTCTTCTTAATACAATGTACCCTCTATACCTCTAGTTCTCAAAACTTTTGGTTTGAAGTCCCCTATACTCTTAAAAGTTATTGAAGTGCCCCCAAAGCTTTCGTTTATGTGGGTTGTATTTACCAATATTTACCATATTAGATTTCAAAATTAAGGAAATGTAAAAGTATAAACCCAGTAATGTTATCATAAATAACATTTTTATAAAAAAATAACTATTTTCCAAAACAAAAAATTTTGTATTTAGAGTAGTATGTTTTACATTTTTGTAAGTTTCTTTAATGTTGGTTTAATAGAAGACATTTTCTGTGAGTGGTTTTTAAAAAAATTTTTTATACAATTTTTAAAGGTTATACTTCATTTACAGTTATTACAAAATACTGGCTATACTCCCCACGTTGAACAATACATCCTTGTAGCCTATCTCAAAGGGCCCTAGCTCCCGGGCTGCAGACCAGTACTGGTCCGCAGCCTATTAGGAACCAGGCCACACAGCAGGAGGTGAGCGGCAGGTGAGTGAGTGAAGCTTCATCTGCTGCTCCCCATTATTCCCCATCACTAGCGTTACTGCCTGAACCATCCCCACCATTGCTCCCATTACCGCCTGAACCATCCACTGCCCTCCCCCCACCGTGGAAGAACTGTCTTCCATGAAATCGGTCCCTGGTGCCAAAAAGGTTGGGGACTGCTGGCCTATCTTATACCCAATGGTTTGTACCTCCCATTCCTCCATCCCTATATTGCCCCTCCCTACTGGTAACCACTAGTTTGTTCTCTATATCTGTGAGTCTGCTTCTTTTTTTGTTATGTTCACTAGTTTGTTGTATTTTTTAGATTCTACATATAAGTGGTGTCATACAGTATGTCTTTCTCTGACTTATTTCACTCAGCACAATACCCTCTAAATCCATCCATGTTGCTGCAAATGGCAAAATTTCATTATTTTTTAAGGCTGAGTAGTATTCCATTGTATGTGTAAAATGAGAGTGAAAAAGGGGAATAACATCTTAGTATTATTATAAAAATACTTTTGATCTCACAGACTCCCTAAAGGGTGTACCAGAGGTCCCCAAACTTTGAGAACTGCTGTTCTCCACCAAAAGTGGAGCTATCTTCCTAAAATATGAATCTCACCATTATCCCCTGGATAAAGCCTCTAATATCCCACCTGCACACTGTCTAATGAATAATGTCTGAATGCACTAACATGGCACACAGAACTCAGTATTATTCCGTTTGTTCTGTGGTAACACCATTCACTTACAACCCTGCTTATCCTGTTGTTCTAGTCATCCTCCTCATGGAATACCCTTCCTCTTGTCCATCTGGTGAACTATTAATCAATAGTTGAAATGTCATCTTTTAGTTGTGGTTTTCTCTGATTAATTTAAACCCTCAGCAGAATTACTGCACTCTAATGTTTTTGCATCATCTTCTTCACTTACATACTGCATTGCAATGACTGGATTACACATTTGATTTTTCCTAAAGTAAGAGACCTTAAAGGTAAAGGATTATGGATAGTGAACCTGTCAGTTGAATTTCCACGCTGTATCAAACTTTTCCATTTAGTTCAGCCTTCCTTGTAAGGGACAGTTCTCTTTTTTCTGATGCTGATCCTATATTCTTATTCCAATTTCCTTGTATGGTGTTTGGAACACAGTAGGTGCTTCATAAGTAGATGCTTAATAAGTATTTATTAAATTGTATTCACTAAGTATGCCAAAATCACTGGAAATCCATATAACTAATCATTATGGATTGCTAGTTAATTCCATTTAACTTCTCTAATTTCTCATTCTGGAAAAACAGAATGAAATTCATGTATCACTGGGGACATGACCAAAATATTGACAGTCAAGTTTAGATAAGTCTTATTTTCTAGTTTCACTTAAACCCTAAAAATAATTAGATAATGCTAATGCTCATAATTATCATCAGGATATTCCTTTAAAATGTTTTTAGTATTATAAAAAACTTCAAACATACACAAATTAGAGAACAATGAACAACCATGTACCTGTCACTTAGCTAAATTCATTGCCCACCTTGTTTTATCTACTACTCCCCACCTGCACACAACAGTATTTATATGAAATGAGTTCTGGATATGACAGTATTTCAACCATATTTCATACCATAACGTTCCCAGTATGCATCTCTAAAACATAAGCAGTCTTCTTTAAAACACATTCACAATGCCATTATAAATCATTCTCCTGTGTAAGGGGTTCAAGGTAGCAGCCTAAGAAGACTCTGAGCTCACCTCCTCCCACAGACACATCAAATTTACAGCTACACATGAAGTAATTTTCCTCTGAAAAGTATCTGATAACTAGATGAACAGCACCTCCACAACAAAAGATAAAAGAGACTCATTGAAACAGGCAGGAGAGGCAGAGAGACAGTCCCACCCAGGACCCCATCCCAGGAGCAAATCAGAAGGATCACAAAAATATATAACTTCTTGGAGTAAAAAAAAAAAGGGAGTAAAGGGATTGAGCTCCAAATCACGTACCTCAACCCTTGAGTGCAGCACTGGGGACACAAGCCCCTAAAACATCTGTTTTTGAAAATCAATGGGGATTAAGTCCAGGAGAACCACATTACTGTAGGGAACAAAGAACCCGCTCTTAAAGAGCTCACACAGACCCACCTACCCTGAGAAACAGCACAAAAGCAACAGTGTGAAAACACCTACACCATAAGTGAGGGAGACCTACTTACTGATCTTAGAGCAGCTGCTAGAGAGGCAGGAACCTAATGGGACTTTCTCTGGAGACAAAAGCACTGGTAGATGACATCTTTGCAACCTCATTCTAACTTGCTGGTGATATAGCTAGTGGGCACTATTTTTGGTGCCCTTCTTCTAGCCTCCTAGCACCAGTGGGTGTGCTCCTCCCACCCTGAACCACAGCTGAGCCAAAGCGAGCACCCTGAGTGCCCTGCCTACCCAGTGCAGATGTCACACCACAATTGGGCTGGACAATCACACGATACCCCACCCTCCCCACACAGTAGCTGCACCATAACTGGGATGAGCAAGTGCCCCAAACCCAGTCCACACTATGCAACAGCTCACTACAACCAGCAGGTGAGCACCCCAAATCCCACACATCCTGCATCATAGCAGCAGCCCCACCACAGCTTGTAGGTGTGCACAGTCCACATGAAGAACACCCGTTAAGTGCCTGGGTCTGGTGGCCAGGGAGATTGTGCTTCTGGGCCCTATGGGTTATCTCCTACACAAGAACAAGACTGGAAGAGGTAGCCGTTTCACCTAATGAATTTAGACAAATACAGAAAGTTATGCAACATGAGAAGGCAGAGGAATATGTTCCAAACCAAAGAAAAAGACAAATGGCCAGAAAAAGACATTAATGAAATGGAGCTAAGCAACTCACTCAACAAAGAGTTCAAAGCAATGGTCATAAAAATGCTCACTGAACTCAGAAGAAGAATGGATAAACACAGCAAGAACTTCAACAAAGAGGTAGAAAATATAAGAAAGTACTAAATAGAAGTTATAGCTAAACTGAAAAATATACTTGAGGGTTTCAACAGAAGACTTGATGAAGCAGAAGAACGAATCAGCAAGCTGGAAGGTGAAACAAATAGAAATCACCCAGACACAGTTGCAAAATGAAAAAAGAATTTTAAAAAGTGAATATACCTTAAGGGACTTCTGGAACAACATCAAGCGAACAGCATTCATGTTATAGGGGTCCCAGAGGAAAAGAGAAAGAGAGAAAAGGTCAGAAAAATTTGAAGAAGTAATGGATGAAAACTTCCCTAATCTGGGGAAGGAAGCAGACATTCTGGGTCTAAGAATTTCAGAAAGTTCCAGATAAGATGAACCCAGAGAGAACCATACCAAGACACATTACAATTAAGATGGTAAAAGTTAAGGATAAAGAATCTTAAAAGCAGCAAAAACGAACAAACAAAAAGCCCCCCAAACCCCCAAAACACTACTTATTAAGTACAAGGGAAATCCCCAAATCAGCAGATTTTTCAGCAGAAACTTTATCAGCCAGAAAGAAGTGGATGACCTATTCAAAATGCTGAAAGGAAAAAATTTCCAACCAAGAATTCTCTATCAATTCTACCAGTCAAAATTATCAATCAGAACTGAAGAAGAGATGAAGAGTTTTACAAATGAGCAAAAGCTAAAGGATTTCATCACCACTAAACTGGCCTTACAAGAAATGTTAAAGGGACTTCTCTAGGCTAAAAAAGAAATGGCACTAATTAATAATAAGAAAATATATGAAAGTAAAAATTTCAGTGGAAAACATATCGTAAAGGTAGTGGCTCAGTCACTTATAAAGCAAGTATGAAGACAAAAGTAGTAAAGTTAACTCAAATTACACTAATTACTTAAGGGAAGCATAAAATAAGAATATGCAAAAGGCATCATCAAAAATATAAAATGTGGCAGGGGGAGAGTAAAAATGTAAAGCTTTGCTTTACATTTTAAGTTGTTATCAACTTAGAAGACACTGCTATATACATACAATGTTATATGTGAACACCACAGTAACCACAAAGAAAAATCTTACAGTACACACAGAAAAGAAAATGAGAATGGAATCTAAACATAATACTAAAAAAAATCCAGCAAACCACATGGGATTTTTGCATCTATGTTCATCCAGGTATTGGCCTGTAAAAAATCCAGCAAACCAAAGGGAAGACAGAAAGAAGAAAGGAACAGAGAGGAACTATAAAAACAGCCAGAAAACAATAAACAAAATGGCAATAAGTACATACATATCAATTACTTTAAATGTAAATGGACTAAATTAGCCAATATAAAGACATATAGTGGCTGAATAGATAAAAACAAAAAACAAGACCCATCTATATGCTGCCTAGTAGAGATTTATTTCAGAAGTAAAGACACACACAGACTGGATGTGAGGAAAAAGTAATGAAAAGAAAGCTGGTGTAGCTATACTCACAGCAGATAAAACAGACTTTAAAACAAAGACTGTAATAAAAGACAAAGAAAGGCACTATACAATGATAAAGGGGTCAATCCAGCAAGAAGATAAAACATTTATAAATATATATGCACACTACGTAGGAGCACCAAAATATATAGAGCAAATATTATTGGCCCTAAAGGGAGAAATTAAAAGCAATATAATAATAGTAGGGGAATTTTAACACCCCACTTACAGCAATGGATAGATCATTCACAAAAAAATCAATCAAAAAGGAAACATTTGGCCTTAAATGACACATTAGATAAGATGGAGTTCACAGATATGTTCAGAATACTCTATCCAGAAGCAGCAGAATACACATTTTTCTAAGGTGCACATGGAACATTCTCCAGGATAGATCATGTGTTAGCCCACAATATGTCCCAGTAATTCAAGAAGACTGAAATCATATCAAGCATGTTTTCCAACCATAATGGTATGAAACTAGGAATCACAATAAGAAAATTGGAAAACCACAAAAACATGAAGATTAAACAACATGTGACTAAACAACTAATGGGTCAATGAAGAAATCAAAGGAGAAAAAAGAAAAAAAGCCTAGGGACAAATAAAAACAAAAATAAAGCACACCAAAATCTATGGAATGCAGCAAAAGTGGTTCTAGGAAGGAAGTTCATAGCAATACAGGCCTACCTCAAGAAACAAATAAAGTCTCAAATAAACAACCTGAATTTGCACCTAAAGGAACTAGAAAAAGACCAAAACCCAAAGGTAGTAGAAGGAAGGAAATAATAAGATGAGGGCAGAAATAGAGACTAAAAAGACAATAGAATAGAACAGATCAATAAAACCAAGAGCTGGTTCTCTGAGAAGATAAACAAATCAAGAAGCCTTTAGCTAGACTAACCAAGAAAAAAAAGGAGAGGGCTCAAATAAATAAAATTAGAAACAAAAGAGGACAAGTCACAACTGATACCACAGAAATACAAAGGATAATAAGAGAATACTACAAACAATTATATGCCAACAAAGTGGACAACCTAGAAAGAACAGACAAGTTCCTAGAAACATATAATCTACCAGGACTGAATCATGAAGAAACAGAAATAGAAAGCCTGAATAGTCCTGAATAGTAAGGAGACTGAGTCAGTAATCAAAAAACTCCCAACAAACACCAAGTCCAGGAAACAGACAGCTTCACTGATGAATTCTTCCAAACATCCAAGTAAGATTCAATACTTTTCCTTTTTAATTCTTCCAAAAAACTGAAGAGGAGGGAACACATCTAAACATGTTATGAGGCCAACATTACCCTAATACCAAAACCAGACAAGGACACTGCAAAAAAAAAAAATTACAGGCCAATACCTGGATGAACATAGATGCAAAAATCCTCAACAAAATATTAGCAAACTGAATTCAACAATACATCAAAAGGATCATATCCCATGATTAAGTGGGATTTATTCCAGGGCTGTAAGGATGGTTCAACATCTGCATGAACAAAATGAAGGATAAATACCATACGACTGTCTCAACAGATGCAGAAAAAGCAACTGATAAAATTCTAACACCCGGGCCTCCCTGGTGGCGCAGTGGTTGAGAGTCCGCCTGCCGATGCAGGGGACACGGGTTCGTGCCCCGATCCCGGAGGATCCCACATGCCGCGGAGCGGCTGGGCCCGCGAGCCATGGCCGCGGAGCCTGTGTGTCCGGAGCCTGTGCTCCGCAACGGGAGGGGCCACAGCAGTGAGAGGCCCGCGTACAGCAAAAAAAAAAAAAAAAAAAAAAAAAAAAAAAATTCTAACACCCATTTATGATAAAAACTCTCAACAAAGTGGGTATAGAGGGAACCTACCTCAACATAATAAAGGCCATATATGACAAACCTACAGTTAACATCATACTCAACAATGAAAACCTGAAAGCCTTTCCTCTAAGATCAGGAACAAGACAGGGATGCCCACTCTCACCACTTTTATTCAACACAGTATTGGAAATTCTAGTCACAGCAATTAAGCAAGGAAAAGAAAGAAAAGGCATCCAAATTGGAAAGGAGGAAGTAAAACTCACTATTTGCAGATGACATTATACTATATAGAGAAAATCCTAAAAACTCTATGAAAAACAAAAAACAAAAAACAAAAAACTGTTAGAACTAATAAATGCAGTAAAGTCACAGGATACCAAAAAAAAATCAATATACACAAGCCAGTGACATTTCTATACACTAATAGCAAACAAACAGAAAGAGAAATTAAAGCGATCCCATTTACCACTGTATCAAAAAGAATAAAATATCTAGGAATAAGTTCAACCAAGGAGGTGAATGACCTGTACAGTGAAAACTGTTTAAGACACTGATAAAAGAAATCAAAGAAGGCACAATTAAATGGGAAGACAGTCCATGCTCATGGATTGGAAGACTTAATATTGTTAAAATGTCCATACTACCCAAAGCAATCTACAGATTTAATGCAATTCTTATCAAAATTCCAATGACATATTTCACAGAACTAGAACAAATTCTAAAATTTGTATGAAACCGCAAAAGATCCCTTGAGAAAGGGAACAACCTTGAGAAAGAAGAACAAAGCTGGAGGTAGCATGATCCCTGATTTCAAGATATGCTACAAAGCCATAGTGATCAAAACAGGTTAGTACTGGCATAAAAACAGACACCCAGATCAACCAAACAGAATTGAGAGCCCAGAAATAAAACCATATATATATGGACAATTAAATTATAATAAAGGAGCAAAGAACATACAATGGAGAAAGGACAGTCTCTTCAATAAATGGTGTTGGGAAAACTGGACAGACACGTGCAAAAGAATGAAATTAGACCACTATTTTACACCACATACAAAAATTAACTCAAAATAGATTAAAGACTTGAATGTATGACCTAAAACCATAAAATTCCCAGAGGAAAACATAGGAAATAACTTCATTGATTATTACTATAAATATATAAATGACAAACTTTTTTTTTTTTTTTTTTTTTTGCGGTACGCGGGCCTCTCACTGTTGTGGCCTCTCCCACTGCGGAGCACAGGGTCCGGATGCGCAGGCTCAGCGGCCATGGCTCACGGGCCCAGCCGCTCCGCGGCACGCAGGATCTTCCTGGACCGGGGCACGAACCCGCGTCCCCTGCATCAGCAGATGGACTCTCAACCACTGCACCACCAGGGAAGCCCAATGACAAACTATTAATAGTAAAAATAAAGTTTGAAGTTTGTGCTCCAAAACTTCATTTTACTGTACTAAAATATACTCACCAGAATATGGGACTTTCACCAGGTTCTTTCACTTTGTAGTATTCTTTGCCTTGTGGCAACACTTTGGTTAAGCCAAAATCTCCTATTTTTACTCTGTTTTCATTCTCCACCAATATATTCCTTGTTGCTAGATCCCTGTGGATATACCTTTTTGTACCAAGATACTCCATACCCTATGAATAAAATAACATTTTTCTTTCAGCTAGCTTTATAAACATAAACAATTTAAAAAGTCTTGTATCATTCTACTCCCTTAATTATCTAAGAAAAACCTTAGAGGATTTCTTAATAATTACTTCAATATATTCTCTTCATCTACAACAAACAGCCAGGATATTAGGTACCTTGCATATCTGAGATGTGTACTGAAGAAGTTTTTTATGATCTATCCGTTCTTTATGTTTTTGGAGATAGTCTCGTAAACTTCCATATGGTAAATATTCCATAATTAATCTTAGATTACGCCGGCCTATTAACACACAAATGAGAACATAATATTTTACTCTGCTATACTTTACTGATGAACTATTAGAAAACAACTGTATAAAAATGACTTAAAGATATATAAAATCTGAGTCTAAGGGACTTCCCTTGTGGTGCACTGGATAAGATTCCACACTCCCAATGCAGGGGGCCTGGGTTTGATCCCTGGTCAGGGAACTAGATCCCATATGCATGCTGCAACTAAGAGTTAGCATGCCACAACTAAGGAGCCCTGGAGCCGCAACTAACGCCCAGTGCAACCTAAAAAAATAAAAATAAATAATAATAATAGTAATAAAGTGTGGCTGGAGGTTTTTTTTTTTTTTTTGGCTGCATTGGGTCTTCATTGCTGCATGGGGGTTTTCTCTATAGGCGTGCAGGCTTCAGTAGTTGTGGCGTGTGGGCTCAGTAGTTGTGGCTCACGGACTCTAGAGCGCAGGCTCAGTAGTTGTGGTGAACGGGTTTAGGTGCTCCGCAGCATGTGGGATCATCCTGGACCAGGTATCGAACCCACGTCCCCTGCACTGGCAGGTGGATTCTCAACCACTGTGCCATCAGGGAAGTCCTGGAGTTATTATTAAAAAAAAAAAATCTGAGTCTAAGATGACAAAACCTGATTATAAAATTAAAGGTGATGTAGTAGTTAAGAGCAATGACTTTTTTTTTTTTTTTTTTTTTTTTGCGGTACGCGGGCCTCTCACTGTTGTGGCCTCTCCTATTGCGGAACACAGGCTCCAGACATGCAGGCTCAGCGGCCATGGCTCACGGGCCCAGCTGCTCCGCAGCATGTGGGATCCTCCCGGACCAGGGAACGAACCCATGTCCCCTGCATTGGCAGGCGGACTCTCAACCACTGTGCCACCAGGGAAGCCCAAGAACAATGACTTTTTGAATCAAAAAGATTTGAATAGAAGTTTTTAAAATAGTTATGTTTTAATCTTCTGTAACCCATTATGCAAACCAAAATAAGCTGATGAGAAAACTTCCTTTCTCCTCATCTATACTGAATAAAAAGCATCTAATTAAAAAAAATAATATTTTCACAGAAAATTTCTTTCTTTAAAAATGACATTCCCTTGGTAAGTTTAAGCAAGAATGGTAACCACCATCCTCAGTGAAGAGAATGATCAATCAAGTAGTCAAGGACTTCCTGTAGTTACAGCCCACCAACACCAAGTACAATCTCCAGTCATACAGAATGCTTCTTTCTCTGGGCACTGGAATATTTTAAGTCCAGATCTGGAGGCATTATAAGTTTCTACAATATTACCCAGGGTGTCAAAGACATACCCTGAGTTCAAAAAAGTATCAATGGGCAACATACCAGCACTGTAGCACACTCCCTTGTACTTTACAATGTTGTCATGTTGCAAGGATTTAAGGATTTCAATTTCCCTTTCAAAGTCTCTGAGGTGCTCTTCAGTACTGTGCTGGAGCTTCTTCACAGCCACCACCTCTCCAGTGTTGTCTTGTAGAGGGTCATACCGGCACATCTCCACACTCCCAAAATTACCCTAAACAATACATCACATTAAGAAAGAAATCTCAAGTTTTCTAGAAAAAGTACTAATAAATTCTGATTATACAGGCAATTTTCAGCAGCTAGAAGATGTATCTCGAAACTCACATCAAACAACTTTCAGAACAAGAAAAGGAGATAATATTTCAATAGGTGAGTGGTAAACTTAAATATTTAATTTCTTCAAAAGGAATTACAGGCTGAAATATAAAACCTTCAAAAAAGCATTTAAACAAATCATTAACATTAATTTTTAAGATAAGCCAAGGGACATGCCAGGGAATTCCTAAATTTCTATCACTAACTTCCAGGAAGAACTTTTTTTCTTCACAATATAGCCTTTGATGTCACTGTCAGTGAGCTATATGGAATAAGGGTATGTTACAGACTGAATGTCCATGCCCATTCCCCCAAATTCATATGATAAAGCCCTAACCCTGAATGTGAGTGTATTTGGAGATAAGGCCTGTGAAGAGGTGATAAAGATTAAATAAGGTCATAAGGGTGAGTCCTTCATCCAATAGGCTGGTGCCTTTATAAGAAGAGGAAGAGACACCAGTTCTCTCTGCCATATAAGGACACAGTGAGAAGGTGGTCACGTGCAAGCCAAGAAAAGAGCCCTCACCAGAAACTGAACCCTACCGGAACCGTGATCTTAGACTTTTCAGCCTCTAGAATTATGAGGAATGTCTGCTGTTTAAGCCAAGGTCAGCCTGTGTGGTTGGCAGCTTCTGTGATTATCTCCCAATGTTCTCTACATTCTGACATTCAAGCTCTTTTAAAATCCCCTCCCCTTGAGTGCAGGCTGGATTTATTAACTCATTTTTAATGAACAGAATATGGCAGGAGTGATAAGATGCCACTCCTGAGACTAGGATATAAAAAGACAATGGCTTCGATCTTGGGTATTTGCTCTCAGCTCCCGTGTTGTGAGGCAGCCTGTGGAGAGGCCCGTGTAAGTGAGCTTGGAAGCAGATATTCTGAGGCCTTGTCAATAGCCATGTGGTAAGCTTGGAAGTAAGCCTTCCCCTAGTCAAGCCTTCAGAGGAGACTGCAAGACCTGGCTGACACCTTGATTACAGTCTAGTGAGAGACCTTGAGCTATAACCACCCAGATTCCTGACTCGCCTAACCTGTGTTATAATAAATGCTTTTTTGTTTTCAGCTGTTACGTTTTAGGGTAATCTGTTGCACAGCAATAGATAACTAATACACCCAAATACATACTTTTTTTTTGTCATTGCTACATACTTTGAAACATTCCCAAGACTATTTTACAAACCAGGAATGACAGCTAAGTATTAATATAACTAAGCCAATATATAATATAACACCTGATATTTAGCTCTGGTAAAGCTGCATCAGAACATTTAGTTTAGATTCAATACCTAAGTGAGGCCTTCATAATACATCCAAGCCAAAATCCAGTTCATAAAGCTACATGGTACAGAACCCTATACTAGCAAGCTTAGAGGAAGAAAGAGGGCTTTACCACTATGATTGGACCTGCTAAGAACTAAGGTTTTCTTGGTCTTACTTAAAATATGTAGGCTATGCATGACTGTGTGACCTTTCAGCAGGGACAGACTGTCAACATCTAGACTTTGAACAAGCAGATTAATTATTTCTCTCTGAGATGACTGAAAAAAGACATGGGTGGAAAGGCTTAATTAATTGTTCCTTTCTGTATCTCATAACCAAAGCGCCCTCTACCAAGAAAGAGTCTCATGGTCAAATTAATTGGGGGAAAATACTGCCTAATTTATCCATCTCTCTTGAAAATGTTCAATGCACAGTACATGTTAAAGGTTCTGAGAAGTTCTTCAGTAAAGACAGCTGTTTATTTAACACAGCATTTCTTCAACATCTGACAACTAAACCTTTTTTCTACAAACACTTTTTTAAACTTTTTATTTTATATTGGAGTATAGTTGATTAACAATGTTTGTTAGTTTCAGGTGTAGAGTAAAGTGATTCAGTTATACATATACATTTGTCTGTTCTTTTTCAAATTATTTTCCCATTTAGGTTGTTACATAATATTGAGCAGAGTTCCCTGTGGTATAGAGTAGATCCTTGTTGGTTATACAAACAGTCTTTAAAATTTTGTGGAAAGTGAACTTTAGAGAATCTCTTAAGCCTTTTTTTCCCTAAATAAAATGTTTTACGATTATATTTCAACTATTTAAAAATCTTCTGACATCTTACCTTGCCAAGTTGCTGTAGAAATTTCAAGTGTCTCTCTTCAAATTGTGTAGGGTCTCGGTCTTCAAAAGCACCAGAAAACCCTAGGGCACCTATTCTCATATTAGGTAACATGTCATTTTCTGTTAATAGTTCGTAATCTGGAGAAATAAAGAATATTTCTACCATAACCTGGCAAATCTATTCTCTAGGTTAAAATAATACATATTCAAGCTGACCAAAATAATCAGAATGAGTTAGAAATACTAAATACAAATCGATACAGGGCAACTCTAATAGTTTTGATTATGTTAATGGAAGCCTTGAATTATAACCCATAATCTAACATGTTTTCAGTAAAGATTTTTACAAAGGATAAATGAATACTTTCCAAAATAGGTAGTTTTAATAGTTATAAAGTAAGATTATATGCCGATTTTTGTGGTGAGAACAGCAAATAGTATTGGAACAGGAAATACTTATAGGTCAGACACATGTATATTTAGCTATGTATTTTAAAGGAGAAGAGGACGAACAAAAACAAATCTACTTCATGTTTACAAAATTAATCAATTACAGAATATATGAGAACTAGTTAAAAAACACAAAGAATTGTTCTTAAAAAGTCAAATAAGTCAAATAAACTTCTATAGTTTACTACTCATTAACTGGCAAACTGAGGTTATTAAAAGGGAAAAAGCCTTTTTTAAAAATGGAAATACTTCACAGTCAATGAGACCAGAAAATGTATAAAGTAGGAAAAGTCAAATGAACGTAAGAAATTAAGAGGGTTGAAAAGATATCAGGGAACTGTCCAGAGGGGATTACAAAATTAGTATGGATTTATTAAATATAACAAAGATAGAAAGATAGCTGGAGACTCATTAGGATTGCTCCATCAATACATACCTGGGGTAAACAAACTATTAAGATCTCGTATGATGGCTCTGAAAGAAGGTCTAAAATCTGGTTCGTAATCCATACAATTATTAATAAGATTTGCTAATTCTGTCCACTTTGGTGCAGGAAGCTGGTGCCTATTTTCATAAAACTGTAGTTTCTATAATTAAAGAACCACATATTGATAATAAATTATAAATGCCGTATCAACCTTTTTTACATACAATGGGCTAAAGAAAATCAAATCATGTGCAAAAAATATCAGGGATCACAAGGTAATTCCAACTTCACCGTTTACATGAACTTACTCTTTGAGAATCCAAAGCACTCAGGGGCTTATCTCCTCCACTGCAGATTTCCCACAAAGTGGTACCAAAACTCCATTTGTCTGTTGCCAGATTTAGATGTTTAGGATTTTCAATGCATTCAGGTGGTACCCATGGTATTCTCTCCTGCAGAACTTTCAAATGATAGGAACAAAGTATGGTTAAAGAGTTCCCACAATTAAACAATTCTTATATATGTTAATAATTAATAATTTTTGCTGTATAATTAAGAGATTTAAAGAGTACAGAGTCCTTTCTCCTTCACCATATGAACATATATTCTCTTTCTTCACATCCCATTCCAAAGGGTAAAGTCCCCCTGAATATAAGATCTAACTAAGATCCTATAACATTTTCTGCCCTACAGTCTCTGTCTTCACTTCATATAAAGGCACCAAGTTTAAGTACTATTGGCTGAAATAGGAAACCATGCATCAGTGTACAAAAGCTGATAAATTTGGATTCTAAGTTTAGAAATTCAATTAGAGAAATTAGCTAATGTAATGAAATACAATTACAACACTACTAGGATCAAAAGAATGCCTCTCAACTATCTGACTGAAATTTTTACTTTAATTAATTGTGTTAAGGAGAAGGTTATCAACACAAAAGTTTTAAGAAGTCATAATTAGCTGAATAATTAAACTAAATAGAAAATTCAAACTAGATAATATATCTTCTCAAATTTTTATTTAATGACTAAAGGGAAGAAAAATTTAGAAAAATTTACTTGTGGCTCAAAGAATGATATTTTAAAATTTCACAATAAAACTGGATAAAATCCGATATTCCATATATAATTAGGGATTAACACTGTTTTAAAAAAATCACCTTACAGTACGTAGAAACATGCTTATAAGAAAGGAGGAACAGAGACTAGGATGTAACTATAACTTAATTTAGATTGCTAAAAATGGTAACTAAATTTTATTATTAATCAAGAACATGTCAATAAAATAGAATTTGAGAAAAATTAACAGCCTGATCTTTATGCCTCTTTCCAAGCAAAGCTTAATAAAGTTAAATTCGATCCCTGTAGAACTTACTGTCCTTTGGCAAAACTGTAATACTAATGCCAGGGTCACTAAGTTTGATGAAAGGAGGATTTCCTGTCTTCCTGTCTTCTTCTCTGATAAGAAGAATATTTTTGGTGCACACATTCCCATGAATAAGGGTTTTTTCTTCCTATTAAAGTTAAATGCATATACATTCAAATATTAATCCACAAATAATTTGAGCACTTAATATGTCCAAGACCCCAAAATGGATTTAAAAAGTAAAAATAAGAAAACAGTATTAATAAACATTAATTGGAGGCACACTTTGAGAAAATAAAAGGAAATTTTATGGCATCACTGTGCTTCATGTTTTACATTTTAAGTGAAACAATGCTCTATACCCACAAAGAAACAAATACTTTTTTAAAAATTAATTATTTATTTATTTTTGGCTGCGTTGGGTCTTCGTTGCTGTGCGCAGGCTTTTCTCTAGTTGTGGTGAGCGGGGGCTACTCTTCATTGCAGTGAGTGGGCTTCTCATTGCGGTGGCTTCTCTTGTTGCAGAGCACAGGCTCTAGGCGCACAGGCTTCAGTAGTTGTGGCACGTGGGCTCAGTAGTTGTGGCTCGCAGGCTCTAGAGCGCAGGCTCAGTAGTTGTGTGGCACGGGCTTAGTTGCTCCGCGGGGCATATGGGATCTTCCTGGACCAGGGATTGAACCCATGTTCCCTGCATTGGCAGGTGGGTTCTCAACCACTGTGCCACCAGGGAAGTCCACGAATACTTTTTAAAACTACTTAATGCCAGTTCACTTTATTAAGCTGAGATTTTAAATAGTATATATTTGTAGGTGGTAGTTAACAGCAAGAAATACTGTTTCTGTTCAGTAGGTGCATTCTTAAGGATCTGATCACTAGCTGGCCCTCTGGTATTCTGCTTCTCTGGCAAAACTGCTTTCTCAATGGACATAATGTCCAATTACCCACAAATACCATAACAAGGTATTTTCTGCAGGGATTTTTTGCTATTCATAGTTAGCACAACATTTTTTTGGTAATTTTTCGTTAAATTCTCTGAAGCCAAGATACACAAACTACAGACTGTCCATCAGCAGTTCTAAGAGATTGATGGGATGACAAAACTATTTCTTTCAAAATTGATTTCACATAAATATATACCTAAAATAATCCCTTTCATCAACTAACACAGATTATTTTAAATGACTCAATATCCATTTACAGATTTATTTCTTGGTCCCAGGTCAAGATCCTTTCACATTGCTTCATAATCTAAAACAGTAACTTGACAAAAGAATATACTAATTACTTACTAGAAAATGCATGGCCCATGCCAGCTGTTTAGCCACTTCAAGTTTCCATAATATATTTATAGAATTTTTATTCTTTTTCAGATATATATCTAGTGATCCAAATTTTACAAACTCCTGAACCAGAATATCTGCATTAAAATATAATGATAATAATAAGGCTCAAGTACAGTACAGTAAAATATATATAATTTTAAACTTTTATAATTATATTTATAGTTATATGTGGTATTATAGGTAAAGAGATTAAACTACGTAAAATTCACTAATTTAAAGAAAGGATAACAGCTATATAAAATGTATATTGGGGTTTTAGTTTATTCACAACAGAAAGAGGTAAAGTCTAAACAATTACATATAAACACAATATTATATATAATTGTACATTATGTATAATAATATGTAGATGTATGTAGATCGAATCCCAAATTTTGGTTCCGCTTCATCTAATATTAAAATTAGTTTTCATATGATATACAACCACTTTTGGTGACAAAATTACCTTTGGACCTTGCTGGGTAACTAAAACAAATGTTATGAAAGTTTTGCTGCCTATAGTTAATTTGGAGAACAGTCAACATGTCAATAATAAAGAACTGACTGCAGGGAAATTTACATCAGGGCAAGTGTCAAAAAAAAGACCTAAGAGTTACAATGAGCAAGAGCTTAGTAAAACTTTTTAATGTGGCATGTAAGACATACCATATTTCAGAGATACCACTGACTGTCATATGTCCCATTATTATGTGTCATAAAATTTTAAAAATTGCCAATTAAATTATGAAATGCCATCAATTATATCACATTTCCTAATTTCAGATATTTTTAATGTGAAAAAAATGTATCACAGAATCAATGAAATAAGTATAAAATCAAATGTAAGATCTGGGATTATTTGCTCTAAAACATTGTTTTCAAACTTTGTAAAGAAGTATATTCTTTTTTTCCCCTAGATGAAAAATTATGGGAAACATCAATAAATAAAAAAGAGAAATACAGAACCACTTTAGTTGGCGGTGAGGGGCAGAACTCTCCACTCTGCATTTAGATTTACTCCCATTTCATCAGTCCCCTGAGATACCTCTGCAGAACAGATTTGAAAACTATTGCCTCTGAAAAGACTATCAATTTTCAAAAACATGAAAAAATGTTATATAAGTATGGATGCATACTTAAACTACATTACTAATGGAAAATTAATTACGTAAGTAATTTCTGAATGTAAACTTTTGAGAGTTTTTATGAACAGTTTAAATTTAGCCATAAATTATATCTATATCAACATCCAATCATTTCAGTCAGTTCCATTACAATTCAATCTAACATTTATATGCTTTGTCTTAATAATTTCAAAGAGATCTGTACTGAAATGGCCAGTTATTACAATGTTATGTTGAACCAGCCATAATCTGTATTGCTATGGTCAACAGAAAAGGTTGTTTTTGTTTACTAGAATACTCTACTGTTCTGGCATTTTAACATAAGCCATATTAAATGTTTACTGCATTTTAATTTCATTCATTGGTTTCCTTTTTAAGAAGATATAACTGAACAGTTCCACAGCGTTTTTGGTTTCAACAATATTTAATTCCTGTTAAATTATAGTTTATATTGATATCTATTATCCTGAAATTGAATTTTCTATATAAATAAAAATGGATGTTCTGAGAAAGGCGTAACATTAACATAAGGAAGCCAGTCGTTTTACTTACTCTCCTCTCCACAGACACATACTCCATAATTTAAAACCAGATGTTTGTGAGAAAGCTGGCTCATCATGCTTGCTGCTTCAAAGAAAGACTAAGGAAAAGAAAAATATACAAAAGATGCAAAAGAATTATTTTTTGTGTCTAAAAGCATTCATAGTTCAGAAAGATTCTCTCTGCCATAAGAGAAATGCACTTTCTCCTATTAGCAGGACTACAGATAAGGTTACAATGTGCTTTGGTCCCTTCAGATGGACTTACAACTGCCATCAACCTTGATGTTAGAGTTCATTCTCAGGAAAACCTTGAGTAAGCTTGGTTCAAGCAGACAGCAATGTGAAAGAGCAATAGTGGTTGGTACAGGGCAACATGAATGATGCAAGATTAACAGGCTTAGACCCACAGCACCTAGAATAGAGAACAGAGGTACGAAGAGAGACAGACACCAAAGACAGTGATGTGGGACTGCAGTAAATGGATGGGAGCTTCAAGCAACACTTCCTAAAAAATTAAGAATGATTGCTGTAACAACTATGTCAGGAGACTGGCATGGTATTAACATCACTCTAACTCAACTAAACTTTGCCTTGAACTTCTGGGTATGGCTGTTGAAGATCACAATCACCAACACTGTGGTGTTCTGGATTAGAACAACTCTTTGGCTTCTATGTTTCACATTATCTTCTACTAACATCCTTTAAGACATTTTAAGTATCATAAATGTTTGTTACATCATGTTTGGTGATATCGTACTATACTAAGAGCTTTGACAACTGGCAGCTGGGTTTCTGCTGGCTAGCATCTTTGGATGATGCCCAGAGGTAACAACATTTCACCTAGAGTGTTCCTCACGTACACTGCCTTTCAAACTTTTTTTAAGTAGATGAAATTATAGAGGAAACCCATGAAGCTCTGGGGAGCCAAATTTAAAAGCCACTGCTTTAGTATATGCAAAGATGTAATAATACACATAACACAATGCTTAATATTTAGTTTGGAAATTAGTTATTATGAAAAAATTTCATATTTTTTAGACCCACCAGAATACATCCTCAGAAAGGTCCTTGATATATATACTTTTAAAAATTACAATTTTGAAAAGCTGCATACATGAATGTGTTGTGTACATATGAAAGCATATCTTTAAATATCATAAACTACATGAACGACAAAAGGAATATACAAACCTCTGAATAGTTTCTATGTGCTTTATCTAGAACTTTTAAAAGAACTTCTGTTTCATGCAGTTGACCATAGTCTCCTACTTCTCTTCTTACACCTTTAAAAATTTTGGTAAAAGTTCCTTGGCCAAGGCTTTCATGCTTTAACAGAAAAAAATGGAAAGAAAGAATGAATAAAGATGGAGAAAGAAGTGGGAATTAGGAAATATGTGCAATGACAAACAGTCTTAAAAAATCCACTAGTACTTCTTGCATATCCTTACAGAATAATTGTTGAAAGACTGCACTCTGAAGCAGGGCTGCCTGCAATCTATTATTATTAGTTTTGTAACGTTAGTCAGGTTACCTGGCAACTCTCTGCTTCTTGTTACTCACATAAGGATTCGTATCTTTATAATTCTGGATAATTCTATCTATTGTCTCCTTAAGGAACTCAGACATCAGTTGGTTTTTCTCATTCTACTCTCCATGTCCCTTAAGTTCTGTTTCATAACTTCCATTTCTTTCTCCCTCTCTGCTGCCTTTGAATAATTTTCAGATCTAACTTTCAATTCACTAGTTCTCTCTTCAATTATGAGTAATCTGCTTTTTAATTTGTTCATTTTTTAAATGTCAATGAGTATATTTTTCATTTCTATACTTCCCCCCCCAAGTCTTTTTGGGCTGTTTTGATGTCTTGGTTTTTCCCATGTTTTCAACTCCTTTTTTATTTTTAAACATACACACACACACACATATGTATTTTATAATCTCTATCTGAAAAGTCTGTTATATGAAGCTCTTGGAGTATAATTTGATATTTGTCAGTCTTCTGACTCTTGCTTAATCTGGGATTATTTCTCTGTATGTTTTAAAATTTTCAACTAAAAGCTCATGTTTGGAGTCATTTTAACTGTGGGAGCCTTGGGTGGCCTAGATTAAGAGTATATTCTTCCAAAAAGATTTTATATTTGCTCTGCCAACCACCACAGAGTGTTACTAGGGGAATACCACTTGTTATTTTAATTTAATTTATTGGCTTAGGGTTTCTCAAACCATGCAGGTGATATAAAGAAACCCAAACTCAAAAGTTTATAATTACAAATTCTCAGGACAGACTTTTTCATAACTAAGAGCTCAACTAAAACAGACAACACTCTTCTCTTTTTGCTAGCAGGTAAATTTTTCACAATCCATGTATTTTTCACTGAGGATGTATTTACGTGAGGGTCCTGGTAATCCTGATCCCCCAAAACGTTCTGTTGCCAAACATCAGCTCTTATGTACTACTTTGTTTTCAGTACCTTCTTTGAACTTCCCTTACTTTCTTGAGAACTTGAGAATTAAGATACTTTTTTAGAGGAAGACTTTTAATTTTTAATTTATTAAAATTTTTTTAATTCCTGAAAAGAGAATACAATTCCATTCTTAAAATAATTAACTTAAGTTCGGTATCACATTTTCACAAGAAATAAAAATATGTGAATTGCTATACAATTTTTATAACATAGGTTATAATAAAATAGTTCCAAATGTCATATGAATGTAATGTGGGGTAGAAAATGAAGAAAACAGTTGTTTTAAAAAGACAAAAAGACAATAATCAGCATCTAATGACTTACAAATATCAAATCTTCATTTCTGATTTTGTGGAACACCATTTGGTTCACATTATTATGCCTCTGTAATGTTGGTGAGGTTGGTACATCAGAAATACCATTGGTTCTGAAGACTAGAAGGTTTGATTTATCTGTTTAAAAAAAGGACCGAATGAATGAAAAAAAATATATATATATAAAATCAAAACACACTGAGGATATAAATTGCTCCAAAGGGATAAAATAAAATGTGTTCTATATACAAGAAATGCTTAACAGCCTTTTATTCATTTTTTTTCATAGAAAATTATTTTAGTAGTTTATTCATTGAACTTTGATGTACTCTAACCAGTTATTTTATATATTCAAAATTATAATCCCTTCCTTAACTAGTATAATTTTTCAGGAATTTTAATAATAATTTTAATATGCCTGTTACTTCAAAGGATTTCCAACCTTACTATTTTTATTTTAAAAGATAATTTAAAAGAAATTAAAATTCTAAAAGAATCTTAAAGTTTTTACTTAGAATAACATGAGAATTTGGTACTGAGGTCTTTCAGTTCAATAAATAAGTGGCTTATTGATACCATGAAATTATTATTTTTTTAAGTACATTTTAGAATTACAAAACTTTAAGTCACTTCTAGAAAACACAAACCAAACTGAACAATTCTATTAGAGGATGCCTGTACAACATATCAGGAAAAAATTAATTTGTTTTTCGAGCTTCTTCTTTCCTATTTCTTTTGAAATCAACATGCTGAAAATATCTCCCACCATATACACCATCCATGGCCAATATTTTAAAAATAACTAGAAATCTATTTTACCTTTTGGCTTTGGGGGACAGCATTTAGTAAACTGGAAAATTATACTGTCTGAGCGAACAGTTTCCATCTGATAGCAATTCAAAAGATCTTTAAGATTACTGAAGTTCTTCTTTGTACCACTGAGGTTGTATTCTCCATTCTCATTTTTTGTAATCAAACAGTGCTTATATTCAATGACGTTTTCTCTCTATGTAAGTTTAATTATAAAGAGAGGGAAGGAAAAATCACAATGGACATAATAGTGATTACTGTGACAAAAATGATATCACAAAACAACCAAAAGAACACTTAGACATTTGAACCATGAATACCAGCATAAGGTGAGAGAGGTGTTTGCTTCCTCAAAAAGGCATCTAATTACAAGTGCCTAGCCTACAGAAATGGCTTAAGAGTTATTTTATTGAAAGGCAGGGAAGAAAGCAATAATAATAAACAATAATAATACCATCCTTAACAGCTTTCCACCATTTACATAATAAAGTCTAAAACTATTTTAGCATATAAGGCCTTCCATGAGCTGGCTTCTGCCTCCATCCCCAACCTCAACTCCTGCCACTCTCAACATACAACCCATGCTCTAGCTACATTAGGTGACTTAAAAATTTTCAAGCAAATGCCATGCTGTTTCATGCCTTGATAACTGTATGTGCTGTCTCTCTACAGAATGTACATCCTTTCCTTTTGAGCAATGTACTTTTTATTCAATCCTTAAAACTCAGTTCAATTTCCACGTTTTCTGTGAAGTCCTCCCTAACTCTGACCCCATTCCATAAGCAAAGGTGACTACCTATTGTGCCTCTACTGTATTTGTTAATGATGTCTAATATGGCAATTTTAATATTTTTCAGTTTTTCAATGTTTGTCTTATGTGCTCTATTACGAACTTGCTCAACCATCTATTTTTTGAACTGCTTCTTATAAACATATTCAACCAACTTAGAACCATTTTTATAAAATTGACTCATTATCTCCAGTCAGTCTCAAGTGCTTCCTACTCCAAAGGACCTTTCTTAATAATTGTAATCCCTTCTCTTATTGTCAATATTTGCTTACACTGGATATACTGGGTAATAAACAATGCTCGATTTAGTATTTTTTGGTATACTCTATTTTTGTTTTTCCAAAAGATAAATTTCTTGAAGCAGGGTTATAGCATAGACTCCCTGATATTTAGCCCTCATACTGTGCTGGGCAAATACAGTAAATATAAAAAATATATGCATTTTGATTTGATAATTGAATATAATAGACTATCATATATGACAGTAAAGATATTGTGAAATTAGAATAGATTATCAGTATTTTACAACGTTAAACTCATGGAGCAACCTGCTTTATGTATTGTATTTATGGACAATTACTCCACTTTACATATGCTAAATATAAGATGATTGCTTTTTATAAAAATTAAAATAACAACACAATCCTTACATTCTCTAATTTTAAAGAGATAAATTTTGTAAGCAGCTACAAAGTTTCTCAAGATTTATACCATGAAACTGCCTTATAAGTGACAGTATCTTTTTAGATAATTTTGGATAGTAAACAATCTTAGCTGAGATCCAAAATTATCTGTATTAACAGTGAGATTTCCTTGCAGTTTTACATTTAAAACATACATCGTAGATCATTATTCTTAATATTGGAAAACCACTAGTTAAAAGTGCAATAATGTCTCTTTGTTATTACCCTATTTCACTCTAATCCTATAACCATTATCTGTAAAAGGAAAGTTTACTTCTGATTTATTTAGTTCTACATGTTTTGGTAAAGATATGCATTTTTGTGAAAAAAGAGACTTCAAGAGACTCGATGAAAGTTGACACACTGGTAACACCCAAACATCAAAAAAACAAATTCCAAAAGATAGCAAGATATTACAAATAATTTTTAATATAAATCCTAGAAATTATATCTTGTTTATGAAGAATAGCTGAGGTAAATTAAGTTTACTTAATTGCTAGTTATCATATCCAAAGCCATAATTCTGAATATTAAAAAGGAAATATGGTAGATATTACAAAAGGGAAATTATATGCACTAAATAAAGATGTTACCATTAATTAGTGTGACACACTAACCTCAACAGCAAAAGTCAGAAAATATTTATTAAAGTCCTTAGGACTGCATCGAAGTACATAGAGTCCAGTCTGATTACCGGCTTTCTTCAGTTTACTGATGGCAAAATCCATTCTAAAGGTAAAGAAGTAATTTGAATGATAATGTAGCAAGAACCATGACATTATGACCAAAATGTCATCTAAAAATCGAAAGTCAAATCTCCTCTACTTTATATTTTTGTCAATAATCTTACAAGGAAAAATATTAAAGTACCAAGCTATTCTGCAATAAGTTCAAACCGATTCAAGGGGCAATTATATTGCTTTAAAAACAAAAGTTATTATAAGACATACAAAATCACAAAGGACAATTCATTCATATGAATTTTCTGCCTTCTGATTTCAAATTTAGTATTTTAAAAACCATAATCTCGGGCTTCCCTGGTGGTGTAGTGGTTGAGAGTCCGCCTGCCGATGCAGGGGACACAGGTTCGTGCCCTGGTCCGGGAAGATCCCACATGCCGCAGAGCGGCTGGGCCCGTGAGCCATGGCTGCTGAGCCTGCGCGTAAGGAGCCTGTGCTCCACAGTGGGAGAGGCCACAACAGTGACAGGCCCGTGTACCGCAAAAAAAAAACAAAAAAAACCCAAAACAAACAAAAAAAAAAAACAAGAAAAACCCCATAATCTCATAAAACTTCATTTAACAATACAAACAATATGTCATAAGACACTTATGTCTCTTCTACCACAGCAATTGCTAATATAAAAATTTGTGCATCTTTAATATTTAATATAATACCAAAGTATAATAGAAGACCCATGGCAAGCAACAAAGACTACTAATTTTTTAAATTTGCTACATGTTTAACTGAAGCTGCACATCTTGAAAGAAATGTAATCTACATGAAAGCAAGAATTATCTGTTTCACTTATCACTGTATTTCTCATACCTAACCCAGTGCCTGGTGCATATTAGGTACTCAGTAAATGTTCTACAAATAAATGAAAGAATGGATGGATGGATAATGAATGAATGAATGAATGAATGGTAGGAGTTTTTAAAATACTGAATATGTAAATTATAGAATGTTCAAGTAGTGCAACTTTTTTCATATCAACCGTACTTCTTAAACAGACATTAGGTATAGGTCAAATCAGTCTTAAATACCAGTCAGGACATGATTTCTCAAATAGTTAAGGATAGGTTAAGGTAAAAAACGTATGCTCAAAATCCCAGATTGTTTCTTCTGCTCAAGTCCTTCAGACCCAGTGCCAATCATAAAGCACATCCTGGCTGAAAGATAACTAGGACTTGGGGTAAATAGATGTTGTGCATGATAGCTGGTTTTATCCAGTGTTAAAGTAAAGGTTTACAACTGTGTGTATCAACACGGTAGCTAGTAGCCACATGAAGCTATTTACAGTTGACCCTTGAACAACGTGGGTTTGAACTGCGCAGGTCCACTTATTCGCAGATATTTTTCAATAGTAAATACTACAGTACTGCACAGTCTGTGGTTGTTTGAATCCAAGGATGCAGAGGAACCACTGATACAGAGGATGGACTATAAGTTATATGTGAATTAACAACTTGTGTTGTTTAAGGGTCAACTGTAAATGTAAAGTTATTAAAACTAAATTAAATTAAAAATTCAGTTCCTTAGTTGCACTAGCCACATTTTAAATACTAAATAGCCACATGTGGCTAGCAGCAATTATTAAACAGTACGGATATAGAACATTTTCATTTTCATCACTGTGGAACATACTGCACAAAACTAGTCTAGAAATATGGATATCATATACATTTTGTGTTCAAAGCTTTCAGTAGGAGATGGATTATCCAAAAATAATGATGATTATCAAATTTTGCACCGTGGCTCCTCTGCAGTATTTCCAAATTAATGAAACATAAATTGGAGGGTTTAAAAAAAAATTAACACTGAAGAATTAATTAAACACACCTAGGGAACTAAATATCAAACTTATACAGCAAGTTAGTATTATAGAATGGGATACAGATAGTAAGTTATATTCTAAATAATTCTAATTATTATGTAGTCTGATTGGAAATAGGCTTTCATTAAAAGCAAAACAATTTCCGTCAGATTAAGATAATATTTCTTTCCTAAACTTCCTAAACCTAGGTATATCATTCTGTTGTGTAAAATCTTCTATGTAAATACCTCATTTACTTTAAAAAAATTTACTTTTAAAGTCTGTATTACTCACGAAATTGGCCCATGACAGTTGCTTTGTATATTTTCAAGCACCATTGGAGGTGCTACTTCTTTACAAAGATAATGATGTGCATCTGCAGTTAACCTGTAATATCCATCAATTAATGACACGAAAGACAAAGCTTCTCTTAATGACCTAAGTTCAATTTCCTAAGAGGAGAAAAGAAAAAGAAGAAAATTATTTTCACTCCATGTTGTTAGATAATTCTTCTAAATTAGTTTTCTTCTAAATTGCTCAAATGTCTTTTAAGGCTCCCAAATTACCCAATATGAATTACAAATTCTTGTGTCTGATATTTAAGACCCTCTCAAATATAAGTTTATCATGCCTTTCTAGTTATAGTTCACTCTACATCCATAATTTTATTGTATTTTCCAATACACCTATTAGACAAATGTGCTAGTCATCTTAATTATAAATCTATCTAATCTGATATAAAAGTTGGTATTAATTAGAAATACTGAAAAAAGTTGAAGGAATGATCAACTCCCAGAAAAACAAAAAGTTGTATGTACAAGAATGGAAATGTGATCACGGTATAATGCTTGGCTCAGCAATATTTAGTCACAATGAGAACACAGAGTATGGACTTATATCAAAAGTTATAATAAGGAGAGAACTGTGTGAGGTATCTGACTGTAAAATGTATCTAGCTAACACAAGTAGGCCATAAAAATAGGTACTGTAAAAGATACCATAAACAATGTAAAAGACTTGGCAAACTGCAAACCTGTACAACAAAGGATTAATACCTAAGAAAAGGAAGGCATGTTGACGAAAATGAGTTGCAAGTTTTATAATTTTGGTCATATAACCCTGAAATGGCCTGGTAGGTAAGTCATATAGATACTTAAGCTAAATAAACAAATAACATTAATATGACGTTTAAGCTCCAAGTACAAGAAATATCTGAGTTAAAAAGAAAACAGAGCCAGAAAAATAAGCAATTTTTTTTTTTTTTTTTTTTTTCCTTTTTGCGGCATGCGGGCCTCTCACTGTTGTGGCCTCCCCCGTCGCGGAGCACAGGCTCCGGACGCGCAGGCTCCGGACGCGCAGGCTCAGCGGCCATGGCTCACGGGCCCAGCCGCTCCGCGGCATATGGGATCCTCCCAGACCGGGGCACGAACCCGTATCCCCTGCATCGGCAGGCGGACTCTCAACCACTTGCGCCACCAGGGAGGCCCAAAATAAGCAATTTAAGAGCAGAGTATAAAGGAATTCATTTCTTCCCTTTCAATTAAAGTAAGTGGGATGTCTGAAGCTATTTTGTTTTATTTTATTATTATTTTTTTTGGCCACACCATGCAGCATTGGGGATCTTAGTTCCCCAACCAGGGATTGAACCCATGTCCCCTGCAGTGGAAGCACAGAGTCCTAACCACTGGACTGCCAGGGAATTCCCTCTGAAGCTATTTTAAAAAAGGGAAGGGGTTAATCTTTTAGAATCAAACATGTCTCACAGTTTGGGTAGGGATCACTTGGGATTGGTTTACATTTTGTTATATAAAGAGGTGGTATGACTAGAATTACGTACATCTCTATTGGTAAAAAAGATTATACAGTTGTTCCTCCATCCCTCCGTATCTCTCTCTCCCTCCACAGATACCAAAATCCGTGGATCCTTAAGTCTCTTATATAAAATGACATATTATCTGCATAAAACCTACCTACATCCTCCCATATACTTTAAATCATCTCTAGATTACTTATAATACCTAATATAATGTAAATGCTATATGAATAGTTGTAAGTACAATGTAAATGCTATGTAAATAGTTGCCTGCACGTAGTAAATTCAAGTTTTGCTTTTTGGAACTTTCTAGAATTTTTTTTCCTGAATATTTTCAATCTGCAGTTGGTTGAATCTGTGGATATGGGACCCACAGATACAGAGGGTCGACTGTAGTGAGGAATGAGCATTACAACAGGGAACTAGCACAACTGGGGCTGGGGGTGGGGAAGGAGAGGGCAGGAGGTAACTGGTGCTTTTGCAAATTATGAAAATGACTGAAAAATACATTAACGTACAAGACACTCTACAGGAAGATAGTGTTGGTAGTGATACAAAAAGCTAGATGTAATCAAAAAGCTTACTAAATTGTTGTTTATGTTTACAGCTCTATTTAAAACTATAATCAACATCCCTATAAGAAAGTAACTTTGGTATTAAGATTCTGAAATACTTATTTCTGACAACTGTAAAACATAACCATTATTTAATGATAAAGCAAACTTACTAGACTTTTACCATCTTGCTTATGAATAGTTACAATTCTGCTTTCATTTGAGCCTTCTTGGTTTGCTTGTTTAATACTGACATCAATAATATCAGGAAAATCACAATATAACTGTAAATCCTGTAATTAAGAGCAGTTGATATTAAAAACAGGTAGAATTTATGGAGCCATTTTAAAACAAGACTCTTATGAAGGAGATTTCATTCCAAATTCTTTTTTAAAAGTATTGATACCAATAGATAAGCATTAAATGGGATTCTCTCCCCCAATAATGTAACCCTAAAACTAAACTGTATCTTGCTTTCACTTAAAAATGAGAGCATTAAAGGGTGCCAGGAATCTAAAGTGTGGTATAGTACCCTTCAATCCAATCAACATTAATAGAAACCAATGCCAGAAAATTGAAAGTTTACCAAACAATGAAGATTAAAAAAATATATATCAGATAATATCCTAAGAACCACATAGATATGAACAAACTTAAAATTTGTAATGCAAACAAAAACTAAATTATTTAACAAGTATACATCATAAAATCAATGAAAATTAATCTTTTCAAATTAAATTTCATGATTGTGCTTCATATTATCAATAGTAAAAGGAAAAAAGGAAGCAAAACTACCTTAAACATCACTCTTAGAATTCAAGAGTGAAACTACAAGAACACCATTACTAATTATTTAGTCATAAAAAATTAAATAAAATGCCATTTAAGAACAATGAGAAAAGAACTATAGGTAAGACCTTGTTGGCATCACGTTATTAAAAACTTCCATTTGTATCAATGGGAGAAGAGAAGTGCAAGACTACGTTTCAAATGACTAAAAGTACTTTGCTTTTACTGCCATTCTACTTAAATTAACAAAGAATGAGAACATATCATTGAAGATTACCTGTTCTGTCAGTGTCTCACTTTCTTTATGTTTCCCTCTTGACCACTGAATTCCACCGTTTCCAGTTATTATAATGGTTGCAAAAATCTCCTCACCTGAAGGACCTCTTCCAGGTTCTTTTACTTCAAACTGCTCTGTGTAGAAGGCAGACTGAAGAGTTTCCAGATTTATAAGATACTTAAGTTTCAAGTTTCTGGCAGTGGCTTTGCAATGGCTGAATTGCTCAATAAATCTGCGAAATCTGTACCTTATTCGCTTCCTTGTCAAAATATGATAGTCTTGGATCTTTGCTCGAACACATTTTGGTAAAAATGTCTTGTAGCTAGGGGTAAAGAGCATACACAAGGGCAGAACAAATTGGAACAAAACAAAATTAAAAGAGAAGTCACCACCTTTCTCCATAATAAGTAAACAGCACAGTAGTCAAATGGAAAAAAGTGACACAGCCACCATCCATATAGTATAAAACCTTAAGGTTTTGTTTGATGATGTGAAATGCATTTACAAATTCTGAGTCACCATAAATTTTTAGAGCAAGAAATGTTAATTTTCTTCCCTAATGAAATGAAGACATAGTCTAGTTAACACTGGAGTCTAAAAATTTATTTTCTCTGATTATCTTATATACCATTTTTTGGCTGTACTCTAAAATGTATCTGAATTCTGGAAACTGTTACATTTTGTTAGATGCTACTGATATTCATTAGGTAAACACACTTCTTTTGTAGGCATTATTTTTCTCAGGCAAGCTTCAATAACTCCTAATAATTCCTTTGCAATCAAAACATTCCATTTGGAAATGTTCTGAATCTTTTGTACTTCCATCTCTATGTAAAATATCCTAAGGAAGGTAGATAACTTATTTCTCTCCTGCTCAAATGTCTCACAAATGAAAAACATTTTATTTCTGAAGGTACAACTATATTAAATTTCCATGCCTTCACATAAGCTAATCCTTCTTCCCATCACCCATCTCTTATCTGGTTAGCTCTTACTCATTCTACAAGTCTCAGCCCAAGCATCATCAAATCCAGGAAACCTTTCTGGACCTCTATAACCACATTAGATGCTACTCCCTTTGTATGACAGCATTCTGTGCACCATTCCATAATATCACTTACCACATTCTACCGTACCTGAGTGATGGAGCTGACTAATGTCTAGACATTATTGTTACATTTTAAGGATTATTTGTTAAACAGCACTGATTATTAAACAGTGATCATTAAAATTTAATTTAAATAAACTTACAAATTAAGTATATTTAAAATATAGGTAATGATTACTCAAAAGGCATCACTTCCTAATTATTTTACATTTTTAATTTTATTTTACATTTTGCTACTATCTATGCTTTTGAGGTTATAAATGTCTATCATATCCAAGTGGTGGAAAACGTTTGCTATACCTCATGTCTTTTCAACTCTTCATTAAGCGATGTCAGGTTGATACTCTGAAACTGGCCACAGAGAGGGTTTTTAAACCATGGATATCAGCAAAAATTACAAACAAATCAGACTTTTTAAGAACTGGTTGTTAAACATTTACCAGCATACCACTGCTTACTTACTCCCTTTCCCTCTCTACCCTAATCCCCTTAAGGAACTCTCAGTTTTGTACTCAAGTAGCCAAAGCTGCTGGAGAAAGTCATTTGACAAGGTAGATAGGTTGCATCATAAATTCTTTTTTTTTTTTTTTTTTTTTTTTTTTTTTTTTTTTGCTGTACGCGGGCCTCTCACTGCTGTGGCCTCTCCCGTTGCGGAGCACAGGCTCCGGACACACAGGCCCCGCGGCCATGGCTCGCGGGCCCAGCCGCTCCGCGGCATGTGGGATCCTCCGGGATCGGGGCACGAACTCGTGTCCCCTGCATCGGCAGGCGGACTCTCAACCACTGCGCCACCAGGGAGGCCCTGCATCATAAATTCTTGATCACCAATTTCAAATAGGCTTTTATCACTGCCATCACTTTTATGACATTTCTCTGTTCAATTAATTTTCCCAAGTCCCACAAATATGTCAAACCCTCTCCAATATCCTCAAACCTCCTACCTTTCTTTTGCCTTAAACCTCAGCTACATTTCTCTTCACTTTCGGCAAATGACTTCACCTCTTTCTTAGGGGGAAAAAATAAAAAAAGCTTCTCTAAGTAGAGCTCCCTCAATATCTTGCTAGCAAACTTTCATACATCTGCACTCATTCTCTCCTCCTTCCCACCTGTTACAATAAATAAGGTATAAATCTGTTAAAGCCATTCCTTTGACATGTACTTACTTACCTATACCCCCTCTTTTCCTCTAATATATATCCACCCTCTGGGGAATTTTACCCTATCTATTATTTCTCTTCTATCCACAAGTTTTAAAAATACTAATGTTCTTCCTATCTTAAATGTAAAATTTTCTTATCCCTCATCTTCCTCCAGCTACAGCCTAGCTGGCTTCTTTTTGAAGTTTACATAGCCATTTCTATTCTCCTTCCTTCCATTTACTCCTTAACTCACCCCAATCTGGCTTCTGTTCCATCATTCCGTAGAAACTTCTCTTGCTAAAATCAAGAAAAACTTCCATGTTGCTAAAACCAAATTCCTTGTTCATTTTACTTGTCATTTTTCAGCAGCATCCAACACTGTTGATCATGCTCTCCTTGAAACTGTCTCCCTTTAGCTTTCCTGATTTTCTTCCCATCTCTTTGGCTACTCGTCAATCTTCTTTACAGGTTCAATCCCCTTAAGCTAGTGATAATTGTTGGAGTTCCTCAAGACTTAATTATGGGCCCTCTTCTCTTCTTATGTATACTTTCTTTCGCACTAGATACTCTACATGCAAATGACTGATATCTCTAGCTGTAGCCCAGATCTCTAAGCTCCAGACCCATATCTTCCACAGTCAAGTCAATTTACCCTTATAATATGGATGTCTCAAAAGTGCCTCAAACAATGTGTCAAACCAAACTCATGAGTCCCCCTAACGTCCTGCCCTGAAAGATCCTCTTACAGCATTCCCTATCTGAGTACACAGCACTACAGTTCCCCTATTTCCACAAGCCCCGGAAACTCAGGAATCACCCTCATACCACCTCTCTATCAACCCCCATTATTCATTCAATCCATCACCATTTTCCTTTGATTTTACCTTCTAAATATTTCTCTAATTTGCCCATTTTTCTCATTATTAACCCAATCAACTGCATCTCCTGGAGGAACTACTGCAATGGCCTTACTCTCTGGTTGACCCACATTTCCATTTTCTCTTCCAACTCTCTGATTTGTTTTCTACACTGGTGTGGAGTCATGGGGATATTTTAAAAACACAAATCTAATCTTTTTACCCTTGCTTAATACTCTTACATCGTTTCTTAGTGTTCTTACCCTTATCAACATGTCACTAAGGTTCTACATAGTCTGGTCCCTGCCTCATCACCTACTAACTCTTTGAGCTCTAGTCATACTGACTCTCTTCATTCTTCCTATGGTCCCTTCTGCTACAAGGCCTCTTCCATGAGCCTCTACTCCCCACCTCCATCACTTACCTCTCTCCACCCACTAAATTCTACTCATTTTTCAGATATCAAAAGTCACACTCCTTTCTTTTTCATGGCAATTATATATTTGTAGATAAACAGATATATAAAATTTAATGAAAGTCTGGATAGCATATAGGAGAGCCTCAGTAAGTGTAGGGAAAAAAAACTGAAAAGGCTTAAAAATACAATCAGAATACAAATGATTCCTACTTTATCTACTTCTGTCAAAAACTTTAGTTATACTAAGAGCCTTAATAAATTTGGATTACAATTTACATAAACACCAATGGCTACTTGATTTAACAAGGCTTTGAAAGCTTATCTGGAGATAAAAAGAAGAGTTTAAGATAACAAACTACAAGTCTTTCCACTTTGATCCCTGGAATAAAGGACCAGACATACATCCTTTGCTAACACCACAGTAATGTATGATTTCTTAAATATAGTGAATCCACTTTGATGTCATGCTATCCGAACAAGACTTGTTAGAAACACTAAAATTTTTCAAGAGACACAGTTGTTAACTCTTGAAGCATAAAAACATTTTTCCTGATGTTTTTCTTATATTGAATTTTTAAAGTAGCCTAAAATTCAGGCTCTAAAAGTTCTGAAATTAAGCCTTGCCTTATTATACTATTTTTGTACCATAAAATGAAACCTGCATCTTATTATTACAATTGGAGTAGGCCACTGGAAACTCTAATATTTGCTTAGTTGTCTAGAAAGGGAGTCTAGTGATATGAGGTATATAATATACCTCAGTTGCTATGTAAGTGGCCTTGGCCTTGGCCTAGTGTTCGCAAATTCAGCAGGGTCTCCTTTAAACTCTTCCCATTTTCCAGCTCTCTTCTTCCCACCCTTTAGCAAACTTAGTATTTTAAAGAGCAAATGGAGAATGAAAACAGAAAAATCTTATTTGTTTCCTTTATTTTCTGTACTCCAATACCTAAGCCACATGTCCAATTAGGAACTGGCATACAAAAGAGTAAGTATCTTATACATACACATGCACAAAGAGATGTACAAAAACATATTGATATATACAGGTACATATGTACACACAGAGGCATGTGCTCACAGACACAGATGCACCTAACACACAGAGATGTATCTTACATGTATATATTTTTAAGTCTGGGAAAGAATATGTTTTTAGTTATACTAGTCAGAGATCCATACTCTACTGGATATTTCTAGGAACAAAGAACCTTATTTCATTCTGCCAAGAACTAATCATTCATCTGTTCTTCCATTATTCCTGAAAATTTTAAAAATGAGTAGAGTTCCTTGATTGTTTCTCAGAAATGAGCTGGAAGTGAAAATTTGGAAAACATCAGTGAGTTAAATTACATTAAGAAGTCAAACAAATCAGGCATGTTTTTCCTTCAGTAGAGGCATAATTTATTTATCTAATATTAAAATATCATGGTACCAAAGACAAAGGAAAATACAGATAAATTAGATTACTTCAAAATTTAAACTCTTGTGCTGCAAATAATCCTTTCAAGAAAGTGAAAAGAATCCACAGGATGGGAAAAATATTTGCAAATCATAAATAGGAGAACCTACGTCTGGAGACCTGTATTCATAATATATATAGAACCTTTACAACTCAATAAAAAATATTGAATTGTACAATTAAAATGACTGAACTTTATGACATGTAAATTATACCTGAATAAAACTGTTTTAAAATATCATGAAATCTTATCAATATAATGAATATAATGAATATCTTCACAGTTTTAAAAGTAAAATAAAGGAAAAATGATGCAGAATTCTGCAGATGCCTTTATATCCTGGTAAAGATAATCAGAGAAATACAATTTTTAAACATTCACTTGTTTTAGGACACTAGACTTTGGACAATATTATGGTCTCCAAAGCATAAGTGTTCTATCATAGCTTAAGCCTAGAGATGGCTTCATATTTAAAAACTCATTTTCAGTGGCTCAAAGCTTCTCTGTTCTTCAACTGTGTTCCTTTCAATTCCTTCAGTTTCCATTAACGACACCTAAGATACTTCTTCCCTCACTCCATTCTACTATGGTCTTGCTATAGCAGGTATTCAATAAAAAGTTGTTAAATGAATGAATGAATGAACAAATGAATAAGTTACTATCCTAAGAGGTGTTTGTATTTTAATAAAGATCAAGGCATTAGTGGAAAACAGAAATGTTTTCATTTTTCCTTTAGATGTTGGAATCTTCAAGACACCTCAGTGAGTTCCTGAAATCATACACTATGGCCTGCACCCTTAGGTTAAGGACTACCAGACATCTGAAAATAAAACAAGAATACCTAAAACCAAAGAGGGAAACACAGAAACTGATAACCTGTTAATTGGGTATTTAACTGTTTTGAGGGCACTCAGCAAAGGAGGGAATGAAGCCAGTTATTGAGAAAAGGATTTCTAGGAATAAAAGGAATTTTAACCAGATCATGACATCCTCAAACTTCTAATCAGGTAAGCATGTAATATGTAAAACAAATGTTTAGTCTTCAAACTTCAAAAAACAATCAAAGCATTCTTATAATAGTCATATATACCTTTAAAAACAGTAGAAGTTTTATAGCCATTAAAGCTGGGCTGTAGGAGTAGTTTCAAAAAATCATATAGGCTTGACTGTCAGAATTCAATTTGCAGAAGAATAATTTGGAGAATGTGGATCACTTGTACAAGAATCTGCTGGATCTGTTATAAGATGAATAAGGTCTGAGGAGCTAATGTAAAACATGGTGACTATAGCTGATAATACTGTAGTCTATTATTGAAATTTGCTAAGACAGTAGAACTTAAATGTTCTCACCAAAAAGAAAAAAAAAAGATAAATATGTGAGGTGATGGATGTGTTAATCAACTAGATAGAGGGAATCGTTTTACAATGCATATGTATATATACCATGATGTACACTTTAAATATCTTACAATTTTATATGTCAAATACACCTCAATAAAGCTGAAATTTAAAAAAATCTCCTACAACACTTGTAAAAATTCATATTTGTAGGCATCACCTCAGATTTACTAATTCCAACTTCTTGGGTTAGAGCCCAAGAATCTTCTGTTTTAACAGGCACCTCAGGTGATACTAATTCAAGTAAAATATGGACCACTACTTGAGAAATACTGACTCAATTATTTATACAGACAATTTGTGCTTACCAGAAATTATGCCTCCAGGTGTTCTTTTCATTCCTTTGAACTTACCTAGTCTTTTCAGAATGAATGAACTAAATAATAAATAGGTTTTGAACACCTATTAAAACCAAGCAGAACCGTGTGGGCTCCCACCCAAGTACAAAGGCCCCTCTTGTACATAAAAAAGCTGAAGTCTCCCAGGACTCCCTCAGTCACAAAGAGCAGGCCCAAGAAATTAATAATTAGGACAATAGAGTCACAGAATCTTTCAGTGTCTGATGTACATTCCTGAGTTGTACAGATACTATAACTGCCACCAGAGGGGAAGAGCTAACTGCATGATGACCAGACTGTGACCATGACATAAGCTGCTCCATCTTGAGAAGTACTGAATCTATGGCTAGCACAATTCCAAGTACAAGCCTCAAGAGAATGGGAATAACACTATTGCTCTTAATAATCTGTATTGGGCTTCCCTGGTGGCGCAGTGGTTGAGAGTCCACCTGCCAATGCAGGGGACACGGGTTTGTGCCCCGGTCCGGGAAGATCCCACATGCCGCGGAGCGGCTGGGCCCATGAGCCATGGCCGCTGAGCCTGCGCGTCCAGAGCCTGTGCTCTGCAACAGGAAAGGCCACAGCAGTGAGAGGCCCGCATACTGGGAAAAAAAAAAATCTGTATCTTTGTAGGCTTCAAAATAATTGTACCTTGCTCTACCCATATATGTAAGTGGGCAACTAAAATTGCCGGCAAAGAGATGCTACAGACCCATGTTGACATCTTCTACTCTAAGAATACAGCACACCCTATGTCAGCATGAAGAAGTTACAGAAGACAGACCTTCACCCATAATCCCATAGAAATGGAATGATGTCTGACAGCGGGAATTTGTAGGCAGCTCTTTGCAGGAAGCAACCCTTTGCAGGAAGCAGCTCTCTGCAGGGGACCCCTTTTGTCTTGTCACTTTAGCAAAGCTATATTTTAACTAGCCTCCAGCCCAAGCATATCCTTCAAATCTTTTGATCACCCAACGCCTCGCCTAACCTGTTGATACTTTTCTTAGACTTAAGAGGAAGAAATGAGTAAGTAATTAAGAGATGATAAGCTCTTTTCCCCAGCTTCCCCTTCAGTAATCTCATGAGCAAACTGTGTGAACAAGATAGCATCTAAAGAAAGATCACTAGGAGTCGACAAACTCACAAGCAGTGGGAGATGGTGAAGAATGTGACCCCTGCCTCAATGACAGACTGAGATTACTTCCCCTTTCTCCCTTTAAAAACTTTCATGGCTGAGCAGAATATTTGGAGGTGGTTGTGGGACACAAGTCTGCATTCTTCCCAGGTTGCTGGCCTCCAGAATAAAGCAATCTTTCCATTCCTACAAGCACTCGTCTCTCAAGTATTGGCTTTCAAGCAGTGAGCAGCCGAACCCGAGTTCAGTTAACACTATGATATTTTCTGTAGTACTCCAACTCTTTCAGTAATTTCTTTTAATTATACAATAAATTAGTACTCAGAATGTAATGTACTACAGTTAGCATTGCTGTATGGTATTATTTGAAAGCTGTTAAGAAGGTAGATCCTAAGAGTTCTCATCAAAAGGAAAAGATTTTTTTCTTTCTCTTTTTTTTCGATCTATATGAGATGATGGATGTTAACCAAATCTAATGTGATAATAATTTCATTATTATGTAAGTCAATTTGCTGTACATCTTACATTGTTACAATGCTATATGTCAACTATATTTCAATAAAACAGGAAAAAGAAAAAGGAAAAAATGATTTCTTTTATCTCACAAAGTACATGTTACATAAGGAAGAAAAATTACTCATATAATATTTAATTATTATAAAATCAAAAAATAAAATACCTAGGAGTAAAGTTACCTAAGGAGGTAAAAGACTTGTATTCAGAAAACTATAAAACACTGATGAGAGAAAATGAAGATGACACAGACAGATGAAAAGATATACCATGTTCTTGGATTCGAAGAATTAATACTGTTAAAATGACTATACTACCCAAGGCAATCTACAGATTCAATGCAATCCCTATCAAAATACCAATGGCATTTTTCACAGAACTAGAATAAATAATTTTAAAATTTGTATAGAGACACAAAAGACCCCAAATCCCCAAAACATTCTTTAGAAAGAAAAACAGAGCTGGAGGAATCACTCTACCTGACTTCAGACTATCCTACAAAGCTACAGTCATCAAAACAGTATAGCACTGGTACAAAAACAGACACACAGATCAATGGAATAGTATAGAGAGCCCAGAAATAAACCCACACACTTATGGTCAATTATTCTATGACAAAGGAGGCAAAACTATACAATGGAGAAAAGACAGTTCTAAGCGGTGCTGGAGAAACTGGACAGCTAGATGTAAAAGAATGAAATTAGAATATTCTCTAACACCACACACAAAAATAAACTTAAAATGGATTAAAGGTCTAAATGTAAGACCGTATACTATAAAATTCCTAGAGGAAAACGTAGGCAGAACAGTCTCTGACATAAATTGCAGCAATATTTTTTTGGATCTGTCTCCTAAAGCAAAGGAAATAAAAGCAAAAATAAACAAATGGGACCTAATGAAACTTAAAAGCTTTTGCACAGCACAGGAAACCATCAACAAAGTGAAAAGACAACCTACTGAATGGGAGAAAATATTTGCAAATGATATGACTGATGAAAGACTAACATCCAACATATATAAACAGCTCACACAACTCAACATCAAAAAATAAACAACCCAATTAAAAAATGGGCAAAAGAACTGAATAGACATATTTCCAAAGAGGAAATGCAGATGGCCATCAGGCACATGAAAAGATGCTCAGTATCACAAATCATCAGGGAAATGCAAATCGAAGCCACAATGAGATATCACTTCACACCCATCAGAATGGCTATCATCAAAAAAAAATGCGTAACAAATGTTGGCAAGGGAGGAATGTAAATTGGTGCTGCCACTGTGGAAAACAGTATGGAGGCTTCTCAAAAAATTACAATTAAAACTACCATATGATCTAGCAATTCCACTCCTGGGTATACAGCCCAAAGAAACAAAAACACTAATTCAAAAAGATACATGCACCCCAATGTTCACAGCAGCATTATTTACAATTGCCAAGGTATGGAAGCAACGTAAGTGTCCATTAACAGGTCAATGAATAAAGAAGATGTGGTAGTATACATACGTACATACATACATACATACACACAATGGAAAACTACTTAGCCATGAAAAAGAATGAAATTTTGCCATTTACAGCAACACGGACAGACTTGGAGGGCATTATGCTAAGTGAAATAAGTCAGACGGAGAAAGACAAATACTGTATGGTTTCACTTATATGTGGAATCTAAAAAATACAACAAACTAGTGAATGAAACAAAAAAGAAGCACCTCACAGATATGGAGAAGAAACTAGTGGTTACCAGTTGGGAGAGGGAAAGGAGGAGAGGATACTATAGGGGTAGAGGGAAAAAAATGATTATGGGATTATATGAAATCATGTGTTTGGAACTTTTGAAAATTGTAAAGCACTATAGAATTTAAAGAATCATTCAATAAAAACAAAAACAACCCACACCAAAAAAAAAGTATGGGCAAACACAGAAAACACAAATAACTTATACAAAAACTGTAACTGTTCATATTTATGAATATGGATTTACATAAGGAGATTACCTGACAGAGCTATAGATGTCCAGGGGGGTCTGATCCTTTTCTTTGGCTATTCTCATCATATCTAACACCGCCATCCCAAGACATTCTTCCTGTGTTTCATGAGTAACAGGTACTTTTATCCATCCATGCAAAAAATCATGCCTCCACTAAAGTAAAAAGAAAAGAAATTTAGAGGAAAATATCTCATTAGTTTCACTATCACATTTTAATCTACTGTTGTATTTTAACCTATAACGTAATTTCCAGAATATATGCATTTAAAAAGAACAAAAACTCCTCCCTTGATTTTGAAACATTTTGCCATAAAATTTTAGAAGTTCTTTTGCAAATTGAAACTGATTTAAATTGGGTTCCCAATTATAGAATATATATATGACATCAATCTATTCACTGCTTTTATCTTTAATTATAACTTCTACATCAAAATTACCTAAATTAAAATAGATATTAATTAAATATATACTGAGTTCCAAATATGCTCAAAGCATTATACTAAGGACTGTTTTGGCCTTAGTAACATGTGGCCTCAGCCTCCAAGGAGACTAAAATGTAGCAGGGACGTGAAACAAGTAAACAAAAAATTATAATGACAGACACTGTATAGTAAGTACCACACAACAGATACTTTAAGAACATAAAAGAAATTGAGATTATATCCAGTAGGAGTAATTAGGGAAGGTTTCACAGAAAATTTTAAATTTCATGTATTCTTTGAAATGAAGAAATTTTTGATGAACACAAAAGAGGATGAGGAAATAGAAGAAATGACACAAAAAGAAAGCACAAGGCATGTTCAGAGATGTGAAGTAGTTTGGTTGGGGCACACAACTGTAAGGGAACAGAGTGAATTAAAACCTGGAAAAGTAAGTTGGGGTCAGACTACAGCTACCCTTCAATGACTTGATCCTAGAAGCAACACAGAACCATTTTCTTAAAAGCATCCGTTTCTTTTTTTTTTTTTTTTAAATATATTTATTTATTTATTTTTGGCTGTGTTGGGTCTTTGTTGCTGCACGCGGGGGCTACTCTTCGTTGCAGTGTGCAGGCTTCTCGTTGCGGTGGCTTCTCTTGTTGCGGAGCATGGGCTCTAGGCGTGCGGGCTTCAGTAGTTGTGGCTTGCGGGCTCAGTAGTTGTGGCTCACGGGCTCAGTAGTTGTGGCTCGTGGGCTCTAGAGCGCAGGCTCAGTAGTTGTGGCGCATGGACTTAGCTGCTCCACGGCATGTGGGATCTTCCCAGACCAGGGCTCAAACCCATGTCCCTTGCATTGGCAGGCAAATTCTTAACCACTGTGCAACCAGGGAATTCCCAAAGCATCAGTTTCTAAAGCATCTTTTTTTAAAGCATCAAGCCTGTTTCATTGGTAGAAGTAGCAATGACAGAAGTGCTTTAAGAAACTAAAGTATTCAATGAGACTCTTTAAGAGGCTGCAGTAATGGTTCAGATATGAGATAGTAAGGATCTGATGTAGAGAACAGAAGACAATAAAAGAGTCTGAAAAATCTGCCAACTTCATAATTATATATAAAGAATGAAGAAAAGAGAAAAAGAGAAGTTCCAAGATTTTGATCTGGATGATTTAAGGACATGGATAAAATCATACTGGACATGTAATGGGGAGAAAGAAAGGGATAGAAGGTTAAAAGCACCAATATTCTAAAAATAATAGCAATTTTCTTTATAAGAAAGGTAAAAGCCATAATATTGGCTGAAATACCAACCAAGGTTTAAACTAAATAAGAGAAATAAAGGATCTTCTATATTTTATATAGGTATCTCCCTTCTTTGCTATGAAAACATCTCATGAAATTAAAGTTTTACATGAATTAAAAAAAATTTTTACTAAAAAATATGCATTTAAAAGTATATTTGTTTAATATAGTATGATATCACTTATAGGTGGCATCTAAAAAACAGGGTACAAATGAATTTATCTACAAAAACAGAAATAGAGTTACACACGTAGAAAACAAACTTACGGTTACCAGGGGCTAAGCGGGAGAGGGATAATATGGGAGACTGGGATTGACATATACACACTACTATATATAAAATAGATAACTAATAAGGACCTACTGTATAGCACAGGGAACTCTACTTAATACTCTGTAATGGCCTATATGGGAGAATAATCCAAAAAGACGGGCTATATGTATATGTATAACTGATTCACTTTGCTGTACCTGAAACTAACACAACATTGTAAATCAACTATACTCCAATAAAAAAAATTTTTTTAATATATTTATCTTTCTATTAACAAATTAGAAACATTTTTGTATAAGAAAATATATTACTTAAAAGACACAAACAATGAAATAACCAGTGTTAACCAAATCAAAGGCCTAAATGTCTGTAATACAAAATTAATTCATAAAAGGAGTTAGATTTCTTTTTGCTCAATTTCAAATATTTATTTCACCACATATTTGAAAATATGCAAGTAAGTCATTCTGATTAAGAAAGAGCTACAGATTAGCGATGACTAGGTAGATTATTTTTAATAGCTTGCTTTTGTTTCATATACTATGTAGGACCAGAGGATAATAAATTCTGTTTATGAGGATATTCTGTGGTACTCATGACCCAAAGATAAAATTAGTGAGAGCAGTGCTAACAACATAATCAACCAAATATCCATTAGAGAAA
Organism: Mesoplodon densirostris; assembly: GCF_025265405.1. Classification (NCBI taxonomy): domain Eukaryota; kingdom Metazoa; phylum Chordata; class Mammalia; order Artiodactyla; family Ziphiidae; genus Mesoplodon; species Mesoplodon densirostris. The sequence continues at coordinate 71,333,884 of NC_082666.1, forward strand.
AGTTACAAATGAAATACAGTCCCAAATGCCAAAGCATATTATTTTAAACCAGCCTTCCTACTTCCTGAAGTATGTATCAATAAAAATTTTCTTTAATTAAAACTACAGAAAAGTAGTTTTTCATCTGGGTAGCCGAAAACAACATTTGAACCAAGAAATTTTATCTGCATTCAGCCAGAAAAATAAGAAAACAGTTACAGTCACAGAATCAAAGATGAACCAAGAAAGAACATAAAGTAAATATCCACTTTTTGGCTGAACATACAGGAATTAATTAAAGGTTACTCACATGGCAACAGTGTATTTATTGGCTGAGTAGAAAAATTTGATGATATAAGGACAATCTTCAGTAGAAAAATGAATTTAAAAGGGCCATCTCGGGATTCCCTGGTGGCTCAGTGGTTAACAATACGCCTGCCAATGCAGGGGACGGGTTCGAGCCCTGGTCCAGGAATATCCCACATGCCGTGGAGCAACTAAGCCCGTGAGCCACAACTACTGAAGCCCGCACGCTTAGAGCCCATGCTCCACAACAAGAGAAGCCACTGCAATGAGAAGCTCGTGCACTGCAATGAGGAGTAGCCCCCGCTCACCACAACTAGAGGAAGCCCACGTGCAGCAATGAAGACCCAACACAGCCAAAAAGAGCCATCTCACTTTTGGCTTTTATTTGCTTACTGCTTCCAAATCTATCTTTCTACAATACTGTCTTTTATACTGTGCTTTAAAAACTTTAGTGGCTGAACTATTTTTTCAGTTATTTTATAATGTCAACGTTTTCTTACAATCTGGTGACATCACTGATCAAATCTGCTATATTTAGTCTATAATATGCATAAAGTCTAACCTGATATCATACAATCTGAGAATAAGTTAATTATTACCTTATTTATTTTCTAGGCATGGATTTAGAGAAACAGAAACATTAAGTAATAGAAAATTGCATGTGGTAGTGTCTAGACACAATTTTGGATTCTACTGTGAAATTATTTTGCCATCCTAAATAAGAAAATCCCTCCTAGGAAGACAAAACTGGAAATCACCCATAATTTTTCTAGATCAGAAGTATGAGATGTCATAGTACTAATATTAGGGTACTAATAAAGTAGATCAATGAATAGTTTAGGAAAACTTGCCTTATTAATGGAACTTAACTAGCATTCCATCAAAATAAACCAGATCTGCAGAATAGATGAAATAATATAATTCTAAAAGCAGTATAAGGTCATAACTTCATAGTACACTATTCTCAGAGGCCTGTCTCTTTTCTTTTTTTTTTTTTTTATGCGGTACGCAGGCCTCTCACCGCCGTGGCCTCTCCCATTGCAGAGCACAGGCTCCGGACGCACAGGCTCAGCGGCCATGGCTCACGGGCCCAGCCACTCCACGGCATGCGGGATCCTCCTGGACCAGGGCATGAACCCGTGTCCCCTGCATTGGCAGGCGGACTCCCAACCACTGCACCACCAGGGAAGCCCTCTCTCTTTTCTTAATGACTACTGAAACAAAGGAAGCTGTAAAAAGTTGGTTTTCAAATGGTTTTTGACAAGAGCAACAAGACCATTCAACAGAGAAAGGATAGTCTTTTCAACAAATGGTGCTGAAAAAACTGGATATCCACATGCAAAACAATGAAGATGGAGCCTTACCTTACACCATACAAAAATTACCTCAAAACATAAAATTGTCATTATATGCAGATGACATGACACTAGATGCAGAAAACCCTAAAGACTCCACACAAAAACTACTAGAACTGATAAAATGAATTCAGCAAGGTAGCAGAATAAAAGATTAACATACAGAACGGTTGCATTTCTTTACCCTAAAAATGAAATATCAGAAAAGGAACATTAAAGAACAATCCCTTTTAAAACCACATCCAAAAAATAAAATAATTAGGAATAAAGCTGATCAAGGAGGTGAAAGACATATGCTGAAAACTATAAAACATTAATAAAGGAAACTGAAGATGATTCGAAGAAATACAAAGATATCCCATGCTCTTGGATTGGAAGAATTAATATTATTAAAATGGCCATACTACCCAAAGAAATCTACAGATTTAATGCAATCCCTTCAAATTACCCATGATATTTTTCACAGAACTAGAACAAATAATCCTAATTTTTATTTTTTAGTTTTGGCTGTGCTGTGCAGCCTGCAGGATTCTTAGTTCCTGACCAGGGATTGAACCTGGGCCCAAGCAGTGAAAGTGCCAAGTCCTAACCACTAGACCACCAGGGAATTCCCAAATAATCCTAAAATTTGTATGAAACCATAAAAGACCCAGAATTGCCAGGGCAATCCTGAGGAAAAAGAGCAAAGCAGGAGGCATAACCCTCCCAGACTTCAGACAATATTAAAAGCTACAGTAATCAAAACAGTATGGTACTGGTACAAAAACAGACATGTGGATCAATGAAACAGAATATAGAGCCCAGAAATAAACCCACACACCTAGAGTCAATTAATCTTCAACAAAGGAGACAAGAATATACAATGGAAAAAAGTCTCTTCAGCAAGTGGTGTTGGGAAAGTTGGACAGCTGCATGTTAATCAATGAAATCAGAAGACACCCTCACACTGTATATACAAATAAACTCAAAATGGCTTAAAGACTTAAATATAAGACATGATACCAGAAAACTCCTAGAAGAGAACACTGGCAAAACACTCTCTGACATAAATCATACCAATGGTCAGTTTACCAAGGCAATAGAAATAAAAGCAAAAACAAACAACTGGGACCTAGTCCAAACTTACAAGCTTTTACATAGCAAAGGAAACCATAACACAATGAAAAGACAACCTACAGAATGGGAGAAAATACCTGCAAATGATGTGACAAACAAGGGCTTAATTTCCAAAATATACAAGTAGCTCATACAATTCAGTAACAACAAAACAAATAACCTAATTGAAAAATGGGCAGAAGATATAAAGACATTCCTCCAAAGAAGACATACAGATGGCCAACAGGCACATGAACAGATGCTCCACATCATTAATTGTGAGAGAAATGCAAATCGAAACTACAAGATACCACCTCACACTTGTCAGAATAGCTATCATTAAAAAGTCTACAAGTAACAAATGCTGGAGAGGATGTGGAGAAAAGGGAACCCTCCTACACTATTGGAGGGAATGTAAGTTGGTGCAGCCACTATGGAGAACAGTATGGAAGCACCTCAAAACTAAAAACAGAGTTGCCATATGATCCAGAAATCCCACTCCTGGCATATATCTGGAAAAACTATAATTCAAAAAGATACAGGCAGGGCTTCCCTGGTGGCGCAGTGGTTGAGAGTCCACCTGCCGATGCAGGGGACACAGGTTCGTGCCCCGGTCCGGGAAGATCCCACATGCCACGGAGCGGCTGGGCCCGTGAGCCATGGCCACTGAGCCTGCGCGTCTGGAGCCTGTGCTCCGCAATGGGAGAGGCCACAACAGTGAGAGGCCCGTGTACCACAAAAAAAAAAAAAAAAAAAGATACATGTATCCCTATGTTCACAGCAGCTCTATTCACAATAGCCAAGACATGTAAACAACCTAAATGTCCATCAACAGATGAATGGATAAAGAAGATGTGGTGCATATATACAATGGAATACTATTCAGCCATAAAAATGAAGGAAATAATGCCATTTGCAGAAACATGGATGGATCTAGAGATTATCATAGGAGTGAAGTAAGTCATACCACCTAGAGTAATGAAAATAAAAACAAAAATAAACAAATGGACCTAATTAAACTTAAAATCTTATGCACAGCAAAGAAAACCATAAACAAAATGAAAAGACAACCCTCAGAATGGGAGAAAATATTTGCAAACGAAGCAACCAACAAGGGATTAATCTCCAAAATATACAAATAGCTCATGCAGCTCAATATCAAAAAAAACCCAAACAACCCAATTGAAAAATGGGCAGAAGATCTAAATAGATATTTCTCCAAAGAAGACAAACGGATGGCCAAAAAACACATGAAAAGATGCTCAACATTAATTATTGGAGAAATGCAAATCAAAACTACAATGAGGGGGGCTTCGCTGGTGGCGCAGTGGTTGAGAATCTGCCTGTCAATGCAGGGGACACAGGTTCGAGCCCTGGTCTGGGAAGATCCCACATGCCGCGGAGCAACTAGGCCCGTGAGCCACAACTACTGAGCCTGCGCGTCTGGAGCCTGGGCCCTGCAACAAGAGAGGCCACGATAGTGAAAGGTCTGCACACCGTGATGAAGAGCGGCCCCCACTCGCCGCAACTAGAGAAAGCCCTCGCATGAAACGAAGACCCAACACAGCCAAAAATAAATATAAATACATAAAAAAACCTTCCCTCTACTTAAAAAAAAAAAAACTACAATGAGGTATCACCTCATACCAGTCAAAATGGCCATCATCAAAAAATCTACAAACAATAAATGCTGGAGAGGGTGTGGAGAAAAGGGAACCCTCCTACACTGTTGGTGGGAATGTAAATTGGTACAGCCACTATGGAGAACAGTATGGAGGTTCCTTAAAAAACAAAAAACAGAGCTACCATATGAGCCAGCAATCCCACTCCTGGGCACATATCCAGAAAAAAACCATAATTCAAAAGGATGCATGCACCCCGATGTTCACTGCAGCACTATTTACAATAGCCAGGACATGGAAGCAACCTAAACGTCCATTGACAGAGGAATGGATAAAGAAGATGTGGTACATATATACAACAAAATATTACTCAGCCATAAAAAGGAACAAAATAATGCCATTTGCAGTGACATGGATGGATCTGGAGATTGTCATACAGAGTGAAGTAAGTCAGAAAGAGAAAGACAAATATTGTATAACACCACTTATATGTGCAATCTAGAAAAATGATACAGACGAGCTTATTTGCAAAGCAGAAATAGAGTCACAGATGTAGGAAACAAACTTATGGTTACCAAGGGGTTGGGGGGTGGGATGAACTGGGAGACTGGGATTGACATATATATACTACTATATATAAAATAGATAACTAATGAGAACCTACTATATAGCACAGGGAACTCTACTCAGTGCTCTGTGGTGAACTAAATGGGAAGGGAATCTAAAAAAGAGTGGATATATGTATATGTATAACTGATTTATTTTGCTATGCAGCAGAAACTAACACAACATTGTAAAGCAATATACTCCAATAAAAATTTTTTAAAAAAATGAAGTCAGGGGGCTTCCCTGGTGGCGCAGTGGTTGAGAGTCCACCTGCCGATGCAGGGGACACGGGTTCGTGCCCCGGTCCGAGAGGATCCCACATGCCGCGGAGAGGCTGGGCCCGTGAGCCATGGCTGCTGGGCCTGCGCATCTGGAGCCTGTGCTCCGCAATGGGAGAGGCCACAACAGTGAGAGGCCCACGTACCGCCAAAAAAAAAAAAAAAAAAAATGAAGTCAAAAAGAGAAAGACAAATACCATATGATATCACTTATATGTGGAATCTAAAATATGACACAAATGAACTTATCTATGAAACAGAAACAGACTCACATAGAGAACATGTGTTTGCCAAGGGGGAGTGGGGGTGAGGGAGGGACGGAGTGGGAGTCTGGGGTTAGGAGATGCAAACTAGAATATATAGAATGGATAAATAACAAGGTCCTACTGTACAGCACAGGGAACTATATTCAATATCCTGTGATAAACCACAATTGAAAAGAATATAAAAAAGAATGTAAATATTATATATGTATAAATGAATCACGTTGCTGTTCAGCAGAAATTAACACAACACTGTAAATCAAATATACTTCAATTTTTAAAAATTATTTCAAAATGAATCAAAGACCTATATATAAGAGTTAAAACCATAAAATATAAAAAAATAAAGGGGGAAAGCTTCATAATACTGGATTTGGGAATGATTTCTTGGATTTGACACCAAAAGCATAGATAACAAAAGAAAAAATAGATAAACTGCATTACATCAAAATTTAAAATGTTCGTGCATCACAGGACACAATCAACAGTGAAAAGGCAACTCAAGGAATGAGAGAAAATATTTGCAAATCATGTATCTGATAAGGCATTAATAACCAGAACACAGAGAGAACACACAGAACTAGACAACAAAAAAACAATCTGATTAAAAAATGGGCAGGGCCTCCCTGGTGGCGCAAGTGGTTGAGAGTCCGCCTGCCGATGCAGGGGATACGGGTTCGTGCCCCGGTCTGGGAGGATCCCATATGCCGCGGAGCGGCTGGGCCCGTGAGCCATGGCCGCTGAGCCTGCGCATCCGGAGCCTGCGCGTCCGGAGCCTGTGCTCCGCAACGGGGGAGGCCACAACAGTGAGAGGCCCGCATACCGCAAAAAAAAAAAATGGGCAAAAGACTTGAACAGAAATTTCCCCAAAGAAAATATAAAAATGGCCAATAAGCTTATTTTAAAAATGTGCTAAATCACTAATCATTAAGGAAACGCAAATCAAAACCACAACGAGATACCACTTCACACCTATCAGAATGGCCATCATCAAAAAAGCATAAAGTAAGTGTTGGTGAGTATGTGGAATGCTGTGTGCTGCTGGTAATAATGTAAAACGGTGCTGCTGCTATGGAAACAGTATGGCAGTTCCTCAAAAAAATTAAAAATAGAACTACCATATCATCTAGTAATCCCACTTCTGGATAGATATCCAAAAGAATTGAAAGTAGGGTCTCAGAGAGATATCTGTACACCCATGTTCATTGCAGTATTATTCATAAGAGCCAAAAGGTAGAAGCAACCCAACTATCCAACAAGAGACGAATGGGTAAACAAAATGTGGTACATACAATAGAATATTATTCAGCCTTAAAAAGGAAGGAGATTCTGACACATGCTACAACATGGATGAATCCTGAAGACATTATGGTAAGAGAAATAAGCCAGTCGCAAAAGAGTAAATACTGTGTAATTCCACTTATATGAGCTACCTGGAATAAGCAAATTCATAGAGACAGAAAGTAGAAAGGTGGCTGCCAGGGGTCAGGAGGAGAGGGAAATGAGGAGTTATTTTTTAATGGGTATAAAGTTTCAATTTAGGAAGATGAAAAATGTTCTGGAGATGGATGGTGGTAATGGCTGCAGAACAATATGAAGGTACTGAATTAATGCCACTGATTTGACCACTTAAAAATGGTTAAAATAGTAAATTTTATTAAGTATATTTTACCCCCTCACACACAAAAAAGTTGGTTGTTCTCATATTGCAAAAGAGAAATATTTTTCAATTTGTTGCTCACAAACTGAACTAGCCCTACTACACATGTTAGAAATGTGAGCTATGAGGATCTGTGAGGTTATTTCCCATGATATTAGCAGATCTGATTCAGAACTTCTTGATCTGATACCTTGGAGATATCAAGAGTGTATCTTTACACAAGAGCACTAATCAAGGCAATAGATAAAAGCATTTAAAAATGTTCAAAAACACCACAAAAATTTAACAGTATTAATAAACAACTGGAACACAGTTCTCAGACTAAGTATCAACAACCAGCCACCTTCCTATGAGGGGCTACACAAACTACTATAGTTCACTTTTTATGCAATTACTTACTTTCTTCACATTTCACGACCCACTAATTAAGTCTGAAATTGTTTAGGAATTTTAAAAAATTTTTCTCTAAAGAAATTTCACTGTCCTATATTCCAGCCACTTAGGTCTACATGAATCATGTTGTAAAACTCAGTCGAAACTTGTGAAATCCTTAAAATGATCTAAAGCACTAAAATAAAAAGAAAATTCAAAAGGGGCAATTCTAGGAATCTTTATAAGATAGATTCTATTATCCATAAACCATGGGATTAAAAATTAGTGATAAAAGACTCAATTTTGTTACCTCTCTGCACCTGCTATGCAGACAGAACATCAATTTTCCCATATGTGAATATTTTTCTGATTAAGAGATACATTTACATGGCCAGATATTTATCATTTAACAGATATACATACCTGAGCAAAAAGGTAAGACATGACAAAGTCATCAAGAAGAGGAGCTTCAGCACCTCGAGATATTCCATGCCTATAGGTTCTGTTGCTGCCATTACAATACCAGTAAGGAAAGTAAAATCTACGAGAAAATTAAAACAATCAAAAAAATCAGTCAGCCTCCGACAGTTCTAATATAAACACACTGTATATATATAACCACTTCCAATCTACCAAAAGGTATTATCCCATAATCAGAAAACACAACTAACAGTGTTAAATACAAAGTGAGGACAAAAGGAAATATGGGTAAAGCCATGGTAATAATACAGCCAGAAAATACAAGAAACATAAGTTTAAAATCCATATTCTGCCTTCTTCCATGAACAGAACATAGAAGCAAATAATAGAAAATAGAGAAATGTAGAAATGAAACATTAACAAAAAAAATTTTAGTATGGACACCAGGGGGGAAAGCGGGGGGGTGGTAATGGTGGGATGAATTGGGAGATTGGGAATGACATATATACACTAATATGTATAAAATAGATAATTAATAAGAAACTGCTGTATTAAAAAATAAAATAAAATTCAAAAAAAAGTTTTTAATGTAATTCTAGGAACATCAGTAGAGGAATCTGAAAATGCTAATTTGGTGTGAAAACAAATAATTGCTTCTTTACAGAAACAGAGATTACATAAAAAAGAATGAAATAATGCCATTTGCAGCTACACAGACAGACCTAGAGATTATCATATTAAGCGAAGCCAGTCAGAAAGAGAAAGACAAATACCATATGATATCACTTATCTGTGGAATCTAAAATATGACACAAATGAACTTATCTATGAAACAGAAACAGACTCACAGACATAGAGAACAGACTTGTGGTCGCCAAAGGGGAAGGGGAGTGGGGGAGGGTTGGATTTTGAGTTTGGGGTTAGCAGATGCAAACTATTATATACAGAATTGATAAACAAGGTCCTACTATATAGCACAGGGATATTCAATATCCTGTAATAAGCTATAATGGAAAAGAATATGAAAAAGAATATATATAAATATGTATAACTGAATCATTTTACTGTACACAAGAAACTAACACAACATTGTAAATCGACTATATTTCAGTTAAAAAAAATGGAGGTTACAAACTTGTCCTTCAGAGAAACAAACAAATTCTATATTGCTTTTTTTACTTACAGCTCTACTGAGATATAATTCACATAAAGTTCACTCATTTAAAGTATACAATTCAATGTTTTTAGTATATTCAAAGCACTGTACAAACATCACCACAACCTAACTTTAGAACATCTTTATCTCCCATAAAAGAAATTCCCTACCCAAGCCACCCATATCTACTCCTCAGCCCTAAGTTACCACTAGTCTACCTCTATAAATTTGTCTGTTCTGGATATTTTATATAAATGGAATCATATAATATGTGGCTTTTTCTACCTTCTTTCACTTAGCATAATGTTTTCAAGGATCATCCGCATTTATAGCAGTATCAGTACTTCATTTCTTTTTATTGCCCAATTAAATTCCCATTGTACGGATATACCACATTTTGCTTAACCATTCATGACTTCACGGACATTTGGTTTGTTTCCATCTTTTTGCTATTGTGAATAATGTTGCTATGAATAATCATACACAAGTTTTCTTTCCTGTGAATGTATGCTTTCATTTCTCTTGCATATATACCTAGGGTGGCACTGCTGAATCATATGATAATTCCATGTTTATCTTTTAAAGGAGTAGCCAAACTGTCTTTCAAAGCAGCGCTATTTTATACTTCTAACAACAATGTATGAGTGTCCCAATAGGTCACATCCTTGCCAACACTTGGGTGGAGAGTTTAGCTAAGTTAATCTATGGTGCTGCTGACTCAGCATTCATTTTGTTTCGTCAAGAGTCCTGTAGTGACCTTAAACTAACATTAGCTCCCACACAAACGCATGCCCTAGAGAACAACTTGCAGAGTCACAAGCAAATGTAAGTTCCTTATACGACTTCCCCAACAGCCTCTGTGATCAATAGTCATCCCTGCCTCCCAGTGTCTAGTCCTATGCACCTCTTCAATAAGATCCCTACGTGGCTTACCAAAACCCAACTCTTTTGAATTGACCAGTCTGGCCTTAGTCCAGGAACCCCAAGGTACTCTACGCTTAAACCCTAATAAAGGCACGTGCTCCAGGTCCTGACTCTATCTGCACTGTGCCTTGACCTCTCCATGTGACCCCTTAAGGCATGCGGGTACTTCCTCAAGAACCTGTGAGTAATAAACTTTTTTCTCCTTCAATTCCTCTTGTAGTCTGTTGTTGAAATGTGGCTCACCATGTGGCACCCTATGTTCCACTTAATAAGAGGTAATTTGACAATTTTTTTTTAATCTTTTGGCCACATCGCGCAGCACATGGGATCTTAGTTCCCCAACCAGGGATCGAACCTGTGCCCCCTGCATTGGCAGCATGGAGTCTTAACCACTGGACCACCAGGGAAGTCCCTAATTTGACAAATTTATAACAATGTGTTATCGTCCACCTTTTTTTTTTTTTTTTTTGCGGTACGCGGGCATCTCACTGCTGTGGCCTCTCCTGTTGCGGAGCACAGGCTCCGGACGCGCAGGCTCAGCGGCCATAGCTCACGGGCCCAGCCGCTCCGCGGCATGTGGGATCCTCCGAGACCGGGGCACGAACCCGCATCCCCCGCATCGGCAGGCGGACTCTCAACCACTGTGCCACCAGGGAAGCCCTATCATCCATCTTTTTAATGCTTGCCATCCTAGTGGGTAAAATGATATCCCATTGTAGTTTTGATTTACATTTCTCTAATGAATAAAGATGTTGAGTATCTTTTCACATGCTTATTGATCATTTGTATGTTTTGTTTAGACAAAGGGCTATTCAAAACTTTGCCCTTATTTTAGTTGTGTTAGTTGTCACTGTACTGAATTGTAAGAGTTCCTTATATATTCTGGATATAAGACATCTGTCAGATATATAATTTACGAACATTTTCTTTCATTCTATGGGTTGTCTTTTCACATTCCTGTCAGTATCCTTTGATGCACAAACATATACTTTGATGAATCCCAATTAACCTATTTTTCTTTTGTTGCTTAGGCTTTTGGTACCATATTGAAATCACTGCCTAATTTAAGTACACAAACACATGATCCTGTTTTCTCCTACGAATTTATAGTTTTAGCTCTTAGATTTAGGTCTATGATCCATTTTAAGTTACCTTTTTGTAAACAGGGTGAGTTGTCTAAATTCATTACTTTACATGTGGATATTCAGTTGTCCCGGCACCATTTGCTGAAAAGACTATTCTTTCCCCATGAATTGTCTTGGCACCCTTGTCTAAAGTCTGTTACCATAATATGAGAGATTATTTTGGGACTTTCAATTTTATTCCATTAATCTATTATCTAACCTTAAGTCAGAACCACACTGTCTTGATTACTATGGTTGTGGACGAAGTTTTGAAGTAAGTGTGAACCTTCTAACTGTGTTCTTCTTCAAGACTGTTTTGGCTATTCTAAGTCCCTTTGATTTTTTATGAATTTTATGACAAATCTGTCAATTTCTGCAATAAAGATAGCTAGAATTTCAGTGGAGATTGCATTGAATATACAGATTAATTAGGGAACATTGTCATCTTAACAATATTAAGTCTTCCTATATTATTTTTCCATTTATTTAGGTGTTTCTCTAATTTCTTTCAATAATATTTTATATTTCTCAGTGCACAAATTGTGCACTTCTTTTGTCAGGTTTATACCTAAGTATTCTTTTATGCTATGGTAAATGGAATTTTCTTAATTTCACATTTGTTCTGTAATAGCTAGCATACAGAAATACAACTGATTTTGTATTTCTATCCTGTAACCGGGCTGACCTCATTTATTAGTTCTAATAGTTTCTTAATTCCTTAGGATTTTTCATATACTAGATCATATCATCTGTGAACAGAGAGTTTTACCACTTCTTTTCCAATATAGATGCCCTGTATTTCTTTCTCTTGCCTACTTTCCCTGGCTAGAATCTATGGTACAGTGTTAAACAGAAGTGGTGAGAGCAGATATTCGTGTCTTGTTCCTGATCTTTGGAAGAAAACATTCAGCCTTTCACTATCAAGCATGAGGTTAGCTTTGGGTTTTTCACAGATGCCCTTAATCAGACTAAGTTCCCTTCCATCCTTATTATGTTTAATATTTTGATCACGATAGAATGTTGGATTTTGTCAAATGTTTTTCTCTGTGTCTATTAAAATGATAATAAGATTTGATTCTTTATTCTACTAATATGGTACGTTATATTGATTGATTGATTTTCATATGTTAAAGCAACCTCGTATTTCCTGGAGTAAATTCCACCTGGTCAATATTTAATCCTTTTTATATATTGCTGAATTTTGTTTGCTAGTATTTTCTTGATGATTTTTACAACTATGTTTATAAGGGATATTTGTCTGTAGCTTTCTTTTCTTTTAGATGTCTGTCTGGATTTGGTATCAGGGTAATGGTGAACTCACAGAATGAATTAGAAAGTGTTTCCTCCTTTTCACTTTTTGTGAATAACTAGTATCAACTCTTCCTTAAAAGTTTAATAGAATTACCAGTAAAGCCACTTGGGCCTAGGCTTTCCTTTGTGGAAAAGTTTTTTTTTTTTTTTTTTGCGGTACGCGGGCCCCTCACTGTTGTGGCCTCTCCCGTTGCGGAGCACAGGCTCCGGACACGCAGGCTCAGCGGCCATGGCTCACGGGCCCAGCCGCTCCGCAGCATGTGGGATCCTCCCGGACCGGGGCACAAACCTGTGTCCCCTGAATCGGCAGGCAGACTCTCAACCACTGCGCCACCAGGGAAGCCCAGGAAAGTTTTTTTAAATTACTAATTGAATTCCATTTCTTTACTTGTTAAGGTCTATTCAGACATTCTACTTCTTGCTTTGTCAGTTCTACAGTTTGTGTCTTGCTAAACATCTGTCCATTTCATTTGGTTATGTAGTTTGTTGGCATACAGTTGTTCCTTATAATCCTTTTTATTTCTGTAAGGTCACAGTAATGTTACCTCTTTTATTCCTGATTTTAATAATTTAAGCTTCTCTCTTTTTATCTTGGTCAGTTTAGCTAAAGGTTTACTGATATTGTTGATCTTTTCAAAGAACCAACTTTTGGTTTCTTGATTTTCTCTGTTGTCTTCCTATTCTCTATTTCATTTATTTCTACTCTGATCTTTATTATTTCCTTCCTTCAACTTGATTTGAATTTAATTTACTCTTCGTTTTCTATTTTGTTAAAGTGGGCTATTAATGGCTTTCAGAACTTTTTTCTTTTTTAATATAGGCACTTATAGCTATGAATTTCGTTTAAGCATTGTTTTAGCTGCATACCATAAGTTTTGATATGATCCGTTTTCATTTTCAGTCATATCAAAGTATTTTCCATTTTCCTTTGTGATTTCTTCTTTGACCCCTCAGTTATTTAGAAGTGTGTTGTTAATTACCATATATTTGTGAATTTTCCAGATCTTCTTCTGTTAATGATTCCTAATTTAATTCCACTGTGGTCAGAGAACATACTTTGTATGACTTCAATCTTTGTAAATTTACTGAGATTCATTTTGTGGACTAACGTATTATCTATCCTGGAGAATATTCCACATGCACTTAAAAAGAATGTGTATTGTGCTGTGTTTGGGTGCAGTGTTCTATATATGTATGTCTAGCTGGTTTACAATGTTGGTCAAGTCTTCTATTTCCTTGCTGATCTTCCGTCTAGTTGTTCTGTCCATTACTGAAAGTGACGTATTGAAGTCGCCAACTATTATTGTTGAATTGTCTAGTTTTCCTTTTAATTCTTTCATTACTGCTTCATTTATTTTGGAGCTCTGTAGTTGGATACAACTTATAACAATTCTAAACAAATGTTATTATGTTTCCTAACAGATTAACTCCTTGATAATTATAAAATGTCCCTCCTCTGTCTCTAGCAACAATATATATCTTAAAGACAATTTTGTCTGATATTAATACAGCTACTCCAGCTCTCTTTTGGTTACTGAATGCCTGTTTTATCTTTTTAAATCCTTTACTTTCAAGTTATTTGTTTTTGAATGCAAAGTGTGCCTCTTATAGACAGCATGTAATTTAAGGTTTTTTTTAAATTCAGTCCTCCAATCTCTGCCTTTTGACCTGAGTGTTTAATTCGTTTACATTTAAGGCAATTACTGTTAATAAAGTATTTATTATATCTGTCATTTTGCTTCTATTAGGCTTTTTATTGATTTTTTGTTCATATATTCCTCCATTATTGCTATAGATATTTTCTAGTGTATTACATACATTAAGTGTCTTGTTTTATCTTTTACTATATATTTTTGAGTTATTTTCACAGGAGTCTCCCAGAGGATTACAACAGACATTTTAACTTAAACAATCTAGTTCTTACTCATATCAACTTAATTTCAATAAAATACAGAAACTCTGTTCCATTCCCTTTATTCTATATTTGTCATAAAAGTTACATCTTTATACAGTATAAGCCCTCCAACACAGTTTTATAATTGTTGCTCTTTTATGCTGATTTTGAAATAACCCATAAATATGTAATAAAGCAAATGAAGAATAGCCTCTGAACAAAAGGTAGGTGGAATTTTTTTTAATTATATAAAATCTCCTTTTGGGTAGTTTCTGGTTAGACTATCCTTGGAACTTTTGATTATAGGTAGCAATGGATATGTGCCCCCTTAGTTTAAAAATATGAGAAAGTCATGAATTTGATAAAGGGACATATTTTTTCATTCTGGAGAAGAGGTCAGCAAACTATGGCTCACAGGCCCAATCTGGTCCACTACCAATTTTTATAAAGTTTTACTGGAACACAGTCATGGCCATTCATTTACTTACTGTCTATGGTTGCTTTCACACTATAATAATAGAGTTGAATAACTACAACAGAGACAGTATGGCCTTCAATGCCTAAAACATTTACTATCTGGCTTCTTACAGAAAAAGACTGCAGATCACTGCTCTACAAACATTTAAAAAAAAGATATACTACTTGCTGATTGCAGATAGTAATTATAGAAAGTGATAAAGAAAATATTCTTAATAAGATACTGATATTTTGTGAAACATATGCATATTACCCTGCTTCTTTAAATAACACAAATTGAAAAGTCTTAAAATCTGCATAAGTCTTACATAACTTTGGATAGATTTAATCCTAGGTACCTTATGTTTTTTGTTGTTATTAGTCATTATTTTAAGTGACCTCTTTCTGTTTGTGGTGTATGGAAATAGTTAATTTTTTAACATACTGATCACATAAATCTAGCCTTCTGCTGAATGATTATTATTGATGCCTGTAGATTTGTTCATATTTTCTATGTTCACAATCATATCATCCCTAAATAATGACTTTTTGCTTCTTTGTTCTCAATTATGAAATATTTTATTTATTTTTCCTGTCTTACTATACTGGTTAGGAACTCCACCAAAATCCTATACATAAGCAGTGATCACAGCCATCTTTGTTTTCTATACATCTTGTTCCTGATTTTAAAGAGAATGCTTCTAACATTTTACCATTTAAGAATATTATCTGACACATGTTTTTTGCAGATATACTTTGTTGTGGTAAGGATGCCTCTCTTTTTTTTTTTTTTTGCAGTATGCTGGCCTCTCACTGTTGTAGCCTCTCCCATTGCGGAGCACAGGCTCTGGATGTGCAGGCTCAGCGGCCACGGCTCACGGGCCCAGCCGCTCCGCAGCATGTGGGATCTTCCCGGACCGAGGCACGAACCCGTGTTCCCCGCATCGGCAGGCGGACTCTCAACCACTGTGCCACCAGGGAAGCCCAGGATGCCTCTTTTAAGTCTTAGTTTATTAAGGTCTCCTTTTCTTTTCTTTTTAGAAACATGAATGAGTCCATTTTCTTTTTTACTATGCAACACTGACCCTGTATGGAATGGATCTATTTCATAAGTAAGAACCAGAGATCAAACTTATTTCTTTGTTTCATCCTTTTGAATGAAAAAGTACCTCTGGATTTCTCTAAATTGGTACTACATATTACCAAAGATTATCAAATAAAGTAACTTATAATTTGAGGTTGTAAATAATCACTGGCAAAATCTTATCTTTCCTTCACTTCAACTTAAAAAAAAGTATTAAAAAGAAAAAAAGTGAGATTACATATTATTGAACAAAACATCAAATTTCCTGGGAAACTATCAATATTCCAAACATTTAGGATTTTGCTAGTAAAGGCCATTCTTGCCCTGTTCAAAATTTAATTATTATCTTAAGTGGTAAAGTAGCATCTCACCAAGACAGCTTTATTCTCAGAGCATTCTAGTTAAAGAACATGTATGAACACTTTCTCTAGTGGGGAAAGAGAGTCTTAATTGAAGAAAATTAGATGCTAATTGGTTCTGGTCTCCGATATTAAAGACCTTGCAATTAAAAAATATGGTTGATAATTTCTCCCACTTTGCCCTTTTACTATTAAGTTAATTAGTCACTTTACTGGAGAAAGTACCTGACTCTGTAGAGTACATTGTGCCTGGTTGATTCATCTATATGGAAGACGTGGTTGGGTGGATACCAGATCCTTTCTGTTTCATTCATTAAAGCAAACATACTATGATACACAGGTGTGATTCCTAGGCAGGAAGCAGAAAAAAAAATTATTAGATAGTGAAGTACATTTACATAACATCTATAATCTGCAATGGGTCTGAAGTAACAACACTTAAAATCAGCACAAAATGCAGCAGCAGTCAAAATCTTCTCTTTCAACACGACTTACAACTGAATTCTTAATTAAATATATTTTTCCCCTATATTTTAAAATTTGATTGCTAGGATTCTTTCAAGCACATTATAAAATATATTTTATCTAGTTTTTTAGTTGTCCTGTACAGTAAGGTTGATACAAAGTTATGTGTGTTTTAAATAATAATGAGGGTACCAAATAACTAAAATACTTAGGAGTCATCAGATGCTTTAAAGAGAACAGTGAATCAGTTTTATTTTTAAATGTCAAGTTTTACACAATTTACTAGTCATTATATCCTCTGCACTATTTAAACTTACAATGAAAAACTTTAAACATCAACTTAAAATACAAGAATTGTTTTCAAAGATATTTTAGGAGGTACATTAACAAAAGGCTGAAGGACAGTGGACTTTTAAAAAAACATACAGAACACCTAAGTCACACAATTAAATAACGCATATTATTTCCAAGCACATACAGAACATTCACACATACATACACCCAAACAAATAAATACCAATCATGTGGAGACTAAAAACAAGTCTCCAAAAATGCCAGAGAATGATCATACATACCATGTTTTCTAATCACACTTCAATTAAATCAGAAATGAATACTAAGAAAAAAATTTTTAATCCTATATATTTGTAAACATAAGCCTCACAGAAAGTATGTTTACTCTAGTGATGTTTTCATTCTTTTCCACTGTAGGCAAAATGACACCAACTTGACACACTGACAATGAAGATTTAAATTTTTTATTTAAGTTATTAACATAACTGTCTACTCATAAATATGTAATAATTGCAATTAGTTATATATAAAAACAGTATTCAGTAACAACTTTGAAACTGTATCCTTGCATCATTTTTGAATTTACAAATACTTCTAAATATCTCACAGGTCATAGGAGAAATTATAACAGAAATTAAAAAGCACTTATAATGAATGATGACCAATACCATGTATTAAATGATGGAATATAACTAAAGTGATGCTCAAGAGGTAAAATTGTAGCTTTAACCTGCTTATATTAGAAAATCACAGATAATGACCTAAATTATCTAACTCAATACATTAGAAAACAACAGACTAATCCCAAAGACAGATGAAAGAAGGACATGATAGAGTAGAAGTTAACAGAGGATAAAGATTCAATAAAGAGAATCAACAAAATAAAATCTGATTATTTGTAATTACTAACAAAATAAATAAGCCTTTGTCCAGCCTGATCAAGAAAAAAAAAAAGAGGCATAGATAAACATTAAGAATTTTTTAAAGTATAATTACAGGTATACGTTATAAAGACAAAAAGAGTGTTAGAATAAATTTTGGCAGTAAATTTGAAAATGTAGATAACTGGACAATTTTTGAAAATCTACATAACTTTAAAAAATGGATTCAAGAATTTTAAAACTTCAAAAGAAAAATACCTATTAAAGAAACAATCTAAGCACTTAAAAAGCTGAGGTCAGGGCTTCCCTGGTGGCACAGTGGTTGAGAGTCCGCCTGCCAATGCAGGGAACATGGGTTCGTGCCCCGGTCTGGGAAGATCCCACATGCCGCGGAGCAGCTAGGCCAGTGAGCCATGGCCGCTGAGCCTGTGCGTCCGGAGCCTGTGCTCCACAACGGGAGAGGCCACAACAGTGAGAGGCCTGTGTACCACACACAAAAAAAAAAGTTGAGGAGAAGAAAGGAGGAAGAAGGGGGAAAAAAGGAAGAATGACAAAGAAGAAAGGGAAAACCACCAGCAGACTCAGATGAAATTTATACGTGAGTTCAACTAAATATGAAGACAATTCCAATCTTAAGTATACTATTAGAGAGAACAGAAAAAGAGAACAGAAAAACTGACACACATTTTGTGACTTCAGTTTGAGCATGATACCAAAACCAGATAAAGGCATCATAAAAGGACAGATATCACTTACAAAAATAGATTCAAAAATCCTAAAATAAATATTTGCAAACCAAATCCAGCAATGTTTCTTAGAAAAAAATTATGACAAAGTTCATTTATCCTAAGAATGCAGAGATGGACAAATTAGGAAAATCTATTAATATAATTCATCACGATAACATAGTAGAAAAAAGTCTGAAGTAAAATGGCAAAATGATACATCTGAAAAGTTGGGTGGTGAGCACACTGATATGTATTTTATCTTTCTACACAAAGAATTACTTGAAATATTTTAAAATTAAAAAATCAGGATTAAAAAGGCAAAACAGAAAAATAAAAAGTGAAAATGGCAAAAAATGGAAATAAGTTATTCACAGTAGAGCAAATCCACATGACTAATAAACATGGGAAAGGATGGTAATACTTAGTAATGAAGAAAATGCAAATTTAAATTAATATCACTTTATCCCCATTCAACTAGCAAAAATAGTAAGAGGGGTAGCACCTAGTGCTGACTGAATTGCAGTGAAAAGGGAGCTATGACATAATTGCTAGAAATGTAAACTACTGCAGCTTCTGAGAAAGGAGTACCTATACAATTTTGAGAAATCAATGTCAGTAAAAATTTAAAATATCCTTTTAACCCAGCAATCTCTTCTATGTACTCCTAAAAATGTAGTATAGTAGTAAGAAAATAGAAAGAAATAAAATATAAATTTGAGAGCAGAAGATATGAGAAAATTGTGGTGGTATAATCTATGCCGTGGACCATTATGAAATTCAATAAAAAGAATAAGTTAGTACAAAAGCAGTTGGCTTAATTAGATTTTTCACAACATATATTTTCATGAGAAAAGCAAGAAGCACACAAGGGTATGTAATATGATTCCATTTTATAAAATAATATATAATCTCAAAATCCCAATGACTGTGGGTATGGGAGGGAGGGGGATTGTGTGTCCCTATATGATTATATGATTATGGAGAAAATTCTGGGAGGATATACAAGAGATTATTGTCTTAGTTGCCAGGATGGGACTAAGGGAAAAGGAAGGTAAAAGTACAGTGGAGAAGAAACTTCTTTTTTTAAAAAGAATTCATTAAGTAAAAGCAGGAAGCTTCATGTCAAAAAGAAAGGAATGGGAAAGGGAAAAAAAGAAAAAAGACACTAATGAATACCAAGATAAGGGTTTACCATGTATATCATCTTGAAACTGTAGAGAATAATGGCTTGTTATTCTCTAAACTTTAAAATAACCATAAGATGACAGGAAATAATACCATTCAAATAATTTGAGAAATAATTATTTTGCCCGAGTATTATCTCGATCTAGGCTAATTATGCATCGTAAAAATATTTTAAACTTGAAATTTTGAAGAACATTATCTAATCAATCAAAAGTTAGCATTATAATCCCATGTCTGTGTGCCTTGCACATACTACTTCTTTTATCTAGAAGGTACAAGGTACTATCTCTCCTCTATGCACAAAATGGGTCACATTGCCAGTGTTTCAGGTATATACATGAGAGACACAGTGGGAGATGAAACTGCCCAGGAAGGGACCACAAAAGACCGGATATGAGATTGCCTTGGGGAAAAAAAAAAAACTACTGAAAAGAGAACCTTAGCAAAAAAGTAGCACTCAGTTTAAATGTAATCATGCAAATAAAACTGTATATGGAACCATTATTCTTAGCATATGATGATAAGGATATTTTCTGAACAAGATGATGGCATGATTTTCAAACAATAGCATAATTACACAAAGCCGGAAAAGTGAACTCATACTGATGAATCATAAGGATTTCTTAAAATGATGAAAAATGATTTCTTAATGTAAGTAAGACTCCATACCTTAATGACAGGTATCAAGATAGGAAAATAAATGTACCCATATACATTGGCACAAAAGGGTCAGAACAAGGAGACACACACCAAAAGAAAAATAGTTACGTCACCCTTCAAACAAAAGCAGAAGACAGGGCTTCCCTGGTGGCACAGTGGTTGAGAGTCCACCTGCCGATGCAGGGGACACGGGTTCGTGCCCCGGTCCGGGAGGATCCCGCATGCCGCGGAGTGGCTGGGCCCGTGAGCCATGGCTGCTGAGCCTGCACGTCCGGAGCCTGTGCTCCGCAACAGGAGAGGCCACAACAGTGAGAGGCCATGTACAGCAAAAAAAAAAAAGCAGAAGACAGTGCTTATAGTCATGTTTAGTCACACTACCTTATTCCAAAATGGCAATTATATATTAATACTTATTTCATGTTTTTCTTACTAGTTCATGTTAATTGGACTGTCCTAGGAAGGAAAAAAAGGCAGTGATACTGTGTTTGAGATATACATTATTTTGAATAGATTGGACCTCAAAGAAACCTCAAAGTCATTTTTAACTCCCTTTCTTTCCCTACACACCAAGTCCAAATTATTCTTATTTTTATTTATTAATAAAATAATATTAATTAGTTCAAAATGTTTCTTCTTTTCCAAGCCATTACCAGAATTGTGATTTAATTCTGTATCATTCTAGACCAAGAATAGTCATCATTCCACTAATATTAACAGAGTCCCTATTCTATAATATGCACAAGATAGGTATGGAAAACACAAAAATGAAAATAGTGCCTAACTCTAAGGATCTCACAGTGTAGTAGATGACACAGAGAAGCCATTAGAGAATTACAATTCAAGAAATTAAGTGTAGGGCCTCCCTGGTGGCGCAGTGGTTAAGAGTCCGCCTGCCGATGCAGGGGATACGGGTTAGTGCCCCGGTCTGGGAGGATCCCATATGCCGCGGAGCGGCTGGGCCCGTGAGCCATGGCCGCTGGGCCTGCGCATCCGGAGCCTGTGCTCCGCAACGGGAGAGGCCACAACAGTGAGAGGCCCGCATACCGCAAAAAGAAAAAAAAAAGAAATTAAGTGTAACGACAGTAAAGACAACAAGAAAACACAAAAGTACAAAGAGGTGACAAACATTCTTTGCTTGACCAAATTTTAGTCAGGCTCCTCTGAACCCTCTCCCTAACAAGTCCCAACCATGTATTTCCTTGTAGAATTCAGTTTAAGCAGGAATCCTGCTTAAGTCCTTTCAGCAAGATTTCGCCACCTTTGATATCTGATCAAATTCTTCACCCCTACCATCCCCCAGGTGGTAGATGATCACCTTGGCCTGCTCAGCAAGAATCCTCTGTTAGGCTGGTTCAGCCAAAAATATTCCCAGACTTTATGTCTCCTCTAGTAATGTTCCATTCACCAATGCCCCCACCCTACTTGCTCCTTGGCTATAAATTCCCACTCATTCAGACTGTATCTAGAATTAAGCCCACTTCTCTACTGGAGTAGCTTCCCCTACTACAATAGTTGTTTAAATAAAGTCCATCTTTATCACTTTAACTTTTGTTTGGCTCTGCTTTCCTTTAACAGAGGTAAAAAATTTATCAAGAGGTTCAAGAGGAGTAAAGATAAACAAGAGCTGAAGGAATTTGTCACCAGCAGATCTGCAATACAAGAAATATTAAAAGGAGTTCTTTAGACTGAAGGAAAATGATGACAGATGAAAGCATAGAACTGTAGGAAAAATGAAGAACATGGGAAAAGGTAAAGATAAAAGAACAATGACTATTTAAAGTAATAATAATATAAGTGCCCTGTGTGTTTATGATGTATACAAAAGTAAAGTATACTATATCAATAGCACCAAATGTGAAAAGAAGTAAATGGAGTTAAACTGTTATAAAGTTCTTGAATTGTTTGAAAAATAACATACTAGTTTAAGACTGTAATAAGCCAAAAATGTACATTATAATATCTAGGGTAGCCACCAAAAGAAAAATACCAAAACTAGTACAAAAAATCCAATAGAAGAGATGAAGTAAAGAAAGGGGAAAAAAAGAAAAATACTTGATCAACCTAAAAAAGGTAGAAAAGGAAAACAAAATGAAGACAGATAAACAGAAAACAAGATAATAAATTTAAACACAAATATATCAGTAATTATATTACTGATTATATTACATAAATGTAAATGAGCCAATTAAAATGCATATTCTATCAGTCTGCATTATAAAAAAAAACCTTTGTGTTATTTACAAGAGACATACTTTAAATGTGAGATACAGATAGGCTGAAGCTAAAAAGTAAGAAAATGATACACGATGCAAACACAAACCAAAAGAAACCTGATGAGTCAACATTAGCATCAGATGAAATAAACGTTAGGAAGAAGCATTAGTTGCGAAAAAAAGGAACACTTCACAGTGATAAAAGGGTCAGTTCAACAGGAAGACATAATAATATTAAATGTGTGTACAATTAATAACATGGCTACAAAATACATGAAGCAAAAAAACATAGAACCAGAAGGAGAAACACATTCAAAATCTCTCAGAAACTGGGAAAAGACAAAAAAATCAAAATAAAAGGACATAAAATTTAAAAACTAACCAATTCAAATTTAGTTTACATTTAGAGAACACTACACCTAGCAAGTGCAGAATATACACCATTTTCAAATGCATGTGAAATATTAAACAAGACAGTTGATAATCTAAGTAACAATGAAAGTCTCAAAAAATTTCAAAGGACTGAAATTATACAGAGTATACACTATGACCATAGAAAATTAAACAAACAAAAAAATCAGTAACAGATGGATAATTTTAAAATCCCCAAAAGGAATCAGAATCCAGATCTCCTATATTACCTAAAATGTCCAGTTTTTAACAAAGAGATTATGAGAAATGCAAAGAAACAGGAAAGTGTAATCCTTGGGCAAGAAAAAAGGAAGGCAACAAACACTGCCTGTGAGAAGACCCAGATGTGAGATTTAACAAAATCTTCAAAGCAGTCACCATAAATATGTTCAAAGAACTAGAATAAACCATGATTACAGAAATAAAGGAAGAGTGACATCAGTGAAAATGGAGTATCCCTATACAGCAACAAGAAAAACTGAGTAAAAACTGTCAGAATCAACTTCATGAGAACTCTGGAAAACAGTCAAAGATATGCAACAACCAAGCAATTGTTGAGTTAGGAAAAAGGCAATTTTAAAATGGTAGGAAAAATTGGCAGCATTTCTACTTTTCTCTCTGCTCATGAAGAGCTTAGAGATGGCAGCTGGTATTCCCAATGTGAAACTCTGGTTCATGGCTCTGGAGTGAAGAGAGCCAACCTTAATCTCAAGGAACTGATTTTTGTCTCTTTTGACCTGACTGGAAACTGACAGAAGTATTGTTGCAAGAACATACTTATGTTTCACCAAATTTGGAACTTTCTCGGAGCAAAAAAGCAGCTTCATAGAGGTAATTCCTCCAAAATGTTGTAAGGCAAATGACCAATGTGCTGCCACCTGGGGCAAAAGTTCTAAAGTTGAGGCCAAAAACAGACATGCTGAAAGCTAAAGAGAAAATGATGGGGAGAAAGTTTCTTTGGGGAATTAAAGCATTAAAAAAAAAAGAAAAAGAAAAAGGGGCTTCCCTGGTGGGGCAGTGGTTGAGAGTCCACCTGCCGATGCAGGGGACACGGGTTCATGCCCCGGTCCGGGAAGATCCCTCATGCTGCAGAGCGGCTGGGCCTGTGAGCCATGGCCACTGAGCCTGCACGTCCAGAGCCTGTGCTCCGCAACGGGAGAGGCCACAACAGCGAGAGGCCGCATACCGCAAAAAAAAAAAAAAAAAAAAAAAGCATTGAAAAGCACCTCTATATACTGGAGAATAGGAAAGCCATATTCATGCCCAAGGAAGGACACTTAAGAGAAGACCCTTAAAGCTTTTGCCTCAGGCTGATCTTCAGTCTCAGCACAAGCAGAAAGAAAAGGCTAAGGCAAAGTTGTAAACGGACTGGATAAACACTGAAGGAACGATCAAACAGAGAGCCAATCTGCAAAGACTGGGAGAGTTTTTGGTCCTCATTTCTTTTGTTTTGGTTCTCAGATTTCAAAGAAATCTCTGATAATAAAACCTGACCACAAGCTAAAGGAACAGAGACTTTAGAACTACACATGACAAAGAATACAGACTTTATATAGTTTCAAAAAGTCAGTAAACAAACAACTACCACCTAAAGCAAGCAACAAAAAACACAGAAGAGAGAAGACTCAAATTTCCAGTTACTACATTATAGATTTGAAAGATCCAACTTGTTGAATATTCAATCAAAAATTATGAAGCAAGCAAAGAAAGAGGAAAGAATTCCCATACACAGAAGAAATTAAGAGAAACTACCTTGAGGAACAGAGACGTAGGTTTTACTAGAAAATGATTTTAATTTGCTGCCTTCAATGTGCTCAAAAGAGCTAAAGGAAACCATGGACAAAGAACTGAAGGAAACCAGGAGAAGGATGTAATCAACTAAGACATGAACAGTATAAAAAGAGAAAATCTGGAGCAAAGAACTACAATAACTGAAACTGAAAATTCACTAGAGGGTTTCAAAAGCATGTTTAGACAGAAGAATCAGCTAACTGATTCTGATTCAAGTCAATTGAAATTACCTACTCTGAAGAGCAGGGGGGAAAAAGGAAAAGGAAAGGAAAAAAAATGGAGAAAACTAACACACCTGTAGGATACCTTCAAGTGTATCAACATATACATTATGGGAGTTCCACAGGGAGAGAAAGTAGAGGAAAGGACAGAAAGAATATTTGAAGAAATAATGGCTCCAAACTCCCCAAATTTGATGAGAACCACAAATCCCACAAATCTAAGAAGCTCAGTGAGTTCTAAGATGATAAATGCAACGTGATGCACACTGAGACACATTAAAATTAAACTACCGAAAGCCAAAGATAAAGAGAATCTGGAAAACAGCAAGAGACAAATGATTCATTACATACAAGGAATCCTCAGTTAGGCAGTCTCAGTAAGACTCACAGCCAATTTCTCATCAGAAACCACTGAGGTCATGAGGAAATTGGATGATATAATTAAAGGGCTCAAAGAGAAAAATGTCAAACAACACTTTTACATCTGGCAAAATAATCCTTTAAAGATGAAGTAGAAATTAAGACATTCTCAGATAAACAAAAGCTGAGGGAGTTCACTGCTAATAGACCTGCCCCACGAGAAGTGCTAAAAAGTATTCTTCAGGTGGAAATGATAACATATCAGACAGTAACTCAAAGCCATGAGAAAAAAATTTTAAACTGTTATGAAGATAACTATATATAAATACAAAAGCCAATATTACTGTAATTTTTAAGTTATAATTCCTCTTTTAACCCTTCATGCTCTAAAATAAAAATGCATAAACCAATAATTACAAATCTATGTTAACGGGCATGTAATATATAAAGATGTAATTTGTAAAACAAAAACAAAAAGGAGGCGGGACACAGGTGTATGTGAGCAGTTTTTGCATACTACTGAAGCTAAGGTGGTATTAATTAAAAACAGATTGTCATACTTCAAGAGATTAATTAAAATCCTTAGGGTAACCCCTAAGAAAATAACTAAAAAATACACAGAAAGGAAAATGAGAAAGGAATCAAAATGTTATAATAAAAAAATTAAACACAAAGGAAAGTAATAATGGAGGAACCAAGGAATAAAAAACATCTGAGACATATAAAAAACAGAGCAAAATGGCAGAAACTAGCTTTCATTACCAGGAATTACTACAAACATAAATGAATAAAACCATCCAATTAAAGGCAGAGATTGGTAGAATGGGTTTAAAAAAAGAAAATGACCCAACTATATGCTGTCCACCAGAGACTCATTTTAAATCTAAAGACATTTTAAGTTGAAAGGGAAAGCACAGAAAAAGATAACCCATGCAAAGAGCAGGCAAAAGAATGCCGGGATGGCTATACTAATATCAGGCAAAAGAGATTTTAAGTCAAGAACTGTTAAAAAAGACAAAGAAGAGCATTATCTATTGATCAAAGTCTCAATCCTTCAAGAAGATACAGCAGTTATAAACATATACATATCTAACAAATGAGCCCCAAAATATATGGACTAAAAACTGAAAACTGAAAGGAGAAACAGTTCAACAATAACAGTTGGAGAGTTCAATACCCCATTCCGAATAAAGGACAGAAAAACTATACAAAAATAGAGGATTTATATTACTATAAATCAACTAGATGTAACAGACATATTCACAACACGACCACAAAATAGCAAAACATACATTTTTTTCTCAAATATACATGGAATACTCCCCAGGGTAGGCCATATGTTAAGTCACAAAAAAAACATCTCAACACATTTAAAAAGAATTAAATCATCCAAAGTATCTTCTCTGATCACAATGGAATGAGGGTAGAAATCATAACAGAAGGAAAACTGGAAAATTCACAAATATGTGGAAATTAAGTAACACACCCTGAAGAAACCATGGATCAAAGAAATTGAAAAAAGCAATGAGACTGAAAACAAAAACACAACATATCAAAACTTCTGGGATGCAGCAAAACCAGAGGGTAGAGGGAAAATTATAGCTATAAGCACCTACATTAAAAAGGAATCGGGGGGACCTTCAAGATGGTGGAGGACTAAGATGTGAGATCACCTTCCTCCCCAGAAGTACATCAAACATACACCTACATGTGGAACAACTCCTACAGAACACCTACTGAAGGCTGGCAGAAGACCTCAGACTTCCCAAAAGGGTCTTGGTGCCCCAGCCTGGTGTCAGGCCTGAGCCTCTGAGATTGAAGAGCTGAGATAAGGACATAGGACCACCAGAGACCCCCCAGCCGCAAGTAATATCAATCGGCAAGAGCTCTCCCAGAGATCTCTGTCTCAATGCTAAGACCCAGCTCCACCCAACAACCAACAAGCTCCAGTGCTCGATGCCCCATGCCAAACAACTAGCAAGACAGGAACACAACCCCACTCATTAGCAGAGAGGCTGCCTAAAATCATAATAAGTTCACAGACACCCCAAAACACACCACCAGACACAGCTCTGCCCACCAGAAAGACTAGATCCAGCCCCACCCACCAGAACACAGGTACCAGTCCCATCACCGGGAAGCCTATACAAGCGTCTGAACCAATCTTACCCACTGGGGGCAGACACCAAAAACAACGGGAACTATGAACATGCAGCCTGCAAAAAGGAGACCCCAAACACAGTAAGTTACGCAGCAGATGAAGCAGAAAGGTAAAAACCCACCAGACCAAACAAAACAGATAATAAGCACTCTACCTCAAAAAGAATTCAGAGTAATGACAGTAAAGATGATCCAAAGTCTTGGAAATAGAATGGAGAAAATACAAGAAACGTTTAACAAGGACCTAGAAAAACTAAAGAGAAAGCAGAGAATGATGAACAACACAATAAATGAAATTAAAAATTCTCTAGAAGGAATCAATAGCAGAATAACTGAGGCAGAAGAACGGATAACTAACCTGGAAGATAAAATAGTGGAAATAACTAATGCACAGCAGAATAAAGAAAAAAGAATGAAAATAATTGAGCACAGTCTCAGAGACCTCTAGGATGACATTAAACACACCAAAATTTGAATTATAGGGGTCCCAGAAGAAGAAGAGAAAAATAAAGGGACTGAGAAAATATTTGAAGAGATTATAGTTGAAAACTTACCTAATATGGGAAAGGAAATAGTCAACCAAGTCCAGGAAGCACAGAGAGACCCATACAGGACAAATCCAAGGAGAAACACGCCAAGACACATATTAATCAAACTATCAAACATAAAATACAAAGAAAAAAATATTAAAAGCAGTGAGGGAAAAACAACAAATAACATACAAGGGAATCCCACTAAGGTTAACAGCTGATCTTTCAGCAGAAACCCTGCAAGCCAGAAGGGAATGGCAGAACATATTTAAAGTGATAACAGGGAAAAACCTACAACCAAGATTACACTAACTAGCAAGAATCTCATTCAGATTTGACAGAGAAATAAAAACCTTTACAGACAGGCAAAAGCTAAGAGAATTCAGCACCACCAAACCAGCTTTACAACAAATGCTAAAGGAACTTCTCTAGGCAGGAAACACAAGAGAAGGAAAAGACCTACAATAACAAAAGCAAAAAAATTAAGAAAATGGTAATAGGAACATACATATTGATAATTACCTTAAATATAAATGGATTAAATGCTCCATCTAAAAGATAGACTGGCTAGGGCTTCCCTGGTGGCGCAGTGGTTGGGAGTCCGCCTGCCGATGCAGGGGACACGGGTTCGTGCCCCGGTCCGGGAGGATCCCGCGTGCCGCAGAGCGGCTGGGCCCGTGAGCCATGGCCGCTGGTCCTGCGCGTCCGGAGCCTGTGCTCCGCAGCGGGAGAGGCTGCAACAGTGAGAGGCCCGCATAGCGCAAAAAAAATAAAAATAAAAATAAAAAAAAATAAAAATAAAAGATAGACTGGCTGAATGGATAGAAAACCAAGAGGCATATAGATGCTGTCTACAGGAGACCCACTTCAGACCTAGGGACACATACAGACTGAAAGTGAGGGGATGGAAAAAGACATTCCATGCAAATGGAAATCAAAAGAAAGCTGGAGTAGCAATTCTTATATCAGACAAAATAGACTTTAAAATAAAGACTATTAGAAGAGACAAAGAAGGACACTACAGAATGATCAAGGGGGCAGTCCAAGAAGAAGATATAACAATTGTAAATATTTATGTACCCAACATAGGAGCACCTCAATACATAAGGCAAATGCTAACAGCCATAAGAGGGGAAATGCACAGTAACACAAGAATAGTAGGGAACTTTAACACCCCACTTTCACCAATGGACAGATCATCCAAAATGAAAATAAATAAAGAAACACAAGCTTTAAATGACACATTAGACAAGATGGATTTAATATTTAGAGGACAACATTCCATCCAGAAACAACAGAATACACTTTCTTCTCAAGTGCTCATGGGAATTCTCCAGGATAGATCATATCTTGGGTCACAAATCAAGCCTTGGTAAATTTAAGAAAACTGAAATGGTATCAAGTATCTTTTCTGACCACAACACTATGAAACTAGATATTAACTACAGGAAAAAATATGTAAAAAATACAAACACATGGAGGCCAAACAATAAGCTACTAAATAACCAAGAGATCACTGAAGAAATCAAACAGGAAATTAAAAAATACCTAGAAACAAATGACAATGAAAACATGATGACCCAAAATCTATGGGATGCAGCAAAAGCAGTTCTAAGAGGGAAGTTTATAGCAATACAATCCTCCCTCAAGAAAGAAGAAAAATTTCAAACAAACAACCTAAACTTACACCTAAAGCAATTAGAGAAAAAGAAAAAAAAAACCCAAAGTTAGCAGAAGGAATGAAATCATAAAGATCAGATCAGAAATAAATGGAAAAGAAATGAACGAAACAATAGCAAAGATCAGTAAAAATAAAAGCTGGTTCTCTGAGAAGATAAAAAAAAATTGATTAACCATTACCCATACTCATCAAGAAAAAACGGGAGAAGACTCAAATCAACAGAATTAGAAAAGAAGAAGTAACAACTGACACTGCAGAAATACAAAGGATCATGAGGGATTACTGCAAACAACTATATGCCAATAAAATGGACAACCTGGAAGAAATGGACAAATGCTTAGAAAAGCACAACCTTCTGAGACTGAACCAGGAAGAAATAGAAAATATAAACAGACCAATCACAAGCGCTGAAATTGAAACTGTGATTAAAAATCTTCCAACAAGGGGGGCTTCCCTGGTGGCGCAGTGGTTGAGAGTCTGCCTGCCGATGCAGGGGACACGGGTTCATGCCCCGGTTTGGGAGGATCCTGCATGCCGCAAAGCAGCTGTGCCTATGAGCCATGGCCGCTGAGCCTGTGCGTCCAGAGCCTATGCTCCGCAACGGGAGAGGCCACAACAGTGAGAGGCCCGTGTACCACAAAAAAAAAAAAAAAAAAAAAAATCTTCCAACAAACAAAAGCCCAGGACCAGATGACTTCACAGGAGAATTCTATCGAACATTTAGGGAAGAGCTTACACCTATCCTTCTCAAACTCTTCCAAAATATAGCAGAAGGAACACTCGCAAACTCATTCTATGAGGCCATCATCATCCTGATACCAAAACCAGACAAAGATGTCTCAAAAAAGAAAACTACAGGCCAATATCACTGATGAACATAGATGCAAAAATCCTCAACAAAATACTAGCAAACAGAATCCAAGAACACATTAAAAGGATCATACACCATGATCAAGTGGGGTTTATCCCAAATTCTTCAATATACACAAATCAACCAATGTGATACGCCATATTAAAAAACTGAAGGATAAAAACCACTTGATAATCTCAATAGACGCAGAAAAAGCTTTCAGTAAAGTTCAACACCCATTTATGATAAAAACTCTCGAGACAGTAGGCACAGAGGGAACTTCCCTCAACATAATAAAGGCCATATATGAGAAACCCACAGCCAACATCGTTCTCAATGGTGGAAAACTGAATCCATTTCCTCTAAAATCAGGAACAAGATAGGATGCCCACTCTCACCACTATTATTCAACACAGTTTTGGAAGTCTTAGCCACAGCAATCAGAGAAGAAAAAGAAATAAAATGAATCCAAATCAGAAAAGAAGTAAAGCTGTCACTGTTTGCAGATGACATGATACTATAGAGGATCCTAAAGATGATACCAGAAAACTACTAAAGCTAATGAATGAATTTGGTAAGGTTGCAGGATACAAAATTAACACACAGCAATCGGTTGCATTTCTATACACTAACAACAAAAGGTCAAAAAGAGACATTCAAGAAACAATCCCATCTACCACTGCATCAAAAACATTAAAATACCTGTGAATAAACACACCTAAGGAGATGAAAGACCTGTACTCTGAAAAGTTTAAGACGGTGATGAAAGAAATAAAAGATGATACAAACAGACAGAGAGATATACCATGTTCTTGGATTGGAAGAATCAACATTGTGAAAATGGCTAAACTACCCAAAGCAATCTACAGATTCAATGCAATCCTTATCAAATTACCAATGGCATTTGTCACAGAACTAGAACAAAAAATTTCACAATTTGAATGGAAACACAAAAGACCTCCAACAGACAAAGCAATCTTGAGAAAGAAAAACGGAGCTCGAGGAATCAGGCTCCTGCACTTCAGACTATACTACAAAGCTACTGTAATCATGACAGTATGGTACTGGCACAAAAACAGAAATATGGATCAATGGAACAGTATAGAAAGCCCAGAGATAAACCCACGCACATATGGTCACCTTATTTTTGATAAAGGAGCTATGAATATACAATGGAGAAAAGACAGCCTCTTCAATAAGTGGTGCTGGGAAAACTGGACAGCTCCATGTAAAAGAATGAAATTAGAACACTCCCTAACACCATACACAAAAATAAACTCAAAGTGAATTAGAGACCTAAATGTAAGGCCAGATACTTTAAAACTCTTAGAGGAAGACACAGGCAGAACACTCTATGACATACATCACAGCAAGATCCTTTCTGACCCACCTCCTAGAGAAATGGAAATAAAATAAACAAGTGGGACATAATGAAACTTAAAAGCTTTTGCAGAGCAAAGGAAACCATAAACAAGACAAAAAGACAATCCTCATAATGGGACAAAATATTTGCAAACGACACAACTGACAAAGGATTAATCTCCAAAATATACAAGCAGCTCATGTACCTCAATATCAAAATAAACAACCCAATCCAAAAATGGGCAGAAGATCTAAATAGACATTTCACCAAAGAAAATATACAAACTGCCAACAAACACATGAAAGGATGCTCAACATCACTAACCACTAGAGAAATGCAAATCAAAACTACAGTGAGGTATCACCTCACACCGGTCAGAATGGCCATCATCAAAAAATCTACAAACAATAAATGCTGGAGAGGGTGTAGAGAAAAGGGAACCCTCTTGCACTATTGGTGGGAATGTAAATTGATACAGCCAGTATGCAGAACAGTATGGAGGTTCCTTAAAAATCTAAAAATAGAACTACCATATGACCCAGCAATCCCACTACTGGGCATATACCCTGAGAAAAGCATAATTTAAAAACCATCATGTACCATAATGTTCATTGCAGCTCTATTTACAATAGCCAGGACATGGAAGCAACCTAAGTGTCCCTCGACAGGTGAATGCATAAAGAAGATGTGGTACATATATACAATGGAATATTACTCAGCCATAATAAGAAATGAAATTGAGTTATTTGTAGTGAGGTGGATGGACCTAGGGTCTGTAATACAGAGTGAAATATGTCAGAAAGAGAAAAACAAATACTGTATGCTAACACATATATAGGGAATCTTAAAAAACAAGAACAAAAACAAAATAAAAAACGGTTCTGATGAAGCTAGGGGCAGGACAGGAATAAAGAAACATGCAGTTGTAGAGAATGGACTTGAGGACATGGGGAAGGTGAAGGGCAAGCTGGGATGAAGTGAGAGAGTAACACTGACATATATACACTACAAACTGTAAAACAAATAGCTAGTAGGAAGCAGCTGATAGCACAGGGAGATCAGCTCGGTGCTGTGTGACCACCTAGAGGGGTGGAATAGGGAGGGTGGGAGGGAGATGCAAGAAGGAGAGGATATGGGGATATATGTATACATATAGCTGATTCACTTTGTTATACAGCAAAAACTAACACAACATTGTAAAGCAATTATATTCCAATAAAGATGTTTTAAAAATGAAAAAAAAAAAGAATAAAGATCTCAAATCAGTAACTTCATTATACGTCTTAACGAACTATAAAAAGAGCAGACTAAATCCATAGTCAATAGCAAGAAGGAAAATATAAAGACTAGAGTAGCAATAAGGGAAAGACTGAATAAAAAAAATAGAGAAAATCAATGAAACCAAATGTGGGTTCTACAAAAAGATTAAGAAAAGTGACAAAACTTTAGCTAGAATGAACAAGAAAAAAAAAAGAGAAAAGATTCAAATTACCAAATCAGAAATGTAAATGGGAACAGTACACTATTGGAATTAAAGAAATTAAAGGGATTATAAGAAAATTCTATAAAAAATTATCTACCAAAAATTAGATAACCTAGGTGAAACAGAAAAATTCCTAGAAACTTAATCATCAAAACTGACTCTAGAAGAAATAGAAATAAAGAAATTGAATCTGTAATCAAAAACTTCTGAACAAAGAAAAGCTCAGAACCAGGTAATTTCCCTGCTTGCTGAATTCTACCAATCTTTTAAAGAAGAAATGACAGAAATCTTTCTCGAAATCTTCAAGAAAATGAAGAGGGAATGCTTCCAAACTGATCCAATCAGGGCAGCATCACCCTGACACCAAAGCCAAGCAAAGACACTGTAGGAAACCTACAGACCAATATGCTTGATGAATATAGATGCAAATATCCTCAACAAAATAGTAGCAAACCATATCCAACAAAATACTAAGAGGATTATACACCATTACCAGATGGGATTTATCCCAGGAATACAGGGTGGTTAAACATATGAAAATTATTATCTCAATTTATACACAAAAAGTACCTGACAAAAACCAATACCCTTTATGACTTTAAATACTTAGACTAGGAATAGAAGAGAACTTCCTCAACCTGATAAAGGGCACTTAAGAAGAACCTACAAGTAACTTCATAATGAGTGCTCAAAGACTAAAAACCTATCCCTAAGAAAAGCAACAAGACAAGGATACCCATATTGACCACGTTTTTTCCACATTGTAATGGAAGTTATATCCAGAGCAATTAGACAAGAAAAAGAAATAAAAGACATCCAAATGGGGAAGGAAGAATTAAAACTGTGCCTATCTGCACATGACATGATCTTTATAAAGAAAACAGTAAAGAACCCCCCCTCGAAAAGAACAATCAGAGCTTATAAATGAATTCAGCAAAGTTGTAGGATACAAGATCAACATGCAAAAATCAGTTGTACTTCTATACACTAGCAATGCACAATCCAAAAAGGATAACAAAAAAGTTCCATTCACAACATCCAAGTGAATAAAATACCTATGAATAAATTTAAGAGGTAAAAGTCTTATACACTTTTAGCACTTATATAACACTGCTGAAAAAATTGAAGAACACCTAAAAAGGCAAAAACACATGTAATGTTCACTGACTGGAAGACTTTAAGATGGCAATATTCCCCAAATTAACCTATATATTCAGTGCAATCCCTACTGTAATCTCAGCTGTCTTTACGGCAGTAATTGACAAGTTAATCATAAAATTCATATAAATATTGAAGGGACGAGAGGGCCAAACAATCTTTAAAAAGAACAAGAAAGTTGGAAAACTAACACATCCTGATTTCAAAACTTACTACAAAGCTACAATGTGTGGTACTGGCAGTAGGAGAGAAATACAACCCAATGGAATAGAACTGGAAATCCAGAGATAAGCCCATTTGTCTATGGACCAACAAGATTTTGCCAAGTGATCTGAGACTACTGAGCGGGGAAATCAAAGTCTCTTCATCAAAGAGTGCTGTGATCTACATGTAAACATTCATGTGTTACTAGCATCTTACACTTCACAGAATTTTTATAAGGTTCATCCATGTTGTACCATGTATTTGATATTATTCAGCCATAGAAGAATGATGTACTAATATATGGTACAACATGGATGAACTTTATAAACACTATACAAAATGGAAGAAGTCAGTAATAAATGGATATTCCCATGCAAAAGAATAACACTGAATCCCTACCTCAGACCATCTGCAAAAATGAACCCAAAATGAATCAAAGCAAAAATTGTAAAACTCCTAGAAAAGAAAATGTAAGGGGAGTTTGTCATGACCTTAGATTTGGTAAATGGATTCTTAGATATGACATAAAAACACAAGCAACAACAACTAAAGTTGATAAACTGGGCCTCATTAAAATTAAAAATAGGGCTTCCCTGGTGGCGCAGTGGTTGAGAGTCCATCTGCCGATGCAGGGGACACGGGTTCGTGCCCCGGTCCGGGAAGATCCCACATGCCGTGAAGCGGCTGGGCCCGTGAGCCGTGGCCGCTGAGCCTGCGCGTCTGGAGCCTGTGCTCTGCAATGGGAGAGGCCACAACAGTGAGAGGCCTGCATACCGCAAAAAAAAATAAATAAATAAATAATAATAATAATAATAATAATAAAAATATTTGCTTCAAAGGACACTGTCCAGATCCAGATAATGAAAAGACAAAATACAAAAAGGGAGAAAATATATCCAAATCATATACTTGATAGGGGATCTCTATCTAGAAAATATAACTATTAAATATAATATTAAATATTAAATAAATATAAATATTAAATATAACTATTAAAAACTATTAAAAACTATTTTAAAAAATAACAAAAAAGTAAACAAGCCATTTAAAAAGTGGGCAAATGATCTGAATATTTCTCCAAAGAAAATATGCAGTGGCCAATAAGCAATGCAAAGAAGTTCAAATCATTAGTGATCAGAGAAAAATACAAAAACTATGATCTATTACTTCATACACACTAGGATGGATATAATTTTTTAAAGTCAGATAATTACAACTGTTATTAATAAGGATGTGCCAAAATCTGAACCCTAGCACACTACTGGTATAAATGTTAAATGGTGCAGCCACTTTCAAAAACAGTCTAGGAGTTCCTCAAGAAGTTAAACATAAGATTACTATTTGACCCAGCAATCCTAGATTTATACACAACAGAAATGAAGTCATACGTCCACAGAAAAACTTGTATACAAATGTTCACAGAAACATTATTCACGATAGCCAAAAGTTGGAAATAGCCCAAATTTCCATCAACTGATCAGTGGTTAAACAAGAGGTATATCAACACAACACAATGTAGTATATCAACACAATATTATTCAGCCATGAAAGAATTAAGTACTGATAAATGATACAACACAAATGAAACTTATAAACATTAAAATGAATTTAAGAAGCCAGTAACAAAAGGCCAAATATTATATAATCCAAATTTATTGAGACAGAAAGGCAAATTTACTAAGACAGAAAGTAGTTTAGTGGTTGCCTAAGACTGGGGAGGGATGGAGAGTTGGGAAGTGATACCCAGTAAGCACAGGGTTTTCTTGGGGGAGAAGAAAAAGTTCTAAAATTGATTGTGGTGATGGTTGGGCAACTCTGTGAGGATAGTACAAACTACTGAATTGTACATATTTAAAACGTGAAATATATGACTTGGAATGTATGATATTGAATTATATATCAATAAAGCTTTTTTTTTTTTTTTTTTTTTTTCTTTTTGCGGTATGTGGGCCTCTCACTGTTGTGGCCTCTCCCGTTGCGGAGCACAGGCTCCGGATGCGCAGGCCCAGCGGCCATGGCTCACGGGCCCAGCCACTCCGCGGCATATGGGATCCTCCCAGACCGGGGCACGAACCTGTATCCCCTGCATCGGCAGGCGGACTCTTAACCACTGCGCCACCAGGGAGGCCCTCAATAAAGCTTTTGAAAAAATATATGAAATGTATTACTTGAAATGTATGGTATTGAGTTACATATCAATACAGCTTTTACAAAAAATAAACATGAGATACTACTTCACACCCACTGCTATGATTCAGGGTTAGATGGCTCCATGGGTGTTGGCTTGGCTGAATGAATGCGTGAACCATCTCTTGACTGGTCACACTTTTCAGTATTAAAGATTAGGGCCCTGAAAACTCTACTTCCAAAAACCCCAAAAGGGATTCTAAGATCAAATTAAAGAATAAAAGTCATTTGGTCAATTTCCTCACTTTAAAAGAGAGATAAACATAGTACCTTGTTCTGTGTCAGTCTCAGCCTAGCAATAACATTGCTACTGAACAGAAGTACCTAAAGACCCACCCAGAACTAAGGCAACCCCCACAGACATTTCCCCTTCCAGAATCAATACTGTGGCTGGACTAGCCCTTATGGATCTTACTATGATTACAAGACGTACTTCAGCAACAACCACCAGGGAACTGCGAAAAATAAACGTTTATTATTCACAAGTCCTGGCCACACAGCAAGGTCACGGGTAGAGAGCTAGTGAATGCAAACCTGGGGTTCTGTCTTTATTGGGGTTGAAAGTGAGGTGCCTAGGGTCTCACAGGTTTCTTTCTGAGACTGAGGTGCCTAGGGTCTCATAGGTTTCTTTTTATTGATGAATTTAAAACATAAAGCCGGAATGAAAGCACAAGAAGAGAAAAGCAAGAGGTCAAATGGTCAGTATCTAAGTTATCTAAGTCAGACCTCTTTAAAAACAGGAACTTCATGGGTGGGGTGGCCTGGCTCTTTATCTAGTCCTATAGCTGGCAATCTGTTTATTTGAAATGGATGTCTTTCAAGTGGCTACCTAGACAATCAAAAGCTTAATACTAGACACACTGCAGTCAACAAAGCTAGTTGTCAGATAACTCCAGGAGCAAACAATCCTTCAGGACCCTGACTTTCAGCCTCACTGTGATTTCCAAGAAATAGCTACAGCTTGGATTCCTGGCTACAGTACTAACTAGGAGTGTGGTGAGCAGAAAGCTCTTCTCTGCTGGTAGCCATTCATGCAAGAAGTTTCCTAAGATGAACCCTCTTCCAGATTAATCTTCCTGGGAAAGTCTCAAGATGGTGGAGGAGAAGGACATGAACTCACCCCTTCTTACAAAAACACCAAAATCATAACTAGCTGCTGAACAACCATTGACAAACAAACGCTGGATCCTACCAAAAAAGATACCCTCCATCCAAAGACAAAGAAGAAGCCACAACAAGACGATAGGAGGGGCACAATCGCAATAAAAGCAAATCTCATACCCACCAGGTGCGCGAACCAGAAACTGGAAAATAATTATACCACAGAAGTTCTCCCACAGGAGTGAAACTCCTGGGCCCCATGTCAGGCTCCCCAATCTGGGGGTCAGGCAACGGGAGGAGGAGCCCCCAGAGAATCTGGCTTTGAAGGCCAGTGGGGTTTGACTAGGGGAAACAGAAATTCCACTCTTAAAGAGTGCACACAAGGTGTCGTGCATACCAGAGGCCAGGGAAAAAAGCAGTAACCTCATAAGAGACCAGGCCAGACTTAACTGTTAGTACTGGAGGGTCTCCTGCATAGGCAAGGGGTGGCTGTGGCTCACTGTGGGGACAGAGACACTGGCAGCAGTAGTTCTGGAAAGTACTCATCGGTGTGAGCCCTCCTGGAGGCTGCCATTTTCTCCCCAAGACCTAGCCCCACCCAACAGCCTGAAGGCTCCAGTGCTGGGATGCCTCAGGCCAAAAAATCAACAGGTCAGGAACACAGCCCCACCCATCACCAGACAGGGTTTAAAGTCTTCCTGAGCATGGCCCTGACCACCAGAGGGACAAGACCCAGTTCCACCCACCAATGGGTGGAACCAGTCCCTCCCACAAGCCTCTTACACACCCTCATCCACCAGAGGGAAGACAGCAGAAGCAAGAAGAATTACAATTCTGCAGTCTGTGAAAAAGAAACTGCAATCACAGAAAGGTAGACAAAATGAGATGGCAGAGGAATATGTCCCAGATGAAGGAATAAGATAAGACCCGAGAAGAACAGCTAAGTGAAGTGGACATAGGCAATCCACTAGAAAAAGAATTCAGAGTAATGATAGTGAAGACGAACCAAGATCTTGGAAAAAGAATGGAAGCACAGATCGAGAAGATACAAGAAATGTTTAACAAAGACCTAGAACTAAAGAACACACAGATCAACAACACAATAACTGAAATGAAAAATACACCAGAAGGAATCAATAGCAGAATAACTAAGGCAAAAGAATGCATAAGTGAGCTGGAAGACAGAATGGTGGAAATCACTGCCTCACAACAGAATAAAAAGGATGAAAGAAATGAGGAGAGCCTCAGAGACCTCTGGAACAACACTGAACGCACCAACATTCACATTATATGGGTCCCATAACGAGAAGAGAGAGAGAAAAGACCTGAGAAAATATTTGAAGAGTAATAGTTGAAAACTTCCCTAACGTGGGAAAGTAGACAGCCACCCAACTCAAGGAAGCACAGAGAGTCCCATACAGGATTAATTCAAGGAGGAACATGCTGAGACACACAATAATCAAACTGACAAATATTAAAGACGAAAAAATATTAAAAGCAACAAGGGAAAAGTAACAAACAACATATAAGGAAACTCCCATAAGGTTATCAGCTGATTTCTCAGCAGAAACTCTGCAGGTCAGAAGGGAATGGCACAATATATTTCAAGTGATGAAAGGGAAGAACCTACAACCAAGAATCCTCTACCCAGCAAGGATCTCATTCAGATTCGACAGAGAAATCAAAAGCTTTACAAACAAAAGCTAAGACAATTCAGCACCACCAGAACAGCTCTGCAACAAATGCTAAAGGAATATCTCAAAGGTGAAAAGAAAAGTCCACAACTAGAAACAAGAA
Organism: Mesoplodon densirostris; assembly: GCF_025265405.1. Classification (NCBI taxonomy): domain Eukaryota; kingdom Metazoa; phylum Chordata; class Mammalia; order Artiodactyla; family Ziphiidae; genus Mesoplodon; species Mesoplodon densirostris. The sequence goes on from NC_082666.1 coordinate 71,373,871, forward strand.
AATTATGAATGGAAAAGCTCACCAGTAAAGGCAATCATACAGTAAAGATAGGAAATCATCCACACAGAAATATGATATCAAAACCAGCAGTTGTGAGAAGAGGAGAGGACAACTGCAGGATAACTGGAAATGCATTTGAAATTAAAAGATCAGCAACTTATAACAATTTTGTTTATATACAGACTGCTATATCAAAACCTCATGGCCACTGCAAACTGAAAATCTACAATAGATACACGTAAAAAAAAAAAAGGGAAAGGAATCCAAACACAACACTAAAGTTAGTCATCAAATCTCAAGAGAACAAAAGAGTAAGGGAAGAAAAAAGACCTACAAAAATAAATCCAAAACAATTAACAAAATGGCAATAAGAATATACATATTATAATTATCTTAAACATAAACAGATTAAATGCTCCAAACAGAAGACACAGACTGGCTGAATGGATACAAAAACTAGACTCGTATATATGCTGTCTACAAAAGGTCCACTTCAGATCTAGGAACACATACAGACTGAAAGTGAGGGAATGGAAAAAGGTATTTCATGCACATGGAAATCAAAAGAAAGCTGGAGTAGCAATACTCATATCAGACAAAATAGACATTAAAATAAAGACTGTTATAAGAGACAAAGAAGGACACTACATAATGATCAAGGGGTCAGTCCAAGAAGAGGATATAACAATTGTAAATATATATGTACCCAACACAGGAGCACCTCAGTAAAGGAGGCAAGTACTAACAGCCATAAAGGGAGAAATCGACAGTAACAAAATAATAGTGGGGGACTTGAACACTCCACTTCCATCAATGAAGAGATCATCCTGACAGAAAATCAATAAGGAAATACATGCCTTAAGTGACAAATTAGACCAGATGTATTTAATTTTTATAGAGCATTCCATCCAAAAGCTGCAGAATACACATTCTTCTCAAGTGCACATGGAACATTCTCCAGGAGTGAACACATGCTGTGCCACAAAGCCAGCCTCAGTAAATTTAAGAACACTGAAATCATATCAAGCATCTTTTCTGACCAAAATGCTATGAGATTAGAAATTAACTATGAGACAAAAAAACTGTAAAAAACAGAAACACATGCAGGCTAGACAATATGCTACTAAACAACCAACAGATCACTGAAGAAATCAAACAGGAAATCAAAAAATACCTACAGACAAATGGAAACAAAAGCACGACAATCCAAAACCTATGGGATGCAGCAAAAGCAGTTCTAAGAGGGAAGTTTACAGCAATACAATCTTACCTCAGGAAACAAGAAAAAACTCAAATGAAAAACCTAACCTTACACCTAAAACAACTACAGAAAGAAGAACAAACAAAACCCAAAGTTAGTAGAAGGAAAGAAATCATAAAGATCAGAGCAAAAAGAAATGAAATAGAAACTAAGAAAAAAGAAAAGATCAATGAAACTAAAGGTTAGTTCTTTGAAAAGATAAATAAAATTGATAAACCTTTAGCCAGACTCATCAAGAAAAAGGGGGAGAGGGCTCAAACCAATAAAATTTAAAATGAAAAAGGAGAAGTTAAAATGGACATCACAGAAATACAAAGGATCATAAGAGACTGCTACATGCAACTGTATGCCAATAAAATGGACAACCTGGAAGAAGTGGACAAATTCTTAAAAAGGTACAATTTCCCAAAATGAAACCAGGAAGAAATAGAAAATATGAACAGATGGATCAGAAGTACTGAAACTGAAAATGTGATTTAAAAACTCCCAACTAATAAAGTCCAGGACAAGATGGCTTCACAAGCATATTCTATCAAACATCTACAGAAGAATTAATACCTATCCTTCTGCAACTATTCCAAAAAACTGCAGAGGAAGGAACACTCCCAAACTCATTCTATGAGGCCACCATTACCATGATACCAAAACCAGACAAAGATACCACAAAAAAAGAAAATTACAGGCCAATATCACTGATAAACATAGACGCAAAAAGCCTCAACAAAGTACTACCAATTCGAACCCGACAATACATTAAAAAGATCATACACCATGATCAAAGTGGGATTTATCCCAGGAATGCAGAGATTTTTCAATGTCCTCAAATCAATCAGTGTGAATCACCACATCAAAGAACTGAAGAATAAAAACTATATGATAATCCCGATACAGAAAAAGCTTTTGACAAAACTCAATACTCATTTATGATAAAAACTCTCCAGAAAGTGGGCATGTAGGGAACCTACCTCAACATAATAAAGGCCATATATGAGAAACCTACAGCTAACATCATACTCAATGGTGAAAACCTGAAAGCATTTCCTCTAAGATCAGGAACAAAACAAGGATGTCCACTCTCGCCACTTGTATTCAACATAGTTTTGGAAGTCCTAGCCACAGCAATGAGATAAGAAAAAGAAATAAAAGGAATCCAAGTTGGAAAAGAAGAAGTAAAACTGTCACTGTTTGCAGATGACATGATACTATACATGGAAAATCCTAAAGATGCTACCAGAAAACTACTAGAGCTCATCAATAAATTCAGTAAAGTTGCAGGATACAAAATTAACACATAGCAATCTGTTGCATTCTATACACTAACAACGAAAGATCAGGAAGAGAAATTCAAGAAACAATCCCATCTACCATCACACCAAAAAGAATAAAATACCTAAGAATAAACCTATCTAAGGAGACAAAGGACCTGTACTCTAAAAACTATTAAGATGCTGATGAAAGAAATTGAAGATGATACAAGCAGATGGAAAGATATAACACGTTCTTGGACTGAAACAATTAATATTATCAAAATGACTATACTACCCAAGGCAATCTACAGATTCAATGCAATCCCTATCAAATTACCAATGGCATTTGTCACAGAACTAGAACAAAAAATTTCACAATTTGTATGGAAACACAGAAGACCCCGAATAGCCAAAGCAATCTTGAGAAAGAAAAACGGAGCTCAAGGAATCAGGCTCCTGGACTTCAGACTCTACTACAAAGCTACAGTAATCAAGACAGTATGGTACTGGTACAAAAACAGAAATATAGATCAAGGGAGCAGGACAGAAAGCCCAGAGATAAACCCACACACATATCACCTTATCTTTGATAAAGGAGGCAAGAATATACAATGGAGAAAAGACAGCCTCTTCAATAAGTGGTGCTGGGAAAACTGGACAGCTACATGTAAAACAATGAAATCAGAACACTTCTTAACAGCATACACAAAAATAAACTCAAAATGGATTAAAGACCTAAATGTAAGGCCAGACACTATAAAACTCTTAAGAGGAAAACATAGGCAGAACACTCTATGACATAAATCACAGCAAGATCCTTTTTGACCCACCTCCTCCAGAAATGGAAATAAAAACAAAAATAAATAAATGGGACCTAATGAAACTTAAAAGCTTTTGCACAGCAAAGGAAACCATAAACAAAACGAAAAGACAACCCACAGAACGGGAGAAAATATTTACAAACCATGTGACTGACAAAGGATTAGTCTCCAATATTTACAAACACCTCATGCGTATCAAAAAAGCAAACAACCCAATCAAAATATGGGCAGAAAACCTGAATAGACATTTCTCCAAAGAAGACATATAGATGGCCAAGAGGCACAGGAAAAGGTGCTCAACATTGCTAATTATTAGAGAAATACAAATCAAATCTACAAGATATCACCTCACACCAGTCAGAATGGCCATAATGAAAAAAATCTATAAACGATAAATGCTGGAGAGGGTGTGGAGAAAAGGGAACTCTTCTGCACTGTTGTGCAAACAACAGTGGGAATGTAAATTGGGACAGCCACTATGGAGAACATTTTGGAGGCTCCTTAAAAATCTAAAAATAGAGCTACCATATGAGCCAGGAATCCCACTCCTGGGCATATATCCGGAGAAAAACATGGTTTGAAAGGATACATGCATCTCAATGTTCATTGCAGCACTATTTACAATAGCTAATACATGGAAGCAACCTAAATGTCCATTGACAGAGGAATGTATAAAGAAGATGTGGTACATATATACAGTGGAATATTACTCAGCCATAAAAAAGAATGAAATAATGCCATTTGTGGCAACATGGAGGACCTGGAGATTATCATACTAAGTGAAGTAAGTCAGACAGAGAAAGCCAAGTATCATATGATATCACTTATATGCAGAATCTAAAAAAATGATACAAATGAACTTATTTACAAAACAGAAACAGACTCACAGACTTAGAGAACTTATGGTTACCGGTGGGGAAGGATGGGGGAGACGGATAGATTGGGAGTTTGGGATTGACATGTACACACTGCTATATTTAAAATATATAACCGGGCTTCCCTGGTGGTGCAGTGATTAAGAATCTGCCTGCCAATGCAGGGGACACGGGTTTGAGCCCTGGTCTGGGTAGATTCCACATGCCACAGAGCAACTAAGCCTGTGTGCCACAATTACTGAGCCTGTGCTCTAGAGCCCACAAGCCACAACTACGGAAGCCCATGTGCCACAACTACGGAAGCCCACACACCTAGAGCCCGTGCTCCGCAACAAGAGAAGCCACTGCAATGAGAAGCCCACACACCTCGATGAAGAGTAGACCCCGCTCGCCGCAACTAGAGAAAGCCCGCGTGCAGCAATGAAGACCCAACACAGCCAAAAATAAAAATAAATAAATTTTAAAAAATAAATAAAATAAAATAGATAACCAACAAGGACCTACTGTATAGCACAGCGCTGCTCAATATTCTGTAATAACCTAAATGGGAAAAGAATTGGAAAAGAATAGATACATGTATATGTATAACTGAATCACTTTGCTGTACACCTGAAACTAACACAACATTGTTAATCAACTATGTTCCAATATAAAGTAAAAAATTTTTTAAAAAGCTAATTGTCAGGGGCTTACACTATAACATCTACACACCCTAGTGCTGTTGTAAGAATTGAGTAACACACATAAAGCACTTAACACAGTGTCAATGAATTTTAGCTAGTTGAAAGAGGTGAACGGGGTACAGCTATAACATTAACTCCATATTCTACTCTTTGGGGATTGAGAAAAGAATAAAGGTCATTTAAAAGGAATACATTTCCCCTAAACATTTTTTACAATTAGAGGTTACTACAGATCAAGATTCTTCATTAAATACAAATATCTCAATATTAAAACTATTTGTCATTTATAAATAAACTTATTGCAAATTATTTTATCATCAAAACCATACTTAACAAAGGGTCATCAACGTAAGTTCTGATTGCAGCTAGATACAATAAAGGGCATTTGGGGATGGGAATGGAAAGGAATATGAGGATACTAGATACGTGAGTAGTTCAGTCAAGAAAGAGTAACTGGCACAGGGCTCAGAGAGAGGTGGGAGGATTCCAGGATAACTCTACATAGCTATTTGGTCTAAACCTTGCTGTCTCTATGCTAGGGAAAACTATCTCATAACATATCTTTGAAATATAACTCATAAAGGCTGTAGATATGATATCAGAATAATTGTCTTTTCAGTTCACAGATTCTCTGAATCAAGCAGAATAACATCTGGACATGACTGAGAGAATATAGGGAGAGCCTGGATTTTAAGCCTGATTCAATGACACCTCTGGGTATCCTCACTGGGGAAGGAGAAAATTTATTCTCAATACTGAAGAAAGAAATTATTTGTGGCCAAGAGGGAAAAGTGTAGCAGACTACATTACTGCTCACAAATACTCACTCTTCTCTTCCCAGTCCCTGAGAGGACCACCCCATCTGACTAACACTGGCTTGGCCATATGACTTGGTTTGGCCAATGGAATCTGAGCAGAAGTGAGAGTGTGTTAGTTCCAAGCAGAGGCAGTAGGGAGGTATTTCGTTTCCAGCAGCCCTCATGTTTTTTTTGCCTTTTACCAGGTGAACATCATGTCTCATATAGGGGGTACTCCTTCAGCCTGGCATCCAAACTGAGAACATACATGGAACAAACACCTACTGGCTACCTCAGTTTACCATGTATGTTATGAGCCACAGCCATCTATATGTGGTGTTACAACTTCTCATGTGATCTCACATACTTTCCTTCTACAGCCTCACACTAACTCACAGGATGCAACCTTTCCAGCGCCCACTTCCACAAGCAAGCTTCAAGACTTTTTTAAGGTAAAGTGCCAAATATATTGCAGGTTTTATATATTTTGTTACCATTTAACATGTGCTGTTTTTATTGTTTTTTTTAATGTCATGAAGTTTAGAATGTTATGCCACTAATCTCATTTTTCCTCTAAGCCCTATGGTTTTTAGTACACAATTCTGCACAGCACAGTGCATTTTAGGAACACCTATTTCACACTATAACATAACTGACTGTATCTTGAAAAAAGAGACACAAATATCCATAATCCAAAGAGACAAGTTCTATAACTGAGCCACATATGGGTAGAAAATCAACTGAGATAAGGTGATACTTAACCTTATGACCTGATCACCCCACCGCCAGATACAATCACACTGGGAGATTAGGTTTCAACATATTAATTTGAGGGAGAAGAAATACATTCAATCTATAGCATTCTGTTCCTGGACCCCCAAAATAATATCCTTCTCACATTCAAAATATGTTCATTCTATTCCCAACAGCCCCAAAAGTGTTAACTCATTCCAACATCAACTCAAAGTCTGAGTTCAAAGTCTCATCTAAATATCATCTAAAGCAAATTTGGATGAGACTCAAGGTACAATTCATCCTGAGGTTCTCCAGCTGTAAACCTGTGAAATTAAACAAGTTATGTGCTTCCAAAATACAATGGCAGAACAGGCACAGGACAGATATTTAGAAGAAAGGTGTGACAAGTCTCAAGCAAGTCTAAAACCCAACAGGGCAAATTCCATTGGACCTTAAGGTCCATGAATAATCCTCTAACTTGATACTCTGCCCTCCAGGCCCACTGAAGCAGAGGTCCTACCTACAGGACACACTTGGGCAGTATTCCCGCCCCTTCAGCTTTGCTGGGCAGAGGGTGGGCACCTAAGGCTCCTGGCAGCCCTGCCCTGGTGGATTTGGGTGGCTCCTGTTCTTTGAAATCTAGGTGGAGTCAGACATGCCCCCTGGGCCTGTGCACTCTCCACTAGTGGAGATGGCTTATTCCACCAGTTTGCTGCCTGCACCCTGCTGAGAGGCAGCTGCTGCACCAGAGGCTGCCAGAACCACATCTGGGGTAGCCAAGGAGCTCAGCACCAGCAGTGCACCAGCAGAGCCCTCAAGGTGAGGTAGCACCAAGCAGCAAGCTCAAGGTCTCCAAACACTGGCATCTCCTCCTTTGAAATCATTCTGCCTCCAGACCCTGTGCTAAGACAGTAGCCCTGGTGATTTCTGAACTGTCTTCAGGGTCATTCTTCTATTGTTTTAGGTAGCAGCATCTGGTTCCTGTTGAGATGGTTTATCCACACTAATCTTAAAAAATGGTTGCTTGGCCACACCCTTAGTGTTCTCTTCTGAACAGGCTTTCTCATCTTTTGGATAGGTGGGGAATTTTCCAAATTTTTAAGTCCTGCTTCCTTTTTGCTTAACATTTATAATTATGCTTTTAAGTTATTTCTCTCTAATTATACTATGTTGACCTAAAACAAATAGGCTGCCAGGTATTTTTCCAGAAAAGATAGATTTACTTGGGATCAGCAGGGAACTGCAATCTGGGGTCTGCAATCATGGTGAACCACATGGAAGCTCCCCCAAGGCAAGGGAAGGAGAACACTCTCCTAGAGGGGAGGGCTACAGTAAACAAGGAGCCCAAGGTTTTTCATTGTTTGAGTCCTTGTCAGGAAAGAAGAGGAGTCTTTCTTCTTCCTCTTGGGCTCTGGTATCCTTGCAGGGCATGAGAACTCCCCCTTCTGGTCTCCTGATTCTATTTTATTGAGGTTTCTGTTTATTAACTTTTTACAACTATAAGCAGTTAGGAGGGCTCAAGCCACACCTTCAAACCTTTGTTTAGAAATTACTTCAAGTAAATATCCAATTTCATTGCTCACAAGTTCTACATTCTACAAAGCACTAAAACATGAACATAACTCAGCCAAGTTCTTTGACACTTTACAACAAGGATCACTTTTCTTTCAGTTTCCAATAACACAGTCCTCATTTCCACCTGAGATCTTATCAGAATGGTCTTTACAGTACACAATTCTACCAATATTCTGCGCAGGATTACACAGGTGTTCTCTAAGAAGATTGAGGTTTTTCTGTACACCTCAACTCCTTTCAAGTCCACACCAGAATCTCCTGTTCACAACAATGTAGGCTTTTTCTAGCATGCACCTCAAAACTCTTCCATTTCCCATTACCCAGTTCCAAAGCCACTTCAACATTTTTAGGAATTTATTACAGCACCCCTCCACTTCTCAGTACCAATTTTTGTTTTAGTTCATTCAGGATACTATAACAAAAATACCACAGACAAGGTGGTTTATAAAAAAAATAGAAATGTATTTCTCACATTTCTGGAGGTTTGGAAGTACAAAATCAAGGTGCTGGCAGATGTGGTGTCTAATGAGGACCCAATTCCTAGTTCATAGATAGTTCATCTTCTTATTCATCTTCTTGCTATGTCCACACATGGCAGAAGGAGCAAAGGAACTCTCAGTGGTCTCTTTAACAAAGGTACCAGTCCCACTGATGAGGAAGCCACCCTCATAACTGATTCATCTCTCAAAAGCCCCACTTCCAAACTCATCACATTAGAAGAGTAGGTTTCAACACAAATTGGGGAACACAAACATTCAGTCTATACCACTAGCTCAACACAGAATTTACCTTAAATTCTGCTTTAGTGATATTCTCATTTTATATGCATATGAAAACACTTGTCAGTCACAGAAGCATAAAAAATACATTATACATGTACATTGTGTTAAGAGTAGCATAATTAAAGCATGGATATATTAATAAGACGAAAAACACTACTTTTTAACACTTACCACAAGCTTTAGAAGCAGCAACACAAATCTCTTCTGCAACATACTCCCCAGTTGGAAACTTGAGATAATCCCCCTCGGCTTTTCCAAGGGAATGATAAAGATAGACCTGTAGGACTGGATCTATTTGCTTCACAGAATTAGCATTTCCAGGAATATCACCATTCTGATGTACAGGAGATGAGGATGTTCCTTCCATTTCTGTCATTGTAAGGCATGCCATTCCCATGCAGGGTCTTTTTTCAGAACATTTGCCTGTAAGAGAAACCAAAGTTACAAATGAAAGTGATATTCATAAGTTATCCTTCATATATAAAGAAGTCTTCACTGACAGCAATGACTCTGTCAAATCCATTAACTGAATAACTATCATGTACAGTCATTTCTCAGACAGATACTGAGGGTTTTGTTCCAGACCAGTGCAATAAAGCCACACAAATTTATTGGTCTCCCAGTACCTATAAAAGTTATATTTACACTATACTGTAGTATACTGAGTATGCAATAGCATTATGTCTAAAAAAAATTGTACATACCTTAATTAAAAAATACTTTATTGCTAACCATCATCTGAGCCTTCAGCAATCTGTAATCTTTTCACAATAGTATTATCAAAGATCACTGATCATAGATCACCGTAACAAATATAATAATAATGAAGAAGTTTGAAATATTGCAAGAAGTATCAAAATGTGACAAAGAGACATGAAGTGAGCAAATGTTTTTGGGAAATTGGCACGTATAGACTTGCTTAACACAGGGCTGCCACAAACCTTCAATTGTAAAAAACCAGTATTGGGGAAGCACAATAAAATGAGGTATGCCCATACTACTATATACAAAGCACAGTGAGAGATATCAAAATTATAAACTTCCTGTGGACAATGACAATAAAACTGAAGCTTATACGCTAACTGAGGAACCACAATATAAATATATAACACTAACAGAACAAACAAAATCAGTTACAGACAACAGAAGAAGAGATTCCACAAAGCAACATGATTTCTCAACAGATTACTCTGACAATTGCTTATTGGAATCTGGAAGGGAAAAATAACATTTCAAGCTGGGATTAACTGATGAGCTTTATTAGAGGAGGTCATATTTAAAACTGTTCTTGAAGCATGGATTGGATTTTGATGGATGGAAGAGGAAGAATGTTCTGGAAGAGTGGAACTGTTCTGAAGAGTAGAAAGATACAAGATATGTTCAATAATTTATTGGTCTGAGTGAAGTATTTGAGAAGTTATACCATTTAGGAAAGGATTAAAAATACAGATGGATAGGGACTTCCCTGGTGGTCCAGTGGTAAAGAATCTGCCTTGCAATGCAGGGGACGCTGGTTCAATCCCTGGTCAGGGAACTAAGATCCCACACGCCGCGGGGCAACTAAGCCCACGAGCCACAACTACCGAGCTCCCACGCCTCAACACGAGAGGCCGTGTGCTGCAAACTACAGAGCCCATGCACCTTGGAGCCCGTGCACCACAACTAGAGAGAAGCCTGCACGCCACAACTAAGACCCGGATACTTGTAACAAAACTGCAGCTACATACCCAGTATGCATTTCCCCCTTCTTCCTTGATACAAAGGCCCAAATGGGGGGGTATACCAATGTACCCCCCAAAAAAACCTCTACTTCCCACAGATGGATAGCCATGTGAACCAGTTTAAGCAAATGAGATTTACGTGAAAGTTGCTGGGTGGTACTTTCAGGAGCACTCCTTAAAAAAAGGCTGACGTAGCTGGCATGTCTCCTTTTACTTTTTCCCCTTCACCTTCTGTCTGAATCTAAGCATGAATATAGGTAGGGCAGTCATCTTAACACCATGTAACCATGAAGGAAAGGCCAAGAGAATAAATGACCTGGCAACCTTAAGCAGCTGAATCAACGTCAGGAATCCCCTACCAACCATCAGACACCTTATTACGTATAAGTAAGTGCAATCCTAACTGATACAGTACGAAATAAAAGAAGGTCCAAATGTCAGACGAAAGAATTTAAACTTTATCCCACAGTCAATAATGATTAGAAAGGTGAGCTGATATAGTTAGAAAGCTATTACAATAACCTAGGCAGTACTAAGATTCTGAACTGAAACAGCAACAGTTGGATGGTTATAGGTAACAAAAGAGGAAGACTTGATGCACCATGAGGACTAACTGAATATAGAAGCCAGAAGTAAAAGATAGTATGAGGATTTCAAACTTGGGAGATCTGTAATACCATTATTAGAAGGACTTTGTCCCTTGACTTTGGAAGGTGAGGAGAATAAAGACTACTGTTTTTAAAGACTTTTATTCAGGAATGAAAGCAGGGCAATTAGACCAAAATCTAGCTGGCAGCTAAAACATGAGACTGATATTTGGAAGACCTGAAAATTTGACAACCTTCCCCACAGATGTAATCATTTAAATCATGAGCTACGTGAAGGAAGAGGACGGGAATAATAGCAAACACACTTGCACAGCATTTACTATATGCCAGGCACCGTTCTAAATACAGATATTAAATAAATGAAGTGATTATTAAGTGAATTGCAATATGAAACATAGTTCTACATTCAACTACAAGGACCTTATTCTATTAGAGAAAATACTAGAGTTAATACTTATTCAAATAATATAAAACTATCAGTGTGTAAAAACGAAACAAAAAACTGGCAATTGTGAGCAAAACTCCAAGATTTTTGAAGTTCCTCTGCATTTGGATAGGCAAATTTAAACACTTTTAATTTGTTCAAAAATAGAAAATTTTAAAAACATTTCTCCTACTCTATTACACTATCTCTGTTACTCAGCTATAGAAAACCATCAGATGAATTCTTAGCCATTAAAGAGCAAATATGCTAGAACTTCACCAGTTTGTGCTCACCATTATTTTGGATCCTATGCCTTCCTTTTGGACTCACTTTTTCTTACTGAAATATATATATATTTTTTTTTTTTTTGCTGTACACGGGCCTCTCACTGCTGTGGCCTCCCCCGTTGCGGAGCACAGGCTCCGGACACACAGGCTCCGCGGCCATGGCTCGCGGGCCCAGCCGCTCCGCGGCATGTGGGATCCTCCGGGATCGGGGCACGAACCCGTGTCCCCTGCATCGGCAGGCGGACTCTCAACCACTGCGCCACCAGGGAAGCCCTGAAATATATTTTTTAGTACATCTCTCAGTGAGGCATTAAGGGTTTTTCTGTTGTAGTCTTTGAAATAAATTTTTTTCAGCTGTACTAAGGTATAATTAACAAATAAAATATTTAAAGTATAAAACATGATGATTTAATATATGTATACATTGTGAAAGGCTCCCCCCATTAAGTCAATTAACACCTCCATCAACCTCATGAATTTACCGTTTTGGTGGGTGAGGGAACATTTAAATTCTACTCTTTAGAAAATTTCGATTCTACAACACAGTGCTATCAACCACAGTCACATTATACACAGATCCTCAGAACTTATTTATCTTATAAGAGAAAATCTACCCTTTTACCCATTTCTATTTCCCCCAACCCTGGCAACCACTTTTCTACTGTCTGTTTCCTAAACTTTTTAAGATTCCACATATAAGTGATAACATGCAGTATTTGTGGTTCTGGCTGGCTTATTTCACTTAGCATAATGTCCTCCAGGCTCATCCACATTGTCACAAATGACAACTATTCCTTTTTAAAAGCTGAATAATATTCCTCTGTGTGTGTGTGTGCGAGCGTGTGCACACGCGCACATATATATACACCATGTTTTCTTGATCCATTCGTCTGTTGACAGATACTTAGGTTGTTTCCATACCTTGGCTGTTGCAAATGATGCTGCAATGAATGTGGAAGTACAGATATCTCTTCAGAATAATGTTTAAATTTCCATTGGACATATACCCAGAAGTGGGATTGCTGGATCATATAGTAGCTTTATTTTTAATTTCTTGAGGAATGCCATACTGTCTCCATAGTGGCTGTTCCAGTTTACATTCCCACCAAAAACTTACAAGGGATCCTTTTCCCCACATCCTCTCCAGTATTTTTTATCTTTTGTCCTTTGAATGATAGACATACTAATAGGTGTGAGGTGATATCTCACTATGGTCTTGATTTGCATTTCCCTGATGATTAATGATGCTGAGTACCTTCTCATGTACCTGTTGGCCATTTTTGTATGTCTTTGGAAAAAATTCAGATCCTTTGACCATTTTTTAATTGGGTTATTTGGGGGTTTGTTGTTATTGAGTTATATGAGTTCCGTATGTATTTCAGATATTAGCCTCTTAACAGATGGGTAGTTGACAAATATTTTCTCCAGGTTGGCTTTTCATTCTGTTGATGGTTTCCTTTGCTAAGCAGAAGCTTTTTAGTTTGATGTAGTCCCACTTGTTTATTTTTTACTTTTGTTTGCTTTGCTTTTGTGTCAAATCCAAAAAAAAAAAAATCATTGCCAAGACGAATGCAACAGAGCATAACCCTTATGTTTTAGGTCTTAAGTACAACTCCTTAATCCATTTTGAGTTAATTTTTCTGCATGGTGTAAGATAAGGGTTCGTTTTACCCTTTCACATGTGACTACCCAGTTTTTCCAACACCATATATTGAAAAGACCATCTTTTCTGCATGTATAGACTTTACTTCTTTGTCAAAAATTAATTGACCATATATGCATGGGTTTAGTTCAGGGCTCTCCTATTCCATTCCACTGATCTATGCATCTGTTTCTAATGTCAATACCATACTGTTTGCTTGCTCGTTTGTTTTTAATACCATGCTGTTTTGATTACTACAGCTTTGTACATAGTTTAATATTAGGAATTATGATGACTCCAACTTTGTTCTTTCTTAAGACAGTTTTGGCTATTTGGAATCTTCTGTGGTTCCATACACATTTTAGGTTTGTTCTTCATCTGTGAAAAATGCAATTGGAATTTTGATAGGGACTGCATTGAATCTGCAGATCACTTTGGGTAGTATGGACATTTGAACAGTATTAATTCCTCCTGTCTATGAGCACCGCATATCTTTCTGTTTATATGTGTCTTCTTCGACATCTTGCATCAATGTCATATAGTTTTCAGTGTACAGTTATTTAACTCCTTGCTTAAATTTATTCCCAAATATTTTATTATTTTTGATGCTATTGTAATACAGATTATTTTTCTTAATCTCTCTGGTAGTTCATTTTTAGTGTATACAAACACAAATGATTTTTGTATACTGACTTTATATCCTACAACTTATAATGAATTTATTAGTTCTAACAGTTTCTTGGTGGAGTCTTTTGGGTTTTCTACATATAATAACATGTCACTTGCAAATAGAGACATTTTTACTTCTTCCTTTCTGATACTGGTATCTTTTATTTCTCTTTTCTTGCATAACTGTTCTGGCTAGAACTTCCAGTTCTATTTTGAATAAAAGTGGTGAAAACAGGTAACCTTGTCTTGTTCCAGATCTTGAGGGAAAGCTTTCAGCTTTTCATCACTGAGTATGATGTTAGATGTGAGCCTGTGATACATGACTTATTATAATTAAGGAACATTTCTTCTATATCCAAATTGTTGAGAGTTTTTATCATAAATGGATGTTGAATTCTGTCAAATGCTTTTTCTGCCTCTATTGAGATGACCATATGATCTAACTTGACCTAACTGTAATTTAGTTCCCGTATTTCCTTATTGACTTTCTGTCTACCTATCAATTGTTCAAAGCAGGGTATCAAAGTCCCCTACTAGTTTTGTATTGCTATATACTTTTCCCTTCAGATCAGTTAATGTTTGCTTCATATGTTTAGGTGTTCCTCTTTAGGGTACATAAGTAGTTACTAGTTCCTCTTGATGAACTGACCCCCTTCATCATTACACAATGACCTTCTTTATCTCTTGGTACAGTCTTTGGTTTAGAGTCTATTTTGTCTGATATAAGTATACTTATCTGTGCTTTCTTTTGGCTACCATTTGATGTAATATTTTCCCCATCCCTTAATTTTCAGTCTAGGTGTGTCTTTAAAGCTGAAATGAGTTTCCTTTTTTTAAAATAAATAAATAAATGTATTTTAATAAAACAAAACAAAACTGACCAGGAATAAAGGGCAGAGAGGAGAGGAATTCTCGGCCAACCTTCTCTGCACAGTAGAATCACCTGGGCCTCCTTTCTAGTGATTCTAATTGAATTAATCAGATCTGGGCGTGGAACTTGCATGCATTTTTAAGCTTCTTGGATTGTTCTCATAAGCTCCAGGGGCAAAAACAACTGAGTTAAAGGAATGTCAGTGCAAAGGGGGAATCAGAAAACACTGGGCACACCCGTGCATACTGTAGGCTCTTGCACCCTAGAGTCAATCAGCTCTACTACCAGTTCCTACTTCATGACCTTGAGCAGCTTACTTCCTCTCTCTGATCTTTGGCTTCTTCATCTCTCTAAGATGTATGTTTTCCTTCTCTTTCTGGTCTAAAATCACTTCCAAGTGGCTGACTTGAGACTCAGCCTCTGCCATCCTACATGTCCATTCACTGTCATCGTCAAGACTTTTGGACAGCAAATCTTTACTTTGCAACATCTCAAGAAGCTTTTTAATAGACTCATCTCGGGCACTGAGGGTCTGTTTCTGCATTTTGATTCTCAGCTCCATTTCCTCCAAGGTCTTCCTCAATAGGAACAGTTCCTTAGCCTGTCATGCTCAGCTTGGAGCTGCTGAAGTTCTCCTCCGTCAGTTCAACGGTGAAGTGCTCTGCTCCTCGGCTGCCACTCTCTTGCTGCAGCCACTCTATATCTTTTGACTATAGAATTTAGTCCATTTACATTTAAAGTATTTATTGAAAGGTATGAATGTACTACTGCCCTTTTGTTAATTGTTTTCTGGTCATTTTCTAATTCCTTTGTTCCTTTCATGCTCTTTTACTTTGACATTTAATGATTTTCTGTAGTGGAGTGCTTTGATCCCTTTCTCTTTATCTTTTGTTTATATTCTATAGGTTTTTTTGTGTGGTTACCATGAGGCTTAAATTAAATATCTTATTTTTATAACAGTCTCTTTTAAGCTGATAACAGTTTAATTTCTAATGCACACAAAGGCTCTACATTTTTACTTTCCCCCTCTCACATTTTATGTTTTTAATGTCACAATTTACATCTTTTTACATTGTGTATCCATTAACATATTAGTTATTTTAATACTTTTCTTTCAATCTTCATACTAGAGTTATAAGTGTACCCACCAACTTTGCAACACTACAGTATTCTTAATTTAACTATGTATTTATCTTAACCAGCGAGTTTTAACCAGTGTTTTACTGTGACTAACTAGCATCCTTAGGTTTCAGCTCAAATAACTCCTTTTAATATTTCTTGTAAGGCTGGTCTAGTGGTAATGAATTCCTTTAGTTTTTGTTTGTATGAAAAACTCTATCTCTCCTTCAGTTCTGAAGGACAGCTTTCCTGGGTAGAGTATTCTTGGTTGGCTTTATTTTTTCTTTCAGCACTTGGTATGTATCAGCCCACTCTCTTCTGGCCTGCAAAGTTTCTGCTAAAAAATCTGCTGAGGGCCTCCCTGGTGGCGCAAGTGGTTGAGAGTCCGCCTGCCGATGCAGGGGATACGGGTTCGTGCCCCGGTCTGGGAGGATCCCATGTGCCGCGGAGCGGCTGGGCCCGTGAGCCATGGCCGCTGAGCCTGTGCGTCCGGAGCCTGTGCTCCGCAACGGGAGAGGCCACAACAGTGAGAGGCCCGCATACCGCAAAAAAAAAAAAAAAAAAAAAAAAAAAAAAAAAATCTGCTGATAACCTTATACAGATTCCCTTTTAGGTAACTTCTTTCTCTTGCTGCTTTTAAGATTCTCTGCCTGTGTTTAACTTTTAACAATTTAATTATAATGTGCCTCAGTGTGAGCTTCTTTAAATTAATCATATTTGATATTCTCAGGCTTCCTAGATCTGGATGTCTGTTTCTTTCCTCAAGTTAGAAAAGTTTTCAGCCATTATTTCTTCAAATAAGCTTTCTGCCCCTTTCTCTCTCTCTCTTCTCCTTCTGGGAACCCTATAATGCATATAGTAGTCTTCTTGATAAGGCCCGCAAGCTACATTCACTTTTTTTTTTAATTGCTCCTCTGATTGGATGAATTCCACTGTCCTGTCTTCTAGTTCACTAATCCTTTCTTCTGCGTGATCTAGTCTGATGTTGAATCCCTCTGTTGAATTTTTCAGTTCAGTCATTGCATTCTTCAGCTCTGTGATTTCTGTTGGTACTTTTTAATATTTTTGATCTCTTTGTTGAAATTTTCACTTCATTCATGCACTGCTCTCCCAACCTCAGTGAGCATCTTTATGACTTATTTTGAACTCTCTATCAGGTAAATCACTTACCTCTGTTTCATTAAGATCTGTTTCTGGAGACTTATCTTGTTCTTTTGTTTGGAACATATTCCTCTGTTTTTTCATTTTCCTTGACTCTCTGTGTTGGTTTCTGTGCACTGGATAAAACAGCCACCTCGCCCAGTCTTGACAGATAGATCTAGTGTAGGGGATGAACCTCATCAATCAGCCCAGCCCAAGCTCCTCAATGTCTCTCAAACCTTTGTGACTGTCCAAGTCACCTTCTTTGTTCCTAGTGGTTCCCAGTACTTGAGGGTGTGCTAAGACTCATCATGTCCCAAAGAGGAATACTGCATTCAGGCCCTAGATGCAGGCTGATTAGAAGCCACACCCTCAGGCAACATCTGGAAAAGTATGTATTAAGCCCCTTCCAAGGAGAAAGGGGAACAGGCATTTTTGCCTGCACTGCACTAGACCTGTGTCTGAAGCTACAGGCAGGAGTTGGGAGGGGGTCCTGTAAATGCACTCATGGCTTTCCATTACACTTAGAATAAAACTCTATGAGTCCTACATTACTTGTCTGCTGCCTACCTCTTCAATTCACCATGTAGCTCTTCTTACGTGCTCCTTTCACCACTGAATTATAGGCTTCAATAGCTTGTAAGATTTAAAAAGGTCTCATCTGCCTTATTCAACAATCTGTTCTCAGTAGCTAAAAAAGTCTTGAAGCATAGATCTTACTAAATATTTAATGAATGAATACCATGCTCATAATCATGAATTAATTTCATACAGTACAATTACAGGAGTTTGGTGTGTGGAAAACTCAAGGATAAGGTCTCAAGACCAAGACTGTATTGATTCCCTTAAAGAGAAATTTGAAACAATCATGAGCATTCCCCTTCAGCTCCAAACACCAGTGAAATGGTAAATAATAATAATGATAATTTTAAATCATTTAAAAAATACAGACTTCCTGTAATAACAGAGTAATTTATCCTGGGCTAATGCTCCTGCTGAGAAGAATTACAAGCTCTGGAAAACTATCTTTAAAAACACTGTTTGAAGGCTCTGGCAAGCAAACAAAAGCAGAGAGAAACTGGATGGGATCTGATCCTTGAAAGAATGAAATCACACTGAATGAGGTCCACATTTATCAATCTTTATCCTGAGAGGACTATACAGTCTGTGTAATGCATATGTAGGCACTGGAGAAGAGGATAGAGCTCTTGTACAAAGCTGTAGTCTTATTGGGTATACGTATCAGGCAATGAACTCTGGAGCTGCTAAAAGAGGTAGAAGTTGAAAGCAGAAATCCCAGGGGGGGAAAAAGGGAGACATGGGGGGCTGACTCCTGAACTCCCCTCTGTGTATGAGATGAAAATCCAAGAAGCCCAGGGAGAGGCAGTAACTGGAAACCTGAAAGAGTCGTGAAGAGATTTCAACAGCTGCTTGGTCCTTGGAGAGGCAGAATTTAGAGTTAAAAGGTAAATACCTCAGGCTTTCTGTTTAAACTTCCAGAAAAGCCATACTTGAGGAATAATAACCACATCAGAATTAAAGGCAAAACTGAAACAGACCTGTCCTAACAGAGCCTACAACCAAGTTTCCATAGGATCAAGCTAATCTGCCAGTAGATTTAACTGAACTGCCTACTAGAACAAAACTCAATACTTCAGAGAAAAATTAAAATCTACACCATCCAGAGCTTATACAATATATCACCCACAACAGACAACCATCAGTTGAAACTTACTTATCAAAAGAAAAATGTGATGTAGAGAAAATATATACAGACAGAAGAAATATTTGAAAAATATTAGCCAGTTCTTTTCTAAGTTCTTTAAAAAACAACAGTCCACTAATCCAAAAAAGTTACCTAACCCCAATCAGTATAAATCCATACCTAGTTACATCATAATCAAACTTCTAAAAATCAAAGACAAAGAGTAAATCTTAAAGCAGCCACAAACATACAGTCACCAAGATAAGAAATACAACAGACATCTCTTCAGAAAGACTGGAGGTCAGAAGGCAAAGGGCTGGTAAGGAGGAAAGAAAGCTGTTAGCCTAAAATTCTATGACCCACAAAAAATAACCTTCAAAATTTATGGCAAAACAAACATTATTTTTGGATAAATGAATGCTGCATGAACACACCACCAACAAACCCAAACTACAAGAAATGCTCAAGGAAATTCTCTGGATTAAAGGGAGATGATACCAGATACAAATTCATATTTGCAAAAATGAATGAAGAACCCCAAAATAATACATATGTGGGTAATCAGACTATTTCCTTTCATTTCTTAAAATTCCTAAAGGACAACTGACAATTGTTTGAAGCATTAATGATAAGGTATGATGTAGCTTATAATACATGTCAAAGTAAAACAGATGACATCAATAGCTAAAAAGGATGAAAAGGAATTAAACAAAATCTTTATACAAATAAATTCATGATAGCTTGGAAAAAGAAGAAAAGGTGCCAGCAGCAAATCAGAAATGTAGAAGAATTCCTGAAAGATTAAAAATAGATAGGAATAGGTGACAGAGAGCAGAGGAAATACATTCTATTTAAAGTACACAGAAGAAAGCATCAACAAGCATAAAAAAAGTTTTTTGCACACATACAAAACCCACAAATATCCAAAGATAATCAAAGATCATCATCTACTGGGAGCTGGGGTAGAGGAAGGAAGCATGAAAAAGTCAAATCAAAATGAAGAGCAGGGCTTCCCTGGAGGCACAGTGGTTAAGAATCCGCCTGCCTATGCAGGGGACATGGGTTCGATCCCTGGTCTAGGAAGATCCCACATGCCACTGAGCAACTAAGCCTGTGTGCCAGAACTACTGAGCCTGTGCTCTAGAGTCCAGGAGTCACAACTACTGAGCTCATGTGCCACAACTACTGAAGCCCATCTGCCTAGAGCCCGTGCCCTGCAACAAGAGAAGCCACTGCAATAAGAAGCCCATGCACCACAACAAAGAGTAGCCCCCACTCGCCGCAACTAGAGAAAGCCCGCACGCAGCAACGAAGACCCAACACAGCCAAAAATAAAAATAATATAAATAAATTTTTTAAATTAAAAAAAAATGAAGAGCAGAACTGACCCCAAAAGAAACAGAGATAATACAGGAAGAGAATTTAAAAAAAAATATTCTACTTGTTACCCTCAGAGAGATTGCAGAAGATTTTGAAAATACAAAGTATCATTAGATGATCATCAAAAAGGAGCAAAAAATAAAAACAGGTTACATTTTTTAAACAATTACATTTCAATGAAAGGGTTGAATACAACTAAAGAGAACAAGTAATAATCTGGAAGACAAAGTCAAGACAAACTCCCAGTTTCCTGTATCAGAGATAGGGAGAAAGAGAGGCAAAAAACTAAGAAATGTAGAGGACCAACACAGAAAGTACAACTCTAAGAGCTCTAGATAAAGAAAAAGAACACAGTGAAGAAAAAAAATTTTTAATAAAAGAGGAAACTTAATTGGTGTTAAAGATACCTCAGCTCGGGCCTCCCTGGTGGCGCAAGTGGTTGAGAGTCCGCCTGCCGATGCAGGGGATGCGGGTTCGTGCCCCGGTCTGGGAGGATCCCATATGCCGCGGGGCGGCTGGGCCCGTGAGCCATGGCCGCTGAGCCTGCGCGTCCGGAGCCTGTGCTCCGCAACGGGGGAGGCCACAACAGTGAGAGGCCCGCATACCGCAAAAAAAAAAAAAAAAAAAAAAAAAAGATACCTCAGCTCATATTTTTTTTTATTTTACAAATTTAATCAGTTATACATATACATATGTTCCCATATCCCCTCCCTTTTGCGTCTCCATCCCACCCTCCCTATCCCACCCCTCCAGGCGGTCACAAAGAACCAAGCTGATCTCCCTGTGCTATGCGGCTGCTTCCCACTAGCTATCTACCTTACGTTTGGTAGTGTATATATGTCCATGCCGCTCTTTCACTTTGTCACAGCTTACCCTTCCCCCTCCCCATATCCTCAAGTCCATGCTCTAGTAGGTCTGTGTCTTTATTCCTGTCTTACCCCTATGTTCTTGATGACATTTTTTTCTTAAATTCCATATATATGTGTCAGCATACAGTATTTGTCTTTCTCTTTCTGACTTACATCACTCTGTATGACAGACTCTACGTCCATCCACCTCATTACAAATAGCTCAATTTCATTTCTTTTTATGGCTGAGTAATATTCCATTGTATATATGTGCCACATCTTCTTTATCCATTCATCCGATGATGGACACTTAGGTTGTTTCCATCTCTGGGCTATTGTAAATAGAGCTGCTATGAACATTTTGGTACATGTCTCTTTTTGAATTATGGTTTTCTCAGGGTATATGCCCAGTAGTGGGATTGCTGGGTCATATGGTAGTTCTATTTGTAGTTTTTTAAGGAACCTCCATACCGTTCTCCATAGTGGCTGTACCAATTCACATTCCCACCAGCAGTGCAAGAGTGTTCCCTTTTTTCCACACCCTCTCCAGCATTTATTGTTTGTAGATTTTTTGATGATGGCCATTCTGACTGGTGTGAGATGATATCTCATTGTAGTTTTGATTTGCATTTCCTAATGAGTAAAGATGTTGAGCATCCTTTCATGTGTTTGTTGGCTGTCTGTATATCTTTTGTGGAGAAATGTCTATTTAGGTCTTCTGCCCATTTTTGGATTGGGTTGTTTGTTTTTTTGCTATTGAGCTGCATGAGCTGCTTATAAATTTTGGAGATTAATCCTTTGTCAGTTGCTTCATTTGCAAATATTTTCTCCCATTCTGAGGGTTGTCTTTTGGTCTTGTTTATGGTTTCCTTTGCTGTGCAAAAGCTTTGAAGTTTCATTAGGTCCCATGTGTTTATTTTTGTCTTTATTTCCATTTCTCTAGGAGATGGGTCAAAAAGGATCTTGCTGTGATTTATGTCATAGAGTGTTCTGCCTATGTTTTCCTCTAGGAGTTTGACAGTGTCTGGCCTTACATTTAGGTCTTTAATCCATTTTGAGCTATTTTTTGTGTATGGTGTTAGGGAGTGATCTAATCTCATACTTTTACATGTCCCTGTCCAGTTTTCCCAGTACCACTTATTGAAGAGACTGTCCTTTCTCCACTGTACATTCCTGCCTCCTTTATCAAAGATAAGGTGACCATATGTCCGTGGGTTTATCTCTGGGCTTTCTATCCTGTTCCATTGATCTATCTTTCTGTTTTTGTGCCAGTACCATACTGTCTTGATTACTGTAGCTTTGTAGTATAGTCTGAAGTCAGGGAGCCTGATTCCTCCAGCTCCGTTTTTTGTTCTCAAGATTGCTTTGGCTATTCGGGGTCTTTTGTGTTTCCATACAAATTGTGAAATTTTTTGTTCTAGTTCTGTGAAAAATGCCAGTGGTAGTTTGATAGGGATTGCATTGAATCTGTAGATTGCTTTGGGTAGTAGAGTCATTTTCACAATGTTGATTCTTCCAATCCAAGAACATGGTACATCTCTCCATCTATTTGTATCATCTTTAATTTCTTTCATCAGTGTCTTATAATTTTCTGCATACAGGTCTTTTGTCTCCTTAGGTAGGTTTATTCCTAGATATTTTATTCTTTTTGTTGCAATGGTAAATGGGAGTGTTTCCTTGATTTCACTTTCAGATTTTTCATCATTAGTATATAGGAATGCCAGAGATTTCTGTGCATTAATTTTGTATCCTGCAACTTTACCAAATTCATTGATTAGCTCTAGTAGTTTTCTGGTAGCATCTTTAGGATTCTCTATGTATAGTATCATGTCATCTGCAAACAGTGACAGCTTTACTTCTTCTTTTCCCATTTGGATTCCTTTTATTTCCTTTTCTTCTCTGATTGCTGTGGCTAAAACTTCCAAAACTATGTTGAATAAGAGTGGTGAGAGTGGGCAACCTTGTCTTGTTCCTGATCTTAGTGGAAATGGTTTCAGTTTTTCACCATTGAGGACGATGCTGGCTGTGGGTTTGTCATATATGGCCTTTATTATGTTGAGGAAAGTTCCCTCTATGCCTACTTTCTGCAGGGTTTTTATCATAAATGGGTGTTGAATTTTGTCAAAAGCTTTCTCTGCATCTATTGAGATGATCATATGGTTTTTCTCCTTCAGTTTGTTAATATGGTGTATCACATTGATTGATTTGCGTATATTGAAGAATCCTTGCATTCCTGGAATAAACCCCACTTGATCATGGTGTATGATCCTTTTAATGTGCTGTTGGATTCTGTTTGCTAGTATTTTGTTGAGGATTTTTGCATCTATGTTCATCAGTGATATTGGCCTGTAGTTTTCTTTCTTTGTGACATCCTTGTCTGGTTTTGGTATCAAGGTGATGGTGGCCTCGTAGAATGAGTTTGGGAGTGTTCCTCCCTCTGCTATATTTTGGAAGAGTTTGAGAAGGATAGGTGTTAGCTCTTCTCTAAATGCTTGATAGAATTCGCCTGTGAAGCCATCTGGTCCTGGGCTTTTGTTTGTTGGAAGATTTTTAATCACAGTTTCAATTTCAGTGCTTGTGATTGGTCTGTTCATATTTTCTATTTCTTCCTGATTCAGTCTTGGCAGGTTGTGCATTTTACCTCAGCTCATATTAAAAGAATCTTCTGAGAGGAGATAAAGATTAATTTTAAAAAGACTTATACATGCACAGATCAAAGCAAAGCGTTAGAACACCAAAGACAATGGGGAAACTCTAAAAGAGTTCAATTTAATTCTGACTATTCAGAGTTTCCACCTACATATATAATTATGGCTGATGGAAACATACATGAATTCAGATTGATCGCTCTTTCAATTCATAAATGATAACCTCAAATGGGTCTTCAGTGCTGCTCACCTATCATTTTATATTTCCTTAATTCATTTACTCTCATTCTAGACAACTTATACCTTTCTCCTCAATCACCAAAACTGCAACCCCCATTCTTAATTTCCACTTCCTACATTTCACTGAGAAATACAAGCAATCAAAAGGAAACACCTAGCAACTGATGAACATACATGCTTTTCAAATGTGGCTGAAATATTTATGAAAGTATACCACATGTTAGGCCACAAAGCAATTATCAACAAATACTAAAGGAATCATACTCTATATGATTTCCATTCAAAATATAAACAATGGAGCAAGCAACTATTTTATCTATTTAAGACCCTGATGTTGATTAAATGTTAGAGACCATGATTAATTTATGTAATTCTTTAAAATATTGAAGAAATAACAACACTGAAGAGGACCACGGAAAAATGTGAAAGTCAGCTTTATCACTACCTATTCTTTTCATTGTCTGAATCAACTCTTTTTTAAAAATTTTATTGAAGTATAGTTGATTCACAATGTTGTGTTAATTTCTGCTGTGCAGCAAAGTGTGTATCAACACTCTTAACAGTTAGATAAAAATTTTTCCAGTTACAAAGTATATTACATTATTTTTAAAAAGTCAGTAATTCTCAGTATTCTGTAAATTCGTGCTATTTTTAATACTTCAACAAGCACAAACAACACTGAAAAATATGAAGATCTGCATTTGAACTGATGTAAACTTACCAATGGCACTTAAATTAAAAATTTCTTATGAAAAATATGGCCACTGATAAAAGTATCCCACCATGTACTTATTTTCCATAATGTTCTCTGATCACAATGGGATTAAACTAAAAATCAATAACATAAAGATAATTAGAAAATCCCCATATATTCAGAGATTAAGCAACATAATTTTAAATAATCCATGGGACAAAGAAAAAGTTAGAAAATACTTTAAATTCAACGATAACCAAAAAATGAGTGAAATGCAATTAAAAAGAAAGGCTGAACAAAATTATTTAATGAGCTTTTGTTTCAACAAGCTAGGAAAAGAACAACAAATCAGCTAAGGACCACAGAAGGAAAAATACATAAGCAGAAATCAGTGAAAAGGAAAATAGACCAAGGCAAACTTTAAAAGCTGGGTTTTTAGAAGCATTAATAAACTGCTTTTAAATACTAGAAAGACTGATAAAGAAAAAAGACAGAGAAAACATAAATTACTCAAATCAGGAATTGAAAAGTTGACATCATTACCAAAACTTAAATATTAAAAATGTTTAAGAGTATAAAAACATTCTGCAATAAGTTTGAAAAATTCTAAGAAATTGGGCAAGTTTCTTTAGAAACACAACTTATGAAAACTGACACAGGAAAAAATATAAAATTCTAAATTTTTAATATTTGTTAAATGAGTTGAACGTATAATTTTAAATTTTTCTACAAAGAATATTCAATGAATGCCCAGTGACATTCTCGGTGAATTTTTCCAAACACCTGATGAACAAATAAACAATGAGCTTACACAAACTCAGTAAACAAAAATTTAAAAACATTTCTCTATGCATTTTAAGAGAGCACAAACATGATACCAAAATGTAATAAGGACATGACAAGAAAAGAAAATTGTGGGTAAATAACTCTCATAAAGCATATAAGAAAAAATACTAAAAAAACCAAACCAAAACAAAAACCAACAACAAAAAAACACTGGCAAACTGAATCCAGTAATTTTTAAAAGAATGATAAATCTTGACTGAGTTTGGGAATTCCCTGGTGGTCCAGTGGTTAGGGCTTGGCACTCACTCTCATTGCCAGGACCCAGGTTCAATACCCTGGTCAGGGAACTAAGATCCTGCAAGCCATGTGGTGCAGGAAAAAAACCAAAAAAAACAGAAAAAAACCTCGACTGAGTTATTTACAACAGAAATGCAAGGTTAACTGAACAATCAAACTTCGATCAATATAATTTACCACATTATTAGAATAAATGAGAAAAGTAACATATAATCATTTCAATAAATGCCAAAATTGCCTCTATTAAAATTATACAACAGTTCATGATAAAAACTCAGCAAACTAGAAATAAAAGCAAACTTCTTCATTCTGATTCACAGTAACTACAAAAGACCTAAAATTAATTACTTAATGGCACAATATTGATCTTGTTCTTCTTGAGTTCTAAAACTTAATATGCATGTCCAAAATCAGGACTTCTATTCAACATTGTAGTGGAGGTCTTGGCCAGTGCAATATCGCAAGAAAAAGAAATTAAAAGTATAATGATTAGAAAGGAAGAAAGTAAAACTATCATTATTCACACACAATATGACTGTGTACATAGAAAACTTAAAAGAATCTAAAAATTACTAAGTGGGCTTCCCCGGTGTTGCAGTGGTTAAGAATCCACCTGACAACGCAGGGGACACAGGTTTGAGCCCTGGTCTGGGAAGATCCCACGTGCCATGGAGCAACTAAGCCTGTGGGCCACAACTACTGAGCCTGCACTCAAGAGCCCATGAGCCACAACTACTGAGCCTACACACCTACAGCCTGTGCTCTGCAGCAAGAGAAGCCACCACAATGAGAAGCCCGCAATGAAGAATTGCCCCCGCTCGCTGCAACTAAAGAAAGCCCACGCAGCAACGAAGACCCAATGCAGCCAATAAATAAATAAATAAATAAAAATAAAGTTCCCTTAAAAAAAAAAAACACAAATTACTAAGTGAATTTAGTAAGGTCGCAAGATATAAAATCAATATATAAAAATCTATTGTAATATCATATACCAGAAAAAATTAAAAAATGAACATCCTAAACCAATATAATTTATAACAGTAAACAACACTAAACAAAAAGTCAAATATCTAGGAACAAATCTATTGAAATATCTACAAGGACTCTGCAATAAAAACTACTAAAACATTGTTAGAAAAAAAAAAAAAGGCCAGAAAACCGGAATAAACATTTACCTAAAGAAGACATAGAGATGGCTAACAGGCATGTGAAAAGATACTCAACATTGCTAATTATTAGAGAAATGCAAATCAAAACAATGAGATATCACCTCACACCTGTCAGAATGGCTATCATCAAAAAGTCTACCAATAATAAATGTTGGAGAGGATGTGGAGAAAAGAAAACCCTCCTACAATGTTGGTGGGAATGTAAATTGGTGCAGCCTCTATGGAAAACAAAGTGGAGTTTCCTCAAAAAACTAAAAATAGAATGACCACATGATCCAGCAATTCCACTCCTGGGTATATACTCGGAAAAAACAAAGACTAATTCGAAAAGCTACATGCACCCCTACATTCACAGCAGCACTATTTACAACAGCCAAGATATGGAAGCAACCCAAATGCCCAGCAACAGATGAATGAATAAAAAATATGTGGTATATATACACAATGGAATGTTACTCAGCGAGAAAAAAAAATTCTGCCATTTACAGCAATGTGGATGGACCTAGAGAAAGTTATGCTTCGTGAAATAAGTCAGAGAAAGACAAATACTGTATGATATCACTTACATGTAGAATCTAAAAAATAATACAAATGAATATATGTACAAGGAATAAACAAGGAATAGACATTTTTCTGGAATAAAGATTCCAGAGAAAAATGGAGAATATCTTCATGACAACCGAAACTCCTCTAATTCAGTAATAAAAAAAGAGGTGGGGGGCTTCCCTGGTGGCGCAGTGGTTGAGAGTCTGCCTGCCGATGCAGGGGACACGGGTTCGTGCCCCGGTCCGGGAAGATCCCACATGCCGCGGAGCGGCTGGGCCCGTAAGCCATGGCCGCTGAGCCTGCGTGTCCGGAGCCTGAGCTCTGCAACAGGAGAGGCCACAACAGTGAGAGGCCCGCATATAGCAAAAAAAAAAAAGAGGTGGGGAACATTTGAACAAACTTAAAAAGGAGATATAAAATTGCCCAAGAGTACTTATGAATAACAGCTGAATATCACTAATTAGGGAAATACAAATTAAAACCAAAGATACTTTTACACACCCATTAAAATGGAAAATTTTTAAAAAACTGACAATACCAAATGTTTAAAAAGTTGTAGAGTGGGGCTTCCCTTGTGGCGCCGTGGTTGGGAGTCTGCCTGCCGATGCAGGGGACATGGGTTCGTGCCCCGGTCCGGGAGGATTACACATGCCGCGGAGCAGCTAGGCCCATGAGCCATGGACACTGAGCCTGTGCTCCACAGCGGGAGAGGCCACAACGGTGAGAGGCTCGTGTAACGCAAAAAAAAAAAAAAAAAAAAAGTTGTAGAGCAACTGGAACTCTCATTGCTGGTAGGAATGTTAAACTGAACAGCCACTTTGCAAAAATGTTCAGCACTTTCTTACAAAGTTATACATACATTCACACTATGATCCAACAATTCTACTCCTTGGTGATTTAGCTATAAAGTGCATACTTCTTCCTTGCCCCTTGCTCCTTCAGGCTACCTAGAATGAAGACACAGTAGCTGAAGCTATACAATGACCATCTTGCAACCATAGGTGACCCTGAGAATGGAAGTCAGTGCAAAGGTTGGAAGAAGAGAAAGAGTACAAGTAAGTAGCTTCCTGACAACCAAGGAGTCACCAAGTCCAGCATAATCTATACAGTTTCAAACTTATTTTACTTCAGAGAAACATAAATCCACTATTATTTGTATATTCGGTAATATGCAGTCAAACCAAATCCTAACTGATATACTTCTCCAGATATACTCTCAACTCTTCATGCAACCTAAGACATTTCAATAAATAAGCAAATCTTTTCTTTGAATTGCTGCCCTTCCAGGACTCTCCTATCTTGCATTTATGCTAAATATTACTTGTATTCAAACCTAGTCAAGAAGATATGTTATCTTCAAGATAGTACAGGATTAAATCAAAAGGATTTCACACAAAAGTACATTTATTTTTTAAAAGAAATGTACTCAAAAAGGCATTCTCTCACCAGTTTCCATCCTGAGGTCTGATTTTAGCAGTTTCTGATAACAGAAGCATAAGAAATTGCTGAAGCACAGCACAGAAATATTTACTGCAAAATCACAGAAACTAGTGAGGAAAAAGTTATGATTGGAAAATCTGTAACACAGAAAATCCTTTCCTTCTGTTCCTTTGTCCTTAACACCATTCTAGAAGACGAATGGTTGTCTTTTCCATAATCCCTCACCCTCAACTACTAAACCTAAAAAGTTCTTTGAGAACAGTTTGAGAAAAATATAAACTCTATTATTAAAGGTGTTGGAAATAATATCTGAATACAATTTCTCACTATTCATGCTCATACAGATTCTAGTTTTGCTTCTTCAATTTAAAATTAAAATGTATGGCTGGGGGGAATCATATGGTATGTGAATTATGTCTCAGTAAAACTTTTTTTTTGAGTATGTGTATTTTTAGGAAAAACAGAAATGTTAAACAATTACCCCAGATACCTGTTTAGCATCAAAACAACTAAACTTTTGTTGTCTTTATCTCTTCTCATTTCTACTTTAAGTTTGTCCATTTCTACCACATATTTGGCTAGCCCAACATATTTTTCAGTTCACATTTGGTCAATCATATCTAATGCAATACCTCCCTAAACTATAACCAAACATCCAAGTATGGGGACAGCCAAGAAAATTACATAACATAAATTGCACAAGGGCAGAGACAGTTCAGTTTGAGCTTCTTGTCAGTGGTAATGGGAACATCATGTTTTCAACAGAAATCATCAGTGAATAAGAATTTGGATCTACTTTTCAGTAACTATTGTTTTAAAAAGGTCTCAGATATGAAACAATACATAAAGTATTTCAGAAACTATAATAGAATATATATGGTGAAAATGACTGGGTTGTGCACTGCATAACTTGATCCCTGAGGAATCCATCCTGAGTCTGAGATTTCTTACTGTGTAGGTATATAGGAAGCACCAAGACACAGAAGAAGAGTAAGCTTGAAAGGAAAGATGAATTTTAGATATTTGGAGTCAGAAGCACCTACAAGACAATTAAAAGGAAGATTTGTAGTAATCAGCTTGATATATGAGTAGTTAGGAAGGATTTCTTGATTTGGGATTTGAGAGGCTGGGTATTCAGTATTACAATTCACAGAATAGGACATACAGAACAAGGATAGTTTTGGAGGAATGATGAATTCAATTTGGCACATTCTGAAATGAGTTACCTATAATATATCCAGACTGAGATATCCTATAGGCAGCTAGATTTATGAAGGCTAAGGGGAACATAATGTGCTTTTGCTACAGATTTCATAGTCATTATGCATAAAGAAGGTAGCTATAATCATAGACATATATGATGCCCAGATATAAGATATAAGGTAGGACGAGAAGAAGGTCATAGATCAAATCCTTGAGGTCACACATTTAAGGACTACCCAGAAATGTCAGGGACGGAGGGCAAAAAGAAGAATGTAGCAAAGAACCTGAAAAGAAAGGGACAGAAATAAGAGGAAAACTAGAATTAACTGTGTAAAAATTCATTGATTACTGCATTTTTCTGTGTATTTTAATAAAAATAAGATTCCCTTAGAAAAGAAAAGAAGAGCAGAGAGTTTGAGAAGAGTTATCAAGTATTATGAAGAGGTTAAATAAGATAGAAACAGAAGGGAAAAAATTCACTGAACTTGGTAATTAAGAAGTTAGTAAAGACTACCGATAGGGAAAGAATCTGAAGGGTAAGAATGGCTTTTTATTTTCATTTGGTTTCATTATTTTGAGTTTTCTCATCTCAAGCAAGGCTTTCAACTTAGAATTCTTAGAAGAATACAGGCATTCCCAAACATTCGAAGATTCAAAGTTTACCTCAAAAGCAGCATTTAAGAAGTTACTTTCTTAAGATATAATATACCAAAAATCCTCAATATAATATAAGCATTGTTGTTGTTTTTCAAATTTAAAATTACCTACAAAGCACTAAAGTGTTAAGTATGGTTTACTGAACAGAACATAAATGTTAGTCTTAACATAAAAGTACAAATTATAGAGGCTGAGAGGTGAAAGCAAGGAGGGAAGCTAAACAGAAGCTTGGGGGAGAAGCATTAACCTTAGAAATTGAGAAATCAACAAATATTGCCAATGGTTGCTGGAAAAAGAAATAAAGTTACAAATATATTACCCTAGGTTACAATGATAGCTAATATAAGAAATAAAATAGTGAAATGTGTAATCTGAGGAAAAGAGGAGGAACACAGTGGCATAGGTAACAAAGAGATTGAAATACCAGAAGTTAACAGAGTCAAAATGGCCTCCCTCTGGAGAAAAGGATTAAAGTTGGAAGAACAGAGCTTTTCATTGCAACTGGATTGTTGTGGATTATTAGCTCTTTTGTATGATCTGACTTTTTAAACCAATGTAAATGAAACATCTAGGGGAAAAAAATAAGAGTAATTAGGAAATAAGAAAATCAAGGTGGCAAGGCTATTCTTAAGGGTGAAGAGCAGAAAAAGGATAGATAACTGCTGATTAACAGTTAAAGATCAAAGGAGAATATAAAAATAAGCTAAAACATATTCTTGAGCTGCTACAGGGGGAAAATAATGATAATACCAAAGAAAGTGGTGAAAAACAAACAAAGGAACGAGGTGTTAGCCCTAGAATAGATAGAAAGGAACAAGATCAAGAGCACAGTGTGCAAAAAGAAAGCTAAAAACAGGAGGATATAACCAGAGTGGTATAATTAACAGTTTACAACTTCAGAGATGGACTACTGTTGTAAAGTATGGACAACACTGCAGAGTCAAAGAAAGAAACTGTAAGGTGTCCTTGGGTGAGTTCTTCAACAGATAATGAAATGAACTATGATAATGTTAGGAGAAGTGGTTTAAAGAAAAACTAATTAGATGCCAAAAATTCTCAGTTAATGACATGGGAGTAGACAAGGAAAGAGTAGCAGACAACATCAGGGTTGACTGAGGATGATATAAGCTGCATCATAATCATCTCAAAGGACAAGATTTTTTGTTTTTGTATTAGCATAATAGATGTTATAGAAATAGCAGTGTAAATACTTCCTCTAGACCCTAGGGTAGATGTAATGCAATATCTTTAGGAAAGGCAACATTCAATGAAGGTAAGAAAGCAGAAGGAAACTGATGCTACAGAAAACCCAATTTATAAGGGAATAAGGAATTTGGAAGGACCTTATAAAAAGGACTAAAGGGGAATCAGCTGAAGAAGTAAAAATAATAAGAAGACATGAATACGTAAAATATTTTCTGGCAGTATATGAGAATTTTGAATTCAATCAAGCCTGTAAAATACCAATTTATAGGAAATGCAGAGAACAGAGGAAAACATTAAACTACACCATGAGGATATGATCAGCAAAACCTGTATTGTGGGAAACCAGAACCAACATAGTTAAAAAAGCAAAAAAGAGATGAAGGAAACATATATCAATAGATTAAAAGAAACTGTAAAGTCACAGCTGTAGACCTATTTGGATCTTAGTATTTTTAAAAAAACTATAAAAAAGAAAAAACATTTATGATATATCAATTAGAAATTTAATTACTTGCTAAATACCTATAGATATTAAGGAATTGTGATTCCTTTATTTTTAAAAAAGTTCCTATATTTTAGAGGTATGTAAGGAAATATTAAGGAAAAAAAATATGATGTCTACAATGTGCTTCAAAATAACCCAGTAGTGGGGAAAATAGATAGAACCGAACTGACCACAGGTTATAAAGACTACTGAGGCTGAGTGATAAAAGTATGAGAGTTCATTATACATTATCTCTACTTCTTTATGTTTAAAGTTCTCCCTAACAAAAAAGTTTTTTTTAAAGGATGTCTGTTATATTTTATCTAGCATTTCTTAAGAAGAGTGTTTTCAGGTTATTCAATAAGAAAATTTCAGAATATAAAGTCCCAGATTTTATTTTGTATTTTATAATTCACCTCTCATGCAGGTGTCAAAGAACTCTGTAAAATTTACTAAAGCTATCTTTTAAAGATAAAGATCTCTAAATGCAGTAAAAGTTTATTTCTATTCACACACACAAAAAAGTGTCTCTAATTATCCTTAAAAATATCCCAGGCAGGTGGCGGAGGGGGAAAGCTTCGGAGTAGCGGAGGAGAGCACAGCAACAGGGGTGCGGAGGGCAAAGCGGAGAGATTCTGGCACAGAGGATCGGTGCCCTCAGGCACACACCAGCCCGAGAGGCTTGTCTGCTCGGCCGCCAGGGCGGGCGGGGCTGGGAGCTGAGGCTCGGGTATCGGCTTTCAGTCGGAGCGCAGGGAGAGGACTGGGGCTGGCGGCAGGAAGAGAGCCTGAAGGGGTTAGTGCACCACGGCTAGCCCGGAGGGAGTCCGGGGAAAGGGTCTGGAGCTGCTGAAGAGGCAAGAGACTTTCTTTCCTTTTGTTTCCTGGTGCGCGAGGAGAGGGCATTAAGAGGGCTGCTTGGGGAAGCACGGAGACGGGCGCGAGCCACGGGTAAGGCGCGGACCTCGGAGACGGGCGTGGGACGCTGGGGCCGCCGCCGCCGCCGCCGCCGGGCCTGTGTGCGAGCGTGGGTAACTGTCCGCCCCGCCTTCCGGGGGGCCTGTGCACCCCGCCACTGCCAGGGTCCCGGGACCCAGGGACGGCTTTCCCGGGAAAGCGCACGGAGCGCCACGGGCTGCTGCAACGTCACGCTGGCCTCTGCCGCCGCAGGCCCGCCCCACAATGTGCGCCCCTCCCTCCCCTCTGCCTGAGTGAGCCAGAGCCCCCGAATCAGCGGCTCCTTTAAACCCGTCCTGTCTGAGCGAAGAACGGACGCCCTCCGGCGACCTACGTGCAGAGGCGGGGCCAGGTCCAAGGCTGAGACCCGGGAGCTGTGAGAGCAGAGACAGGGAAATCTCTCTGTGCAGCCTCGGAGGCAGCGGATTAAAGCTCCACGGTCCATTTGATGTGCCCTGCGTCTGTGGAGTGCATGAATGGACAGTGAATCATCCCAAATTGAGGAAGTGGACTTTGAGGACAAGATTTAAGACTTTCCCCCCTTTTCCTCTTTTTACAACGAATTATCCCAAATTAAGGAGGTGGACTTAGAGAGCAAGATTTCAGACTTCTCGCCCTTTTCCTCTTTTTACAACGAATTATCCCAAATTGAGGAGGTGGACTTGGAGAGCAAGATTTTTGTTTTTTCCCCCTGCTCTCTTTTTGTGAATGTGTATGTGTAATCTTCATGTAAGATTCTCTCTGTATAGCTTTGCTTCCACCATATGTCCCAGGGTTCTATCGGTCCGTTTTTTTTTTCAATAATTACTTTTTAATTTTAATAACGCTACTATATTTCATACTTTATTCTATTTTACTTTACCTGCTCTTTCTTTTTTTCTACCTTCCCTTCCTCCCTCCCTCCCTCCGCTCCTCCTTTCCTCTTTCTTTTTCTTTCCTCCCTCCCTCCCACCCTTCTTCTTTCCACTTTCTTTTTCTTTCCTTCCTCCCTCCCTCCCTCCTGTCTTTCTTTCTTTCCTTCCTCCCTCCCTCCCTCCCTTCTTCCATTCACTCTTCCTTTTGCTTTCATTCCTCCCTCCCTCCCTTTCTTTCCTTCTCTCTTTCCATCCTTCCTCGCTCCCTCCCTCCTTTCTTTCTT
The DNA here is from genome assembly GCF_025265405.1 of Mesoplodon densirostris. Taxonomy (NCBI): domain Eukaryota; kingdom Metazoa; phylum Chordata; class Mammalia; order Artiodactyla; family Ziphiidae; genus Mesoplodon; species Mesoplodon densirostris. The sequence goes on from NC_082666.1 coordinate 71,408,526, forward strand.
TCTTCCTTCCTTTCTTCCCTTCTTCCTTTCTTTCCCTCTCTCTTTCTTTCTTCTACTAATTCTTTCTTTCTGCTTTTTCTCCCTGTTATTCTGAGCCGGGTGGATGAAAGGCTCTTGGTGCTGCAGCCAGGAGTCAGTGCTGTGCCTCTGAAGTGGGAGAGCCAACTTCAGGACACGGATCCACAAGAGACCTCCCAGCTCCACATAATATCAAGCAGCGAAAATCTCCCAGAGATCTCCACCTCAACACCAGCACCCAGCTTCAGTCAACGACCAGCAAGCTACAGTGCTGGTCACCCTATGCCAAGCAACTAGCAAGGCAGGAACAAAACCCCACCCATTAGCAGAGAGGCTACCTAAAAACATAATAAGGCGATAGGCACCGCAAAACACACCACCAGACGTGGACCTGTCCACCAGAAAGACAAGATCGAACCTCAACCACCAGAACACAGGCATTAGTCCCCCCCACCAGGAAGCCTACACAACCTACTGAAACAACCTTAGCCACTGGGGACAGACACCAAAAACAACGGGAACTACGAATCTGCAGCCTGCAAAAAGGAGACCCCAAACACAGTAACGTAAGCAAAATGAGAAGACAGAAAAACACACAGCAGGTGAAGGAGCAAGATAAAAACCTACCAGACCTAACAAATGAAGAGGTAATAGGCAGTCTACCTGAAAAAGAATTCAGAATAATGATAGTAAAGATGATCCAAGATTCTATTTCCAAGATCCATAATCTTGGAAATAGAATAGACAAAATGCAAGAAACAGTTAACAAGGACCTAGAAGAACTAAAGATGTATCAAGCATCGATTAAAAACACAATAAATGAAATGAAAAATACTCTGGATGGGATCAATAGCAGAATAACTGAGGCAGAAGAACAGATAAGTGAGGTGGAAGATAAAATACTGGAAATAACTGATGCAGAGCAAAATAAAGAAAAAAGAATGAAAAGAACAGAGGACAGTCTCAGAGACCTCTGGGACAACATTAAACGCAACAACATTCGAATTATAGGGGTTCCAGAAGAAGAAGAGAAAAAGAAAGGGACTGAGAAAATATTTGAAGAGATTATAGTTGAAAACTTCCCTAATATAGGAAAGGAAATAGTTAATCAAGTCCAGGAGGCACAGAGAGTCCCATACAGAATAAATCCAAGGAGAAATACGCCAAGACACATATTAATCAAACTGTCAAAAATTAAACACAAAGAAATCATATTAAAAGCAGCAAGGGAAAAACAACAAATAACACACAAGGGAATCCCCATCAGGTTAACAGCTGATCTCTCAGCAGAAACTCTACAAGCCAGAAGGGAGTGGCAGGACATAATTAAAGTGATGAAGGAGAGAAACCTGCAACCAAGATTACTCTACCCAGCAAGGATCTCATTCAGATTTGATGGAGAAATTAAAACCTTTACAGACAAGCAAAAGCTTAGAGAGTTCAGTACCACCAAACCAGCTTTACAACAAATGCTAAAGGAACTTCTCTAGGCAAGAAACACAACAGAAGGAATATACCTACAATAACGAACCCAAAGCAATTAAGGAAATGGGAATAGGAACATACATATCAATAATTATCTTAAATGTAAATGGACTAAATGCTCCCACCAAAAGACACAGAGTGGCTGAATGGATACAAAAACAAGACCCATATATATGCTGTCTACAAGAGACCCACTTCAGACCTAGAGACACATACAGATTGAAAGTAAGGGGATGGAAAAAGATATTCCATGCAAATGGAAATCAAAAGAAAGCTGGAGTAGCAATTCTTATATCAGACAAAATAGACTTTAAAATAAAGACTATTAGAAGAGACAAAGAAGGACACTACATAACGATAAAGGGATCGATCCAAGAAGAAGATATAACAATTGTAAATATTTATGCACCCAACATAGGAGCACCTCAATACATAAGGCAAATACTAACAGCCATAAAAGGGGAAATCGACAGTAACACAATCATAGTAGGGGACTTTAACACCCCACTTTCACCAATGGACAGATCATCCAAAATGAAAATAAATAAGGAAATACAAGCTTTAAATGATACATTAAACAAGATGGACTTAGTTGATATTTATAGGACATTCCATCCAAAAACAACAGAATACACATTTTTCTCAAGCGCTCATGGAACATTCTCCAGGATAGATCATATCTTGGGTCACAAATCAAGCCTTGGTAAATTTAAGAAAATTGAAATTGTAACAAGTATCTTTTCCAACCACAATGCTATGAGACTAGACATCAATTACAGGAAAAGATCTGTAAAAAATACAAACACATGGAGGCTAAACAATACACTACTCAATAACGAAGTGATCACTGAAGAAATCAAAGAGGAAAGTAAAAAATACCTAGAAACAAATGACAATGGAGACATGATGACCCAAAACCTATGGGACGCAGCAAAAGCAGTTCTAAGGGGGAAGTTTATAGCAATACAATCCCACCTTAAGAAACAGGAAACATTTCGAGTAAACAACCTGACCCTGCACCTAAAGCAATTAGAGAAAGAAGAACAAAAAACCCCCAAAGTTAGCAGAAGGAAAGAAATCATAAAGATCAGATCAGAAATAAATGAAAAAGAAATGAAGGAAACGATAGCAAAGATCAACCAAACTAAAAGCTGGTTCTTTGAGAAGATAAACAAAATTGACAAACCATTAGCCAAACTCATCAAGAAAAGAAGGGAGAAGACTCAAACCAATAGAATTAGAAATGAAAAAGGAGAAGTAACAACTGACACTGCAGAAATACAAAAGATCATGAGAGACTACTAGAAGCAACTCTATGCCAATAAAATGGACAACCTGGAAGAAATGGACAAATTCTTAGAAATGCACAACCTGCCAAGACTGACTCAGGAAGAAATAGAAAATATGAATAGACCAATCACAAGCACTGAAGTTGAAACTGTGATTAAAAATCTTCCATCAAGGGCCTCCCTGGTGGCGCAAGTGGTTGAGAGTCCGCCTGCCGATGCAGGGGATACGGGTTCGTGCCCCGGTCTGGGAGGATCCCATATGCCGCGGAGCGGCTGGGCCCATGGGCCATGGCCGCTGAGCCTGCGCGTCCGGAGCCTGTGCTCCGCAACGGGGGAGGCCACAACAGTGAGAGGCCCGCATACCGCAAAAAAAAAAAAAAAAAAAAAAAAAAAAATCTTCCATCAAACAAAAGCCCAGGACCAGATGGCTTTACAGGCGAATTCTATCAAACATTTAGAGACGAGCTAACACCCATCCTTCTCAAACTCTTCCAAACAATATCAGAGGAAGGAACAGTCCCAAACTCATTCTACGAGGCCACCATCACCTTGATACCAAAACCAGGCAAGGATGTCACAAAGAAAGAAAACGACAGGCCAATATCACTGATGAACATAGATGCAAAAATCCTCAACAAAATACTAGCAAACAGAATCCAACAGCACATTAAAAGGATCATGCACCATGATCAAGTGGGGTTTATTCCAGGAATGCAAGGATTCTTCAATATATGCAAATCAATCAATGTGATACACCATATTAACAAATTGAAGAAGAAAAACCATATGATCATCTCAATAGATGCAGAGAAAGCTTTCGACAAAATTCAACACCCATTTATGATAAAAACCCTGCAGAAAGTAGGCATAGAGGGAACTTTCCTCAACATATAAAGGCCATATATGACAAACCCACAGCCAACATCGTCCTCAATGGTGAAAAACTGAAACCATTTCCCCTAAGATCAGGAACAAGACAAGGCTGCCCACTCTCACCACTCTTATTCAACTTAGTTTTGGAAGTTTTAGCCACAGCAATCAGAGAAGAAAAGGAAATAAAAGGAATCCAAATTGGAAAAGAAGAAGTAAAGCTGTCACTGTTTGCAGATGACATGATACTATACATAGAGAATCCTAAAGATGCTACCGAAAAACTACTAGAGCTAATCAATGAATTTGGTAAAGTAGCAGGATACAAAATTAATGTACAGAAATCTCTGGCATTCCTGTACACTAATGATGAAAAATCTGAAAATGAAATCAAGAAAACACTCCCATTTACCATTGCAACAAAAAGAATAAAATATCTAGGAATAAACTTACCTAAGGAGACAAAAGAACTGTATGCAGAAAATTATAAGACACTGATGAAAGAAATTAAAGATGATACAAATAGATGGAGAGATATACCATGCTCCTGGATTGGAAGAATCAATATTGTGAAAATGACTCTACTACCCAAAGCAATCTACAGATTCAATGCAATCCCTATCAAACTACCACTGGCATTTTTCACAGAACTAGAACAAAAAATTTCAAAATTTGTTTGGAAAAACAAAAGACCCCGAATAGCCAAAGCAATCTTGAGAACGAAAAACAGAGCTGGAGGAATCAGGCTCCCTGACTTCAGACTATACTACAAAGCTACAGTAATTAAGACAGTGTGGTACTGGCATAAAAACAGAAAGATAGATCAGTGGATCAGGATAGAAAGCCCAGAGATAAACCCATGCACATATGGCTAACTTATCTTTGATAAAGGAGGCAGGAATGTACAGTGGAGAAAGGACAGCCTCTTCAATAAGTGGTGCTGGGAAAGCTGCACAGGGACATGTAAAAGTTTGAGATTAGATCATTCCCTAACACCATACACAAAAATAAGCTCAAAATGGATTAAAGACCTAAATGTAAGGCCAGAAACTATCAAACTCTTAGAGGAAAACATAGGCAGAACACTCTAGGACATAAATCACAGCAAGATCCTTTTGGACCCACCTCCTAGAGAAATGGAAATAAAAACAAAGATAAACAAATGGGACCTAATGAAACTTCAAAGCTTTTGCACAGCAAAGGAAACCATAAACAAGACCAAAAGACAACCCTCAGAATGGGAGAAAATATTTGCAAATGAAGCAACTGACAAAGGATTAATCTCCAAAATTTATAAACAGCTCATGCAGCTCAATAGCAAAAAAAACAAACAACCCAATCCAAAAATGGGCAGAAGACTTAAATAGGCATTTCTCCAAAGAAGATATACAGACTGCCAACAAACACATGAAAGAATGCTCAACATCATTAATCATTAGAGAAATGCAAATCAAAACTACAATGAGTATCATCTCACACCAGTCAGAATGGCCATCATCAATAAATCTAGAAACAATAAATGCTGGAGAGGGTGTGGAGAAAATGGAACACTCTTGCACTGCTGGTGGGAATGTGAATTGGTACAGCCACTATGGAGAACGGTATGGAGGTTCCTTAAAAAACTAAAAATAGAACTACCATATGACCCAGCAATCCCACTACTAGGCATATACCCTGAGAAAACCATAATTCAAAAAGAGACATGTACCAAAATGTTCATTGCAGCTCTATTCACAATAGCCCGGAGCTGGAAACAACCTAAGTGTCCATCATTGGATGAATGGATAAAGAAGATGTGGCACATATATACAATGGAATATTACTCAGCCATAAAAATAAACGAAACTGAGCTATTTGTAATGAGGTGGATAGACCTAGAGTCTGTCATACAGAGTGAAGTAAGTCAGAAAGAGAAAGACAAATACCGTATGCTAACACATATATATGGAATTAAAAAAAAATGTCATGAAGAACCTAGGGGTAAACCGGGAATAAAGACACAGACCTACTTGAGAATGGACTTGAGGATATGGGGAGGGGGAAGGGTAAGCTGTGACAAAGCGAAAGAGAGGCATGGACATATATACACTACCAAACGTAAGGTAGATAGATAGTGGGAAGCAGCCGCAGAGCACAGGGAGATCAGGTCGGTGCTTTGTGACCGCCTGGAGGGGTGGGATGGGGAGGGTGGGAGGGAGGGAGATGCATGAGGGAAGGGATGTGGGAACAGATGTATATGTATGACTGATTCACTTTGTTATAAAGCAGAAACTAATAAAAAATATATATATATTAAAAAAAAATATCCCAAACAGGATTTTTTTTTTTTTTTTTTTTTTTTAGCAGTACGCGGGCGTCTCACTGTTGTGGTCTCTCCCGTTGCAGAGCACAGGCTCCAGACGTGCAGGCTCAGCAGCCATGGCTCACGGGCCCAGCCACTCCACGGCATGTGGGATCTTCCCAGACCGGGGCACGAACCCGTGGTCCCCTGCACTGGCAGGTGGACTCTCAACCACTGTGCCACTAGGGAAGCCCCAAACAGGATATTTTTAAGATGTTCAGTACTATCACCACTGTATTTCTAAAATATCTGATCAAACTTAACACTCTCTTTTACAAAACCAGTTTGAATTAAATAAGCTGCAAGAAGAAAAGCACTGTAAGAACTTATGAAAGATACCTTTTTAAACTTTTCCCTGACTATAGATACTTAAATATTTAATTTATAATCTAGTTTAAGAATTACTAGTCCCAATTCTTGTCCCTTGTCTAATCTCATCACATTGTTCACCACATTTCTTCTTTGACTTCCTTCATCTTTAAAATAATGATAAAATCACTGTACATCGTACTGAAATAATTTAAAACAATGGTTCTCACCCTGGCTACAAGTTAGAATAACAGTGGGAACTCTATAAATACCAGTGCCTGAGATCAAAGGAACGATATGGTCTCATAGAAACTTTACAATAATTATTAGTCATGATTAAAAATACAAGGGAAAGATTAACATTCATGAAAATAAGAACTATAAAAGAAAATAATTTCAGCAGAATATGTGGGATAATGATAACCTAGAAACAGATGAAGAGAGGAGTAGTAAATTGGAAGGTAGTACTAAGAAATTCAACCAGAAAGCAACAACGATAAAGACAAAAAAAAATGAAAATATAGTTAAGAGACATGGAAAACCATCAAGGAAACTATTTTTCAAGAGTGAAAAGAAGGTATTTTCAGACATTTCAAAGTGATATAAAGACAGAATATTAAAACTACACACATCTTCTGACTAAAAGAACTATTAAAAGATACATTTTAATAAGAAGAGAATTCAGACAGAAAGCACTTAAGGTTCAGCAGTAAGCACCAAAATTGATAAATTATTGGTAAATGGTATTAGGTAATGACAGGTGTTTTTAAGTGAAGGGGGAAAAAAACCCTCAAGAAATATGTGAAACTGAAACTTTATATAAGAGTAAGAAGAGAGGGTGTTTGATTGCTTCTTACCTATAATAGGGTTCAGGGCAGGCCACCCCAAAATATGCCATTTTGCCATACTGATTATTTTGAATTAAAGTTACTTAAGAAACAGCTGGTATAAGAAGAACATTCTGACCCACCTTTGTTTCTTGAAAGCGGGAAATAAATCTCCCATGTGAAAGTATCCTCCGTACACTAGGATAAAAGGCATCCTTATCACCAGAGACAGGGAATTCAAGGTTGAGAAAGCTATATAAACTCAGTTACTTCATTAATTTACTACCCCAAGCCCAAATCCCTTTGTTGTCCCAAAACTTCACAAATAATTGTTTCTTTGTCTAAAAGGGTATATCAACAGCCTTCTTTGGTCACTTCTTAGGTCCCGTATCTATGGGACCTCCATATGTATCAAATAAAATGTTTTTCTCCTGTTAATCTCTCTTGAGCCAATTTAATTATTAGACCAGCCAAAAGAACCAAGAGAAGTAGAGGGGAAATTTTACCTTCCTCAACAGTTTTGGCGTAGTCAGTAGGATCTTCATTTGCTGGAAAACTGCCTGTTCCCAGGACTGCTGCAGCTGAGAAATCCTGGAACCTTTGATAAGAGCTCGCAGCAGGTAAGAATTCTTACCATGTCTGCCTTCTGAATCACTGTCTGTAGGGTTCCAGTGAAAGCAAAAGTGGTGACAGCCCTTTTCTTCTTTCTAAATTTAGATTAACAGAAGAAAGTATTTGTGTAACAAGTTTCTTTGGCATAGAAACTCTGGTAAATTTAATATGAGTACTTTTGGTTTTTATTGATCCTTTTCCTCCCAGAGATGGTCACCATTTTTATTTGTCTCTGTTGTGTCATTTGTACTAAGGAGGGAAATCCACAGGCTAGAACATAGGCATAAGCCCTATAAGCCTGCTGTTTGAACCATATTTCACAGACTAGTGAGTTCAGTTCTCATCAGACCAGTATTTGTTTAGACAAACTCTGCTGTGGGTTCCCTATGTAAAAACCAGATGAGGTTTTTCATTTCACCTTGTTCTACATCCTGAGAGCTTGGCTTTGTGTCCAGTGAAAATATTCTCTCTGATCTCTACCATCTGAAAGGTACACTTGCCAGGGTGTACCAAGGTGACCAATCAAACATACTGGGGTACTGAGACATGAAGTGACAAGCAGCACTCTGTCCAGCGGTGTGAGATCTCAGGGTAATCTGTCATAAGCGGTCCCAGTCCATAAGGGGCCTTTGTCATCTAATCTTTGTTGTTTTGTTAGTGCTGGAAAAGTCCCATTCCAGTGACACCCACCTAGTGTTACAGTTTAGCAGGTCTGTAATTGGAGGTGTCTCACATTCTTGGGGAAACCAGAGATACAGTTTCCACTACACAATTCTTACACCTATGCAACAAAGGACTTTGCTTTCTTAGACTATCTTTGGGGTATGAACTTTCTGGATAATGTGAGAGCTGCATCTCTTGCCCTCTCTTTGGGGACACCTCTTGCATCCATAGTTAAGCCATAAAAATGCTTATTTATGGTTTAAGTTGCTATTAAGAAGATCCTACTTGTCAATGCCCAGACAGTAGATCCTTTGAATTGGAAAAACTTCTAAGTTTTCTCATCTTAACTGTCTTATTGGTACCTATGGAAAGACCAAAGTTAAAAGTGCATACAAAGAAGTATAACGACTAGCCTTAGGTACTCCTTTAATGAGATAAAAGAACAGAAATTAAACTCAGAACAAAATTAAAAATCAAATGTGACATGAATCTCCCTTCTTCTCCCTCTTACACACCTCTTGTCCTCAACTCTATCCCTGACCCTCCGGAAGACCATTTGGGTCTATGGGGCAATGGTCTAAATACCACCCCTCATGGAGGAAAGAGATAGCCAGAACCTCTCCCAAGACCGACTGCAAATAACCAGGAAATGACTCAGCTAGAGGCTAATATTCAAGGCATGATAGGAATGATATTAGAGGATTTCTCCCCTGCAGTGAATTGGACTAAGGTCATATTATACACAGAGAAATAAAAATTTAAATAGTAATTACCTTAGAGTTCTGGTAAGAGGCAAATACACTCCAAAACTCCCAAGAGAAAACTTGCATTCTTTCTCTGTCCCTTAAAGATGTAAACCTTACTATATCTTTGGAATGTAAATATCCCAGAAGGTGTATAAAACAATGCCCAAACTCACCTGAGACTACAGAGAGAAAGAGGCCTTTTTAAAATACAAACTGCTAAAAGAGTTCTCTTGCTCAAACTCTAGAACACAGCCTCCTTAAGATCACTTGTCAAGAACAAATACAAATCTTAAAAGTATTCTTCACAAATATTAACAAAAAGCTTTAAAGCAGGTAACTTGAACTTGTTCCACAAGAGACACAATTATGTATAAATTAGTTTTGTTTTAGTCACTTGATTCATGGCTAAAGTTCTGGAATAAAGCTCTAAGATCTCTGTGTCAGTCTATATATTTTATCTATGTACGTACATTATAGTATATTTTTCTACCTCCAGATGGTACTGCCAAAATTAATTGGTAAAGAGCTCTATGTAATTGGCTTAGAGAAAAGCATTTATGTAAACCAAATATACTCTCAGATATACAGAAACTAACCCAAATGTTTTTCATGTTCATATGATCTTGGATAATCTTTGATAATAAAAGCTAGCTTAAGTTTATTGGTTTAAGGGCTTCCCTCATGGCACAGTGGTTGAGAATCCACCTGCCAATTCGGAAGACATGGGTTCCAGCCCTGGTCCGGGAATATCCCACATGCTGCAGAGCAACTAAGTCTGTGCGCCACAACTACTGGGCCTGCACTCTAGAGCCCGCGAGCCATAACTACTGAGCCCACATGCCACAACTACTGGAGCCCATGATCCTCAACAGGAGAAGCCACCACAGTGAGAAGCCCACGCACCGCAATGAGGAGTAGCCCCCTCTCGCCACAACTAGAGGAAGCCCACATGCAGCAACGAAGACCCAACACGGCCAAAATATAAATAAATAAATAATAAATTAATTTTTTTTAAAAGTTTATTGGTTTAATAAAAACAAGCATGTCTTCAAAATTTGTCAAGAAAAATAACTTAAGTTGATGGTTAACTATTTAATGTCTAATCCAAGCATAATTGTTACAAACAAGTGTTTTAAATAAATTTAAATAAGACAAGAGTTTATACCTAGTTAACCAAATAATGGATATTCCAGATAGGATGGTATACTGAGATATTGATTGCTAAACATAGTTTGTCTAGTTTTGACTTCCTAATTTTTGCAGAGGCAAAGGATACTTGGGTCCATTAATAAATACGTTTTAGGCCACTATGAAAAAAATTTATTATAAGAAAGAATACACTTCTAAAAATTATGAAATTTATAATTTTACTAATCTAAACTACTACAGGATGTTAATATAGGATAGTTCACAATTGCCTGCTTCCTAGTTTTCAGTGGAAAGCAAAGATTACAAATAGTTTAAAAGGTTGGAAGAAGAGCTAAGACTACAAAGTGGACCAAAGAGAAAATGTCAGAACACAGAGTAATAAGCATAAATTAACTCTACACAGACTGTGTGCACTGGTGCTGAAAGAATGCATGCAACAGAGTAGGTGCCATCTTTGGAAGGTGAGAAGCAGTGGAGCACCCATGAGTGCCTTCTCCTACTGTGGAAGGATTTACTATAACTTCTATAATTTTAATGTAACTTTTGCAAACTGTGGTCATGGAATATGGATGAGTTATGATTAACATTTGAAAAAAATGCAGAGGTTATCTACATTTTATGTAGATAAATGGATAATATATATCTTCAGTTTTATCTATAATTTGTAGATAGGTAAAATAAGCCCTTATTATCTATACACAAATAGAATAGTTTCACAAAGTGTAAAATAGAGTGCATGCATGACATACTTAAAATAGGAAATACATGTCAGTTTATTAAACTTTTACTTCAGTTACTTACATGGTTTTGCATGTGTAGGTGTGTGATGAGCCATAGTATACAGTGTATTACTTACTGTGGAATGACCCAACGTGTTTGAAAGCCACTGCTCTTATACCACAGTAAACTGGACAACAAAAGGGTCTATGCAGCCAGCTGAAAGGCCAGGACAAGATCACCCTTCCTGTTAGGTACAGACACAGTGATAACTCCTTAAGGCCAGGCTGTTATCATTCTCTGATAGGCTCATACTTTGTCACCTTGTCTTTTCAGATTTGCAATCAGGTAGCAATCTTTGCTTAAAAGACCTTCCTCCATTTCTTACAACTATTTGCAAGACTGGGAATTCTGATGGTGGCTTCCCAGATATTCGTAGCTCTGCCATCAGTTTAGAAGTTGTTGTCCCATCTTTCAAATGTTTATTCTGCCTATTCAACTTAGAGTTTGTCTTCAGCAATAATATGGGGATCCTGTTGCCCCTGCCTGTTCTGTAATATCACAGTGTAGTAGAGCAATGTCAGGATGAGCCTGTAGACAGGAGTGAATCTCATACTGTAATTTCCAAAAAGCATACGGCTCGTTTTAATTATATTATATAGAAGCAGTTCATACTCATCTAATGTAGCATATAGTCAATTATGCTATCCTCTAAATCTGTAATTATTCGGTATCAACTGCCTTGCATAATTTCTTTTGTACATAAGCTTCGTAAGCTTCTGAAATTGAGAAAATAATATTTGAACTAATAAGGTTTAAATTTTCAGGGAAAAAAATAGGCTTTTAAAAAAATACAGACTGCTATAGAACTTCCCCTGTCAAAATTGATCTGTAAAAGACGTGAGATTTTTTTTTTTAACAAAACTACTAGAAATACTAAGGGTAAGAGAAAATGACTGTATATGAAACACAGAATGTGTGTTTACAATAAAATAAAGTATAAAGAATAGAGATGGATTTTTGGTAAGGGAGAAGAAAAAAGAAAGCAATTTTGAACTAAATTAAAATGACTGTTCCAGAATAAGAAAGAAAAAAGACAGGACAAAAGCTGAGTGGACACAGAAAGGTGCAGAAGGTGTGTGGAAAAGGAATATTGAAAAAGGAATTTTATGTGTGCTCAAGCTGGCTAAGACTGGAATGGTTTTAAATGAGTTTTAAAAATGAATGAATTTTAATAACAAAAGTATACTGGTGAAAAACTAGGTTTTGGTTTTCTAAAAGAACAAAGTTTTCCTAGACTATTGGTCTGCAGGCAGAAGACATAAATAGACATTTCTCCATGGAAGACACACAGATGGCCAATAAGCACATGAAAAGATGTTCAACATCACTAATTATGAGAGAAATGCAAATCAAAACCACAATGAGGTATCACCTCACACCTGTCAGAATGGCTATCATCAAAAAGGCTATAAATAACAAATACTGGAGAGGATGTGGAGAAAAGGCAACTCTCATATGCTTGTTGGTGGGAATGTAAATTGGTGCAGCCACTATGAAAAAGAGTATGGAGGTTCCTTAAAAAGCCAAAAGTAGTACTACCATATGATCCAGCAATTCCACTCCCGGGTATATATCCCAGAAAAAAATGAAAACACTAATTCAAAAAAATACATGCACTACAATGTTCATAGCAGCACTATTTACAATAACCAATACATTAACACAACTCAAGTGCCCATCAACAACTGGTTTAAGATGTGAGATTACACACACACACACACACACACACAGAGGAATATTACCCAGCCTTAAAAAAACTGCAGTATTGCCATTTGCACCAATACGGATGGACCTAGAGAACATCATACTAAGTGAAGTCAGAAAGAAAAAGACAAATATCATAGATGTCATTTATATGTGGAACCTAAATAATAATTACAAAAGAACCTATATACAAAACAGAAACATACAAACATAGAAAACAAATTTATGGCTACCAAAAGGAAAAGGGAGGTGAGGGATAAATTAGGAGTTTGGGATTAACACATACAAACTACTATACATAAAATAGATAAGCAACAAGGATTCACTGTATAGCACAGGAAACTATGTTCAATATCTTGTAATAACCTGTACTAGATAATAATCTGAAAAAATATATATAAAACTGAATCACTTTGCTGCACACCTGAAACTAACACAATATTGTAAATCAACTATACTTGAATTTAAAAAAAAGGGTAAAGAAAGGTTTTTCTTTACCTTTTAGTAATCTGCATAGGAAACAAAGATTCTGAGTTTTATCAAAATAATTTCCTGTGCTTCTTGTTGTTTTATCAGGTCTTAGATTACTTTTAAAAAAATAACTGAGTCTTCTCTATTAAAAGAGCTAAGCTTTTTTACAACTATGTAACTTTCTGTATTTGCCTTTGAAATCTTTTAATTGTCACTGCAGTTAGATGGATAACTAAGTATTATTTCACAGTGACCTATGATCCTATTTAATCTAGTGTTTTAAAACCTTTTGATATTTTTGGAAAAATTCCCAAAATTCAAATTCTAAATAGTCTATTTGACCTTGAACAAACTTGGGATTTTTCAGAGAGTCCCCTGGAACATCTCAAAAGATTTGTTCTCTCTCCTTATAAAAGGAAATATTAAACTAATTAAGCTTATTTGGTTATTAAATTACATGGGAGACATTATCAAGTAAGTGATGATAAACCTTCTTAGCTTATATTGTATGCGTAAATGTTATTACTACATGTTCAATGACTATATGAAATTCAAAAAAAAATCTGATATGTACTTGTATAGTTATTACTTGTAATTCTAGTTACTATCTTAAAACATATGTCACAAAACTGACTAAATTTCCTTGTCAATTGCATAATACACTCTCATCAAATCTTTAACCATGGGCATTTTTTTTGCTTTATTTTTTATTTTTTTTTTGCTTTATAACAAATTTAATCAGTTATACATATACATATGTTCCCATATCCCCTCCCTTATGCGTCTCCCTCCCACCCTCCCTATCCCACCCCTCCAGGCGGTCACAAACGAGCTGATCTCCCTGTGCTATGCGGTTGCTTCCCACTAGCTATCTACCTTACGTTTGGTAGTGTATATATGTCCATGCCGCTCTTTCACTTTGTCACAGCTTACCCTTCCCCCTCCCCATATCCTCAAGTCCATTCTCTAGTAGGTCTGTGTCTTTATTCCTGTCTTACCCCTATGTTCTTCATGACATTTTTTTTTCTTAAATTCCATATATATGTGTCAGCATACAGTATTTGTCTTTCTCTTTCTGACTTACTTCACTCTGTATGACAGACTCTAGGTCCATCCACCTCATTACAAATAGCTCAATTTCGTTTCTTTTTAACCCATGGGCATTTTTAAGTCTTTTTAAAAATGTACAGTTATCATTTTACTCTTTTACGCTTTTAGTGTTCCTGTAGAAGTGTTTCACCTTCACAGAGATTCATATAAAGGACTCTGACAAGTACTCTAGAATACAAGTTTCTGGTAACTTTAAAATCATACCATTGGGACTTCCTGGTGGTCCAGCAGTTGAGACTCTGCACTCCCAATGCAGGGGGCCCAAGATTGATCCCTGGTCAGGCAACTAGATCCTACATGCATGCTGCAACTAAGAGTTCACATGCCACAACTGAAGAGTCCACATGCCTCACTAAAGAACCTGCATGCCGCAACTAAAGAATCCCACGTGCTGCAACTAAAGAATCCCGTGTGCAGGAACAAGGATCCCAAGCGCTGCAACGAAGATCCTGTGTGCCGCAACTAAGACCCAGTGCAGCCAAATAAATAAATAAATAAATAAATAAATATTTTTTAAAAAATCATACCATTAAATAAATAAATAAATAAATAAATAAATAAATAAATAAATAAATAAATAAATAAAATAAAAAATCATACCATTGAACTGGGTAAGAATTTCCGTAAGTCTAATAGAGACAATGGTGGCTTCGTGAAACTGCTGATAAAAGATCAAGATCAACAAAAATTAAATAGGACTGAATAAACTAAGGAGGATGATTTTAATATTTATGACTTTTTGTTTAAAATATTGCTCTTTCTTTAATGTTTTGTTTTCTCAGATTTAAGAAAACCTTCTTCTTTTCTCTTAAACTATTTTGGCCTACAACAATTTGATAAAATACACCTTTGTAGCAAAGATGGCACACTTACCTTTTTCTTCCTACCTCATCCCTCCAGAATTCAGAAACTCTCAGTGAGTATACTTATTTTCATGGCAATATAGTTCTCTGCATGAATTCAATAAGGATTTGTTCTCCTTGTAGCAGGATACAATCAGAAACATTGGTCATGTTACCAAGGCTTTAACTGGTAATATCTGGTCATACTTGAGAAAGATACGCATTGACTACGTTTTTTTTTTTTTTTTTTCTTTTTTTTTTCGGTATGCGGGCCTCTCACTGTTGTGGCCTCCCCCGTTGCGGAGCACAGGCTCCGGACGCGCAGGCTCCGGACGCGCAGGCTCAGCGGCCATGGCTCACGGGCCCAGCCGCTCCGCGGCATATGGGATCCTCCCAGACCGGGGCACGAACCCGTATCCCCTGCATCGGCAGGCGGACTCTCAACCACTTGCGCCACCAGGGAGGCCCTGACTACGTTTTGACTAGACAGCTTTAAGGAACTATGGTTGACTTTATGGAGTCAATAAAGCCCTCTGGAAAAAAAAATCAACCTTCTACCTTGCTTACACAATCCCCAGAAGCCTTACCAGGTGAGTAAAAAAGTCACTTCCTGGCAGGTACAAGAACCTCAGGATATTTGGGGGACCTTGAGAAGAGAGAAAGTCACCCAAATCTATAGGTATTGCAAGCCAAGTTTCATGGCAAGTTCTTGGCTCAACTTCTTAGCCTTGAGAGTTCAATCTCAAATTCCTTATGAAAAGTTCCAGCAAAGCAGACTGCTATTCTTGCTGCTCTTATGTAAATAAGCGAAGTTTATTGAAACTAGACTTAATTTGCAAAAAAAATTAGTCTTACTATGGTTATCTTTAATAGAATTGGGAGGGGGTGGCTGTAGAGAAAAAATTATGTTTCAGTAGAAACTATACTACACACTGTGGATATTAGATTCTAGTTCTGTTAATTGTCTTTTAGGTTTTGTTTTCTACCTGTAAACTGGACTAAATCCTGAATTCTCAGTTCCTCCAGTATTTGGCTACAGCGCTTCAAATTAACATTTCTGATTTTTTCTCCCACCCTTCTGACTTAGAAGCATCCAAAGCCATACAGACTAAATTTGGACAACTTGATATAAACTTCAGAGGAATCAACAGCTTAATCTTCATAGACAATCTTCACGCCTGTTGCTATATGACCACTCAGAAAGATCACCAGGGACATTCAAACTGCAAACTAGGAAAATCTATCACATTGCCACTGTCTACCCTTACTCCATCTGAAGGTACTTCAGCCAGACATCAAGAAATCTTCTCAAATGACTGCCTTCAGAACCAGGATTTACAGTCTGCTCTAATCATTAACCATTGTTTTTCTTTTGTTTCAATAGAAATGTTTTCTTAAATATCTGATTTATTGCACAATGTAAGACTAACTTTGGGAGACCAGCTGCATCACCACCTCCTAAAATGAAACACAACTGTTTAGCTGAACTGACCTATTTTCAAGACTAAGGGATTAATTAAATGAGATAATGAAGCTATCTACCAGCTCAGCTTATAATATGTGAAACTTTTAGGGAAGTTTCAGAGTAACAGCATCAGCTACCAGTGCCATAGTGTACAATTAGGCTGTTATTTAAAGAGAACAAAAGCAGGCGATATGGTCTCAGCTCTATTGGCTAATTAGTCTAGAACTTGTTCTTCCTCAATTTTTCACTTAAACACTGAGTTACATTAATTTTAATTACATTAAAATGAATAAAGATATGTTTTCTTTTTATTCCAAGTATTTCGTGATCATTAAAGAGATTTTGAGAATTTCTCTTTTGTCAAAAATGGAATGTCCTCCTCACACAACCTAAAAAAAATGGACTCTAGATATACAAGGAAAATTTCGAAGGAAATTTTTTTGAGATAGGTTTTTTAATGTTTTTATCTTACATTCACATCATCTAATCCATTATGCTGCACACATTGTTTGAATAAAAACATTAAAAATCTTTTTGCTAGAAATGGCATAGACTATTATATTAAGTGTGCAGTTAACTAAAGAAATCTCAGCTATAATTGGAGTAGGGACAGGCCTGTAGAGGCCCTGCCGTGCATCATCAGTTGCTCCGTACAGGAAAAGATGTATGCCTGTATTTCTGACAGGAAGGTGCCTCTACTTTACTATCCAGCAGGAAGAAGAAAACTTCTCTGTGCTCCATGAAAGCCCAGCGAATGAGACTGTAGCAGCCCAACCAATGAGAATCATACTTTGCATTCCCAGCTTCTGTCAATGAACTCTTTGGTTCACACAGTCCCTCCTAGCTTCCCCTTTTTCCTTATAAAAGTAAATTCCCCTTCTTTGTTCTCTGGATTTGCCCATGGGCCACCACAGCTTACATTTCCCAAACTGCAATTCCTCCTCCCAAATAAACCAACTTTTGCTGAAAAAATAAATGGATGTTGTATGACTAAAGCTGACAATTTTGGTGTCAGAAGTAGGACCCAAAGAAGGAGAACCCCAAGAGACGATGACTCCCAGAATCAAGCGAGGTACGAACACCAAGCCCCTTGTGCTCATCGCTTCCATAAGCTGCTACAAGTTTTCAGTTTGCTAAGTCTCCTCTCAGATTCCAAGCTCTGCTCTTTTTGCATTTTGAGCTTTCTGACTTTACTCAGGATCTGGAAAGGCTTGGTCCTTTCTGGTTCAAGGCTCTGACTTTGGTGAGTACTCAGTTGCTTTCTGCAGTGTGTAGTAGTGAGGGGTTTTTTGGGGGAGGGGGGCGGGATCAAGGTAACTGGGATCCAAGAATTTATTTTATTCCTTTTGGAGTCTTGGCTAGGACTCTATCAAACTTCTTGGGTTCTCAGGTCACATTAGGGAAATGGGATTCTGGTTATCTAAATGCTCTGAGCAGAGCCCTCTGAGGACTCCAGCCAGTTTCATGTTTAAAAACTATGGACCCCCAACATGCACATTTTTAACTAAGTAACCTGAAGAAACTACAAGTAATTGGAATTACAATGGCCAGTATAGGGAACATTCAATCTCCCTAAACTTGTTTTTCTTAAGATTAAATTGGAACACTGCCATTCTAAAATTAAACAAAATATATCCAAATGTGCACAAAACTCTAAAATTTCCACTTTGCAAGATAGCATTTCTAAATTGGATGAAACAAAAAAAAATTAAAAAGAACAAAATGGCTTCTGAAGCCTCATGCTCCTTGTGTTCCCCTCCCCGAACTTCTCTGTGTCAGGAGCTACCTTGTGTGTCTTCCCTGACCACCCATTTGTCTCAGACTCCACCCCAGCAGCCATCTTGTGCTCAGCCCCACCCCCATGCCATCTTTCTTCCTCTTCAAAAACCTACCCCTTTAAAATTGGACCCTCTGAAGATCCAAATGCTAGACTCCTAATTACTGTTTCTAAGTTAACTTGAGCAAACAAACAACTGGAAGAAAAATTTCAAACAGTAATTGCCCTAGATTTTTGGTAATAGGCAAATATACTCCAAAACTCCTAGAAGAAAACTTGCTTTCTGTTTCTCTTTGTTAAAGTCCTTTGGTAAGTCACCCATCCTGTTCAAAAGGGGAAACACTTGTTTTAAATAAGTCCACCTTTAGAGGCACCCTTAAAAGAGAGGATTCCAAACCTCTTGGGAGACAATGTAATGCATTTTTTGATTGGCAAGCAGAAGCTTCTAAAAGACAAATTGACTCCAAAAACAGCTCTAAAAAGATCCTTACAGCACACAAATACAAATTGTATCAGCACACGTAAAATTTTTAATGAAATTACATGGTCCCTGTTTGCAACTGCCTGCATGTTCATGTGGGTATATACATGTTGTAAATATGTATCTTTACAACATGTGTATATACACACATGCTGTAAAACATGTTGTATTTTTTCTTTTCTACCTTCAGAAGGTATTGCTAAAATTTACTTGTAAAAGAGTTCTATTTAATTGGCTTACGCAAAAGTGAGGAAATATGGGGATATATGTATATGTATAGTTAGTTCACTTGGTTATAAAGCAGAAACTAACATACCATTGTAAAGCAATTATACTCCAATAAAGATTCTAAAAAAAAAAAAAACAAGCACTTATATGAATTAAAGAAATATTACAGAAACTAACGCAAAACCCTTTTCAAATTCACGTGATCAGGCTTCCCTGGTGGCGCAGTGGTTAAGAATCCACCTGCCAATGCAGGGGACACGGGTTCAAGCCCTGGTCTGGGAAGATCCCACATGCCACGGAGCAACTAAACCCATGCACCACAACAACTGAGCCTGCACTCTAGAGCCTGCAAGCCACAACTACTGAACCTGTGTGCCACAACTACTGAAGCCCGTGCACCTAGAGCCTGTGCTCTGCAACAAGAGAAGCCACTGCAATGAGAAGCCTGCACACCTCAACAAAGAGTAGCCCTTGCTCACCCCAATGAGAGAAAGCCCTCATGGAGCAATGAAGACTCAACACAGCCAAAAATAAATAAATAAAATAAATAAGTTTTTTTAAAAAGTTCACATGATCTAGGATTAAATTTTAGTTAATGAAAGCTAGCTTAAGGTTGTTGGTTTCATTAAAATAGGCATGTCTTTGGGCTTCCCTGGTGGCGCAGTGGTTGAGAGTCCGCCTGCCGATGCAGGGGACACGGGTTCGTGCCCCGGTCCGGGAAGATCCCACATGCCGCGGAGCGGCTGGGCCCATGAGCCATGGCCGCTGAGCCTGCGTGTCCGGAGCCTGTGCTCCGCAACGGGAGAGGCCATAACAGTGAGAGGCCCACATAATGCAAAAAAAAAAAAAAAAAAAAAAAAAAAAAGGCATGTCTTTGGAGTTATCAATGGTGTAAATAACAGGGCATACAATTTTCCCTTTACCTCAGTAGATGCACGGCAGGGCCTGAGAGCTCCCCCTACAGGCCTGTCCCAATTTTAGCTCAAGTTTCTTTAATTTATTCCACATTTCCCCCTTTTGATCAAAATCTTTCCTTGAAAGCATCACTGATCAAGAGTCAGGATCTCCACATGTAGTGGCACATTTAGTCTAAAGCCATAGGCTAAAATTTGTAAACAGAGGGGTTTCTAATGCTTTAAAACAAAAGTAATTTGGTTGTGGGAGGCGAAATGCTATATCCCTTCATTATCCAAAACTTGTGTTTGTTAAAGAAAAAGTTTCTCTGTGAAGTTGATACCTTAAACAAAAAGATGTTACACAAAAAGCAGTTGGCTATTTGCTGATCTTTCTTGTGCATTTACAGACTCTTTCTTCATCTGAAATACACCTACAAAATGCTGTAATAGTGCAAAAGAACCTCTTCTTTGGATTAATCAAGAGGAACAGTGTCTAGGATGAAATAAGAATGCCACTACATAAAAATATGTATGTGCTACAGAGCGCCAGTAGGCACATGAAAAGATGCCCAGAATCACTAATTATTAGGGAAATGCAAATCAAAACTACAGTGAGGGGGGGCTTCCCTGGTGGCGCAGTGGTTGAGAGTCTGCCTGCCGATGCAGGGGACACGAGTCGTGCCCCGGTCCGGGAAGATCCCACATGACGCGGAGCGGCTAGGCCCGTGAGCCATGTCTGCTAAGCCTGCATGTCCGGAGCCTGTGCTCCACAACGGGAGAGGCCACAACACTGAGAGGCCCGCGTACTGCAAAAAAAATAAAAAATAAAAAAAAAATAAACAACTACAGTGAGGTACCACTCACACCAGTCAGAATGGCCATCATTAAAAAGTCTACAAATAACAACTACTGGACAGGATGTGGAGAAAAGGGAACCCTCCTACACTGTTGGTAGGAATGTAAGTTGGTACAGCCACTATGGAAAACAGTATGGAGGTTCTGCAGAAAACTAAAAATAGAATTACCATATGATGCAGCAATCCCATTCCTGGGAATATACACAGACAAAACTATACTTCAAAAATATACATGCACCCGTATGTTCATAGTAGCACAGTTCACAATAGCCAAAGCATAAAAACAACCTAAATGTCCAGCGACAGATGAATGAATAAAGAAGATGTGGTACATATATACAATGGAATACTACTCAGCCATAAAAAAGAACAAAGTAATGCCATTTGCAGCAACATGGATGCAACTAGAGATTATCATACTAAGTGAAGTAAGTCAAAAAGAGAAAGACAAATATCATATGATATCATTTATAAGTGGAATCTAAAATATGGCACAAATGAACCTATCTGCAAAACAGAAACAGACTCACAGACATAGAGAACAGACTTGTGTGGTTGCCAAGGTGCAGGGGGAGAGGGATGGACTGGAAGGGGGTTTGGGTTGGTAGATGGAAACTATTACATTTAGAATGGATAAACAACAAGGTCCTAATGTATAGCACAAGGAACTGTATTGAATATCCTGTGATAAACCATAATGGAAAAGAATATTTAAGAAAAGTATGCATATATGTGTATAACTGAGTCACTTTGCTATACAGCAGAGATTAGGACAACACTGTAAATCAACTATACCACAATTAAAAAAAATTTTAAGTCTAAGTCCTATAAACCAGATTAAATTCAGGACTTCCGGGGAAGATGGCGGAAGAGTAAGACGCGGAGATCACCTTCCTCCCCACAGATACACCAGAAATACAGCTACACGTGTAAGAACTCCTACAGAACACGTACTGTACGCTGGCAGAAGACCTCAGACCTCCCAAAAGGCAAGAAACTCCCCACGTACCCGGGTAGGGCAAAGCGGAGAGATTCCTGCACAGAGGATCAGTGCCAACCGGCACTCACCAGCCCGAGATGCATGTCTGCTCGCCCGCCAGGGCGGGCGGCGCTGGGAGCTGAGGCTCGGGCTTCAGTCGGAGCGCAGGGAGAGGACTGGGGTTGGCGGCGTGAACGCAGCCTGAAGGGGCTAATGCGCCACAGCTAGCCCGGAGGGAGTCCGGGAAAAGGTTTGGACCTGCCGAAGAGGCAAGAGACATTTTCTTCCCTCTTTGTTTCCTGGTGAGAGAGGAGAGGGAATTGGGGGCACTGCTTGGAGGAGCTCCAGAGACGGGCGTGAGCTGCGGCTGAAAGCACGGACCCCAGAGACGGGCGTGGGACGTTGGGGCTGCTGCCGCCACCGCGAGGCCTTTGTGCGAGCGCAGGTCACTGTCCACGCCCCCCTTCCGGGGAGCCTGTGCAGCCCGTCACTACCGGGGTCCCGGGATCCAGGGACGGCTTCCCTGGGAGAACGCACGGCACGCCTCAGGCTGGTGCAACGTCACACCAGCCTCTGCTGCTGCAGGCTCCACCCGCACTCCGTGCCCCTCCCTGCCCCCCGGCCTGAGTGAGCCAGAGTACCCGAAGAGGCTGATCTTTTAACCCTGTCCTGTCTGAGCGAAGAACAGATGCCCTCCGGCGACCTACACGTAGAGGCGGGGCCAAATCCAAAGCTGAGACCCGGGAGCTGTGAGAACAAAGAAGAGAAAGGGAAAGCTCTCCCAGCAGCCTCAGAAGCAGCAGATTAAAGCTCCACAAACAACTTGATGTACCCTGCATCTGTGGAATACATGAATAGACAACGAATCATCCCAAATTGAGGAGCCAGGAGTCAGTGCTGTGCCTCTGAGGTGGGAGAGCCAACTTCAGGACACTGGTCCACAAGAGACCTCCCAGCTCCACATAGTATCAAACAGCGAAAATCTTCCAGAGATCTCCATCTCAACACCAGCACCCAGCTTCACTCAACGACCAGCAAGCTACAGTGCTGGACACCCTATGCCAAACAACTAGCAAGACAGGAACACAATGCCACCCATTAGCAGAGAGGCTGCCTAAAATCATAAAAAGTCCACAGACACCCCAAAATACACCACCAGACGTGGACCTGTCCACCAGAAAGACAAGATCCAGCCTCATCCACCAGAACACAGACACTAGTCCCCTCCACCAGGAAGCCTACACAACCTACTGAAACAACCTTAGGCACTGGGGACAGACACCAAAAACAACGGGAACTACGAACCTGCAGCCTGCAAAAAAGAGACCCCAAACACAGTAAGATAAGCAAAATGAGAAGACAGAAAAACACACAGCAGGAGAAGGAGCAAGATAAAAACCCACCAGACCTAACAAATGAAGAGGAAATAGGCAGTCTACCTGAAAAAGAATTCAGAATAATGATAGTAAAGATGATCCAAGGTTCTATATCCAAGATCCAAAATCTTGGAAATAGAATAGACAAAATGCAAGAAACACTAAACAAGGACCTAGCAGAACTAAAGATGAATCAAGCATTGATTAAAAACACAATAAATGAAATGAAAAATACTCTGGATGGGATCAATAGCAGAATAACTGAGACAGAAGAACAGATAAGTGAGGTGGAAGATAAAATACTGGAAATAACTGATGCAGAGCAAAATAAAGAGAAAAGAATGAAAAGAACAGAGGACAGTCTCAGAGACCTCTGGGACAACATTAAACGCAACAACATTCGAATTATAGGGGTTCCAGAAGAAGAAGAGAAAAAGAAAGGGACTGAGAAAATATTTGAAGAGATTATAGTTGAAAACTTCCCTAATATAGGAAAGGAAATAGTTAATCAAGTCCAGGAGGCACAGAGAGTCCCATACAGAATAAATCCAAGGAGAAATACGCCAAGACACATATTAATCAAACTGTCAAAAATTAAACACAAAGAAATCATATTAAAAGCAGCAAGGGAAAAACAACAAATAACACACAAGGGAATCCCCATCAGGTTAACAGCTGATCTCTCAGCAGAAACTCTACAAGCCAGAAGGGAGTGGCAGGACATAATTAAAGTGATGAAGGAGAGAAACCTGCAACCAAGATTACTCTACCCAGCAAGGATCTCATTCAGATTTGATGGAGAAATTAAAACCTTTACAGACAAGCAAAAGCTTAGAGAGTTCAGTACCACCAAACCAGCTTTACAACAAATGCTAAAGGAACTTCTCTAGGCAAGAAACACAACAGAAGGAATATACCTACAATAACGAACCCAAAGCAATTAAGGAAATGGGAATAGGAACATACATATCAATAATTATCTTAAATGTAAATGGACTAAATGCTCCCACCAAAAGACACAGAGTGGCTGAATGGATACAAAAACAAGACCCATATATATGCTGTCTACAAGAGACCCACTTCAGACCTAGAGACACATACAGATTGAAAGTAAGGGGATGGAAAAAGATATTCCATGCAAATGGAAATCAAAAGAAAGCTGGAGTAGCAATTCTTATATCAGACAAAATAGACTTTAAAATAAAGACTATTAGAAGAGACAAAGAAGGACACTACATAACGATAAAGGGATCGATCCAAGAAGAAGATATAACAATTGTAAATATTTATGCACCCAACATAAGAGCACCTCAGAACATAAGGCAAATACTAACATCCATAAAAGGGGAAATTGACAGTAACACACTCATAGTAGGGGACTTTAACACCCCACTTTCACCAATGGACAGATCATCCAAAATGAAAATAAATAAGGAAACACAAGCTTTAAATGATACATTAAACAAGATGGACTTAGTTGATATTTATAGGACATTCCATCCAAAAACAACACAATACACATTTTTCTCAAGTGCTCATGGAACATTCTCCAGGATAGATCATATCTTGGGTCACAAATCAAGCTCTGATAACTTTAAGAAAATTGAAATTGTATCAAGTATCTTTTCCGACCACAATGCTACGAGACTAGACATCAATTACAGGAAAAGAGCTGTAAAAAATACAAACACATGGAGGCTAAACAATACACTACTCAATAACAAAGTGATCACTGAAGAAATCAAAGAGGAAATTAAAAAATACCTAGAAACAAATGACAATGCAGACACGACAACCCAAAACCTATGGGACGCAGCAAAAGCAGTTCTAAGGGGGAAGTTTATAGCAATACAATCCCACCTTAAGAAACAGGAAACATCTCAAGTAAACAACCTGACCCTGCACCTAAAGCAATTAGAGAAAGAAGAACAAAAACATCCCAAATTTAGCAGAAGGAAATCATAAAGATCAGATCAGAAATAAATGAAAAAGAAATGAAGGAAACGATAGCAAAGATCAACCAAACTAAAAGCTGGTTCTTTGAGAAGATAAACAAAATTGATAAACCATTAGCCAGCCTCATCAAGAAAAAAAGGGAGAAGACTCAAATCAATAGAATTAGAAATGAAAAAGGAGAAGTAACAACTGACACTGCAGAAATACAAAAGATCATGAGAGACTACTAGAAGCAACTCTATGCCAATAAAATGGACAACCTGGAAGAAATGGACAAATTCTTAGAAATGCACAACCTGCCAAGACTGACTCAGGAAGAAATAGAAAATATGAATAGACCAATCACAAGCACTGAAATTAAAACTGTGATTAAAAATCTTCCAACAAACAAAAGCCCAGGACCAGATGGCTTCACAGGCGAATTCTATCAAACATTTAGAGAAGAGCTAACACCTATTCTTCTCAAACTCTTCCAAAATATAGCAGAGGGAGGAGCACTCCCAAACTTATTCTATGAGGCCACCATCACCTTGATACCAAAACCAGGCAAGGATGTCACAAAGAAAGAAAACGACAGGCCAATATCACTGATGAACATAGATGCAAAAATCCTCAACAAAATACTAGCAAACAGAATCCAACAGCACATTAAAAGGATCATGCACCATGATCAAGTGGGGTTTATTCCAGGAATGCAAGGATTCTTCAATATATGCAAATCAATCAATGTGATACACCATATTAACAAATTGAAGAAGAAAAACCATATGATCATCTCAATAGATGCAGAGAAAGCTTTCGACAAAATTCAACACCCATTTATGATAAAAACCCTGCAGAAAGTAGGCATAGAGGGAACTTTCCTCAACATAATAAAGGCCATATATGACAAACCCACAGCCAACATCGTCCTCAATGGTGAAAAACTGAAACCATTTCCCCTAAGATCAGGAACAAGACAAGGCTGCCCACTCTCACCACTCTTATTCAACTTAGTTTTGGAAGTTTTAGCCACAGCAATCAGAGAAGAAAAGGAAATAAAAGGAATCCAAATTGGAAAAGAAGAAGTAAAGCTGTCACTGTTTGCAGATGACATGATACTATACATAGAGAATCCTAAAGATGCTACCGAAAAACTACTAGAGCTAATCAATGAATTTGGTAAAGTAGCAGGATACAAAATTAATGTACAGAAATCTCTGGCATTCCTGTACACTAATGATGAAAAATCTGAAAATGAAATCAAGAAAACACTCCCATTTACCATTGCAACAAAAAGAATAAAATATCTAGGAATAAACTTACCTAAGGAGACAAAAGAACTGTATGCAGAAAATTATAAGACACTGATGAAAGAAATTAAAGATGATACAAATAGATGGAGAGATATACCATGCTCCTGGATTGGAAGAATCAATATTGTGAAAATGACTCTACTACCCAAAGCAATCTACAGATTCAATGCAATCCCTATCAAACTACCACTGGCATTTTTCACAGAACTAGAACAAAAAATTTCAAAATTTGTTTGGAAAAACAAAAGACCCCGAATAGCCAAAGCAATCTTGAGAACGAAAAACAGAGCTGGAGGAATCAGGCTCCCTGACTTCAGACTATACTACAAAGCTACAGTAATTAAGACAGTGTGGTACTGGCATAAAAACAGAAAGATAGATCAGTGGATCAGGATAGAAAGCCCAGAGATAAACCCATGCACATATGGCTAACTTATCTTTGATAAAGGAGGCAGGAATGTACAGTGGAGAAAGGACAGCCTCTTCAATAAGTGGTGCTGGGAAAGCTGCACAGGGACATGTAAAAGTTTGAGATTAGATCATTCCCTAACACCATACACAAAAATAAGCTCAAAATGGATTAAAGACCTAAATGTAAGGCCAGAAACTATCAAACTCTTAGAGGAAAACATAGGCAGAACACTCTAGGACATAAATCACAGCAAGATCCTTTTGGACCCACCTCCTAGAGAAATGGAAATAAAAACAAAGATAAACAAATGGGACCTAATGAAACTTCAAAGCTTTTGCACAGCAAAGGAAACCATAAACAAGACCAAAAGAGAACCCTCAGAATGGGAGAAAATATTTGCAAATGAAGCAACTGACAAAGGATTAATCTCCAAAATATATAAGCAGCTCATGCAGCTCAACAGCAAAAAAACAAACAACCCAATCCAAAAATGGGCAGAAGACTTAAATAGGCATTTCTCCAAAGAAGATATACAGACTGCCAACAAACACATGAAAGAATGCTCAACATCATTAATCATTAGAGAAATGCAAATCAAAACTACAATGATATATCATCTCACACCAGTCAGAATGGCCATCATCAAGAAATCTAGAAACAATAAATGCTGGAGAGGGTGTGAAGAAAATGGAACACTCTTGCACTGCTGGTGGGAATGTGAATTGGTACAGCCACTATGGAGAACGGTATGGAGGTTCCTTAAAAAACTAAAAATAGAACTACCATATGACCCAGCAATCCCACTACTAGGCATATACCCTGAGAAAACCATAATTCAAAAAGAGACATGTACCAAAATGTTCATTGCAGCTCTATTCACAATAGCCCAGAGATGGAAACAACCTAAGTGTCCATCATCGGACGAATGGATAAAGAAGATGTGGCACATATATACAATGGAATATTACTCAGCCATAAAAAGAAAAGAAACTGAGCTATTTGTAATGAGGTGGATAGACCTAGAGTCTGTCATACAGAGTGAAGTAAGTCAGAAAGAGAAAGACAAATACCGTATGCTAACACATATATATGGAATTTAAGGAAAAAAATGTCATGAAGAACCTAGGAGTAAAACAGGAATAAAGACACAGACCTACTTGAGAATGGACTTGAGGATATGGGGAGGGGGAAGGGTAAGCTGTGACAAAGCGAAAGAGAGGCATGGACATATATACAGTACCAAACATAAGGTAGATAGATAGTGGGAAGCAGCTGCATAGCACAGGGAGATCAGTTCGGTGTTTTGTGACCGCCTGGAGGGGTGGGATAGGGAGGGTGGGCGAGACGGAGACGCAAGAGGGAAGGGATGGGGGAACAGATATATATGTATGACTGATTCACTTTGTTATAAAGCAGAAACTAATTAAAAAAAAGATTAAATTCAAGAGAATTTGTTTTAAATATAGAGCCTGTTAAATTGTTTGAATGTATTTCATAAGCATTATAAAGTTCTTACTATTGTGAATGGGATTTTTTTGTATGGCTTGCAATTCAAACTATTAGAAATATTGTGCTGCAAAGGAAAAAAAGGAAGGGAGGGAGGAAGTTAGTTCTATTTTAACTGAATTCTCCTTATTACTGGTAAGGATGATTATATTTGTTGTCTATGTAGATTTATGAATGGTTTCAGTCTTTTTCTTATTTGTCTTTTGGCATATTTGTGTTTTTATAATTAATTTATCAAAACTCTTAATACATTTGTCAGAAAAATTACAGGAAAATATTTACCCTATCAGATATTAAAACTTACTATAAAACAACCCCAGCCAAAATAGTATTGGTATGCACTAGACAGATCAGTGGACCAAAAGAGCATCTAGAAATAAATCCAAGTATATATAGCAACTTAATATGATAATGATGACATTTCTATACAGTAGAAAAGGATTTTTTTTTTTTTACAAAAGGCACTGGCATAACTGATAGTGTAACTAGAGAAAACATGCTACTACTATATACTTTATATAAAAATAAATTATAGGGCTTCCCTGGTGGCACAGTGGTTGAGAGTCCACCTGCTGATGCAGGGGACGCGGGTTCGTGCCCCGGTCCAGGAAGATCCCACATGCCACAGAGCGGCTAGGCCCGTGAACCATGGCCGCTGAGCCTGTGCATCCGGAGCCTGTGCTCCACAATGGGCGAGGCCACAACAGTGAGAGGCCCATGTACCGCAATAAATAAATAAATAAATAAATAAGAATTAAGTGTTTAATGTAAAAAATAAAACAATGAAAATACTGGAAGAATCTCTGAGAGGACTTTACCTGGAATGGAAAAACTTTCTTACACAAAATGGGAAACCCAAAATCCATGTAACAAAAGTCACACAAATTGGTTATCTAAGTCCATAGTTTCCTAGACTAATAAAGTGTTTTTTTAATTCTCACTTGAATTTCAACGCATTAGGCAGGACAGGCACTCTCCAGTTCCCCATGGTCTCCACTTCTCCCTACTATCTTCTATAACAAGCCTCTTTATACTCATTAACGACACTGAAGTTATTCAAGTTTTCTACCTCTACAATAAAGAAAAAGATCTATTATATTAAATTTTCAATTTCTCTAGAGAAAAGGGACCATGAACAAAACCAAGAGACAAATAGACTTATGGAAATATTTGCAATTCATTTCTCAAACAATATCTCTAATACACAAAGAGCTTCACAAACTGAAAAAAGACAAACAATTCACTACAAAGTGACAAATATATTACAGCCTTCCACCTAAAATATATAATTTTGAGCACACATGGACCATTTATAAAAACTGATCACAATGAATATATATATATACACATACATATATGCTTGAAAATTTTTTTAAAAAGAAACTCCTAAAAGGCATAAGAAAATATAAAAATTACCTCTACGTTATTATAACTGTCACTAGGAAACAATCTGTGCAATGAGTATATGCCTTTATTTCATTTCCATATTATACTTCTCTTTATATTTGGATCCTACTCCTTTAAAATGATTTAAAACATTTTCAAGTGCTTATAAATACTCTCTTTAAAAATCATTGCTGTTGGGCTTCCCTGGTGGCGCAGTGGTTGAGAGCCCGCCTGCCGATGCAGGGGACACGGGTTCGTGCCCCGGTCCGGGAAGATCCCACATGCCGCGGAGCGGCTGGGCCCGTGAGCCATGGCCGTTGAGCCTGCGCGTCCAGAGCCTGTGCTCCGCAACAGGAGAGGCCACAACAGCGCGAGGCCCACATACCGCAAAAAAAAAAAAAAAAAAAAAAAAAAAATCATTGCTGTTGACTCTTCCTCATGTTCTTCTTCTTCGCACCCTTACACATTTTAAGTTGGACATTTCCACTAATTTCTTTGGTGTATTTTAAATCCATCCACTTCAATTATTTCTTACCCAAAAATCTTTCACATATGTACATCCTTTCCAAACCCAACATCTAAGCAAAAAAAAAAATGAAATAAAGGAAATAAAGACTGATACATAATTGGACTACATAAAATTATAAATATCATAATCAAAAGTTTTTGTAAAATTGAGAGAAAAACGTGTTACAAAGGTTTAATGTATTTATACAACTGTTACAAATCAGTAAGAAAATGGACAAAAAACATGAATAGGCATTTCACAAAAGAAACAAACATTCCCTAAACTGAAAACATGGTCAACATGATTAATAATCAGAGAAAAGTAAATAATTATGAGATATTGTTTCTTCCCTATCACAATGGCATAGATTAAAAAGATCTGCAATACCCAATGTTGGCAAGGATATTAAAAAAACAATATCTAAATTTTTTTCCATTTAAAAAGGACAAGAGCAGTAATATGCATACTAAGAATTCTATGAAACACTGGTTATAATAATGAAAAGAAGTTTTAATGACCTTAAAGGGACCTGATCAATTAACTATGGTATACTTAGCGAAGAGAATACTGTGAGGACATTACAAATGATGTCCATTGACTTATCCTTAGCATTATATGCAGTGCATAGCTTAAAATGGACATTAAGTATCTACTGAATGATTGTATTATTTATTTAATGGATGATTGACTAAGTGCTGATTGATATGGTTGAGTGCATAGGTGGGTGAGGGACTGACTGACACTGAGTGACCAATTGACCCACGGAGTGACTTGAATGACTGACTGACCAGCTGAATAAGTGACTGATAGGATGAATGTGTGAGTGAGTGCATGATCAGCCAAGAGAGTAACCAACTAACCAAATGAGTGACAGACTGAGTTGAGTGACCCTCTGACTGAATAAGGAAAGGACTAAATGAATAAATGAATTAATGAATGAATCTCTAATCAGTGAAATGGAAAAGTCTCTACAATACACACTCTTGAGTTAAAATGGCACAAATGAGAATGAATGGGATGACCCTATTGATTTAAAACTGTACTTGACACATTAAAAATAAAATACCTAGGAATAAACCCACCTAAGGAGGCAAAAGACCTATACTCAGAAAACTGTAAGAGACTGATGAAAAAAATAAAAGATGACACAAACAGATGAACAAATATACAATGTTCTTGGATTGGAAGAATCAATATTGTCAAAATGACTATACTACCCAAAGGAATCTACAGATTCAATGCAATCCATATCAAGTTACCAATGGCATTTTTCACAGATTTAGAACAAAAAATTGTACAATTTATATGGAAACACAAAAGACACTGAATAGCCAAAGCAATCTCTTCTCTCTTGAGAAAGAAAAACGGAGCTGGAGGAATCAGGCGCCCAGACTTCAGACTATACTACAAAGCTACAGTAATCAAGACAGTATGGTACTGGCACAAAAACAGAAATACAGATCAATGGAACAGGATAGAAAGTCCACTAATAAACCCACACACTTAAGGTCACTTAATCTAAGACAAAGGAGGCAAGAATATACACTGGAGAAAAGACACTCTCTTCAATAAGTGGTGCTGGGAAAACTGGACAGCTACATGTGAAAGAACAAAATTAGAACACACCCTAATACTACACACAAAAATAAACTCAAAATGGATTAAAGACCTAAATGTAAGACCAGATACTACAAAACTGATAGAGGAAAACATAGGTAGACTACTTTCTGACATAAATTGCAGCAAGGTCTTTTTCAATCCACCTCCTGGAGTAAAGAAAATAAAAACAAAAATAAACAAATGGAACCTAATTAAAAGCTTTTGCACAGCAAGCAAAAGAAACCATAAACAAAGTGAAAAGACAACCCTCAGAATGGGAGAAAATATTTGTGAATGAAACAACCGACAAAGGATTAATCTCCAAAATACACAAACAGCTCAGGCAGCTCAATATCAAAAAAACAAATAACCCAATCAAAAAATGGGCAAGAGATCTAAATAGACGTTTCTCCAAAGAAGACATACAGGTGGTTAAAAAGTACACGAAAAGATGCTCAACATCACTAATTATTAGAGAAATGCAAATCAAAACTACAGTGAGGTATCACCTCACACCAGTCAAAATGGCCATGATCAAAATATCTACAAACAATAAATGCTGGAGCGGGTGTGGAGAAAAGGGAACCCTCTTGCACTGTTGATGGGAATGCAAACTGGTACAGCCACTATGAAGAACAGTATGGAGGTTCCTTAAAAAACTAAAAATAGAGCTACCATATGATCCAGCAATCCCACTCCTGGGCATACACCCAGAGAAAACCATAATTCAAAAAGATACACACACCCCAATGTTCATTGCAGCACTATTTACAATAGCCACCAAGACATGGAAGCAACCTAAATGTCCATCAACAGAGGACTGGATAAAGAAGATGTAGTACATATATACAATGGAATATTACTCAGCCATAAAAAAGAACAAAATAATGCCATTTGCAGCAACATGGATGGACCTAGAGATTGTCATACTGAGTGAAGTAAGTCAGAGAAAGACAAATATCATATGATAGTACTTATATGTGGAATCTAAAAAAGGCTACAAATGAACTTATCTACAAAACAGAAATAGAGTTACAGATGTAGAAAATTAACCTATGGTTACCGGGGGATAAGGCAGGGGGGAGGGATAAACTGAAAGATTGGGATTGACACATACACACTACTATATATAAAACAGATAACTAGTAAGGACCGACTGTATAGCCCAGGGAACTCTACTCAATACTCTGTAATGGCCTATACAGGAAAAGTATCTAAAAAAGAGTGCATATATGTATATGTATAACAGATTCACTTGCTGTACACCTGAAACTAACACAACACTGTAAATCAACTATATCCCCAATAAAATTTTTTTAAAAAACCATTAAGTGCAAAAAAATTAAATTAAACATCCAGAAAGATACTAAAATTTATTAAGCAATTTATTAAACCAATCACTAAAGGACTTGTAATCTTTTTTCCCCTTTGATTGATGAATGTGATTTTTAGATCACCACGTTTATGCACCTGACTTTTTCTGTTTGAAGAGATATTGTTCAACACGTATATTACTCTAATATTGCCTCTTAAAACCATGTATAAAATATATGCAAATGTATGTATTTTAAAACAACATCATGATTCTTTCACGTAAGAAGGAAGGGATGTGAGATGAATACTTACTCAACTTTGAGGTTTTAGAGAAGAAAAGGATGAGAACAGGTACACATTTAAAGGACAATGAAGTCAAACTTCATCATTTTACCCTGGGCCAGTCACGGAAATATATGCATGACAAGCAATAATTCAAAAGATCTCCTAAGAAACCTGACGCCATGGATTATATACGAATAGAAAGCAGAGAAAAATGTAAATTCTTCAGCAAATTTATCTCCGTCCCCTATTTTTCGTCCTAGGAACACATTTTGAGCCACTCCTCAGAATCATTCTTCATGATGACTACATAGGAAAAGGTGAAAATAAAGATGGGGGAAAGTCTTTGAATAGATCTCTGAAAGTGCTGTGCATCATGGGGGAGGGGGGGAGTGACCCTTAAGATTTCATTTCAAAACCATCACACTCCAATCTTATACTACCAAGAAATTTTTTTATATTAACAAGCGACGAGTTTGCCTATAGAAAATAAAATTGCACAGGATATTTAACTAATTCTACTATTGAAGTACTTAACACTATCTTTTGCTATTGACATTCAAAAAATCTAAAGTTATTTAAATCAGTATGAATTTAAGCTCATACTGATTTTTAAAATACTACCATTTTAGAAGAATACTATTTTAGACATTCTAATGAAATAATTCTGTAAAGATTATAATGCGTCAGATAAAAAATAAACCACTTATGCATAAACAAGAATCAGGAATACATAAACATGGAAATGAAATTTAATTTTCTAGACACTTAAGTATTTTCTATTTTGGATGGATTTCCACTTCCACATTAACCATCATAAATCAAACGAACTTGTACCATAATTTACTATTTTCTTCTCTGGTCATTCCCCAAGTGCTGAAATCCTCTCCGAACAAATCTTTCCAAGTTAAACCTTTGTTAAACCAATATATCTAATGGTTGCCTATAAACAAAGGGTGAGAGGTAGAGGAAGGAAAGTAGTATCAAAGGAGAGAAATAACTCCTACCATGAAGACTGTTCTTAATACAATGTTATTTTTATTGACCACCATAATCAGCCACACTGTGAAACTTATTACAATGAAAGGCATACTTATTTTATTATTAATAATTTAAAATGTTCCAGGTAATAAATATATTCCAATTATTACTGAATATTTGCCTTAAAAAAGTCTGTGGGAAGGAGAGTTGGGGGTAAAAGCAGGAATAATATTTTTTAACAAGACAGGCTACTACTCTGATTCTCTTGTTTATATATATTTTATATACAAAGTAGTAACCATCCATTACAAAAGCTTAAAAAACATCATTCTAAGTTCAGTTTTTCAAAATATTAAGTTATAAAATCCAGACTCACCTTTAATTCTATCTTTTCTGTTCTGGTCAATTATCCACAGATGTGATAATCAGCCCTTAAATTAATTTTTTCTTGGGTATTCCAGTTCTCAAATGATTCACCCTAGGCTATGGACTGCCATTATGAGTGACAAACTTCTCTTGGTATGCAAATTTGATACAGATAAAACCACAATTTAACCATTGTTAAATTATTAACAATTAAAGGCCAAAAATAGATTAGGAAGAGAAGAAAAGATCTTAAGTTAGCAAAAATCCATTCATCAAATACAAAAAATAAGACCTCATAATAAAGCCAAAAAAAAAAAGGTAAAAGAGAAACTGAAAAACCAAAGTCAGATCCAAGTTTAAAAATAAGAAAAACGGGACTTCCCTGGTGGTCCAGTGGCTAAGATTCCACGCTCCCAATGCAGAGAGCCCAGGTTTGATCTCTGGTCAGGGAACTAGATCCTACATGCTGCAACTAAAGACCCCGCGTGTCATAACAAACATCCAGCGTGCCACGACTAAGACCTGGCTCAGCCAAATAAATAAATAAATATTTTTAAAAAATAGAATAAAAAGGGAAATTAAATAGAATAATTAAATTGTGTAATTGACACAAAGATCTGCTTATGTCTCTAAATTGCTGACTTGTTCATTTTATCTTCAAACATTTGAATACCTCCTGCATGCCAAATACTATATAGGACCTGAAAATGAAGAAACTAATAGAAATATTCCCTGACCTAGAACTCACAGTACAGTTTCACAGGAGCCTTTGTTGAAACAAAGTCAGGAAATGGACCCAACTATATACACAGTTTAAAACACTACCATTTCACAACAGCAGAGAAAAGATGGATTATTCAACAGATAGTGTTGGAACAATCAGACAATGATCTGAAGGAAAAGGATGGATTCCATCTTATACCTTGCACCAATATAAATACCAGCTGGATCAACAAAACATGGGAGAGTTTCAAAAACATGATTTCAGGGATGAGAGGGACCTAATGAAGTATGATTAAAAACAAAAAAAAAGACTGATAACTGACAGAAAGGACTGAAAAAAATGAAAAATAAAAAATGTATGCATGGCCAAAAAAAAATTACACTATAAAGAGATGCAAAAAAGATAAAAATACAACATGGAGAAAATATTTACAATGCATTTCCCAAACACAGAGCTATGTTCCCTAGTATAAAAAAACTCTCACAAATCAAAGTAAAAGGTCAACAATCCAAAAGAAAATGAGCCAGGATGAGAGTGAACAGTTCCCAGGAAAAGAAAATTTAAAGTTAAAATAATAATGAGATTCCATTTTTCACATCTCAAATTGGCAAAGATCAAACCATCTGAAAAGTGTAGAAAAGTATAAATTGGCATTTCTATAGAGATAAATTTGGCAATATTTATTGAAATAACACATACCACTTTTAAATCAGCAATTCCTCTTCTATTTATTTAACCTATATTTATGGACACATACACACAAACTGACTTATGTACAAAAATACTTACTACTTTTTGAATTCTAAAACATTTAAATGTGTCACCTGTTCAAAAAGGACATAAAATTTTTTAAGATCAGAAAAATTATTATTTTTTATTAGTCATCCATTTTATACACATCAGTGAATACATGTCAATCCCAATCTCCCAATTCATCACACCAGAACCCCCACCCCCCGCCACTTCCCCCCTTGCTGTCCATATGTTTTTTCTCTACTTCTGTGTCTCAATTTCTGCTCAGCAAACTAGTTCATATGTACCATTTTCTAGGTTCCACATCTATGCATTAATATGCGATATTTGTTTTTCTCTTTCTGACTTACTTCACTCTATATGACAGTCTCTAGATCTATCCATGTCTCTACAAATGACCCAATTTTGTTCCGTTTTATGGCTGAGTAATATTCCATTGTTTATATGTACTACATCTTCTTTATCCATTCATCTGTCAAAGGGCATTTACGTTACTTCCATGACATGGCTATTGTAAATAGTGCTGCAATGAACATTGGGGTGCATCTCTCTTATTGAAGTATGGTTTTCTCTGGGTATATGCCCAGTAGTGGGATTGCTGGGTAATATGGTAATTCTATTTCTACTTCTTTAAGGAACCTCCATACGGTTCTCCAGAGTGGCTGTATCAATTTACATTCCAACCAACAGTGCAAGAGGGTTCCCTTTTCTCCACACCCTCTCCAGCATTTGTTTGTAGATTTTCTGATGATGCCCATTCTAACTGGTGTGAGGTGATACTTCATTGTAGTTTTGATTTGCATTTCTCTAATAATTAGTGATGTTGAGCAGCTTTCATGTGCTTCTTGACTATCTGCATGTCTTCTTTGGAGAAATGTCTATTTAGGTCTTCTGCCCATTTTTGGATTGGGTTGTTTGTTTTTTTAATATTGAGCTGCATGAGTTGTTTATATATTTTGGAGATTAATCCTTTGTCCGACGATTCATTTGCAAATATTTTCTCCCATTCTGAGGGTTGTCTTTTGGTCTTATTCATGGTTTCCTTTGCTGTGCAAAAGCTTTTAAGTTTCATTAGGTCCCATCTGTTTATTTTTGTTTTTCTTTCCATTACTCTAGGAGGTGGATCAAAAAATATCTTGCTGTGATTTATGTCAAAGAATATTCTGCTTATGTTTTCCTCTAAGAGTTTTATAGTGCCCAGGCTTATATATAGGTCTCTAATCCATTTCGAGTTTATTTTTGTGGATGGTGTTAGGGAGTGTTCTAATTTCATTCTTTTACATGGAGCTGTCCAGTTTTCCTAGCACCACTTACTGAAGAGACTGTGTTTTCTCCATCGTATATCCTTGCCTCCTTTGTCATAGATTAGTTGACCATAGGTGCGTGGGTTGATCTCTGGGCTTTCTATCCTGTTCCATTGACCTTTATTTGTTTTTGTGCCAGTACCATATTGTCTTGATTACTGTAGCTTTGTAGTGTAGTCTGATGACAGGGAGTCTGATTCCTCCAGCTCCGTTTTTTTCCCTCAAGACTGCTTTGGCTATTCGGAGTCTTTTGTGTCTCCATACAAATTTTAAGATTTTTTGTTCTAGTTCTGTGAAAAATGCCACTGGTAATTTGATAGGGATTGCATTGAATCTATAGATTGCTTTGGGTAGTATAGTCATTTTCACAATATTGATTCTTCCAATCCAAGAAAATGGTATATCTCTCCATCTGTTTATGTCATCTTTAATTTCTTTCATCAGTGTCTTATAGTTTTCTGCATATAGGTCTTTTGTCTCCCTAGGTATTTTATTATTTTTGTTGCAATGGTAAATGGGAGAGTTTCCTTAATTTCTCTTCCAGATTTTTCATCATTAGTGTATAGGAATGCAAGAGATTTCTGTGCATTAATTTTGTATCCTTCAACATCACCAAATTCATTGATTAGCTCTAGTAGTTTTCTGGTGGCATCTTTAGGATTCTCTATGTATATTATCATGTCATCTGCAAACAGTTTTACTTATTCTTTTCCAATTTGTATTCCTTTTATTTCTTTTTCTTCTCTGATTGCCGTGGCTAGGACTTGCAAAACTATGTGAAGTAACAGTGGTGAGAGTGGACATCCTTGTCTTGTTCCTGATCTTAGAGGAAATGCTTTCAGTTTTTCACCATTGAGAATGATGCTGTGGGTTTGTCGTATATGGCCTTTATTATGTTGAAGTCAGTTCCCTCTATGCCCACTTTTTCTGGAGGGTTTTTACCATAAATGGGTGTTGAATTTTGTCAAAAGCTTTTTCTGCATCTATTGAGATGATCACATGGTCTTTATTCTTCAGTTTGTTGATACGGTGTATCACAATGATTGATTTGCGTATATTGAAGAATCCTTGCATCTCTGGGATAAATCCCAGTTGATCATGGTGTATGATCCTTTTGATGTGTTGTTGGATTCTCTTTGCTAGTATTTTGTTGAGGATTTTTGCATCTATATTCATCAGTGATATTGGTCTGTAATTTTCTTTTTTTGTAGTATCTTTGTCTGGTTTTGGTATCAGGGTGATGGTGGCCTCATAGAATGAGTTTGGGAGTGTTCCTTCCTCCGCAATTTTTTGGAAGAGTTTAAGAAGGATGGGTGTTAGCTCTTCTCTACATGTTTGATAGAATTCACCTGTGAAGCCATCTGGTCCTGGACTTTTGTTTGTTGGAGATTTTTAATCACAGTTTCAGTTTCATTACTTGTGATTGGTCTGTTCATATTTTCTATTTCTTCCTGGTTCAGTCTTGGAAGGTTTATACCTTTCTAAGAATATGTCCATTTCTTCCAGGTTGTCCATTTTGTTAGCATAGAGTTGCTTGTAGTAGTCTCTTAGGATGCTTTGTATTTCAGTGGTGTCTGTTGTAACTTTTCCTTTTTCATTTCTAATTTTATTGATTTGAGTCCTCTCCCTCTTTTTCTTGATGAGTCTGGCTAATGGTTTATCAATTTTGTTTATCTTCTCAAAAAACCAGCTTTTACTTTTATTGATCTTTGCTATTGTTTTCTTTGTTTCTATTTCATTTATTTCTGCTCTGATCTTTATGATTTCCTTCCTTCTGCTAACTTTGGGTTTTGTTTGTTCTTCTTTCTCTAGTTCCTTTAGGTGTTAGATTGAGATTTTTCTTGTTTCTTGAAGTAGGCTTGTATAGCTATCAATTTCCCTCTTAAAACTGCTTTTGCTGCATCCCATAGGTTTTGGATCATTGTGGTTTCATTGTCATTTGTCTCTAGGTATTTTTTGATATTCTCTTTGAGTTCTTCAGTGATCTCTTGGTTACTTAGTAACGTACTTTTAGCCTCCATGTGTTTGTGTATTTTACGTTTTTTCCGTGTAATTGATTTCTAATCTCATAGCGTTGTGGTCAGAAAAGATGCTTGATATGATTTCAGTTTTCTTAAATTTACTGTGGTTTGGTTTGTGACCCAAGATGTGATCTATCCTGGAGAATGTTCCATGTGCACTTGAGAAGAAAGTGTAATCTGCTGTTTTGGAATGGAATATCCTATAAATATCAATTAAATCTATCTGGTCTACTGTGTCATTTAAAGCTTGTGTTTCCTTCTTAATTTTCTGTTTGGATGATCTGTCCATTGGTGTAAGTTAGGTGTTAATGTCCCCCACTATTATTGTGTTACCATCGATTTCCTCTTTTAGAGCAGTTAGCAGTTGCCTTATGTATTGAGGTGCTCCTATGTTGGATGCATATATATTTATAATTGTTATATATTCTTCTTGGATTGATCCCTTGATCATTACGTAGTGTCCTTCCTTGTCTCCTGTAACATTCTTTATTTTAAAGTCTATTTTATCTGATACGAGTATTGCTACTCCAGCTTTCTTCCATCCCCTCACTTCCAGTCTGTATGTGTCCCTAGGTCTGAAGTGGGTCTCTTGTAGACAGCATATATATGGGTCTTGTTTTTGTATCCATTCAGCAAGCCTGTGTCTTTTGGCTGGAGCATTTAATCCATTCACGTTTAAGGTAATTATCGATATGTATGTTCCTATTACCATTTTCTTAATTGTTTTGGGTTTGTTATTGTACGTCTTTTCCTTCTCTTGTGTTTCCTGCCTAGAGAAGTTCCTTTAGCATTTGTTGTAAAGCTGGTTTGGTGGTGGTGAATTCTCTTAGCTTTTGCTTATGTGTAAAGCTTTTGATTTCTCCATCAAATCTGAATGAGATCATTGCCAGGTAGAGTAATCTTGGTTGTAGGTTCTTCCCTTTCATCACTTTAAATATGTCATGCCAGTCCCTTCTGGCTTGTAGAGTTTCTGCTGAGATATCAGCTGCTAACCTTATGGGAGTTCCCTTGTATGTTATTTGTTGCTTTTCTCTTGCTGCTTTCAATAATTTTTTTTGTCTTTAATTTTTGCCAGTTTGATTACTATGTGTCTTAGTGTATTCTTCCTTAGGTTTAATCCTGTATGGGACTCTCTGCACTTCCTGGACTTGGATGGCTATTTCCTTTCCCATGTTAGGGAAGTTTTCCACTATAATCTCTTCAAGTATTTTCTTGGGTCCTTTCTCTCTCTCTTCTCCTTCTGGGACCCCCATAATGTGAATGTTGTTGTGTTTAATGTTGTCCCAGAGGTCTCTTAGGTTGTCTTCATTTCTTTTCATTCTTGTTTCTTTATTCTGTTCCCATCAGTGAATTCCACCATTCTGTCTTCCAGGTCACTTATCCGTTCTTCTGCCTCAGTTATTCTGCTATTGATTCCTTCTAGTGTAGTTTTCGTTTCAGTTATTGTATTGTTCATCTCTGTTTGTTTGTTCTTTAATTCTTCTAGGTCTTTGTTAAACATTTTTTGCATCTTCTCGATCTTTGCCTCTATTCTTTATCCAAGGTCCTGGATCATCTTCACTATCATTATTCTGAATTGTTTTTCTGGGAGGTTGCCTATCTCCACTTCATTAAGTTATTTTTCTGGGGTTTTATCTTGTTCCTTCATCTGGTACATAGCCCTCTGCCTTTTCATCTTGTCTATTTTTCTGTGAATATGGTTTTTGTTCCACAGGCTGCAGGATTGTAGTTCTTCTTGCTTCTGCTGTCTTCCCTCTGGTGGATGACGCTATCCCAGAAAAGTTATTGAAGGAACTCTGGGAACCTGGTACTTAAAAAATTAGATATAATAAATTTCCAGTCATCATAAATATTCTGATTTTACCTTCAGTTAAATATTAGACCAAGATGAGTCTTCATTTTGTCATAATGCTATAATAATGGCTTGATTATTCAACATGAAGAATCCTTTTACTGGAACCATTTTTCAGCTCATTTCTGTATTGAAGTTGAGACTGAGTGCCATATTAGTTCTGTTTGGAATCCTCCTTGAAGACTTGTCCATCATAGTCAAGACCAGGGCTCAGAGTTTCTAAAAAAGATTTTAGAAGATGAATTAAATTTAGTCAGATGTAGGCTTGGCAGCTACCAGGAGCAAGACTTCTAGGATGGTGGGTGACCTTGCTGAGTCAACTGTCTGGGATTGAATCCTTCTTTGCCAGTTTAACTAATGTGGTGTCCTCATCTGGCAGTCCGGTGGTTAAGACTCCGCACTTCCACTGCAGAGCGCAGGTTCAATCCC
The DNA here is from genome assembly GCF_025265405.1 of Mesoplodon densirostris. Taxonomy (NCBI): domain Eukaryota; kingdom Metazoa; phylum Chordata; class Mammalia; order Artiodactyla; family Ziphiidae; genus Mesoplodon; species Mesoplodon densirostris. The sequence continues at coordinate 71,450,489 of NC_082666.1, forward strand.
TGGTCGGGGAACTAAGATCCTGCAAGTCTTGTGGTGCGGCCTGCTAGTGTTGGAGGGTCTCCTGCAGAGGTGGCAGGTGGCTGTGGCTCACCGTGAGGACAACGACACTGGCAGCAGAAGTTCTGGGAAGTACTCCTTGGCGTGAGCCCTCCCAGAGTCCGCCATTAACCCCACCAAAGAGCCAGGTAGCAGGACATAAGTATTTTAAGAGAGAATAAAGAGAAGAGACAAATAGAGACAACTCTTCCAAAGAGCTTTGCTCCAAAGGCAGTAGAAATGGGGCAGTAGCTTGAAGACAATATGGAGTCAAGTAATGGTATAAATTAGGAATTGGCAAACTACAGCTCACAGGTCAAATTCAGACAGTTACCTGTACATTTTGTAAAGAAAGCTTTACAAAACTGCCTGTTTTGTAAATAAAGCTTTACATGTCTCTTTATTTATAGCTACTTTTGCACCACAATGGTAGAGTTGAGTAGTTGTATTAGAGACAATCTTGCCTGAAAAGCCCAAAATATTTACTCTCTGTTCTTTAAGAGAAATACTGCCAAATCCTGGTTTAAATCAGTGACTCTCACAGTTTGGTACCCAAACCAACATCATCAGCATCACTTGGGAACCTATCAGAAATGCAAATTCTCAGGTCCCACTACAGACCTACTGAATCAGAAACTCTGGGCACGGGGCCCAGCAATCTGTGTGTAAACAAGACCTCTATCTAGGTAATTCTGATTAAGAACTACTGGGGGGGCTTACCTGGTGGCGCAGTGGTTGAGAGTCCGCCTGCCGATGCAGGGGACACAGGTTCGTGCCCCGGTCCGGGCAGATCCCACATGCTGTGGGGTGGCTGGGCCCATGAGCCATGGCCGCTGAGCCTGCGCGTCCAGAGCCTGTGCTCCGCAACGGGAGAGGCCACAACAGTGAGAGGCCCACATACCGCAAAAAAAAAAAGAACTACTGGGTAAGGGAACAGTTCTAGTAAAGCCAGGAACAGATAGGGACCCATCGGGAGTTTGTGTTCACAAATTTAAAGGGCCTTGAAGAGATTTAATGGAAACTTAACAGGCCTCAAGGAGGCTGCCAGTGAGGACTTAAAGGAAAATGAGGAAAATGCTATTGAAAGCTAAATAAAAGGAGACCCTTGTTATATAGTAAAGTTTAGCAAAACTATCACCTATGGTAACATGGAAAATAAAACATATAGTTAATAAATTAAGAAGATTCTAGGTAGAATGTTGAAGAAACAGCTAGCTTCTTCTATCTGCCTTTATAAGTGAAAGAGCAGCAAGAGGAAATAAAAAATGAGCTATTTGCTTTCTGAGTGGAATTTCAATGAAATGTAAAGGGCTAAGAACAGTCTTTTCAGCCAGCAAAATGTTCTTAAAGAAAGGGCCTCAGGCTTCCCTGGTGGCGCAGTGGTTGAGAGTCCGCCTGCTGATGCAGGGGACGCGGGTTCGTGCCCCGGTCTGGGAAGATCCCACATTCCGCGGAGCAGCTGGGCCCGTGAGCCATGGCCGCTGAGCCTGCGCGTCCGGAGCCTGTGTTCCGCAACAGGAGAGGCCACAACAGTGAGAGGCCCGCGTACTGCAAAAAAAAAAAAAAAAAAGAAAGAAAGAAAGAAAGAAAAAAAAAAGGAAGGGCCTCAAGGCAAAAACCAAATCTAGAGTGGGACCACTGTTCAGACCTCAGAAAGATCTGAATCAGTACCTCACAGATCCTTTCAAACAAGAGATTACCTTAGGATCTTAAGGATATTGTTCTACAGCAGCTTCACAGAAGCCTAAGGTAGGAAAAAGTTCCTCTCAAAACAGATTTGTGGGTATGACTTTTGTCTGATGGAGTAGATTATGAACTGACACACAGGAAGTCCACAAAGTTTTTACTGGAGTTACATTAGCTTAGAATGAAAGGGACAGTAATAATATAAAATAAAAGGAGGCATTTGGACCCCAAACTACTACAGGCAGGAAGCAAGCTCAGAAGCTTACTCAGTGGCAAACAAGATCAGTTCTTCTGGGGAAAAAAAAAATGATTCAGAAGGTGAAGCCAAAGACCAAAAGAAGATGCCATGGCCCACTAAGAACAACTTCCAGGAAACAGGACTGAACCCTAATCAAGGAACTGCCATCATGCACACAGCCAGGTTTCGGAATTGCTATAGAATGCCGTGTGACTCCCTTTTTCCCTCTTTTTTGAACAGGAATGTCTAATGCAGTTAATGCATGCCTTTCCAATCTTGTAGTTTAATTACGTGGAGGCATATTACTTGGCTTTTCACAGGTCTTCAGTTAAAGAGGAATCATTCTCAAGAAACCATACCCAAGGAACCTCATCTTCATCTGGACCTGATTTCAATGATGAGATACTGGATTTTGAGTGATGCCATTATGGGATGTGAATTAGAGGTCTCTGAGGAAGGAGTTAGTGTATTTTGGACGTAGCAGGGATGTGAAGTGTGGCAAAATGGCAATTATGGCAATAATATTGTCCAGAGATAGCCATAACAAAATCTCCCATCCCATGTTTTCTTCCACAGTGTGACCTTGCCGCTCCCCAATTTATACCGAGGGCTAACCTGATTAGGTCCACCAAACCTAACCTGACTCACTTGATTTTAATTGCCTGCCTTTAGTTGATTTTAAAATCCATATAGCTAACAGTCATTAGCCAAGCAATATATCTAAACTCCCAACAGCTTTCTCATAGATAACACCTTAGACTATAAGTCACTATAATAATGCTTGCCTAAGTTGTTTTTCAGGAACTTAGAGCTAGTTCTTGACCAGCTCAAACCAGCTGAGACCACCACCCGTTCAACTGGGACTGCCTGATTGTCCAATGGATCACCTTTTCATGTCAGAAGACCAATAGCTCCACCCTCAGATCATGCTAATGCCACCATTTTCTGAACATGCACCCTATGAAGAAGCATGTAGCTCAGTTGTGCCTGTGCAGAACTTCAATCACTGCACTCTTTTCCTGCTTCCAATCACCTTTCCCCATGCCTCAGACCACCGTTCTCCTTTATTCCATAAATATCCCAAGCGCTTCACCTTCGGGAAGGCAGATTTGAGATTTGTTCTCCAGTCTCCTCATTCGGCTGCCCCATGAGTAAACATTTTCTCTGCTGCAAACCTCAGCATCTCAGCATGTGGCTTCCTGCACATCAGGCAAAGGAACCTGGTTCGGTAACACAAGAAGCAGAGTCTATTCCCTACCCCCACCTCACCATGTTCACTGAAATACTCACTTTTAAACCCTGACTCACCAGGTAAGAAAGCCAACTACCCTGAGGCCCCGATATTTTAAGGAAGTCCAAGCCACATGTACGTGTCCCAGTTAAGAGCCCCAGCTGAGATCTCAGTCAACAGCCAGTGTCAATTACCAGTCATGTGAGTGAAGACACCTCCAGATGATTCTAGCCCTCTACCTTCAAATTACGCCCAGCCAGCAACTCTTCCCAACTGAGGTCCTAGACACTGTAGAGTGGAAACAAGTCATCTCTGGTGTGCCCTATCTGAAATAGTGACTCGTAATATGAGTCTAATAAAGTAGTTATTTTTCATCACTAAGTTTTGGGGTGGTTTTGTCACAAAGTAATAGCAACTAAAATACATACTAATGGAAATGATCCAGTAGAGGGAAAAATTGAGAATGCAAGAATAGGAGAGAGAAATACAGTGCTAAAGTCCTTGAAGGCAAAAGGGGATGGTTTCCTCTACCCAAATAGATGAAGAAGCCTTACAAGGGACACTGAATAGTACATACATTGTAAAGCAGGGAAGGGCAGAGTACAGGTACAGATACGGAATTGGAGGAAAGGGGCCTATTCATGGTGGATTGTGTTATTTACACATATGGAGCTAAGTAGCAGAAGACACTGTTTTATGATTTGAAAGTGGTTTCCTGGAGAACAACAATCAGAGATGGTGGGGAGGGGGGCAGAGGCAAGGGGCTGCTGTTTTTTGTTATAAACATTTAAACCATTTACTTCTTAAACTTTATGCACACTTTACCATGTGATTTCACCTTTTTAAAGTAAACAGTTTTTTAAAAAATTTAGTCCACTCCTTCATTTTCCAAATGAGGAAAAGAACAAGACTCACTGATTATGTGACTTGCTCAAAATCACACACCATATTGACAGCAGTCAGTCCTTGATCCCCTGATTTCCAAAACAGTGTACTTCCTCACATCACACTACCTTTTATATTATAAAAAATACTACCTACTGGCATATTTCATAATCAGAATTTATTAAAATAACTTAGTAAACAATAATGAATGCCCTATTCTCAAGGACTGATACCAAAAAAGGCAGAAGAGTGTCCTTGGGAAGATCAAAATACTCATTCAAGCAAAACAAATAGCCCATGGACTATCTCTACCTCATTCACCTTTAGAGTAGCTATACTGTACAGGCTTCAAAAACATATAACACTTCCTTTGTCCTTTCCAATTCTCCTAATCTGAATACTCTTAATTATGCTACCTTCGGTTTTATAAGTTATCTACCAAGAATTTCTCTTTCCTTTTAGTAATTAATACCTTATCATTTTATTCAGATCTTACCAGTACAATTGCACCTAGAGGTTATCTGTCTAAACTGACAGACCAATGAATGTCTAATGCTAACCACTGAATGTCTACTCATTCAAATAATATAAATGCAGGGCTAATGCCCATAAGGAATATGGGCCCCTGTGTAGTGTGATATGAAAGGACACAGATTAATGACAAACATTCTGTCAAAAAATACCTCCTAGTCTTTATTGTGTCTAAAATTCTCATCATTAGTCCCAGGGATGGAGAGCTTTGAATAGAAGTCTCCACTGATCAACCAAAAGTCAAATTCAACAGTTTTTTGTTATATTAGGGAGAACAAAATATTTGCAATGGTTATTTCTGCATGGGGAAACCATAAGCTGTTTTCTTCTTTCTTCTGCTTTTCTAGGTTTTATATTAGGAAAAACAGCAGTATACATTTTTAAGACCTTTTTCTTTCTTTTTTTTAAAATTAATTAATTAATTTATTTTTGGCTGCATTGGGTGTTCGTTGCTGTGCACGGGCTTTCTCTAGTTGTGGCAAAAGGGGGCTACTCTTCATTGCAGTGTGCAGCCTTCTCATTGCGGTGGCTTCTCTTGTTGCGGAGCACGGGCTCTAGGAGCACAGGCTTCAGTAGTTGTGGCACGTGGGCTCAGTAGTTGTGGCTCGAGAGTTCTAGATGCATGCTCAGCAGTTGTAGCGCACAGGCTTAGGTGCTCCATGGCACGTGGGATCTTCCCAGACCAGGGCTCGAACCCATGTCCCCTGCATTGGCAGTCAGATTCTTAACCACTGCGCCACCAGGGAAGTCCCAAGACCTTTTAAAATTCTGATTCTTCTCACTTCTTGGCAGTGATCAACAATGGTAAACTTGTTAATCAATCCCAACTTCTTAACCTACCCACCCACCTGCTTCTCACGCTGACTGCTCCATCTTTGTCGCCTTTGCCAATTCCTCTTCTTTCATCCATTCTCTAATTATGTGCAGTTCCCAAGGCTCAATCTCAGATGTGCTGCTCTTCTCTCTAAGCACAATTCCAGCCTTAAATTTCTCTACTAAGTTCTAGTCATATTGTCCCACTGTCTGGCTATCTATTTTCACTTACTTACCCCACTGTCACCTCAAACTCAACATATCCAAAATATAAGCCCAGTTGTCTGTATCCCGTCACCCAGCTACTAATACCTCATACCTATTTCTGTCAGTACTGTCATTAATAAAACCCTAGTTTTTTTTGTCACCAACTAGGTGAGTAACTTTGGCCACATTTTTAAACCTCTCTGGGTTTCCTAATGCACATGTTCTCAGATATCTTAAGAGTTTCAACACTCTTTGATTTCCTCTGTCACTGAGGATCAAAACTTCAGTCATTTTTGATTACTCCTCTCCCTCCCCCCACTACATCCTCCTTTCTTATTCAGTCCAGCATTAAGCCTTGTGTGACATCTCTCCAGTCTTATTTTCACTAAAGCCAAATCCTCATTACCTCAGGCCCAGATTATTTTCCTAGCTTTATCACTTCTCTTTCCAACTCATACTCTACCCAGTGCTGGTGCCACTGTGATTTTCTTAAAATACTTTTTAAAGCAAGTTCCTTCTCAATCAGAAACTTTTAAAGATTGTCTATTACCTATGAAGCAAAGTGTTGATACATTCTTCTCATCCTAGTACTTAAAACCATCCATAATCTAACTTCAATCTACATTTCCAACCTGATTTCTTACTACTCTGATTCTAAGAGGTTGATATGACTTTCAATATTCTAGGCTGAGGATAAGAGTCCCGGGATTCAGGTGGTAAAAGTGGGGGAAGCAGAGATATGAATGACAAAATAAATATGAATAGGACATGTTGAATGGATTAATATATGAGGTAAATGAAAGAGGTAGTTTAAAGATGACATCTAATTTAAAGCCTATATGGCTGGGAGAGAAGGAAATTGCAAAGGGGTATAAAAAGATGATTTTCATTTAAGGTATGTTAAGTTTAAGGAGATCGTCAAAAATACTAGCAGAAAAACAGTACTGGAAAAACCAGAAAGTAACTAGAATGACAATCAACAGGATTAGTCTAAAACGAAAGAGCTAGACAGAAGCTATAAAGATATTAAATAGGAGAGTAAATATACTAAGCTATGATCAGCTAGTAATGGCTTTATCAATAAATTTATAACTGGCTGTATCAATAACTGTATCAATAATTTTGGTGGGGAGGGGAATCAATTACTGACCAACATTAAAAAATGCAGTTTTCCCATTTAAAAAAATTTATCAGAAAATCCAACCAAAAGCTAAGGCAAAGGTTCCCAAACTTTCTCCATTTAGGAAATCCTTAGTCTTAGTAATTTTTTCATAGCACCCTTAGGCCAAAAGAAATATTTAAGTAGGTGGGTTCAAACCACTTAAGTGTTAATGTTCTTATAACTTAGTGCTTGTTGGGCACTGTACAAACTCTCAAACCTGGAATCAAATTGGACAACATGACACTCTAGTATCCTGTTTCATACAGTAGTTGCTTTTTATCAGAGCAACCTCTAAAAATACAGCTTTGCAAAAACATGACATTGTAGAAAGGAATGTGTCAATCCAATGTTGAAACTGTGAACTACCTCAAACTATCAGTTCATGCTTGAGTTCAATGGCACTCTGGGCCACCTCAGCACACAGTTTGGGAAACTGGGAACAAAGAAAAGGGGCCTAAAAAAGAGAAGAATAAAAAGCAATGGGAGAGGAGCAAAAGAAAGTTCTTATTAGCATGGTTAACCACAAGAGGGCAGCACAACAGTTGGTAGGGGCAGCACAAATGTGGGGGGGGGTGGGGAGAGATGATAAGGGTCAAACCTTTCCATAAAAAGGCTCTAAGACCCCTTAACCACTTCAAGACATAAAAGTCCTTTTTCTCCTTATACTAAAGAGGAAGAAATACTGGTCACTGTCAGATCACATTATGCAGTCATTGTGCCCTTCTCTGAATATCCTTTGCCTGCCCAGCCATGACTTTCACAGTAGCCAAGCAATGTACTACTTCGCATGCATAATCTTATTCAATCCTCACAACAATCTTATAAGAAAGTGCGGCTCAAAGAGATTTTAAATAATACCACTATTAAGTGGCAGGAACACCAGAGTTCAAACCCAGATCTGACCCCAAAGCCAATGTCCTTCCCTACTCTGCCTCAAAAGCATCTCACCTTTCAGCAATAACCGGGTGAAGTAGAGGAAAGACCATGTTCCCATCCTATACCTGAGACACCTGTCTCAAATCACCAGGAAAAACCAGTAAATGAAACAAACTATTCCTTAACAGGTCCCTAAAACATGCTAAATAACTCCAAACACAGGACACTCAGAGCCAAAACAAGCATTATATGCTTAACTAGTCAGCAAGTACTGTAGCTTTCCTGTACAGGTAAATACTTGTTAAGGCAAATGTTGGACACATCTGCTTTGCAGATATGTTACACACTAAAAGATATGTGCACATACAAGCAAGTGATTCTCATACCTAACGTGGTAAAAGGTGAAGGGGGTAGGGAAAGGTAGGCCAAAGGTTGATTATTCATCTTCATAACTATTGGGTGTTATATCAGAATATCTGCAGTAGCCCAACAACTCACTTGTACAAACCTATTATGAAACCAAAAGCAATCGTCATAACTCTTATTCCCACTTGTAGTTTCCTTCTCCACATTTTTCCTCCCCTCTGTGACATACTCAGCTGCCCCTATCCTTTCATTCAGAGAAAAGGAGTTTCTCCTGGCAGATTAATAACCACCGGAAAGCAAAATGGGTAAATTCAACCGACACAGCAAACTTAAGCAGATAAAACCATTCACGAAGCATTCAGTGTGGTAGCAGAAAGCCCAGCAAGGGCAGCTAACGTGTCCTCTCAATAGGTATCTCTTATTACTTGAAAATGTTCCTCGTTCAAAGATTAACAATCTTTGGCTGCCTGAGGAGAAAGGGTAACGGACAACGTTTTCTCTGCAAAGAAAGACAATGTACCATCAGCAGAGAAACAAACAATTAACGTTTCTTAAAGGATCCAAGAGCAACAATAACCCCCAAAATTACCCTCCCAGAGCAATATTCAAAGTTCAGTACTGCCATTTTCAAAGGAGTAAGCAACAATGAGCCCTGCCTGTCGACACACGCTTCCAACCTTCCTACGCACAACAGCTCGAGACACCCTCGGTCTTTACTGCAGCGAAAAAAGACAGCAGCCAGGATCGCATACCCACCTTCTCGGGAAGGGGAGGAAGGGCCTCTTCTGCAGAAGAGAAACAGATCACATCTTGTTGCCTTGCCTGCTTCCGAAACCTAAAAAAAAAAAAAAAAAAAAAAAAAAAAAAAGCAGCAGTAAGTACCGCAGAAATCCAGGGGAAATAGATGCTCTTTTCTAGGCTGTTCAGATATCTAGAAAATTTTAAAGAGGGATAAGTAAAAGGGGAGGAGGAATATCAGACACATAAGGATGCAAATATCAACGCAAGACACTCCGTTGTAGGTTCCCTTTTAAAGAGGAGGATTTTCTTGCCGAGAAGTTTACTGCCACTAGCCAAGGGAAAGCGGGGATCAGCAGGTGGGAGGGAGGGTGAAGAGAGAACTGCTGCCCTCCACCCGGAGCCCAGGCAGCGATAACACCCACCCGCTGCACGGATCAGGCGACGAGGACGCGCCCCGAGGCCGCAGGGACTGCTCCTACCCGGCGCCTCCGCCCGGCCACGATCTTCGAAGCCCCTGGAGCGGGCAAGGGTCCGAGCGTCCGCCAGGCTGGGCCCTCGGGGGCCCTCCCGTGCGGGTTCTGCTCCCACTCACATCCCTCGGCGGCGAGGGCCGGGCCTCTCCCTGCGCGGCGATAGCAGCCCTCCGCCCTGACGCGCGCCGCAAGTCCGGGCCCCGGGGCCGAGTGGCCGAGGCGGCGGCACGAACTGACGAGCGAGCCGGGAGCCGGCCCAGCCTCTCAGCGCTCAGGGAGGCCGTTAGCGGAGGCCGCTTCTTGCCCCCTTCTGCTCCTCTTCCTCTCTCCTTCCGGCAGCCCACACCACTCCCACTTCGGGCAGCCGGGAAGCCCGTCACAGTCGTCGTCTCCACCCCCTCCCAAGCCACACCGTCTTCTCAGCGCCGCAGGCGACACTGTCTGGGATATCCTATTTACGTCCAACTCAGCCTCCCAGTTGGCCTCGGGTCCGGCGGCCGGTTCACGGCCGCCTGAGGAGCGGGGCGGGGGCGGGGGCGGGGGCGGGCGCCTGGCGTGCGCCCCCGGTCTGCGCGTGCGCGCGTGTGCCTCTCCACCCAGGCCGCGCTTTCCCTGGCGCGCGCGGAGGGGCCGACGGTGACTGGCTACGCAGGACCGTGGCTTCTCGGGAAGCCGGCGAGCGTGCGCGGAGATTCCCGCGGTGGCCCCTGGGCGTGAACGGGCGGGGGGACTTGAGTTGGGCTGGGCCCTCCGCAGATGGCCGTGTGCGTGGCCGCCGCCCGCCGTGGAGGCGGCTGGGAATGAGTTAGTCACGCCGGGAAGGCGCCTCCGGCGCACAACCTGGCACCGCACAGAGACTTTCCCCTCCCGCGCACTGTTGTCTTTTTCTGCTTTTGCTCCCACGTTCGGGGTGCAGCAAACCTGCCCCTCCACAGTCCAGGCCGCTAGGCGGAGAGAAGTAGCGCCGAGGGTTGGGGCAACGCGTTCATACGCACCGTTTCGCGCCAATGCAATTCCGTGCGCCTGATTCCAACCAGTCACCTCTGCTGGAAAGGGGTGAGGGTGGGATGAGGTGCCCAGATGCCTGTGGAATGGCGGCAAGGCCTGGCAAAGGAGGAGAAACAACTTCCACCACCCCAAAGAGCCTCATTCATTCATTCAACAAATATTTACAGAGCACCTACTGTGTGCCAGGCTGTAGGACCCCAAGGATGATATGTGAACACAACCCACACACTCTTTGCCCCACTGGAGCTTGTATTCTGATAACGCGACAAAAATGCTTTCAATTTATCAGTATACTGTGCCAGAGTATAACTGCCGCTAGGAAAAGTAAAGGAGCAGGAAGTGAGGAGGCAGTGTGCTATTTTAGTTATGGTGGCCAGGAAAGACCTCCCAGAGAAACTAACGTTTGAGCAGAGATCTGAAGGATGAGAACAAGCCAGTCCTGTGGCTATCTGGGAAAAGAGTTTCATGCAGAAACACTAGCAAAGGCAAAGACCCTGAGAAGTGAAGGTGCCTGGCAAGTTCAAAGGACCGGGAAAGAGGTCACTGGCTGGAGGACAGTGAAGGAAGGGGCAGTGGTAAGAGGTGAGGCCGAAGAAGTAGCCTGTGACCCAACTGTGTAGGGCCTTTTTCACTCATCATCAGCCTTCCTTCTGTCAATCTGAAAAACAAACATGCATTTATAGCCCCTGTTTCCCCATACAAATGATGCTGCGATTCAGGTCAAGCTTGTATTTAATGGTTTCTTTAAATAAACTTCACCAAAGCAACTCCTGCATTTCTTCTTACATAAGACCCATTGCAAAAGGTCTTTGAGCAAATGATAGCAGGATAGGAAATGACTTGAATTCACACTGACTTCTTTAAAGTAAGTAGTGAACTAGAGCCCTGTTTTCTCCTAAGAAGGGATTTACAGGGGAACTGCATTCCTATGGCTACTGTCTAACAAGCAAAATATGCTGGAGAGTTCTTGGTTGTTGTTGTTGTCGTTGTTTAATTTCTAAAAAGAAATTAGAAATAGGAGTTGTGACTCAACAGCAAATCTAAAATCTGCTTAGAATGTTAAGGTTGAAATTACAAGCAGCGACCACCATGAGAGTTCCCTTTTCCTGCAAACAAAAACTGTTAACTGGAGTAGAAACCAGAACACAGACCCACATAAAGAACATAAAATGCTGAAGGCGGCCTTAATGTTAGGGTTAAAATGAAAATCTGAACTGTGGAAATGGAAGCATTCTCTTTGGGAGGGGTGGGGGGCAAAAGCCTGTTTAAGAACTCTAAACAGTACAGATACATTCATTGTAGTAAATGATGTACCTATATTTTGTAATGATGTGTTTATTCAACCAGGCATGATATCTATTACTTCACTGCCTTTTTGCAGGGAAAGGCCATTTGGAAAGAGTAAATATTGAGGGTTTCTTGTGGGGGAAGGGATTCTTTTTTATAATAGTGATTTGGATAGGGAAGACAAGGTGGGCAAAGGAAATATATTAATCACAGGCTTGTAGACGAGAAATCAATCTACCCATACAGAGAGATAAGGTGACTTGCTTAGTGTCATTCTACTAGTGAAAGCCTCTCTCCTTACCAAAAATACTATGATTTTAAGCCAATATTACCCTGGAATGTTTAGCTCTTTTCACTCTGTAGAGAAATTTTAACTCTTTATGTGATCCGTGGTAGTGACATAGCTAGAAATTTGCTCCCAGGGCGAATATTTCAGAAAGTTTCCTCTATTCTTTGATAATGGTAAAAGACGGATTCCAAGACATTTGACCGAGTCTTTCAAGACATTCTTTCACACAACATGGAGAAACAAGAAATGTGAGTTGGGTTGGATGATAACACATTTAGATCCAAAACTGATTGTATGGCCATATCTCGAAGTAAAAATTAGCAGCCAGTTGTCAAGTATGGGGTGTTGTGCCACAAGTTCTGTCATTCTACTGCAGTAGAATATGGTGGCAGTGGCTCCTGACTGCCATTCCCTAACCCACACCTGCAACAAGACTGACAGAATGTGTTAGATGGGGCTTTGGCATTCACTTCTTTTTAAAGTCCTTAAGTGGTTTCAGTGCAAAGGTTGGAAATCCATGGCTCAGCGTTTAGGAACTTAAGGTTGAGTCTGGCTGACTCAGGTTTGAATCACTGTTTTCACCAAGGAAGTCATTTAAATTTTCTAAGCTTCCATTTCATCATCAGTATAATGAGGATAAGAATATCTTCTTTGAAGAGCTGTTTTGAAGATTAGATGAAAAAGTATTTTTAAACCCTTAGCACAGTTATTAAATGCCTATTATGGTTGTGGTGGGGACAAATTATAGATATCCCCAAGCTGGGGGGTATAAGAAATACGCTGGATTTTCTCAGTAATCCTGAAGCATTTGTCACAGTTTATTGTGTGACATGGAACTGTGTGGGCAGAAATGATAAGGGCTGGGTTGTAACAGAGATAAACGCAAAGGCCTGCATTTGTATTTTTTAAAAAAACAAAACTATGCCATTAACTGATGAAATAATGAAAACAGTCTCAAGAGGAGCATAAATGTGAGAGCAGAAAAAGATACAAGAAAGTCCTTCCCCTTGGAAGGGGAAACAGGCTCAAGCAAAAGACTGGAGATAGATCCACAAGTTTGTTTCCTTTCAGGGTAGAGAAGATGTACTTTTCTGAAGGCATCAGCTATGGAGAGAGGCTAATTTATCCCAGGTCTAGTAATATAAACCGAAAGACAAAGTCAGGAGTGTGAATCAGGTAGACGGACAAGCAAGCAATGTTTTTTACTTTGAATCATCCAGATATTTTAGGACTATTCATTTCAAAGTTTGGTTGGGTATGGCAAAAAAATTTTTCAAAATTTCCTCTGCCCTTTATCATATCTATATCTCTACATCAATTCTTTCATTCTTTATTATAGTCCCAAAGAAAAAGGTGTTCCTGGCAAGCAGGTCCCTCCTTCCCTTGAGATAACTGAATAAGTTTAATGTTGGTGCATAAAAACTAAAATAATTTCCCCATCTGTAAGCCAGGAATTAATAACCTCCTTCAGGTAAGGATGATTATTTGGCAAAATATGCAAAATGTCTATTATAATTATGCTGTACTTTACAAAAAAATTTAACTTAAAACATTTGAGGTATAGTACCAATTCACTAAAAATATTTTTCTTTATAAAAGGATCCATACCAAGATTCACTCTTCAAAATAGAAATTCCCCTCACATAATTATTAGTGTACAGAGTGTTAATTCCTGAGTCCTTATTTAGATTAAGGATTCTGCCTTCTTTCTTTGAGAACTGTCCTCTTCACCCAGAGTAGTCAGCCTCTAGCCCCTGTGTTACGGTTTGTGACCCTGCTACCCACACCCCTTGATCGCACCATGAGTTGTCACCTGACTCAAGCTGAGCCATTCATGATCTCCCTCCTGAGGAAGTTGGAACTGGGATTCAAAGACAGTTGCTCAGACTTTTTTGTTCTCTTAAAGTGAAGTTACCCATGCTCTAAAATTATGGCTGCCATCTGTATTTATGTACATGGAGTTGCACAGAAAGCTGACTTGCTTTGGGAGAAAAGAATTGACACAGACAGAAGAGAGGAAAAAAAGAGTTCACCAGGAATGAATCCTCTTAGCTTTTCAGCTTCCTCTTCTTATAAGGCCCAAAGAAACTTCCTGTATTTGGTATCTTGAAAATACTTCCTTATGACAAATTTCCCCTTTTTACTTGAACCAGATCTAGTAGTGTCAGAGTACATGCAATGAAATAACCTGGAGTGAAACAGATATTATAGTACACTGACGAGAAGAAAAGAAAAAGAAAAGAAAAAAATATTCTTCAAATTACAACAGGGAAAATGTATATCTTTTTTTTTGAAATATGAGCTCCTCTTATTTATTTTTTTGTGATTCAAAATTTTTGTAGATTATACTCCATTTAAAGTTATTATAAAACGTTGGCTAGGGCTTCCCTGGTGGCACAGTGGTTGAGAGTCCGCCTGCCGATGCAGGACACACGGGTTCGAGCCCTGGTCTGGGAAGATCCCACATGCCACGGAGCAGCTGGCCCCGTGAGCCACAATTACTGAGCCTGCGCGTCTGGAGCCTGTGCTCCGCAACAAGAGAGGCCACGATACTGACAGGCCCGCGCACCGCGATGAGGAGTGGCCCCCACTTGCCACAACTAGAGAAAGCCCTCGCACAGAAACGAAGACCCAACACAGCCATAAATAAATAAATAAATAAATAAATAAATAAAGAGCCAGTGACACGTACGTGCGCCGAGATAGCGCGGAAAAAAAAAAAAAAAAAAACGTTGGCTATATTCCATGTGCTGTACTGTATGTCTTTTAAAAATCCAATTTACCCACCAATTTTGGAATTCTATCTTCAATCATAAGGTCAAGCATAACTATACAAGTATTAGTCACAATCTAAGACATTACACGGAACCCATAGGTTAGCAGAAAATAAAGATACCTCCTCCTATAAAACATCACTCCTGTCACCACTGTTCAATTTTCTTTTCTAAGTTGCTTCACTCTACTTTCTCTGTAACAATTTTGTGAGTCTTCTGGGCCATAGTTATAATAATTGCTGTGGTCACTCCATGCTATCTACACTACTGACCAAAGGAAAATCTGATTTGATATTAAAGCATCATAATGATGTGGTTAAATACTCTGAATTTCAGTGTTACCTATGAAATACATAAATGGACCAGAAAATGCTGCATGACATAGTTCTCAATTTTAACTTCCACTCCTATATACTTATGTACTACCCTACATTCCTCAAACTGAAACTGAGAAAAACCAGGAGAATAACGATTCTTTCATCCACACCTGATACTGTCTCCCACTGAACACTGATATAACCATTCATTTGGAGAAAAAAAACAAATACTATTTCTTTGGTTTCTCCTTTTGTGTAATAGTGGTTTTGTTTTTTTGACTTTTGTTTTGTTTTGTTTTGTTTTTTTTTCCTCTGTCACCTTCATCTGTTATAAATCAAGCATGAAATGATGTAATAGTCCTCAGGCAAACTCTCTGGCTAGGTATTCTAATGCTACAAGAATTTTAGTATTGTGTGCTTTCCACTTAGATACCAATTCAGCTCTCTTACTACCCACAGGAAATGCTCTGGGGATCAACAGCACTACAAGTGATAAAGTTTTTAGCAGGAATGATAACTTTGGAAAATTTTTTAAATAACTGCTAATTACTAGAATAGACATGTTTTAAGGCTTTTGAAAGGTTGTCTTGTACATTTTAGCATCTATTATCCTCATTAAAGGGCTTATAAGTATATTTGTTGAGCAAGCTACTTTTTCCTTTTTGATCCCAAAGTAAACATTAATACATACTACTTGTGGTAAATCCAACTAATATGGAAGATAAAGTATACAAAGTGGAAGTTCCTCTTGATCCTCTTTTCCTAGCCCTCTTTACTTCCCAGAGGTAACCACTGATAACTATTTCATGTGTAACTTTTCAGAATTTTTTCTAAGCATTTTCCTACTTATTTCCTATAGATTTAGTTTTGAACTCTATAAACCAAATAGATAATTCTATACTTTTTTGTGTTACCATTTTTTCACTTAACACCTTCTGGAGACCTTTCATTTCAACATTTATTGCTTTCCCTCATTCTTTTTAACTTTTTACACAGTGTTCAACAAAATGGGTCATCATAACTTACCAAATAATTCCCCCATTTATGAACACTTAGGTTTGTGATTTTCAAAATTAAAAACAGTGCTAGGACTTCCCTGGTGGCGCAGTGGTTAAGAATCTGCCTGCCAATGAAGGGGACATGGGTTCGAGCCCTGGTCCAGGAAGATCCCACATGCCGCAGAGCAACTAAGCCCATATGCCACGCCTACTGAGCCCACGTGCCACAACTACTGAGCCCGCCTGTCACAGTTACTGAAGCCCGCATCCCTAGAGCCCATGCTCCGCAACAAGAGAAGCCACTTCAGTGAGAAGCCCGCACACTACAACAAAGAGTAGCCCCTGCTCGCCCCAACTAGAGAAAGCCCACACGCAACAACAAAGACCCAACACAGCCAAAAATAAAAAATAATTAATTAATTAATTTTTAAAAAACCGGTGCTAAATTTGAACATCATTGTACATACATTCCATGGGCACAAAAGTATTCCCTAGGATAGACAATTAGACTCTCTGAGCCAAAAGAAATATATATTTAAAATTTGGTGGCTATTGCCAAATTGACTTTCAAAAATCTCATACTAGTATATCAATGCCCATTTCTCTATAATCTCACTAACTCTGGATATTATGAATCTTTAATTTTAGGTATTTTAAATTCCAAATAACATTCATTCCAATCGATCAACATATATTTTTTAAAACACCTATTATATGACAGGTAGTCTGCAAATGTTAGACACTCACTAGTTTGTTACACAGCCACTATTCTACCTATCCTTGCCTCTTTAATACATTTTAAAGTATACATAACATTAGATTATAAAATTCACCAACCATCTTGATCAAGCAATTATTCAATCATATTCAAATATAGTTTTGAAATTAGCTTCCTTGTACCATTTTTCTTACGGGAGAAAATGATTCCTTTGGGAAAATGCTGGTGAAATAACAAAGGCCAGAGATTTTTACTAGCTGGGGATTCTTTTTTTTTTAAATATTTATTTACTTATTTATTTGGCTGCGCTGGGTCTTAGTTGTGGTACGTAGGATCTTAGTTGCAGCATGCGGGATCTAGTTCCCTGACCAAGGATCGAGCCTAGGCCCCCTGCATTGGGAGCACGGAGTCTTAACCACTGGACCACAAGGAAGTCCCCTAGCTGGGGATTCTTTATTCAACCTTTCTGAACTTCTGTCTCCTAGTCTCCACAATGAGAATAATATGGGTGCCTACCTTTTAGAACTAATTTCAGGTTTTAATGAGATAACATAGAGAAAACAACAAATTCCTGATAGTAATAGGTAATGTCAGAGTGCGTGCAACACACCAGTCATTCTTCAAGAGCTTTACATGTATTAACTCATTTGAGCCTCACAACAACTCTAGGAGATGGCTACCTCTGTTATCTTCATTTCAAAAATAAGAAATTGAGACCAGAGAAGAACTTTCCCAGGGCCTTCCAGAAACACTGCAGAGGCAAGACTGAATCCCAGAAGACCTGGCTTCAGAGATAACTCTCATACCAACTCCACTATACTGTCTCCTGTAGAGGTAATAAAGCAATAAATATTATTTCCTTTATTCTTTGAGCATTATACCAGTTTCTATGAGATACACATCCCTACCTACAGGATGTTAAATATGCTGATAGAAGATGATTCATTAAATTCTTTTCTTTAACATCTTAATTGGAGTATAATTGCTTTACAATGGTGTGTTAGTTTCTGCTTTATAACAAAGTGAATCAGCTATACTTATACATATATCCCCGTATCTCCTCCCCCTTGCATCTCCCTCCCACCCTCCCTATCCCACCCCTCTAGGTGGTCACAAAGCACTGAGCTGATCTCCTTGTGCTATGTGGTTGCTTCCCACTAGCTATCTATTTTACCTTTGGTAGTATATATAAGTCCATGCCACTTTCTAACTTTGTCCCAGCTTACCCTTCCCCCTCCCCATGTCTTCAAGTACATTCTCTACATCTGTGTCTTTACTCCTGTACTGCCCCTAGGTTCTTCAGAACCATTTTTTTTTTTAGAGTCCATATATATGTGTTAGCATATGGTATTTGTTTCTCTTTCTGAGTTACTTCACTCTGTATGACAGGTGTTAGGTCCATCCACCTCACTACAAATAACTCAATTTCGTTTCATTTTATGGCTGAGAAATATTCCATTGTATATATGTGCCACATCTTCCTTACCCATTCATCTGTCAATGGACACTTAGGTAGCTTCCATGTCCTGGCTATTGTAAATAGAGCTGCAATGAACATTGTGGTACATGACTCTTTTTGAATTGTTCTTCTCAGGGTATACACCCAGTAGTGGGATTGCTGGGTCGTATGGTAGTTTTTTAGTTTTTTAAGGAACCTCCATACTGTTCTCCATAGTGGCTGTATCAATTTACATTCCCACCAACAGTGCAAGAGCGTTCCCTTTTCTCCACACCCTCTCCAGCATTTATTGTTTCTGGATTTTTTGATGATGACCATTCTGACTGGTGTGAGGTGATACCTCACTGTAGTTTTGATTTGCATTTCTCTAATGATTAGTGATATTGAGCATCCTTTCATGCATTTGTTGGCAATCTGTATATCTTCTTTGGAGAAATGTCTATTTAGATCTTCTGCCCATTTTTGGATTGGGTTGTTTGTTGTTTTGATATTGACCTGCATGAGTTGCTTGTAAATTTTGGAAATTAATCCTTTGTCAGTCGCTTCATTTGAAAATATTTTCTCCCATTCTGAGGGTTGTCTTTTGGTCTTGTTTATGGTTTCCTTTGCTGTGCAAAAGCTTTGAAGTTTCATTAGGTCCCATTTATTTTTGTTTTTATTTCCATTTCTCTAGGAGAGGGTCAAAAAGGATCTTGCTGTGATTTATGTCATAGAGTGTTCTGCCTATGTTTTCCTCTAAGAGTTTTACAGCTTCTGGCCTTACATTTAGGTCTTTAATCCATTTTGAGCTTATTTTTGTGTATGGTGTTAGGGAGTGTTCTAATTTCATTCTTTTACATAGAGCTGTCAAGTTTTCCCAGAACCACTTATATAAGAGGCTGTCTTTTCTCCATTGTATATCCTTGCCTCCTTTATCAAAAATAAGGTGACCATATGTACGTGGGTTTATTTCTGGGCTTTCTATCCTGTTCCATTGATCTATATTTCTGTTTTTGTGCCAGTACCATACTGTTTTGATTACAGTAGCTTTGTAGTATAGTCTGAAGTCTGGGAGCCTGATTCCTCCACTCCACTTTTCTTTCTCAAGATTGTTTTGGCCATATGTGCATGGGTTTATCTCTGGGCTTTCTATCCTGTTCCATTGATCTATATTTCTCTTTTTGTGCCAGTACCATGCTGTCTTGATTACTGTAGCTTTGTAGTATAGTCTGAAGTCCATGAGCCTAATTCCTCCATTTTTCTTTCTCAAGATTGCTTTGACTATTTGGGGTCTTTTGTGTTTCCATACAAATTGTGAAATTTTTTGTTCTAGTTCTGTGAAAAATGCCATTGGTACTTTAATAGTGATTGCACTGAATCTGTAGATTGCTTTGGGTAGTATAGTCATTTTCACAAGGTTGATTCTTCCAATCCAAGAACATGGTATATCTCACCATCTGTTTGTATCATCTTCAAATTCTTTCATCAGTGTCTTATAGTTTTCTGCATACAGGTTTTTGTCTCCTAGGTAGGTTTATTCCTAGGTTTTTTTTTCTTTTTGTTGCAGTGGTAAATGGGAGTGTTTCCTTAATTTCTCTTTCAGATTTTTCATCATTAGTTTATAGGAATGCAAGAGATTTCTGTATATTGATTTCGTATCCTGCTACTTTACCAATTTCATTGATTAGCTCTAGTAGTTTTCTGGTAGCATCTTTAGGATTCTCTATGTATAGTATCATGTCACCTGCAAACAGTGACAGCTTTACTTCTTCTTTTCTGATTTCGATTCCTTTTATTTCTTTTTCTTCTCTGATTGCTGTGGTTAAAACTTCCAAAACTATGTTGAATAACAGTGGTGAGAGTGGACAACCTTGTCTTGTTCCTGATCTTAGAGGAAATGCTTTCAGTTTTTCACCATTGAGAACGATGTTGGCTGTGGGTATGTCATATGGCCTTTCATATGGCCTCCTCCTACTTTCTGGAGGGTTTTTATCATAAATGGGTGTTGAATTTTGTTGAAAGCTTTTTCTGCATCTATTGAGATGATCATATGGTTTTTCTCCTTCAATTTGTTAATATGGTGTATCACATTGACTGATTTGTGTATACTGAAGGATCCTTGCATTCCTGGGATAAACCCCACTTGATCATGGTGTATGATCCTTTTAATGTACTGTTGGATTCTGTTTGCTAGTATTTTGTTCAGGATTTTTGCATCTATGTTCATCAGTGATATTGGCCTGTAGTTTTCTTTCTTTGTGATATCTTTTTCTGGTTTTGGTATCAGGGTGATGTTGGCCTCATAGAATGAGTTTGGGGGTGTTCCTCCCTCTGTTATATTTTGGAAGAGTTTGAGAATCATTAAATTCTTAAGCTTTGTATTAACATATAAGGAATCAGGTAACATTATTTATATATAATGTATAACAAAGCCCTCTTTACCCAGGGATAAATTCTTGTTTGCTGGAACAGCTGCTGGCTCCTATGTTGTAGAGTACTAGTTCTCAGAATGTGATCCCTGGACCAGCAGTAACAGTGCTACCTGGGAACTTGTTAGAAATGTAAATTCTTGAGCCCCAACTCAGCCCTCCTGTATCAAATTCTGGAGGTGAGGCCCAGTCACTTGTGTAATAAACAAGACTTCCATATGATTCTGAGGCATGCTAAAGTTAAGAACCACTGAGTCCAGGTCTTTTGAGCATGAGCCGTTCTGTTCTCCTTGCTTAGCATTGCAATAAACCTTTCTCCACTCAAAAAACAAAACAAAACAAAAAACAAACAAACCACTATTGTAGAGAATCCATGTAATGGGTGAAATGGAAAAAAAATAAGCCAGAGAGCTTAGGATGACATTCATAATAAACAAATCATGCACAGAAGAGAGGGAGCGGGGAAAGATGAAAGATGCCCAGGTATAGTATCTGACTTGAGGGATGAACAAAAAGAAGAGATCTTTATTTCAAGTTTCTGTAGTATGTGGAAAGAAATAAGAGATGGATGGCAAAGAGAATTTCAAAACATTTTGCTTTATGTTATAAATTGGGTACACTTTCATACCCTTAAAAAAAACTCAAATTTTCTCTTCAATTACTCTTGGCTATTAACTTGTACTTATTTGAATATAGTTACTATATAATGCCTAGACCATATAGGAGCCCCTAGTTTTATTAAGATTACATTGTTATAATGCAATGAATTTAAATCAATAGCATTGAGTAAACAATACAAATCAAATTCTAAAATCAGAAAGGGTTGATGCTGAATAACCTTACAGATCATAGAGATCATTGATAAGATAGAATCATCAAGTCTAAATATCATATTCTACAAGTTACAGAGGCTGCAAAGATGATGCAGCCCAAGCAATGTACCTATTTTTTGTCAGTAGGGTAGGTGTAAGAAGAGTCTATTGCATAAGCACTCAAAGGTACTCTTGCAGACTGTGAAGGCAGGAAATATATCTGTTTCTTTCCCCACCACATATCCAGTATCAATCAAAGTTTGACATGTCATAGGTGCTAAATAAATCTTGTCATATAAATGAATTAATGAAAAAGAACAATGGCAGGACAAATATGAGGGTTCAGTGACCAAATCCTCTGTACCAATAATACCCTAAGCTATCAGGAAAAAAGTTACCACTTTACTCCCTGGGCAGAGGTCTGGATATGGAAGTAACTCACCTTAAGGAAAGAATTTGAGGTTCAGAAGTTTAGTCTGGAGAAAATGACTGAGTATCAGGATGTGTGATGAGTGATAACTGAGTTAAGCACAGGATGCTGTTGTTCAAGATTGCCCTTCAGCCCAGCCATCCAGCACCTGTGTCACAGTCAGGAAGGGAATGGAGAGAGAGGACTGTAATCAAGAACATGTCAAATAAAATACTGATATATCCAGGGCCTTTATAAGAAACTGAAAGCTCAAGGTAGAGCTTTTTTTTTTATTTTTACATCGTTATTGGAGTATAATTGCTTTACAATGGTGTGTTAGTATCTGCTTTATAACAAAGTGAATCAGTTATATATATACATATGTTCCCATATCTCTTCCCTCTTGCATCTCCCTCCCTCCCACCCTCCCTATCCCACCCCTCCAGGCGGTCACAAAGCACCAAGCTGATCTCCCTGTGCTATGCGGCTGCTTCCCACTATCTATCTTCACGGTAGAGCTTTTTGTGGCTCAGTTATAGACCGCAACCAGGGAGATATCCCACTGGAAGATCTTGGTCTGAAGTTGTAGAAGTCAGAGTTGCTGCTTCAGGGAAGCCAAAATGGGTCATTACAAGAGCTACAACAGTAACCATAGCTGCAGCCAGGAATCGGGGTAGTGACCTTCCCTGGGCCCCTCCCTACCTTCCTATATCCACATGTCTTGCTCCATCACGTCCTTCAGGTGAGATGTAATTGAATGCAATATCTCCCAGCCCCCAGCACTCCCTAGAGCAGTACCATGATTTGTTTTTCTCCATGACACTCATTACCAGTTCACATACAATATATTTCATTTACTTGTTCGTCTGTCTTCCCTCAAGTAGAAAGTGAGTTCCATGTCTGTTATATTCACACTATATGCCTTAGCACCTATGACAGTGCATGGTACGGTGCCAATATATATCTATTGAATGAGTGAACTTTTCATTCATGTATATTTTTGCTATACATTCTATTAGGTAAGTAATATCTCTATTTTACAGACAAGAAATAAAACTCAGCAAAGTTAAGTGGTGCAAAGTAACATAACCACTAAGTATTGGGTTGGCCAAAAGGTTCATTCGGGTTTTCCCATAACCTCTTACGGTAAAACCCAAACGAACTTTTTGGCCAACCCAATATTAAAGTTGCTATTTGAAGCTAGCTCTGTCTCCCCACAAAGATGTCCTCTTAAAGTGGATGTCATTTGAGCTTAAAAAGTGGGTAGTACTGGACTATTTTCATAACTTATATTGTTTCTTTTAAAAATTTACATTATGTTCTGTAGCTATAACCTTCATGTTTACTCTATTCTTAGTTCTACAGTAAAAGAGATTCAACATTCATCAGTCATTGTGCTATAGTTTCTTCATCTCTCAGTTCATCCTTTAGTTTCTTCTAGAAGGGCTCAGGAGGGAATTCCCTGGCAGTCCAGTGGTTAGGACTTGGCGCTTTCACTGCCCGGGCCCAGGTTTGATGCCTGGTTCGATCCCTGGTCAGGGAACTAAGATCCTGCAAGCTGTGCAGTGTGGTCAAAAAAAAAAACACCAGAGAAGGGCTCAGGGGAACTAGGATACATAAGTTAGGGTCCTATGAGAAGCAGATGCCAGGATAAAATTAGATGTGCAAGAGATTTATTAGGAGAAACATTCGTGAAGGGTAAAGGGAAAAGAGAGCAGGAGTAGATGGGAAGAGCCTTCAGACCATGATGAAAGCCTGAGACCTGGTGAAAAATAGAAGGAATATGGGGCTTCCCTGGTGGCGCAGTGGTTGAGAATCTGCCTGCCAATTCAGGGGACACGGGTTCAAGCCCTGGTCTGGGAGGATCCCACATGTCGCGGAGCAACTAGGCCCGTGAGCCACAACTACTGAGCCTGCGCGCCTGGAGCCTGTGCTCCACAACAAGAGAGGCCGCCATAGTGAGAGGCCAGCGCACCACAATGAAGAGTGGCCCCCGCTTGCTGCAACTGGAGAAAGTCCTCGCACAGAAACAAAGACCCAACACAGCCATAAATAAATAAATAAAATTAAAAACCATTCTGTAAAAAGATAATAATAAAAATAATAAAATAAAGAGGGGAATTCACTACTGATGACCTTCTTTAAAAAAAAAATAGAAGGAATAAAGGAGGATTGGGTAGTTCCTCAAAGGGTTAAACACAGAGTTATATGGACCAACAATTCCACTCCTAGGTAGAGACACAAGAGAAATGAAAACAAATATCCTTTCAAAAACTTGTACACAAATGTTCACAGAAATATTATTCATGATAGGCAAAAAGTGTAAACAACCCAAATGTCTATCAACTGATGGGTGAATAGATAAACTGTGGTGCATCACTACAATTAAATACTTTCAGCAATAAAAAGGAAGTACTGCTACATGTTACAACATGGATGAGCCTTTAAAACATGCTAAGGGAAAGAAGCCGGTCACAAATGACCACGTAGTATATGACTGCTCTTATACGAATTATCCAGAAGGGGCAAATCTATAAAGACAAAAAGTAAATTAATGGTTGTCTAAGGTTGTGGGGGATGGGGAATTTGGAGAGTGACAGCTAAAGGGTATGGGTTTCTTTGTGGGGGGTAACGAAAATTTTCTAAAATTGATTGTGGTGATGGTTGTACAACTCTGTGAATAGAATGAAAATGATTGAATTGTACACTGTAAATAGGTGAAATGTATGGTATGTGAATTATATCTCCATAAAGATTTTTTAAATGAGACAGAAAAATAGAGGATTGGGTAGCAAGACTCAAAACTGCAGTACCACTCAGAAAGTCTTGACCGGGTCAATAGGGAGTCTTCAAGCAGAGACTGCCTATTAGAGGAAATGCACGTGGAGCAAAAATGACCCATCTCTGGTACTCCTACCATGCTGAGTCACTGGCTAGGAGAAGCCTGAGGGAGCTGGGGGGAGAGGGCTCTCAGTGTCAACTCTGCAGTAAAACTAAAAGTGGACCAACTGGAGGCCGTAAGCCAACTCCACACCTCCCAGCAGGTTCCCTTCAGCAGAGCACCTCCATGGCTGCCCAAAGTAAAAGAAAGCAGGTTACATGGGTACAATACGGACACCTGAGGCTTCTGTTCACCAACTGATTTTTTTTTCCTATGCATAGGAAGCAAGATCATCAACCGACAGTGAATTTGGGTGGGAGTGGGTAGAGATGTTGAGGTTTGAAGATAAAAGAGAAGGCACGAAGAAGTCATCTAGAAGAACAGAAGGATGAAAAGACCAAGGAGATGTAGTTTGAAAACCAGGCAGTGTTAAGAGCCCACTAGACGGCAAGAATTCAAAGTTAGACTCATCAGCATGGTTGTGGGTTTTTCTCCACCCACATTCAGCTGTATGAGACAAAGCTCAGAATAGAGAAAGCTTAATTAAAACAGTGTTGAAGTTTTCCTGGATGAGTAAGAGGAAGTGAAAAAGAGGCAAGGAAGTTGAGGGTGTATGCAAATAACTGATTATAATAGTTGATCATGGAATTTTAATTCGGTAAGCAAGGAAGTGAAGATACGAGGTAGGTGAGAGCAACAGAAAAGAATTAGTGGTTTGTCCAGTAGGGGATTGTTTGAAGGACTCTTGGAGTTAGGGTACCTGAGAGAGTGACCTAGAAATAGAGGAGGTGGAACTACAGAAGGTAGTAGGGTTTCAGGGAAGCTTCTGCTGTCAGCTTTCCAGCTCTATTCCTATTACAGTCATCCCTCAGTAACCAAGGGGGATTGGTTCCAGGACACCCTCGGATACCAAAAATGGGTGGATGCTCAAATCCCTTACATAAAATGGCATAGAATTTGGACATAACCTATGTACACCCTTCTGTATACTTTAAATCATCTGTATTACTTATAATACTTAACACAATCTAAATGTTACGTAAATAGTTGTAAATACAATGTAAACGCTATGTAAATAGTTGCCTGCATGTGACAAATTCAAGATTTGCCTTTTGGAACTTTCTGGTATTTTTTTTCTAATATTCTTAATCCGCGGTTGGTTGAATCCACGGATGCAGAACCGATGGCTACAGAGGTCCGACTATACTCCAAACAGGTTTTGCCTGTGCCTCATGCTTTGGAGAGCTATCGTCTGCTGACCTAGTCTGAGTTCAGCAGCCACGAGGAGTCTTCTCTCACACAGTCCCTCCTCATATTTTTGCTTCACGATTACAGGCGTACCTCTAAGATTCTGAGGTTTTTGGCTATAGTGGCACATCACATGAATTTTTTGGCTTCCCAGCACATATAAAAGTTATGCTTATACTATACTGTAGTCTACTAATTATGCAATAGCATTATGTCTAAAAAAACAATGTATATACCTTATTTAAAAAATACTTCATTGGGCCTCCCTGGTGGCGCAAGTGGTTGAGAGTCCGCCTGCCGATGCAGGGGATACGGGTTCGTGCCCCGGTCTGGGAGGATCCCATATGCCGCGGGGCGGCTGGGCCCGTGAGCCATGGCCGCTGAGCCTGCGCGTCCGGAGCCTGTGCTCCGCAACGGGGGAGGCCACAACAGTGAGAGGCCCGCATAACCGCAAAAAAAAAAAAAAAAAAAAAAAAAATACTTAATTGCTAAAAAATGCTAACCATCATCTTAACCTTTAGTAAGTCCTAATTTTTTTTTTTTTTTTTTTTTTTTTGCGGTACGCGGGCCTCTCACTGCTGCAGCGTCCCCCGTCGCGGAGCACAGGCTCCGGACGCGCAGGCCCAGCGGCCACGGCCCGCGGGACCCTCCCAGACCGGGGCACGAACCCGCGTCCCCTGCACCAGCAGGTGGACCCCCAACCACCGCGCCACCAGGGAAGCCCAAGTCGTAATATTTTTTCTCGTTGAGGATCTTGCCTCGATGTTGACGGCTGCTGACTGATCAGGGTAGTGGTTGCTGAAGGCTGAGACAGCTGTGGCCATTTATTAAAGTAAGACAACAATGACGTTTGCCGCATTGATTGACTCTTCCTTTCACGAACTATTTCTCTGTAGCCCGCCATGATGTTTGACAGCATTTTACCTACAGTAAAACTTCTTTCAAAATTGGAGTCAGTCCTCTCAAAGCCTGCTGCTGCTTTATCAACTAAGTTTGTATAGTATTCTAAGTTCTGTGTTGTCATTTCAACAATCTCCACAGCACCTTCACCAGGAGTAGCTTCCATCTCAAGAAACCACTTTCTTTGCTCATCCATAAGAAGCTAGTCCTCATCCATTAAAGTTTTGTCATGAGACTGCAGCAGGTCCGTCACATCCTCAAGCTCCACTTCTGATTCTAATTCCCTTGCTACTTCCACCACATCTGCAGTACCTTCCTCCACTGAAGTCTTGAACCCCTCAAAGTCATCCATCAGGGTTGGAATCAACGTCTCCCAAACTCCTGTTAATGTTGATATTTTGACCTCTTCCCATGAATTATGAATGTTCTTAATGGCATCTAGAATGGTCAATCCTTCCCAGAATGTTTTCAGTTGGCTTGGCCCAGATCCTTCAGAGGAGTAGCTATAGCCTTACAAAATGTATTTCTTATAAGGCTTGAGGTCAAAGTGACTCCTTGATCCATGGGCTTCAGAATGTATTTGTGTTAGCAGGCATGAAAACAACATTAATCTCATTGTACCTCAGAGCTCCTGGGGTGACCAGCTGCATTGTCAATAAGCAGTAATATTTTGAAAAGTATCTTTTTTTCTGCACAGTATGTCTCCACAGAGGGCTTAAAGTACTCAGTAAATGATGTTGTGAACAGACGTGCTATTGTTCAGGCTTTGTGGTTCCATTTATAGAGCACAGACAGGGTAGATTTAGCATAATTCTTTTTTTTTTTTTAAGTGTATAGGTTTGAGAGATAAATATTTATTTATTTATTTTTTAGCTGTGTTGGGTCTTCACTGCTGCGTGCGGGCCCTCTTCAGTTGTGGTGAGTGGGGACCACTCTTCATTGTGGTGCATGGGCTTCTCATTGCGGTGGCTTCTCCCGTTACGGAGGATGGGCTCTAGGCATGCGGGCCTCAGTAGTTGTGGCACGTGGGCTCAGCAGTTGTGGCTTCTGTGCTCTACAGTGCAGGCTCAGTAGTTGTGGCGCACAGGCTCAGTAGCTGTGGCTCGCGGGCTCTAGAGCACAGGCTCAGTAGTTGTGGTACATGGGCTTAGTTGCTCTGCGGCATGTGGGATCTTCCCAGACCAGGGCTTGAAACTGTGTCCCCTGCATTGGCAGGTGGATTCCCAACCACTGCGCCACCAGGGAAGTCCCCAGCATAATGCTTAACGGTCCTAGGATTTTCAGAATGGTAAACGAACACTGGCTTCAAATTAAAGTCACCAGCTGCATTAGCCCCTAACAAGAGAGTCAACTTGTCCTTGAAGCTTTGAAGCCAGGCACTGACTTCTCCTTTCTAGCTATGAAAGTTCTAGATGCCATCTTCTTCCAAAGTAAGGCTGTTTCATTTGAAAATCTATTTTTTAGTGTAGCCACCTTCATCTTAGCTAGATCTGGATAACCTGCTGCAGCTTCTACATCAGTGCTTTTTACTTCACCTTGTACTTTAATGCAAGTTCTTCTGAATTCTTGCATAATCACATATATTTCAATTTGGGAATAAAAATTATTTTCTCTGTTAATTTTGAATAGATCTTCTCACTGGTATTTCCATTTCCTAGAATTATGGCTGACTCATAAAAAGTCAACAGTGAAAGTTTTTTAATAAATCACGAACAACTAAATTTACCTAATGGTTACAAGCTATTATATAAATGAAGATTTCCAGATGTATGCTCCACTTAAGTCTAACTGAATTCCTCAGAATAGATTTCTTGTATTCTCTGTACACTGAATCAAAGGATTCCAGTCTGTGCTCAGAGGGATCAGAGGTTGTATGGAAACGGTTCAGGCTTTCCAGAAACAGTGGCATATCTTCCCATCAAACAAAAAAAAATTTAAACAGCATTGTAAAATTTGTATTATTATGTCTGCTTTATACAATGGGTTTTGCAGATAAATTTTTAAAGAACTTTGCCACTGCTCTAGTACGGTGAACCACCCAATGCTTGAATCTTTTTTAAAACCTGTCTGACAAGTGGTTGTATCTGAAACATTTCAGTGTTATCTGGGACAACACATTTTTCCCTAATTGTTTAATTAAGTTTCCCAAATAAAATATCATTTACCAGAATTTTAAGTGTGTAGGCTAATTAATTATAATTAACTATCTTAAAGTACAGACCTCTATATAAAATCCTATATTCTATCTTTTTAATTTTTTAATTGAAGTTTCATCCAGATGGCCATACAATGGCAAGACTCATTGCTACTCAAAGTGTGGTCCACGTAACCAGCAGCACTGGTACCACCTGGGATCTCATTGGAAACGCAGAATCTCAGTGCCACCGCTGCTGATTCAGAATATGCATTTTAACAAGATCCCAAGGTATACATACATGAACATGTGGACATATATGAACATACATATATGAACAAACATGTATGAACATATATGTTTGAGAAGCACTGATATAATTAATTCAGAGCAAAGAGCATATCCATATTAGGCGTGAACTAATTTACATGGAGAAGAGGAGGCTGTTTTCAAAAGGTCACCAAACTTGGCCACACATTTTAATTATCTGGGGAGAGTAAAAAAAAAAACACTGATGCCTGGGTCTCACTCCCACAGATTCTGACTCAATTGGCCCAGGGTGAAGCCTGAGTATCTGGATTTTTTTTAATTCCCCTGGTGATTCTAATGTGCAGCTGAGTTTGAGAATCATTTCTCTAAATTAAAGGTTCCTAATGTGTGGTTGCATGTGAGAGTCACTTAAGGAGCTTTTTAAAAATACCAGTGCTGAGGACCCTACCCCCAGGGGCTCTGATTCAATTTGTCTAGGGAGACGCCCAAGCACTAGTGTTTTTGAAAGTTTCCCAGTTAGTCCCAATGGACAGCTAGAGTTTAAACACAACTTTACATGATGCTGACAAACACATTCTCAAATTAAGGTGAAATTCATAATATTAGACTAGAATTGATAAAACACCCTCACCACCTCCTGCCCCATAAGATATAGGAATCCAGCAGGCATAAAAAAGATACTCGTGAATACTCATACTTAATTTCTGGGGCCTTGCATAGCCAGCAATATCCCTAAATATTTCTGCTCTATTGGAGATCTATAGCTGTGGCATAGAGTGAAGCCCAATTCATTTAGCAGCCCTCAAAAGGCTTGAAGGCTCAGACGGAGAACACACCGTTTGTGTAAAGATAGCCACTTAACTTGGAAAATACTTCCTCAGAACCTACTCTAACAAAGCCCTTCTGCCATTTCCGTCACCTTTCAGCACCTTGCCTGCCTCAGCACGAGAATCCCCAGCATCCCTGCCTATGTAGGTCCAGGTCTATAAGGTAAAAGTTAGGAGTACCTGGAAAAGGAACCACAAAATAATTAAAAGCACAAGAAAGAAGCAGAACCTTCCATAGAATCATCGACCAAATTTTAAAATAGAGCAAAAGCATTCTCACCCTCATTTATCATCCAAACATGGGGGGATGAATTGTACTACATGGAACTCTAAGGTATCAATGCCAATACCAGCAAATTAACACTACTTTAAGGGTATGACTCAATATTGACATGGCCCTTGAAATTAGGTGTAGATGCAGTTACTTAGATTTTTTTACATGTTTGAAATAGTTGATCATAATATATAATCCTCAAGGAGCCAGGCCTCTTGGCTACTGAAGAAATAACCATTGTTATCATACCATACTTGGTCCAGCACTTTCTAGACTGACCCTTGTCAATGAGGGAAAGGAGGTTAGTATCAGAACCTCACTGGATATGTGTATATGTGTGTGTGTGAATGTTATGTTTATTAAAAGAGGCATAAATTACAGGCTG
Source organism: Mesoplodon densirostris (assembly GCF_025265405.1). NCBI lineage: Eukaryota > Metazoa > Chordata > Mammalia > Artiodactyla > Ziphiidae > Mesoplodon > Mesoplodon densirostris. Next base: position 71,481,132 of record NC_082666.1, read on the forward strand.
AGAAACATTACTCTGCAGGGGAATCTGTCCTCACCACTGCAGCATAGTATTAAGCCTACTTATGCTGAGCATCTAAAGACAGCTGTTTCTTGAATGAACATTTGACATTTGTTTTTGTGATCAGAAATATGGCTAGTAAAGAGTGGCATTCAATTTTTTTCACCTTGAAATCTCTAGTGCTTCATATAAATCCCAAACTAAAACAACTTGTAGAATACTGAAAGGTGGACTGTCACAGTGATTTGTTTGCCACGTTTCTCTCTGAACAAGAATACATGGTGATTACTTCACAAAGTAATTTGGAAGCAACTGAAGAATAGGACTTTATCTTTTTTTTGCGGTACGCAGGCCTCTCACTGTTGTGGCCTCTCTCGTTGCGGAGCACAGGCTCCAGACACGCAGGCTCAGCGGCCATGGCTCACGGGCCCAGCCGCTCCGTGGCATGTGGGATCTTCCCGGACCGGGGCACGAACCCGTGTCCCCTGCATCGGCAGGCAGACTCACAACCACTGCGCCACCAGGGAAGTCCAGGACTTTATCTTATAGTTGTTGTAGTTCTCACAAAGCTAAAACAATAAATACTCTCTCAATACATACTTATTGAATTGACTTGAGATATAGAAAAGCCAAATGGCATGTCCAGAACTCTTTTACCCGACTCTTCCAGCACTCCCATCAGGGAGGACAAAAAAGAAAGTTCCTCTATCATGTTAATGATGATAATGGATAAATAAATTATGAGGCTCAATTATATAAACTTAAAATAATTTTCTACATAATTTTATCCTTTATTTTCCAGGACATTAAGTAAATGATTAAATTATCCAATGTCTTGAGTGAGGGTGGGTTGTATACCTTGAGTAAATATCTAAAAACCTATTAAGAAATTTGAGTTTATTTAGACTAACAGTAATCTTTAAAATTGACCTAATGAAAAATAAAGGTGTTGATGAACATCAATATGTTTAATATGGAAAAGATATTCTTAGACACATTTGTATACTATGTGAAATTTCTGCAGAGAAATCCATGATACCAAAGAGGCCTATGCACATGAATGACAAAACTGAAAATATTGCTTATCTGGATAAAAGACTATCTTTAACATTAATTTTAATATCAGGCTTTAAGCCTCAACATACCCCTTAAAGAGAGAAGCTCTCAAGCTGGGTTTTCTAGTCAAAACCACAGGCAGTATGTCTAATTTTACTTCTTTTTTCTTTTGCCTTTACTAATATCAATAACAAACTTTCATCCTGTTCCTAATCTTCAAATTAATTTAGATAATTTGGGGAGATTACTTTCTTTGGAACATTTTCTTAAGTGAGATTTTTCAAACTTGCTTTATTTTTTAAATCTCAGGAAAGGCTCTCATACTTCCTTTTCTGTCACAGCTTAAACCTCAAGCCTTATTACTCACAGTGGGATCAGACCAGCAGCATCAGAACACTTGGGAACTTGTTAGAAAAGCATGGTCTTAGTCTCCAAACAGGTGTACTGCATCAGGTTTCACATTTTAACAAGATCTGGGGGTAACTTTTACGCACATTTTTGCAGTTTGAGAAGCACTTCTCTAAAACATTAAGAGAAAGTAAAAGTATATATTACTTCTCGAAAAGTCTTTTGTCAGTTACAGAACCACTGCAGAAAAATTCAAAGTTTAAAATTACTTATGAGGTTGGAGTACAAATCGGTATAATCCTTTTGACAATTTAGTAATAGTATCAGGAATGTTAAAATGGTTATACTTGCAGACCTAGTAACTACACTTCTGAAATGTATCCTAAAGAAAGAATCCAATGAAATGATAAAAGCTTTATGTACAAAAGATGTTCCTGGTAGATATATCTAAAAGAGCAAAAAATTAGAAACAAATTAAAAGTCCAATCCAATAATAGAAAAATGATAAATAAATTATGGCAATCTACCAGATAGAATATTATTCAACAACCAAAATTCTGCTCATTAAAATATATATCATGGAGTGAAAATGGTAGAGTAGAGAACTCCAGGATTCTGTCCTTCTGCAAAAGCAACTTATGAGCTGGCTAAAACAGTCAGAATCACAAGATTCAACACACATTTATGACAAAATTTCTCAATAACAAAATGAGTACAGGGACTTCCCTGGTGGCCCAGTGGTTAAGAATCTGCCTGCCAATGCAGGGGACATGGGTTCAAGCCCTGGTCCAGGAAGATCCCTCATGCCGTGGAGCAACTAAGCCCGTGCACCACAACTACTGAGCCTGTGCTCTAGAGCCCACGAGCTACAGCTACTGAGCCTGCGTGCCACAACTACTGAAGCCCGTGTGCCTAGAGCCCGTGCTCTGCAACAAGAGAAGCCACTGCAATGAGAAGCCCATGCACCGCGATGAAGAGTAGCCCCCACTTGCCACAACTAGAGAAAGCCTGCAGGCAGCAACGAAGACACAACACAACCAAAAATAAATAAATTAATTTTTTTAAAAAAGTTTGACATATACCTCAACATAATGAAGGCCATATATGACAAGCCCAGAGATAACATCAAATTCAGTGGTGAAAGCTGAAAGTTATCCCCCAAAAACCAGGAACATGACAAGGATGTCCACTCTCGCCACTCTTATTCAACCTAGCATTGAAAGTCCTAGCCAGAGAAGTTAGGCAGGAAAAAGAAATAAAAGGCATTCAAATTGGAAAGGAAGAAGTAAAATTATCACTATTTGTGAATAGCATGATTTTATATAGAGAGAACCATAAAGATACCACCAAAAAACTGTTAGAAATTAATAAATGCATATAATAAAGGCACAAAATCAACATGCAAAAATCTGTTGCATTTCTATACATTAACAATGAGCTAGCAGAAAGAGAAATTAGAAAAACAATCCCATTGACAATCACAACAAAAAGAGTAAAATACTTAGAAATACATTTAACCAAGGAGGTAAAGACCTGTATATTGAAAACTGTAAGGCACTGTTGAAAGAAACTGAAGAAGACACAAATAAAAGGAAAGATATTCTGTGCTCATGTGCTGCAACTACTGAAGCCTGTGCACCTAGAGCCCATGCTCCACAACAAGAGAAGCCACTGCAATGAGAAGCCCATGCACCACAATGAAGAGTAGCCCCCACTCGCTGCAACTAGAGAAAGCCTATGTGCAGCAACAAGGACCTAACACAGCCAAAAATAAATAAAATTTTTTTAAAAAGATTTGATTGTGAATAGAAAAATTATAGTTTTGAAAAAAATAATAAAAAATAATAGAAGTTTCTACTTTATTAAAATAGGAAAAAAAGAGCAAATTAAAATCAAAGCAAACAGAAGGTAGAAAGTTATAAAGATAAGACTCTCAAGCAATGAAATTAAAAATAGGAAGACAACAGAGAAAATCAATAAACACAAAAGCTGGTTATTTTTAAAAATCAGTGAAACTGATAAGCCTGTAGATAGACTGAATAAAAAAGAAGAAACAGAAGACAAAAACTACCAATATTTTGATAAGAAAGAGGACATCACTGCATACCACATAGTTAAAGGGGTATTAAGAGAATATTATGAACAGCACACTGCCAGTAATTTTGATAACTTAGATGAAACAGAAAAAACTACCAAAAGTCACTCAAGAAGGAGTAAACTGAATAGTCCAATGTCTATACAAAATTTAATCTGGAGTTCAAAAATTTTTCCACAAAGAAAACAAACAAACAAATGAAAAATGGTGGTGAGGATGGCAGCCTGCAGTCTTGGTGCAGGTTGCTAGTGCCAGAGGGGAGCAGTATACACTTTATTCTCTAACTTCTATGGTTATGGGTCTTGACCTCTCTGATGGCTCCATCAAGGACCTACACAAAGGTTTCCCTTTATTTCATCCTACTCAGAGCATTCCCAGGGCTGGGGCCACTTCCTGGGCAGTTTTTGCTGAAAGTGTTTAAAGTCAAAGGTATTAGACACAGCAACCTTGAGAAAGGGACAACACTTGGGATAAGAAATAGAATGAGAGCAATGGAAAGAAAGGGATTGGGAAAGGAGATACATAGGAGAATAGGGATCGTAAAGGCTCCCATGTTTACTGGGGAATCAGGAAGACCATGAACATACACAGGGCAAGACACATGCTCAGGAAAGCCCCAAGAAGATCCAAAGCTTTCACATTCAGCTGGCCTGCAAATTCTATGCAAGCAAAAATTAAAGGCTAAGGCAGGGTTATAAATCATGTGGCAAGTCATTGACAGAGTGCCCCAACACAGAGCCAATCTATAAAGACTGGAAGAGGACTTTTTCCTTCTTTTTTTCTTTCATTGGTTCCAGGCACTTAAGGTAATTCTGTCAAAACACAACCAATGACTAGGTAGCAGAACACAGATTTCAGTGGCCATACATGACAAAGAATACACACTTTAGAAAAATAGTTTAGAAGAGTCAGTTAATAAGCAAATAACAACAACCCATAACAAAGAACAACAACAAACCGTGGAGAGGGGGTAGAATCATATTTCTATAGTTGCCATATTATAATATTCAAAAGGTCCAGTTTTCAACAAAAAGAAATTATGCGGCATGTGTGAGTTCTGGAAAAATCAGAAGCTAGAGGATCCTGAGGCCCGGGAGAAGCAGCTGGAAAAGAGCCTGATCTTCCTCCCCAGCAAACTGGGAGGGATTATTTAGGATCCTCTCCTTTACCCTCCCATTCTAATTCCAAGGGAAAGAGGACAAAAGTGCCTTCCACAGACACACCTGCCTCTCTCCCACCTCCACCTCACAGATGCAGTAAGAAGCCTCAGGGGACATGGGTTCGAGCCCTGGTCCAGGAGGATCCCACATCCCGCGGAGCAACTAAGCCCATGCGCCACAACTACTGAGCCTGCTCTCTAAAGCCTGCAAGCCACAACTATTGAGCCCACGTGCCACAACTACTGAAGCCTGTGCACCTAGAGCCTGTGCTCCGCAACAAGAGAAGCCACCGCAATGAGAAGCCTGCACACCCTAACGAAGAGTAGCCCCTGCTCTCCACAACTAGATAAAGCCTGCATGCAGCAACAAAGACCCAACACAGCCAAAAATAAATAAATTAATTAATTTTAAAAATATTATGAAGCATGAAAGAAACAAGTCAGTATGGCTCATTCAAGGAAACAAAGAAATTAATAGAAACTGGCCATGAAGAAGCCCAGGCATTGGACTTACTAGACAGAGACTTTAAATCAACATCTTAATATGCTCAAATTGCTAAAAGAAACTAGGAGAATGATTTCTCACCAAATAGAGACTCTCAATAAAGAGGTAGAAACTATAAAAAGAAACTGTGTTAGTCAGTTTGGGCTGCTATACAAAGTATCATAGACTGGATGGCTTATAAACAAGAAATTTATTTCTCACACGGTTCTGAGGGTTAGAAGTCTGAGATCAGGGTGCCAGTATGATCAGGTTCTGGTGAGAAACCTCTACCAGGTTGCAGACTGTCAACTTCTCATTGTATCCTCAACATGGCAGAAAGAGAGTGAGCAAGCTATCTGGCCTCTTCTAATAAGGGCATTAATCCCATTCACAGGGCCCAACTCTCATGACATAATTACCTAACAGAGGCCCCTCCTGTAAATACCAGCACACTGGGGATTCCATTACAACATATGAATTTTGGAAGAATACAAACGTTCAGAAATGGAAGTTAAAATTCTGGAACTAAAAACTAAAATAGCCATAATGAAAAATTCACTAGAAGGGTTCAACAGCAGAGTTGAACTGGAAGAAGAAAGAATTAGTGAATTTGAATAGGTCAGTTGAAATTATACAGTCTTAGGAGCAGAAAGAGAAAAGGATGATGAAAAATGTACAGAACCTAAGGGACCTGTGGGGCATCAAGTGTACACATAATAGGAGTCCTGGAGTGAGAGGAGAGAAAAGTGCAGAAAGAATATTTGAAGAAGTAATGGCTAAAACCCTCCTAAACTTGATGAAAGATATGAATCCACACATCCAAGAAGCTCAGTGACTCCAGGTGGGATAAACTTAGAGTTCCATACAGAAACATATTAGAGTCAAATTGTCAAAAGCTAAAGATAAAGGGAGAATCTTGAAAGCAGCAAGAGAGAAGAAACATTATGTACAAGGAATCCATAATAATCTGATAATCTGATTAATGTGATAATCTGATTTCCACTGAAAACCACAAAGCCATGAGGCAGTGGGATGACATATTTAAAGTGTTGAAAGGAAAAAAAAGCAAAACTATGCTTCAAAAATGAAAGAGAAACTTCCAGGAGCTTGGAAGTCATCATTCCATCTTAACAACAAGTAAAAAGCTGAACAAACAAAAGACCAACAACTCTTCTTTGACCCATCAGAGAATTGAACTCACAGAGCAAACTGCCACCCAAAACATTGGAGTGACAGAGAGGCAGATACAGACAATCAAAGCTTACTAGAGCAGAAACTCTCAAGTAGAAACCTTCAAGGGAACCAGTGCCAGGTTAGGAAAACCTAAACTGTAACTGACAAATTGCTGGAGGTTGGGTGTGAACAAGCCTGAGGGACAAAACTCAGTCAGGGGACCACCACATTTTCGCACGTTTTACCTCCAAGAGCTTAACTTTGTTCTCACAGTGAATACTGGAGAAAAATCCCCTCTAGCTTCTGGCAGGTGGAAAGTAACCATTTTCAAATACGGCACAGCATTCCACTGTTCTTAACAAGGCCTACCCTCAAGAGGAACTATTTTACCAGAGCCTAAACTACTGGGGTTTTATCAGAGCCTAACTGACCTGAGGAAGGGAAATACCCAATTCCAATCCATTGTAGCCTTCCACGTGGGAGAAGGGAAATACCCAATTCTAGCTCACTCTAGCCATCCTGTCCCACCTAACATGGCAGGAGTAGAGACAGAGACTGAGAAGTATTTGTGAGGTTCACAGTCCAGGGGCACAGGCTCACTAAAAGACTAAGACCTAATCATAGGACTATAGAATGCTTCCCCTCCTCCCATACCTTACCACCACACCACTAAAGCCCTATTTACCAGAGATCATTTTATCGAATACATTGTGTCTGGCTGTCAACAATGAGAACAAAAAATTAAAAGACATATTATAAGACAGAAAACACAGTTTGAAGAGATAGAGCAAGCATCAGAACCAAACTCAGATATGGTGGGGATGCTGGAATGACCAGACTGGGAATTGAAAATAATTACGATTAATACACTAAGGGTTCCAATGGATAAAGTAGACAGCATGCATGAACATATGGGCAATGTAACAAAGAATCAAAAAGAAATTTTAGAGATCAAAAACACTGTAACAGAATTGAAGAATGCCTTTACTGGGATCATTAGTCGGGTACACACAGCTGAAGGAAAATCTCGGAGCTTGAGGATATGTCAGTATAACTTCCCAAACAGAAAAGCAAAGACGAAAAGAAGATTTGGAAAAAATAAAACAGCACAGAATATCCCAAAATTGTGGAACAACTATAAAAGGTATAACACGTGAAAGAAACAGAAGAATTATTTGAAGCAATAATTGTTGAGAATTTCCCCCAGTTAATGTCAGATACCAAACCACATATCCGGGAAGCTCAGAGAATACCAAGCAGGGTAAATGCCAAAACAAACAAGTAAATAAACAAGAAAACCCTACTCCCAGGCATATCATATTCAAACTGAAGAAAATCAAAGATAAAGACAAAATCTTACAAGAAGCCAGGAGAAAAAATGCCTTATATAGAGAGGAGCAAATATTAAAATTATATACAACTTTTCCAAAGAAACCATTGAAGCAGAAGAGGGTAGAGTGAAATATTTAAAGTGTTGAAAGAAAACAACCACCAGCTAAAAATTTGGTACACTGTGAAATTATCCTCAAAAGTGAAGGAGAAATAAAAACTTTCTCAGACAAACCAGAATTGAGGGAATTTGTCACCAATAGATCTGCCTTGCAAGAAATGTCAAAAGAAGTTCTCCAGAGAGAAGGAAAATGATCTATGTCAGACACTTGTATCTATATATGGAAAGAAAGAGCACTGGCGAAAGAATAAGCGAAAATAAAATAAAAACTTTTTATTTTTTTATTCTTAATTGATCTAACAGATAATTTGTTCAAAATAAAAATAGCAACAGTGTATTTGAATATATATGTCCATATATGTAATATATAACATATATATGCACATCCTTATGCATGTTTATGTATAAGTGAAATGAATGCTAGCAATGATACAAGGGATGAGAGGGAGGAATTAGGATTATTTTGTTATTACAAAGTACTTGTACTACACACGAAGAGGTATGTTATACGAAAGTGGACTTGGATTTGTTGTAAATGTATACTGCAAACTCAAGGGGGAAACACTAAAAATAGTTTTAAAAAAAAGTACCACCTCCATGCTAAGAAAGAGGAGAAAAGGGAATCATATAAAATGCTCAGTTAAAACTACAAATGAGGGCCTCCCTGGTGGCGCAAGTGGTTGAGAGTCCGCCTGCCGATGCAGGGGATACGGGTTCGTGCCCCGGTCTGGGAGGATCCCATATGCCGCGGAGCGGCTGGGCCCGTGAGCCATGGCCACTGAGCCTGCGCGTCCGGAGCCTGCGCGTCCGGAGCCTGTGCTCCGCAACGGGGGAGGCCACAACAGTGAGAGGCCCGCATACCGCAAAAAAAAAAAAAAACTACAAATGACAGAAAAAGAATGGAAGACAAAAACAGGAAAAAGAACAAGGGCAAAAAACAGAAAATAGTAACAAATATTGTAGAGATTAATCTAACTATATCAGAAATAACTTTAAACATCATTGGTCTAAATATACCAATTAAAAAGATAGACAGTGTCAAAGTGGACCAAAGAACAAGATCCAACTATATGCTGTCCACAAGAAACCCGTCTTAAATCCAAAGACACATAGATTTACTAGGGTATTGCAAATTAAAACAACAATGAGATACCACTCCACACCTTTTAGAATGACCAAAATTCAAAACACTAACAACACCCAATACTGGCAAGGGTGTGAAGCAACAGAAATTCTCATTTATTGCTTGTGGGAATGCAAAATGGAACAGCCACTTTGGAAGACAGTTTGGCATTTTCTTACAAAACTAAACATACCCTTACCAAATAGTTAGCAATCATGACCCTTAGTATTACCTAAATGAGTTGAAAATTTACACCAAAACCTGCACACAAACATTTACAGAACCTTTATTCATAATGGTCCAAACTTGGAAGCAACCAAAATGTCCTTTAGTAGGTGAATGAATAAATAAACTGGTACACTGGAACAATGGGATATTATTCAGTGATAAAAAGAAATGAGCTATCAAGCCTTGAAAGGACACGGAGGATACTTACATTCATGTTACTAATGAATTTTACTAATGAAATTACTATTACTATGAATATTACTAATAAAAAAGCCAGTCTGAAAAGGCTACATACTGTATGATTCCAACAATATGACATTTTGGAAAAGACAAAACAATAAAAGGATCAGTGGTTGCCAGGGGATTGTAGGGGAAGGGATGAATAGACATAGAGCACAGAGGATTTTGTGTGTGTGTGTGTGGTACGCGGGTCTCTCACTGTTGTGGCCTCTCCTGTTGCGGAGCACAGGCTCCGGACACGCAGGCTCAGCGGCCATGGCTCATGGGCCCAGCCGCTCCACGGCATGTGGGATCTTCCTGGACCGGGGCACAAACCCGTGTCCCCTGCATCGGCACGCGGACTCTCAACCACTGCACCACCAGGGAAGCCCCAGAGGATTTTTTTAGAGCAGTGAAACTATGCTTGATACTAAAATGGTGGATACATGTCACTGTAAATTTGTCCAAACCCATGAATGTATAACACCAAGAGTGATCTCTAAGGTAAACTATAGGTTTTGGGTGATGATGTGTCAATGTATTCTCACTGATTGTAATAAATGCATCACTCTGGTGTGGGATGTTGATAATGGGGTGGTTTTGTGTGCCTATATGGGGACAGGGGTGTATGGGAAATTTCTGTACTTTCCACTCAACTTTTCTGTCAATCTAAAATAGTTGTTGGGCCTCCCTGGTGGCGCAAGTGGTTGAGAGTCCGCCTGCCGATGCAGGGGATACGGGTTCGTGCCCCGGTCTGGGAGGATCCCATATGCCGCGGGGCGGCTGGGCCCGTGAGCCATGGCCGCTGAGCCTGCGCGTCCGGAGCCTGTGCTCCGCAATGGGGGAGGCCGCAACAGTGAGAGGCCCGCATACCGAAAAAAAAAAAATAAAAAATAAAATAAAATAAAATAAAATAGTTGTATCCCTCTCCTACCAAGGCCATCAGAACCTTGGCTGGTAGCTAGGGATTCCCTGAGATTTGGGGGAGCAGCCAGGGAGGGGGTGCCTGACCTAGGGTAGGATTTATAGCTGTAGATGCTTACATCAAAAAAGAAATCAGGGCTTCCCTGGTGGCGCAGTGGTTAAGAATCCACCTGCCAATGCAGGGGACATGGGTTCCAGGAAGATCCCACATGCTGTGGAGCAACTGAGCGTATACACCACAACTACTGAGCCTGTGCTCTAGAGCCCGCATGTCACAACTACTGAGCCCGTGCGGGACAACTACTGAAGCCCACGCACCTAGAGCCCATGCTCAGCAACAAGAGAAGCCACTGCAAGGAGAAGCCCGCGCACCACAACGAAGAGGAACCCCTGCTCGCTATAGCTAGAGAAAGCCTGCATGCAGCAACAAAGACCCAATACAGCCAAAAACATAATAATAATAATAATAATAATAATAATAATAATAAAATAAAATAGTATATAAAAAAAAGAATGACCAGTAAACTATGGTTATTTGGAATTGGGTAATGGCAGACATTTTCTTGAATTTTGGAACCCTAGTATCTGCCAACATTATTAGCTTGACAGCTTTTCAATACTTAAACACTTTTCTGATAAGATTGATAGCACTATGAATAAATGTCATCTTTTAAATTTTGTATAATCAGATGTGTCAACATTTGAAAGATCTACATAAATCAGTAAACCAATATTCTGCATCAAAAGGCACTGCTAAGCAAATGAATAGGTAAGATACAGACTGGGAGAAAAGATTTGCAAATCATATAGCTGACAAAAGATTTATCCAAAATATATAAAATCCTACAAATTCAATATTAAAAAAGCAAACAACCCAATTAAAAATGACCAAAGATTTAAACTGAGATTTCACAAAGGAAGATATAGGAATGCCATAAATACATGAATAAATGCTTAAAATCATTAGTCAGTGAGATACTGCTCTAAATGCATAAGAGTGGCTAAAATAAAAAGACTGATAATATCAAATATCAGAGAAGATGCATAACAACTGAAACACTTATATAATGCTACTAAACTAAGCTGTGTTGAAAAATATCATAGTAGTGGTTGCCTTTTCAGGGATAGGTATGTGGGAATTGTCTGAGAAGAAGCATGAGTGAACTGTCTGGTAAGGTGGGAATATTTTATATTTTGAAAGGGGTTTATGTTACCAAAGTATATGCATTTGTCAAAATTCACTGAGTGGTACACTTAAGATGGTGAATTCCCAATATGTAAATCTTAGCTCAAAAAAAACCCATAAATAAATATTGAACCCATTAATAATATGTATGCTGAAGTACTAGCTGAAGTATACTGATGTTTAAACTTATTTTGAAATGCATCAAAAAATAAGATGGATTGATGGATGGAGGGATCAATAAATAGATGGTTGGATAAATATGTGATAAAGCAAACTAACTGCTAATTGTAGAATCTAGTTGATGAGTATATATAATTCACCATGTAGATGTTTCAGTTTTTCAGTATATTTGACAATTTTCCTAATAAAATGTTGGAAAAAAACTATGTATAAAAAAGCCTGATAGGAAACACACAATTGAATTCAGATGTTGCAACTTTGGAAGACTCTTCAAGTTATTTATAACGTTGCATATTAATCTTAAACAAAAAATGTACTTCATATTTTTAAAACTTCCTACATTTCCTTGAAGAAGAAACAAATAGGTGGTTTTTTCATGACTATACTAATCAGTGGAATACAACTTTCTAGTTAAACAATTAATCCATTTTAAATGTTAAAGACACGAGAAAATGAACTTTATTGTCACAGTTAAATCATTTTAATAAGGATAAATTACTCGAAGCACATTTTCTTTGAGCAGTCATAGGGCATTATATGAATTTCAGGGGTCAGAGTTTAGATGTCCTCAAGAGCTTCACATTCCGACTATAGCGCTAGTACTAAGCAGTTGTCACTTTATTTAGAAAATGTAACCTATTAGAGATACCTTTAAAATGGCTATTAAAATGCCTGACTCACTTTCCAAAATACTATGAAATAAAATAGAATGATGGATATAAAGACACTTTAAAAAATTAAAGTCATAAAACTCTGCTGAGATGTTATTAAAACACATTCCTCTCTTAGTCCATGCTGAATACTGGCCTTTGGAAAAGCATAAATATTACTTTTATGCATTAGTCAAAGAACTAATTAAATCCTGCAGTCCTTTTGATTGTAAAAAATGATTGCTATTACTCGTTAAATTACCCTAGTTTTGTCTGTTCAAGAAAAAAAAGCCCTTAAGGCTATAGGGATCTTGCCTCACTTGATTGCTTCCAGAGTGCCAAGTAGCAGGAGTGTTGAAAATTGTGCTTTCTTCATTAATGAGGGATAACTGCTGGTTAATTAGAATATGTAATTTCCTTTTTCTTTAGAAAAAAGGCAAAGAGATGTGCTTTAAAGTGCCAGTTCCATTTCAGGAGGAAGTCCACTAAGCTGGGACAAGAAATGTCAGACTCATGCTTTAGTGCCCCCATTTATCCATCTAGGCAAAGCTAGATGAACTTTCTGAAACTGAAATTACTCCATCTTTCTCTGTTATTTCTCTAATCCCTCACAACTATACAACTTCTAATCTGAATCTAAAAAAACAGGAAAAATATGGAGAAAGGCCGCTGTTAATTAAAAAAATCAGACAAAAAAAAATTCCCTAACCAGTTTTCCTTGAATCTATTACTTGGTTTTACTCTGAGCTATCAGCTCTTTTCCCCTAGAGTTTAAAGTTGCGGGACTGGGCTTCCCTGGTGGCGCAGTGGTTGAGAGTCCGCCTGCCAATGCAGGGGACACGGGTTCGTGCCCCGGTCCAGGAAGATCCCACATGCCACAGAGCGGCTGGGCCTGTGAGCCATGGCCGCTGAGCCTGCGCGTCCGGAGCCTGTGCCCTGCAATGGGAGAGGCCACAACAGTGAGAGGCCTGCGTACCGCAAAAAAAAAAAAAAAAAAAAAAAAAAAGTTGCGGGACTTCCCTGGTGGTCCAGTGGTAAAGAATTTGCATTCCAATGCAGGGAATGCAGGTTTGATCCCTGGTCAGGAACTAAGATCCCACATGCCGCAGGGCAATTAACCCCATGTGCCACAACTACTGAGCTTCAACTAGAGAGCCCAAGAGCCGCAAACTATAGAGCCCATGTGCCCTGGAGCCCATGCGCCACAACTAGAGAGAAGCCCAAGTGCCTCAAGGAAGAGCTTGCATGCCACAACAAACAGATCCCGCCTGCCTCAACGAAGATCCCATGTGCCTGCGACTAAGACCCGACGCAACCTAAATAAATAAATAAATAAATAAATAAATAAAATATCTTAAAAGAATTTAGCTTTCAAAAAAATAAATATCGTTGTTGTTGCAACCTATCTAGCTTGAACTCAGATTTTATTTATCCCTTGCCTTTGCTTTTTACATTAAAACAAATAGAAAAATTTCCTAAGAAGTGTTCTCATTTTGAAAAATTAAAACAGAAACCTCCAGTTTAAAACTTTTGCCTTAAATCAGCTTCTTTTTTAAAAGAAGGCTTATTTTTGTAGAGATCCACAACATAGTAAAGTTTACAACCACAAGGAACTTCTTTTCTTGAGTCACCTTTTCTTACCATATAGCAGTTCTTACCAAGTGATTTCCTTTCAGGGCACATTTTACTCACTGATTACAAACTCCTAAAAACAAGTGGGGTGTGTGTGTGTGTGTGTGGGTGGGTGGGTGGGTTGGTGTGTGTGTGTAAAATCTAAAATCAGAAACTCACCTACAAGTGAACCAATTCCTACTTGGCCAGACACCCAACATAGTCATAAGCAGGAATTGTCATTAAAATGTAGTGAGCCTGTATATTCTTTAAAAGAAATATGAGGTAACTGAGATATTTTATTGTTTTCATTAGTCTAATTAGAAAAATGGAACATTTTTCACACTTGGCAATAATTCTATTTATTCTGCAAGTCAGTGGGTTTTCCTTTTGAAGTATTTGAATTAATCTGTTTACACATTGTTCCTTATAGTAAATTAGATAATTGTTCTCAATTCTTCACCCCCTCCCTCTGCCATATGAACATCTAATGAGAGTTATTTCCCCATCCCAATGACGTTGGGTATAGTCATGTATGTGACTTGCTTTGGCCACTGAATAACAGCAAATGTGAGTACAAGCCCTAAATGAGTGGTTTGACTTGGCCTGCCTCTTGTGCTTGGTGATCCATCACGAAAAGAATGTACCTCATGTAGCTAATGGGATTTTGAGGACACATGGAGCACAGTTGATCCCAACCTGAAGCTTTGATACAAGCCTAGCTGACCTGCAGAAACAGGGCAGTGCTAGCTCATCTATGAGCCATGAACAAGGAAAATAAATTCTTGTTTTTTATGAGCCACTAAGTTGTGAGGCTGTTACTCAGCTTTAGTGTAACAACAGCTGACTAATATATCCCACATTTTGGTGTGCCCAGTGGCATACACATATCTGAAAACTGACTGACAGTCATATCCTTATGTTAACTCTTGGTCCCACAATCTGCAATGACCAGGAGCTTTGGAGACTCAAATAATCAAGCACATCCCAATAACTAGTGTTTCTTGCTACTACCAATGGAGACCTCAGACAAACAGGAAACACTAGACAACCTTCCATAATAAAGTTGGAGAAGAAAAACAATAAAGAAGTCAGCCAAAATGTGCAAAAATCCTAGCTTCTGTAAAAGTCCAATAGAAACAGCAAGAGCAGGAAAGAAGGTTTGTATTTAACCAAGCAATCTGCCTTCTGCTCCAGTGGCCAAAGAATCAGCAATGTAGTCCAGCTCTGAATTTTCCTCTGGGTGTCAGAGGATCCAGAGTGTTTTACTCTCCCAGCAACTCCTCCCTTTTCCTCTCCTTCATTTGTAACTAGCCACATTAGTACTTTTTCCTCCCAGAGCTCAGTGCAGTAAGCAGGGTATTCTAGAGGAGAGGAGAAGGGGTTTATCTGTTAGCATCTTATTGATACTTCAAAATTCTGCTTCTGGAAAAGCTCCTTTTCTACTCTGTGGTCTCCTCCAGTTTTGTTAGAGGAGTAGCACGGGAAGAAATAAGGGGTTGGGTATATACCTAAGATGCTTATTTTCAGAGAGAGGCTTTTACATTTATATTCTTGACACATCCCCCAAAAGATTATAGTAATAGTTGTATATTTCTGCTGCTCAAGGTTACTGATGCAGTTCTTGGCAACAGTCCAGATGAAAATTAATTTATACAGTACTTTTTGGTTTAAAAATGAGGCATTGGGTCATTATCCTGATTAATTATAAAACTCTTCTCTCATCTTTCTATCATAAAAATAATTTCAGTGTGTTTCTTTGTATACATGATTTTATATATACTGCAAGAATTTTTTATGTGCCTACACACTAGTGAGTCTCAGCATTTTTCTGCTTCCACCCCAATGACTTACTTAAGACTTTTCCTCTAGGACCATCTGGATTACACCAAGTGTTGTTTTTGTAATCATTACTTGTAATGGCTGCCTAATCTCCCACTGAGCGGATGTGCCATAATCGAATTAACCATTTCCTATTGTTGGATTTTTACGTTGTGAACAATTTTTCCCCATTACAAATAATTGTTCTGTAACAGAATGCAAATTTTCATCACATATTTTTAAATCTTTTGATTATTTCCTTAGTACAATTTCCCAGAAGATTCTACTGGGCCAAAGGATCTGATACTTTTAAATCATAGATATTACTAAATTGATTCCTAGAAGATTTTTGCAATGCTAATGGTAATGGATGAGAGTACTAATTTTACTTCTTCCCAACAAATATTAAATATTACTATGGGTGTTGCTTTGTTTTGTAGCTAAATGAATGGAAGAAAAAAGGTACCTCATTATCATTTTAATTGTTACTTTTTAAAATCAAAAGTGAAGTGGAACATTTTCCCAAGCTGGTTAACTAGATGATCTCTTCTCAATATCTAGTTATTTTACTTTGCCACACAAGAACAGAGGTAGCTTTCAGGCAGCGCCTATCAACAGTAAAAATATACTGATTGTTTCTTTTTTATGTGGATGCTTTATGTGGGTTAGTCTATGGATTTGTATATAAACCTGTTCTCACAAAATGAATCTGTAAATTGGGAGCATTCTTATTTTAAGAAAGCAGTGGCAGTCTTTCTGAAAAAATAATTGCTAGAACATTTTACCACATTTACCTTGATCCGAAACATTGAGTTTATAGAGGAATCTAATCAACTTAGCAAATCAGCCAAAAACAACAGTACATGACAGATCAAATTCCATTTGAACAAATACCACACAGACTGGGCAATTCCAGAGGGCAGAAGTAAGACCAATGAGGGGAAGTTGAAGGGAGACAAGATTTTTGCTAATGATAGGAAGGATTTTCTAACAATAAACTCAAACTCAAAGTGGATATGAGATGTCCTCTGAGGGAACAAGTTTCTTATCATTCTGGTCCAACAAGGATGTCAGGGATAATTTGGGGGTACTGTATGGGTGTGGGGGAAGCCTGATGGGGAGTAGCATGCATAGCCTCTAAAGTCCATTCTGACTCTATTTTCCCTAGAGCAGCCCTTGGACCTGGACCTCTTGTCCCAGGAATAGGGACTGATTTGTATAGGAGAGAGAAGAGGAAGAACTTATCTTGCTCTTCTTGTGGGTGGGGCTGACCCTAGCCAGAATTTTGAAATAGTCAGACTCTATCGTTGGCATCTTCCCACTTCCCTTTCTGTACTTTTGGCTTACAGTCTCATCCAGACCTCAGCCTCCAAGCAGGACCACTCCTACTTCATTACTCCTCCCTCTCCAACCATTTCAAATGTCCCATTCTTTTAATACAGCTAAGCTAACCTCAGCTAAGTGTTGAGAGGAAAGCAATTTGTTTAAACCATTTCACTCTAAAATGTGAATGACTGATAGCCCCATGACCTTCCCAGACAGATATGAGTTTTCAAAACAAGATGTTTCTAAAACCAATGGCATCTTTAACTGACAACACGTGGTAAATTAAACTCCAATTAATAACCCTTCTAGAATTCAAGTTCAAGCACCATTACTTACTGTCTGGTCAAGTTGAAGAAATTACTAAGCCACTCTGAGCTTCAATATTCTCATCTGTAAATGAGTAAGATATATTATTAAACCAAAAAATGTATATAACCTGCATACCATAATGTTTGACATATATCTTAGTAAATGCTAGTTATTCTTCTCCCCTCTGCAGTCTCCCAGAAAAAGGTAATCATGGATTTCCTGCTCTCTTCCTTCTGTTTCTGTTTCAATGTCCATAATCCATATTCCTTGGGCCGGGAGGAGAGTATCCAAATCATAGAACAGGCAGCTGAGATTCTAATGTAAAAGGAGAACTTTCTCAAGTTCAGCTGCCTCTACTATCATTTTCTATTGCATTATTTTCTGCCATTACATTTTCCATTTTTCCATTCTCTTTTGTGTTCATTTTGGGGTTTTTGTTTGTTTGTTTGCTGAATTGGGAGGTTAACTTTTGATTTGAAAGTTTGCTTAATTTATTTTCTTTTTTAAATAAATTTACTTTTTACTTTTGTTGCTGTGCGTGGGCTTTCTCTAGTTGCGGCAAGTGAGGGCTACTCTTCATTGCAATGTGTGGGCTTCTCATTGAGGTGGCTTCTCTTGTTGCGGAGTACAGGGTCTAGGCACACGGGCTTCAGTAGTTGTGGTGCACAGGCTCAGTAGTTGTGGCTCGTGGGCTCCAGAGCACAGGCTCAGTAGTCGTGGTGCATGGGCTTTGTTGTTCTGCAGCATGTGAGATCTTCCTGGACGAGGGATCGAACCCATGTCCCCTGCATTGGCAGGCGGATTCTTAACCACTGCACCACCAGGGAAGTCCCCTTAATTTATTTTCAATATCCCTTATTTTCTATATACATAACACTATAGGTTTCCTTCTGGGTAGCATGTTGACTATGAACCACAGATTTTGTAAAGATTTTACATAGATTTTGTAATGCTTCTGTGTCCATTCATCTTTACATGTTTTGTAATTTCCATTTGATTTTCTCCTTAACCCAAGAGTTATTTAGTAATGTGTTTTGATTTGTTTTTAATGCATGGCTTTGGTGGATATTATTGATTTGTGATTCATGAATAGTCTTACTGTCTCTATATTCACATAATAAATAAATGTAGCACTTTAGGTGTTAGAAGGCAGCAGGCATCTGGTGGCTCTCTCTCCTCTATTTCTTCTCTATATATTTAGAGCTCTATAAATGACACTAACTCTTAAAAGTTTATATTAAGTACAGGTGATCTATAAGTGAAAGGATGCCTCATTAAATATATTTTAAAAATAAATAACACAGTATAGTGCTTTCAGTAAACAAAAGCAATAGGTGTCCATTGAAATTATATCCTGCAACAATAAATCAACTGTGTTCTGTTAATGTGGTGAAAAATGATGGAAGCCGTAATTAAAACAAAAGTATGCTAAGCCAGAAAAATAAAACTCTTCTTGTGCATGTAATGCAACATCTTTGCAGATGAAGATATTTCATCTGCAGATATTTATCTTTGCAGATAAAAATATTTATCTTCACACACTAAGCTAAAATTTGGCAATGTTTTATTAGTGGTTTAAACCAGGTAAGTATAATTATGTAACTGTTGCTATTTTTATAGCCACATTTGGGAGTTCTCTGCTGATTATGAGATTGCCTTATCAAAATGAGATAGGAGAGCTGACATCCTCCCAAACTGTGTGACTTGTTTACTTATTTAAAAATGTATCTTCTTCCCACAGGTACTGGAGACCAAGTTAGAAGCTGTATTAATGTTAAAATTAAGAGAACATAATGCACCTTCATATTTGAGTCCTTTGGAGTGACCAAATGCTGTGGTTTGACCTGTACTGGGGGTTTCCCAGGATACAGAGAACTTACAGTGCTAAAATGGAGACAGTCTCAGACAAACCAAGACAATCCTACTTATTTCCCACCAATAAGTCACGGCATTATCCAGGGCCAATCTTACAAGCAGGTAGATTAAGCTAACTGCCATTGACTTTGTACAATTTAAGAGCTATCAGAAAGGCCTTTCTGTCTCCCAAATTACTCCAGACTCTAATAGCACTATCCTCTTTACTGACATGCAATTTCCACCATTAGAGTCATTCCTTACATTAGTTTTCTTTTCAACTAGAATTAGACATCAAAGGCCCAGGCATTATCTTTAGAAGGACTTTGTTACAAAGCCCAAACCTGGAAAGGAAGATGCTTTTAGGACTTTCTTCTTATCGCGTAACCTAAAGAACCTTTTGAAAAACATAAAAAACCAGTCTGGTGAGGATGACACAAAATTATTTAGGTTTCCCTCTGTATCCCCAGCTGCCCCTTCTCTGCACCCTCTTCAGGCTGTTGGTATCTTCATTCTATCTCTCCTATCTCCTATAACAAACCCTCTTCCAAGAACTGGAGGTCACAAGTGGACTTACACTAAATTGTAAGGTTTAGAATGAGGTTTACATCTTCATAAAGTTTAAAGAGTTACCTCTTCAAAGGACATACGCATTTTAAGTAGGACTAAAGCTTCTATTTGTCTTAAGTCAAAGAAAATAGAAACAAAGGGAGAAATTTCAGACACAGGTACTGGCAGCAGAAAATCTGCAGTGGCCCAGATTCACTCAGGCAATTACCTCCCCCCACCTCCCCCACTCCCCCACCCCCCGCCCCGCAATCATGCAGAGGGTACTGTGGAGCTCCTGCAGGTAGGAAGGCTTCATTAGAGAGTGAGAGAATCCATTCATTCTTTCAACAAGCATTTGTTGAGCATTTACTACATGCCGGGCATATTCGGTTACTAAGATCAATGAGATGCCCTTTCTACCCACACGACCCTCTACAAGTACTGAACACGTACAAGGACCTATACAAGTACCATAAAGACGCATGCCTAAGGTGTCACAGGAGCAGAAAGGGGGAATCCCGGTTGAAAGTAGCTGAGGGAAGTCAGGGGTGGCAGGATAGGCACAGCAAACACAGAATTTAGGCCCACGACACCTGTGCTCCTATAACAGATTGAGAGAGAAAGCCACATCCAAACAGCAGAATTCTCCCCACTTAACCTAACCTTCCTCTGAAACCAAGTTTTAAACTCAAACTACCTTCTTTGACTATTAGAAAAACCCTAAACATACAAGTTGGAAGAAAAAATATATATATAAATTATATAAAATTAAAGTAAATTTAATAGTGTAAATAACTTATGTAACCCTACGGGAACTGCAAACTCAGAAACTATTTTTCTAGGGGTGTAATGATTCAAAAATCCAAATAAGGGGCTTCCCTGGTGGCGCAGTGGTTGAGAGTCCACCTGCCGATGCAGGGGACACGGGTTCATGCCCCGGTCCAGGAAGATCCCACGTGCCGCGGAGCGGCTGGGCCCGTGAGCCATGGCTGCTGAGCCTGCGCGTCCGGAGCCTGTGCTCTGCAACAGGAGAGGCCACAACAGTGAGAGGCCCGCGTACTGCAAAAAAAAAAAAAAAAAATCCAAATAAAAGGGAAGATTTCAGCTTTTGAGAGTAATGGGCTTGGCTTTTTATAGAAAAAAAGTCATTTGGCTTTTATCTCTTTCTGTTTCACTTTCCAAAAGTAAACACTTGTCTCTAGTCCATTATTTCCACTTTTCGAATTACATTATACACTAACTGAATCATCTTTCATGTTTTGTCTCATAATTAAAATTCGAACCCACATTTCCTTCTCCTTACTCTTATAAATCAGGAATTTAGCTAAATTAACTTAGGGAGTCTAAGTTTGCTCCTACTTATTTCAACAGCACAACTTGGCACTTTCTTCAGGAAGCACTGCAAATTTTCAAGGAGACTAAGGAGATTATTATATCTTATATTATCCACCACCGTCTTATCAGTGGGCAAACCAAGGTTCAAAGTTCAGCAGTGAAATGGAATTCTTAGGTAGTAGAAAAAGAATCACTCAAGGGAGTTATGGACCCTTCCCTAAATCTCTTGGTCAGACACTCTCTTGATGTATTTACTTAGAGGACAACCCTAGGGACGAAGAGATGGACTGAATCTTGAATAGGAGTCACACATTAGGTCGAGGTTGTAGGTGACCTCTAAGGGCCCTTCCAAACCTAAGATTCTGTAAAATTACTCTTTGGGATGTCTGAGAGTCTTGACTTGTCGGGACTTCACTTGTGCCACGTGAACCATGGATTCTGAGTCAGGTGTCTTCTTTTATCAGCTTTCCTGCAAGGAAACAACTGACTGACCCAACTCTTAAACCTGGGCTCCCTGATTCTGCTGCCACCCCAAACCAGAAGTCAAACAGAAAATGAACAAACACTGAGTGACCACATTTTGTATATAAGCTGCTAAACTAGATCTGGGGGGATTTTTCAATAGTTGGCAACATGACATGTGAACAATGAAAATTTTAAACACCATGAAATTTTAAAAAAAAGAATAACAATGAAAAGATGTCACCAGGAAGTCTTGTACAGTGAAATGGAGGTGAATAGATAGTTTTAGATTCTCACACTGTTTTACTAGCTATGTGACCCTGAGCAAGTTATTCAATATTACTAATCCTTTAACCACATCAGTAAAACAGGGGCACTAGTAGTACTTTCATCATAAAACTGCTGTGAGATCAAGTGAGGTGACTACGTAAAATGACTAAGAGGGTCTTGCAGAGGAAGGATTTGAGCTTGAGTCTTCCATTTGCCCTTCCATACACTCTGTGCTCCTCTCCACCCGCCTTGTGCACTGGGGAGGCTGGCCTGTGAGCCTTATGCCTGGATTTAGTCACCTGAGAGCCCTGGCAGCAGAACGGAGGGAGGAAGGAAGGAAGGAGAGTGAAGGTGAGATGTATATTCTCCAGGTCCCTACCTGCAGGGTCGCCATGGGGCTGTCGAGGTCCCTTGACAGGTGGCCACAAAGCCTATGAAGTGGTCCTGTTCACACAGCCATCAGGCCTAGATGAGGTTACCGTGCCTGCCTGGGGTTACTGCAGTCTCCCTCGTGGTTTCCTACACACTTCCCACAGGACTGTAAATAGCCCCTTTGTTAAACTCTCATTAGATTACCCAGCTGGCGTGCATCATGTGATAAAATAGCCAGGGAACCACAGTAGCAACCCCAGCAGCAGCAGTAGCCATAGTTAAGATTATTTGGAGCATAAAGTTAAGCACCAAATGAATTTTACAGACACTGCAAACTACACAGTGTAATGCAATACATTCCCCTACCTGCAGAAGGTAGCTGGAATATCTCAGACACAGACCATTTCCTAATTCTCAGACTTTTTCATAACATACCTGAGGAATAGCTTTTCCTTTGAAAAATCTCTTGTAATTAGGGTTGCCTGATTTAGAAAACAACAACAACAAAAACAATGAATAATCTTTTAGTGTGAGTATGTCACAAACATTGATGTTGCTCAACTGAAGTTTATTCATTGTTTACCTGAAGGTCAAATTTAACTAAGTGTCCTGTGTCTTATTTTCACTGTTTCTTAAATATGTTTTCAAGAATACACTTGCCTTTACACTGGATAGGAAAGTCAGGCTTCATGATTAAACAGTACTTTCCCATGTAAAAATATGTTCACTATCAACCTGAGCACACAAGTGATAAGTACAGAGAGGCCAACTCCAAGTCACATGCTATTCTAGGCACACCAATTTTGTCTGCCTTTCCCTCCAGCAACTTCCAAGTACAACTGCCCTATACAGCCCACCCACCCCCGCCCAAGGAGACTATGAAACAACCACTGGACCAGAAGGACCACTGCTTGACAGTGATGGACTTTATCTGGTACAGAAAGTTGAGCTGGACCAATCAAATTTCTGGTATCTCTAGAGAATTTTGCTGGAGAGAATGAGGTGGTTAGCAATGGCAGCTGTAGGAGCTAAAAGAAGCCTTGGTAAGCCTTATGCAAAATGAATTTGTAAGAAGCAGAAGTTGCAGTAGAGGAAATATAGTCATCAAAAAGTGAAAGAATACAAGTGCATAACAGAAAGAAGCAGACATACAAAAGAGTAGCTAGGATCCACTGATGATGGCACGCCAGAGGAAAGCTCCATTCACTCAAGAGAGAGGTCTCCAGAGCCTCTCGGGATGCAGAACCAACCCAAAGCTCTTGTCTCCCCAAGGATCAAGGTGTCTTGTTTCCCCTTGAATGGTGAAGGATGCAACCTCTCTTGTATCCTTAAAATGCCCTCCTTCTTCTTACTTGTGATAATTCAAGTGAGTCTCCTTGTGAACAAAAGAGCAATCACCCTGTATGTGCACCACAGGCTGCTAGGCCCCAACCAGGTAAGGCAGTCTCCAACCTTAAAGAAATTCCCATGCAACCTCAGCCTTGTGGAGGTTCAGAACACTGCTATCAGAAAGTGGGGAGAGTGGCCTTCAGCCATAAAAAGAAACAAAATTCCGGTATGTGCTACATCATGGATTAACCTTGAAAACGCTATGCTAAGTGAAATAAGTCAAACACAAAGGCCACATATTGTGTGATTCCATTTATATGAAACATTCCAGAATAATAAATACAGAAAGACAGAAGACTAATAAGGGTTGGTGAGAATGAGGAATAACTGCTGAATTGGTAGAGAATTTCTATTTGGGATGATGAAAAAGTTCTGAAAATGGATAGTGATGATAGTTACATAACACTGTGAAAGTACTTAATGCCAATGAATTTTACACTTAAAATGGTAAACTATATGTTATGTATTTTTTTACCACAATTAAAAAAAAATTAGTATGTCTGAGTCCAGGGTTTCAGTGAATTTCCATATGCCACTAAAATAGTTCTAAGGCAGTGGAAACTGCTGCACATTAGAATTATCTGGGGAACACTTAAAATTCCCACTGTCAGGACCACATCTCAGACCTAGTCAATCAGAATCTCTGGAGGTTGGCATAAGTTGTTTTTTTTTTTAATAAATGTATTTATTTATTTATTTTGGGCTGCATTGGGTCTTTGTTGCTGTGCACGGGCTTTCTCTAGTTGTGGCGAGCACGGGATACTCTTCCTTGCAGCGCGCAGGCTTCTCATTGTAGTGGTTTCTCTTGTTGTGGAGCATGGGCTCTAGGCGCATGGGCTTCAGTAGTTGTGGCACACAGGCTTAGTTGCTCCGTGACATGTGGGATCTTCCCGGACCAGGGATTGAACCCGTGTCCCCTGCATGGGAAGGCAGATCCTTAACCACTGCGCCACCAGGGAAGTCCCGGCATAAGTATTTTTTTAATCTCCCCAGTTTATTCCTATATGCAGCAAAGTTTGGGAAGAGTGCTCCAAGGCAATTTGCTTCTCAGATGTTAATGTACATACAAATAATCTGGACATCTTGTTAAAATGCAGATTCTGACCAGTAGACCTGTGGTGGATCCACAGTTCTAACAAGTTCACAGGTGGTATACTAGTGTTGCTGGTCTGTGGACCACACTTTGAGTAGCAACTCCCTAAGACTCATCCTGGCCGGTTATGTATCTATCCTTTTAACAAAGAAAATTACATCAGCACTTAAAAAGTGATTTTAAGACTTAACAACCTTCATTATTAGGAAGGTCTTTATATCCATTCACATTTTCATTACCTATATTTCTTCAGCCTAATAAAACATTCCTCCATGGCCTTCCTCCAAAGGCCCAGATGTTATCATCAGCTACCTTGAATTACTGAATATTTCTTATCATCACTTCCATTTTTGTCTGATTTCGCATGTTCCTGTAGATCTGAGTATGGATCCAGAAATATCCATTTAATGAGCTAAAGTTAATTCCACATCTTGGTTGCAGTATATAAAATATAACTATCAACATTTCAGTGAGACTTGTGCCTGATAATTCAAGAATAAATTATACAAGGTCTTGATAGCTTTGCTACTGATGTCAAAATCATTCCCTTTCTCGGGCTTCCCTGGTGGCGCAGTGGTTGAGAGTCCGCCTGCCGACGTAGGGGACACGGGTTCGTGCCCCGGTCTGGGAAGATCCCACATGCCGCGGAACGGCTAGGCCTGTGAGCCATGACCGCTGAGCCTGCACGTCTGGAGCCTGTGCTCCGCAACGGGAGAGGCCACCAACAGTGAGAGGCCCGCGTACCACAAAAAAAAAAAAAAAAAAAAACCATTCCCTTTCTCAATATCAAGCAGTAATAAAGTTGAAAAAGTATATTTAAGACTTGCAAGGAAATGAATTGTAAAACGATACCAATTATTTATAAATAAAGCGATTTCATCACACACTTTTGTTGACAGAGAAGATGCAGAGACTTCTGGTTCCAAAGGATCTTAAACAAAATGCATGAGGTCTCCGGTAATGATTACAATTAGGAATTTAAATATTAGCAGCCAGAGGTTTGAAAAACTCATTGGTGAGGCATTTGTAGAAGGGGTGGCAAATAGGATTTATTACAAAACACAGTTCACTTTTAGCATCAACTTTTCAGATCATATATAAACCAAGGAGAATAGAAGAGGAATTTCAGAGCTTCACTCTAAATTAACTTTTGCCTGAAGCTGGTACATATAATCCCAGTTTAACTGGCAGAGTCCATCTAGAAAATACATAGTTCAAGAGCCACAAAAAGTTCATAAACCTGAAATGTGCAGCAGGAATGAATGATAGCAATGTACATGTAAAGATGGTATAAAATCTAAAAACATTGATGGGAGGAACAGAAGAGAATCAAACCAACTGAGCAAATATTTGTGATAATAATTATGTAAAATATGGCTAACTTAAGCAAACTCATAATGACAATTTAAGGGTTTAATTATCATATTTGATAATGTCAATTTTATAGCAAAAGGCATTGAGAGTCAGGACTTAGAGCAATAAATAAGGACCTAATATTAATAGAAGCCATAATAAATAATGCAAAAAAATCCTGAATGTATGTTGCAAATATAGTAATAAATACCTAAAGTAAAAACATAAAAATAAAGTAGAAATGTAACCATGATCAAGATTCAACCAAGATTTTAATCATCTGCTTTCAGAACACTATCAAAAAGATAGAGCATTAATAAGGATACTGCATATATTATATACGAATAATTAATTATATTGTTCAGTGCTTCTTAAAGGTTTGCATGGCAAATTCCTCTCAGAGCTCACACCCAAGATAGAATTTCCTCTCCTGATGAACAGATACTCTTTTTTAGCTATACAAACCTTTAGAGCTATTTCAGAAAAATTTAAAAATACAAAATCCATGTAGTTCCTGTTTTCTTGCAGCTACTAGAAAGCTCAGGGCCAGGGACTTCCCTGGTGGTGCAGTGGTTAAGAATCCGCCTGCCAATGCAAGGGACAGGGGTTTGATCCCTGGTCCAGGAAGATCCACATGCCGTAGAGCAACTAAACCAGAGCACCACAGCTACTGAGCCTGTGCTCTAGAGCCCGCAAACCACAACTACTGAACAAGAGAAGCCGCCACAATGAGAAGCCCGCGCACCGCAACAAAGAGTAGCCCCCACTCGTTCCACAACTAGAAAAAGCCCACGTGTGGCAACGAAGACCCAACACAGCCAAAATAAATAAATAAATAAATGAAAAAAGCGATCGCTTATTTATTTATTTATTTTTATTTATTTTTTGGGTGTGTTGGGTCTTTGTTGCTGTGCGCGGGCCTTCTCTAGTTGCAGCGAGCGGGGGCTACTCTTCGTTGTGGTGTATGGGCTTCTCATTGCGGTGGCTTCTCTTGTTGCAGCGCTCAGGCTCTAGGTGTGCGGGCTTCAGTAGTTGTGGCTCACGGGCTCTAGAGCACAGGCTCAGTAGTTGTGGCACATGGGCTTAGTTGCTCCACAGCACGTGGGATCTTCCCGGACCAGGGATCAAACTCGTGTCCCCTGCACTGGCAGGCAGATTGTTAACCACTGCACCACCAGCGAAGTCCAAAAATGCAATAGCTTTAAAAAAAAAAAAAAGAAGGAAAAAGAAAAAGAAAGCTCAGGGCCAAATTTTGATCCTAATGATGTCATTGATGTCATTTTCTTCAGCCACAACTTTTTAATATAATATTAATTTTCCCCCTCTTACTTGGATTTCTGCCTTTTAAGCTGTATTATTGGTTGTTTGTCTTAGTGTATCTGTGCTTTTATCCTAAGCCACCTCAAATCCTTTTTTGAAAGTATATCATAAAAAAATAAATCAGTATAAATGCAGATCTGAACATGGCATCTAATAAAATAGAACAAATTGTACAGACTTGTTGGAAATCCCTGGCCATCCTCAGAATGGGCTCTTTTAAGACTGGACAGGGCCAGGCAGGCTTCCCTGGGCCATGGCTTTTAAAAGACTCCTTAGCATTTGCATAAACCAGCATCAAAGTGTACAGCCTAATCCTGGTTCAGATGTGAGATCCTTTCACTGACCCTGTCATATAATCCCTGCTGCTATTGTTTGAATCCGAATCTCTGACAGGCCTTGTGTGCATGAGGTGGTCCATCTCCTTCCCAGTTCCTGGCTTGCTGTCTCCACTTTGGCTCCACAGCACTGATCTTTTTCCAACATTTACTGGCAACCTTACTAAGAACCATTCTCACCTAGTGAATCCAGAAAGCTGGCTAATTCCTCCAAGAGCCAACTCTCCTCCACTGCCCAGATGTGATCAAGCCAGCCTTCGTCCTGGCACTGCGGGAGACAGCATGAAAGTCACATGGGAATCAAGGGAATTCAAAACACATGCTTTCTTTCCAAGTGTCTCTTTCAATAATGTGGATTACAGAATGAAAAACAACCAAAAAAGCACTTCATAATTATAAAAATGTATCAGTTCCATATAATGGTGTATAACTTGGAAAAAAAATAAAGACAGGTAGAAATGCTAATAATGTCTCAAAATCTGTGCAAAGAAAAGAATTACAAACTATCTTAGCCTCAATATCTCTCCCCAGTTAAAAGCGCAACTTTCCAAATTTCTTTTATATATTTCATTCATTCACTTATCAAAGAGTTATTGAGCATCTACTGTGTGTCAGATCTGGGCTGGGCACTAGGGATACAAGGGTGAAGGAGAAAAAAAGAGCTTGCTGTTCAGTGGGGGAAGAAACTCTACTTATAAAATGAATAAGTACAGGATGTTGTAGAAGCACAGACAAGAGTCCCCTAAGTGTCTTGCAGGAATGGGATGAATTTCCTGAGTAAGGGAGACCTGAAGGATGAGTAAGGGCAGGGCAGGACAGAAGCTGTTGTGGGCAGGAGAGAAAATGAACTAGAAATGGGAGCTGGTAGAGATGAGAGAGGTATACAGGTGTAAGAGTTAAAGATGAGGTAAAATTGATGAGATCTGATGACCAAACAGTAAGACGTGGGCAGGGAAGAGGCATGGATAATATGCAGGGCCTGGTTTTGGCAGAAGGGTGGTGCCATTCACTGTGACAGGCAATGTAGGAGGAGCACGACTGGGAGGGATTATGATACATTGGGTGAGCCATGTTTCTAAGTGATGAAGGAAAGAGAGAGAGGGAGAAGAAAAAGGGAGAGAAAAGAAGAGGGAAAGGGGGAAAGATGGTAGAAGGGTTGAAGATTCATGATCCCAGATCACTGACATCTCTACTGACCACAGATGCTGGAGGAAAAAATGAAGATGACTCTAAACATACACTGGCCTTTTCTTACTAGCTGGTTATTGATTCTACACCCTTATACCTAAAGACCTAAAGGAGTCCATTTGTGCAGGCTAGAAGCAAGTCAGGTGGCTTGGAGAGAAATTTGGCAAAATCATCTTCTTGGCCCGATTCCCCTGGACCCACCACTCATGGAAAGGAGGTATGATAACCCAAAAGGAAAAACAGAAAAAGAGAGATTCTCTGGAAGTCTTGGAGTTGCAGCCCACAGACCTCCATTTCTCTAGTTCTTATTTGGTTTTCTAAGGGTGGGTATAGGGTACACTTCTTCCCCAAATAGAGGGTTCAGGCCCCTCTCAGTGCAACAGCATGTAGGGGCCCAGATGACCAAGAGACAAGCCAAAGTAGATTAGTGAGCCACAAACAGGCTGGATGAAGCAAATGTTGGCTGGATAATGCCAACAGCTCAAGAAACACTGTTGGACTCAAAGGATAATGAACATGGATCCTAACTCCAAATATGGGGAAAGGCCTTTATAACTGTTGATTTAAACTGTCCCAATACATTCGATTCATGGAGTAAAACTAACTGGAATATAAGTAAAAATGCTCAGTCCCTAGAGGCATTTGACAAGTCCCAGAAGTGGGAAAATCAATCATATTTTTCCTTTGACCTGCTGACAGCTGACCTAGGTAGCCAGAAGTACAGAAGGCCTGATACCTAATTCAGAGCAACCAACCAGAGTCCCACTGTGAAAGATCTCAGGAAAGACAATGGGGTGCTTTTGAGAGGAAGAAGAAAACAAAGAGGTAGCCTTTCACCCCGAAGTGGAGACAGTGTTAATTCAAAGTAGATGAGGATAGAGAAGGATTTTTTTTCAAATCTACACACACACACACACACACACACACACACACACACACACTACTACCTTCTGAATTCTGGAGATATTAGTCCAAATACTATTTAAAATTATTCCTTAACCACTAAAAGATTCAGATTATTGAAATGCTTGAGGAGTCAATGAATACCATTTCCTAGGAAATTTACAGAGTACCTCTGTGTAAACTATCAGATCTTGCACAAGCTTAGTCATGTGTTCATGGGATAGTAAGGGTAGGATCTGTATGACCTAGGGCCTCTCAGAGTCTAGGGCAAATAACAGGTGCCCTCTGTCTTAGGTTTGACATAAGGAAAGTAGAGTAATGGCCTGCCAGGTTCTGACAAGTGTTTCTTCTTCTAGCTTTTTCCTAGCACTTCTCTGTGCAGTTAACCCATCATGGAAAGTGAGTCCTTTCAAGGTGAGTTTCAAGAGAGACCTTTACCATCTTCCTCTAAGAAAGTGTCCTTTGCCATCTTTTTCTAAGAGAATATAATAATCTATTTTAGGGAAGAATAAAAGACAGCTGTGTAAGGGGTAGAGGGAAGAAGGCCTTTAAAGTAGGTCCAGACTCAGATTTAGAAAGGCGGCCTTCACTTTTCCAGAGATCAGTTTTCTCACCTAAATGTCTGCACTAGCCTCCTAATTTAGGGGCGCTGGATGAATATTGTTGCTGTGATTGAGAATAAAATCTGACTCTAAGATCCCCAGAAGCCAGTGTAAAGAGGAAAGCTTGGTAAGAATTGTGTGTAGTTAGCTGAGAGAAAAAACTGTGAAAATGCCTGAAAGGAAAGAGATTTTCCTAGTAATGAATTCTGAGACAAATTCCTTGCAGGATACCATATACAGGAAAACTGAGTGATTTGTTGGAGTTGTTTTGCAAGTGCAAAAGCTGAAATAAAACTGTTTTATCTTGTAGTAACAACTGATTAAATTAGAAAGCATAATATTCAAATTTAATTCAGTGAAGGAGATTCTGTTTGGAGTTGAGCTGAGTTGGTCCAAGTTAATAGTCTTTCAGGAGTTGAACCTGACTCAAAAGACAGAATTTAAAGTTAATAGAAGAATGTATAGATAGTATGTCTTTGAGTTCTGTTTCCTAAATTCATTCCTCTCAAAGGGGATTTTAATAGGAGCTGTGAAGATCCAGATTATTCTCTCTAGCAAAATCCTGGAGTGCTGAAGGTATACCAAGATCAGAAAACTATATCCTGTGGGCCTAATATGGCCCACCACCTGTTTTTGTATGGTCCATGAGGAAAGAATATTTTTGCATATTTTTATTTGTTGGAAAAAAATCAAGAGAAGAATAATACTTTGTGACGTGAGAATAATATGAAATTCAAATTTCGGTTTCTATAAATAAAGTTTTATTGGAACACAGCCACTCATTCACTTACATCCTGTCTTGTTTCATACTACAACGTGAAGTAGTTGCTACAGAGACTGTGTGGCCTGCAAAGTCTAAAATATTTACTACATGGCCCTTTACAGAAAAAGTTTGCCAACATCTGGAATATACTGCTGATTTATGACAGACCTCTAAGCTCTTGAGATCAAATAAGTAAATGATAGGATTCCTTAGTGGGAGCCACTGATGGGTGACTAGGCCCAAAATAATTTAGAGAGAGAGCTAGAATTTTCTTAAGTCTCATTTAACCTTTTACCAGTTAGTGATGGCTCTCCTCCTATTTGTATAGATGAGAAAATGGACCTCAGATATTAAGTGGTGGAACAAACAGATTTCAGGAAAAGATGGTACAACAAAGCAGGACTGTAGAATCTTCACTGGCAACATTATTGAAATCAATAAAAAGAGAAGAAAATCTAAAAATTTACCAAACATGAGAGAGCACTGTGGATACTTCCAATCTTACAGAACATTGATCTTATGCCATAGACTTCAAAACTTGGTTGGTAACCAAGAGAAAAACAGAAGCATAGCACTGAGGAAAAGTTAAGTCAATGACATCGTAAGAACTCATTAATTATCCTCAATTTGTAAATAAAGTGAGAGATGAATAAGCAGTCCTGGGAAAAGTCAAAGTCGGGGTTTGCAGAGATAGGAAGGTTTGCTGGGGCTTGTCATTTTCCAGGGTGCTGTGCTGAGTCAAAGGAATGAGTAAGAGCCCTTGGAAATAGGGTATTCCACTGGTCGAATGGAGTGAGTTCTTTGATCTCACTCTTCTGAGGTTCCACAAAATCTCAGCAGACGTATAAGAACCCAGCTAAAGACTGTACCTGGTCCAGACTAGCTCTTTCCTCCTTTACACCCATACCCACACTCTTGGTTTTCAGAAAGTGGATAGAAAGCAATATGTTGCTCCTAAAAGGGGTAGAATGGGAAAGATAATCTTTTCCCAGTGAAGGTGGAAACAATGATAATTTGAATTGATGGCATGAAGGAAAAGATAATCAGAGTTAATGCTGAAGAAAAACACAGAGAAATTAAGGAAGTTAAGACAAAAGATGATAGACCAAGAGAAAAATGATTGTCAACTTTGGGGGACACAATTGAGTTAGTCTCAAAAAACTCTTCAGCAACATTAAGAGAATAATACTTACAAAGTTCTATGGAAAGGGTAACCCAGAAATATCACAGACTGCAAAGTTCTTGTTTAAACAGGCAGATATTATTTCTCAAAATTTTAGAGAACTCAGATCACACAGAATCCATAAAACTCTTCTTGGAAAAACTACTTAACTATGTAGTCCAGCCAACCAAAGTTGACCCAAACTAAATTCAGAAATGTAAAAGTCATGGTAAAAGGGTTAATGGTAATTACAGAAGTCTTGTATATATTTAATTAAGACTGAACAGTGGTGATCATTTTGTAATGTACAAAAATATCAAGTCATTATGTTGTATACCTGTATACTTGTATTGTAAGTTAATTATACTTCAGTAAAAATTTTTTAATTAATTAAACTTTAAAACTTCTTAGGAAAACAAAAAATAAACAAGGAAGACTAAACAATGGGGGGAATTACAATTGTAATCCAGAATGCAAATGTTATCATTCTTAACAATGTTGAAATACATGAGCAACAAAAATCAGAAGGTAAATGCAAAGGGACATGGGAGCAAATACAAGTGTCCATAGGACCTCCTTTCCCCCAACAAAGAGTCCATCTGTACTGTCTAAAGTTAAGCATATTTTATTTTACAAGTTACCAACTTAATGATTTTCATAATTTCTTTTCTTAACCCTAGAGGGATATTCTAGAAAATAATCCTTGTAGTGAAAAAAATCATTATCTGAAATTTACCAACCCCTTCAGTTTCTACTGCTTTTGTTAAATTTGAACAAAATTAAAGTACTATTTATAGTGTGATTTTATGTATAATTCAAGTAACATTAAACAGCAATACTATTTATAACACAATTATAGAGTTGAAGTCCAGAGTATAAGGTGTATTTATTTCTACCGATCCTTTTCTGTTTCTCATCTGTATGCAGAGAGATAGAGATTTGAAAATAAGTTAACCAAATGCCCCCCTCATTTTGGGATGGGGTGAATCGCTGCTTTTGTCTCTTCTTATATTTCTATATTTCCCAACCTTTTATGCATGATTTTAGTCACTTTTAAAATTTACATAGAGTAAAATTCACCCTTTTTGGTATATGGTTCTTTTGAGTTCAGACAAATGCATAGTCATGTAACTGCCACCAAAATCAAGACGTGCAAGAGTTTCATCACCCCACAAACTTCCCTCTTGAGCCTCCTTTGCATTCAACTCCTCCTCCCACTCTCTGGCCCTCAAACCACTAACCCATTTTCTCTTCCTATAATTTTGGCTTTTCCATAATTTCTTAGAAATGGTATAATTCAGTATGTGTCTTTTGAGTCTGGCTTCTTTCACGTAGCGTAATCTATTTGAGATTCAACTACACTGTTGTATTAGTGGTTTGTTCACTTTTAGTACTGATTTTCATTGTAAGGACATTCCATGGTTTGTTAATCCATCACCCGTTCAAGAACATTTGGGTTGCTCCTATTTTTGTGATCATGAATTAAAACACTGTAAACATTAATGTATTAATGGTTTTTGTGTGAATGTAAGTTTTCGCTTCTCTTGAATAAGTACCTAAGAGTAGGAATGCTAGTTCACATGGTAGGTACGTGTTTAACTTTATAAGAAATTGCCAAACTGTTTTCCAAAGTGGCTGTACCATTTTGCATTCCCATTTGCAATGTGAGAGTTCCATTTGCTCTGCTTTCTCATCATCACTTAGTATTGTTAGTTATTTGGGTGTGTTTGTGTGTGTGTGTGTTTAATTTTTAACTATAAGTGTGCAGTGGCATCTCATGGTTTTAATTTGTATTTCCCTGAGCATGAATTTTTAAAAAAGAAATGTCAATTTTAGAAAAAATTATTGAAACTATTAAAGAAAGGATAGATCATAAAAAAGATTTAGAGTTTTCCAAAAACTGATAAGATATTTTCAGTTTTTGCTTTTGAAGTGTGATGTGTAGTCAAGCTAGTGCCACCTTATCTTCTTTTCCTCAAGAGATTGTGTATCACTCCCAGTTCTGCCACTTTGTGACACTGAGACCTGATCCCCCAGGGTCTGATGCCTTATCCAGAAAAATGAGGGTTTCGACAACATTGATTGCTCGCAACTTTGGCTGAATATTAAAATCACCTGGAAAGATTTACAAATCCTGATGCCCAGGCCACACTCAAACCAGAAATTAAATTAAATCAGAATCTCCAGGAATGGGACCCAAGTGTCAGTATCTTAAAGCCTCCTAGGTGATCCTATGGGCTATCAAGGTTGAGAATGGCTCAATTAATCTTTAAATCGCTTCAAATCCCAAAATTCCAAAAAGTCTAATTTCAGCTTTCTCAGGCATATCTAACTTAGGACCACTCTACTGGATAATTATCTGTTGGGGGGCGGGGGGAGGCCTCTCTTCTGCATCCCTTTCTTCTACACACCCCACGCCAGTAGCAGACCCCCCACACACACACATGTTGTGACAACCAAAAATGTCTCCAGACACTGCCACATGTCCCCTAGGGGGCAAAATTACTCCCATTTGAGAACCACTGCTCTACTGCACGCCACAGTAAATCAAACACAATTCAGTGGCATTTAGAAGCTTTTATAATTCATAACAACCTTTTCTTCTGTGTTTTATCCTACCTACTAGTGTCCCCAACCCAAATTTTTATTAAACAAATGAAACAACTCTGCTTCCAAACATTAATTTTGATGTTGCATTGCCAACAACCAGCAGAGGGCACCTCTAAGGTTGACAGAAACTTCTCATTTCTTCTGAACTCCTGTGGGGGAGTGATAAGCTAAAGGCGTAAGCTGGCAGCTTGGTCCCACAAGCCCTGTGTGTGGGACGAGGGGAGAGTAGGGAGGAAGACAGGACTGAGGGCTGAAGAAGGATCTGAGGAGAGAAAAGATAACACAGGAGAGCCAGGGAGTTGGCAGGCCAAGCGGTCAGAGATGTGGGCCACTGAACTGGAAATTCATTACAGAAACTAAAAGCGTTTCCAGCTACATGGAGAGCCGAAGTCACTTTCAGTTTCCTGGAAAGGACTTGAGGGGGTATGGAAAACACCTAGACTTCTTCCTCTTTTTGCCTAGCCTAACCCAGCTGCCCCAGGAGAGGAGCACGTGGCAAAGGCAAGAAAAACTTCTTCCTACCTGTGACCTTGGGAGAGAGCCCGAGATATCATGTTGCAGCTGCCACCATGTATCACAATTTAAAATTGCTATAACGTATTCCACTCAGGGAATACCATTTGGTTTTCTAGAAGGTCTAAAAGTTCCATAGGTCTTCTCTCCAGGCTCCTGTCATGCTAGCTTTGCTATTATTCTCAGTAAAACACTGCCATTCACTCAGTCTTCTTGAGAGCCATGAACTCTTCTAAAAATAGGTCTTCTAAAGTCAGCTTTGATTACATACCCCATCTCATTTACCAGCAGGCTTGATTTTCCCTCTAGCTTGCTTTTTTCTGACAACAACTTTGCAAACTCCTTTCAGAGGGGGCTTGGCCTGATGGTTCAAATAGCTCTAGCCTGACGTCTCTCTAGTCTTTTGGCAAAATCAGAGTGGTACCCATCTTACAGACAGAACAGCCACCTAAGGAAGGGTCCTTTTTTTTTTCAAAAAAAAAATTATCATATATTTTCCCATTTTAAAATAATGCATATGCAGAGGAAACTTAAATGTGCATTACCAATCTGAAAAGCCTACATACTGTGTGATTCCAACTATAAGACATTCTAGAAAAGGCAAAACTATGAAGACAGTAAAAAGATCAGTGGTTGCCCGGGGTTAGGCGGGGAGAGACGAATGAACAGGTGGAGCACAGAGGATTTTTAGGACAGTGAAACTACTCTGTATGACACTATAATGGTGGAAACATGTCATACATTGTCCAAACCTATAGAATGCACAACATTAAGAATGAACTTTGATGTAAACTATGGACTTTGAGTGATAACAATGTGTCAGTGTAGGCTCATCAATTGTAACAAGTGTACCAGTCTGGTGGGGGGTGCTGATGATAGAGAAGGCTAGGCCAAGTGGTTACAGGGGTTGGTATATGAGAAATCTCTGTACCACCTGCACAGTTTAGCTGTGAACCTAAAATCTAACAAATGAATTATATTTTTTATTTTTTAATTTTTTTTCCTGGCACACATAATGTTTATTGAATACGTGGATGAACATTATTGGGCTTCTCAGGCAGACCAGAGGGACATTGGTTTCCTCTTTGGATTAGATGGAGCACTGGGTGTAAGGACAGAGTTGGGCTGGGGAGCTGTATTGGAATGAGGGAAGAAACTGGGGGCCCAGGTGTGAAGGCAGAAGGCTGGGTAGGGATGAGGAAGACCAAGCTGGGGAGCTTTGAAGAGATGATCTGTTCCATGGAGTACGGGAACTGAGACTTCACCATATATTCTGGCATATCCTGTTCTCCAAAATGTTTCTTGGATGTCATTTCCTCAGCAAAATTACAAACTCCTTGAGGGCAGATGTGGTGTCACCTCTTTCTTTCTCAGAGGAGGTGGTCCAGCTTTCACTTCCCTACCAAACATGTAGCTAGTGGCAGGTCTCTGATCCGGCCCCTCCCAGTGGGCTCGGGCAGGGGTGCTTCCTGCTGAGTGAAGAGGAGAAGGTGTCTGCAGCAGGCACTGGACTTTGTACGGATTTGGGATTTGGGAGGCCTTGGGCACTGGCTACAAGCTGCTGTGCATTGCACTGGGTCTGGCCAATGCCTACATGCTCTCAGATGGCACCACCCTTGCTTGGGACACCTGAGGCCCCCATGCCCTACTGCTGGTCCTGGTTGGAGAGCTAGAGGGCAGCCTGGCTCTGCTGTGTGGGGAGGGGGCAAGCCCACCCCAGCTCATCTACCACCAGCCAGTGCCAGGCACCTACAGGACAGAAGCCTGAGCTAATCAGGTGGCTTGGTGGCATGAATTATATTTTTTAAATCTTAGTAATATATATACAATACCAAAAATTTGCAAAGTAGAGTAAAAAAAAGGAGAAAATAATCAGAGTTGGTGTAAATTGAGGGACAAGAAAAATCTCTGCCAGTCTGATATTCCACCATTCTAACTAAATCCTTTGCATCTTCAAGAGTCTCTCTCTATTTGAATACAATTATCTTTGGAGGCAAAAGATTTTAAACTTTAATCTAAATTATTCTTTGGAATAAAGTTAATATACAGATTAAGAACTTGGGCTCTGGAATCTAATGGGCTTGGGATGGTTACTGGTT
The DNA here is from genome assembly GCF_025265405.1 of Mesoplodon densirostris. NCBI lineage: Eukaryota > Metazoa > Chordata > Mammalia > Artiodactyla > Ziphiidae > Mesoplodon > Mesoplodon densirostris. The sequence continues at coordinate 71,518,643 of NC_082666.1, forward strand.
CTGGCACCTACTAGCTGTGTGATCTTGGGTAAATTGTTTAATCTCTTCAGGTGTCAGGTTCCATCACTAAAAAATGGGGATTACAATAATATCATTTAACTCCATTATTTTGTGAGGGTTAAATGAGATACTGCATGTAAATTCCTTAGGAGACACTCTGGGGCACATAGCATGCATCTTTGATTCCTGTATCTAAGAACTTTGTAATGTCTCTTGAACATACATTGGGTTTTAAAAGTCCTAAATTCTTGGGCTTCCCTGGTGGCGCAGTGGTTAAGAATCTGCCTGCCAATGCAGGGGACACGGGTTTGAGCCTTGGTCTGGGAAGATCCCACATGCCACCGAGTAACTAAGCCCGTGTGCCACAACTACTGAGCCTGTGCTCTTGAGCCCGTGAGCCACAACTACTGAAGCCCGTGTGCCACAACTACTGAAGCCTGCGTGCCTAGAGCCTGTGCTCCACAACAAGAGAAGCCATTGCAATGAAAAGTCCTCGCACAACAACGAAGAGTAGCCCCCGCTCGCCGCAATTAGAGAAAGCCAGCGCACAGCAACGGAAGACCCAATGCAGCCAAAAATAAAATAAATAAATTTATTTTAAAAATTAAAAAGAAAGGCGTTCGGAAGTCTGGGTCATATATATATTAGGATCTAGCTAATTCCTTCAGCTAACTGGATCAAAATTACCTTGACTCTTCCCCTTGCAACAGGGAAACCACATGGTGTTAGATGAAGCTGAGGAACAAATACAGCCCGATTATAGTAATCTAGTGGAAAATTAACCAAGAAGAGCTTTTGTTCTTTTCCTTGATATTTTTTTCTTCCTTGGATTTCTACCTTTTCACTATTTAATAGATATGTAAAGAATTGTGTGTCATGTTGGAGGAGGGTAGTAACACCCAAAGAGATATCCCAATTCAATATCCTCTTTCCCCAGATGAACAAACTTAAAAATTTTAGAGCCTCTAGCAATTCACAGATATAAACATGAAACAGGGACAGATACCTGATGTCATCAATTTTCTTCCAAAACAACACAAGAAGTCATCTTAGCAAAAAGAATGCAAATTAAAGAGAACAAATAAACATTTATTTACATTTTTAGAAACTCTTAACAAGATTCTCTATCAAAAGATTTTTTTTAAAAACAGCACTTGGGATTCTCAAGCAGTTAGAGCAAGGATAAAAAAACATATTAAACATGAAATTAGTAAGCTAAATGGTTCTTTTATTATAGAAAGTGGGGAAGTTTTAACACTAGTTGTATCCTAGGGATCAGTACCATGATTGATTACTTAACATTTTATATATATTAATTATGTATAACTCTTCTACATGATGAAAAATGCTAATTAGATGGGAATAAACTAAAGAAAGTGGTCTCAAGGCTTTGAATCAAAACATATTTATAAGATGGTGTCCTCAAAGGTATCAATTATAAGCTCATTTAAAAAAATCTGCCTCTTCAATTCTTAAGAAAAATCAGCTGCAAATTTGCAGTCATTTTGCTTCTGAGGCCAAAGAGAAAAATAAAACAAACAAAAAAATAATAAACTACTACTATTAGATGTTTTCATAAAGGTATTGAAAATCAAACAGAGAGTATAACCTTGTTTTTCCACAAAAACATGATGCATTTGCCAAACCTGAATGGAAAGGACTCCTCAGCTGGACTCTGAGGCTATCTGGGCTTGAGTTCATCTATCTAGGTTCAATTCCTGGCTCTGCCACTTACAAGATGTATGACCCTAGTGCACAGGCTTCTCATTGCGGTGGCTTATCTTGTTGTGGAACACAGGCTCTAGGTGCGTGGGCTTCAGTAGTTGTGGCGCATGGGCTCAGTAGCTGTGGCTTGTGGGGCCTAGAGCACAGGTTCAGTAGTTGTGGCTCACGGGCTTAGTTGCTCCACGGCATGTGGGATCTTCCCAGACCAGGGATCGAACCCATGTCCCCACAGGAGGGGGGCAGGAGGATTCTTAACCACTGCGCCACAAGGGAAGTCCCCTCTGAAGAGTTTTAAGCCAAATAATTGGGTCAGGAATAAGAGATAGGAAGATCCTGAATTCAGAGGTATGTTGACCTCCAGTTCAATATGGCTAACCAAATGCTTGTGTTTCCTCTCATTCCCAATATCTCACTAGAATGATAGAGGAAATACAAACATAAAAATGACTTCAAGGCAAACATGGAAAGGAAAAGGGGGTGTTGTTAGACCCCTGAAGAGTGAGAAATTATTGGAAGATATAAAGCAGGTTGATAGTGAAACCTACTAAGCCTAACAGACAACAGAAAAGACACTCACCCCAAAATTAGCTTCCCAAAAGAACCCTGAAATGCCTCAAGATTAGAGATAATAGGATAGGGGAGAAATAGTGAGCTTTGAGCTTGGTAATTTATTAATAGTGGTGTAGTGAATATTATTGATTGCCTACAGCACTCATTTGCTCCTTCTTCCTAATGGAACCCCCATTTTGTTTCACTCCTCCCCAAAACAGGGCATATACCTCTGGGAAGACTAACCCTCTCAGCTTCAAGGGTGGGAGACTTTGGTCTAAGTGCAGTCTCATGTCTCATGTTCGGGAATAAGCATGTGACTCAGAAATGGCCAAGGAGACAAGTGGATATTTGCTGGACAGAAAAGTATGCAGACCTGATTGTCAAAGATAGACAACCTACAACAGAGGGTTAGGATGAAATTAACATTGTATACAGAAAAATCTGAGAAACCAACAGAACCTGGGCTTTTGATGACACTGTTGAACTTCTCAATCAGTTCTGAGGCACATCCTCTGTTTGCGTTTGCTCTTAGAGAGACAATATACTTCCTTATTGTTTAAGCCAGTTTCATTTGGGTGTTCTGTATTCACAACTGAAAGCATTCTAATATGATATAAGTGGTGATACCTATCTAATTCTTTTTTCTCAGAGTAAGTGATTACAGGCTTTGCTCCAGAGTAGAGTTTCTGAAGATGAAGACTCCCAGAAAAGATGCTCCCTGAGAAGTGGGACAGTAACCCAGCAAAGAAGTGGCTTCCACCTCTGTACCCAGAAGAGAAGATATTGCAAACTCTAACAGGAAGCCTGCTCCGTCAGATATTCCTACCTCCATACCCCCCCAAAACCAGTGGATCTGGGAAAAATATTTGCAAGTCATATATCTCATAAGGGATTAATATCCAGAGTATATAAAGAACTTCTACAACACAACAACAACAAAAACACAAACAACCCAATTCAAAACTGGGCAAAGGACTTGAACAGACATTTCTCCAAAGAAGATATACAAGTGGCCAAAAAGCACATGAAAAATGCTCAATGTTACTAGTCATTAGAGTAATGCAAATCAAAATCACGATGAAATATCACTTCACACACATGAGGATGACTATAATAAAGAAAATAATAAAATGGAAAATAACAAGTGTTAGTGAGGATGTGAAGACATTGGAACCCTGGTGCAATGTTAGTAGGAATGTAAAATGGTGCAGCCACTGTGGAAAACTAAGTGGTTCCTCAAAAATTTAACATAGAGTTACCATATGATGTACTAATCCCACTTCTGGGGATATACTCAAAAGAAGTGAAAGTAAATAGATAACTAATAAGAACCTGCTGTATAGCATAGGGAACTCTACTCAATACTTTGTAATGGCCTATATGGGAAAAGAATATATTTTTAAAAAAGAGTGGATATATGTATATGTATAACTGATTCACTTTGCTATACACCTGAAACTAACACATTATAAATCAACTATACTCCAATAAAAAATTTTTTAAAAAAGAACTAAAAGCAGACATTTGAACAGATACTTGCACATCAATGTTCATAACAGCATTATTCACAATAGCCAAGACGGAAACAACCTAAACATTCCATCAACAGATGAATGAATAAACAAAATATATTATATATATACAATGGAATATTATTCAGCCTTAAATTTAAAAGGAAGGAAATTCTGATATATGCTACAACATAGATGAATATTGAAAACATTATGCTAACTGAAATAAGCCAGACACAAAAGGACAAATATTGTATGATTCAACTTATGTAAAATACCTAGAAGAGGCAAATTCATAGAGACAAAAAGTATCATAGAGGTTACCAGGGTCTTGGGAAGAAGAGACTAGGGAGTTATTTAATGGGTACAGAGTTTCTGTTTGGGATATTTTAAAAATTCTGGAAATGGATAGTGGTGACAGCTGCACAGTATAGTGACTACACTTAATGCCACTGAATTGTACACTTCAAAATGGTTAAAATGGTAAATTTTACCTTATGCTTATTTTACCACAATTACAAACAACAAGCAAACGAACAATGGACCCAGGGTTCTTGTAAAAGAATCTGCAGTCACTGTCAGCTAAAAAGGGAGCTCATTCAGGATAAGGAAAAACACGCTAGTTACCAATATAGATTAAACAGGGAGAACTTTACTTGTAATTCAAATCCCCAGAAACTGGGTGATATAAAAGAACATATTGCTATAAAAAGTAAAACTAGTACATGGAAATCAAATATATCATTGCCAAAATTAAAAACTCTACCCTGGGCTCAACAGCTGAATGGAGACAGCTAAGGAGTGAATAGGTATACTGGCAGAGAAAGCAGAGGGATCTTCCCAGAATGCAATGCAAAGAGGCAAAGTGGAAAAAGTACAAGAGAAAAGTGTAAAGACATGGGAGATATATCCACAAGTCCCAGAAAATGAGGAGAGATTGAAGAAAGGAGAGAAATAATCAAGGAAATTACAGGAGAAAATTTCCCTTAGTGGCTACTTGAGTCTTCAGGTTGAAAGAAGGGCACATCAAGTACCAGTCAGGAGGAGAAAAACACGTTTAGACCTATCTTGGAAAGAGGTATGACTTCTAAGTAAAAGAGAAATCTAAAAGCTTCCTGTAAGAGACAGGAAAGGAAAAGAATACCTATGAAGGACTGAAAACAAAATTTGCGTCAGAATTTTCATCTGCCATAGTGAATGCCAGAAGACAATGACACACTTTCTTCTAAATCCTGAGAGAAGAAAATTTTGAGCCGCAAATTATATACTTAGCCAAACAATCACTCATATATATGGGCAAAATAAAGGTGTTTTTAGATATGAAGGAACTCATAAAGTTTACAGTCCATGAACTTTGACCAAAATAATTACCTGAAGACAAATGAAAAAATGAACACAAGAAAAGGCTATGAAGAAAAAAACGATTATTAATAGAACCATTTTTTTTAGATTTCATATATATGTGTTAGCATACAGTATTTGTTTTTCTCTTTCTGACTTATTTCACTCTGTATGACAGACTCTAGGTTCATCCACCTCACTACAAATAACTCAATTTCGTTTCTTTTTATGGCTGAGTAATATTCCATTGTATATATGTGCCACATCTTCTTTACCCATTCATCTGTCGATGGACACTTAGGTTGCTTCCATGTCCTGGGAATTGTAAATAGTGCTGCAATGAACATTGTGGTACATGACTCTTTTTGAATTATGGTTTTCTCAGGGTATATGTCAGTAGTGGGATTGCTGGGTCATATGGTAGGGAACCCTCTTGCACTGTTGGTGGGAATGTAAATTGATACAGCCACTATGGAGAACAGTATTGAGGTTCCTTAAAAAACACTCATTGTGATCTTTTTAATGCACAAATAGTGTTTTTAAATTGTTTTCTTATAGAAATTAAAATCCTATAAAAGTGAAGAAAGAAGAATAATGAGTCCCTTTGTAAGGGACTCATTACCCAGTTTAAATAGCCATTATTATTTCACCTAATCCTCATTTTTTTCTGAGTATTTTAAAGCAAATCCAAAACATCATATTGTTTCACCTATAAATACTTCGGTATGCACATTATCTGGTAACATTTTTCATAACCAACATAACATGACCATACCTAACAAAATTGACAACTATTTCTTAAAATCTGTCTGAGTTCATTCAGGCTGGGTAGATTATAAACAATAGGAATTTATTTCTCACATTTCTGAAGGCTCAGAAGTCCAAGATCATGGGACTGGCAGGTTTGGTGTCTCATAAGAACCCCCTTCTTCCTCGATGGCCTGCCTTCTCACTATAATCTTCACAGGGCAAAGACCAATGGACCTTTCTAAGATTTCTTTTATAAGGGCACTAATCACATTCATAAGGGCTCCACTGTTGTGTCCTAATCACCTCCCAAAGGCCCCACCTCCTAATACTATCACCTTGACGTTTAGAACTTCAACATATAAATTTGAGGGGATACAAACATTAAGACCATAGCAATATTTAACACTCAGCCCATAATTAAACTTCCCGGAGGGTCTCAAAGGTATATTTTTACAGTCGATTTGTTTGACTCAAGATCTAAATAGGGTTCTCACATTACATTAGATTGTTTTGTCTCTTAAACCTTTTTGGCCCTGCTATTATTTTTTCATGTCTTAGATTTTTCAATAACTTTACTGACATATAATTACACCATACAATTTACCTGCTTAGAGTGTACAATTCAATGGTTTTTAGTATATTTGCAAAGTTGTGCAACTATCACCATCATCAATTCTAAAATATTTTAATCACCCTTAAAAAAATAAATTTTGGGCCTCCCTGGTGGCGCAGTGGTTAAGAGTCCGCCTGCCGATGCAGGGGATACGGGTTCGTGCCCCGGTCTGGGAGGATCCCATATGCCGCGGAGCGGCTGGGCCCGTGAGCCATGGCCGCTGGGCCTGCGCATCCGGAGCCTGTGCTCCGCAACGGGAGAGGCCACAACAGTGAGAGGCCCACATACCGCAAAAAAAAAAAAATAAAAATAAAAAATAAAATAAATTTTGTACCCCTTAACCATCATCCCCCAATCCTACCATCTGTCTACCAGTTGTAGGCAACCACAAATTATTTTTAGTCCCTATAGATTTGCCTATTCTGGACATTTCATATAAATGGAATCATAAAATATTTAGTCCATTGTGACTGGCTTCTTTCACTTAGCATGTTTTCAAGGCTCACTGATGTTTTAGCAGTACATTCTTTTTATTGACAAATAATATTCCATTGTATGGATATATTGTAGTTCATGTCATGAATTTTTAAAGAAACTGAGTCATTTATCTTCTAGATTTGTCCTGTAGATTCGCTGACATTTTGGGGGTTTTTTGTTTGTTTGTTTGTTTTGGCTGCCTTAGGTCTTTGTTGCTGCGCGTGGGCTTTCTCTAGTTGCAGTGAGTGGGGGCTTTGGTTGATTGCTTTCTCTTGGTCTCAGTTAATGTGTGTTGCGGGGAGGGAGGGTGGTAAACTGATAAAGGGGTTTGACTAGATAAAGAATTAACATCATAGATAAGAATACTTCAGGTAATGCTGAATTTTTCCTGTCATATCATGAGATGTAATGTCTGGTTGTTCCTTTTATGAATGTCAAAGCAATCAGAGGGTTAAGGTGGTGACAGCTTGACTCCTCTACTATAAAATCCCCCATTAAATTTTCACTTTATGGCTTTAATATTCACTGACAAACATGTTGCTTAGGTCCATAGGGTTGCAAACTGGTGATTTTCTACTTCTATCATTCCTTCTGCATTTATTATTTGGACTTCTTCCATAAAGAACTTTCATCAATGGTTTGGTTATTCTGAAATAAAGTTTGAAAGGCAGAGTAAATGCTGATTCTTTCTTTTTATTTATCAGTTTGCAGACGAGCTGGTACCCTAGTAACCTTCTGTGGCAACCAGTGAGGTTTGTTATGTTTTACATTATTAGGAAATTTTACATATCTGATATAATTGCAATGAATTGCAATTATTGTTCTTTTTCTGAAGTCTAGATTTTTTCCATTAGTTTTTGATAGCTTGCACATTCTCTGGTACAATAAAATAATCCAGGTTTATCTAGATACATTTCTTACCACAAACCTTCAATCAGCCATTTTTCCAAGAAGCCCAGGTTCCTTTTAGTTGAAAATCCACAATTTGGAAACTAGGGGTGCTCATTGCTACTGCATTGTTATTGCTTTTAGGTCTTTTCAGAATTAGGAAGGTTAGGACAGTTAGGAAGTACACACTGATTTTTGAAAGAAAAAATTCATAAATCATAAATTAAACTGATACATCCATTTCAAAGTTCAGATTACAGAGTATTTACTTAACTTCTCTAGATTTATATGTCTTTTTTCTCCTAAAGTGAAAATCTTGGTTTCTAACATTAACATGATTATTTACTTTCTTTATCCTATGACAGACCTATAATAGTTAAAAAATAGCATTACCCATATTATTTAAAACAATAAGACTACTGAGTGCAATTTAATATTTTTGTGGGTTTTGTTCCTAGGATATATCCTACTAGGGATGTAAACTCAAGATACTACACTTAAAGTCACTTCTAGTAATGATTTTCTTTATGTGGGTTTAGCATCAACATGATCTACAGTTATGGCCATTTGTTTTCAATTTTTAGGGATTTCTTTTTATTCTTTAGTAATTCAATTTTTATATGTAAAACATCTAAATGGTTCCAAAGTTAAAACTATATAACAAAGTAATTTGACAAAAATCTTGCATTATGCTTGCCTGCCCCCCTAAATGTTGTTTCTCTACATAGGCAACACATTTTATTAGTTTTTTATTTATAACTAACTGCTTTAAAAATATAAGATATACATATTTATGCCCCCCTTACCCAAAGTATTTAGGCTACTGTAAACAGTGTTCTACATTTAAAATATATACTTCATTTAAAATATATCCTTCATTTAAAATATATCCTAGAGATAACCTATATAATGTACAGAAACCTCCTTGTTCATTTGTACAATTGCATGGTTAAGAGAGATCTTTTTAAAATATAAATCAGACCATGGGATTTATCTGCTTAAACCTTTTTAAAGGTTCCCCACTGTACTTAGAATTAAATCTAAACTCTTGACTGTAGTTCTCAAAGCCTTATCTTATCTGGACTGCTAATAATTCCAAACTCATTTCATTCTCTGCCCCCTGCAGCCCACTGTTTCTCTTGGATATATTCTTAAAGTGAAATTGCCAGATCACGTGATATTTCTGTGTTTAATGTCTTGAAGAACTGCTAGGCTCTTTTCCACAGTGGCTGCATCATTTTACATTACTACTGGCAGTATATATAGGTTCCAATTTCTGCACATCTTTACCAACACTTATCATCTGTCTTTTTGATTATAGCCATCCCAGTGTGTGTGTGAAGTGATCTTATTTACTTTTGACTGCATGAGTTGTTAATTTGTGAGAGAGGTCTCTTAAATTCTCCCACTGTTATGCAATAAATTACAGTTCCTTATCAAAGAGCTATACTCTAGGCATTATACTAGGTGTTGAGTGATAAACATGTTTCCCTTCTACACAGTACTGACAATGAATGTCATCAAAAATTTGTGATTTAATAGTAAAAAGGGCACAGTGGTGTTAAAGTGATAGAAGATAATAAATTGAGTATGTTCTCAAAGGATATCCTTGGGACTGCTAGGATTAGCATTATTTGGGAAATCTTAGAAATGCAAATTTTCAGGCCCTAGCTCAGATGTGCTGTAAGAAAAACACTCTCAATGTAAACTTTTAAAACTGAGGGTGAAATTAAACTATTTTCAGAGAAAGAAAAGCTTAAAAAAACCATTGCCAGAGGACTGACACAGCAAGAGATGCTAAAAGAAGTTCTTCAGGCTGGAAGAAAATGGTATCAGATGGAAGTATGAATCAATAGGAGGAATGAAGAGTGCCTGAAATGGTAAATATGTAGGAACATATAAAAGGTGATTTTTTTTCTCCTTTTAATTTCTGTGAAAGAAAACTGACAGTTTAGAGGAAAAACAATGATATTATTGTGGAAATTATTACATAAGTAGATGTAAAATGAATAGCAACAATAGGTCAAAGGATGGAAAAATTACTGCTGTAAGATTCTTACTTTTTATGTGAAGTGGCACCATATTATCTTTAAGCAGACCATGATAAACTAAGAATACATATTTTAATGACTAGAGCAAACATTTAAAGAATTATATAAAAAGATATAGCTGTAAAGCCAATACTGGAATTAAAATGGAAAAAAAAAGAATTTCTTATAAAACTAAATATGTATCTATCCAGTTGCACTCCTAGCTATATACTCAAGAGGAATGAAAACATGTCCACAAAAAGACTTGCAGAAAGGGCTTCCCTGGTGGCGCAGTGGTTGGGAGTCCGCCTGCCGATGCAGGGGACATGGGTTTGTGCCCCGGTCCGGGAGGGTCCCACATGCTGCGGAGCGGCTGGGCCCGTGCGTCCGGAGCCTGTGCTCCGCGACGGGAGAGGCCGCAACAGTGAGAGGCCCATGTACCGCAAAAAAAAAAAAAAGACTTGCAGAAAATGTTAATAGCAGCTTTAATGAAAATAACTGAAGACTAGGAATAATCAAAATGATCATCAACAATTATAGTATATTTATACAATGGGATACTATTCAGTAATAAAAAAGAACAAACTACTGATACATACAACAACATAATTGAATCCAAAAAACACTACGTTGAACAATAAAAGCTGGACATCAAACACTGTATTATCCCTATAAAGTTCAAGTGATAGAAATAAGAACAGAAGTTGCTTAGAGGGATGAAGATTAACTGGAACACAAGAGAATGATTCTGGGATGAAGAAACTGTTCTATATCTTGACTGGAGTGCTAGTTACATAACTGTATCTAATTATAAAACTCATCTAATTGCAAGCTTAACACCTGTGTGTTTCACTGTTGGTAAATTTTACCTGAGTGAAAAAATATTTTTAAAAATTCACAAAATTCAATTAATGTAATCCATTACACCAACAAGCTAAAGAAAAAAAAGCACATGATCATATCAATTGATGCAGAAAAAACATTTCCTGAAATCCAACACTCATTTGCAATTAAAAATAAACAACAAAACAAAAACCTCTCAACAAAGTAGAACTAAGGAAACTTCCTCAACTTGGTAAACAACACCTTTTAAAAATCTATATCTAACATCATACTTAATGGTGAGAAACTAGATGATTTTCCCCAAAGATTAGGAACAAGGCAAGGATGTCTTCTACAACCAATCCTATTCAAGGTAGTTCTGGAAGTCGTAGCTATTAGAATAAGACAAGAAAAGGAAATAAAAGGTATACGCACTGGCAAGGAAGGAAAAAAAAACTGTCTTTGTTGGCAGATGACATAATTGTCTATGTAGAAAATCAGAAAGAATCAACAACAACAATAAAACTTCTGGAACTAATAATTATTATATTGCTATAATCAATTTTTCATGATACAAAGGTAATATACAAAATTCAATTGATTTCTATATTCAGCGGTGAAAGGTAAATTTGAAATTAAAAACATAATACCATTTATAGTAGCAACCCCCAAAATGAAATGATTAAATATAAATCTAACAAAATAAGTACAAGGTCTATGTAAGGAAATCCACAAAACTCTGATAAATGAAATCAAAGAAGCACTAAATAAATGGAGAGGTAGTCCATGTTCATGGAGAGTTACTGTCAAGATGTCAGTTCTTCCCAACTCGATCTACAGATTCAAAGCAATCCTAATCAAAATCCCTGAGAGTTATTTTGTAGATGTTGACAAACTGATTCTGAAGTTTATATGGAAAGAAAAAAGATCCAGAATAGCCAAACAACACTGAAGGAAAAGAAGAAAGCCAGAAGACTGACATGACCTAAGAGTAATACTTACTACAGAAAGACAAATACCATATGATTTCACTTACATATGGAATCTAAAAAACAAAACAAATGAACAAACAAAACAAAACAAAACCCATAGATACAGAGAAAAGACTGGTGGTTGCCAGAGGGGAAGGGGGTGGGAAATGGGTGAAATGGTGAAATGGGTGAAGGGGAGCAGGAGGTACTAACTTCCAGTCATAAAATAAATATGTCATGGGGATGTAATATACAGTATGGGGGCTATAATTGAAACTGAGCAGGATACTGCAGGGCCTTCCCAGGGGCAGATCCCCTGTATTCATCTGCCTCTTGTATGTAGAAAAGCTCTAGCGTCCTAAGCCTTCCCCAAGTTCCAAAGAGCAAATTTAACCAGAGAAGTGAGAAAATGCAGAAAGAAAGGAAAACAGTCAAGCAAGACAAAATAATAATAGTTTAGCCATAAAACAAAGTCAAAGACCTTTAGTTCCTCCTCAAGGGCTATAGATAATATCCTGAGCCATATCCTTGAGTTTTTTTGCAGATACTAAAATCCCCACCAGGTGAAAGGAGTTAACTGCTGATCACTACTACATAGACCCCAGACCAGCTGGAGCCAGAAAATTGATAACTGAGATTCCTGAAACACCACCCTGTTACCTCACCACCAGCCAATCAGAAGGATATACCTGAGCTGTTCACACACCCTGTGATCCTCTCCCTCACCTTGCCTTTAAAAGCCCTTCCCTGAAAGCCATCAAGGAGTCTTTTAAGCATGAGCAGCCCATTCACCTTGCTTGGCTTTGCAATAAACACTATACTTCCTTTCACCACAATCTGGTGTCAGTAGATTGGCTTTACTGAGCATTGGTTCAATAACATAGTCAATAATATTTATTACAAATTTGAAAGTTGCTAAGAAAGTAAATCTTAAAAGTTCTCATCACAAGAAGGTAAAAAAAATCTTGAACCAGATGCTGTCCAGCCCCTGGATCTGAGGTCTGATTGTCTTTCTAAATCTCCATTTCCTCATGTGTAAAATGTAAATAATAATACTGATCTTTAAGGATCGTTGGGAGAATAATATGAAGTGCTATATATGAAGATACTTAGTAAGCAGCCTCTTATTCCACAATTATTTACTGAGCAACTTTCTAGCCTCAAGGAACACAGCAAGATGAATAAGGCCCTGCCCTTCTGGAGAAAGACAGTAATCATATAAACAAGTGAATATCCAATATTATCTCAAGTAGTACTAAGTACAATGAAGAAAACCAAGTCAGGTGTGGTGGAGGTGAGATCCACCTTCAGGAGGGAAGGGCTTGCTACCCAACTGAGGAAGTGTGGTCAGCTGATGGCCTCTAGCTGTGCACCCCTTCAGGACCTGCCTCAGCTGCAGAGAGATGCCTCCCTGACAACCCACTGTTCCTGGGGCAGCCTCCACCTGGAACTAAGCAAGATAAGCTGGAAAAGCCTAGTCATTTTGGCCCCTAGGCCATCTCTGATGGGCAAAACCGGTTCCCAAGCTCCCCAAATCACAGTTCCATTTCTTCCTCTGCCCAGTCCTGCTTCCACCCTCTCCTCTGCACCGGCGTTGATTCCTCTTAAATATCTTGCATCCCAAACTCCATGTCTATGTCTACTTCCTTTTGGAGAACTCAACCTGACAACAGGGTGGGAGGAAATAGAGCACTTGTGAGTTTGGGTAGGGGGTCAGGGAAAGACTTTTAGCGCAGATGACATTTGAGCAGAGCCCAGAATGAAGTAAGGGCAGGAACAGTGAGAGCATCTGGGGAAGACTGGTGTAAAGCGCAGCCACAAGTGCAAAGACCCTAAGGAAGGAAGGGCCAGGAGTGGTGTGGTCAGAGTGGAGTGGGTAAGGGGAGAGTAGTAGTAGATGAGGTCAGAAAGAGGACAGAAGCCAAGACCACATGGGTTGTTGAATCATAAAAACTACTGGCTTTTATTCTGAGTGAAATGGGAAGCTATGTGGGTTTAGAATTGGCAAGTCACGTGATATGTCCTATGTTTTAAATGGAGCACTCTGGCTGCTGTGTGGACAACGGGTTGGGGGAGGGGGGACCAGAAGAGTAGAGAAAGCAGGGAGACAATTTAGGAGAGTATTACATGACCACAATTACCTGTTAGGAAGTAGCAGTCATCATCGTAATACAGTAGTAATACAGTAATTATAATAGTAGTTGCTGTCACAGTGGTTGGTAGGGAGTTTCCTTAATCCCACAGCACTGGGTTGCCATGTGTTATTTGCATGCTGCTCATTTGCACATGGGTCATCTGCATAACGCCTCCCATGATGCAGTGGGTGTGTCAGACTGGACCTTTAGTGATCTTAGCCCCACACGCAGCTACTTCCAACTCTAGCTATGAGAGGACACTCTGTATTCAAATACGCAGTGTACAGATTCTGGTCTCAAGCTTTGTGAGTACTGATTTCATTTTCCAGAAATTTTTATCACCCATTTCAGCTGCCATACCATCTTCTTTAGTAGAGGGCTGAGCAGAGTATGTTTTCTTCAACAGAGCAGCTGTAAACCTCAGCTCTAGGGAGGCTGGGTCTGTCTTTTTCTGCTCCACCTTCTCAAGACTTTGTATCCTTTTCCTCAGATTTCTCTTTGGCCACAGGAGCGACTACGGGTTGGAGAGAGTTGGAGTCCTGCTTGGAGAGGGTTCTTGAGGCCCTAGCTCTGGAGGAAATTCAATAATCAACTAGACTGAGTGATGTGTTTAGGACGCTGAGGCTGAAACAAACTATAATTCACATTCTCTAGGTGCCCTACTAATAAAGCCTGAGTGTCAGACAGCCCAGCCAAGAGCTAACATATCTGTTTGCACTAGTCTTGTGCTAATTGAAACATGTCAGAAAAGGAAAACATTTAGCCAACTGTCTAATGCAAAGGGGTTCTCTTCAGCCAAATGAAGAATGATCACCTATACATGGCTATATGAGTGTGTTAAATGTTAATATCTAAAAAAGTGTTGATCCACTTAAAAACAAAAAACAAAAAAGACTCACTATAAAACTACAGTAATCAAGGAGGGCCTCCCTGGTGGCGCAGTGGTTAAGAGTCCGCCTGCCGATGCAGGGGATACGGGTTCGTGCCCCGGTCTGGGAGGATCCCACATGCCGCGGAGCGGCTGGGCCCGTGAGCCATGGCCGCTGGGCCTGCGCATCCGGAGCCTGTGCTCCGCAACGGGAGAGGCCACAACAGTGAGAGGCCCGCATACCGCAAAAAGAAAAAAAAAAAAAAAAAACTACAGTAATCAAGACAGTGTGGTATTAGTGAAAGAACAGACAAATATATCAATGGAATAGAATAGAGAGCCCAGAAATAGACCCACATAAATAAACTCAACTAATTTTTGACAAAGCAGCAAGGCAATACAATGGAGAAAAGACAGTCATTTCAACAAATGGTGCTTGGAACAACTTAACATCCACATGCAAAAAGATGAGTCTAGACACAGACTTTATACCCTTCACAAAAATTCACTCAAAATGTATCACAGGCCTAAAACTATATAACTCCTAGAAGATAACCTAGGAGAAAATCAAGATGAACTTAGTTTAGATACAATGCAAAATGCACAATTCATGAAAGAAATAATTGATAAGCTGGACTTCATTAAACTAAAAACTTCTGCCATGTGAAAGACACTCAAGGGAAAGGGAAGTCAATCCACACTGGGAAAAAATATTTGCGAAAGGCATACTTGATAAAGGCCAGTTATCCAAAATATACAAGGAACTCTTCAGTGCAACAGTATGAACACAGCCTAATTAAAAATGGGCAAAAGATCTGCACAGGTACCTCTCCAAAGAATATGTAAGGATGGCAAAAATGCATGTGCTCAACATTACCTGTCATTAGAGAATTGCAAACTAAAACAATAATGAGGCAGACTACACCTATTAGAATAGCCAAAATCCAAAAACAAAACCAAACAAAAAACCCTGGTAATAGCAAATGCTAATGAGGATGCAAAAAGTAACAGGAACACTTATTCAAAATGGTACTTTGGAAGATAGTTTTGCAGTGTCTTATAAAGGTAAACAAAGCTTTATCATAAAATCCAGCAATCATGCTCCTAGTTATTTACACAACTGATTTGAAAACTTATGTCCACACAAAACCTGCATGTAAATATGTATAGCAGCTCTATTCATAATAGCCAAAAGTTGGAAGCAGTCAAGATGCCCTTCAAGAGACAAATCAATAAACAAACTATGGCATATCTAAACAATGGAATATTATTCAGCAATAAAAAGAAATAAGCCATCAAACATGAAAAGACAGAGATGAATCTTAAATGCATATTGCCAAGTGAAAAAAGCCAGTAGCAAATGCTACATTCTGTAATAATGCCTTATATGACATTCTGGAAAAGGCAAAACTATAGAGGGTAAAAATGATCAGTGGTTCACAGGACCTTGAGGGGGAGAGGAGGGATATCTGAATAGATGAAGCATAGGGGACTTTTGGGGGCAGTGGGGGCTTTAGTTGTTAAAATTATAGTCCATGACGGTATGGGTTAATAATCCTGATACTGCTATACTTACATATTGTAACTGAGCAATTAAGGAAATGGATGGCAGACGGTAGAAGTCCAGACAGATAAGCAAGGGAAGAAAGCTAGAATGATCCATGTGGTAATAGATTTGAGTTAGAGACATCAGTATGAACTCATGTGTAGCTTAATATAGATATAAATAATTACATATAGAAATATTTATTATATGTGTATATACACAGATTATCTACACACATATATTTCCTTGTTCAGTCAGCTGAGAGGGTCTAGAAACAATGACACCCCAGTAGAAACAAGCATATCTAGTGCTCAAATGTTGGTTTTTAACACCATTCTCCAAAGAAAGGAAGCAGAGCTCTTTAGAGAAATGACTCATTCTAGGACCAGAACAGGAAACATACAAGATGAGCCTGCAGCATCTTACAGTGGCAGAAAGTAAGGAAGTGCTACAAAAAATCCACAGTACCACAATAATGGGTGTTTGGAAAAGGGACACCAGGGCCAAGTAAAATATCTCCAAACAGCCAAAACTGAATCAATTTAAGCAACAAAATAAGTAAGGTACTATTGGATTATAACCCAAAGTATAAAATAAATATCCATGAGTCCATACTGATATAAATAAGTGACTGAATTAATTAATAAGAAGAGACAAATCTCCCTTGCAGAACAATTCAAAATAAATTGTGTAGGTATTCCAACCTCAAAGAAGTGAGCATAACTCCCCATTCTTTATGTGTGAGCAGTATATAGTAACTTTCTTCCAAAGAGTACAACGTGGAAAGGGAGAAAAGAGTAACTTTACAATTGAGAAACCTGATACTTCTCAAAACCGTCAAGGTCATCAAAAATAAGGAAAGTCTGAGAAACTGACACAGCCAGGATGAGCTTATGGATACAAGACAACTAGATGTAATGTGGTGTCCTAGATGGGATTCTGAAACAGTAAAACGGCATTAGATAAAAACTAAGGAAATCTAAATAAAGTATGGACTTTAGTTAATAATGATGTATGTAATGATTCATTAATTATAACAAGTGTACCATATTAATGTAAGATGTTAATAATAGAGCAAACAAGGTGGTGACTATATGGGATTTCTGTACTATCTCTGCAATCTTTTTGTAAATCTGGAAATTTCTAAAAAATAAAAATTGAAAACTTTTGAAGGTTTTATATCTACACAGTTTGAAAATTTTAAACATCCTTCTAAATAACTTGGGTAAAAGAGAAAATGGAAAGAAAAATTACAAATAATTTAGAAATACACAACATAAGTATATTATACCTGAGAAGTTCTGCAATATGGATTAAGCAATATGCAGAGGAAAATTAATATTTGTAGCCTTAAGTGCATCCTTTAGAAAATAATAAAGTTTGAAATAAACTGAGCACAGAATTGAAGAAAAATAGTAATGTGAAGTAATAAATGAATAAATAACATGTAATTAAAAAGTAATATAAAGAATATAAATGGAAGGAAAAAGAAAAATTAAATTTTTATTAAATTTATAAGATTATTGGGGTCTTGATCAATAAAACTATGTTCCTGGGCTTCCCTGGTGGCGCAGTGATTGAGAGTCTGCCTGCCAATGCAGGGGACACGGGTTCATGCCCTGGTCCAGGAAGATCCCACATGCCAAGGAGCGGCTGGACCCATGAGCCGTGGCCACTGAGCCTGCGCGTCCGGAGCCTGTGCTCGGCAACGGGAGAGGCCACAACAGTGAGAGGCCCGTGTACCACAAAAAAAAAAATAAAATAAAAAATAAAAATAAATAAAACTATGTTCCTAAAAACCAATAACTATAGACAGCTATAATTTTTTTAAAAGGAACTATAAAAAAAATACAATTTAGGGATGAGAAATACTTAACTACAGGTATAGGAGAGATTTTTGAAATTATAAGAGAATTATCTATATTATTTCTATCCATAAATTTGAAAATTTAGGAAGTTTATTAGTCAAAACTGCTTTGGATGCAAATGACAGACACTCATTTCAAAATAGCTACAGCAAAAAGATACTATATTGATTCATATACCTGAGAAGTCCATAGGATAGTGCTGGTTCCCAACATGGCTGGGTCCAAGGGCTCGTTGTCATAAGACTATCTCTCTCCCCACTGTATCCCTCAGATCAGCTTATCTCTCAGTTCATGTATCTCTCTCCATGTATCAGAGAAAATGGACATCTACAGCCACAAAATTTCATCTTCCTAGTTTAAAAACCAAAGTAGAAAAAGAAAAATTTCCCTCTCTGATGTCTTATATCAATCCAGGAGAAGACTCTGATTGGCTCTGTTTGGATCTTGTGTCCATCCCTGTGATTGAGTTTCCCAAGAATGACATTTCCTTAATTTGGTAAAGAGAATCAGAAAACTCAACACCATATTTAGTGATGAATCATTAGAAGCATTTCTGTTAGAGAAAACAAGAGAATGAACTCTGTCACCACTATCTTTGAACACTGTACTAGAGTTCATAGTCAATGTAACAAGACAAGAAAAGGTAAATATCTTGGAAGAAAAAAAATGTTAGTTCCAAATATCTAACTTTGAAAAATCTAAGGAAATTAACTTTAAAAAAAAATTTAATGACATAGCAAGATTCAAGACAGACAATACAAAAATCATTAGTTGTCCTACATTAGCAATAACCAATAAGAATATAAAGTCAAGTCAATTCTTGGGACTCAGGATTGGCCACCAAAACAAAATACAGACAAATATATGTTTTATGAAAACTAATATTTGAAATGGAAGCATAAGAGCCTCTATTTACCTCACCACCACCACCAATATCTCTTTCTCCATCTGCCACACTTTTAACTTGTCACCAGAACCTCATTGGGAATTATCTTGTTAGATCTCTATCCTCTTTGACATGGAGGGATCCCTACAATATTCACAGTACATTCTATTTCTATTCAACTGTACCATTATTTTTTGTATCAGAATTATTTGTGTGTGTATCTTATTTCCTCTATATATGATCAGCAACTTCCTCTTTGTGTGCCATCCCCACAATATTTTGGGTGCAGTAGATACACCATGATTATCAACTTGAATTGATAATTCAAGATGGTATGGGTAAGAAAGAAGGAAATGGAAAACAAACTAAAGAGGAGTGGAATGATAAGGGTCAGAAAAGGTTGGTGGAGACAAGTCATTTGAGCCTCTCTTATGCATTCCTTTCTCTGGTTAAATCATCATTATCTGAATTCCTGAAATTTCAAAATGATAAAAATTCTAGAGCAGAGTATTCAGTATTTGGGGAATTACTGGTGAAAATATTAGGAAATATTCCCCATACAAAATAGCCAAAGTATGGAGAGCTTCCTGATTTTTTGAAGACTTGAATTTAATTCTTCCTTTCCTATTCTCCACAAATTCTCCCAAATATCCCTTTCTCTCTCCTTGGCCTCAGCTCTATTTTGCTTTTATTCTCTTCTGTTTTCCCACCCTCTTTCCTTTCTTCTCTTCTAAATCTAGAAGGTTCTCCCTTCTCTCCCATTAAGCCTGGTGTCAAAGGGGGCTGAGGAAGCCCTGGTTTTGTGTCTAACTCAGTCATGTCCTCTGTGGTATAGGAATGAAGGAGTCAGAAGCGGTCAAATATTTACTGAGTGCATTCCATGTTTGGAAAGAGTGAGCATTGGGGAATTAAATAGAACTGGGTTGAAATCAGGCTCCACACTTATAATCTCTGCACCTCAGTGTTCTCATCAGGAAAACAAAGACAATAGTAGCAGCTCCCACAGAGAGTTGTTGTATGGATTAAATAAGATATTGATTGTACAATGTCTAGTTCAAAGTAGGCACTCAGAAAATAATAACTATTAGGGAACTGGTTGAAAACCAAGGAAGGGAAGAGAAAGGTCATACTCCAGTTTTTTCTCCCACTTTCCTCCCCTCTAGCCTAAATTCATAGGAGTGGGGAGAGGAAAGAAGGCTGGGAGGCTAGAGTGCAGGCAAAACAATACTAAACCTTAAATCTCAATCCCTAATTTAGCTACTGAATCAAAATTAAAGACATCGAGATGACAGTTTATATTTCATATACTGGATTTATCGTTTATTCCAGAGAAATTATCTAAGCAATAACATTGTATTTGGAATACAAATCTCAAAGAGGAAAATGCTCTTAGACAAAAATTACAGCAAAACTGACACACCCCAATTACTCACTGGCTTCTCAAGAGAAAAAGAAATCTGGTGATGTTATTCCTGCCCTTACCCACTCCAATATCAATACAGTTTCAAATTCTCAGAGAGTAGTAAAAGCTCTTGTCTTTCACAAATTAACTAACAAAGCAAACTCCCCAAAACCCATGGGTGTACTGTGGCTGAGGGGGAGGGGGTAATTTTATCTAATTAATGAATTTTCCAAACATTTAATATTTGTTCTGCATAAAAAATATGAATGCCTGTTGTAGATCATTTACTCCTAGTGGTAAGTAATTGCAATTCATTTGGAAAGCATCTTCAATGCAGGTAGACACATTTTTCAAAACACCAGTTGACTATATAATTACTGCTACACTTACAAGCATTCCTCTGATGAAAAACAAAAGGGGTGGGGGAGCAAGTTTCACTACAGTCCCCTAAGAAAATGTTTCACTTCTCTCTGTTATCATTCAGCCTTGGCCATATCTGATTTCAGTGTTAGTGAATCTACTGCACTTTTAAGTAATAAAGAAAAGAACGCATTCTGGTTACTGCTGAAAAGAAATTTCATCAGTTTTCCTGTTAGTGTGAGTCATAGCAGAGAAGAATTTGATGATTTGCAAGAAGAAACCAAGGTCCACTAATAAGCACTCCAAGCCTTTAGGTCACAAGAGAATGGAATCAGCAACAAATTTTACTCTAAGTTTTTTCTTTGAGAGCCTACTGTGTACTAGCACTCTTCTAAGATTTGTGAATACTCTTTTTAAAAATACAGGATATAGTGTCTGACCATAAGGAATGCTTAACTTGAAATTTTCTTTATAAGAAATCAGCACTCAAAGAAAGAAAGAAATCAGCGTTCTTTGAATCCTCTGATGTTGAGACTTAAAAAAGCAATCCAAAGAGCTCAGCCTTCATTCACCATTAGAACAAGGATAATAATAACATTAATACCCAAATTTCACCAGCTCCAAGCCTCCCATTGGCTTGACTATGGGAAGTCCAGTTTCTTAGAATCTCCCCTTTAAAGTCATTTCCTAGAGTCTGCAAAGCTACCTACAAACATCCATAAACACTGAGCTGGGGAACTCAGAAGGGAAAGACACGATAGCAAAGTTGTTTGAGCCTCAAAGTGTTAAGTGGTTAGTCCAGCAAACTCTTTGTCATCTTATTAGCAGTTTCGGCACTGACAGTTCACCATGGGGGTCACACCATCCTGCCAATGCTGGACATCTAGTCACCTAAAACTGACCTTGAAAAATGAGAGGGAGTTTGGGATGTTCCACAGTAAAGTTATTCAGTCCCCAAATTGTTCTGGACAGCTCACTCACAAGTTAGAAACAGACATTTTCCTTGGGGCCCTTACTCACCAGGCTGGTAAGGTCAGGATTTTGGTAGCAATTCCTATAGTGCACAAGGAGCAACCACTCCATAAAACACTATGGCCTTGCTGCTAGGTTTGGCTTTGCTATGGCAGCTTCCTTCTTCCCTTATGGTGACTTAGCACTCCAGTGCTCCAGTCATTTCTCCCTTTTGCCGGGCTTCTGTGGGAGCTATTCTAGTCCATCAGGCATGCTGCCTGAAGCCAGGGGTGTCAGGATCCAAGTCTTGTGTTCCAGGACGCTCCTTGGCCCCTGTGCAAATCAGTGTCTGGCTTTCTTATCAGAATCACCTGAGCCCCACCTCTGGCCTAGCCCAGAAGCTCTGTAATGCCAACACTGGGAATATCACTACCAGATGAGTGATCATAAATGACAGACCAATGTTAATGGTAAGCACACTGAAAATGTAAAAAGCCTTCTTCGTACAATATATTTTTCCCTATCAGTTACCCAGTTCAAGGAGGGCAGAGGTGGTTGTGTGTGATTAGATGGCTATTTAAAGTAAGCAGTGCAAGAGAAATTCATAATAAGTCCACAGGAATTCGTATTTTGCTTGCAACTTTTCTTTTCTCAAAAAGTTAAATATTTTATTTCAGAATATTATGTGCTCAGAACCAGAAAGCCAGCAGCAATATACTGGAAATAATCTGTTTAAGGGATTTGAGAGATTGAATATAGCAATTTGGACATAGTTTAGTTTCCAAGGCCCAGAAAGATAGAGGAGATGATAGGTAATGTTTATTGAGCAGTTTCTATGTGTCAAACATGGTACTAAGTAATTTACATGCATTGTCTCACATGATCAAACAATGCCTTGAGGTAGCTACTATTATGACCTTCACCCTACAGATAGGAAAACCGAGATTAAGAAAATGTTCCAACATTCTAAGCTAGTAAGAGGTGGAACTGGGATACGAACACTGGGCCTCTGATTCTAACACCTCTGTGCTCACCGCCTCCCCTGTGGCTTCATCATGGGTTTGGCTGCCAAATTTGACTTCTAACCCCATTTCTGCTCCTAAAGGGTCACTTAATCCCACTACCTGTCTGTAAAATGGAAGAATGAGAATTCTCTGAGCTAACATTCGCAAAGACTCAATACAATATCATCATTACATAAGAGGGCAGAGTTCATCCCTCATGAGAAGGATGAGGGGGTCAGAAGACCCTCCAGCTGCAGAATTCAGCTCTGGGGCACCATCAACAATGCCCAGGCACATTTGAAGAGGGGCAGCACTGTTACCAGGTGTAGTGATAATGTGATTTGAGGCTTGAAAATAATGTGGGCACTCTAGTCACACTGCTGACCTCAGACCACCACTGACTTCCAACAAGGAGGTTCAGGCACACTGGATTTACTTTCATTCTTACCCAGACTATTTTTACCTTTGTCCAAAACAGCTCAAGTCAGGAATACCAGGATTATCTGCTTCTTTCATTGTCATAAAAGTTGTCTCAATTACCAAAGCTGATTATTTTCCACAGGTGCTCTCATGCTTCTTATCACAGTGTGTCAGAACACAAAAGCTCAGAGGCCCCTGCCTATTTGGCAATCTCTTTTCTAAGGCTCGGATTCCCCTTTAAATGATACAGATACAGCTAGTCTATGAAGTATCTATTCTATCTTCAGTTTGAAATTCTCACAGTCACAGAAGTTTTGTTATTAGGTTCTCCATCTATACAGGCAGCTGGACACAGACGCACTGCAGGTAGCTACCTATGGAGCTTTGTGCTTATGATGAAGTGTAATAAGGTAAGAGGAAGAGGGGAATGGGTTGAGCCCTTAGCCAAAGGACTGAGCATTCCAGCCAGCTGATGTCCTGGTATCATCTGCCCTGAAAGGTGACTGCAACAGAAGAGAGCCATCTGCTACAGTCTGCCTGTTTAAGAAAGCCCAGTGTCTCTCCATATCCAGTCCATTCTGGGTTGAGCACTGATACTGAATATTTATCACTGAGTCCCTATATGCCAGTTCATATTTAAATCCATCATTTGTTAATTGATTGCTATTGTCATTTCTATTGTAAATCAATGTAAGTAATTTCCATGTGTGGGTTTGTTAGTACCTTATTCATTGCCCATGGGCCTGGAAATCAATGGAAACCAAGTAGAGTTCCCTCTTTTCAGCTTTAATTGTAGGTAGTTTCCATTGGTCTCTCCTGGATTTTCAGGGTTCTGTTCACAGGACTGCCTCATTTTCCCTTAGACTAGACTTCCTTGATGGCCATCATCATCATAATGTCAACATATGTTGAGTACTTACCATGCTTGAGACATTGTGTAACTAATACACATATACTTCACATGAATGACCTCACTCAATTCTATAAGGTTATTATCATTATTATTATTATTACCTCTATTTTATAGTTGAGGAAGTTGAGTCATAGAGAAGCTTCCTGCCCACAGATCACAAAGCTAGAGAGAGCTGGAGCTGGAATTTATACCCATGTCTGTGTGACTCCAAATTCTGAGCCCTAAAGAGCTCCATCATTTACACTCCTCCCTGACTAGGACCCCAAAAAAAACTTCATTTCTACCAGTTTCACTAAACAGTGGCCCAAAGAATGGCTCTCTCTGGGGGCAGGTTACAGGCTATTTACTAAATTATAAGAACATGAATTTAGTCTAAAGTGAATGACAGTTACCTAAATGTGGTAAGTCTAAGTGATTGTCTAAATTAATCAGTTTCAGAAAAAACTGAGCTGCTTTGTAAGGGAAACAGTTGGTGGGAGGAAATATAGGTCTCTTCTTTTTATTCTTTTCTGTGTGCCATTGGGTAAGTCACTTAGCTTCTCTGTGCTTCAATTCCTAGAATTGGACTGGATACAGCTTAAAGCAGTGTTTTTCAAACTGCATCTCACAAGCCATTCGTGGGTTATGAAATCAACATAGTGAGCCACAACAATTATATTTTAAGACATTAAACAGGATAGAAGAGTAGAGCATAAATACATATTTTTTATTTTCTACTATTCTAATACTATAAATAGTATAGCACTAATACTATAAATATTTTTATATATATTGTTCAACATGATTCCATGAATGATAAGAAACCAAGGTAACACAACTAACCTCATGATATCAGCTCTGCATGTCATAACTTGTCAATATATAGGCAAAATCCTCATGAGATACTGGGTATATTCTTCTGATCTCATTTGCTTTGAAGCTACACTTATCTTGTTTGCTCAGATAGGGCTTAGAAATCTGTATATTATTAATGATGGACAGCATACATACAAAAAATGTAAAAATCATAAGTGTATGGCTTGAAGAGTTTTAACATAGTAAACATATGGTAACTAGGTAACTAATATCAAGAAATAGAACAGACTAACATACCAGAATCCCTCTCATGTTCTTTTCCCAGACTCTACCTCTTTCCAACAAGGTGAGCCAATATCTTGTCTTTGAACAGTATAAATTGGTTTTGCTTTTTTTTTTTTGAACTTCATATAAATGAAACTATACAATATATACTTTCCTGTGTCTGGCTTTCTTTGCTCAACATCATGATTGTGAAATTTATAGTCACTATATTTGTGGTTTGTTCATTCTTTCCAATTAAGGAGTGTTACAAATAGTGCTGAAATGAACTTTTGTATGTCTTTTGGTGCACGTATATATGTATTTCTGTTGGGTAAATATATAGGAATGAAATTGTTGGGTCTGAGGGGAGAGCTCTCAGACGCTGACCATGCTGGCACCCTGCCTGATCTTGGATTTCCAGCCTCCAGAATTGTGATAAGTTCCTGTTGTTTAAGCCACCCATTTGGTGGTATTTTGTTATGGCAGCTGAAGCCTACAGGGTTTGAATGCCATTTTAATAATTTAACTAGTTTCCCAAAGAAAATTGGAAGTTAACTTTCAGAGGGATAACTTAGCCAACTATTTCAAAGCATTAGTTCACTTATTTCCAGGGAAAAAACATTCTCATTTCTGTCTTCATCCCAGAGACACACCCTTCAGAGGTATGTGTAGGTTGCTCTAAATCCACAGTTCCAATACCCAACATTGGCAATAATGGTCGTTGATGTAGACAAGAGCTTCCCCCCCAAAATTATTCTATACATAAAAACTGAAAATGAGTCCTAAACATGCTTATGACTGAAAACAATACTGATAGTACAATTTTTGTAAGTCTATGTATATCCACACACTCATACCTATAAACAGGAAAAGAAAAGAA
This sequence comes from Mesoplodon densirostris, assembly GCF_025265405.1. NCBI lineage: Eukaryota > Metazoa > Chordata > Mammalia > Artiodactyla > Ziphiidae > Mesoplodon > Mesoplodon densirostris. The sequence continues at coordinate 71,544,615 of NC_082666.1, forward strand.
AAAGCCTAACTGGGGAAACAGAGAGTCTCATATATGTCAATAGGACTAGAAATTGGTTAGGCCTTTGTAGAAGGCAATTTGACAAACAGCTGTCAAATTTTAAACGCATGTGCTCTGGGCTTCCCTGGTGGTGCAGTGGTTAAGAATCCGCCTGATGGGCTTCCCTGGTGGCGCAGTGGTTGAAAGTCCGCCTGCCGATGCAGGGGACACGGGTTCGTGCCCCAGTCCGGGAGGATCCCACATGCCGCGGAGCGGCTGGGCCCATGAGCCATGGCCGCTGAGCCTGCGCGTCCGGAGCCTGTGCTCCGCAACGGGAGAGGCCACAACAGTGAGAGGCCCGCATACCGCAAAAAAAAAAAAAAAAAAAAAAAGAATCCGCCTGCCAATGCAGGGGACACGGGTTGGAGCCCTGGTCCAGGAAGATCCCACATGCCATGGAGCAATTAAGCCCGTGTGCCACAACTACTGAGCCTGTGCTCTAGAGCCTGTGAGCCACAACTACTGAGCGTGCCGCAACTACTGAAGCCTGAGCGCCTAGAGCCTATGCTCCACAACAAGAGAAGCCACCGCAATGAGAAGCCTGCGCATCGCAACAAAGAGTAGCCCCCGCTCGCCACAACTAGAGAAAGCCTGCACGCAGCAACGAAGACCCAACACAGCCAAAAATAAATAATAAAATAAAGTAAACAAATTTATTAAAATAATAGAATGTGGTAGGTAGTTCTCTATGTGTACTGATGTGGAAAGCTGTCTATGATGTACTGTTAAATGAAAAAAGCAAGTCAACAGAGCATTATTTAAAGTACAAGCCCAACAAAGAAACTTCCTATGTATGACTCCATGTGTGAAAAAGCATAGGAAATAGGTCTGGAAGAACAGTGTTGGTGATGGTTACCCCTGAGGAGAACAGTAGGATAGAGGGTAAAGGGTGTGTATCCATTTGCTAGGGCTGCTGTAACAAAATACCACAGCCTGGGTGGCTTAACCAACAGAAACTTATTTTCTCGCAGTTTTGGAGGCTAGAAGTCAAGGTGCTCACAGGTTTCTTCTGAGGCCTCTCTCCTTGGCTTGTGTATAGCCACCTTCTTGCTGCATCCTCACGTGGCTTTTTCAGACAGGACACCAGTCTGATTGGATTAGGGCCCACCCTAACAGCCGCATTTAACTTAATCACATTTTAAAGGCCCTTTCTCCAAATAGTCACATTCTGAGGTACTGGGAGTTAAGACATCAACATATGAATTTGGCGGGACACAATTCAGCCTATAATAGGGTGACTTCTGCATTTTGTCTAGTCTCAAAATTTTATGATAAGCATGTATTTTTTAATATATTTATTTATTTATTTATTTATTTATTTATTTATTTATTTGGTACGCGGGCCTCTCACTGTTGTGGCCTTTCCCGTTGTGGAGCACAGGCTCCGGACATGCAGGCTCAGCAGCCACGGCTCACGGGCCCAGCCACTCCGTGGCATATGGGATCTTCCCAGACCGGGGCACGAACCTGTGTCCCCTGCATCGGCAGGCAGACTCTCAACCACTGCGCCACCAGGGAAGCCCTAAATTTATTTATTCATTTATTTTTTGGCTACATTGGGTCTTCGTTGCTGCACGCGGGCTTTCTCTAGTTACGGCGAGCGGGGGCTACTCTTTGCTGTGGTGAGCGGGCCTCTCATTGCAGTGGCTTCTCTTGTTGCAGGGCACGGGCTCTAGGCACGCAGGCTTCAGTAGCTGTGGCACGTGGGCTCAGTAGTTGTGGCGCGCGGGCTCTAGAGTGCAGGCTCAGTAGTTGTGGTGCACAGGCTTATTTGCTCCGCGACATGTGGGATCTTCCCGGACCAGGGCTTGAACCTGTGTCCCCTGCATTGGCAGGAAGATTCTTAACCACTGCGTCACCAGGGAAGTCCCAGCATGTATTTCTTTTGTAAGTTTAAAAACAATTAGAAAGATAGGAAAATACTGACTGGAAGACAAATGTTAATAGCAAAATATCAATAGGAGTTATCTCTAAGGGTTATAGGTGATCCTTATTTTATTTCCTCCATGTTTTTTTAATGTTTCTCTCATGCTCTTCAATGAACATGTATTGCTTTTTAATTAGAAAACAGAATATTATTTTTTAATGAAATGAATAAATCCAACAGCTTCCCCTTCAATAGCCTAGAAATTAGACATACTCCAGGAAAACATCTACCTTTGGAACTGGCTAGTGATCTCTAATAATTTACAATGACACTTCACTTATAATAAGCTATTTAAAATATGTGATCATTCAGAGATGGTATGTGATTCTTAGGTTATGAAAACTTCTCTAAATTTTCTAGGTTACAATAGTAAAGTGAACCTAATCTTAAAGTAGTAGCCTTTTCAAGCAATTATTCAAATTAAAGATTTTTCAAATGAGTATTACATTATGCCTATGGTATGAACTGCACACTTTTTCTTAATTTACTAATACTTATTAAGTAATGAGACTTAATCCCAACACCAATAATAATAATGTCCTATACATATAGACTATTTTTTCCAAAAGATGTACATCATAGTTATTAATTAGATAACCCCATTATGTTATGAAATCACCTGTGGAGAAATGTGTTAAGAATAAGAAAACAAAGAGCTTGTGAGTCAAACACTTACCTGCTTTGCCTCAGGGTTTGGAGCTCACTTGGAAACACCCGTGAGATTTGCTGACTTCTGAGTTAGGCAACTTTTCCTTGTAGCCCACATGAGCGAAGTTCCATCAGGTGATAGGTTTGTCAGTCTAGCTCTCAGGAGAGTTCCAGTCTGCATGTAGAGCAGCACAGGACAGAATTTCCTAACAAGGAAATTGCTACACATTCCCCCATGTGGCTATTTGAAGGATGAAGCAATGACATCTTCCAAAGTGGCATCTCCTTTTTTTCCCCTTTTTTCCTTAGAAATTGCCTTTAGTGCTGGTAAGAGTGGATTTTCCAAAGACACAAAGCAATCTAAAGTGACAAATAACTGGAAATTTTGAAATTTTCCTTTTTGTGGTCAGTAATCCCAACAGCTTTCTTCCCATTGGGGAGCCACTCATAACTCCTGACCATTCATCCACTGGAATGTAGCAGATTTGGAAATTCCCATCCGCCATTCTTGTCAGGGATCCATTTCTTCACCATGCCAAGTCTTGTCAACCACAGAAGTTTGCATTTAGAAGTGGGCAGGTTTTCTATTTCTTTCATGCTTTAGGAGCAATAAGTCAAAACAAATACTTTGAGGACTTCCCTGGCAGCGCAGTGGTTAAGAATCCACCTGCCAATGCAGGGGACACGGGTTCGAGCCCTGGTCCAGGAAGATCCCACATGCTGTAGAGCAACTAAGCCCATGCGCCGCAACTACTGAGCCTGAGCTCTAGAGCCTGCGAGCCACAACTACTGAGCCCACGTGCCTAGAGCCCGTGCTCTGCAACAAGAGAAGCCACCACTATGAGAAGCCTGCGCACCGCAAGGAAGAGTAGCCCCCACCCCCAGAGAATAAGAAGGAGGCTTTTTGCTGAGTTTTTTGGCAGGACTGCAGAGGCACCTTGTACTGCTGGATTAGCTGAGGGGATTCCATGTGGGCAACTGAGCAGCACACTTTATCTGTCTATCTATCTGTCTATCTATCTATCTATCTATCTATCTATCTATCTATCTATCTAGTGTTCTCATCACATTTTTTTTCACACTTTAAACGACAGGGACCAAAAGAAGCCAGAGGAAGAAAGGTGAGAGGAGGCTGCTGGGCAATCATGGGCTGGATGTTGGCTGCTCTTCCTTGTTATACCCTGGCAAGCAGTGAGGTGAATCCCTGCTCACCGACACTACATAGTCCTTTACAGTTTACAAAGCACTTGTACATACAATAACTCAGCTGGCTTTCTCAACACCCCTAGGTTCAAGAAATAAACAGTATACACAGTAAATACTATTCTGTATCATATTTCATTAAGTTTTCAGGCTTTTGAGTCAGACTACTGGGATTCAAATATTAATTCAGTCATTTTCTGGCTGTGTGAGTTTAACTAAGTTATGGTAAGTGAAATACGCCAGCCACAGAAGGACAAATACTGCATGATTCCATTTGAATGAGGTATCTAAAATAGTCAAATTCATAGAATCATAGAGTGCAATGGTGGTTGCCAGGGGCTGGGGGAGGAGGAAAGGGGGAGATGCTAATCAGTGGGTATAAAGTTTCAGTTAAAGAAAATGAATAAACCCTAGAGATCTGCTGTACAACATTGTACCTAAGTTAACAATACTGTATCATAAAATTAAAAATTTAAGAGGATGGATCTCATGTTAAATATTCTTACCACAATAAAATTTGAAAAAGATTTAAATGTAAAACATAAGACCATCAAAGGAAATATGAGTGAATATATCATATTAGGGAGGGAAAGACCTTTCTGGGCATGATACTAAAGACAGAAACCACACAAACAAACACTGATTATGAATATAGCTAACATCTGTTAAGGTCTTACTATGTGCTGGGCCATGTACTGAGGATTTGAATTTTTAATCCTCACGTCAACCCTCTGAAGCAGGTATGATTGTTATCACTCTTTCATGAACAAGAAAAATAAGGCACAGGAAAGTGGATATTGTCAGTTGTCTTGCCAGAATCCACCGTTGTTCTCCCCTTCAACATTTCTAACTGAACCTCAGTTTTGTTCAGGTATCTACTCCTTCCTCATGCATAACTTGTGACCCCAGAGGTGAACTAATTATTAGTATAAGCCAGCAAGTGATTGGTTCAGGAATGAGTATATGATTGACTTTCAGCCAATAAGACACAAGTAGACGGTTGCTGAAAAACTGGGAAAATTCTTTCTTGGCTTTAAGAGAGACCAGTGTCACTTACCTGCTGAATGTGAAAAGAAGCTGTAGTTATTATTGGCGTCCATCTTGTAACCATGAGGGAAACCAGCCTCAGGTCAGACAAACATATGAGAAGAAAGAGCCAAGACAGTTGAAGAGAAATGGATTGAAAGTCCTGATCATACTGCACCTGAAGTCTATACTACTGGACATCTACCCAGATGAGCCTCATTGTTTACCAGTTTTACCCTGGTGTCTGATATTTGCTGTATCTTCAAGTTAACTGACTTCTGCTATCTCTGTTCTGTTATTAATATTTCCAGTAAATTTTTATTTAAGATATTGCATTTATTAGTTCTAGAAGTTCCATTTTGTTTTATTTTATAATTTCTATTTTTCTAGTGAGATCTTGAGCATATATATCATTATATATGATATAATGAGCATATTTTCATCTATCTCTATTTGTTGTTATAATAGTTATAATAGCTGCTTTTAAACATTTATTTTCCAAATCCAACATCTGAGTCATTTTAAGCTTAGTCTCCATTGATTCTCTTTGTTTCTTGAGTATGGAATAACATTTCCTATGTGTCTAAAAATTTTGGATTTTACGTGGACACTATGAACATTGTAGAGGCTCTTGATTCTGCTATATTCCTCTGAATTGTGCTGATTTATTTTATCAATTAACTTAGCTGAACTCCATGTCAAATCTGCCTCTCCCTCAGTGAACTGTAGCTAAAAGTGTCTCTTCTAGCTTCAGCTGATCTGTTTGGAATCTATCATAGTGAAGATATCAAGTAGGCAGTTAGTTGGATACATTTATTTAGATATCAGGAGTAAGATATGGACTAGAGATGAAAGGTTGAGAGGAATAAGCATATAGATTATAGATGAAGCCACTGGAGTAGATGAAATCACTCAAGCACTAAGTCAGAAGAAAGGAGGGTGTATTGGTTTGTTTCCACACCAACAACCAATTCTCCAGCTCTTCAGAAACCAACTGGGTATCCAATGATTCACTTCAATTCTGACACTAAATACCCAGAGTTAGCATCAAACACCACAGCTTATGACTCAGTCTGCCCCCACTTCAGACACTAATCAGAGTCCCAGGCCTCCCCTACTTCTGACCAACTTGCTATAAATTGGTCGTTCCCCTTGAAGCCCTCCTTAGGTTTGATAATTTACTACAATGGCTCACAGAACTCAGGAAAGCACTTTACTTACTATTACCTGTTTATTGTAAAGAATGTTATAAAGGATACAAATGGACAGCCAGATGAAGAGGTAAATAGGTCGAGGTCCAGAAGGGACCCTAGTACAGGAGTTTCTGTCCCCAGGGAGTTGGGGTGTGACACCCTCCTGGCACGTGGATGTGTTCACCAACCTGGAAGCTCTCCAAACCCCTTAGTTGAGGGGCTTTTATGCCATTAAATAGGCATAATTGATTAAATCATTGGCCATTGGTAATTAACTCAATCTCCAGTTCCTCTCCCCTCCTGGGAGGTCAGACAGAGGTGGGGGGAGGCTGAAAGTTCCAACCCTCTAATCATGTGTTGGTCTTTCTGGCAACAAATCCCCATTTTGAAGCTATCTAGGCGCCCCACCACCACCAGTCATCACATTAGCATGCAAAAAGACACTCATCCCTCTGTAGAAGTTCTTGTGCCAGGAACCAGGGACAAAAACCAAGTAAATATTTATTATACCACAATATGACAACCATGTTCATGGATTGGAAAACACAGTATCCTTAAGGCATCAGCCCTCCCCACATTGGCCAATAGATTCAATGTAATCACAATCAAAATCCTACCAGGCTTATATTTTGCAGACATTGACAATCTAATTTCAAAATGTATATGCAAATGAAAAAAATTCTAGAATAGCCAAGATAATTTTGAAGGAAAAAAAAGCAAAACAAGTTGGAGGACTTCAACTACTGAATTTCAAAACTTACCATAAAGCAACAGAAACACATCTCACCTGCTGATCTGCCTTACCTACACCCGTTCACCACCCACCAAGGAGTCTTTTATGCAGTGAAAGGACAGCATATAGATATCCTAAGTTAAGTCAAAGCCTTCCCAAGGATACAAATTGACTATACACCTCAGTGTTATCATTTGGTCATGCTGTTCACAGTACAGACACAGCCAAAGCAATAAGAAAGTTCTTGATCTCAGAAGAAAATTATTGGCCTGCCATAGATTGATTTCTGATTCTGTATACCTCAGTCCAATATTTCCCAAAGTGTATTACTTGATAATCCTGTTTTATGGGAAAGAAGGAAGGAAGGGAGGGAGGATGGAAGGAAGGTAATTCTTAACCAAATAAATTTGGGGATTGCTGATTTCAACAAACTTTGATTTAATTTGTCACAGGACTTCCCAGAACCTTTAGTATGCTAATGTGTATTATAAGTCTGTAAGATGGCAGACAGTAGAATTCTGTATATGAAACCCTTTTTAAAATTAACTAGTGTTCAGTAGAACAACATACTTTGAGAAATGCTATCTCAGGCCAATGGGAAAAAGCTGCAAATATATATTTATTATTTTTCTCTGACTCAAGAGTGAAGAGCTAAACTTCAAGCTTATTAAGTGAACCCTTATATTTTAAGTGATATGAAGCATCTACTTTTGAACAAAATAACATAGGATTAGGAGGTAGGAAAAAGTGCTCTCTTCTAAATAGCTGTGTGACCTTGGGTATATATTACTTTGATCCTTTCTGATCCAATTTCTTCCCTATAGCTGTAAAAGCAGAAATCCCCTGGTCACAGAGTTCTTTGCCACGGCCAAATATAAATGTATTTGAATAACACAGAATTAAAGAGGATACAAATGTCAGGATGGAAAACCCCAGACTGTCCAGATAGAAGTTCCCTCCCATTGTCCCTGTTTCTGCTCTTTGAGTACTGACCACAGTTTGATGTTAGGCTTGGTTCTAGTGTCCCCACAGGCAGAGTGATGTCAAAGGTGCACACTGCTGGGCAAAGCCATCAGTGATGCCAATGAATAAGGCTCCACTTTATAGACCGTCCCACCTGTGGCTGTGTTCACTCAAATGTCCCCTCCCCAACCCGGCCTGTGGGAACAGGCATGGGGGTTAAGACACAGGGAGGGATCTTTAAAGCACACAAAGTTATGACAATCCAGAATAATACAGATAGTTAGCCCTAAGGGGAGAATCTGAAAAAAGGCTTAAGAGTTGGTGAGAATATACATGCTCCAAAATATTTTTCACCATATATTTTTTTTCATTTTATCTTGTTACAGTGAATTCCGCTAGAGATTGATTTAATGTAAGCTGATTTTAGAAAATTGGAAATATTTCTAGGAAGGTTACAGAACTATTAAACATTCATCTGGAACGTGAATTTGCTCAATCAGGCCACTTTCCTCTTAATACCTGAAATGACTTGCACTCAGGGGATAGGACTGTGGTTGGCAGTGTGAGGAATAAGAGGACCCTGGGTGAGGGAGGGTTGCTGTAGCTGGGGGAGTGCCTGGTGGGGAACAGAGGCAGAGAAGGCATTCATACAGTGACAGAGAAGTGCAAAAGTGGAAGTGTGAAAAAGGAAGATGTTAATGATAACTTATCCAATTCCAAATGACTCCTAAGGCCTATCCTTCTTTCATTCCTTCTTCTTTCCTCCTTCATTGTATGCTCTCCTGCTCAAAGGAACCAGGAAAGCTGGGACTAGGGTTAAGCTACATCATGGGTGAACTTGGTTTTTATAAGCTAGTCTGACAAGCTAAAAACCACCTATCTTTGGAAGGCCAAATGTGTTCCAAATTCCAAAGGACCTCCTTACAAGAGAAATTGTTTGGGATATAATCTGTTCATGAGTTGGAAGTTTCCAATAATATCTAGTCAATAAATATTTACTGGGTACCCACTATGGGCAGGCATCGCTAGGTACTGAAGTTACAGTAGAGAATGACAGGCATCATCTCTGTTCTCACAAAGCTTAATGATCATGTTTATATTACAAAGGTCACTCATGTGCAGAAAGTGGGTTGGAGGAAAACAAGATTGGAGCCAGAAGACTAGCTTGGAAACAGTTTCAGAAATGCAAGGAAGGAGGTGGTTCTTAATCTTCACTGAACTTTTCTGAGTGGAAGAACATTAGCAAGATTGTAGTATTTTGCATTTTCAGCAGAACTTGTATTTTGATTAGTAGAATAATAGGCACCCTTTGCCTCTCTGTAGATTTATAATTAATAATTAGTTTCATTTTAATATTCTATGCCAGCATCTGTTAGTCTTTGGTTGAGGTATGGCCACAGAGAGCCCTCAGACAGAACATTCAGGTGCTGGCAGTTGAAAGTTCTGTCCTGCACTGAAGTGATAAGAGTAAGATGGTATGGTTAGGGCACACATATCTGCTGTCCCCTGTTGGAGTGGACAGTGACTTCCACATCCCCCTACAAGTTCTGGAAAGATCATGGAACAAAGAACATTATCTTAGCCCCATCCACTTAGATACCTCTCTCAGCCATTTCTAACCAACTACATGGGTGTATACCACATGCTCTGGTGACCCACATTTTGAGAAACACAGCTCCAGTCCTTTGCATAGCATCTAGGAATAATAAACATTGGTTGAAATGGTGGACATACAGTTTGTTTATGGAACAAGTTTGTGTGCATGTTCTCTATCATGTCTGTCTTCATTTCACAGTTTTAATTTTTTCTCCTGTTAGTACTTGTCCTTCTGTGCTTAAGAAGTCTGGCTTCTCAGACTCACAGATATAGTGAACAAATTAGTGGTTACCAGTGTGAAGAGGGAAGGGGGAGGGGTAATATAGGGATAGGGTAGTAAGAGGTAAAAACTATTAGGTATAAAATAAGCTACAAGGATATACTATACAACATGGGGAATATAGAATATTTTATAATAACTATAAATGGAGTGTAACCTTTAAAATCCTGAATCACTATATTGTACACTGGTAACTTATATAGTATTGTACAGCAACTATACTTCAATTCAAAAAAGAAGTCTGGGGCTTCCCTGGTGGCGCAGTGGTTCAGAATCCGCCTGCCGATGCAGGGGGACACGGGTTCGTGCCCCGGTCCGGGAGAATCCCACATGCCGCGGAGCAGATAGTCCCGTGAGCCATGGCCGCTGAGCCTGTGAGTCCGGAGCCTGTGCTCCGCAACGGGAGAGGCCACAACGGTGAGAGGCCCACGTATCGCGCAAAAAAAAAAAAAAAAAAAAGAAGTCTGGCTTCTTTTGGTACGTTATCATTTAGCCATCCTTCCTCTAGGTTCTAACACCCCAGTGTATCAAAGATACTTTGATTCAATTTAGAAAATATTCCTGAGTGCCTACCATGTGTCAAACTCTGCCTTGAGTGCTGTGGGGGCCACAGAGATGACTAGGAAGAACACTGGCCCTTCCTTCATAGAGTACTTCTTTTGACCTTTTCTGACTCCATTGAAATTTTCTTTAATCCTCTACTATTAACCCCCTAGTTCTACCCTCTCTAGCTCCCCACTGCCTCTGAAACATAAATTTCCAGGCTATGATAGACTGTTACATTAATGATCCCCAAAGAATCACACCATTCCCCAGGAGAGCTCCCTCCCACATTGAAACTGAGCTTGGCCATATGACTTGGTTTTGGCCAGTGAACATTATCAAACATGACGCAAACACAGGCTTGATAAGCATTGCAGCTTTGTCTCTTGGAATACTGCCACTGCCATGTGGGGAAGCCTGGTCCAGACTCCTTGAGGATGAAAGCTCCTGGAGAGAGAAGCCCCGCTGAGCCCAGCATCGAGTGGTCCTCCCAGCTAAATGCAGCCACAGGAGAGCCCAGTTAAGACCAACAGAGGAACCTCCCAGCCTTGCCACAGAATCATAAAAAATAATTATTGTTTAAGCCAAAGTTTTGGTTGTTTTGTAATGCAGCAGTTGATAACTGAAACATATGCCTTATTTTCAAGGCCTTTCTCTGACTCTGTCATGGAAGAATCCCATTTCAGTCATGAAGGTCTCCCTGCTATGCTAAGGTCTATTCTGCAAGAAGGAAGAACCTGGGCTCTGGCATCAAGGGCTTCTTGGCTACAGGGCTTTGGACGATTTACTTAACCTTTCTAACCATCAGTTTTCTGCATTAGAGCAGTATTTCTCAAAATGTGGTCCACTTGCATCAGAAATACCAGGCACATTTATTTTAAAAAAATAGTCTTAAGCAGCTATTTTTATAATAGTCCAAACTGGAAACAATGTCAACATACATCAACTGGTGAATGCCTATGATATATTCATACAGTGGAATACTTCCAAGTACTAAAATGGACAGAACTACTGTTACATTAACATGGTTGAATCTCTCAGATATTATTTTGAGCAAAAGAAGCCAGACACAGAAGAATACATATTGCATGGTTTTATCTATTTTAAGTCTCAGAACAGGCAATATTGATTTGTGATTATCAGACAAAACAAATTGATGAAATGAGAGTAGTGATCACCTCTGAGTGGGAGGTGGGAAGGACTGACTGAAAAGAGGCATAAGGGAACAGGCTGGCACGATGGAAATGTTTTGTATCTTGATTTGGGTGTAGGATACATAAATGCATGCATTTGTCAAAACATCAAACTGTACACCCAAAACCTGTGCATGTTTATTTGAAAATTATACCTCAATTTAAAAAAGAGATGGCAGAAATCATGCAGATTTGGCCTGCCTTCCAGGCTGGATACTTAAGTTGGTTTCTCAAATTCTATCTCCTGTATGGAGAAGTTGGAAAGTGGAGAACATATTTCCCTGGTATCCTCAGAGCTAGGCTGCTGGGTATGAATTGGTTCTGCCACTGAGGTGTATTCTTGAGAGATTTGGAAAGTGGAAAGAAGGCAATTCCACTCTGCCATCTCTCCATGGAGCTTCAGGTCAATAAATGGGCTCTGACAAGTGGGAGTGCCGGCAGGGGCCAGACTCCACACTCCACTGTGGGTGGGTGGCAGTGACAACAGGTCAGCAGACGTCTGCAGCTCAGCCGCAGTGGAGTGACCTTGAGACCAAAAGCCAAGTGACTTCCTCTCCTTCAGCCCTTTCCATGATTTTGTAAGCGCCTCATTCCTTGTTCTAAATCTCCTTCTGCTGGATATGTCACTGGACAAGAGGTAAGAATCCATGAGAACCTAGGTGTGGGGGGCAAATACACACTCCTCTTGAAAAATATCAACCAAACTCATTCTTTCCTGCCTAACTTGCCATGGCTTGTGATTGCCACCAGGTGAAGCCAGACATGCTGCCTTAGCCACAGGTCTCTGAACTAGAGATTGGTAAAGGAGCCAAAGGGCACCAGACTTGGGCTGGGCAGAAGGGAAGCCAAATGCCCTAAAGCAGTTTGGTTGGATCTCAGCCAACCCTGCCCAATAGCCTTCGCACGTGGTCTCTCACATCAGCTCTTAGCCTGCTACAGTCCCTTCTCCATGGGGACTTTGGAATCTTTTGAGTTTGCAAATCAGATCATATCACTTCCCTCCAATGGCTTCTCCTTGTATTTGGGATTAAATTGTAGGCCCTTGAAAAGCTTAGCCAACAAGGCCCCTGTGATCTAGGGTGCACCTGGTTTTCTGGCCTAATCTCACACTACTCTTTCCCTCACACCCATGCCTCAGATTAAGGTGGGTTCCCTACTATATTTCCCCTTGTACATTTTCCTTGGAACCACTTTCAGAATTGTAATTGAATACTTTATAATTGCTTAATACTCCACTCCCACACTAGACGTAAGCTCAATGAGAGCAACATTTCTGTATCTCGTTCATTATTGTATCTCTGGTACCTAGCTCAGTGCCTGGCACATAGCAGGTGCTCAGTGAATTTTTATAAATGAAGAAATGAACTAATACATGCTCATACCCTCACTGGAAAAGCATCAGCCAGGGCAACCTTAGGTCTTTGTGGAGATGCATTCAGCTCAGAACCAATTTGCCTATTTAAATCTGCAGGTTGACAATGCCCAAGATAAAAAAAAATAAGATCCTGGCAGTAGTGATGGGCAGATGGCAGAGTCCAGAGGTCCTGGGCCCACTGGGCTGAGAGATTAGATTCAGGTGCAGTTTTTGTCTTAGCTTCAGAGTAAGACCAGAAACTAGTCCTATTGGTTCTCAGCTTCCTCATCCACCCTTGCAAGTACCCTGTCTGGTAGTCGTCACCCACACCTCAGGAGGCTGCTGCTAAGAGGACTACGTGAGACATTAGGCACCAAAGAGTTTGAAAAAAATTAACCAGTTTCTGGTGGCACGCTTTATGGCCATAAGTACCCATTTAAAAAGAACAGATTCAGAAAAATCAAATAAACTGTACTCTTTGTGTGACTGTACCTTTTAAAGGATTTTAATTTACAAGGAAATAGAAGCACCCACAGTCTCCACCCAAAGCAAAGTCGGTGCTTATCACAGCTTAGAGGGTCCCAGAAAATTCCCTTAGCTCTTCTGAAGCTCGTCAGAAGCAATCTTTCCTCCTAGAGAAAAGGTAGAGGTAGAAGCTCCTTTTTTCTTGTTTTTCCCTTCTCATTCTTTATGGTTTTCCTGAAAAATATTCATCACACACCTACCATTGAAGCATTGTGCTGAACACAGGATATTACATAGTCTTGGTTTCTGTAGCACCTGTAACTCAAGGGCAGGCACCCACTGAAAAAATTACACAAACCTTCCTAACAAATAATTCAAAGACAAAAGAAGGACTGAACAGAAGTACTACAAAAACATAAAACAGGGTAGGAACTGACCGGGTTTGAGAGGTCAAGAGAATATCTGTCTGCAAGTCATGGTTGAGCAGAGTTTTGAAAGATGGGTAGGCATCAAGTAAGCCAAGGGTCGGATGTGAGAGGTGCAGGCAGAGGGAACAGCAAGAGTAAGGACTCTGAAGAAGCAAGGCAAGGTTCCTGTTTGCCAGTGTTTTGTGTGCATCTTCGGTTTTATTTGTTGTTCTCACTTTTCTCTATGGACTAGAATGATGGGACTTATTAAGCCTAAACATGATGTTGTAGAAAAACTTGGAATGGAAGTTCTGGGACCTGCGCACTAGTCATGATCTAGCCAAGTCATTATCTGGCTTCTGTGTGTATGTATGACATCTTGAGTCTTTAACCTTGTGGGGCTTCCATTTCTTCATCTGCAAAATGAGTCTTAGAATAAATGATCTTTAGGATGATTCTAGGGACCTCGTATACTCTTCGAAGATTAACTGACATATGTTGGGGATTTACTGGACCTTTTTCCTCTGTGTATACCATGTTTCTAGGGTATGACCTCCCCCCTCCAACCCCCAGAGCATAATTGATTGGTTTGAGGGTGGGAATTGACTCAAGCTGGGCCAATCAGATTTTATTCCTTGGGAATTTTAAACTAGGCTAGCTCCTGGAATGAAGGAGATAAAAACTGGGAGGTTGTAGGGAAACCACTTTCTTCCCACTGGGTAGACTAAGCAAAGAAAGGAGGACTTCAGAGAGAGAAAAATGAAATATATTGGCAGAATGAAGCTGCCTGGGCCCTGGCCCTAAGGCCAGCTGTACGCCTTCCCTTACATTCCACAAGACACCTCTATATCCTTTTAATAAATTCCCTTTTTCCTTTAAGCTAGCTTGAATTATATAGTGGATTGTACCAGGTATTGTGTTTGTCTAACAATGTGTTTCCCTACCCCCCGTCTTTGGATTTCCCTGGGGAATTCCTCCCCCAATTTTCATGAGGTTCCAGTAGGACAAACCATCATGGATACTCCCCTCAAGGGTGAGCACATGATCTACAGTGGCCAATCAAGGCACCCTATCTGCCTGACCACAATGATTTGTTAGTGTATGGGCACATGACCCAAGGAAGGCCAGTCAATGTCTTCCCCAGGATTGATACAGGGAGTTGGAAAGAGAAATTGTTTCTGCTGAGGTGGCTAAACTGAGATGATGTGCATTTGGGACTCAGCTACTATTTTACCTTCTTTGTGAAGAGGCCCTGTCTGCAGAATGACACCCAGCAGAAACAAGCCAAATCCAAGAGATGAAGGGAGGGAGGGAGGGAGTGGGAGGGAGAGAGGGAGGGAGGGAGGGAGAGAGAGAGAGAGAGAGAGAGAAAGAGAGAGACCTCTGAAACACTGAACCTTAGATTCTATCCTGACTAAAGCCAGATCCATTCTTAGATTTTCTGGTTATGTAAGTCAACATATTTATTTCTTTGTTTAAGCCAACTAGAATCGGGTTTCCGTCACTTGCAATCCAAACAGCCCTGACCCATGTAAGTTCACTTCTATTAACTTGTCTCCAAAATCCTAACTAAAGGAGCAATATAAGCAAATACAAGGTTTTATGAAGTCTTGGAGTTTAGAAAACTATGCCTATAGAATTAAAAAGACCATTATTTTGGCAGGGGCTCCCAACCCCATAACTCCTTCCAGTCCACTTGCTGCAGATCCATCAGCCTTTGGTTTCTGTTATGCGTTGAACTGTGTTCTCCCCAACACCGCCCCCCCAAAAAAAAGATATGTTGAAGTCCTACTCCAGTACCTCAGAATGTGACCTTATCTGGCATTACAGTCACTGAAGATGTAATCGGTTAAGATGTGGTCACACTGCAGTAGGGTGGGCCGCGAATCCATTATGACTGGTGTCCTTATAAGATGGCCATGTGAAGACAGAAACCCAGAGAGCACATCATGTGAAGATGGAGGATTGGAGTGATGCATCTACAAGCTGAGGAATGCCTAGGGCCACCAGAGCTAGGAGAGAGGCATGGAATGGATTCTCCCCTCAGAGCTCTCAGAAGGAACCAAATCTGCCAATAAGATTGGTTATTGGTTGGCAATAAGTTTCTGTTATTTTAAGCCACCTAATTTGTGCTACTATGTTGCAGCAGCCCTAGGAAACTAAGCCAGTCCCCAAACCATGACGCACTGTTTGGTTGATGGTTGCAGGTACAGAAGGTGCTGCACTCGCTGCCTCCCATCAAGGTTGTAATTTTATTTAGGTCAGAACAACTGTCCTTAGACCACTTTCCTATTCCACTACTCCCCTCTCAGCTTCCTTTTGCTCTAGGGAAACTGAAAGGCTAGATGAAAATTCTGATAGGGTGGCCTAGGTTCATCTCCAGTGGAATTGGGTTCAGAGCCCAGTTTCGAGGGACGCAAGCATCTGAGGAAGAGGGAGTTCATTGACTGGCTGCAAGGTGGGAATACAGAGACGATGAGAACCACGTGCCTTGGCAGAGCCAGCAGCGAGCCAGGCACCCACAACAGCTAGTACCCAAGGCCTCATTCCCAGACTTTGTCTGGGCAGTGTGTCTGGTAACCATCCTGGAAAACATGGGGCTTGTCCTTCTCTATTCCCAACAGCCAGCCCCAAAATCCAACACTACCTCCCAGGGCACAAGAAAGGGAGAGGAGGGCTTCCCTGGTGGCGCAGTGGTTAAGAATCTGCCTGCCAATGCAGGGGACGCGGGTTCGAGCCCTGGTCCGGGAGGATCCTACATGCCACGGAGCAACAAAGCCTGTGCACCACAACTACTGAGCCTGTGCTCTAGAGCCCACAAACCACAACTACTGAGCCCACCTGCCACAACTACTGAGGCCCGCGCACCTAGAGGCCGTGCTCCACAACAAGAGAAGCCACCCAGTGAGAAGCCCACGCACTGCAACAAAGAGTAGCCCGGCTCGCCGCAACTAGAGAAATCCCACGCACAGCGTGCAGCAACGAAGACCCAACGCAGCCAAAAATAAATTTAAAAAAAAAAAAGGGAGAGGAGTGGAAGGCTAGACAAGAAGTGAAGCAAGTACGAAACCTGGCATCTCTGTCTCTAAGAGAGACGAACAGAGAGAAGACCCAGCTTGACTGCCTGTTCTCCACAGCAAACTAACGGAAGATGGAGATGAAAGGCACCATGCTGAGAGCCACATGGCTCCACTGGAGGTGGAGTCTCAGAGAGCTGGAGAGAGATTCAGAAGATGAACTGGTATCAAAATACTTCCCCTCTAGGGCTTCCCTGGTGGCGCAGTGGTTGAGAGTCCGCCTGCCGAAGCAGGGGACACGGGTTCGTGCCCCGGTCCGGGAAGATCCCACATGCCGCGGAGCGGCTAGGCCCATGAGCCATGGCCGCTGAGCCTACGCATCCGGAGCCTGTGCTCCGCAACAGGAGAGGCCACAACAGTGAGAGGCCTGCGTACTGCAAAACAAAACAAAACAAAAAAAATACTTCTCCTCTTAGAGGTTTTCTTCTGAAAAGACAATAATCTCCTCCCTCATTTTCTAAGTCCTCACTCCACAAGTTGAGAGGACCCCCTGACCTGGACACTATGGGCCCTTCCAGCTAATTGTGGGAGCAGCTATTGAGTGCATTTTCAAGCCTCATCAAAGGGTGGGAGCATGGAGGGGAGAGGGTGGGAAGCCACTTTCCTACTGAAAGAGAATAACGTAAAGAACAACAAGGAGCAAGTTGTGGCTTTAGAAAAAAAATACTCCTCCTAGGAGACGTCAGATACTTGATTCCCAGCAACAGCTCCATTAAATTGTCATCTATTGATTTAGTATTCAAGTGAGGTCAGCTCTAACAAGCAGATAAAGCTGTCCTTGTCCTTTAGTCCAGATGGGTTTTGGTAACTGAGATCCCACAGGCAGTGAGTGAGTACAGGTCAGGTTCTCTGCACAATGCAGAGAATGTCTCTCCCAGGCACTGTCAGTGACCAGCAGCCTCTTCTCTCTTTCCCTCACCCCACCCCAGACCTGTCCATGCCTCAGGGGCCCTGTCCAGCCCACACTCTTCTCTTCACTCACCTGTGAGCCCAACCTGAGCCCTCAGCTTTTAGAAATCTCTGGGTGTAGGGATGAGGGCGCTATGGGAGAGGATCACACCACACCAAGTTCTTCACCAGCTTGAGAAAGGCTGGTGTCTCCAAGGCCACTAAAGATGGTTCTTCAATGGAGATTGTCTTGGGGAGCAGAAATAAAATCCTGGATCTGGGATTTTTTTTTTTTTTTGCATTGCTTTCAGTTTTGGATATACCACTTAAAAGTGTGTCAAATCTTGAAGGTGGAATTATCCTTAAAGACAACCCACTCCCACACCATGCCATGCACCAGCGTAGGCCTAGTGAAAATTTAATCAAAAGACCCCAAGGGGCGCAGTAGCGGTTTGACCAGCTGCTCTGTCCCCAGCTTGCCTTCAAACTCCTGTGCCCCACCCCCACCCATCTGGGCATCTCCTTCTAGTGCCCACCCCATGAAAGTTTAGAGTTTCACTTTACTCCAGGTACATCTCTTTTGTGTTTTGGGGCATGAACCCGTGTCCCCTGCATCAGCAGGTGGACTCTCAACCACTGCGCCACCAAGGAAGCCCGAACCAGGCCCTTTTTGAGAAGCAATGAGCAGAGGGAGAGAAGAGCAAGAAGAAGTCCCAAATATAGCTGGAGCCACCAGACACTCTCAGGCAATGGTGTGAAGGGCGCCCCTGCTTACGTAAATGAACAGGATCTTCCCAAAGTAATCATCTGTGAAGGTGAGATCCTTATTTCAACAGAGAAGCCCTATGTTATAAATATTTAGGAAACCTTCTGTTGCTTATAGGATTTATACTTTATTATGCTAGATGTCTGATGTCCTCAGCAATGGCAAATCTTTATCATTTCAGGACACATATGAGGACAGCAACAAGTCTAAAGTCATTGGGAGGGCCTCCCTGGTGGCGCAAGTGGTTGAGAGTCCGCCTGCCGATGCAGGGGATACGGGTTCGTGCCCCGGTCTGGGAGGATCCCAAATGCCGCGGAGCGGCTGGGCCCGTGAGCCATGGCCGCTGAGCCTGCGCGTCCGGAGCCTGCGCGGCCGGAGCCTGTGCTCCGCAACGGGGGAGGCCACAGCAGTGAGAGGCCCGCATACCGCAAAAAAATAAATAAATAAATAAAGTCATTGGGAGTAAAGCCTTACCAAGAAGCTAGGCAATTCCCTTTTAGGTCAAAATCTGGGTGTGGCTGGCTTAGCAATTATCTTTCTCTTATACCTTGTAAATAGCCCAGAAGGGAGGAGGCCAGGCTGGTGGGGCAATGATCATCATGCCCAACAGCCAAGCAGGTCTTGATAGTGTTAGGTCCAGTGGACCAAGTACAATTCCTCGCAGGGTCAGTGCCATGGAAAGTCCTTATCCTTGGAAGACCTTCACTTTTCTGGGTCTGTGATAGACTCACGTTTGGGTCCCAAGTCTTCTCTCCAACCCCCAGGTCCCACCCAGTTCCCATCAGCGGTACTTTGCCAGTTTTCCTCAAACCTTGTGTTCAGGGCCAAAAGGGATTCCCCCAGATGTCCTACTATGGCTTGGTGCCTCCTCCTAAATCACTCTGACAACAGAGAAGAGATAAAGCAAAAAGTGAAAGTCCCCTCCCCAATCTTACAAGCCTAGGCTACTCCTAGTAACACCTAGCATGTTTCCTCCCACGTGGTTTCTGTTGGGGGACTCTTATACGTCCTCTTTTAACTAAATCAATGCACATATTTTGAATGATAGAAAGAGTCCAGTGCAGTGAGCACACTGACCCACCCACTGCAGAGCCTTAAGTAGGCTGTGATTACCTCAGGCCAGGATGGCTTAATTTCTAAGTCTGTATATCTCTTCAAACAGCTACAACCCACACCAACCTCAGGTCCTAGCAGAACCCAGGTGGGTTGTGGGACAAAGGAAGCTATTCTGCTGGGCTGCCCAAGCGGCAGAGCCAGTGGTGCTTGCTAGTTCCAGCAGGCAATGGTCTAGGGCCAGGATCTGATCTAAACTCTGCCCTGTCCTGGCCGAGTTCCTCTGCTCTCCAACTTCCTCACCTGGTAAAGACAGAGGTGGAATAAGAGGAAGCCAGTTGGTAAGATGCCCAGGGAACTAATCTATAATGTAATGGAATAGAGAAAATTGTATTGATCAGCACTCTGCTTAGGGAGCATCCTGAATGTTGCTTAAAGGAATATACCGAAAAGCTGCCGGGTGTTAAAGGGGACAGAAGAACGTTTCTATAGTACGTATTTGCCTTGACCTGCCCAGTATCCATCTTCTTGTCTTTTGGCACCAGAAGCAATATTTTCCTTGGGGAATCACCTCCCCCACTCTCAGTGCAAATGGTTTGGGAGCTTGACTCCCACATGGCTTGACGCCATCTGGCTGTAGGAATTGGCATGTGACCCAGGCGTGGCCAATAAGAGCAGCAAATCCCCCTGGTTATATATAGTAAGTGATTTCTGGTTGGGCAAGTGACCCAAGTCAATTCCATGATGATCAACTCTTTGGGGACACTGCTGGGAACTGTTAGGGAGATTCTTTCTGTTGGGGCTGCTGAAAGGATAGGATGTAAGCCAAGAACTAAGAGCCTCTTGCCACCGTCAGTGAGAAGACCCTGGTGGAGAATGAAATAAGAGAAAAAAGGACAGAGACATGGAGCAAAAGTGATGGGTTTTGATGACATCATTTAAGCCCATGGATCCAGCTATGCCCAAAGTGAGATACTTCCCTGGACTTTAAATGTTCAATACATTTCCATTTTTTCCTTAAACCTATTTGTTTTCAGTCCCTTATGCTAAAAAAAAAAAAAAATCCTGACTAATATAACTTCCAAGGGGAATGCTTGGGCTGCAAAGATGATAAAGCAGGGCTTTAGTTTTGCTGAGATGTAAAAAACTGGGATGCTACCTCTAGCATTCTGCTTTTCTACCCTTTCTTCACAGGAGTTATTTCTGTTATCTCTTCAACTCTAAATCTGGACAAATATTTAAGAATACCCATTTGAAAGGGCATAGAGGTATGACCTGCTAGAGACACATGTATATCATGGTTTGGAGCTAATGGAACCAAATGCTTTGTGTTCATGTTCCAGTTTCTCCACTAACCATGTGAACTTGATTAGTAAGTCTCATAGCATCTTTAAGCCTAAATATATGTGCCTGTGAGGATGAAATGAGATAACGTTCGTGGAAGTGTTTTGAAATCCATAAAGGAGTGACAATTTTGAGTCAAGGAAATCTGAACACTTGCCACCTTGGAAGGCTGCTACTTTGTGGAAGAAAACATTCTGAGGGAAGAAAGCAGCACTTTCTTTATCTCGAAGCAAGGAGGCTGAGCTTGGAAACATTTTAGTATCAGCAGATTGTGATGCCAAATGGAACTTCATCTCTTTGAATGATTATTGAGAATAGCTCAATAACTGAACTGACCTCCAGTCTTCCCTCTGCCTCTCTCTCCTAACCTACTCCTCCCCCAGACACAAGCAGACAGCCAAGGTTTGTGCCAAGAAGTTCAAACATTCCAGAACATTCCAGAACAATCACATGACCAAGTAGGTAACCAACAGGAGACTACTACTGGGCAGAAAATAATTACACACAATATTAACAGTCATTCCACCCTTTTCAAGAAAGTATGAGGACCTCTTTTAAACATCTAAAATTTTCACAGACAGACCTGTTTCTACAAGATAGAATTTGTTGATTGAGAAAGCACTTCATGGAGTAAGTATGAATTCAGTATTGCTTTAACATGAATTTGTAAATTATTCATAATAGCAGTAGTTCTTAACATTTGGTAAAGGAGTCGCACAAGAATGTACAAGTGGTATTAGGAATTTGGTGTTCAGTCCCCTCAGTTCAGGGGCAAACAGATGAGACAAGTAGGACAGCCCGTGAGGGACTGACCCTTGCTGTTCTCCCAGCAGCCCTCCCTGTTGTACCAAGGCTGTTTTCTTGCTAGTGTTAACTAAGGCACTCCCCACTCACACCCTCCATCAGAGGTTTGGTTGTTTTCCAACTCCCGTTTGCACTCTTCTTCCTCTCAGGTGGGTGAACAGGAGTTCAAGTTTGCTTTGTTCTTTCCTAACCTGGGTCACATTCAGGGCTCTGACTGAACCTTTGCTGCTATTTCACCTTCCGAACTCCCAAAAGACAAACCTCAGGACTGCAATAGTACCCACTCAGGTTGTTAAGAGCTGCAAAAGCTTTTCCTTGACGTACAGCATCAACAGCTTTAAAAAGCACCCACTTAAGTTCTAAATTTTAAAGACACTCAGAGTATCCACTCAGGCTCTTTCCTGGAAAGCCCATCAGCAGAGGAGCAGGGCCGGTAGGGGCCTGTTTTAAGTGCAATGTATCTTTTAAAATAACCATTTAAAAAGCCCAATTCCTCTCCCCGTTCCCAGGTTCACTGCCTTGAGGGCCCTGTCTTCACATCTTGGTGACAGCTGCTGACAAGTGGTGCCCAGGTCAGAGTTCTGAAAATCCAGGTGTTTGGGGGCTCAGCCTTGGCAGTACTAACAGTACGGCCAACCTTTTCTCCGTGGTGCTCCCTTCCCAAGGGTTTCTCCCTATTACCAAGACTTGGGCTAAGCCTCCACAAGGCTCTGGCCCTCTCCCTGAACCCCCAAGTCAGGAGAACTTCTACACACATCTTCTGACGCCTTCTTACTGAGAGCTCAAGTGGGTTCTACTAATATGTTAAGGTTCTGAGCCAAGAAGGAAAGAACAGTCAGTGTGACTCTCAAGAAATTGGAGACACTGTAATTTATCACATGACACACAAAAAAATCCCAGCCTAACCACATACCTGACCACTGTAATTCCCAGAAGCCCAGACAAGGGAAGATGGTATGGGACTGGGTGGAGCCAGTGACTTGGAGCTCCTGTGTGTGCATGTTGGTGCTGTAAAGTGGGGGAAGGGTTAGCCACCAGGTTCCCTACAACTGCTCGGCTTCTTACAAATACTCCCATCAAAAACGGAAGAGTTTATACTTCCCTAAAAAATCCTACTAGAGCAAGTACCCCCAAAGTATGAGCTGCAGAATAAGGGCACTACATGTAAGACTTGTGTGGGGGGCGAGTAGGGTATGGAAAAGTCTATGCTCAACTCAGTTTGAAAAGCAGTAGGCTAAAGAAAGAATTTCAGCTACAGGATTTCTCAGAGCTTCTGCTATGTTAGGGCACGTTGTGACCTCCAAACCTGGGCTAGAGATTGCCGCACTGTCTACACCTCTACTAAGTGCTTTTCAGGGAAAGCATCCCATGATGACAGTGTACCAGGGAACATGCTCTGGGAAGCACTACAGCAGACCTAATGTGATCTAATTTGGAGGTGAAGCATAGTGCTCTGACCCAGAATCCTGAAGAGAGGCAAGGTACAAGTAAGCCACTTAGGTAGCATCATGAGCAGGCCTTGGACTTGAGATTCCTCTCCATCTGTGGTACTTCCTTTCACAGGCCCCAGCCACATCACAGGTAAGTTGCTTTTGTGTGTGTGTGTGTGTGTGTGTGTGTGTGTGTGTGTGTGTTTCTTTAAGGGAAGGTGCAGAGGTGTGGGACAAAGGGGATGCTTGATCTTTATTTGCCTTGGAGCTGATGGAAGATCACAGGAGTTGTACCTGAGATTCTTAATATAAGTAAACATATACACATATAGAAACAGGTATATAACTATGGAAACAAAATTGTGCAAATTATTAGAAAATAATAGAAATACCTATCATGCCCCCATCCTAACTCCTGTCATCCCTTATATATGTCTTCAGTGCTCTTCCAGGGGTAGCTTTTTACATCATCATCGTAGTCATCATTTTAGTTCTTTATTCCTGGCAATGGAAAAAAAGTCCTGATCTTCCTCCCCACTCCTGAATCTGTCTTTCCAGAGGCTGAGAAAGACAGAACCACGATCAATGGACATTGCACGGGGACCCCTCTTTCCTTTAGGCTGGCCCTTACCTTTCCTCCTGGCCCACAACCCACTTGGTGCTCCCACACCCAACTGGTCACTGCCACTTCTCCTCCGTGTTATCATCCTGGGTATGCTCCCCCTTCTAGTCCACTGGCTAAAATGATAAACTTTTTTTTTTTTTTTTTTTGCGATACGCAGGCCTCTCACTGTTTGTGGCCTCTCCCGTTGCGGAGCACAGGCTCCGGACGCGCAGTCCCAGCGGCCATGGTTCATGGGCCCAGCCGCTCCGTGGCATGTGGGATCTTCCCAGACCGGGGCATGAACCCATGCCCCCTGCATTGGCAGGCGGACCCCCAACTGCTGCGCCACCAGGGAAACCCAAAATGATAAACTTTTGCCCAGTGTCCATATTAACTTTGGCCTTCTGGATACAATAGTCTTGCCTTTGTCAGGCAACATGTGTTGAACTGAATTCATCCTTGTCCACCCAATTCTATACCGTAATCTCGGAAGATTTTGGATGGTGAAAGATGCTGGTGGGCAAGCAGTATTGTAGGATATCCTTTCAAGAGTATTCAGGGAATTAGGTTATGTAGTCTATAGTGGACAACTTCATTTCTGCTTTCCCAGTGTCCATTCTCTTCTTTGTAAAAGCATTCAGATTTTCCTTTGGGAATCACTTTTCCTGCGGGAATCACTTTTCCTGCTCCTCTCAATCCACACAATTTGCATGAGGCCGACATCCCTACCACTCCAGGGATGGGAACAGGACCCAGATCTGGTCAATTAAAGCATTCTGGAGTCAACAGAGGGAGACACAATTCTGGGGGATTTTTAAAAAAATATTGGGTAGAGAGAATCTGTCCACGAGGGTTGCTGAGAAAATTGAATATTAAAGAGAATGCCTGGGCCTCCCTGGTGGCGCAGTGGTTAAGAGTCCGCCTGCCGATGCAGGGGATACGGGTTCGTGCCCCAGTCTGGGAGGATCCCATATGCCGCGGAGCGGCTGGGCCCGTGAGCCATGGCCGCTGGGCCTGCGCATCCGGAGCCTGTGCTCCGCAACGGGAGAGGCCACAACAGTGAGAGGCCCACATACCGCAAAAAAAAAAAAAAAAAAAAAAGAGAATGCCTGCTGGAGAAGGGAAAGACGCCGAAAGCAGAACTGGGAGATGGGAGACAGTTGAATTCTGATGACATGCAGTTGCTTACATGATAGTCATAGGCTACACTGTGGCCTGATGACACTGGAGCTCCTGTTTGTTTTGGCGGACACAGAAGCTCTAGGCTCTGACAGTCCTGAGGCCACCTGCTTGCTCACTTCACCCTGACTAGATGGGCCCTGTTGGAACATGGAGAACTTCACAGAGATGCCTGTAGGCCTCTTTTTAACTCTGTAACATCTGTCATGGGGCAGTTTGACCCCAACCCATGTAGAGGTGCCATATCTTGCCTCTGGTCTTCTGGCTGAGTCCATCCAAGTACCAGATATAAAGGTAAACCCTATGACTCATGGAGACATTAACCTGTTAGGTAAAAGACTGCTTTGAATCCTCATCAGGGGGTTATCAGCTAAAAGGAATCCATTTAATACATAACCACTACATTTAATATATCCTGTCGATACCAGGGTGGATGGCAGCTATTTCCCATTTTACAGATGAGGCGGAGGACCTGCCTGATGCCATGTGTCTACCAACTCAGCTAAGATGCAAACATAGGTCTCATTCCTAAGCCTGTGTTACTTCTGCAGTGCTCTAGTGAAACTCAAGAAACCAAAATCTTTCCTCACAAATGACTGAATTCATCCTTTTTTTAAATAAAGGTTTTCAAAAATAACTTTAAAATCATAGCCACACCAAACTTTAAAAGATCAATCCGCTCCACACCATAATAGGTTAACACAGAGGAGAATTAAGCAACAACTGAGTGTGTGAAGTGTGAAGACAGGGGAGGCACCCAGGGGTGCATGAGAACGTATAGTTGGGGGGGCCCCGTCGGGGCGGGTCCCTCAGGAACTGCTGAGGCACTAAGATTGCAGAGGTAGCTCAGGGAGTGGGGAGGGCTTATGCGGTTTTACTTTCTAGGCCTCTTATGACAGTGTCGCCAAACCACACGTATTAAAATGTAGCCACATGCCAAATTTCTGAAAGCCTCTTTATAATTTTGCCTTTTAAATTGCTCGGTTGGGCCTCCCTGGTGGCGCAGTGGTTGAGAGTCCGCCTGCCGATGCAGGGGATATGGGTTCGTGCCCCGGTCTGGGAGGATCCCATGTGCCGCGGAGCGGCTGGGCCCGTGAGCCATGGCCGCTGAGCCTGCGCGTCCGGAGCCTGTGCTCCACAACGGGAGAGGCCACAACAGTGAGAGGCCCGCATACCGCAAAAAAAAAAAAAAAAAAAAAAAAATTGCTCGGTTGACCAGCAACCCATTTAATACATGGTTAGCAATGATTCCTTGCAATCATTGCATGTGCTTGGGAACACTTGTGAAGAAACTCTCAGCTATATTGTTCTCAACGTTTTAAGTTTGGAAATGTTTCATTTTGTGGATATTTAATTATTTTTGCTCTTTTTTCGCATAATTTGGAGCCAGTATATATATATATATATATATATATATATATATATATGTATATTTTTTGCAAGCCTTTCCGTTAGTTCTTCAAAACTTACAGATCTTAGGCACGATGCCTTTAATTGCCTAACGGGTAAAATAGCAGAGAGGTGGGGGCCTCCCTGGTGGCGCAGTGGTTGAGAGTCCGCCTGCCGATGCAGGGGATACGGGTTCGTGCCCCGATCTGGGAGGATCCCATATGCCGCGGAGCGGCTGGGCCCGTGAGCCATGGCCGCTGGGCCTGCGCATCCGGAGCCTGTGCTCCGCAACGGGAGAGGCCACAACAGTGAGAGGCCCACATACCGCAAAAAGAAAAAAAAAAAAAAAAAAAATAGCAGAGAGGTGGAAACAGAGCATGGAGAGAGAATGCAGGAAGGATGGGAGCCAAGTACACTCAGCATTTAAAACCGCCTGAGGTCAGTTGTCATGATCTGAAATTGGATCCCTGCAAGCAGCAAGCCAGGCACCATTTCAAAATACGCAATCCCCACCAATATCTTCCCTTGAGGACTATAAAGAGATGTCTTCAGGAATGTCCTACCCTCCACAGATGCAGCAGGAACAGGGAGCTGCCTCTGCCATTGCCCTTCCTTTGGGGCAGCATCTACTCCCAAGACAAGACCAGTTACCCAAACAGCCACCAGTGAGTCCAGCGGCAGGCCCAGCACCCTCACGCCTGTGGTGACAGAGTAGACACATGAAGTTGCCACATGTGCCATTGCTGGGCTTGTTCATTTAAGTTGGTCTCTAATTTCTAGAAATTCACCTGCCTTCATCAGTTTGAATGTATGATTTCCCAAATCACAGCAGAAATTACTAACAAATTAATCAACCTGAAATGTTTGAAGTAAAGCTCTTTAAGAGGGTTGGGAATGGGGAAGAAACACACGAATAAAGAGTGTCCTGAGACCTCAGAAACATCTTGATGTTTAAAATAAAAATACTCACGCCAACTAACCTATCTGCCACCCCAAGTAAACACATGTAACGATGGGGGAGGAGTGGAGCAGGCAATGATGCACATCTTTCTGTTTTTGGGGGGCACCATCTCACACATCCACCCTGATTTCCCACAGGAAACCCAGTGTGGGGAGGTGAATTACTTATCCCATCACAGCTGGTTAGTAGCTGAAGTGGGCCAGAAAGCAAGCTGGGCTACTTGGCTCGCGAGGTCACCATCACCTCCACTGCAGACTCAACAGAAGGGTGTCAGCAGAGCAAGATCCACATGCAGAGCCACCAGTATCAGAAGAACCAGAAAGAGAGGAAGTGTCCCGTGTGTCAAAAACACTCTGCCCTGGTCCATCCACAGGTGCTGACCCAAGGCCTGTGCCTCGGGGATGGGGTCAGGCTATCTGACCATTAAGGGCCAAATGAGACATGGAATTAGAGGATCCCCAGACCCAGGCGGCCCCTGACAAGATGACAGTTTTTATTTGCTTGGGTAAGGGAGTGACATGGCTTGGCCTCTGTAAGATGCCAAACACTGATAAATTGTCCCACTCAAATGGCTTCTTCTTTTTCTTTTTTAGTGTTTATTTATTTACTTATTTATTTATTTGGCTGCGCTGGGTCTTAGTTGCGGCATGCAGGATCTTCACTTGCGGCATGCGGGATCTTCAGTTGCAGCATGTGGGATCTTGTTCCCTGACCAGGGATCGAACCCGGGCCCCCTGCATTGGGAGTGTGGAGTCTTAGCCACTGGACCACCAGGGAAGTCCCTCACATGGCTTCTTAGACCTAGCCAGCTAGAGTACAGAAAGACCCAGCTTGCCTACTGACATTCCTATTAACTGTTAAGTCACTTCTAAAGAACAGGCCAGGTGGTCTTAACATGGAAACTCTGACTAAGCGCAAGTTACTTCTCCCCTATTCTGGAGTCAGGTGAGGAACAACAGAGGTCCAGGCTGGGCACACAGGCTGCAGTGCTGCTTTCCCATTCACCACAGACTGGCTAAAATTGCCCACTGGCACATCCACACGTTTCCAGCAAAACACCAAGAGGTAAAGTCAGTGGAACACCACATTCTAATCCTCCCACCGTGACCAATACCCTGGAAAAATCCACTTCTGCATCCGCCTTGGTGCCCTCACCTCACCCAGGTGAATCCCGCCCCCACCTTGGGCATGGTTAAAACTGCAGCAATCCCTTCGTTTCCTGGTATTTCCTTTTCTCCATCTACCTTCAATTTTGTCCACTTCCCCAGGCCTCCTCTACTCCAATCTGCTACTTCCTTCCCTGACCTTTAACACCCTCAACACTTCTACTCGGTCACCAGGAAACTAACTGCCAGCACTGGCCTCACCTAGGAGCCTCCAAACACAAAAGACCTAGCGGAATGGCCACCTCACGATCTTTCATTGTAGCATGACAGTGGGGACAGGCACCACGGTGCAACCTAAGTTTGGGGGCTTTATGGTTGGGTCTGTAATCAGTGATGTCCTTCACCACTTTTTATCAGAAAAGATTAAGACAAACCAACCAACCACGAGGTTCAGCTGCCCTCTGAGGGCAATCTGGATACCAGCAGCGCCTCCTACTGCTCTTTCCCCATCAGTGCGTCATGTTGCAATACCTCAGCTTCCCCCTACCCTTATCAGCTGTCTTGATGAAGATGGTAAATAATCATGATGGAGGGAGGCTGGCTGGTGTTCACACAGAAGGACGGTGAAAGACAGAAGCAGGGCCGGGTACATGACAGGAAGGCAAACGCTGTGATTCTGCCATGAGCCCCAAAACATCACAGATGTATATGCCTTAAAAAAAAAAAAAAAAATCACTAGTCTCGCTGAACTCAGAGTGGTCTGTCTCTGTCAGCAGAGAGGAGTAGACAGGTCAAGATAGAAAGCCAAGTCCAAAATGCTGGAATCTCCCATCAAACTGCACCAGGGGTAGCTGAACCAATCAGGAGCTAAGCTAAGAATAAGGCAGAGAATGAAGGAGCTGAATGTCACTAAGATGTACCAGCAACTTCTGCCCAAAGAGTGCAGTTGTTTCTCTTGGGCACCTGAGAAGGGGCTGGCAGTGGGCCGTTTAAATAAATATTAAATTTGTCCTCCTATTGGCAATAACATCACCACTACCACTCTAGAAGTAGCTGTGCCAGATGAGGGCTGGGACACTTCCCTGTTTAGAGCAGAGAGGGGCACACGTCCCTTCTACTGCTTGCAATGATCTGCCTGGAGTCTACATGCTACCCTAAACTGACCAACAGTACCATTTCCAGAGCTTGTCCCAAGGGACAGGAAGCCCCTGCAGGACACAGCCAAAGCCACATGGTCCCTTAGTTCTGTATCTGAGCATGGGCAGATCTGGATTCAAACGTCAGCAGCAGTAAATAAAACTGCAGTATGTGTGGCAGGCAGAATTCTCAGATGTCCAAGAGTCCTGGGCCCTGGCTATGCAAACACTAATCTAGGTACTGCTGTAATCAGATGACCTTAAAATAAGGAGATTACTCTGCTATCACAAGAAGTCAGATTCAAGCATGAGAAGGATTCAATGCCACAGAAGGATTCAGTGCATTGTTGTTGGCTTAAAGATGGAGGGAACCAAGTTGCAAGGAGTGCAGGCAGGCTCTAAAAGCTGAGAATTGTCCCCAGCTGACAGCCAGAAACAGGGACCCCAGTCCCACCATCTGAATTCTGCCAACAACCTGAACGTGGCTGGAAGCATATTCTTGCCCAGAGCCCAGCCTGGCTAACACCTTGACATCAGCCTTCTGAGGCCCTAGCCAGAGAACCCAAGCAAACCTACCAAGACCTCTGACCTACAGAACTGAGATGATAAATGGTATTCTTTTAAGTTGCTAAGTCTGTAGTAATTTGTTACGCAGCAACAGAAATCTAACACACTACGTAGAGCTCTCCATAAGTAGAGAGCCACAGTTCAAAATGGCCTGACCTCCTTCAGTGTTAGCCCTTCACCTCCGCATCCTCCCACACCCCCAGACACGAGAGCACAGACTCCTTCTGGACCCCTTTTACTGAAAAAGAAAAGGGTAGCAAGAGAACTGGGGAGGTAAAGACCTTTCCTTACTTCAAAGGCCCACCCTAGGTGGAAAACACCATTTGGAATCCTAATAGAAAGAATCAGATATTTCCCCTTCTACCAATTCTGACCCCTTACACACACCACATGTAGCCTCTATTAGCTGCAGACGAAATCACCACAGGTCCTGAGTGTTCCTGCACATTCTTGCTGGGGAGGCCTTTACCACGACACTTGCTCATCATGTGTTCATAGCAAGCAATCTTGAGGGGTGAAGTAATGTCCCCATCTGGAACAAAGAGCAGGCTGGCTGTAAGAGGTGGAGTGCCCAAGTGTGCATGTTCCTTGGCTCTAATGCAAACCCCTGGCATGCATGGCATCTACCTGCGGCCCCTACACATCACCAGTGTGGGACTTGGGGGAGAAAGAAACCAATACAAACATGAAGCTCATGCTGCTTGCTGTGCTCTGAGTAATAAAGCTCCTTATCTCTGACCTGAGATACCCATTTCTTCTGCTAGCATCCACGAAACAGTAATAATCTAACTTATTAGCTTGCAAGTAGGGTGAAATTCTAGACTCTGACACTATTACACTTAGATCTTTTAAATCAGGAGATCTACTATCTTTACATTATCAATTTCAAAAGAACAAAATACCCTTTTTAAAATTTTTCTTGTGGAGATAATAAAATCTACATCACTGGGCTATTGTGGGAATAAAATGAGAAAACACATAGCACACCTGAGATATAGAAAACATCCAATAACTTTCGTTAGATCCCTGCTCTCCCTAGTCACTCATCCTCCCCAAAATCCACATAAAATGAACCAGATGGGGAGCAGTATGTCTCCAAGATAGCAGTCCACTCAGAAGACAAGGGATAAAATAGTCTACTACACCAATTTCTGACATTTGCATAACGCTGCACTACTCATAAAGGGCTTCCACCCATATTATCTCATTTAATCCCTACACAGAAACCAAGGTTCAGAGAGGTCAGTCCTTGCAGAACGAACAGTAACTCCACAGGTCTGGAAAAACAGCCATATGGCAGAAGCCTGGGGATGTGGGCTGAGGAAGCACTGCTGAAATGCAGCTGTGATGTTGTTCTAGCAGCACGACTGTATCCTGAAGGCACACTCTTCATCAAGGTAAGCCAAGGGAGCTCCCATCATGACTAGGCCTCCTGAGGAGTGTCTGCCCTGGAGAAATGGCTGGAAACCACAAGATAGAGAGACATCTTTTATTCGGACATGCTGATGGTTTTTAAATGGAAAATTTTTAAAGTCCTTAATATAAGAGGCCATCCTGTCCTGGATGAACTTGGTCCCTTCGGTTCCTTGGCAGCTTCTGCTGTGTCTAGAGGCCTTGGGGCCTTTCATCTTGTGACAGTGTCACTTGAGGGTCTTGCTGAGGTTGGAGAAGCCAATGCCAACACATGTCATCAGCACTTTATCCCCTCCCTTGAGTTCTTCACCACATGGCTTGGTTTCAATTTTAAACATAATCTGGAAAAAGCTCTTCAAATGCCGCAAAAATTCTATCCTAAAAAATAAAAATAAATATTTAAAAAAGGGAGGGAGAAATGAAAGAGGAATTCGGTTTTTAAAAAATTCTTCTCCAGCCTAGAACTGAAGCTTTTAATTTCCCAGATCAGGAGGAATAACTGAAATTAAGAACTTCTATCAATGCTGATTAAGCAGTATTTATTTACAGCCTGCCAGATTCCAAAGATGATTTTAAACAGCTTGCAGAGATGCACACAACATAAGACAAATTAAATAAAGAAAAAGGTTAGAGGTTAGTCCTACACATGCATTAGAGTGGACGTGAATATGGCATTAATCTTCAAGAGGCTCATGCAGAGAGAGAAACACGTGCTTTAATGAGTCACAGTATCATGAGATTAAAACCAAGCAGGGTGACTGCTGCTGATGCTGAAAGAGAGAAGTCTCTCTCTCCATTGTTCAATGCCGACAGCACTTTCATTCATTCAACAAATATTTATTGAGTGCCTACTATGTGCCAGGCACTGTTCTTCATGCTGGAGATATTGCAGTCAACCAAAAATCCCTTCTCTCATGAAGCTTTCAATCTATATCCTTGAAATATATATATACTTCCTCCATAGTCAGAAATTTAAATAAAGTAAACAAGACAGATGAGAAGGAAACGTAGGTATAAAATATTTGTGTGTATATGGCAGAAGGCAATACTAAATAAGGTGGCCAGGGAAGTGCTCACAGTAAACATGCAGAGGAGGTTCAAGGGGCTCTTTCTTGTCATCTCCCTTAAGACAGAGCGATGGCTTCACCCCAAGAGTACCTTGGGAACAGCAATTCCGTGGAAGGACCATGGTACTGGTCTGGCCTAGCAGATTCAGCATCAACCCAGCTAGACTGACTATAGGACTCACCTGGAGAGTTCATTTAACAAGCAGATTCCTGAAGGTTTCAATCAATTGGCAACTGCTGGAGAGGAAGTGTCCATGTGGAAGAGCCCAGAATCACAGGCCACATGTCCTCTCCTCACCCCTTAACAGGCCATGTCTCCCCAGGGCACAGGGGCCAGAATTCTCCCTGTTGATTCTTACCAGCCCAGTTTGCAAAACACTGGTTTAGTTAAGAACAGATGATCTGCACGTCTTTAATGAAGTAGTTCAGCAACCTGTGTTGTGCTGCCTCCCAATCAAACCATCCAAACAGTTCTCACCCAGAATGTACATGGAATCACCCGAGGAGCTTTCAAAATACTGATCCTGACATGCAGATCAATGGAACAGAATTGAGAGTCAAGAAATAAGCCCACACACTCGTGGTCAACGGATTTTCAAAAAGGTGCCAAGATAATTCAAAGAGGAAAGAATAATCTCAACAAATGGTGCTTCACACGCAAAAGAATGAAGCTGGACCCTTTCCTCACACCACACACACAAATTAACTCAAAACAGATCAAAGACCTACATGGAAGAGCTAAAGCTATGAAACTCACAGAAGAAAACACAGGAGTAAATCTTCATGATCTTGGGTTAAGCAATGATTTCTTAGATACAGCATCAAAAGCAGAGTGATAAAAGAAAAAATGGATTAACTGAACTTCATCAAAATTAAAATCTTTTCTGGACACTATCAAGAAAGTGGAAAGATAACTCCCAGAATGGTAGAAAATACTTGCAAATCATTTATCTAATAAGGGTCTGGTATCTGGAACATATAAAGAACGCATACAACTCAATAATAAAAAACCAAATAACCTAATTTTAAAATGAGCAAAGGATCTGAATAGACATTTCTCTAAAGAAGATATGCACATAGCAATAACCACATGAAAAGATACTCAACATCATTAGTTACTAGGGAAACACAAATCAAAACCAACAGAAAGGCTACAATCAAAAAAAAAAGATAGGGCCTCCCTGGTGGCGCAAGTGGTTGAGAGTCCGCCTGCCGATGCAGGGGATACGGGTTCGTGCCCCGGTCTGGGAGGATCCCATATGCCGCGGAGCGGCTGGGCTCGTGAGCCATGGCCGCTGAGCCTGCGCGTCCGGAGCCTGTGCTCCGCAACGGGGGAGGCCACAACAGTGAGAGGCCCGCATACCGCAAAAAAAAAAAAAAAAAAAAAAAAAAAAGATAATAACAAAAGTGTGGGTAAGGATGTGGAGAAATTGGAACCCTCAAACACTATGGTAGAAATGTAAAATGGTACCACCACTGTGGAAAACAGTCTGGCAATTCCTCAAAATGTTAAACAAGGAGTTAGTTACCATATGATCCAGCAATTCCACCCTAAGGTATACACACAAGAAAAATGAAAACATACATCCACACAAAAACTTGTACACAAATGTTCATAAGAGCACTATTCATAATAGTCAAAAAGTACAAACAACTCAAATGGCCATCACTTGATGAATGGATAAACAAAAGACGGTTTATCTGTACAATGGAATATTATTCAGCCATAAAAAGGAATTAAGTACTAATACATGCTACAATATGGATGGACCCTGAAAACATTCTGCTAAGTGAAACAAGCCAGTCACAAAGAACCACATATTGTTTGAGTCTATATGAATTGGACAGAACAGGCAAATCTATTATAGCGACAGAAAGCAGATTAGGGGTTGCCTAGGGCTGGGGGGAGTGAGAGGAGTCAGGAACAACTGTGAATGGGCAAAAGGGTTTCTTTCCGGGGTGGTGGATATGTTCTAAAATTAGACTGTGGTTACATTTACACTATTTTGTGAATATACTAAAAACCCACTGAATTGTACACTTTAAATAGGTAAACTGTGTGGTATGTGAATTATATCTCAATAAAGTTGCTTAAAATAACTTATTTGTGAAGTTAAAAAAAAAAAAAAGAACTGATACATGGCTCCCGTCCTCACACAGTATATACCAAACTAACTATAAAGCCTACTGCAACGCATTTTCCACCCTCTCCTGTCCCTTTATCCTAGTTAATCTAGTCAAAGGAGGAAAAGGCAAAAAGGGGAAAAGAAGGTCTGAAGAATTCCACATCCTGTCTGCGCGAGATGGGCTAAGAGATGGAACAGTAACTAGCCTGGACAGTAGGAGTCCCGGTGATGGCTGCATGCTCACAGAAAAATCCCTCACTTCTTTGCTCTCTCTTCCACCTTGGATTGTGTTACTTCATCTCCATCTTTAAAATAATGTCCAATTTGCCACCTATTCTACGAAGCCTTCTCTAGCCAGTAACCCCTCTGGGTTTCCATAGCATTCTTGGCTCTGCTTATGGAGTCTAATGAAATGCTCACATGTAAGTGTCTCACAATTGCCCTCGCCCCGCTCTTGGTAAATTATATAAGCACCTCCAGGGCAATGACCTTAACCCATTACACCTGCTAGGCACTATATATAAGGCACTCAGGAATGGGGCACCCAACAGAATGTGGAGGTTAGGGTTTAGGGATACTTTTTTTTTTTTTTTTTTTGTGGTACGCGGGCCTCTCACCGTTGTGGCCTCTCCCGCTGCGGAGCACAGGCTCCGGACACGCAGGCTCACTGGCCATGGCTCACGGGCCTAGCCGCTCCGTGGCATGTGGAATCTTCCCGGACCGGAGCACAAACCCGTGTCCCCTGCATCGGCAGGCGGACTCTCAACCACTGCACCACCAGGGAAGCCCCAGGGATACTTTTGAGAAATGACTTCAACATTCTTTGCAATTAAGGGAAGTCAATTCTTCCCCTGCTGGCTTTCCCATTTTACTAACCACTTGAAATTTTCAGGTTTTTGCTCTGTCCCAGCCTCACAACCTCCCTAATCCTGCCCTAGGAAAGAAAGAAAACAAACACATCCAAAAATCCCATAGATAAACAGTCCACATCTGTGGGCATAGCTTCCGGCTGGCAGCAACGCAGAAAAAGCCAGCCATCTCACCCACCTGTCTGCATTCTAAGGAGGAAACAGCCTGCTCTCTCTCACTGCTGCCTCGGTTCTAACACAGGCCCGAGGCACGTTCTGCTTCCAGAGCCTCCCCAGCCTACTTCATACTTCACCCTGAATCGTTCAACTGTGCTGGAAAAACCAGACACCCTCCCCAGCTGGCAGAATTCCTAAGAGGCCGCAGCCTGCCTCTGATCTCTTGGAGAAGGAGGGGAGAAACACAGGCTTGAGTGTGCAGGCCTGCATAGTTGCAGCTTTGGGGTATTTGTAGCCTTTGGAATCGTTAGAAAAAGCAAAGTCAGTTCCACTTTTTACATAATGTTCTGCCAACCCTTCAGCCTGTCTGAGGAAGACTGTGTAAGGACTGAGTTAAGGTACATTTCATGATGCCCTCCACCGCCAGCCCCATTCTCCCTAAGTCTCCTGTGGCTAGGATAGTGAAAAGCAACCACGCTCAGAAGCTGAGAAATAACCTCAGGCGATATGAAATACTAACAGTATCCTTAAGAAAATGAAAACCAAACAGAATAAACTCACCCACATCTATATGCAGTTGAACAAAGTCAGGTCCAGGGCCAGTCCGCGTCCTTTTCCACAGCCCCACGCGGCACCGCTCCCCTTTCTTTCTCTTCCAAACACCATACAGTAGACCCACATTTTCTAGACACAGCTCCCTGGCCACAGAGCCAGGCAGGAGAGGCACCCCCGGGACACCAAGGGCAGCTCTGCTCCTCTACAGATAATCCCCGCGACAGTGTGACTGGAAGGTTTTCAGACTAACCCTTTTAGGCAGCTGGGACTCCTGACTTATGAGAAGTATCCTTAGTGAGCTTTCTTCCCCCAGAACAAAGCGATTTGTATTTTTTTTTTAATGAAAAAACAGGGCCTCCCTGGTGGCGCAGTGGTTGGGAGTCCACCTGCCGATGCAGGGGATACGGGTTCGTGCCCCGGTCTGGGAGGATCCCATATGCCGTGGAGCGGCTGGGCCCGTGAACCATGGCCGCTGAGCCTGCGTGTCCGGAGCCTGTGCTCCGCAACGGGAGAGGCCACAACAGTGAGAGGCCCGCGTACCGCAAAAAAAAAAAAAAAAAAAAAAAAGAAAAAACAAAAAACCACCAACAACCTACTTTTCATGAACGCCTCCAGTCCATCTGACAAGCAGGTTTCAGGGAATCCTGGAGCACAGAGGTAATTCCTCCTGTGTATTTTCCAAGAGTGGGTTGTTCCCACCATTGTTGGTCAACAGGTGAAGGCCACTGGGCTCACAGTCATCTGCCCATTGGATCCCAACTGCCTGGAACTTGCCAGGTGGCCCGGCCCTGCCCCTTAAAATACAGCCCCTCATACCAGGTCCCCCTCTGAAGCCTGCTAGAGCATGGTGGTGATGGGGATCACGACGCGCTCTCTCTGGCGGCTCTACAACAACAAACCATGATAGAGGGCCCCGCCTCCTGCTCCACCAAGCCACCTGGACACTGGGGTCACCTACCTCTCAGATCTAAGGAGTTGCTCTGCAAATTGAGGGGATGGAAGATTGGGGGGGGGGGAAGAGAATCTGCTCAACAGGGCTCCCTGTAGTTACTACACGGCATCTTTTAAATATATCGGTGGTACTTTTTCTGCCGAAGAGCTGTTTTCCCAAAGACCAGCTGACCTCTGCTCCAGGAATGAAGTTATTAAACTCCGTTATAAAGGCAGCAGGAAACAGAGAGCCAGGCTGGCTACACTCTCAGGAGACATGGATACCAGGCCAAGTTCAGCCAAGAACTCACTATGAGCAGGTGACTGACCTCTTTGTCACCTGAAAAGTAAGGATATCACTTGTTTTACCATATGCCAAATATGTCCTGTGGCTCAAAGAGCATAATAAAGGAGACTGGGCTTTGCAGCATTTAAACCATTTCCCAGATGTAAGGTGGCGTGTGCTATGCTGGCTCCCAGAGAGGGTTGGGCAACAGAACCCAAAGAGCAGCATCTCATTGATCTTCACGTCACTGTGCTACACACTGGGTGAGCCAACTACCCCGATCAGTCCATGTTTGACAAGGACTCTGGGCTCTCGCTCCCCAGCACGTCACAAAAGTGAAAAGAGGTCATTTATTAAAACTAGAATAAAACAAAGTGACGTAGTTTATTTTAGACTTCCAATGAAAGACAGAAGGAGATCATTTTATGACAATTTGAAATGAGGATTCTGAAAAGATACAGCAGGGCACCCTGGGCTCAGGCAGGGAGGTGCCTGGAGTCCAATAACATGTGTGAAACCCCAGCTTTTACTAAACAGCACAGTGGGTCAGGGAGGCGTGCACTCTGGATGAGACGTCAGAGTCCGAACCCCAGTTGCTGACTGTGTGACCCTGGGCACATGACTTGACCACCTTGTGTCTCAATCCGCTCACCAGTAAAATGGAGTGTACCTGCCTTCATCACTTTACCACCCTTGCGGGGTTATCATGAAACCTGAAAGAGTTCGTGTTTGTAAAGTGCGTAAAACAACATCTGGCCCGCAGCGAACACTGTTAAGTGTTGTTAAATAAACACCCACTTACAGAATTCTCAGGAACAGTAAATAAGATGTATGTAGTTTGTTTAGTAATGTAACTGCAGGAAGTCAGTCATAAATTTAAAAATTAGTGGATACAGGGACTTCCCTGGTGGCGCAGTGATTAAGAATCCGCCTGCCAATGCAGGGGACACAGGTTCAAGCCCTGGTCCGGGAAGATTCCACATGCTGTGGGGCAACTAAGCCCGTGCGCCAACTAAGCCCGTGCGCCACAACTACTGAGCCTGCACTCTAGAGCCTGCGAGCCACAACTACTGAAGCCCACGCGCCACAACCACTGAAGCCTGTGGGCCTAGAGCCCGTGCTCCACAACAAGAGAAGCCACCGCAATGAGAAGCCCACGCGCTGTGACAAAGAGTAGCCCCCGCTCGCCGCAACTAGAGAAAGCCCGCGTGTAGCTACGAAGACCCAACACAGCCAAAAATTTTAAAAAATAATAAATAAATAAATAAATATTTTAAAAATCTTTAAGAAAAATAAAGATTAGTGGATACAGATTTAGATAGCTGAGCAGACGATTTACAGCCGACTTCAGGCCTGAGGTTACCCAAAGCAAGTTTACCAGGCCTCCTGGTGTTCAAAGTGAACTTCACAGGAGACTGGACGTCCATGTGCGTCCAGCACTGATGGAGCTCTGCCAGGCACACCACACTGCTGGGAGAGCTAAGTGCCCGACCTCATTTAAGCCTCGCTCCACCTTCACAAGCCCATGACTTCAGGACCATTCCCTTTCTCTGTGGATGAAACTGAGGCTCAGAGATGCCAAAGACCTTGTCCATGGTCTCCCAGTGCTGCAAGGTAGAGCCAGAACTGAAATCCAGATAGGCTAGACTCCAATACCTGTGCACTGGCAGAACGCAGAAAGTTCCAGTCACTGCAGTCTCTGATCATAAACAATTTCTGAAAGTGCTAATTAAGATGCTTGTTGATATATACTCCTACTTTCAAATAAAGTATAAATCATCCTTAAACTGTAAAATTAAGCTTTTTGAGGGGAAAGTAGAACACCATCACTAATTGTAAACCACCTAAAACTCAGTAAATTGAAAAGAAATAGATTCTCCACATACCAGCATGTTATCCAATACTATTTTATTCCACTGAAAAAAAACCTTTCTGGCCTTCCCAAAGAATTTCACACATATAGACTTACTTTCTCAAATAACACAGAAAACCATTACCAGCCACGTCCTGCAGTAAAACAGAGAGAAGAGGAAAGGGGAAAAACAGAAAGACCCTTATTTTCCAGAAAGGGTTTGAAAGCAACACTGCTAGAAAACACTATCCTGCTTAATCCCCAGTGCTCTGTAAATAGACATTTAAAAGGCTATTTATACAAATCAAAACAGGCAAACTGCCAGAAAAAATACATTTCTTTAAACCAAGGAGGGTCTTGCTTCTGGTTTTCTTCAGAAATCTGAGGTTACAGCAAGCAGATTTTTATGATTTTAATTGCACATAAAAATACGTGTGATATTATGGTCTCCAAAGCTCTTGAATCCAACTAGGGTAAGCTATTCCCTCACCAAGATCATCCTGACTGTGGATTCTGTCCTTTTCACCCTTAACTAGATGCAAACGCACGATGATAATTTTGCCTGTCCTGGAGCACGCCTATTTCTTCCCACCTTTGCCCTTCATCTCTTTGGGCTTCTAGAGCTTTCCACAATGATTAAAGGCAAGAAGGGTCCCAAATAGATACAGCTTTCAAAAAGAAACTCCCTCCTCCTCCCTTGTGCTAGCTTACTGAAAGAAGGGAGGCTGCCCTTTCCAAGCCCCTGGCCGCCCCTCTTGCAGGAAGCCCTTGGTGGGGGGGTGGGGGGGGGTGGGGGGGTGGGCAGGTAATCCAGAGGAAGACTGTCCTGCAAGTCCCAGCCCCAGGTCTCAAAACACAAAATTTTGCAATTTGTCCCACTCCTGTAAAGCTCCATTCAGAGCAGACCACTTTGTTTTCCCAGGAGACGTGTAATTTTAGGCAAGGTTTCTGGAAGACAAGACACTGCAATTAATGTTTGGTGAGGGGGTGTGTCAGGGACACAGGAACTTTTAAAAATGTCCAGTCACATCTTGACGGTCTCCACAGAGTTTGCTGACTTAAAAAGATTATACAAGGCCCTGTAGCCAAACTGAAAAAAAATCTCTAAAAGCAAAAAAAAAAAAAAGTGTCAAGGAAAAATAAAAATATACATTCCATTTTTCACATAATGTTCTGCCAAACCCCATGCCCCACGACCACACACATTTCTAGACACCGCCTCATGCTGTGTGAGCAGCCAGGCCTTCTGCTGCCCTGAAGCCAAGGCTGGGAAAGCAGCAGCCACGAGACCAGCTAAGAGGGTGAAGGGCGCTGTGAAGGCCACACGGCTGTCAGCCACTTCCAGCAAACTCACTGGGAAGCCAACCTCTACACTTAAGGTGCTGTGCTCCCAGCCCTCACCTCCTCTCCAAGTGCCTTAACTACAAAGTCTCTCTCAGCAATGTTGATTCCTGATGTCAGCATGCCACTTAGGATTACTCAATTTCAGGTTTCCTGTCCTGTGAAATACTTTACACAAGTTATCGGGAGATAATGCGGTCCTCACCAGTTTCCTGCTTTCAGTCTTCCCGCAATGCTAACAATGTATTCTCTTCCATTTCCTTGTTCCAAAAAGCCTTCCACCACCAACTTACAGAAAAAAAAAAAAAAAAAGCCTCCAAAAGAATCTCCTGGTCTCTGTACTCCCAGTTCCGGGGTCCAATGGTACACTGCCCCCTCTACAGTGCCCGCTCCTTTCTCAATGTGATGGCACCACCATTCTTCAGTTATCACAGTACTGTACCTTTCAGATATACAGCATCGGTACCATGATAACCGAAAAAGGACAGTTCAGTCTCATATCTACCTGAATATTTCCTCGAACCCAAGGCCCATTCCCCCCGCCAGCTTCCCACCCACAGGTGGCCACAGAATGATCTTCAAGTATATAGACACATGTACAGAGACGTCAGTGCTCAAACAGGCTGTTTCACAGCAACCTCACTGACTATCAACAGGAGGGCTTCTTTCACTGTGCTGTTTAGAATTCAAGTCTTCTGAGGATCTGCTCTTTTATGGAGAATGCCTGCTTTAATACCCCAACGGTCAACTTCTGATAACAACTCATGGCCTCAAACTCACCTCTGCATTTCCCTCCTAGTCCAGTGGTGTTACTATGAACTTTGCCTCTTGGACAAAAAGGCAGTCCTTTTTGCTAAAGCTAGGAAAAAGAGGGATTTTTAAAAACTAACAATAAAACCCAAGCTATAACAGAAGCAGGGGTTTACCTCCAAAATGGAAACAATATCTAAAGCACAGACAGAACTGTCTAGTATAGATCACGCAGTTTTAATGACACAGAAATGACAGATGGGAAGGAAGAAACTGCAGGAAAGAAAGGAAAGCAAAATCCTTGTTAAACACCAGATGAAAGCGACAACCTCCAGCTCATTTAAGGATCAGCATAATCAGGTGGGAACAGGATAGTGCTCATCATTTTGTTCTACTGGAGGATTAAACTGGACAGCATAAGGAGGCTGAAAGAAAACAACTCACGTGTAGGGAGAGAGCGGTCCGAGAAGGACTTTGGAAACGTCCTGCTGTCCAAGGGTCATGAGTAACAGAGCCAGGCTTTGGTTGGTCGAGTCCACACATCCACCCTGTAAACACAAACACTTTAAGGATTAATCATTGTACCAAACCAGATAATGGAAAACCAACAAAACAGAGGGAAAAAAAAACAAACACAGATGCCCAGAGTATCAGAACCACAGAAGAGCAGATGGCAAAGTTCAAGCAATAATAAAACAGAATAAGTGTCTTTTAAAGAGTTATCCTCATATCAAGTAACCGTAGGGCGTTAAACTAACGGTTAATCAAAACAATTGTAAGAGCTGAGACTATCAGAGTGAACAGACATTTAAGTTTACCAAGGTATATCTAGTGAAAAATGAAACTTTCCCTTCGTAATTAAAGCCACAGCAGGACATAAAAGCAAAAAAGCATAATCATTTATAGGCAATGCATAGTTAATTACCAAGGGTTAAGTGAATGACATTTCTACTTATTTAATCTGTCATAGAACACCACAGCTAATCTGACATGAGAGGACCTTTCCCTTTCAAGGGTCTTACCTACAACACATTCAATTACATTCAGAAACTGCCTGCCACGCCACATTAGATTCCCCTCTTTAACTCTTCCTGTGTGCCTTAGAACTGGAGAACTGTTCAGACCAGATCCCTCCATTCTTATTATTTATGCATTATTTCCCCCCATTTTCCCTGTTCTTCCAAATCAATAAGCAGGACAAAATTCTCTTCAAAAACTTTCTCCTGAAGTACAACTGCTTTGGTTGCCTTTCTTCTTTCATTCTCGAATTTTTCAACCACTTCAACCATTTTGCTTCTGCTTGATGCATGTATTACTGCTGCTTCCATTTATGCCTTAAAGACTGTCTTTATTTCAGATCATCCTCTCTGGGATAACTTTATTTAAAACAATTTAAATTTACACTGTACATACTGAAAGCAGAATGACCTTGAATGTCTACGTATTTTGCATATTTCACAACAAGAAATCCAGTTTCTAACCATGGCACATCACTGTTCAAGGCTAGACTCTCCCAGACTTGGAATGGGATAAGTGGTCACCACTGCTGCTTATGTGGGTACACCTCTCTCCTTTTTTAATGCACGTAGGGTAGGGAATAAATCGATTCTCAGGTACACTCATTCTCTGCTGTGAGACTTCATTGAGGACAATGGAGTAGGAAAATCAGAAGTGGATCCTACTGCCAGCCTTTATGAAATCTACTGCTCTTCCTCATCTACCTGAGTTAATAAAGGACAATATTTATCTCATTTAGCAAATTTTAGGACGAGAGGAGTTCCAGCACACGTATTACCATCTAAACGGAAAACCTGACCCATGGAGAATAAAAGAATATATAACAAAATATATTAGTATGAGAAGATATAACAAAACTATCCGTTTTACAGAACTTGCTCCTTTTCATAAGACTGCCTAAAATTAAACTGTTCTCCTCAGTCTCCGCTTCCTAGAGCTATGTTGCTATTCTGCTATTCTCAACTGATTTTTATTACGTACTGAACCAAGATTTTAGTTTTACTGCAGTAAATATATTAGGGTCTGTGTACAGGATACAACACAGGAAGTGGTAGGGCCGCCCGGACAGCAGGACACAAGCCTTGTGCAAAGTAGATTCAATCTCATTACGAAGACGAAATATGAGCAGGAACCAGTAACAAGTGAAGGTGAAGACGAAGTTATGCAGCAGCTAGGGGCTGTGGGCACCGGGACTGCCAAGGTGGTGCGCGAGGGGTTGTCACTCCTCTGGCACCAGAGGGAGGCTTTGGGGAGGTGGGGACTTGAGCTGGCCCTGGAGCGATGAGCAGGGTTTGGAGAGGTAGGAAGAGCAGGAGGATGGGGGAAATACAACCCAGGGCCGGCAAGGACCAGCCAGGAGGCCAGCCTGAGAGTGGCTCTCTGCGGAGAAGTATGCGGAATTGCAGGGATAAGGTGGAGTAGGCAGACTGAGGTAGGGCTTTTCTAACTGGGCCACAGGTTTTGACTTTATCCTGGGGAAGTGAGAAGCTGGTGAAGGTCTCCGAGCACAGGAGTACCAAGATCAGATCGCAGCTTTAGGGGGAGATTTAGGCTGAAGAGGATGCTGGAGAGAGTATGGAAAGGATTTCCCCTCTGCAAGTAGGGAGAGCCAGTACCTATATTGGGGGAGGGGGGAATGGAAGGGAGGAGGGTGGTAGATGGGGGCAGAGAGAAGGATAGGGAAGGGCAGTTCCAGAAAGCCTGGGACAGAATCAAGAGGGCTTGGTAACTGATGAGACAGAAGTGGAACAAGAGGAATTAGATCAGAGGATTAAAGCTTTGGCAAAAATGAACGGTACCAAAGGGGATGGATTTTTATTACTTATTTAAACCATGTCACATCACAAACTTACAAAGAATTATCATAAAA
Organism: Mesoplodon densirostris; assembly: GCF_025265405.1. NCBI lineage: Eukaryota > Metazoa > Chordata > Mammalia > Artiodactyla > Ziphiidae > Mesoplodon > Mesoplodon densirostris. The sequence continues at coordinate 71,588,721 of NC_082666.1, forward strand.
ACTGCATGCATTTTCATCCTTTTAGCAAATAAAGATCATAGACACACACAAAAGAAGTTTTCTTAATGACTTAAAACAAAACACTCAGTCCAGTCACTACTGAATGGTTTAAAGCAGAACTTAACTAGAGTAAAGAAAAAGTAAAATAAAATAACCTAATCCACATTGCATGTTTTCGCTCTTGGGGATTGGTGGACTGTGCTTTCACCCTGAGGCTTTTACTCTGCCATTTACAAAGATACAAAACCCATATTCCAGGGCTTCCCTGGTGGCACAGTGGTTGAGAGTCTGCCTGCCGATGCAGGGGACACGGGTTTGTGCCCCGGTCCGGGAAGATCCCACATGCCGCGGAGCGGCTGGGCCCGTGAGCCATGGCCGCTGAGCCTGCGCATCCGGAGCCTGTGCTCCGCAAGGGGAGAGGCCACAACAGTGAGAGGCCCGCGTACTGCAAAAAAAAACACCCCATATTCCAGCTGTGTCCGGGGGCTCCCACTGGGCTATCCTGTAATGGGATACATCCAAATCCCTCAAGTCCACTGGAAAGAGAGGGATGTGTCCCCACAGTCAGAGAGAAGGCCTGCCAGCCACCCCAGGACCAAGGCAGGGAAACCTGCACGAGTCAATAGTGGCTGAGGGACCCACGTGTCTCCAGCAGTCTTTCTTCACAAATATCTAGATGACAAACTTCCTGAACTGAGTAACTGGCAGGGCAACCTCTTGGTCATTTACTCCATTTACTCCCAAATTTTAGTTACTATCCATCTTTCAAAAATCACTAAATTTAGCATCAAACATTGGAAAGACTTTGCATTGAAAAAGCTGAGGCCAGATCTTGACTGCTCAAGAATTATGAGAAGATATTTCCTCGCTCAGAGGGATTTCTTGTGATAGACTATTTCCTTCCTCCACTATTTCCTAGCTGAATGGTGAGTAGAGGGAATGGGGTCCCTCTACTGAGGACACAGTTATAGGTTCTTTGTCTTCCATTTAATTAGACAGACATTAAATAAGCTGGAAATTTTAATGAACTTTGAAACTGTTCACTCCTACTTGTTCCACCTTGTGACCAATGAGATATTTTCAAAAATGCTGACTTTGACCAGGGGAGTAGACTGTGGCAATAAGCTGTTTTCCTTAGTGAGGCCTGTGCAGGGATCAATACCCATGACCCAGGCATCACCTTGCCACACTGATTAATAAATTACAGTGGCAAAAGGAAGAATTAAAGAACAAAATCACCACTGTACCAACCTTACTGATTTTATTTCACTGGGCTCACGTGTGATTTTTGTGACTTTAAACAGAGCAAAACTTCCTAGAAGACTTTAGGAAAGAACCACAGAGATGTCTAATAACTGAGAATAAATACAGATAGTACAGAGATGAGAGGCTCTTCAGCTCTTCAGCTGGAGAAAAAAGACAATTTTCAAACACTCTACACCATCCAATAGCAAATCATCCAGAATAGAGTCGGCCCTCCACATCCACAGGTTCAACCAACCACAGACTGATTTTCAATTTCAGATGACTGAATCAGTGGATACAGAACCTGTGGATACTGGGCCGGTGGGGGGGGGGCGGGGAGTAATGAAACACAGACTTGAGCATCCACGGATTTTGGTATCCACTGGGGGGAGGAGGGGTCCTGGTACCAATCACCTGTGGACACCAAGAGATGAGTGTATAGTTCTTGCTAGTGCTCAGTTTAAGAATGTGGGCCCCAGTGTGCATCCACAGCAGAGGACTGATCATCCCTGGAGCCTGTCCTGGATTCTGCATGTCAAGGAAAAGCTTTCACCTTCCTGAGGTGCAGACTAACAGAAATCTTGGAGACAGGTTTGTGACTCTCCTCTAACCAAGTATACAGTATCTTAAAGAATGAATTTTCAGGCAGCTTATCTTATTTCTCCTGCCATCATCTTTCCTTCTCTTCCAATTTCCTCCTTGCTTATTTTGGGTCATGCCTCAGCTGTCCCTGAGAAACAGAGTAAAGTGTGTGTGTACATATGTGCATGTTGCTCTTAGGGATCAACAGAGAAAAAGGACTGTGGCAACTGAGGGGACAGGCTTGGCCAGACTGGTCTACGCCATGTCCCACCAGTAGGGCAGCAGAAGCAAAATGGTAATCAGTGCAGTCTTGTCTTCAGCATCATGTCACCTTTTCTTTGTCTCCTCTTCCCAAGCCCCTACTGTGCTCTGACACAGGCTGGCTTTCCCTAGACACTCTTCTATGTGCTCCCAAGCACCCTACAAAATCGAGCCTGTTGACACTGTTTTCTATCTGAATTAACTGTCACGCAAATCCAGGTTTCCAGCTTCTCTTGAAAAATCTGAAAAGAATGAGCCCCCATCCCCCTATGGCAACAACAGGGGGCTGAGAGAAGATCCCTGCTTTGTTCCGGGGTGTGTGTGCTCTTCAATTGGCCAGTCACTGCCTAACCTGCTTCATTTTTCACCTTCTCTCTCCTGTATGACTCTGTTCCAGTTCTCTGCCCTCCCGATCATTAAAACTTACCCGCCAGGACTTCCCTGGTGGTGCAGTGGTTAAGAATCCGCCTGCCAATGCAGGGGACACAGGTTCAATCCCTGGTCCAGGAAGATCCCACATGCCGTGGAGCAACTAAGCCTGTGCGCCACAACTACTGAGCCTGCGCTCTGGCGTCCACGAGCCACAACTACTGAGCCCACGTGCCACAACTACTGAAGCCCATGCACTAGAGCCTGTGCTCCGCAACAAGAGAAGCCACTGCAATGAGAAGCCTGGGCACGGCAACAAAGAGCAGCCCCCGCTCGTCGCAACTAGAGAAAGCCCAGGTGCAGCAACAAAGACCCAAAGCAGCCAAACATTTAAAATAAATAAATAAATAAATTTATATTAAAAAAAAAAAACTTACCTGCCATATGTAACAAACCAGTGGGGCTGGGCCTCTGCTCACTGACTAGTTTAGCTAATCCATTAAGCTAGTTAATGCTAAACTGTCTAAAGGGTAGGAAGAGGCTAACTCCTTGACTGAAGCCCTTAAAAGAGGAAGAAAGTTGCTAATGAATAAAAATGACAGAGAAAGAACTGCTTCCTGATGGCTCCTCTCCCGGACCTGCAGAAGCGGAGGACATACCCTATGGATTTCTTCGAGCAGCAGCTTGGCACAGTTCCTGCCGAGGTCCTCGGGAAGCACCGCTGCCCCCTGGCCCCGGTGGTTGGAGACAAGTTCAGCGCTGAGGAAGGTGCCGTTGGTGGTCTCAGCAACCAGCCACAGTCCAAAGCCCGGAGACCTGGGGATTCAAAGGCACAGAAACTGAGTAGCATACGAAGTGGGGTTCACATTCACCAGTAAAAAGAGAAGACAAACATCTTTTTGATGGCATTCTGTCTGGTCACATCAGGTCTTATTAGAGTCCCTCCCAGCTCACAATGGACATATACATGACGCAGTGAGGGCACACACGTGACAGAACCAAAGGTGATGCAAATTTGCATTGCTTTTCTTTTCAGCCCTCCCTTCCCCTAGCTCTCCCTTACCTTTCCCCACTCACTACATTGTAAAAGATCCTGCTGTGAGAGTTTGTAACAATCAACATATAAAGCCTCTAGTTTCTGAGGTAGGGGCTTGACACTATTCTGCAGAGTAAATAATACCATCCCCACCTTACAACTGAGGAAATGGACAAATCAAGCGACCTGCACCAAGTGCATACAGCTAGAAAGAGACTGAGATGCGCTTCAAACACAGATCTTTCAGACTCCAAAGCCCATGCAAGTTCTCCACCACGGCACTCGCTCAGCCCTCAGTCACAACCAGCCCAGAAGTACAAGCAGCCTGGAGACCATCTGATTACAGCTCTCCTTGAGAGACAGCAGGCTGTTCCCCCATGATGAGAAATACCACAGGAGGAGAAAGGGCCTAGAGAAGGCCCACCTTTATGTTTTTGTCCCCAAGGGACATCTCTAACTCAGAATTCACTTAATATAACCAACAAGCCAGCATCATGTTCTCGCCTGTGTGTTTCAACCACCAACAGCCAGACCCTAACACCCTTCCTGTCCAGGACCACAAATGTCTCATGTACGTGTACATCCAACAAACATTTGGGGGAAAGCTTCCACAGACCCGGGAACTGGGGCGCCATGGTAAGCACAGGAGTCCCTGCTCTCACGAGGCTTAGTGACAACCAGTTTGATGCAAAACAAAATCAGTCCACAAACAATAAAAACAAGCATCTCTCCACAAAATTTCCGGATTTGACACCTCACGTCTACCTTGCCCAGTGCCTCTTAAACACACACAGTTGACCCTTGAACAACACGGGTTTGAATGGCACAGGTCCACTTATAGACTTTTTTCACTAAATATGTACTACAGTACTGCATGATCCTAAGTTGGTTGAATCCGAGGATGTGGAGGAACGGAGGATGTGGAGGGTCAACGGCGTTAAGTCCCACGCAGGCCCCTGACTGCGGGGGCAGGTCAGCACGCCTAACCCTAGCATTGTTCCAGGGTCGACTGTACCTACTTCCCAGCAGTACACTCCACATGCAAGCACAATACAGCTTTAATAAAGCCTCCTTTAACACAGTCCAACATACATATTCATGAAGCACTTTCTATGCATCTAGCACTAAACCAGCCAAAATATTTGTTTCAGAAAAACTACACGTAAAATTTATGTTTCAAATGTACTATATATGAGCTCACAATAGGGAGGAACTATACTGGTCAGTCCTTAATTTCTTTTAAAAAAAAGTGATTGTCTATGTAGCCAAGGATTAATAACACCTGCCAAGGGAAGAGGGTGCAGTGAGAATGCCGGTTCCAGGGCACTCTGAGTCACCCTTAACAATCTAACACCGTACCACCCAGCATCATCATGGGACATTTAAAGCTCAATCTCAAGTTGCCGATGAGTCACTTGACCAGGAGGAGGGATTGGGCACCCAGCTCACCAGTAGAGGCAGTGGGTAGAGGCAGTGGCATGCCAAAATGAAGAGGAGAAAATGCAGGGAAGAAGCACCAGGAGATAAGCCACCATCACTGCTCTAACCCACTTACATGCATTTCCTAAAAACTTCTAGCTAAACTTTTCCATCCATGTGAAATTTTTGAGGCGTGTGTACTTATTGCAATGAACTTCATATTTAATCAAGACCATTCCATTTGATATTGTATTTGTTTTACAGAAAACAACACAATAACATATTAAGCTCTATGTACTCTACGCCAATCCCCCCCCCCAATTTGGGGTATGTGTATTATCAGGCCTATTTCAAGTCATGTTAACAATGTAGTTGATCACCAAGTGATCTCATTGAAGATGCACACCGGTACAGTTTGCAAATGACAGCCTCCAAAGCTTTCCAACTGGTGAGGGACTAGATTTTTCAAAAAGTCATGACTGTGAGAATCAAAATGGGACCACATTGGACAAATGTACACTGGACAAAGAGCTGACACAGCCCACCAAAAATTGCTGGTCACCAAGCCTCCAGGCCATGGCCACACATAACTCTCACTCCCAGACTTCAATAAGCCTAACTTACGTGGATATTTCACTGAATTAGAAGAGGAAAATACCTACCCGCGACTTTATAATTTCATAATGGAGAAGGAAGATCACCGTTTGTCAACTGTAGCTTGAGATTTAGAAAATGGAACACAAACTTAACATCATGCATTGGTTTTAGAGGTAAATTTTAAAGTGGAGCTTGGAGTTGATAACCCACAAGGCTACATTGTGCCCACATCTCCATCCACGTGTGAGCTTCCTCTCATTATTAGCAAGTATGGGCCTTAACCAGCACTAGAGTCCACTGAGTCAATGGCATTATAAAAAGCCACACTCTAGCTGGAAGCAGCATGGCCTTCAGGTCTGCTCTGCTTCTTTGTAGAGTGAGAGGCCGGACGACAAGGCACTATCGAGTCAGGTCATTCAGACAGCCGCTACTGCTACCTATCCTCCCCCATCCCTCGTAATCCCCTCTCCCCAGAAAACAGCTGACACATAGTTCCAGGCCTGTGGCCAAGAAGAGAAGAGAAAGGAAGTAATGGCATTAGCAGCTACCATTTCTGTAGCACCTACTATGTGCCAGGCATTGCATTGGTGGCTTACATATGTGACCTTTTCATCTTTACAGTAACCTAGCGATGCAGTTATTATCACTCCCACATTATGAATGAGGAAAACACTGATGGTATTTGAGCAATACACCAAAGGTTTGGGACCATCACTGACCTTTCCAACTCCCAGAAAAAGGGCCAGCTCTGCACACAAACCCTTTCCCAACTCTAACCTCTGACATCACCACCACTGTTGCTCTGGATTATGAGCCACCACTGCATTTCTGAAGTCACCTTCATCTTTCCCTTGGGCCTCATGAAGGTCTGAGATCCCATAACACACTCACCCCTCCTTTACCCTCTTTTTCCTTCTTTTCCTGAAGTTAAAGAAAGCTCAGACAGAAGAGCTATGAAAAAGGATGAGCTGTAGTACAACTTAGGAAAAAACTGATTTTTTATCCCACAACAGTCAGTCTCTGATGTTCTTATTTTTAGAAGACACAACCTGAAAACTTCAGATTCAATGTGTAAAGATACTGTCATTCACATTGAAATGGTTAGGCAAAAACAAAGAAAATCCACACACAAGGAAAGCAAATTTGGCAAAATTTTCATTGTTAACTACAAGCAGCAGGAATATACAAGTGTTTGTTGTATTACCCTTTCAACTTTTCTGTATACTTAACATTTTCATAATAAAAAATTAGGTTTTAATTGCTTCCCTAACTCGCTGGTTTCTAAATATACAACCAAAGCCTAAAACAGATATTTTCATTACACAGATCATCATTAACTTTTTATTTTCTAAAGTAAGGTCTTCTGCAAAGGCTCTAACTAAACCAAACTCAAATCTGCAATAACAACTTTCTTTGGCTCTAGGGGTGTTTTTCCCCTTGATGGAGAGAGAAGCTGACTGGCACTTAAACCAACAAAGGATTTTTTCCCCTAAACTGCTATTTACACAGGATGGAAGAACTTGTTTACTTTAATTTTTTGTGGGAACAGAGGACAGATGGGATTTAAAGCTTGCGGCACTGTTTATTAATAGCTGGGCTTTAATTCCCCTAGGCTGGCATCTCAACCCCTCATCACCCAGCACTGGGCACTGTGACGCTTTCCATGCGATAGGTGCCCAAAAGATGCCTGTTGGTAACAATGGCGGTAAGTTGGAAGGAAAAAAACTGAATCATTCTTCCTCTGGCTGCCCAACCTCAGCGCTGGCAACTTTAGCTTCAATCAGACCAGGAGTATGACAAAGGCTAGGGTGGCTAGGGAATTAGGCTCCAAAAACGCACAGACACTTACCTCCCAGAGTTGACTCCTTTCATGTGGTCTGTGTAAATATAGATATCGGGTATAAACTTGTTGAGGATGCTCCTTGCAGAATCCACAATCCGGTTTGCCATCTGAGGTGATACGCGTACCGAATACCTGCAACCTGGAGTTAAGGGTGTCATTCTGCTTGGACTCCACAACAGAGAAAAGTCAGTCATAAAGCTAGCAAATATTTGTGGAACTGTCATAACAAACTGGGACTTCTAATCCATTCTATTCTCCACCTGTATTTATTTACTTAACTTTGTAGTACCATAACTTAATTTTTACATTATTCTTTTTATTTATTATTATTGTATTATTATATAATTTTTTGTATTGTTATAAAAAGCCCTAGGTGAAAAACATCTAAACAATATAGACACTTGGAAAGTATAAAATAAAAGCTGTCAATCCTACTCTAGACTGCCTACCCATCCCTCCTCCCCTAGAAATGGTTCACCTCAATTTTGGAACAAGTAAAGGCAATTGCCCCCCTGTAGGGCATGAGCCAGGCTCCCTCTGAAGTATTCTCTGACCATCCCCACTGCTGTAACCATTGAGTCTTTCTCTTAGGAACCTAAGGCCGGAACAGACACCACACTGGGACTGACCTGGGCCCCTGTGTGACCCAATCCACCCCTGGTAGGCTGACAGGAAAGGCAGAAAAACATTAGTGAAAGAGCATAGTGGGGCTGTTTATAAAGGTATAAACAGGTTTTTGTGTTTAACTTTAGAGCCTATTTTCAGTTATTTAAGTATCGATGATTCTATTTATGGATGATACAGGCTCCTCACAACTGCTACCCTGTGGTCAAAATATTGGTAATTAGCACTTTTACAACAGGGCACCCTCAGAAAGGAAAGGAGAAAGATATCAGCAACTCAAATGAAAAGGCTGGTGCTTGAGAAAGTGGAAACTATTACTTAAAATCAGACTTTCTTACAGAGACTGGCTCTCCCCAGTTCCACCTACCAAATAAAAAGTAAGTATGTACTAAGCACTTCCGATGTTCGCTGTACAGCAAGGGGCAGCTGCGTATGTGGGACGAGGGGTTACCAAAAACAGAGAAGTAACAACATGTGATCTTCCCACTACTCTGATCCAAACCCCATGCAGCAAGTCCAACAGGGAAAACAAGGTGTGTAGTCTGCCCAGCCTCGCCCAACTGTTCGAAAATTCCTGTCAATAACACATTTAATTTTCATTTGAGCTGCAGAAACAATATGCTCAGAGACTGAGCAAAGAATTTGACTGGCATCTGGCTCCCCTTTCTGACCCATCCTGAACATCCACAAAAGATCCAGCTTCCTCATGCTAAGGAGAATCTCCCAGTAACTCCGGGCCCTCCCAGACCTTGAGATTGGACCCCCTAGTCTGCTCGGTGTTCACCCCCAAACCGACACCACCACCCCCAGCTCCACCAACCAAAGTGTTCAAATCCTTCAGCCTGATCTGCCTGCCTTCATTCTTCAACCCAGAGTTCCCCCCTCTCCTGAAATCCTCCAGGCAGCACCGACTGTGGCCTGCACTTGAACTTACCCCATGTCTCCCTTCGTATACTCTCATGCTGTCCTTGCTCTTCGATGAGACCGCACACTCCATAAGGAAAGGGGCTCTACTTCTGTATCCCTCACAAGTCTCTAATACACTACTTTTGTACTCAGAAATGCTCGATAAATATTTGACTTGACTCAAAGGACAAACCCGAAATGAGGAAAGAGCAAAGAGGGATTTTTCAATACACACACACAGCCCAGTTACATCACCACCTCTTCTGTCCAGAACGTACTTTTGACCACAGGCAGCTTAGACAAACAGTCCCAGGTCTCATACCCTTTGGACCAGGTGGGTGCTATCCTTCTGAGGTCTGAAGCTGCCCACTCTCTGTGGGAAAATATAGATGTCATTATCCTGACACATAAGCCCACAGCATTCATGTCTTCCAAAGTTCTTTCAGGTACGTGATCATCTTATTTTATGCTCATGGTAACCCTGAGGCAAGGGCCACATATTCCTGGTTCCAGGGCTCACACTTAGGACAGCTGGGTCACGGAACTAAGATTCAAAATTAAACAAATCCAAATTCCCAGAGACAATCTTCTTCCCCCACCCTTCCAGGGATGTGGAAACCAGGTGGCTAAAAACAGTGCTAATGAGGGCCAGTGGAAGCATATACTAGAATTCAGGCAGTGGAGTAAGGAAGGAAAGGGACTTTAAAGCCGGCTGCATCCCAGAGTCATTATGAAGCTATCTGGCTTGGCGTGGAGGCCCTACCATGATTGGCTAAGGGTTCTAGAATCAGATTATCTGTGTTAAGTGTCAGCTCCAGCAAACGGCATCATTCTGGGACTAATGTGCTATTCTTGGTGCCTCCACCTCTTCATCAGTAAGAAAAGGATAATCATAATACTCTCCTCACAGGGTCTGGAGGCTCAAATGAAGTAATGCACGTAAAGTGCTCAGCGGTGCCTGGTGTGTGGTCGGAGCCCAGTGGATGTCAACAACTGCTTTTCCTACTGGTAGTCCAAGATTCAAATCCCAAAGCAGAGGTTCTTTCCTCTCAGGAGTAAGAGACCTTCCTTGAGAATCTAATGAAAGCTATGAACCCTCTCTCAAGAAACACGTGAACACATAATTTTGCAGACAATTTTGGGGGGTGGTGAATGTCCTGAAGGCCATTTATGAGTACCACGCTGAGAACTCATATCCAAGAAACACAAGTTCATGGCTACAGCCCACATGGAACTCCTGCCCTTCACACTCCCTGGTGTTACAAGTCAGAGAAAGCTAAGGGGTGTGTGTGTGTGTGTGTGTGTGTGTACAAAGAAAGAGACTGATTCTCTAAGTACCTTCCCTATAGTTAGAGAAAGGAAACCAGATTGTCCAACAAATTCTACCTCACGCCCCCCTTCTGCCTCTACTCCAGCTTCTTCACTTAACTCTTATGTACCCAGTCATGAGCTACTGGGACAGCAACACAAAACTAAAACACAGTGTTCCTTTCTCTCTCAGGCAGGGGAAGAATGAGAGTGGGTGGCAGTAAATAAAAGGCAACCGCACTGTCCAGTCACAGCTGCTGGCAGGAACACCACCAGCTCCCTCCCAGTCCCTGGCCAATCAGTCAGAGAGACAGAGAGATGCACTCTGCTGTGGTGGGTGGGCTGGGGGGTGGAAGGGGGCAGCGGGGAGCCCAGTTAAAACCACAAACACACACCGGAGAGCGGGGCTAGTTCTCCCAGCTCGAGCCCTCGTATGGGGAATACAACCTCCAAGCTCAGCCCAACCATTAACCGGCCTTGCAAGTAACAAACCACAAAATCAGCTAAAGCTTTTTCCAAAGGCAGATCTTTTCTCTCAGGCTCCAAAGCTGGCCAAGAAGGTGATCTCATTTCAAACCCACATTCCTTTGAGGTGTTCGAGAAACAGGCAGCTTTGCAGACCAGTGGCTGGAACGTTTGGTTTGCAGACAGGGAACTAGGAAAGGGTGCTGTGTCAACTCTCCTGGGGAGTTCAGAGGAAGGCTCTAGAGTCGGGGCTGTATCAGGCAGGGTTCAGGTGTCCTACCCCCAGCCTCAAGGAAGGTGAGGGGCTTGGGACCTCACCGGCATCCTTCTGGCTCAGAGTCTACACAAGGAAGGTTTGAAGACCACCAGAGAGAAGCCGGGGAGGAACAATGTTGCACCCCAGGTGCCCGGGGCACAACAGCTCTTTCAGCTTTTATGTAAAACACTGTACAACCCCGTTTCCTGCCGTCTTCATCAAAGGCTTCAACACTCTCACAAGGCTTCTGCACCCGGTACAGCGAGTACAGGTGGGATCCCACTGTAACTGCCTCTGTGAAACCCATGTTGTTACCACAGGACTATGGTAAACAAACAGAGCACATGCTGGAAATCACATTTCCAAACTAGAGAGAATGGATTCCAAGCAGAGTTCACTGCCACGACATAGCATTGAGGAAACAAATCTCAAAAGAGAAAAAACAAACTGAAATAGTCCTGAGAGTGTGTAGGACTCCGTGTACAAGGCTATTAACCCATTAACCGCAGCATTTTTGGCAACAGTGAAAAACAGAAGACACCCCAATGGCCAACAACAGGGTTTAATTTGGAATTCTTTACATAGTGAAATACAATGTTAATGAGAATGAGGTTGAGCTATAAGTAACTCACATGGGTCAAGCAGAACAGGCATATTTAAAAAAAAAAAACCCACCTACTCACATCACATTTCCATTTCTCTATAACCTGTTTCTACTTCCTCTGAATCAGAGAACCTGAGAGTTGAACATCACCTTGGGACATCAATGGAAGTATCCATCAACCTGGGGGCTCCCCAGGACAGGAACCATTTCTCCCCCATTCTCTCCTCATACACACAGGTCTTGATCCATAATCCATGGAAGAAGCTTTGTTATAAATTCCTCTGTTCTTGATGATGCCTACAAAGAACTTCAGGTAGCACCCCAAGTTTGATCTTTTATCTCATCAATGGCTCTCTCTGCCCTGTGGCTATGCCACGCCCCCATACCATGCCCTCACCACTCACTGTTCAATCTACTCAAGGCCTCTGAAAAGTTAGTCCACTCCATACTTCTTTTCCTCCAAGAAGGACCACCCTAAAACCTCCTGAGAAATACAAAACTTGACTTTAAGCCCCTATCACCCCAAGAAGCATACATCCTGGTCCACCCCACTCTGTCAAATTCCCACCAGGAAAGCCACACCCAACGCCATCCAGCCCCCACCCCACCCCACCTCTAACACTTGCCCTCACCCAGACCTTGTTGGCACCTAGAATTCTACCACTCTTAATATCTGAAACCCCAAAACACAGTTCCCTAAACATAATTTCTTGTTCTTCTACACAGCACACATATCTACTTCCATTAAACCTGCTAAGGATTCCAAACCCACGACCAGGTGCTTTCTCCAGGCTGGCGAGCCGCTGCTGCATTACTCAGTAAGGAGTGCACTGGCCGTCACTCCAATGCCACGCTCACCAGTACGCCCTCTAACCTGTCCTTCTGCATAACCCACTCACCCTGTCAATCCACACCCAGCCCTGGATGAAAATGGCCCCCTTGCCTCCTCTACTTCTCCTTCTAGGCTGCCAACTGCTGCTGGACCCACAGCCACGCAGCTGGCACCATGATAACATTTCACTTCAGCTGAGCCCTTATTGAAGTCCCACAGCCTTTTTCTTATCTTTAGTTACTATGTCCCTATGGGCACCCCACCCCCCATAGTGGCCCCTATGCCACTGTGACAGCACATCTTTACCACCCCTGTTACATTCCCTTATCATACCCGTGCTGATCCCCTTATCCTAGAACCCACCCTAACTCAGTAAAATTGAAAACCCCTCCCACTGGCTTCCAATTATCGTCAGACTGCTCCATCCTTACCATCCTGCCATTTTCAATCCATCCCCTCTCAAACAGTAATAAAAATAACAGCAGCCACAACTTACCAAGCACTTACTTATATACCACCCCAGTGTCTTGTACCATACGTCTATTACCTCATTTAACCTTCTTTACAGCGCCACAGAGTAGTCGTAAGCGGGCCCAATGATAAATGCGTCAACCAAGACTTGGGGCCAAACATCTCCACCAGTGAGTGGCAAAGCCAGTTAGAATCCACATCTGTGTGACTCTAGTACCTGTGCTTTAATCACCTTGTTACCTTGCTTTATCAGTCTCCCTCTCTCATATATAAATCTACTTTGCCCAAGCTACAAATATACTCAAATCATCACCAACCTTTCTGTTAAAAAGGAAGGGAATCTTCTCAATTCTCTTCCTCAAGTTACCACCTTATCTTTCCTTCTATTCTCTTTCTTGTCAAGGTTTTTGAAAGAGTGGCCTCTGCTCTTCACCCTTTCCCTCCATCACCCTGTAACCTAGAACTGGTTATCTGGCCTCTGCCTCTACCACCCTCTGGAAAGAGCTCCCAGGGTTATCAGTAGCAGCCTGCTGTGAGTCCCTCAGCTTGCTCCCCATCCTAATGCTGACTCCTCTGAGCCCTTCCAAGGCGCTGACCTGGGTGGGCTTCCAAGAAGCTACATTTTCTTTTTCACCTCTTTTTAGAAAAAAACGATTTGTAATTTATTCATAAACAAAGAGTTAACATCCCTGATATACACAGACTTTCCCTCACCAACTTCCCTTCATCAGTTTGTACAGGAAAAGCAGAATAAATGCTTGTCTCTACCAATTTTCAAAAGAATGAGTTGATTTCCAAGTGTGATGAATAAAGGTTTATTTTTTTTAAGTATCATAATAAATTTGTGGATGTAAACTTATTTAATGTGTTTCAATCGACTGTAATTGTTCCTATTGGTGGTTGGATTGTACCACCTTTGGCTAGTAGGAGCCTCTTCAAGTTGGCTTCTATGCCTAGTTGACGTGACTCTAGTAGCCTGTGACAGCTTCCTTGATTTCTGCGAATTTTGCTAGATATTGTCAAATTCTTAACCATAGGGGTTATACTGTCTCACCTTCCCATCAGCCTTTCAACAGAATATGATGTCAAACTTTAGTTTTTTACCAGTCGGATTAGTGAGAGATGGTACCTCAGTGTAGTTTAAATTTTTTTTTTAATTTTTATGTATTTTAAAAAATTTAAATATAGTTATTTGATTTCCTTATTCTCCTCTCAACTCTGATTCTCCCTAGTCTTCCTTCCTGGGAGCACTTATTTTGCTTTTGCTTTCAAGTCTTAGTGACCTCTCACGGTTCCACCCTCCTGCCTGCCTTCTACATGGTACCTGACTCCAAACCTTTCATTTCTAGCTCTCCTGGCCCCTCAGTTACAGTTCTACATTCCTAACTTCTAATAAGTCCTTTCTAGACTTATCCACTTACCTACCTGGAACCACCAAACCCAACATGAATAAAACTAAACTTATCTTCACCGCCACCCCAAACATTTGTAGCTTCTATCTGAACAAATATGTCTTTTCAGGTGCATAAGTGAGAAACATCAAAGTCACACTCAAGGATTCCCTGTTCCTCTAGCACAGACCCACGTTGATCGCTGCATCCTATCCATCCTGCCTCTAGGGCCTCCATAAACTAGCAGCCCTCACCTGTCCCACAGCCACTACCCTCACCAGCTCTCTTTAGGGCATGATAATTCCCCACTATCTTTGCCTCTAAGTGATTGCCATCAGGTGATTAGGTGGTTTTTTTGTTTGTTTTTTTGTTTGTTTTTAACTTGTATCTACCAAAATTTCTACAAGAGCCAAAAATAGCCAAAAGTTCTTTTGGTACCGCCAGAGTTATCTGCTTGATGTGCCAATTCTCTCTCCAAAAGAAAATTACTGACTCTGAATGAAGGTCGACTCCTCGGCACAGCCTCCCACCTTTACAGGCTCCTGCCCCAACTTTCTGTCCCATCTTCTACTACCAAACACCCTTGACTGACCTGCATTCAGGCCACACCACGTTGCCTGCCACTCCCCAGAACCACTGTGCACTGCTCCCTCCACACAGGCCCACATTTCTGCCTGAAGAACTCCGCCTTCTTTGCCCCACTTTACAAGCCTTTATTCTTCAAGGCTCAGTCCAAATGCCCTATCCTCTCTATAGGAAAAAGCAGAGGTTAAAAGCCTGGGCTTTTAACAGAGACAGGGTTCAAATCCCAGCTCTACCATTACTAGCAATGTGACGTGGGAGCAAATTCCTTCTGAAGCCTCAGTTTCCCCATCTACAAAACAGGATGTTAGAGAATTCAAACTCACTTTGAGGCTTAAGAATAAAGTATATAAAATATAAATGTATTAAAACTCCACAATCAAAAGACATAGAGTGGCTGAATGGATAAAACAAGATCCAACTATATGCTGTCCACAAGAGACTCACTTTTGATATAAGGACATAAATAGGCTGAAAGTGAAGGCAAAGAAAAAGATATTCCATGCAAATGGTAACCAAAAGAGAGCAGGGGTGACTATACTTATATCAAACAAAATAGACTTTAAGCCAAAAAAGGCTTCAAAGTCACTAGAGACAAAGGTTATTATATAATAAAAGGGTCAATTGAACCAGAAGATATAACAGTTATAAATATATGCACTCAACATCGGACCACCTAAATACATAAAGCAAACATCCACAAATCTAAATGGAGATATAGACAGCAATGCAATAATAATAAGAGACTTCAGTACCCCACTTTCAATAATGGATAGAACAACCAATGGTTGTCTGAAATTCATATATATGATTAATACCCAAATATAAGACACTCATACAACTTAGTAGCAAAATAAACAAACAACCCAATTTAAAAATGGGCAAAAGACCTGAATAGACATTTCTCCCAAAAAGACATACAAATGGCCAACAGAACTTGGAAAGGTACTCAACAATCACTAATCACCAGGGAACTACAAATCAAAACCATACTGAGATATCATCTCACCCCATTAGAATGGCTATTATCAAAAAATAAATAAATAACAGGTGTTGGTGAGAAAAGGGAATCCTTGTATACTGTTAGTGGGAATATAGGTTAGTGTAGCCACTATGGAAAACAGTATGGCGATTCCTTGAGAAATTAAAAATAGAACTAACCATTTGATCCAGCAATCCCATTTCTGGATGTATATCTAAAGGAATTGAAATCAGGATCTCAAAGAAATATACACACATTTCCATACTCTTTTCAGCAGTATTCACAGTAGCCAAGGCATGAAAGCAACCTACATGTCCATTGACAAACAAATGGATAAAGAAAATGTGATATTTGCATGCAATGGAATATTATTCAGCCTTAAAAAAGGAAATGCTGTCCTTTGTGACAACATGGGTGAACCTGGAAGGCATTATGCTAAATGAAATAAACCAGACAAAGAAGAACAAATACTACATGATCCCATTTATATGAGGAACCTAAATAAGTCCTAGAGACCTACTGTACACTGTAATGCCTGTATTCTATACTTAAAATTTTGCTAGAAGGGTAGATCTTATGTTAAGTGTTCTTATCACAAAACAATTAAAATTTTAAAAATGTAAAATAATAAAGAGGGTGAAAAGAAACTTTTGGAGGTGATAGATATGTTTATGGCACTGATCACGTTGATGGTTTCACAGGTATATACGTATCTCCAAACTCATCAAGTTGTACACATTAAATAAATACAGCTTTATGTCAATCACACCTCAATAAAGTGGTTTTTAAAAAATAAATAAAAATAAATTAAGTATATAAATTATCATAGTGCACACAGAGTAAGCACTTAATAAATGGCAGATGTTATTCATTATTATTCATTCCTCCCACATCTTCCAGACAAATTTGCTACTCTTTACTCTTAGCTCCCCCAACCCACTGCACATCATCTATATCACTTTACACATTATAGCAGAATTATGTGTTTGTATATGTTTCCTTCACCAGACAATGAGCTCTTCTAAGGGAGGAACTGCGATGCATTGGTGGCCCCCAAATCGAAGCCCTCAGGATAGTGTCACATACACTGGAGCTGTTTGCTTAAGTGTTAACTAAAAAAATAAATGAATCAATCAGTCAATCTAGTTATGGTGAGGCAGGTAATAAAATATCCTATCTCAGCCAATAATTATAAATTAATTGTTAAGACTTTTCCAAGATTGTTGTCTAAAATGTAAATAACCCTGGGAAGAAGTAAATTGTTATGAGTTATTCTTATCTTAGGGAGGCAAGAAAAAAATAAGAAATCTGAAGCAAATGCAAAGGATACGCCATTCCTCTGATACGTTTGATCTTTCCTGGATCTGTGAGCTGAATGGGCTTCAGGACCTTCCTTACAGGACATGAGAAAAACACTTCGCCTCCTCCTCCAGGGAGCATTCCCCGTCGCACAATCTGCACCAAGTGAGAAAGAAGAGGTGAGGGTTCAGTAGAGTGGATGACACCCAACCTGGCTGGTTTACACCAAGAATGAAAACCACCATTAGAAAGCAGCAAGCTCTTTCATACACAACTTGTCCATCCCTTCAAGATGAACAGCACCTGATGTTAGCTCCATGGGGGCATGTGCTAAGCAAGGAGACCATGTGGTATGTCAGAAAGAGCAGTGGACACAGAGCCTGCATGGCGCAGTCAAAGCCAGACAGGTCACTTCACCACCAGAACCTGTTTGTTCAACCTTAAAATGAGGGACTGGCCTAGTTCATCAGCTTATCCCACTTCTTAACCATCAGGAACCCTTTTCTCCTCCTTTGGAATTAACTGATCTATCAAAACTCTACATTATTAAATAAAAATGAAGTCATTTTCCTTGTTTAAAAACATCATTTAAAAAAACAGAGATGCTAAACAGCTTAAGATATCCAGTGTTATCACACTGGGTTGATGTAATTCCCTTAAATAGCAAACAGATGCTTAAATTACTTCGACTAAGTTTTGAAAGTAATGTACTAAAAATTCTCAGGGACATTCAGGTTGGGAGGCTCTGGACACAAATTAAGATAAATGATCTAGATCAGAGAGGCAGCATGGTCAGAATCCTGGCTCTACTATTTATTAGCTAAGTTGTTATGAGCCAAGGAGTTAATACATGTAGAATGCTTACAATATTGCCTACCATGAAGTAAGTGCAGTATAACTGCTGGCTACTCCTGTCATTACTAAAGGGTCCCTTTCAGCTCAAAGTCTGCAATGTTTGGTTCATGAATCCTGTGGGTCATCTAATAAATGGCGACTGCAAATGTGCCCCACACACGTGAGGCATATAGCTCTTCCAATGAGTTGGTAAGAAAATCTTTCACACTGATATATACCACTAACAATTTGTACATTCTTACCTTTAGCTCAAACGATTCACCATCAATCCCAAACTGTTTCAATAGAGGGAGTGCTGTTGCCTTAAGAACATCAACCTGTAGAATTATTTCAGAAAAAAAAAGCTTAGTTAAACCTTGAGATGGAAAGAAGAAAGAGCCCGCGAAGCAGGTGAAGGCTTAGCCTCCAGATAGATGAAGCAGTCTAGTAAAGAGAAAAGAGGCTGGCTTACAACTGAGGGTGTGGGCCGGCTCTGCTCCCGAGTACAGACTGTGACTTTATAAGCCACTGGCTCCTGTGGGCCCCTTTTCCACATTTACAATATCATACACCTACCTTATGAGTCATCATGAGCATCATGTGCATCAGGCAAAAAGCACCAAGAAACTGCTGGGCTCATACAGAAAACAGAGACCTATGCTCAGTCTTAATAGGTATAAACACTATGCAAGAAAATCACCTGTTTTAGTATTCTATTTCCAACATGACTGTTTAATGTTTAGAGCTGGTGGCACTCGAGACTAAAGCAAACCAAATGAACTATTCAACCTAAGAGTCCTACCTAAGAATCCTGCTGACACCCACCACAAAGGCATTTAAAGGTGGTGATTCTACAAGGCAGTGAGGGCCTCGGGGGAAGGACAGCCTCAAACTGCACAAAGCGACACAAACCCCAAAGTGCAATGACAGCATCCACAGTTGATGACAAGACAGTGCCAAGTGTAACTGTTATCTCCTCCTCAATCAAAACTCCTTCCTTGTTCATTTGTGGATTGCTCATAGAGGATAAGGTGACATTCAAATCAATGGCAACTCGCCCAAGAACAGCAATCCCTTGCTTGTTTCCAATGGAAAAAGAGATGTTTCTCGGCCCTGCGGGGGCTGACTCTATAGCAGGAGGTGCTGAGGGCACAAGAGGCACAAGCAGAGGCTGCAGGGAAAAGCCCTAATCCTGGCCCAGGCTCGGTCTCCAGTGAGCTGTGTGGCCTCAAACAAGAAAATCTCAACTGTCTAAATTTCCTTGTCTCTAAGGTAAGGAGCTCAGCCTGCCTGTCTCTGAGTTGCTACCAACTCTAACGTGCTAAGAGTCAATAGAACGATACTCCAGCAAGGCTTTACGGCAGAGAATGCGCCCCAGCTAAATATTCTCATATCAGAAAATTAACCAGAGGTAGCAATGACCTATGAAGCCTGGGAACATGTTCAGCATGGATCAGGTGGGGCAGAAGCAGTTACCGGGAAAATTCATTAAAGATGAGCTCATTTCAATTAAATATGAAAGCTACACACATCCACAAACTTAAAATATGCATTTGGGATTGCCAGAACCAAGATGAATCAGTCTAGGCTAGTGTTAAGGGCAGCTGGGGAGAAGGCCAAGCCAGATTCTGGAAAACGTGAGGGCTGCAAGAATGCAGGGCACTCCTGCCCACATGACTCCTGGAACTAGGCAGCCTCCAGCTCTCCTGGGGAAGAGAAGCGCAAGAGAACAGAATATCCCTTCAGGTCATCCTAGTTACACCTGGAGTTATAAAGGATGAGGTCAAATTGACTCTGAGGGTCAGCCAGGAGCCCAAGTGTAACTCCAGATGCGGTCCTGTCTCCTAAGTCACTCTCCATCTGACGTGGAAGGCAGGCAACTCGGTTCGGTGTGACAAAGGCTGGAAAGGCAGCTGTGGGCTGAAGCCCCACCCTGCCTCTTACCAGCTCTGAGACCTGGACATTACCTCCCCAAGGCCTTGGCTTCCTGCTGTATAAAGAGGGGCTGGACTGGACAAGTTCCACAGCCTCCCCTGGCTCCACACACTGGTTCTAGCAGGGGGAGGGTGGTCTGTAGGTTTTGCTTAACGGAAACTAAGCTGTGACTCTGTGCTCAGAGAGGAAAGGCAGAAGTCTGACCCAAGTAGAACCTCAGGGCAAAGGTGTCACCCTTACAGTCCAGCCAGTCAATCAACAGGTAGAAATATGATCAGACTGCACCAAATAGAAAAAGGGAAGCGACCTGCTCTTCAGTTCCCTTGTCTGAAACAGTGATAAGAACACCCACCTCACCTCACAAATCAAATAAATATGGATACAGACTAAGTACACCTAGAACAGTGCCCAGCACACAGTAGACTTCTTTGCCCTTTCAGGACAGTACTGAAAAAGAATGGACTCTTCACACACCAACTGGCCAGCTGTTGGCACCAGTAAATATCTACGGGGGGCTCTAATGTCAAATCACCGAGATTCAAAGGAGACCTCCTAGAAGTTTTCTTCTCAAAATTTCTCCCCATTTCCTATCTTTTTGCCTCCAAGGAAAAATGTCCCTACCCCTTTATATGGCACATCCCACTGCTGCCGCTTTCAACTCTCATCCTTGTTGGATGTCTGCAGAGCTACCCTTATTAAATCCCCCTACCCTTTTTTTTTTTTTTTGCAGTACGCGGGCCTCTCACTGTTGCGGCCTCTCCCGTGTGGAGCACAGGCTCCGGACACGCAGGCTCAGCGGCCATGGCTCACAGGCCCAGCCACTCCGCGGCATGCGGGATCCTCCCGGACCGGGGCACGAACCCGTGTCCCCTGCATCAGCAGGCAGACTCTCAACCACTGCGCCACCAGGGAAGCCCCCCACTACCCTTTTTATTTCAACTCTTTCCTTCTCCATTACACCTTCGCCTCAGCCTACAAACAAGTTCAAGTTTTGTTCGTTTAAAAATTCCCAACCTCAGCTCTTAAGGAATCATCCTATCTAACTTCTGGAAGAATCTCCTAACCTTCCATGGTTCTATTTCCTACTCATTCTGAACCTGTGCCTGCCCTTGCATTCCAATGGCACTGCTCTCTCAAAGGTCAATAAAACTTCTCACTGCCAAATCTCCCTGCCCAATTCCCACGCAGCTCCTACAAGGACTGACTCTTGGATCATCCCTGGCTTCTCAGAATTCAACTCCTGCTTGGCTTCTCCAAATACTTCTATCTCCACAGTCATTGTCTGCAGCTCCTCTTCCCCCAACTCACACCTTACACACTCATTCCTCTTCTTTATTATTCTCAGTCCCTGGAACCATGGGGCCAAAATTCTACTGCCCACAGAGGCCAAAAAGGGAAGTTAAATGAATGGTGAGGTCAGCTAAGACCTGTATCCAACTGAAGATCTCATGCCTCATCCAAAGAGGGCAGGTGCTACTCAGCTCCAACAGATGGCTGCCGTGGAGCAACGGCCATCCGGTGCTGCCACACCAACCTACCAGCATGTAAACTCTGGGGTTTCAAACATGAACAACCAATTCAGATACACACACCACCACCACTACCAGCACACTGTACAGGCCGAAGGAAAAACACCTGTCAGATTAACTGAGCCAAAAAGCCGCCAGTGTTCAGCCTCGGCACTGGTCAGTCTCGGTCTCCTAGGGAGTGAAATTTCAGTAGGTAAGATCCTGATGACCTATCTCTGAGGCTCCAGACAATAATTTCCAACTTTCAACTGGACATCCCCTAGGGATGTCCCCCCAATATCTCAGGAAACAGGACCAAAATCAAACACATCATCCATCACCCCACCACAATCTTCCTCTTTCTAATCACTATCCTTCAAGTCAACCAGGACAGAAATCATGGAGTTATTTATGACCCCTTCCTCCTATCCCATCTCCAATTAGTTATATAGTTATGAAGTCCCTCCCTCCACACTGCCCTTCATATCTGTCCCTACCCTTCCACTTCCCTCTGCATAATGTTCAAATTAGTTGACACCTCTGCAATTCATCCTTCTCTCAACCTCCATAGTTATCTTCCTAAAACCATGACTGACTCTGGGGCTTCCCTTCCTCCAGAAAGCCCTCCCTAGCCCTCAGCACTTTGCTTGTGCTTCTACCAGAGCCCAGAGGTATTCAGCCTTGTGGCCTCCCTAGCTGTGTTCACAGCTGTCCACCCCATGAGACCACGTTCCCTACGGGAAGAACTCATCATATTCATCCTTGTGTGCAGACAGTAGATGTGGACATAAGCTGATGGGGAAACCACACATTAAAGAGAAAGTTCAAAATGAAGAAGCCACAGGTTGAAGAAGTTACTCTTTATCCGGGATTAGATGTATTTATTTTATCCTGGGCTGGAGCCAGGTACTAACCAAGGTCATTTTAGTCATGCAGCTAGCAAAAGCAGAAAGTCCTGTGGCATGTGAAAACAAACAAACAAAAAAAGTTTTTTAATACTCTGCAAAAAAAAAGAATTAAGTACCCTTTCTAGGGAATTCATCAATTAATCTTTGTCACTGTTAATACGTAAATTTTAATACTGCCAGTGATAAAAGCTTTTAAGATCACTGGCAATTACAGAAGGAGAACAAACCTGGGACACACAGTGCCAGCGTCTCCTGTCTGCTTCAGGGCCTTTTCCCAACATTCAAGGCACCTTCCCCTTCCCATCCCAATCGGAAATGGTAGAGATCTCCTCTCATACTTTTAACTGAAGGACCCATTTCCTAGAATCTTCTGGAAAAAAACAATCATTTGAAATTACTTTAAAATTCTCAACAGTTTATGCAACATTCTTACACAGCTAAGAATTTCAGATCTTGCACTGTACTCAGGATCCTGAGAAGAGTTTATGCACCTGAATTCAAGCATTGGGGAATAATTCTCTTAATGCCTAAGAACATATTAACTGTGTTTATACCCTAGTCAGTGTCCTGGTAAATACCAGCAGTCCCCACTTTGGGGCTAACTGCACCACCTAATTGGACTTCCCTGGTTAGGGAAGCCACACACTTTACATTCTGCCTCAGAAGCCACCCCTTCAGTGGCCTTGGTCCAATGTCTGCAGAGGTGAAGATAGGTGTCCTCAGTCGGAACTTCACATCATGGCCCTCAGCTTGAAGATAGCTTCTATGAACAGCAGAGCAGCCGAAGGGAGGGATCGTTGCCCCACTACGAGAGGCCTAAGGCAGGCCTGCTCTAATCAGTTAATCTCCCTCACCTTCTGCTTCACCCTCCCACACACATACAAAACAAACCCATCCCAGACTGGCATTAAGACAGCTGTGGTAGGCACAATGACTGCTCTATCTGTATATTAAGCTATCCTCCCCACACAGGCAGGAAAATTAGCACGCTTAATAAGAAGTGTGCCGGTGCCCCAAAACTAGCAACGCTCATATATACCTTCCCTGCCCTTTTTCTACACCTGCAGACTCTTCTCAGAAGAAGGAAGTCCGAAAGTGTATGGCTGAAGCCTGAGTCCAGATCATACTGCAGCAATGCCAAGGAGATGTTATTCTCGGCCTAAAATGTTGGTCTGCTGCCTTCCAACCTCAACCATCACACGACCTTTTGAAAACTCCACTCTCATGCACTTCAGCCAACAGAGTCGTATTTCATGTCAACCACGATGAGACGGCAAGCATCTGTTCTGAAGGTTCTGAGACATGACAATGAAAGGCACCTTGACGAACATTAACCATCGTGACTGAATGTGGTGATTATGAGTCTTGGCTCCTCTCCCTCCTGGAGTGATCAACCTCTAAATTTCTAGGTAAATAACAAAACAAACACTCTCTACAATACACCTGTGCATTATCAGGAACTGTTTTCTCAAAAATTGGGTTGTGACAAGAGACAAATAAAACTCACATCTTGGTATGGCCTCATTACTCACCGAAGGGTCCACCTGGTCATTGGTCACTCCTCGCAGAACTATTCTCAGCGGGTGCTTCATAAATGGAGCCAGGCAGAGAAGACTTTCCAGATAATACCCAATGCTGCGAAGGATGCTGCAGTCATGTTCCACAGAACCGCCATACAAGAGGCCAGGCTGATAATATAAGGTGGTTCCTTACACCGGAGAAAAGAAAGTCAGCAGGAAAAAAACTTAGTGTCACAAAGGCAACGAAGGCAGTAAGTCCCAAGGGGAAAGTCTGGCAAGGGCATCCAAGAGAGTTCAAAATGCCATTCCTAAGAGTCCACATACTTCACTCCAAAAGCTGACTCATTACTGTCAAGCCCCTGTAACAATAATAAACTGTGAGTGTAATTTAATAAACAGTAATAAATTAAACCCCTCCCTGAGCCATCTGAACTGCCAAAGCCGTGGCAGGGATCCTAACAGGCACCCTAGTCTCCCAACAGCACGCTCTCAGACTGTGCTGATGTGGGGTTTACAAGAGATGTTCTGAAATCATCATGCTGGCAATCAGCTTCTTCTAGGCCTGGGAAATGAATTTCCCCATATACCACACTCACCAAACAAGGTATCTAGAGAAGGCAAGTACTTTATGGCACTTATTTCCATTAATAGTAGCTATTTTAATTTAATAGTAACAAATGGAAATGGCTAAAATTATTGAACAGCTTTAGTGGAAACTCTTTGTTATCTTTATTTATTCTTTCAAATATTCACATCATCTAAAAAGTTTCTTACTAGGTTTACCTATTAGAGGAAGAACCAAATAAAATAGATGATTCAGGGAGTATGAATAAGTGAACACAGTATTTTTGATGCTAATAATCTTTGGCCAATGTCTTCTGGCACAACTTACCAATAAAGAAATTTAACATCAGAGGAAGGAACTATGTTCAGTCACCAAAAGAAAAGCAGCTCTGGGCTTCCCTGGTGGCGCAGTGGTTAAGAATCTGCCTACCAATGCAGGGGACACGGGTTTAAGCCCTGGTCCTGGTCCCACATGCTGTGGAGCAACTAAGCCCGTGTGCCACATCTACTGAGCCTTCACTCTAGAGCCCGTGAGCCACAACTATTGAGCCTGTGTGCCACAACTACTGAAGCCCGTGCGCCTAGAGCCTGTGCTCCACAACAAGAAACCACTGCAATGAGAAGCCCACGCACCACAATGAAGACTAGCCCCTGCTCACTGCAACTAGAGAAATCCTGCACGCAGCAACGAAGACCCAACACAGCCAAAAATAAATAAAATTAATTAATTAAAAATAAATAAAAAGAACTAAAAAGACATTTTTTAAAAATCCCTACATTCTGGGCTTCCCTGGTGGCGCAGTGGTTGAGAGTTCGCCTGCCGATGCAGAGGACACGGGTTCGTGCCCCGGTCTGGGAGGATCCCACGTGCCGCGGAGCGGCTGGGCCCGTGAGCCATGGCTGCTGGGCCTGCATGTCCGGAGCCTGTGCTCCGCAACGGGAGAGGCCACAGCAGTGAGAAGCCCACGTAATGAAAAAAAAAAAAAAATCCCTACATTCTTTAAAAAAAAGAAAAGCAGCTCTTGGGAGTTTCATAAAATAAATATAGGTTTTACTATATTAAAAACCAAAATCCCAACCATCACAATCAGAATCATATTCTGATCAAAGTGGGAAAAACTCTACATCAGTTATTCTAAATACTATTAAAGTCACAAAACAATCTTTCTTTTAGGTCAAAAATCTCTCCTCCCTCCCCCCAGAAAAGACTCTATAACCACTAAACTCTGCAAATCTGTTATGCCTGCAAATTAACCAAATGATAAACTGACCAGATGATCAGAATGAAGGCTTCCCGGGGTGGGGGGAGCAGGGACAGACACATGAGGTGGAAAGAAGCAGGATCATGTAAATGTCTCACTTCTCAACCTAAGTTGCAGATATGACCAGAAAAGAATAGAATTACCTGCTCTCTGAATCACCAATAAAAATAGCTGAAAAAAATCCCCAGCAATTTCAAAGTAAACGAGCCAAGGAAGACTAAGGGAATCATAGTTTGCAAAGGGCATCTGATGTTTTATGCCTGAAACCTGCTACAGATCAACAAGTCCCGTGGCCACTTATGAAGCCAAGCTTGTCTTCTTTCTTAAGAGAGCCAACACACAGAAAAGTTCAGTTTCCTTTGTTGAATATATGAGCAAAGGCACATAGTAAATGGAACCAAAGGGTGCTTGCCATGATCGTCTAACGATGTAGATAAAAGAGTTTCTAGGGGGCTTCCCTGGTGGCACAGTGGTTAAGAATCCGCCTGCCAATGCAGGGGACACGGGATTGAACCCTGGTCCGGGAACATCCCACATGCTGTGGAGCAACTAAGCCCATGAGCCACAACTACTGAGTCCGTGTGCCACAACTACTGAAGGCCACGCACCTAGAGCCCCTGCTCCGCAACAAGAGAAGCCACCACAATGAGAAGCCCGCACACCACAACGAAGAGTAGCCGCTGCTCGCCACAACTAAAGAAAGCCCACGTGCAGCAACGAAGCCCAATGCAGCCATAAATTAATTAATTAATTTTATTTTTTAAAAAAAGAGTTTCCAACAGCAAAAAAAACAAAAAACCACTCAGACAAAAAACTAGAAACAACCTAAATGTTTATCAGTAGGGAACAGCTAAATAAGTTATCATGCTTCCATACGGTAGAATACAATATAAGGCCCACTGAAATACTGAGATGGACCTGCATGTGACTGGCAAGAAAATTCCGAGACATCTGTGCTAATGAAAAAAACTGGCTTCAGAACAACATGAAGAGCATGACCCTGTTGATGGTTTGACATACAAAAGTGCCCACGTAAGCAAATGCACATAAAGGAGACCAGGACACAGTCCCCACACTGTGACCACGGCTGCCCCTGGGAGAGAGAATGGAAGAGGAAACAGGGTGAAGGGATTTTTCACATTTTTTGCATATACTTGTATAAACTTACTTTAAAAGACACACACACAAAAAATTCAGCACATACAACTACCTCAGACAGTTTGTTGGAAGACTTTATTGTGACAACATAAGTTAAATGGACAATGAAAAGTTGTATATAAATGTTAGGTATAAAATTTTTTATTGTTTAAAAAGAAGAGGTGCACGGGCCTCCCTGGTGGCGCAGTGGTTAAGAGTCCGCCTGCTGATGCAGGGGATACGGGTTCGTGCCCCGGTCTGGGAGGATCCCATATGCCGCGGAGCGGCTGGGCCCCTGAGCCATGGCCGCTGGGCCTGCGCATCCGGAGCCTGTGCTCCGCAACGGGAGAGGCCACAACAGTGAGAGGCCCGCATACAGCAAAAAGAAGAAAAAAAAAAAAAAAAAAGAAGAGGTGCTCGTCTGTTGATCTGAAATTTTCACTCTTCTAACTTACTTAAATCAAGTGTATTCTCCTTAAATTGAAGATTTCACATACCATCTCCAGACAATTGTATCACAGATAGGAAACTGGGTCTTTCCATCCAAATACAATATTTATACCATCAAAAAGAGTGAATAACAGAGGAATATTTAAGTATTACATGTAGGTGCTTTCAGGAATGGGAAGAAAAGAAGCTTACCTGTTTGGTTTATTTCAATTCGAGAACCATTAGTTATCTTGTCCAACAGCCTTATGAAGCTGGCTTCAAAATCTGTGGGGAGAAAAGAAAACAGATTGGCCTCATGCTAGGTCACCATTTCCAGAGTACATCCCATTCAAGTACTGCAGTGTGGGGCAGGTTACTTCCTTCATCATACCTGGGTTCTTCTCAGGACCTGGGTGGCTCACTGGCTAAGGAATCTGAAGCAGTTGAGGAGCACTGACTAGCACATATGTGTTTAGTAGAACTATTAGAAACAACTCAGTTTTCGTATTCTACCAAAAAATAGCAATTCTACCAGCAATCTAATGGGATATTAATTTTAGCAGAATAACACCCATCTGTCCTTCTGACCTCAGGAGTGTGTGCCAAATAAGGGAGAAAGAACAGAAAGTAGGAAAGAGTTTTAAACTCAAATTCTTACTTGCCGCAGAACACCTGACAAGGAAAATTAAATCGAGGACCACCCTTCAGTCTCAGAGGCAGTAAGAGGTTACCATCTCTCCCATTCAACAAAGCATCCCTGGCTCCTTTCCTCTATCGTTTACTGATCTAGAAGCTAATCAGTTCAGTTTTTAATTTTATTACAAAGGTGCCTGAATATACAGTATTACTGCCACCTTTTTAATGCATGAAAAAAGACTGGAAGAAAAAATACAAAATGTTAATAAATAGGTTTCTCTTCATAGTAGGATATTATATGAATTTAGTCTTCTTGTTTAAATTTTAATGTGTAAATTTGCTTCAATTACTTTTATGAATAAATTGTTATCTAGAATATAAAAGCTGGTTATTCTTTACAAGGTGCAGGAGGGTAGATTTTAAATGTGAAATATGGGAAGAGGTAGAGTGAAGACTCAGGATTAAACGTCCTCTTTACACACACACACACACACACACACACACACACACGCTTCAGCTTCAACCTCCCTCCCATGAACAGGGACAAGGAAGACCAAGTCTTCTGCACTGAAGGCATGGTGACTGCCTGACGCTTTCAGGCAGCTCCTACTCCTACAATAGACTAGCAGAGTTTGAGAGCACAGACCTTAGAAGTCACCTAAACTGATCCCAAAGGGTGAAGCAGATGGACTAAGCAATTCCCATCTACCTGTTCAGTTACTTAACACTGTCCCATAACTCCTGTCATAGCAGATTCTGCAATCTGTACAAAGAGCACTGGGCCAGAAGTCAGAGAAACTCCCTTAAGTCCTGAAACAAGGCATAATGGCTAATAACAGCAGCTGTGTATTAATGCTTACCTATGTAATCCTTATAACCAGTAAGCAGGAAGTGTTTCCCATTTTACAGAAGGCTGAGGCCCAAGAATGCCCTCTAGCTTGCCCTGGTTAAACAACTGGCAAGTGGCAGAGCCAGGATTTGAACCCAAGCCTGCCCTTCTCCAAAGTCCATGCTCTGAACCATACCATACTCAGTTTAATCCCTCAGAGTCAACCTCTTCCTCTAGAAAATCATGGTACCTTTCAACTGTAGGCAGTGATTTAACTGAAGGACCCTGCAGATGATTTAATAAGTTCCCAGTCTACATTTATTTTTAATGAAATTAGAACAGAATAAACAATATTAGAGTTACATAGTAAGGGTGCTGTTTATGAAATTCTAGTCTCAGTTTTACATATAGTTGTATGTATATTAGGTTGTGGTATAAGTAGCAACACAAAAGTTCAAAAGTAACTCAACTACAAAATTGAACTAGAAATTATTTCTATGGTCTTTTTATATAGAATATTCTGTTTTCAAAAAGTAGGCATGATCTACATAACACAATGTCACTTTCTACTTATGTTTACAGAAAATGCAAGGTATTCTGCACAAAAAAGGAAAACCCTTGATTTGCTCAAGCTTTCACAGTGCCTAAATGGGAGAGAGGAACAAGCATTTATGAATAAAGCCCAAGATTATCAACTCCATAGCTTTTACAGATTAGGAAAGAAAAGAAAACAAAATGACTTTAGAAGTAGTTTTTTTCTGCTGTTTTTTTTTTCTTTTTGTAGTCCACAGGGGCTCTTGAGCATGAACACAATTAAAAATGCCCAGCAGAGGAACATGAGTAGGAAGAGAATGGGCACCTAAAGAGACCTCCAGGCAGGACCATCCTCTGGTCACAGTAAACAGGTGCTTCAGAAGCAGTACTTCAAAGAACCAACCCAGAGCTAGTTCCAGAATCCTGGTAACAGTGAAGATATAGCTGCATCACCTGGTATGAAAAAGATCTCAAGTTCACCTAATAATAGTCAGACTGAAGTCTCAAACTTCATTAAGACAAGATGTATAAGGATTCCTTGCCCCTTCACTTCTTCAAGACTGCTCCTAAGAGTACAGAATGTCAGATATCTAACATTAGGGGGAAAAATCCCCAAAATAAGCACAAGCACAATTTTACTGGATGGTTTAGGAATACATAATTAGGTTACACAGCTAGAAAGAGAATCAACATGAAGACCATAATGGTCAGGAGACTGGCTACCATTAGGGGCATGGAAGGGAGTGGTGAATGAAAGAGGCACACAGGTGTGCACAATGTTCTATTTCTTGACCTGGATGGGATCATACAGATGTTCATTTTATAATCCTATAAGACTAGTTTTATGTCTTATGAATTTTTTATGTTATTGTATTTCATATTTTAAACAAATCTGTACTATCAGGACCATCAGTTTTGGGATTTCTTAAATACTAACTCCCATACCTACTGCCCTCCCCCCTTCCCTAGCCCCCAAAGAAGTGAACTCATCATTTCTTTAAAGGGGCTGGTAACTTCTCGAAAACTTAGTGGCGGTCATCAACCCGACCCATTCCTAACTAAGAAAGGCAAAACCATGTCTCCAAGAAGGGGAGCAAGAGAAGGAATACAATCTAAAGATCTATACTTTAAAAACAAGGAGCAAATCTCAATAAGCAGTTTCACTTAAAAGTATTGTAACACTACTCAAATTCTAGAAATATTAGTCTGCTTAAATAAATTATGACACATCTACATACCAGAACACTCTGATGCTATAAAATTAATAAGGTTTTTTAATATACTGATATGAAACATCTCCATAATATACTGAGTGGAAAAAGAGTAAGATGCAGATGGTCTTTGAGAAAGGAAAAAGTGTGTAGTTGCTTATTTATGGGAAAAACAGCCCTGAAAAGAAACACAACAAACCAACGACACTGTTTGCTTCACAGGGAAAGAAGATTGGGAAAGAGACAGACAGACAAACAGAGACAGACTTTGTAAACCATTTTGTTCCCTTTGAATTTCATGTCATGTGTACGCCTTTTTAAAAATACATAAAAATTAAATTGAAAAATACAAATAAAGGTATTGTAACAATTTAAAGAGCCAATAAACAATGCCCTCATTAAATAGCCTATGAAAGATATTTATAATACAATATAGCCATTATTTTTTTTAAAAACTGCTTAATTACATAGGGAAATATTCACACTATATTAAGGAAAAAATTTTAAGCAATATATACAGTGTGACTTCAATTTCATTAGAGATTAACTAAAAGGTAAGACAGCAAACTGTTAACACATGAAATTAGGAGTCATTATTTTCATCATTAAATCCAAAAAGGTAGAAATTACATATACCCAAGTCTCAGAATAAATGAAAAGATGTCTGCTCACCTGAAAATAAGGTAGATATAAAAATTTACATATTTTATGTAATTATGCATAATGTGATAGATAATAAATTATATTTTAACTTAAAGAAATATTTACAGGGCTTCCCCGGTGGCGCAGTGGTTGAGAGTCCGCCTGCCAATGCAGAGGACATGGGTTCGTGCCCCGGTCTGGGAAGATCCCACATGCCGTGGAGCGGCTGGGCCCGTGAGCCACGGCCACTGAGCCTGCGCGTCCAGAGCCTGTGCTCCGCAACGGGAGAGGCCACAACAGTGAGAGGCCCGCGTACCACAAAAAAAAAAAAAAAAAAAGAAATATTTACATAACATCTTTCCTAAATTATGAATAGGTCAAGAAAAATATATTAAAGAGACATATCAATTTTATCAAAATATATGGGAGTCTACAAAAGAAAAACTTACCACTCTAAACACTTCAGTAATTAAGAAAAAGAAAAGCAAGAGAACAATGAACTGAGATTTTAAAAATGGAACAAAATTTCAAGCTAAAAAATGACAATAATAATCTCAAAAGAAGAGATAAACAAAATGGAAAATATAGCAGAAAAAAATCAAGCTCATTCACTGAAAGAAATACAACACAAATCAATATCCTCATTCATTTGTACAAGGAAAGAAAATGTGAATTAATAAAATAAAAAATATAATTAATACAAAAGATTGAGAGCCTTTATGGTAGACTATTCTCTATTATTTACTGACGCATTTAGAATTAAAATGGATGGTTATGTAAAAAGATAACAAATCAAAACCGATAAAACAAATTTTTAAAAAGGCACAAAAAGATAAACCCAAAACAAAGGGAATACGAAAATTTATCAAGTAATAAACAGAAAAGAGCACTGATGAAGTTATTTAAACATAGCTAAAGTACATAAATTGTGACGTATTAATCAAATGTAGTATCATGACACAGCAATGAAAATCCACAAACTATTGCTGCTACAACAAAGATGCATCTCACAAACACAATACAGAATTAAAGCCAGACACACACAAAATACATACTCTATGACTCCACCTATATAAACCATGGTTAATACTTTAGAAACCTAATCTATGGTGTAAAAAGTCAATTTAATGTTTACGCTGGGGATGGGAGGAAATGGTGTGACTGGAAACAAGCATGAGAGGGGTTTTGTGGGTTGCTGGTCATGTTTTATTTCTTGACATGCATAATGGCTACCTGGGTATATCCACTTAGTTATAATTCATCAATTCATTAAGCTTGTGCACTTTTCTTAATGTGTAGTATAATTTGATAAGTTTATTTTAAAAAATCAAGTTCAAAGTAATAACATCTTTTAAAATATGAGAAAAGCAAAGAAACCCAATCATCTCTCAAATTTACCATGATACTAGAAATGTGGTTAAATATATCTCAAAAAAACACAGCATCACTACAAGGAAGAAATAACAATTGAGGGAAAGGCTATCTTACCAATTAAGCAAAAGGATTTCACACACTTTGATTTGACCCCACATTCCCATTTTTTTTTAAAGCATAATTTTTGACCTGCCAATTCCACACCTAGAACTCTATCCCACAGAAATAGAAATATGCTAGACTATTGCACAAAAAATTTTTTTACTGCTGCTTTACATATAATAACCATCACTGAAGGTTACTTTTTTGCCCCATACCTTCAAATTTTCCTAGATATTTTATTTTGCTTATGTAAAAACCTGTAAAAGAAGTGAAATCAACAAAGGGCAACTTATTTCTCTGATTTATGCTGTTTTTACCACCTTCAAGTTTCCTATTTGCATCCAATTTCTTCAGTTCTAGTCCTTTCCTTTCTCTAACCTAACCTTTCTCTAACACTAAAGCACTAGAGTATTTCCTCCACCTCAGGAAATTACTAAAGATGCAGCAGGACATTACATAATAATAAAAGAGCCAATCCACCAAGAAGACAAAGCAAGCCTAAATGCACCAAACAACGAAGGTGTAAAATATATAAAACTAAAACTGTTCGAACTGAAAGGAGAACTCAACAATGCCATCAACCAACAGGATCCAATCAACATTTATAGAACACCCAACTCACAACAGCAGAATAGACATTCTTTCCAAGAGCCCATGGAACATACACGAAGATAGACCAAATCTTGGGCCATTAAAAAACATCAACAAATTTAAAGTAATTGAAATGAATACAGAGCATGTTCTCCAAACATAATGAAATCAAACTGAAATCAATAACAAAATGATAACTGGAAAATATACCCACACGTGGAAGTTAAACAGCACACTTATAAATAATCCATGGATCAAAGAGCAAGTCTTTTTTTTTTTTTTTTTTTTTGCGGTACATGGGTCTCTCACTGTTGTGGCCTCTCCCGTTGCAGAGCACGGGCTCCAGATGCGCAGGCTCAGCGGCCACAGCTCATGGGCCCAGCCGCTCCACGACATGTGGGATCTTCCCGAACTGGGGCATGAACCCATGTCCCCTGCATCGGCAGGCGGACTCTCAACCACTGCGCCACCAGGGAAGCCCTCAAAGAGAAAGTCTTAAAGGCAAGAAAAAAACACATTGAACTGAATGAAAATTAAAACATGACATATCAAAATTTGTGGGACACAGCTAAACCAGTCTTGAGAGGGAAGTTTATTGCACTAAATGCCTACATTAGGAAAGAGAAAAGGTTTCCAATAATCTGTCTCACCTCAACTTAGAAAAAGCACAAAATAAATCCAAAGGAAGTGAAGGAAATAATAAAAATAGCAGAAACAGATGAAATTGAAAACAGAAAAATAGAGAAAAATCAGTGAAACAGATGGCTCTTTAAAAAGATAAATAACATGACAAACCTCTAGCAAGACTGAAAAAAAAAATGACACAAATCATCAACATCAGGCAACAGGGAATATCACTACAGATCCTGCAGACATCAAAAGGATAATACTATGAACTCTACATATATAAAACAATTTAGATGAAATGAACCACTTCTCCAAAAAACACAAACTACCACAACTCATCAAATGAAATGGATAATTTAAATAGCCCTATCACCATTCGGGAAATTGAAAGCATATTTTTTAAAACTCCCCAAAAAGATATCTCTAGGCCTTTATAGTTTCATTGGAGAATTCTACCAAATGTTTAAAGCACTAAAATCAATTCTACACAATCTCTTTTAGAAGACTAAAAGGAAACTGTTTCCAATTCATTTAAAGCTAGTATTATTCTAGTTTAAAATACCAAAACCAGACAAAGACAGTACAAAAAAGAAAACTACAAATCAGTATAACTTATGAATATATACCCAAAAATCTTTAACAAAATGTTAGCAAATAAAATCCATCAATATAGAAAAAGAATTACACACCATGAACAAGCGGGGTTTATTCCAGGAATGCAAGGCCGCTTCAATATTTGAAAATCAATCCATGCAATATACCATATTAACAGACTAAAGAAGAACAATCACATGATCACATCAACTGGTGCAGAAAAAGCATTTGACAAAATACAACACTCATTCACACACACACAAAAATAATCTTAGAAAAATAGGAATAGAAGGGAATTTCCTCAACTTGATAAAAAAACATGTAAAAAAATATACAGCTAACATTATACTTTGTGGCAAAACAGTGGACACTTTCTCCTTAGGATAGGGAACAAGGTAAGGAAGCTTGCCCTCATTACTTTTATTTAACATAGTCCTAGAAGTCCTACCCACTGTAATAAGGGGGAAATAAAAGGCATAAAGTTCAGAAAAGAAGAAATCAAACTGTTCCTATTTGCAGATGACATGACTGTTTACGTAAAAAATACCAAAGAATCTAACAATAACAACAGCAAAAACACACACTTAGAACTTTTAAGTAGGGGACTTCCCTGGTGGCACAGTGGTTGAGAATCTGCTTGCCAATGCAGGCGACACAGGTTTGATCCCTGGTCCAGGAAGATCCCACATGCCATGGAGCAACTAAGCCCGTGTGCCATAACTACTGAGCCCATGTGCTGCAACTACTGAAGGCTGCGCTCCTAGAGCCCACGCTCCACAACAAGAGAAGCCACCACAATGAGAATCCCGCACACTGCAACAAAGAGTATCCCCTGCTTGCCACAACTACAGAAAGCCTGCACGCAGCAACAAAGACCCAATGCAGCAAAAAAAAAAAAGAACTTGTAAGTAAATTCAGCAAGGTTGCAGGACACAAGATAAACATCCAAAAAAAATGAATTGTATTTCTATATACTACCAATAAGCACATGTAGACCAAAATTTAAAATAAGATACCATTTACAATTGTTCAAAAAAGTGAGACATTTAGGTGTAAATTAACAAAACATGCACAGGACTTATATGCTAAAAACTACACAATGCTGATGAACGAAAACAAAGATCTAAATAAATGGAGAGATATACTATGTTTATGAATTGGAAGACTCAAATACAGTAAAGATGATAACTCTCCCTAAGTTATCATATAGATTTAACACAGCTCCTATCAAATCCTAACAAGATTTTTTTGTATAGATGAAGACAAGATTATTCTAAACTTTATATGAAAAGGCAAAGGAACTAGAATAGCTAAAACAATCATGAAAAATAAGAATAAAGTTGGAGGGATCAGCCTACCCAAATTCAAAATTTATTATATACATATAGTAATCAAGACAGTTGTGGTACTGACAAAGGGATAGACATATAGATCAGTGGAACAGAACAGAGAATCCAGAAAGAGACCCACACAGTCTGCCCAACTGTTTTTTTACAAAGGTGCAAAAGTGACTAAATGGAAGAAAGATAGCCATTTCCACAAAGGGTGTTGGAGCAGCTGGATATCCATAGGCAAAAAAAATGAACATCGACCTAAGTTTTAAACCTCATACAAAAAAATTAACTTAAATATAAAATGTAAAACTATAAAACTTTTAGG
Organism: Mesoplodon densirostris; assembly: GCF_025265405.1. Classification (NCBI taxonomy): domain Eukaryota; kingdom Metazoa; phylum Chordata; class Mammalia; order Artiodactyla; family Ziphiidae; genus Mesoplodon; species Mesoplodon densirostris. Next base: position 71,624,689 of record NC_082666.1, read on the forward strand.
AAAAAAAAGAAAATCTTCAGGATCTAGGGCTAGGCAAACAGTTCTTAACACCAAAAGCACAAGCAATAAAAGAAAACTTTGATAAATTCTATTTCATTAAAACTTTCCCTCTGCAAAACACCATGTTGAGAGAATAAAAAGACAAGCCATAGAGTGGGATAAAATACTAGGAAACCACATATTTGACAAAGGACTAGAATATGTAAAGAACTCTCAAAACCTAACAGAAAAAGAAAAAATCTTACTAGAAAATGGCAAAAGACATAAAAAGTTGTTCAATATCATTAGCCATCAGGAATATGCAAATTAAACTAGAAGACGGCACTACACACTAATCAGAATGGCTAAAATTAAAAATAGTGACAACACCAAATGCTGGCAAGAATGCGGAGAAACTGAATCATTCCTACATTGCTGGTAGGAATATAAAATCTACACTTATCATTAGTATAGTTGTCAGGCCTCCCCCAATTCTAGTTATCAACAACTTTGAGTCCCAAACAATACTGAAATAAAGTATAGGTGCATCCTTGTGGTATAAGAAATGTATTTGGTCTTTGTTCCTGGCACAGAGCCCCTAAAACCCCTGAAGTTCCAGAGCCACAGGAGTCTCTTTTAAGTTATTCATATACAGAGGCCCTTTTGAGCACACCTGAGTTTATGCTATGAGTTGACTTAGGATGGAGCCCCTAGACAGCCTCAGGATGGGGCTGATCACCAGAAAAACCAAATGATTAGAGGGTTAGAACTTTCAGTCCTACTCACTGACTTCTGCGGGGGTGGGGGGGTGTCGAGGTGTGCCTAGAGATTAAGCCCTATAAAAACTCTTGAACAAGGAGAGAACTTCCAGGTTGGTTAAAAAAAAAAAAAAAAGTCCACATTCTGGGAGAGTAACACAACCCCGTTCCACAAGAACAGAAGCTCCTATTTCAGGACCCTTCTGGACCTGGCCCTATGTACCTCTTCATCTGGCTGTTCATCTGTATCTTTTATAATATCCTTTATTGTAAACTGGTAAATGTAAGTAAATGTTTCCCTGAGCTTCATGAGACATAATTTTAGCAAATTATCAGACCCCAGGAGGGGGTCTGGGAAACCAGAGGTATGAGTGACCTGGACTTACGACTGGGACTTGTGACTGGCACCTGAGGGGGTGGAGGGGAGTCTTGTGGGATTGAGCCCTTAACCTGTGGGATTTGAGGCTATCACCACCAGGACAGTGTCAGAATTGAGTTAAATTTCTGGGACACCAGTGAACATCCACTGAGAACTGGAGAATTACTTGGTGTGGTGAGAAAAACCCACTCATCTGGTGTCAGAAGTATTGAAAGTAGAGGATAAAAACAGTTTTCCCTTACAATCCTCCTTTTAGAAGATCCAATTTATGAACAGCCAGATTTATCCCCAAAACAATATATCAGTTTGCCAAAAGATATTTTACCTTTAAGGATCTCTATGTAGTATGTTTCCTCGGCACATTTTAAAGGATTCTCTTCATTAAAATTCCACTTACCCCTCCTTTTTCAGAATCTCATCTGCTTAAGACCAAATAACTCCTCTCTCCAGTTTCACAGCGAGGCTTAGTCATGTGACCTACTCAGGGACTTGGGTAGCAGCAGTCCTGCGTCCTAACTGCTAAACCAGGGCTCTTGCCCAAGTCCATCATTTCTGTATTCCCACTTTAAAAAATTATCATTCTTGTGGAATTCTTTCCATATGGACCTCACCTTATCCAGAAAATGTTAACTCAACTGAACCCTGCAAGATACAGCCCTCGTGAAACCCAGAAACAGAAGCACTTTGGACAGCTGCTTTATAATCTGAGGAACACTCAAGTCCACTAAGCAGGCAGATGGGAGAACAGGCCTTCCAGGCTGGAGCTGGCTGCTGTCTGTTTCCGGCTCTGTCACTGACTGGATATTCAACTTCACCAGCTATCTTACTTAACTATGTCTTGCCTTTCTTACCTTCAGTAAAACAGCAACAAAAAAATATTTATTTCCTCCTCACTGATGGAAAGAGTATAATGAGACAATATAATCCTTCATGTTCCTCAAGAGTGAAGTAAAAATTACACATGTGGCTGCATAATTAATAAAAACCATTCCAGGATCATCTTTCTTTGGGATTCAAATTCTTCTCATTCTTTACAATTCCTCTTTCAAAGGAGGCAGTTTTATTTAAGAAATTAACAAATCTGCCAGAAGTCACAGAGTTTGACCTGTGTCTCATCCCTTTCTGAATCTTTATGCAGTTTTCTTAGTACCTCATGCTGCTATTCCCAACCACTAGGGATACGAGGAAAAGAAAAAGGTTAATAATTAAGTCTAGTAGACCAGGGTTTTTCAACATGAGCCCTGATATTTTGGACAGAATACTGCTTTGTGTGGGGAGCTGTCCAGTGCACTGTAGGATGTTTAGCGGCACCCCTGGGCTCCACCCACTAGGTGCCAGGAGCAGCCTCCCAGTTGTGACAACCAAAAATGTCTCCAAACACTGCCACATATCCCCTGGGGAACAAAACTTCCCCTGGTTAAGAACCGCTACATTTTACATATAACACACAAATATTTGGAAGCCATCACCTGAAAGGAAACCTTTAGACTGAAAAGAAAACAGAAAAGACATAATTCTCTTTAAATATTTGAAAAGTTTCCATATAGAAGCAGGAAAAGATTTCAAATGCCAGAGAATAGAACTATACCAGTGGACAGAAGTTACATAATAATAAAAGCAGCTCACATCTATTCTTCCTACACACCAGGCACTGTTGAGTGCACTTTCAAATATTATTTAATCCTCACAATAACCCTCTGAAGTCAGTAGTATTGGCCCCACTTTACAGATGAAAAAACTGAGGCTCAGGAGGTCCAATAGCTAATAGCAAAAGCAGAACCCCATCTCAAAGTGAGATCTAACTGCGCTCAAGCTCTTAACTCCCAAGCTACTACGACCATGACAAATGAAGACTTTACCTCCACATAATAAAGAAAATGAAGAACTTTTTGGCTTAAAAGCTGTTTCTTTCACCACCCATGATTCCTGCAGCCACCATCTCAATCCTATCCGTTCAAATCAGAAAATCCAGAGAGCCTTCCTTCATAACCTCAGGGGAAGCCTCTGCTCTAACTCTGCTGAGCCCCTTTACAACTTCCTACTTCAAAGTACTCAGGCTACTATCTCAGCTCTTCCTTAGAAAGCTCCTCGAGAGTGGGGCAACTAGCTTCTCACACTTACAACTCCACAAAGCCTTGCACATACTGGGGCTCAATAAACCTTTTCTGAATGACTGAATGACTGTTCCAGAGGCACCATCCCCACCCTCCAAAGCTCACACCAGAGGGGATATTTAAGGGGGATATTTACGGGGATATTAAGCACCTTCAGGAGATATAATTCTTGCACTTGAGCTGAAGATTTTATTGCAAATGCTGAGTTTTTTCCAACTCTCAGAATCTGAGTCAGGAAGAGTCAGAAAGGGATATGACAGATAAGACAGTCCGTTGGCTACATGTCCAATCAAGCTACCACAGACTTGTTTGACTATGATCACATATCATGTGTCAGGGGCTACATGTATTTATGTATATGTGTGCATGTATATACACTTATACTTACACTTGGGTATGTATACAAAGACACATATATATGTCTATGAACGCATGTATATACGTATATCTCAGTTCCCTCTTTAGAAATTAAGCAGTGTTCCTGAGGCCTTGAATCCAGCCAAGGAAGTCTAAATTAGGGGTCTCTTTTTTCCCCCTAGTATATTAATAAGGTAAGGCAAATAAGGCTATACATAGTATTCCTCATAAAATACCAGCACATGTGCCAACCAGTACTACCTTCCCAAGGTACCAGAGTCTGGTATCTTTTCAGGAAAATGCCAAGTGGCCAAGCCCCGTTCATGTGTGTGGCAGTGAAGAGATGCTCACGAACAGTGCACGGGGGAGAAAGGGAAACATCACTAAATTGTATTTTATGGGCACTATATTTCCATTAGAAATTGCAGGTCTCCAGGCTAAAGTACTTCTACTTCTAAGAAAAAAGCTATGCCCAGTGTTCCATAGAAGTAGAAGCCTGTCTTCTTACCACATCCAGCGAGTGGTGAGTTCTCTAGGCTAATTTAGGGGTGAAGGGGAGAGTTGGCTGGAGAGGCCACAGAGTAGAGCAGTCAAGCAGCTGCTTTGCCCAAGGGCCAGACTCAAAATAAAGGCAAGGAATGTTGAGAGGAAGAGCACCTGGCATAAACCATGCTAGGGGTCCCTCAACTCCTTCAGTGTTTTTGAGCAGTACAGTGAGGGCAGTAATAATCATGTACCAACACAAGCCTTTGTTACTGTCACCTGGTTCCTCTCCATGGTACAGAGGTTCATCTGATTCTTTCCTTCCTAATCTTCTATCTCCATCAATGACATGGCATTTTCCGCTTATGTGCAACCAATCACCATTCAAGAGAAGCAGAAATGTAACCATCCAGAAGATGCATTCAGACTGATGATGAAATAGGCTGGCCACCTTGTACAGGAGCCAGTGCAAAATTAAACACATCAACAGGGCCCACAAAGCTTTGAGAACCAACCACAAACCCTCTCCTCCTTCAATTTGCAGATAGGTTTTTCCTTTTTTTTCTTGAACTGATTTTCCCAATTTGGGATAACTAGACAGAAGCTTTTAAATATATGTCATTCCAGGGGGCCAGTTGAAACTCGGAAACAATTAAACTTCATATGGGTTTAAATGGGGCCTTATTTTTCATCTATCCACCTTCGCAGGGCAAAAGTAGAGCTTGGAAGCCTATAGTTTAGCGCTTGTCACCAATCCTTTACTAAAGTCAAGGCAATTAGGCCCATGATTGTTAAAATTTTATCTCAAAGCTCCTGTCTTGCACAAATCAATCACAGCCACTGCTGAAAAAAAAACACAGAATTTAAAAGAATTCTTTAATCCACACCCAAGGAGATGTGTGAGGGCAGCCGAGAAATCATGACGACAGGAACAGCCGGTGGTGTCCAAGGGGGCAGCTGCTTCTGAGACCTGTTTTGGGACAGGGGACAAAACCAACCAGTGGTACTTTTCTCTCCAAATCTCTTTCCATCTTTACATCTGCCCATTCACCACATTTCGGTCCAACAGTTTTTCTCCATTGCGAGGTTTACAGCGAGAGCAAGAGGGACTCAAGACAAACGAGGGGGCGATGTCTGGGATATGTTGCAACACGTAATGCTGGAAAACGTGTAGCTGTTTACTACCAGCTCCCGGGAGACGCTGAGCGCCGAGCGCAGAAGAGCTCAGCCCCTGGTGCGCGGCCCCGCCTCCCACACAGCCTCCTGCGCGTTCGTTCGGGTGTGGGGGCGACACGCAATAAGCCCTCCCCAACGCGCCTCGGAGACTCCTTGTGCGACGGCCCCCAGGGCGTCAGCGAGGTCTCCCTTCGCGCCCCACGCCCACGCCGCGCGCTGCCCGCCCCGGAGTTACCTCGGAGGCCGGGGTTGTCGTCTCTGGCCCGAATCTTTCGAATTTTGACAGGGCGCCCGCTCAGAGTAGACAGGACCAGACGCTGGCGCAAGAAGTTGCAGCCCGCGTAGCTGAGGGAGTGCGCCTGGGTCGCCATGTGCACGCCCTCTGCAACGGCGCGGGCGGCCGGGGCGAGGCGACTTTGGACGGGCGCGGGTATCGCGGCGACGGCGGCGACGGCGGCGACGGCGACAGCGGCAGTGGCGGCCCGGGCTCCCTCCCGCAGCCCCGCAGCCCCAGGCGCGTCCACGTGGTTTGGAACAGGAAGGGAGAGAGACGATACACCGGGTCAGAGGGGAGTGGGGCGGAGCCGGTGACCGCCTCTCCGCCTCCCGGCCCGGCTGGGGGCGGACCCCGCACCGGGCCACTCCGCTATTGGCTGGTGCAGGATCAGGGCGGTGCCCGGGACGCACCGCTATAGGCCTGCACTGGGGCTAGGCGGTGCCTGGGCCACGCTACCATTGGCCTGCGCTGGAGCGGGGCGGTGCCTGGGCCCCGGCAACAGCGCTTGGCTGGAGGAGCGCGGGACGGGGGAGCGGCCTGGGAGCGGAGGCGCTGGCGCACGCCTTCCCCTTCAGTTTCCGCGGGGTCTTTCCCCGCGTGGGGACAAGGGGAGGCGATGGACCGGGGGTGAGTTCCTCCTACATGCCCGGCATTTAGCCACACTACTTACGGCAACCTCTGGGATGTGTATGCTATTAGCTCCCCCGCCTTTTTCTTAATAGAAGAGAAAACAGGATTGGCGCGCTTTACCCTGTTGACACCGTGCTGAGCGCGCAGCCGGCCCTATCCCCTCGCGCCCGCTGTAATCCTGAGAGGTAGTGCCATTCCTGCCCTACACTTGGGGAGAGACTCGAGGGACATTGCAAGGCTAGCAGTGGCAGCATGCACAGGAACCAAAGTCTTCCGACACCAGGCCATTACTTATGAGACACCAAGCTTTGCCCTTTTCACATCAGTGGCTTCCCTTTACAGCCACTGTGCTTTTTGCCAAGTCAGGTCCTCCCATTTTGCATGCCTCAAAATGGATAGTTGTAATAACTTATACACACACACACACACACACACACACAGCTCTTCCCTCTTTCCCATCCTCTTCTAATTTGCACACCAAAAGCTTCCCAAAGATTGGATTATGTCACTCCTCTGCTCAAAAACCTTCAAAGATAACGCAGTTATCTATAAAATGATTACAAACTTGGGAGTCCAATACCATAATACGGTTGGTTTGTAGCGATTCTCGGACAATGTCACCAGATTATGAGTTCCAGAACACATGGGGGAAGAGGGGATTCTGGAAGGGGTCAGAGCTTGAGTAAGATTAAAGAAGGTGGCTAGCGTTATGTGGGTAAGACTCAGTTATGAGGAACCACTGGAAGGTCTGAACTCCTATAGGGTGACTGGTTATTAGAGGTGTATGTTGAGTTTAACAGAATCAGCCCTGAAGTTCATTGAGGGAGGTGAGTAATCCATGCACATTATTGCCATTTCTTGAGACTTCTTTTAGGAAGTTGAAAGTATTGAAAGCTCCAGAACCTCTGAGGGCCTCCCTTGAATCCTGCTGTGGAGGATGCCAAAGCAAGGAGAGGAACCATCACACCAGGAGTGTATGTTTTGTATATCATCTCATCTTAATTACTCAACAACCTTAAAAAACAACTAATATCTTCTGTAGCAACCCCTGTCTGTGCCCTGTTCATATCCCTTCCGCTCTTACTATTTTCAGTGCAAACCTGCTTAGTTATCCTCCAACAGCACCTAGATCTCTTTGTCTGAGGGTTTTTCCCACCAGTATGGAACTCAACAGGGCATAGGTGCTGGGGAATTAATGCCCCGCCCTCTCCCCCAGAGTCCTCAACCAATGGCTGATGGGAGTTGATGTATAAATATCCCAGCGCCCTTAAACTTTGGGTGAGATGGCTCTGAGACACAGATTCTACAGCGTTTCCCCAGGGACCCCCAGCGATTTTAATCTTCAGTTGCCTACAGCAGGGGTCCCCAACGCCGGTAGCGGTCCGAGACCCATTACGAACAGGGCCGCACAGCAGGAGGTGAGCGGCAGGCGAGCGAGCAAAGCTTCATCTGCCGCTCCGCGCCGCTCGCATTACCGCCTGCCCCATCCCCCCTCTCCCCCGTGGAAAAACTGTCTTCCACGAAACCGGTCCCTGGTGCCAAAAAGGTTGGTGACCGCTGGCCTACAGGGGTTACTTGCTTAAGTACCTTTTACTGGCTTCCTTCCCTTCCCCGTATCCTTCCTAGCTCCCTTCTGATATTTCGTGGGATTAATTCTCAAATAAACTACTTTCACTCAAATTACTGCCTCAGGGTCTTCTTCTGGGCACCTCCAATATAAGTTCTGATTTTTAATATTTAAGAACTGAGGTTCAGAGAGAATAAATGACTTGTTTAAAGTGACATCCCTAATAAATGAAAGAACCAGGATAAAAACTTTGCCTCTCTGTCACTGTCTGTCTGTCTCTGTCATCTCATATCTTTGGAACCCTGAACCTCTAATAAAGAAGTCTGGCTACCATGAAGCTGCCATGCCAGAGAGACCACAAAGATTTAGTGCCAGCTGTTCCAGCTGACAGCATCATCTGCCAGACATGGGAGTGAGGAAGCCTTCAGATGATTCCAGTCCCCAGCCAGCCTGTGACAAGTCTTTGGAGCCACCCTAGCTGACACCATATGGAGCACAGATGAGCCATCCTCCCTGGGGCCTACCCAAATTGAGCTAAATAAATGATTGTGACTATTTTAAGCTATGGGTTCAGGGGTAGTTTGTTACACAGTAATGGATAATGAAACTACATATCCCAGAATCCCCTTCCCTGCATAATTCTGGGTTAGCAAACCACAAGAAACATCTTGCATGAGATTTCAAAGGCAAACGTAAAGTCACAGCCACATTTTTTATGTTTGAAAGGTTACTGCAGGGTACCAGGCTCTCTTGCAGCTCACGTAGTTACCTTGTTGGCATGGAGCAGCAGCCAGGCCCAAAGCTCCTCCAGCTTCCACCTGATCCTACTTAGCAACTCCGATTCCTGGGCCAGCTGTGTATCTACCTCCATGACAAAGGACACCATCTTCTGCTGGTCACTCCCATCACTGGAGTCAGAGGCTTGGAGTCAGTGAGAGACTGATGCAGGTTCCAGCTCATCCTTCTGACTTTGGGCTCTATCACCTGGCACAAAGACGACAGCCTCATACAGACTGTGAAACCAGCCCTCACAATAGCATAAGGTCAGATCCCTACAATAAACCTCTAGTGAGTGGTTCTGCTTTTTTGATTGAACCCTGACTGGTGCACAAGCCATTACTGAAAGCCTACTGAGATTAAGGCTCTATGCTAAAGGCTTTACACACATGATCTCATTTGGTCCTCACACCAACTACCTCAAAAGTTGGGTTGTAAGTACATAGGGATTTATAATACAGTTCTCTCTACTTTTGTTTATTTTCAAAATCGTCCATTACAATTTTTTAAATCTGCTCATAGATTTTTCTTTCACACTAAATGATAAATGACATATACCTTGCTTTGTAATCACTTCCACAAATACTTCCACTTTAATAATGATAAAAGTGTACTTGGCTCAGTAGTGGATTTGGGGGCCAGAGTAGAAACAGATTCTTCCCAGTCCATAAAGAAAGTTACTCAACACCACACTTCTACCCATCTGCTATCTCATCATCTCCTTTATTCAAATCATAATGGTTCAATGGGCTTTTTCTCACCTCAGCCTGGAACTAATGCTTACACCACTCCAATTTTAGAATGAATGTTTGTGTCCAGTGCTCCTCCTTTGGGCTCCCACAATAACTATTCACAAGTACATTTCTGCATATATATTGTCCTTTTTTAATTATTTATTTATTTTTGGCTGCATTGGGTCTTTGTTGCTGCACGTGGACTTTCTCTGGTTGCGGCGAGCAGGGGCTGCTCCTTGTTGCATTGTGCAGGCTTCTCATTGTGCTGGCTTCTCTTGTTGCAGAGCATGGGCTCGACGCACAGGCTTCAGTAGTTGTGGCATGCAGGCTTCAATAGCTGTGGCTTGCGGGCTCCAGAGCGCAGGCTCGGTAGTTGTGACGCACGGGCTTAGTTGCTCCGCGGCATGTGGGATCTTCCCAGACCAGGGCTCGAACCCATGTCACCTGCATTAGCAGGCAGATTCTTAACCACTGTGCCACCAGGGAAGCCCCCATATATATCCTCTTATAACCTCTTGAAACCTGTTTATGTGGCAGCCTACCTAATAATACTTTGTGATCCAGTGAGTGTGAGGACTGTGTCCTATCACTTAAAGCAGAAATCGTCTTATCATTGTATGCCCAGTGCTTAGCATCTAGTAGGTGTTTAATAAGTGTGACTATAATTAATTCTAGTTTAATAAGTGTGACTATAATTAATTAAAACATATGGCTAGCCTAAATCAATAAACTCAAACTGTCTAAAACAATGGTTCTCAAACTTTATCATGCATCAAAACTGCCTGGAGGGCTTGTTAAAACACATATTGCTGGGCCTCATCCCCAGAGTTTCTTCAGTACATCTGGGGTAGGGCCTGAGATTTTACATTTCTAACAACTTCCCAGGTGATGTTGATGCTTCTGGCCTAAGGATCACACTTTGAGAAGATTAAAAAAAAGGGGGGGTGGAATTCCCTGGTGGTCCAGTGGTTAGGACTCCATGCTTACACTGCAGGGGGTACAAGTTCAATTCCCTGGTTGGGAACTAAGATCCCACAAGCCATGCAGCACGGCCAAAAAAAAAAAAAAAAAAAAGACATACGCTTACATACACAGAATGGGAGTCCCAGAAGGAGAGGAGAGACAGGGACAGAAAGAATATGTGGGCAAAACTTCCAAAGTTTGATGAAATACATAAATCTACACATCCAAATAGTTAAAGTCACTATGTTAGAAGTTGAAGTTTTATTAGAAGTGGAGCCTCCAGACGAGAACCCAGTCCTGGCTGACACCTTGATGAGAACCTTGTGAGGCTGTGAAGCACAGAACCCAACTAAATCATGCCTGAACTCCTGACCCACAGGAACTGTGAGATAATTAGTATGTGTTCAAGCCACTGAGTTTGTGGTAATTTGTTACACAGCTATGTAAAATTACTACACTGGTTTTCAAATCCAGGTCTGTCTGGCTTCCAAAGTCTGTGCTCTCTCTCCTACACCTGATTAAACGTCTCGTGAAAGGTGTTAACCGAGGAGTTGATGGAGGTGATAGACTTTCCAAGTTTCAAGAAGCACAAGTCATATGGTCCAGCCTCTCTATGATAAACAGATGCCCCTCTCCCAAGGGAACATCAAAGAACAGCGGTCCCAAACCTTTTCAGCACCAGGGACTGGTTTCGTGGAAGACAATTTTTCCACGGACCGGCGGTGGGGGGTGGTTTTAGAATGATTCGAGTGCATTACATTTATTGTGCACTTTATTTCTATTATTATTACATTGTAATATATAATGAAATAATTATACAACTCACCATAATGCAGAATCAGTGGGAGCCCTGAGCTTGTTTTCACTTGCCACTCACTGATAGGGTTTTGATATGAGTCTGCAAGCAAATGATTTATTATACTCTCTGTGCAGTCAAACCTCTCTGCTAATGATAATCTGTATTTGCAGCCGTTCCCCAGCGCTAGCATCACAGCCTCAGCTCCACCTCAGATCATCAGGCGTTAGATTCTCATAAGGAGCGTGCAACCTAGATCCCTCGCATGCGCAGTTCACAGTAGGGTTCGCGCTCCTATGAGAATCTATTGCGGCCGCTGATCTGACAGGAGGCGGAGCTCAGGTGGTAATGCGAGCGACGGGGCGTGGCTGTAAATACAGGTGAAGCTGCGCTCGCTCAGCCGCCGCTCACCTCCTGCTGTGCGGCCCGGTTCCTAACAGGCCACAGACCAGACCAGTCCGTGGCCCAGGGGTTGGGGATGCCTGTCTAAGAAGGTTGGGACATTGAACTATAAGACAACACCCTGAGTCCCATTTATATTTAAATGCTGACTAGGGACAACCATAACTAACACTTTTAAAGATGCTTATGATTCTCAGAGACACCCTGATTGTGATATTTAACCTCTGTTTTTCTATAATTGTTAACAGTAAAAACACTGATAAAATTTGAAAAACTTTCTGTGCTTGTTTCAGAGCCTTTGGGAGAGGAGCAGGGTGGGGGACCTCAGTCTTGTTTCACAATCATAAACTCTCTTCATTGACTGTGAGAGTGAAAGAGAAGTGGATGATCAGCAGGTGATAAACAATCAGAGCAGAATTTTTAAGGCACCAGTTGCCAATCCTTTTTTTGTGTGTTTTTGTTTTTTTGGCCACATCACGTGGCATGTGGGATCTTAGTTCCCCAACTAGGGATCAAACTCGTGCCCCCTGCAGTGGAAGCACGGAGTCTTAACCACTGGACTGCCAGAGAAGTCCCGCAAGTTGCCAATCTTGAAGCCATCATATCATAATTATTATTATTTTGGGGGGCGGGGGTACGCGGGCCTCTCACTGTTGTGGCCTCTCCCGTTGCGGAGCACAGGCTCCGGACGCGCAGGCCCAGCGGCCATGGCTCACGGGCCCAGCCGCTCCGCGGCATATGGGATCCTCCCAGACCGGGGCACGAACCCGTATCCCCCGCATCGGCAGGCGGACTCTCAACCACTGCGCCACCAGGGAAGCCCCATATCATAATTATTAAATATTAGGATTTATAACTATGAAACTTCAAATGGTAATTGATGCCTAATACACAAATGTGGCATTGTTACCTAAATGATACATTCCTAATTTTCTAGGACTGTCTTAAGTCCCTATATTTTATTCACTATCTCCATCAAATCACACTCATCACTCAACAAATCACATGTTCCAATATTTGATTCAGAACCATCTATATAACAACTCTTCCACTGTCTTAAAAATGCTTAACGGGCTTCCCTGGTGGCGCAGTGGTTGAGAGTCCGCCTGCCGATGCAGGGGACACGGGTTCGTGCCCCGGTCCAGGAGGATCCCGCATGCCATGGAGCGGCTGGGCCTGTGAGCCACGGCTGCTGAGCCTGCGCGTCCGGAGCCTGTGCTCCGCAACGGGAGAGGCCACAACAGTGAGAGGCCCGCGTACCGCAAAAAAAAAAAAAAAAAAAAAAAAAAAAAAAAGTTTAACCATAAAAAGGAGTGTATTGATTCATTAAAAGTTAAAGGGTATCCAAATGTCCATTAACTGATGAATGAATAAACAAAATACAGTATATCCATAGTGGAATATTATTCAGCCATAAAAAGGAATGAAGCACTAATACATGCTACATCATGGATGAACCTTGAAAACATTATGCCAAGTGGAAGAAGCTATACACATACGCGCACACACACACACACACATTTTGTATAATTCCATTTAAATTAAGTGTCCAAAACAGGCAAATCTATAGAGACAGAAAGTACATTAGATGGAGGCAAACATGGTCATTAGAAAATCCAGACTCATGTTCTACCAGTTTGGCAAACCCACTATGAATAAGCCACCTCTTTCCCAGCAGCATCAGCAAATGTTGGGTAGAGCATTCACTGGCCCTGCTTGGATCACATACTCATTTCTGAACTGACCACGGTTGTCTGGAGGAGTATGGTGCTCTGACTGGCCAAATCTAAGTCACATTCTCTTCTCCTTTGTAGAAAAAGTAGTATCAGTGTCTCTCAAACTACAAGAATGGAGCAAGAGAGAGGAGTGGCTCCCTTAAGGAAAATTAAAGTTCTGTTATCACAAGAGGTAACAGATGCTAGATAGGCAAAAACAATACATGACAACTTCACCAAACCCACACAAAGCCCAAGAGTCTCATTATCTAGAATCTCTTCATGACTTTGGGGAATTAAAACTTCACAATATGTGGATATTTTCCCAACTCAATTCAATTCCATAAAAATTTATCTAACACCTACTAGAGTGCCAGGGTTGGCCATGCCAAGAAATGTACAAGGATACAGGATAAAGGACTAAGAATGTAGAGATGAGAAAGACTCAAACCCTGTTTCCAGGATATTCACAGCCTAATCTAGTGATTCTTGACTTTATTGTACAAAAAATTCACCTGGGGCTCTTATTAAAAATGCATACTCCTGGGCCACAATCTAAGATTTTCTGATTTGTTAGGTGTGGGATTGGCTCTAGAAATACATCTTTAAAAATTCCCAGGTGCTCATGCTGCATGGGGTCCAGGAACTACTCTTTGAGATTCTCTGATATGATGGAGAAGAAAGACAAGCAAAAGGAAAATACAAGGCATCTGAGAGTAGCTATACGACCAATATGAATGTCTGGGAGGTACAGAGGAAGTAGTGCCCTTGTTTAGCTTATATCACACATTTTGCACAAGACAGGGTTTTCAATAAAGGAAACTATAGGATTATATCCAGCCTACTGTGAATGTTTCTGATAATGACGAGCCTGGGGATATCTGAGAGATGAGAAGCTAAGAGCTGGCTTCATTCACTACTTGTAATAATCCTGTATATTTGCTCTCCTTTAATCCCACTGAGCATTTTTAGTGATATTACAAATGAATTTACCCTTCAGAATTTATCCTACCCTTCAGTAGTTTCTTAACTGAAAATCTTCATCCTTATATGTTCCTTTCAAATTGTTTCAACATATAATTTTCACCTTTAAAAATAATTTACCATTATCTACTACTAGGCTTCCATTTAGATTGACTCTTCTGATCATAAGTAAGAAGGCACCTTAACCTCACGAGTAAAAGGTAGGTACCGTCCTTCAATATATTGAAAACCAACTCTGTAGTCTTTTTTATATTAGGAGAGTTTCTGAAACTATAGCTTTATCACTTTAGGATGTTACAGACCTATAAAATTAAAAGGAAAAAGGAGACCAATTGTGGTGGTTTAAAAATGTCCACAAATTCTCTGATACTTCCTTCAATAGGTAGATCCTAATTAACCTTCCTTTTAGAGTGGTTGGACTCAGTGACTCACTGACTCACTTCTAATGAGTAAAATATGGTAGAAGTGACAGTTTGACTTCTAAGACTAGGTCATAAAATGCACTGCAGGCTTCTGCCTGTTCTTTCTCTTGGATTTCCCGCTGTGAGTGAAGCTAGTTGCCATGCCATTAGGTCACTCCAGCAACCCTGTAGAGAGACCATGTGACAAGGAACTGAGGCCTCCAGTCAACAACCATGTGAGTGAACCATCCTGAAAGAGGAACATCCAGGCTCAGTCAAGCCTTCAGATGACTGCAGCCCCAGCCAATATCTTGACTACTGCCTTGTGACAGATACTGACCCAGAATCACCCAGCTACACGGCTCTCAGATTCCTAACACTCAGAAACCATATGAGATAATAAAGTTTGAACCTGCAAAGTTTTGGAATAATTTGTTATGCAGTAATAGATAGCTAATACACTGACGAAAAAAGATGCCACCCTTTTATTTTAAAGTAAAGGACATTAAAAAAAAACCTACCATCTATTATAACCATCATTTTATAAAATACATGATTAAAATCTTTTAACATTTTAATGTGTACAATTTTAACATACCAGAGAAAGAACCCTCATGTACTTATCTACCTAATTCAACAATTATTAATTCACAACCAATCTTTATTTCATCTAGACACACATCTATCCATCCATATCCATCTTAATTATTTCAAAGGAAATTCCAGACAACATAATGTTTCATCTGTAAATATTTCTAAAAGATCCATATCTCTGAAAGATAAATACCCTCTTTTAAACATAACCAGAGCTTCCCTGGTGGCACGGTGGTTAAGAATCTGCCTGCCAAAGCAGGGGACATGGGTTCGAGCCCTGGTCCGGGAAGATCCCACATGCCATGGAGCAACTAAGCCCGTGTGGCACAACTACTGAACCTGTGCTCTAGAGCCCGTGAACCACAACTACGGAAGCCCGCGTGCCTAGAGCCCATGCTCCGCAACAAGAGAAGCAATGAGAAGCCCGCACATTGCAACGAAGAATAGCCCCCGTTCGCCACAACTAGAGAAAGCCTGCACACAGCAACAAAGACCCAATGCAGGCAAAAATAAAATAAATAAATAAATCTATTTTAAAAAACCATAAACAAATACCTTTACAACACCTAAAAGGATAATTTCTTAATATTGTCAAATATCCAGTCACTATTCAAAGGTTTGAAAATTTGTTTAGTTTGTTTGAATCAGGATCAATTGCTTGATTTGTTTCATAGGTCTCTTTTAATTTAATGGCCCCTCATTTCTCTCTCTCTCTCTCTCTCTCCCCTCTTCCTTGCAATTTCTTTGCTGAAGGAACTACTTTGATTGTCTTTTATGTAGAGTTTCCCACAATCTGGATTTTGTCGATTGCGGCCCTAAGATGTCATTTGACATGTTCCTCTGTTCACAGTATATATAATTGTATATAAATTGATTTTTTTTTTTATCTCAAGTGGGTTTCCTCAGGCTCAGTTTTCTCACTATTGACATTTTGGGCCAAATATTTCTTCATTGTGGGTAGCTGTCTTATGTGGTGTAGAATGTTTAGCAGCAATCCTGGCCTCTAACCACTGGACACCAATAGCACTCCCTCTCCCAATTGTGACAACCAAAAACAATCTCCAGATGTTGCTAAATATCTC
The DNA here is from genome assembly GCF_025265405.1 of Mesoplodon densirostris. Classification (NCBI taxonomy): domain Eukaryota; kingdom Metazoa; phylum Chordata; class Mammalia; order Artiodactyla; family Ziphiidae; genus Mesoplodon; species Mesoplodon densirostris. The sequence continues at coordinate 71,640,857 of NC_082666.1, forward strand.
CTAGGAGTAACTGATATTGGACGACTCAGAAGATTCAGGTTCAAATTTGGAGGAGGCTACGGAACAGGAGGCATACTTTACAGGTAGGATGTGCACTTCTGTCATAAGGCGTGTAATGTCTAGATGTCTCTTCTTTTTGCCTGTTGGCAGCCATTGATGAGCACTGCCTACTTCCATTAATTCATTAGAGGTTGCAAAATGGTAATATTCAAATTCAATTATTTATTTTCCATTTATTATCTCAAATATTTTCATAAAGAGAAACTTACTCTCATCCACTATTTGGTTATCTGAGGTGCAGTTCATAGAGGAAAGGTAAGATGTGTGTTTGTTCCTTTTCATTTATCTACCAATATTCAAAATAATGAGTTCTTCAAAGGAGTCCACTGGGGATTTGGGGGTGTGTGAGCCTTTATGAGCTCATTAATTTAAACATATTTGATGTGTTTCAATCCATTGCAGTTAATATTCTTAATAATGTTCAAATTATCCCCTCTCTCCAAGATGTGACTCTTCAACTTGGTTGTTGAGGATTTTTGCATTATTCAAGTGTATCCTGATAACTTCCTTGCTTTCTTGGATGAGAAGATGTTCCAGCCTCAACTTGCATATTTTCTGTCTCTAATCTGGAATCAACCATTTCCCCAAGAAACTCTGACTTCTTTTAGTGGGAATCAGAGGCCATAATCTGGGCACTCTTTGCTACTTTGTCCTTGTTTCTAGGCTTTTTCAGTAGGCAAAGCAGAGAAACACCTTTTCTTTTTTAAGACAAAATATACTGTGAATTCACAGTGGCACTTCCCATTCAAATTCAGGATTCAAGGTATTTAAGTTAACTTCATTGTTCTTACATTTGTAACTCTTTGCTCCCATTGCAAAAAAAACTTGGTTCCCAAGGACCCCAACATAATTATTCATTTGCTTTATCCCACAAAACGCAAAACTAGTCTCAGAACAACAATACTAACACCAACAATACAGTTACAGAAAAGAGTTTACAATATTTTTTTGTCCCCAGAGTATACTCCAGGAGGGATGTATAGTGAATTTACTGTGTTTTAAAAGTCTTGAATAGTTCTGCTCTGTGTAGTTGTGCCATCTACTCAATATAGACTTAGGCTTATTTGTTTCAGTTTGCTTCCAATTTTTAGGGATTTAAAAAAAAATTTTAACTTTGTTTCACAATTATATAAAATTTACAAAACATTGTATATATAGAAAAATGTAGCTACTATCTCCATCCTTTCTACCCTGTCCCTTCCCTCCCCCCTATAAAAGACTGATTTTTAAAAAGTTTTTAGTTTATCCTTATTTTGTAAAATATAATTTTATTCCCTCTCCCTTCAGCTTTCTTAGATAAGCAGTACCGTATCACATGGAATTTTCTTCATGTCGGTTTTCAACTGATTAATATATGTTAGAAATCACTCCACAGCAATACATAGAGTTATTTCTCATTTCTCTTTACAACTTCCTTTGTGTGGATGGGCCATTTTATTAAACAATCCACAATTTCCAGGGTTTTGCTATTGCAACTCTGCAGCAATTAATAGCTCATTTGCACTGTTCCTCAATGTCATTATTTCCAGACCATTCTCTTTCCCAGTCCCTCAGCTCTGGACCATTCTTCAGTCTAATAATCAGGAGGACTCTGAATTTGACATGCACTAGTCTCTACTCACTTCCACTGCCCGCTCCTCCCCACTGCCACCTTCCCAAGCTGGTAGCTGCAGGATTGGAAGCCCTCCCATAGTAAAACCAGTAAAAGACACTTTTGCTGTCACAATCCCCTAAGAGATCAAAACCACACAGAGTAGAAGAGCTAGTAGTTAGGTCTGGGACTAGAATAATAAAAAAAGGACGAATCCCTGAATTTTGCCTTCAGGGAGAAGTACTGGAACAACGGGCTTATTGCATAATTCCAGCCCATTGATTTTGGGGACCAAAGCCGTCTAAAACCAGAGAAGGGAAACCAGCTGTAGGGAATTCCAAGAAACATCAACATGTGTGTACTTCTTGGAGGGAGATCTCCAGTGAGTTCTGGGTACATTTAGTAACTTCTGTATTTACGTATGTTTGGTGTGTAAAGGCAAGTGCTCACCCCAAAGATATTCATTCAGAAGTAGATATAGTGAGTCTTTATTTTTTAGTTAAAAAAATGTTTCTTACTTTTTTCCTGATTTATAAAGTACTATACATTATCAAAAAAACTGGAAAACACAAAAAATATATACATAAGTAGAGATTAAATCATATGTGACAGGTACTCATACAATAAAATCTTTCCACATTCAAGAGACAAAGCATACCTATTAATGGTCATGTTCTATGTAACAAAATTATGGCACAAAATTATTTGTGTCCTTAAACACAGGATTCATAATTTTCAAGTTTTAACTCTCTCCTTTCTGCTAGAATTAAATAATTTATTGTAATTCCTTAATTTAATAAACCTGATGACTACTTCATGGCTGACTAAACTGTCAAAGAAGTTTCCCAGTTTGGTTGTTTTCAATGGCCCATAAGAAATACTCATAGTCATTTCAAACTCAACATATCTAAAAACTGAACTCTTCCACTCAAATCTGAGGTTTTATTCCAGTCATGGAAAAAAACTTCTTTTTTTTCCCCTTTTATTTATTTATTTATTTTTGGCTGCATTGGGTCTTCGTTGCTACACGCAGGCTTTCTCTAGTTGTGGTGAGCGGGGGCTACTCTTCATTGCCGTGCGTGGGCTTCTCATTGCGATAGCTTCTCTTGTTGCGGAGCATGGGCTCTAGGTGCACAGGCTTCAGTAGTTGTGGCACGTGGGCTCCGTAGTTGTGGCTCGCAGGCTCTAGAGCGCAGGCTCAGTAGTTGTGGTGCACAGGCTTAGCTGCTCCTCGGCGTGTGGGATCTTCCCAGATCAGAGCTTGAACCCGTGTTCCCTGCATTGGCAGGCAGATTCTTAACCACTGCACCACCAGGGAAGTCCCATCCTTTTTCTTTTTAAGAGATGAAGTAATGTTATTTTTCTGGTTCACCAGACTTACAGCATCAATGCCTTTCTCTTTTCTTCCCAACATATTCACAAAGATAGAAATTCTCCCTTTATCTCATCACAAGAAGAAAAAGGTTTTCCTTTATTCTTTTCTTCTTTTTTAAATTGTATCTTTATTAGAAGATGGGTGTTAGCCAAACCTATTTTAGTTATCATTTCACAACATATGTAAATAAAACTATCATGCTGTACACCTTAAACTTGTACAGTGATGTGTGTCAATTATTTCTCAATAAAACTGAGGGGAAAAAAGAACTTTCCTTTAAACTGTCTAGAATTCTATCTTGACACCACACTAGGCCTCATCAATGGGAAACATGTTAGTAAGAGGGTTCAAGTTAATGTTCATCCAGCTGCCTCCATTATTCCCCCAACACGTCCTTATGTTTTATCGGTACTTTTTCTGAACTGTGTGATAGCTCCTCATTGTTTGTTGACTAAAATCTAAACTATTTGACCTAATGTCATTCATTTTAAAACTATTCACTCTGCGCCAGGCATTGTGCTAGGCAGAAAGGATACAAGGATGCATTTAACAGACAAGGTTCCCTGCCCCCTCGTGCTGCATCTAGTCGGGGAGACAGACAATAAAGTACATGACAAGATAAGTGTGCAACTTGTGACTGATGCTCTGAAGGAAATGACCAGGGTGCCCAAGAATCACAGGGAGAGTCTACTGATTGGGGGCAGGGGGTTGCTGAAAGAGGAAGTGGGGAGACCAACAAAGAGGCTCCTCCCATGGTCTGGGCAGCAGATGACAATGGTTTGGATTACTGTGGTGGCAGTGGAGAGAGAGGGAAGTGGTCATAGTAGAGATTAAGAGGTAGAAATGATAGGACTTGCTAACAGATTTGATATGAAAGGGAAGGTCTGAATCAAAGATCATGTCTAGCTCTCTGGTTTAAACAATTTGGCAGATGGTGGTACCAGTTCTAAGATGAGGAATATGAAAGAAGAGTGGATTTGGGGATTAAAATAAGGAGTTCCATGTTGCAGCTACTCAACCATCTAAGAAGATGGAGGAACCAGCCCTAGGATCACAATAGTAACAGCCACTGGGGAGCAGGCTCCTGTGACCCCATCCCTTAAACCCAGCTCTCCCAGACAGAACCCAATCCTCTGGGCAGCCAGTGGCTGATCCTTATCCCAGCTGGGGACCCAGCCCAGGGCAGCTTTGACAGAGTGGTGAGTTTCTCTTCTACAGCCTCCAGGGCAGGACGAATCTGGTCAAAGTTCTTCCCCTGCAGCACCTGCTCCTAACCCTCCCCTGGCTTAAGGGAAGGAGATTTCTCCAAAGGCTCCCACATCCAGCAGGGCCACCCTCTCTAGACTGCTGTGCAATAGAAGGGGAGCTCCTTCCTCCCAGCCTTCCAAGGGTAGGATCCCTTCCAGGAGGAAGCATTGTTCTCCACAGTTCCCTGTTGATCAGGAGGAAGGTTATCTTCCTCTCTCTGATCTGGAGGATGTGCTCTCCCTGCTATGAGAAGAGAGAGTCAACGTCAGCCCCTCACTGGTCCACGGCCGTCCTGAGGCTGAGTTCTGGCATCGTTGGCCAGTGTGGATAGGGCCTCTGGCTGGCTGGCCTCCTGCCCTCCTCCAGGCAGCCCTCCCTGGACAACATGAGCCAGATCTGCCTCCCTTGATGCATCACGTGTTGTGTTGTGCGGCCCCTGGAACCTGCCCCCAGCTGCTTGCTCTCAACTCAGCCACCAGGGCAAGGCCCTGGACTTCCTGGAGAGAAAGATTACTGGTAGTGCTGCTGCGTTTACCACTCAGGCTGCTCAGAATCTGTCAAACATGTTCCCTGAGGCCCAGGGCTCACTCTGACCAGAAACCATCGGTGCTGTCCACAGCAGAGGCGGACTTGGCTCTCCTGCTTCCAGGGGCAGCTCCCTTGGGCCCAGACATGCCCTTCCTCCCGGTTTGGGGGAGGGGACACTGGACAAAGACAAGAACATCTGCCACCTGACACTCTCCTTCGTGGTGCTCTCCAACCTCCCGGCCACTGGCCCCATCCAAAGGTGGCTGTGGGCCTACCCCTCATCATGACAACCAAACCCACGTGGGGGATCTGGGAGGATGCTCCCGCCTGCTGCTGTGACCAGGAGCCGGCCAGGAAGTCCCAACTTGCTTAGCTCCCCACCTAATGAGTTTTGAACTTGACAGTTCAAGGAGTAAAAAGAAAGAGAAAGGGAAACTGTATCTTCTCTCATTCCTTTAAGCGCTTCCATCTAGTTTATGCTGGGTCACTCAGAACTTGAAAGTTCTTTCCACCGTGTCGAAATTACTGTGATGCCTTTAAATTGTGCCTTCCCAGTAAGACTGAGACTGCGCTGAGGGCAGGGGTTTTGCTTCTCCGTCTTTGCGTCTACCACTGTGTCTACTGCTCCCCTCCCTTTGCAGAGCACTGGGAAGCCCCTACCCCGCCCCCCTCCCTGCCGAGGGCTTCCGGCAGAAAGCTCCGTCCGTGCTGGGAGGAAAACAGCTCAGCCTCTAGCTCTGGCCCTGCCTGATAGTCTTCCCAGGGCCCCACACCAGCCCTATCAGTTCTGTACACATGGATGCCCCTGGGGGTCGAGAGGGGAGGCTGGAAGAGGGAGCAAGAGTGGGCTATGGGGCCCCTGGCTTCTAGACTGTGAGGCTCACTTCCAACACCTCGGGAGAATCAAGTATTCAGCCCAGGAGGAAGACTCAGGCTTTCAGACGTTGCATTGCAAGGGAAACGATTTTAAAAGGTTAGTCACATAGGCATTTGACAGTCTGTAAAGGAAACGTGGATGACTAACAGAATTACAGGATGGCTCCACCCTCTTACTGAAAGGGCTTATTCTTTTGAATGCTTTGGGTAATTTCACAACACTTAGCGCTCGCAGGGAGCAGCTTTCCATCAGGAGGATGGAATAGGGGTAATTAGAATATCCTTCCCTTCTCTTTCATTACCTGCTCAGCTTTCTGTGACCAGCCTCTTTCCACTTGTTTTTCTTGTCTAAGTCTTTATGCCTTCAGAAAGTAATTTATTCATGCAAGTGGGACAATGGTAGACAAACTGGGTAGGAAAAAATAAATTCAATTACTCAGCAGTCTAGTCTTGAATTCCTGTAAAACAAAATTTCCCATCTTCCTCCTCCCCCCCACCACGGCGTAAAAGCATATATGTCGTCACAGCGCCATCTGCTGGTATCTGGAATCGCAGTAGCCGAATATTCGCTTTTTATTTGTGTTGCCTTGACCAGTGCTGCCCATTTCACTCATTCATTCGGAACACATTCATTGTGTGCCTACTTTGTGCCAGGCACTATGCTAGATGTTAGAAGTACAAGAAAGCATGGCCACTGTTTTGTCTAGTGTGGTCAGGATCCTGGCACAAGTCAGAATCTTCTCAGGAAATTTCTACATGTAGACTCCTGGGCTTCTACCCTGTGAAGATTTTGAGTTGGTGGGACCAAGATAGGTCCCAGGAACCTGAATTTTCAACAAACTTCCCAGGTAATTCTGAAGCAGGGGATCCACGGATTATATTCTGAGAGAAACGAATGATGGAGAAGCAGACAGTGGAATCTAATATTGAAATTAGCCTGGTAAATGCCACATACTATGGCAGGGTCTACTGGAGGCACAGAGAAAAGATGTCTAATCAGCATAGGGAAGAGACTGGAGAAGGCTTCCCAAAAGGTAAGACTCTAGATACATAGGAGTTGATGAGGTGAAGAAGGGGAGCAGAGGATCCAGGCAGAGGGTGCAGCATATGCAAAGGCAAAAGGTCATGGAACTTCACGGGACTGCAGGTAGTGCGGGAAGCTGGTTGGAAGTGTGGCAGAGTGTCAGAAAATGAAAGACCTGGAATACGAGGCTAACTTTATCCTAAAAGCTCCAGGGAATACAGAAATTTTTTAAGCAGGAGAATGACCTGGCCAGATCTGCATTTTGCAAAAATCCCTCTGGCAGCAAACTCAGGGGGCAGGACTAAAAGCAGGGCATCCCTTGGGAAAGAAGCGGCAGGGCTGTGAGTGGAAGCAATGGCAGAGGATGAAGCAGATCGGGAGGAGTTAAGAAGGTACAGACAGTAGAACCTAATGGCTGACACACGGGGCAGGGAGCAGGCGAGAGGGGTCCAAGGATGACACTAAGGGTTCTGGTCTGGGTGACTAGATGTCATTTCCCAAGACAAGGCACACAAAGGGAGGGACAGGGTTGGGGAGGGGCAGGGAAGAGTAGGAGAGACACAAAAGGGAGAGAGGAAATGGAGAGTGTCCCTTTCTAATATAATTGTCACTGCCCTCCTCCGCCGTTTACTGTGTGATCTTAATTCTTCCTTAACCCCACTATGCCTTGGTTGTTTTGTCTGTAAAATACAGATCGTATTAGTATCTACCTCATAGGGTTGTTGTGAGGATTAAATGAGTTAGTACATGCAAGGTACTTAACAAAAGTGCCCAACACTTGATAAGACTCAGTAGATGTTAGCTATCGTTTTATTACTTTTTATATATTATTCATAATGATGTTTATTGCCAGATTACTAATTGTGGTAACATTGGGTCATTGCTCCCAATGCTTCAGTCCCTCCATGTTTTAGAATTTTACATCCACGCCCTTTGCTAAAGGACTTTGCACTAGGCTAGAGTACATCCCTGTTTGGCATCCATGACTTGCTCTGGCCAGTGCAGTACTAGTGACACTGTGACACAAGCAGAGGCTTTAAAGGTGCTTGTGAGGTTTGGCTCGCTCTTTTGTGCTTATGCCATTCACCAACCATGACCTTGTTAGCCACTGGGCCTGGAATGATGAAGACCAGGGAGCAGCCTCAACCCAGAGGGGGCCAAGCCAACCTGTAGACTTGTGAGCAAGAAAACAAATGTTTCTGGCTGTGTGTCACTAATATGAGTGTTGTTGTTACAGAGCATTATGGTAACAATTGCGAACTAATACACTGATGCGGGAAAACATCCTCTGGCCAAACTTTTACACTGTTTCAGAGACTCTTGTGTCTCTACACTAGGTTCCTCGCAAGCAGAGGCTGCCTAGGCATCCTAGATCTCTGACAATATACCAGGCCTTTTCAGCCTTTGTCAAGAGTAATCGTTTTAGAGGCTTCCCAAGTGGTAGCCACCGAGGGGTTACTTTGGGTGTCTTCATGTCCACAGAAGAGAGGCACTGAGCCGGAAAAGTGGCAGGTGCCCAACCCACTTCTGCTTATACCCTTCCTTCCCCTTGACCAAGCTCAACTCATGACCCTGACCACAGAATGACCCAACAAAGCTAAATTTAACTGTATGTTTGAAACCTGGGGGTGAGCTCAACTTGACCTCCACCTCTCCTAAGAGCAGCACTGTTCCCAAAGCCATTCTCTGCATAGGTTGGCTACTAGAGTGGGTCTTCTTTCCCTTTGTCAGGAGCTCTTGTATTTGACAAGCCATTTGCCCACATGCCATGCAGCAACTAAGCCCGTGCGCCACAACTACTGAGCCTGCGCTCTAGAGCCCGTGAGCCACAACTACTGGGCCCACGTGCCACAACTACTGAAGCCTGTGTGCCTAGAGCCTGTGCTCCACAATAAGAGAAGCCACCACAATGAGAAGCCCTCACACCACAACGAAGAGTAGCCCCTGCTCGCCACGACTAGACAAAGCCCACACAGAGCAACAAAGACCCGACACAGCCAAAAATAAAAAAATAAATGAAATAAATTAATTTTAAAAAAAAGAATAAAAAAATACAACTCCATTTCTCAGCTGTATTTGACAATCCTCCTTTACTCTACACAGAAGAGTGGGAAGGGCACTGGGTCAGGAGTTGAAAGACTAGCTCTGCCTCCTAATTGTCTGACATTGAATATTCACTTAAAAGGGCTGACTCTCAGTTTTCCATCTGTAAAATGGGGATAATAGAACCAGCCTCTAATTAACAACTAGTTATAAGGACCAAATGAGAAAGTGCTCACAAAACTGTAAGATGAAATATAAGTGATAAGTCCTATCACTAGGAACTTCATTACTCGGGGGTTGGAGCAGGAGGAATAATTCGGGAATGGCGCCTCCTTCTGTGCGTCTCAGGAACTGCAACACACGACTGAGGGGCAGCCTTCATCCAGAGTGGGGATTTGGAGCCTCAGGCATTACAGGTTTCCCCTATCTCAGGTTCCCATCATCAGTTGCTTAGCAACTTTCCTCCTGGTTTCTTTCGTCACCACTCTCCCATCCCTCAATTTGGCTTAGTCTGTCTGGGCACAGGATCTTCAGAGCAGCTTAGAATTCTCCGCCACCATATCCAAACCCCAATCTCACTGTGCCCTGAGGCATCACAGTTCTGCTGCTTACACTAACTTGAATAACTAACATTTAAAAAGTTATTTTTTAATAAATCTGTTTTATAATAAATATATTTTAGGTGATAGTATCTTAATGTGCTATCTTAAAAGACGTTTGTCTTTTAATAGCAATCTTTAAAACCTTGAGTCGAAAATGGGGGTGGTAGGGAATAAAGAGAAAGAGACTTACAATTTCAAATTACAAGCTTTGCCTAAAGAGATAACTTGGAGACAGAGCCTTTGTTTACATAATGATAAAACGTGCCCACATCACTAAGATCCTAAGTAAGAGCCTCACCACCACTCTGGGACAGGCGTGATCTCCATTTTACTGTTGAGAGTGAGGCACAGAAAGGTCAAGTACTTGCAGAAGTTTACAGAGCTAATGAGTGACTGAGGCAGGACTAGGACCCAGCTCTTCTACTGTGCACTTCATTCTTAGTCACTTCATTCTGTTGTAGAGAGTATTTGATGAGGCAGATATTGCAAATGTTCACTGAAGAGATAGTGATATTTAAAAGAATTGCCTGCAGATTTAAATTTTCCTTTGCTTTATTATTATTATTATTCATTTTTTTCACAGTACTCATTACCAGCCTCTTTCCCTTCCACATACGGGAAGGAAAACTTGAGTATAGAGGTTTTGCTGTGTTCACTGCTGCTACATTCCTAGAACATCAGTAAATGCTAATTGGATTAAAATGAATCTAATTCATGAATAATAAAAGCGTGATGTCATCAGTTATACTTCAATAAAGTTTTAAAAAGCTGAAGAAAATCCACTGTCTTTTTTTTAAAATTAATTAATTAATTTATTTATTTTTGGTTGTGTTGGGTTTTTGTTGCTGTGAGCAGGCTTTCTCTGTTTCTCTAGCTGTGGCAAGTGGGGGCTACTCTTGGTTGCGGTGTGCAGGCTTCTCATTGCTGAACATGGGCTCTAGGCGCGTGGGCTTCAGTAGTTGTGGTTCATGAGCTCTAGAGCACAGGCTCAGTAGTCATGGCTCACGGGCTTAGTAGCTTCGTGGCATGTGGGATCTTCCTGGACCAGGGCTTGAACCCGTGTCCCCTGCATTGGCAGGAGGATTCTTAACCACTGTGTCACCAGGGAAGCCCTGTCCTTTTTTTTTTTTTTTAAGGTGATGTATTAGATGGGATTTGTTGGGGTTTTTAAGGTGATTTTGGGGGGGTAAAAATTATATATGCTCATTAAAATTTTTTTCAAATGAAACAGAAAAGTAAAAAAAAATCAACATGTCACATCTGTTATGATGGCATGCACACACAGAAAAGAGGCCATGTGAGGATGCAGTGAGAAAGTGGTCATCTGCAGCCCAGGAAGAGAGCTCTCACCAGACACCAATCCTAATGACACCTAGATCTTGAAATTCCAGCCTTCAGAGCTGCAAGAAAATAAATATTTAAGCCGCTCAGTCCATGGTATTTTGTTATGGCACCCCGGCAGATTAATGCTGGAAATATGTTTACATTTCTCTTGAGTAAATGCCTAGGAGAGAGACTGATTGGGTTTTTTGGTAAGTGTGCATTTAACTTTACAAGAAACTGCCGAACTTTTCCTGAGTGGTTGTACCATTTTGTATTCACATCAGCAATGTATGAGAGTTGTAGTTATCCCAAATCCTCTTCAATATTTGGTGTGTCCTGGTTTTTAAAATTTTAGCTGTTCTGGTGGTATACACTGGTATCTCATTATGGTTTTATTTTACATTTTCCTGATGAACAGTGATATTAAACATCTTTTCATATGCCTGTTTTTGAATCATATAGCTTCTTTGATGAAGTATTTGTTCAAATTTTTTGCCCATTTTGTTATCAGGTTGTGTGTTTTGTTATTATTGAGTTGTAAGAGGTCTTTACATATCTTAGATACAAGCCTTTTATTAGATATATATTTGGCAAAGATTTTCTCCTAGTGTATGTTTTGCCTTTACATTCTCTAAACATTGTTTTTCAAAGAGCATAAGTTTTTAATTTTGGTTAAACTCCAGTTTGTAATGTTTTTCTTTTATGGTTCATTCTTTTTGTGTCCTATCTAAGAAATCTTTGCCTAAACAAAAGTCACAGAGATTTTCTCTCAGGTTTCTTGTAGAAGTTTTATCATTTTAAACTTTTACATGGAGGTCTATGATCCATTCTGAGTTAATTATGGCATGTGGCATGAGGTAAGAATTGAGTTTATGTTTTTCCACATGGATATCCTATTATTCCAGCAACATTGTTAAAAAGACTATCTTTTTCTCCTTTGTCAAAAATGAATTGACCCTATGTATGAGTCTATTTCTGGACTCTATTCTGTTTCATTGATCCATATACCTATCTTTACATCAACACCACACTGTCTTAAATACTGCAGCCTTATAGTAAGTCTTGAAATCAGGTAAAGTTCTCCATTTTTGTTTTTTCTCAAAATTGTATTGGCTAATCTAGGTTCCTTTTATTTCTACAAATTTTAAAATCAGCTTGTTAATTTTTATTTAAAAAAAACCTGCTGAGACTGTGATTGAGGCTATGTTGTATCTATAGATGATTTGGAGACAACTGAGATTGTAACCAAACTGAGTGTTTTGATGCATAAACACTAGTATGTCTTTCCATTTATTTAGATCTTCTATAATTTTTCTCTGAAATAAGTAGTTTTCAATATTCAGTTCTTGTATTCAATTTGTTAGATTTACCCCCAAATATTTTTTGATGTTATTACAAATGGCATCTTAAAGACTTTTTATTTGCAATTGTCTGTTTCTAGTGTGTAGAGATACCAATGTTGCTTTGTATTTGACTTTGAATCCAGAACACATTAGTTCTAGTAGCTTTTTTGTAGATTCCTTATGACTTTTTATATACATGCTCATCTGTGAATAAGACAGTTTTGTTTCTTCTTTTTCAATCTTCCTTGCTTTACTGCACTGTCTAGGAGCTCCAGAACACTGTTAAAGAGACACGATGAGAGCAGATATCTTGGTCTTGTTCCCCACATTTGGGAGAATACATTCACCATTAACTGTGATGTTAGCTTAGGTTTTTTATAAATGCCCTTTACCAGACTGAGAGGGTTCCCATCTATTCCTAGTTTTCTGAGTTTTTAATCATAAATGGGTGTTGAACTTTATAAAGTGATTTTTTGCCTCTATTGAGATAATCATATGGTTTTTCTTTTTAATTTGATAATATGGTGAATTATATTGATTGATTTTTTAAATGGCTATTGAGATATATTTCACACATCATACAATTCATTAAAAGTGTACACTTTAAAAGTGTACACTTCAGTGGTTTTTAATATATTCACAAAGGTGTACAACCATCATTACAGTCCATTTTAGAACATTTTCATACCTCAAAAAGAAACTCTGTACCCTTTAGTTATTACCACCCTATCCCCCTTGTTCCCCATATTCCTCAGCCCCAAACACTACTAATCTACTTTCTGTCTCTATAGATTTCCCTACTCTGGACTTACATATAAATGGAACTATATAATATGTGGCTTCTTTCACTTAGCATAGTGTTTTCAAGATTCATCCATGTTATAGCATGTATCAGTACTTTATTCCTTTTTATGGTCAAATAAAGTTTCATTGTATGAATATATTACATTTCATTTATCCATTCATTCATTGATGGACATTTGAAATGTTTCCACCTTTTGGCTATTATGAACAATGCTGCTATGAATATTCATGTACAAGTTTTTGTGTGGACATATGTTTTCCATTTTCTTGAGTGTATACCTAGGAGTGAAATTGGGTTATATGATAACTCTATGTTTAATTGTTTGAGAATTATCAGGCTGTTTTCCAAAGTGACTGAATCATTTTACATTTCCAACAGCAGTGCATGAAAACTCAGGTTTCTCCATATTTTCACCCACACTTGTTATTATCTGACTTTTAAATTTTAACCTCCTCCTTTCTTTCCAGTTTTTCTCTTTCCTTCTGTCCTTCCCTTATTTCCCTACTTCCTCTCTTCCCTTGGACAAATCTGCACAATTTATAATATTATTGGGACTAAAGTATTTCCACCAAGAAATCCATTCCTCTGTGCTTTTAACCCCTAAATGCCTCTTCACTTAAAATCACCATTGACCTCTACACCCACATTTCTACTACATTTATCTTTGAATTTCTAATTCTAGTGGTCAAGCCTCCACCTGAATGCATTGCACTTCATCAATACTTCTAAGGACCTCAGAGTTTGAGAAGAACCTTAAAAGTTTCCTAGTCTAATTTATTTTGTTTAATGAAGAAAAGGGTGGAGGGAAGATTGAATGAAAAGAAGGTGGGAAAAAAGAGGAGGGAAGCAGAGCAAGGAGAGGAGAAGGAGCACCTAGCATATGCCTGGCATTTTACCTACACGATCCCATTTAAATCTCACAACGACCCCATAGGATTAATATTACCCTCCCCCTATTTCATAAATGAGGCAACTGAAGCTAAGAGAGGTTAATTATTTTGCTCAAGGTCCCTCAGCTTGTGAGAGTCAAATTTAGCTGTGTGCAACTCCAAATCCTGTGACCCAGAAAACTCTTGAATTTCAAGGAGGAGGACTACCCTCAGGGACATATGATTACCCCATCCCTGGGTCCTGGGACAGAAATACCCTGGGTGGACCACAACTTCAGAACCAACGAGGCGTTATTAGGGGAGTAACACAGTGTCTCCTCTCTGGAGGGAAGTCAGTGCTCTGATAAGAGTAGTTTTGTCCCAAAGGACAAACAATGCCTCAGGCTAGGACAAAATGGTGAGGAAGTATGTTCTATGGCCAAGTTACAGTATTTGTCACGCGGCAGGAATGACAAAGTGAGCTATGTGAGATGGTATGGGAAATTCCAAGATGAAACTTCAGAACATGTGTTACCTCAGTAGCAAAGGAAGCAACTCAGATTTCTGCAAGCTATTCAAAGAGGAGTAGCAATTTATAAAAATAGACAGAACCAAGTCATTACACAGCCATGTTCATTTGTTTCATTTTGCCTTTAACTTTTAAGGCTTGCTTTTGGAAACATTAAAAAAAATTAAGTCTTGCTACATACTTAACAAAGTCACTCATATAAACCAAAGTATAGTCGGAGAAGTCTGACCTCCATCTGCCCCATTCCTTCCTTCCCCTAGAGGTAATCAGTTTTTGTTTGTTTAAATAAAACAAAATTTTTGTTTTATTTTTTTTTAATTTTGTTTCCATTTTCCTAAAACATAAAGATATATTCATATCTTCCTCCCCCCTCTGGTTAAGTGGTAGTATATAACCTTCAGCTTTGCCTCCTTGCCTTTTATTCACTGGCAATCATGCCATAGCACTCTATAGACATATTTCTCATTTGCTTTTACAGCTGCGTAGTATTCCAATATGTGAGTGGATCCTCATTTATTTGACCATTCTGATGGACTTTAGGATTGTTTCCACTCTTATGCTATTACAAATAGTGTTCATTGAACAACCCTATGTATATATCTTTTTGTATTTTTGCTAGTGTATCTTTAGGTTAGATTCTTAGTCATGGAATTTCTGTATTGACAAGTGCACGTATATGAAATTTTGCTAGATATTGCCAAATTTCTCTCTCCATGGATTGTACCAGTTTTGTATTCCCACTAGCAAAATGTGAATGCCTGTTTCCTCACTACCTTGTCAACACATTACGTTGTCAAACTTAGATTTTTGCCCATCTAATAGTTGAGAAATAGTATCTCACTATAGTTTTAATTTGTATTTCCTTTGTCATAACTATGATTTAACATCTTTTCATATGGCTCTTTCAAGGGCTGTTAAATAGAGCCCTTTATTTTCGTTTCTTTGTGCCTCCTCTGTTCTCTTCCCCTACTTTTGTCTAGATCTTCTCTTTCTTTTTTCTCTAATATCCTTGTCTGGACAGTTTGAATTCTACTCCCAGAATTCCCTCTCAGAGAAAGCATTTTCTATATTTCACCTAACGTTTTTTGAAATTACTAATTCAGTTGTTGAATAGCTATGGGATTCTTGGCAAAACTATCCTCTGATATTTTCATCTATGCGTTGTAAATGAAAAATAATCTTTTTTTTTTACACTTAGAAATAATTTCAGTCAGTTCTCAGTCCTATCAGCAGAATCTGACTCATTTAATCACTCCCTCCTTCTTGAAACACACTCCATCGACTTCCAAGATACTGCACTCACCTGTTTTCTTCCTAATTAACTTGCCTCTCCTCTCAGGCTCCTTCAGTGTTTCTTCCTCATCCCAAAATTTTGGCGAACCCCAGAACTCAGATTTCAGACCTCTTCTCCTCTTGTCTAAACTCACTCCCTAAGTGACTTTGTACTAGCTCATGAATTTAAATATATCAACAACTCCCAGATTTTATATCTCCAGCCTGGACCTCTACTATGTAGTCAAAATCTGTACATCTAACTGCTTCCTTATCAATTCCTGTGGATGTCCCAAAGGCATCTCCAACTTAACTTACCCAAAACAACACTGATATTCTCCCCAAACCTGCTTCTCCTACAGTTTTTCCAATCTCAGGTAATGACAGTTCTATTTTTCTAGTAGCTCAGGGAGAAATTCTTTCTCCACTCTCTAATCCACCTACCCCTGGGTTCAGTCCTGTGGCTACAACTGGCAGCTCAGCTGGAATGGCTGGACCGACTCAGATTGCTGGCCCTCTCTCCACATGGTCTTCTCTCAGACTTCTTTGGATCTGGTCTCCTCAGGAGTCCTAGAGGGCAAGCCCCAACATACAAGCATTTTAAAATCTCTTTTTGACTCACACTTTCTGTCGTATTAATGTATTATTTGAGCTCAGTGTCTTTACCACTGGGGCAAGTTCAAGGGTGAAGAACCAGCCCATACAAATGTGTGTGTGCATGGCCAAATGACTGTGCTAAGCCCAGCTGCCAGGAGATTTCTCAGTTTGGCAGTTACTTATTCATTCCTCATTCATAATCCACAAACTTTAGCAAAGCTGCAGTTAGCTGGCATTTTGTGGGGCCTGGTGATGTGACCACAACACTCAGCTTTTCCTCCCCAGTGATGGGATGATTTCTCTGCTATTTTGTTTGTTTTCTTTCTAAGCCAAATATCCCCAGGATTTTCTTTCAGGTTTCTTTTGCAGCTAAACCCTCAAATGCTCCCAGCTTTGGAGATTAGAAGGACTCTCTATGCACCTAGTTCTCTACTGTTTTGTAACTTGTACTTGTCCAGATCTTTTCATTCTTTTGTTAGTTCTGTTTCTTAAGTTCTCTGATCCTTTCATTTATGTTTTTTCTTTACTTAATCCCTTCCTCTGCTTTCCATGGGTTATTTTGATGTCTTTTTTCTAACTATATGAGTTGAATGCTTAATTCATTTATTTTCATTCTTTCTTTCTTAGTAATAAATATGTACGAGCTACTAAATTTCTTTCCAAGTACAGCACTGTCTACCTATTAAATCCCCCATCCACTCACCCAGCTCAGATTCACTGGGGAGCAAGATTTCCCTTACCACCTCACTCTGAAATAATTTCTATCTTTTAAATTGAAAGCAGTTTTGGGCCACTCATTAGGTAACTTCTGAGGAGGATGGAACTGTGTTCATTTTCACAGAGCCTTCTCTCTGCCTTAGCATAGTGACCTTCCACAAAGAAACGATAATAATAGTGGATGACTTTAATGTAATATTGAACACCTACCCTGTAGCTGGCATTACACACATTATTTTAACAACTCCATACTAATCTTCCATGCCCATTTTACAGAGGAAATAGGTAGGAAATTTTTTGTCTTGTGTTTCTATTCCTGGAACATGACAAACATTCCACGTTAGGGCCTTTTCCCCTTGAATTTGTCCCTCTCCCTCCACCTTCCCATTCAGTGCTAAGGGCAAATGGCATTTCTTCAAAGCTTTACTGACCACCCAATCTAAGACAGCCTCCCTCTACACATTGTATTTTATTTTGTTCATAGTACTATCTCAAATTACCTTGCTAATTTATCTGTTTCCTTGTTATGACCTGCTTCCACCACTAGACTTTCAAATCCAAGGAGCAGGAATTTTACTGAATAAATATTTATGGCATCAGTGCAAACAGTGGAGCCTGAGGAGGAGCCAGTACTTTTAGGCTCGGCTGCGTAAAAGCAACAGTTCCTTTTGAATCCGAAAGTGTGCTCCTGGGAAGTAAGAGACACCCCTCAACAGACCTGTGACTTAGAGCACCTCACTTATTTTCAACTGGGATTCCTCTTCTGTGAAATGAGGAGGAAGGCCCTTTTGGTTCATTGCCACCCACTGGGACTCTACCTAGATAAACGTACCTTAACGGCCTGCGTGAGAAAGCAAGGGAGCAGGAAAAGTCGCTCAGCAGCAGAGGAGGAGAGGGAAAGGGAGGGGAGGGAACTGCGGGCTTGGGAGGAGGAGATGGGGACCTCTGACGACCCAGGGAGCCGAGGGGCACGGGTGGTGGCGAGGGGGCAGCAAGTGGGAGCCGCGCGGAGGACGGCGCTGGGGTTGGTAGAAGCCCCGGGAGGGCGCGGTCGATCCGCTGGGACTGGGCAGGACGGGGCGGGGCACTGACAGGTGCGAGGTGTGGATCTGAGGGAAGTGGGGGGCATTCAGGGGTCACGGAGGTGGGCCCCGAGAGGCGGAGGAAAGCAAAGGGGATGCGGGGGGAGCTGGCGGGTGGGGAGGAGGCGCGGAGGGCCGCGGGCTGTGTGGGGCGGCCGAGGCGCTCACAAGGGTCGCTGCTGGAGTGCCGCGGGGGCGCGGCTTGCGCGGGCCGGGCGGGGCCAGGCGTGGGGGAGGTGGGGTTCCCGGGTCGCCAGGGGCAGGGGCGGGCGCGGCAGCCCGGCGGGGCGTGGGTGGGGCTGGCCGGGAGGCTGTCGCCTCACTTCCGGGAGCGCCTGGGCGCGGAGGCCGTAGGTTTCTCGCAGCGCTGCCAGCCGGCCGGCCCCGGCCTGCGGAGCGGGTGGGCGCGCAGCCAGGCCGAAGCCCCACTGTCCGCGCGGCCCCGGCCTCTCTCGGTGGCCATGGGGGCGTCTGCGCGGCTAGTGCGCGCAGCTATCATGGGGGCGCCGGGCTCCGGCAAGGGCACCGTGTCCTCGCGCATCACCAAACACTTCGAGCTGAAGCACCTCTCCAGCGGGGACCTGCTCCGAGACAATATGCTTCGGGGCACAGGTGGGAGCCCGGGCGGGAGGGGTGGCTGTGCGCAGTCGTCCCGGTGGGGATTTGTGGGCGGAGGGACCGGGGCTTGGGAAGTGGGTCCCAGGAATGCGGGAGGGGTGCGGGCGCAGCATCTCCCAATTGCCGCCCGGGGCGTTGGGGAAGTCCTCGAGCTGCTGAGCTACTGTTCCCCGAAACCTCTGGCCTCTGTGGATAGCTTCAGGTGGGTTATTGAGGGAAGGCACTAGGAAGTTAGGACACATTCGAAGCTCAAAGGTTAAAGAAAACCACATGGCTTTGAGAGGTATGGCCAGCCCCAGTCGCAGTTGCTCCTAAGGGTCCATGATCTGTGTGTGGCTTATTCTCTGCCTGCCCTTGCGCTTGGAGAACTGTTAGAGCTCTCTTTCTTTTTCTTTTCTTTTTTGTTTTATAACTTTATTTATTTATTTTTGGCTCTGTTGGGTTTTCGTTGCTGCGCACTGGTTTTCTCTAGTTGTGGAGAGCGGGACTACTCTTTGTTGTGCTCGGGCTTCTCATTGCAGTGGCTTCTCTTGTGGAGCACCGGCTCTAGGTGCGCGGGCTTCAGTAGTTGCAGCGTGTGGGCTCAGTAGTTGTGGCTCGCGGGCTCTAGAGCGCAGGCTCAGTAGTTGTGGCGCACAGGCTTAGTTCCTCTGCGGAATGTGGGATATTCCCGGACCAGGGCTTGAACCCCTGTCCCCTGCATTGGCAGGTGGATTCTTAACCACTGCGCCACCAGGGAAGCCCAGCGCTTTCTTTTTTAACTTTTTGTTTGTTTGTTAAACGCTATGGAATTTTCTGGTTTTGACCTTTCCCCCATAATCTGAAGGCCAAGTATTATTTACCCTCGTTGCTGTCACAAAATTGTCTTAGATCTTTATACCAGAAAGCTGTTCTTGTGCATGGTTATCTGAATGATTGTTTTGTTTCTCATGCCAAAAAAATTCTTGCAACTCAGCACAAAATCTAGTCAACAAACTGTACACTTTACAATGGGTGGATTTTATCTTAATGTAAATTATATCTCAAGAAAGCTGTTTTCCAAAAGTAACAGCAAGGTGAGTTTTTTTTTTTTCTCTCTCAAAAGTGTTGACCTTTACTTTCCAAAACAAAGTCATTTTGAAGCTCCTTTTAAAAATTAGGACTAACCCCTTGCACAAGGTAAAAAAGGATTGGAAACAGGATGGAAGTACATAATATTAAAAGTAAAACTCTCTCTTATTCCCTGCCTCAGTCTCATTCTTCAGAGGGGAGCAGTGTCATGTGCTTGCTTTTGGAAATCTGTATTTGTGTATAAGCACATACAGGGTATATGTATATCCCTTGTTTTTATGCAATATGTAATCCTACTAAATATGTGTTCTGCACCAGTGTGTTTTCAGTATATCTAGGATATTTTTCCACACGAAAACACAGAAATCCATTTCATTATTTAACATTTGTATAGGTATCTATTTGCTGGATCTGCCATGGTTTATTTAACCGATCCCCTATTGATGGGTTATATAGGTTATTTCTAGGTGGGTTTTTTTGTTTGTTTGTTTCAGAATACTGATATTCAAATGAAAAAACTGTTTTTAGCTTGTCTTGTGGAGTTCTTTGGTTTATCACCTCATCTGGTGAATTACTACTTTTATTTTTCTCTTCTAACATCGATCTTTTAAAAAATCGTAAAGTATTAAACTTCAGAAGGTTAAATTGTTTGGCTCACTTCGTAGTGTTTTGTTTTGTTTTTTTTTTGTTTTTTTTTTTTGCAGTACGCGGGCCTCTCACTGTTGTGGCCTCTCCCGTTGCGGAGCACAGGCTCGGGACGCGCAGGCCCAGCGGCCATGGCTCACGGGCCCAGCCGCTCCGCGGCATGTGGGATCCCCTCAGACCGGGGCACGAACCCACGCCCCCTGCATCAGCAGGCGGACTCCCAACCACCGCGCCACCAGGGAAGCCCTAAAAGCACTTTTGTCAGAAACTAGATTAATTCTCTGTAGCCCTTTCTCTTGGCATATATAAAAGAGAACTGTATTTACATGTTGGTCAGGCCCTCTTTCTGTACTTCATAGCTGCTCAAACAATAAGTTGTTTCCAGTTAGTTCGGATATGAGGTGTGGTTGGTTTGAGTAGTCTTATAAGAATGACCAGATGTTAAAAGGAGATATAGAATTAAAAATGGTTTTTTGTATAATACAAGCACCATCTCTCTGATTAATGTTTCTGTGTTTTAGAATTTCTGATTATTATCCTTAAAATCAAAAGCTGGTTTTAACCCTTCCTATTCCCTTTTAACCTTCCTTTTCTGTTTTTATTTGTGAATAACTTTATAGAAAATCAGTTTATTGGGCCTCCCTGGTGGCGCAAGTGGTTGAGAGTCCGCCTGCCGATGCAGGGGATACGGGTTCGTGCCCCGGTCTGGGAGGATCCCATATGCCGCGGAGCGGCTGGGCCCGTGAGCCATGGCCGCTGAGCCTGCGCGTCCGGAGCCTGCGCGTCCGGAGCCTGTGCTCGGCAACGGGGGAGGCCACAACAGTGAGAGGCCCGCATACCGCAAAAAAAAAAAAAAAAAAAAAAGAAAAAAAGAAAATCAGTTTATTTTGAATGATTTACTTTTAAACTAGCTTTTTATGTTTTGTAGGTGTGGAAGCTCCCAAATTTGTTAATTTTTTGAATAAAAAAGGAAATGGTTTTTTAAATGAGGAGTCTATTTAGATACAATATTAAATTATAGGCAATCAAGGGAATAAAAATTTACTAAATGTCCAAAGAATATGCTAGACAAAAGTCCTTGCGTAATTTTAAGAGGGAGTAAAACTTGAAATGTAATAAACCAACTGCTTAGACTATGACGTAGAGAGTTGAATCATTTTTATTTTTCTTTTAAATGGAAGCATTACAGGCTTCAGATTTTAATAACTATTGTAAGTGTTTAATGATATAGAAAGTTGTTAGTGATATGAAAATGATTATTAGACTATGCATGGGACTATCTACTCATAAAACAAAATATTTGGAGGTTTTTATATTATCAGTTTTGATGATAATTATTCCTGAGTAGTGTTGGTTTTATGAGTGGCTTTTTTTTCTTTTGTTTTGCTTACGAGGTATTTTTCATCTTTAATTGCTTTTTTTTTTTTTTTTTTGGCTGTGTTGGGTCTTCGTTGCTGTGTGCGGGCTTTCTCTAGTTGCGGCGAGTGGGGGCTACTCTTTGTTGCGGTGCGTGGGCTTCTCATTGCAGTGGCTTGTCCATTTGCGGAGCATGGGCTCTAGGTGTGCGGGCTTCAGTAGTTGCAGCATGCAAGCTCAGTAGTTGTGGCATGCGGGCCCTAGAGCATGCAGGCTTCAGTAGTTGTGGTGCGCGAGCTTAGTTGCTCCACGGCATGTGGGATCTTTCCGGGCCAGGGTTTGAACTTGTGTCCCTTGCATTGGCAGGCGGATTCTTAACCACTGTGCCACCAGGGAAGTCCTTTTTTTAAAAAAAATCTTTATTGCGATATAATTCACATTACATAAAATTAACCCTCTTAAACTATGAATCAGTGTTTTTTTTTAAATTACATTCAGAGTTGTGCAACCATTACCACAATCAATTTTAAAACATTTTTATCACCCCAAAAAGACACCCTATTCCCATTAGTAATCACTCTCCATTTTCCCCCAATGCTCCCAGCCCTGGACAACCACTGATCTTCCTTCTGTCTCTCTAGATTTGCCTACTCTGAGCATTTCGTATAAATGGTGTGATGTAATACTTGGTTTTTTGGGTCTGGCTTTTTCCACTTAGCATGTTTTCAAAGTTCATACACTTTGGGACTTCCCTGGTGGCGCAGTGGTTAAGAATCCACCTGCCAATGCAGGGGACACAGTTTCGAGCCCTGGTCCGGGAAGATCCCACATGCTGTGGAGCAACTAAGCCCATGTGCCACAACTACTGAGCCTGCGTGCCACAACTACTGAGACCGCGTGCCACAACTACTTGAGCCTGCGTGCCTAGAGCCTGTGCTCCACAACAAAGAGAAGCCACAGCAATGAGAAGCACACGCACCGCAATGAAGAGTAGTCCCTGCTTGCCGCTACTGGAGAAAGCCCGCGCACAGCAACAAAGACCCAACGCAGCCAAAAAAAAAAAAAAAAAGTTCATACACTTTGCAACATGTATCAGTACTTCACTTCTTTTTATGGCTAAACAATAAAATTTTGTATGGATATTCCACATTTTATTTACCCACTTGTCATTTGATGAAGATTTGGGTTGTTTTCGCTTTTTGGCTATTGTGAATAATGTTGCTGTGAACATTCACATATAAGTTTTCGTGTGAACTTACGTTTTTATTTCTCTTGAAAAAATATACCTGAGTTGAATTGCTGCGTCATGTAGTAACTCTGTTTAAACCTTTGAAAAACTGCCACACTGTTTTCCAAATTGCCTATACCATTTATAATCCTACAAGCAATATACGAGGGTTTCAATTTCTCAACATTCTTGCCAACACTTACGTCTCTTTTTTTTTGTTATGTCTTTTTGATTACAGCCATCCTGGTGAGTATGAAGTGATATCTCATTGTGGTTTCCATTTGTTATTTCCCTAATGACTAACGATGTTGAGCATCTTTCTATGTGCTTCTTGGCCATTCGTATATCTGTTTTTTTGTATTCAGATCCTTTGCCCGTTTAAAAAAATGGATTTCCTTTTTAAATGCTGAGTCGTAAGAATTCTTTAGATAGTCTAGATAAAAGTTCCTTATTAGGTATATGATTTACAGGAATGTTCTCACATTCAGTGGATTGGATTATCACTTTGGTGATGGTGTTCTTTGAAGCATAAAAGTTTTAAATTTTAATGAAGTCCAGTTAAGAGTTTTGTAGTTTTAGCTCTTACATTTAGGTCTGTGATATACATATTGAGTTAATTTTTTAATATGGTGTTAGGTAGAGGCCCACCTAACCTAACCTGTTCTTTTGTGTATGGATATTCAGTTGTCCCAGCACCACTTGTTGAGAAGACTATTTCTTCCCCCATTGAATTGGCTTGGTATCCTTGTTGAAAATCAGTTGACGGTAAATGTGAGGGGTTATTTCTCGGCTCTCATTTCTGTTCCATGTGTTCACACAAAAACTTATATATGAATATTCATAGCAACATGATGTCTATCCTTACGTCAGTACAGTCTTTTGAAATCCGAAGTGTGTGTCCTCCAACTTGGTTCTTCTTTTTCAAGATTGTTTTCAGCTATTCTGGATACCTTGCATTTCCATATGAATTTTACAGTCATTTTGTCAATTTCTACAAAGACACCAGCTGGGATTTTGATAGGATTGCATTGAATCTGTAGATCATTTTCAAGGAGTCTTGCCATCTTAATATTAACTTTTCTAATCCACGAATATAAGCTATCTTTCCATTTAGTTAGGTCTTCTTTAATCTCTTTCAACAATGTTGTGGTTTTCAGATTACCAGTTTTGTGCTTTTTTAAAAAAGTATATTGCTAAGTTTTTTTATTCTTTTTGATACAGTTGTAAATGGAATTTTCTTAATTTCATTTTCATATTCATTTTTGTATACTTATCTTGTACCTTGCAACTTTGCTGAACTCATTTATTAGTTCTAATAGTTTTTTAGTAGATTCCTTAGGATTTTCTAAATACAAGATCATGTCACCTGGAAATAGAGATAATTTTACTTCTTCCTTTCTGGATGCCTTTTGTTCTTTTTCTGGACTCATTGCTCTGGCTACAGTCTCTGGTACAGTGTTGAAATGACAAGAACAGATCATCTTTTCTTAAGGCTAGTCTTATACTTAATATAAAATTAAATACTTTATTAGTTAATCCCATCATCTCAATCCATTTGTTGCCATTAGTTGAGGGCTTGGCCTGAAGAGTGAGAGGGGAGGGGAGGGACCAATACTAGTTTTAGGGACTCAGCCCTGGAGAATTACGATTTTCCTCAGTACTGAGTTTGAGCTCTATGTCCCCCAGAGCAGTGGTCAAAACACTGATAACAGAGAGGTGCACACATATTAAGTATGTGGACCTTTCCAAGAGGGTATTTTAGAGAGTCCTGGGCGCTCTCAGAACCCAGGACCTCTTCCAGATGCTGTTTATAAACCCAAGCAGTACACCTGTCAAATGGCAGCCAATTTCCATGTAGTTAATGTGCTTAGTTAGAAATCTAAAGTTTCATCAATTTGACAATTTAGGATATGTTCTGAAGTCAGTATGTCAATCCATACCAAGAATTATGAAAACAGTCATAAACTTAAAAAAAAAATTTTTATTGGAGTATGGTTGCTTCACAATGTTGTGTTAGTTTCTGCTATACAGCAAAGTGAATCAGTTATATGTATACATATATCTCCTCTTTTTTAGATTTCCTTCCCATTTAGGTCACCACAGAGCACTGAGTAGAGTTCCCTGTGCTATACAGTAGGCTCTCATTAGTTATCTATTTTATACATAGTAGTGTATATATATGTCAATCCCAGTCTCCCAATTCATCCCACCCCCTCTCCCCCCTTGGTATCCATGAAAACAGTCATAAACTTTGACTGTTTAATCTCTGAATCCTGAGAATTTATCCACCAGAAATAACTCAGAAGCACCCCCCCAAAAAAAAGAAAGAAAAAAAGAGTGCTAAGATCTTTAAAAGCAGAAGTGGTAGGGAAAAATCAAGACTAATTTAAAAATTTAAATGTCTAACAGTATATATTGCCATGATAGAGTATATATTTTTAAATTTTTTTTTAGAGTTTTTTTTTTTTGATGTAGACTTTTTTTTGGCTGCGTTGGGTCTTCATTGCTGCACGTGGGCTTTCTCTAGTTGTGGCGAACAGGGGCTACTCTTCGTTGCTGTGCTCAGGCTTCTCATTGTGGTGGCTTCTCTTGTTGCGGAGCACGGGCTGTAGGGCGTGCAGGTTTCAGTAGTTGAGGCACGCAGGCTTCAGTAGTTGTGGCGCGCGGGCTCTAGTGCGCAGGCTCAGTAGTTGTGGCGCATGAGCTTAGTTGCTCCGCGGCATGTGGGATCTTCCCGGACCAGGGCTCGAACCCGTGTCCCCTGCATTGGCAGGCGGATTCTTAACCAGTGTGCCACCAGGGAAGTCCAAAAGAGTATATTTTTATCAAACATAGATATATACTGATGGAGTATTAGTTACCACAAGTGACTAAATGACTGTATAAAATCTATGAAAAATATTTACAAAATGATGCTAAGTGAAAAAAGAACACAAAACTATAAGTACACAGGTTTTTACAGTGGCATTAAAAATTCTGAATGTGTGTAAATAGTTTGGTAAGAGATGATGAGGGAATGAAAATACTGTTGTGTAAGAATGACATACAATTATAGGTAATATATAAAAGTTGTTCATAAATTCTTTTCAGGTATTTCATTAATAAAAATATAATATGATCACAGTGCTAATCTGGTCAAAAACTGAATTGTGACAGCAGCATCTCTTTTAAAGGATTAGAAAAATCTCTATAGTAACATGATGGCCGGCACTTAAATTGAGCCACTTAAAAATAATGACTATTTCAGTTTCTTATTTAAAAAGAAAATAATTTGTTAGTATATATATTTTTCCCATAGAAAATTTAGAAAAACACAGAAAAGTGAAAATGTTTAAAAAAAAAAAGAAAAGATAACAATTCTGTCACAGAGATGACTACTGCTAACATATTGGTTTATAGCTTTCCATTATTTTTATGTAATGGAGATTTTGAAATAGGCTTAGATTATTTTGTAATCTGTTTTTATCACAAAAGTTGATGATGCACAGTTTCAAATGACTGTGTTATCCAGGGGGCTTCTTTAGGTAACCAATTTCCTAGAGAACTAGAATGGGGTAGAATAGATGCACTGGCTGACTTGCCTTTTTTCCCGCTTCTGCTATAGAAATTGGTGTGTTAGCCAAGACGTTCATTGACCAAGGGAAACTCATCCCAGACGATGTCATGACTCGGTTGGCTCTTCATGAGCTGAAAAATCTCACCCAATATAACTGGCTATTGGATGGTAAGTGGAATATTGAGAATATTTCAGCTGCCCAAAAGGATGCGTGCAGACAGGAGAGTGAGGATTTCATGCGCTACAAACATGGATGGTGGGCAGGGGGCCTGAATGCTGCCACTCCCCACCCTGGGGCCTTGGGGGCCAGTCATCTTCTCTGGCCTGCTTCTTTTTTTAAATGCAAAGAGGGAAGTGGACTGCATGATTTCTAAGCTCCTTCAGATATGACTTTTTGTTCCTTCCCCGCTTTTTGAGAATATTTAGGATAAGGGAGGATCACAAAAGGAAGAAGGAAGGCTGGAGAGTAACTTACAGTCAGCTGTAAACATTCCCCAGCCAGAGGTGTGGCGGGATCCTTGAGGATATGTTGATTTTTAGTTTCTAGAGAGAGGTGTTTATTATAAGGAATTCGCTTACACAGTTATGGAGGTGGACAAGTCCTAAGATCTTCAAAGCGAGTCAGGTACCTGGAGACCCAGGAGAGCCGGGGGTGTGATGGTGTAGTTCCAGTCTGAAGGCAGATGAGACCCAGGAAGAGGTGATGTTTGAGTTTGAGTTCAAAGGCAGGGAAAAGCCATGTCCCAGTTGCAAGGCAGTCAGGCAGGAGGAATTCCCCTTTATCTTCTGGGTAGGCCAGCAACTTTATTCTATCCAGGCCTATCATCATTAGGGATAGCAATCTTCTTTACTCAGTCAACTGATTTAAGTGTTAATCTCACACCAAAAGACACCCTCACAGACACACCCAAAATACTGTTTGACCAAATATCTGAGCAACCTGTGGTCTGGACAAGTTGACACATAAAATTAACTATCACGGCTGCCCTACAACTACAACAAGGTTGTCATCAGCCTTCCTGGTGTTATTGCTTTTGTTCAGATTGCTCAATATTAACTTTCTTCCTTCTCCCCTTTCTCCCCATGGCTCTTTCTTCCTTTGTTCATTTTTAATTTACTTTGTAAAGGTTTTCCAAGAACACTTCCACAGGCAGAAGCCCTGGGTAGATTTTATCAGATAGACACAGTGATTAATCTGAATGTACCCTTTGAGGTCATCAAGCAACGCCTCACTGCTCGCTGGATCCATCCAGGCAGCGGCCGTGTCTACAACATCGAATTCAACCCTCCCAAAACCATGGTGAGTATTTGGGGGGGGAACTGACTTGGCCTTCCACGTAGCCAACTGTCTCCAGTCCTCTTGCACTCACGGATGACCTTGGATACCCTTGGATGACTAGAACTACTGAGGGCATGTTCTCAGGTTACTTGGTATAGTCAACTGGTCTAGTCCAGTCAGCTTTGTAGTAAAGGCATCCGCAGGAGCAACGGGGGTTTGTTATTCCTTCAAAAGCATGTATTGATTTCCTACTCTGTGCCAGGGAGTGTGTTAGAAATTGGGGCAGTAGGGATTAACGACACCTTGGGTTATTTAGGGCTTGCAGTTGAGATTCCCAGTCTGTAGCTGAATCTTTTTAAATATAATATATATTATAATATATAACATAAATATAATATATAATGTAAAATTATCTAGAGGCTGCTTAGAAAACCTTTTGCTCTAAAGAGAAGGTGATTGACACTGTGGAAATGATCGTGGGGTCTCATGGCTCTGTGTTGCAACGACCTGGATTTGGATTTGATTCTGTTTATTTAAAAACACATTTTTGTTTGGTGCTTGCATAGATGTCTGTTTAAAAATCAGTTAACTACCTATAAAAATATCCTTCAAAAATATGATATTTGATGCCAGCATCTTCTAACTCCCATTTAGGGCATTGATGATCTGACTGGGGAGCCTCTCATTCAGCGTGAGGATGATAGACCAGAGACGGTTGTCAAGAGACTGAAGGCTTACGAAGCCCAAACAGAGCCCGTCCTGGAATACTACCGGTGAGTTGGTCACTCTTCACAACTTCTCTTGTATGATGGATCACTAAATCATTTTCTGATTATCCATGCTTTATAGCCAAAATGCTAAAATACCAGAAGATCCAACTCAAATTGGTTTAAATAATAAAGGAAATTTATTTGCTTGTGTAACAGAGAAGTCCAGAAGGTAGTTTGGGCTTCATTTGCCCCTAGGTTTGATCAGAATTTTGCTCTTCTCTCTGTTTTGTATTGGCTCTGTCTTTAGGCTTCCTGCATAGTTATACAGGAACAGCCACAGCATTCTCTTTATGAAAGGCTGAGGGGTCGCCTTCCCCGCAGTGAACAAAAGCCTTATATTGAACCAACTTGAACAGCCACTGTGGTCAGGGAATGCTTTGTATTCTAGGCCTAGGTTACTGCCCATTCCTGAACCAGTCACTGGGATGGGAGAGATTACACTCATTGGTCCACACCCAGAGCAGGGAGTGGGTCAGTCTCACCCAAACTCTGTTGTCTAGTGGAGGGAGAGGCTGGAATGAATGCCGGGGAGGCAAACCTAATGGTGCCCACTCCCTGTGACAATAGAGGACACTACGGCACAGAAGACTCTCAAAGGATATAATCCTCAGATCATTTATTTGCCAGTCTTTAGAAGTTTATATTCAAACAGTTTTGTTAACTCTTAAGGGAAGTCATATCCCACCACAAATATGGGAACTCTACTGAATTAATAATTGACTCAGGCTAAGAAACAATTCCGTTTCTTTACTCAGCCTTCCCCTCTCCTAACAGAGGATTGATTACATTCACTTTCCTTTCATTCATTCACTTACTGAAAAATGACTCAGCATTAGGACAGGACAGTGCTGTGGTTAGAGCACAGACTCTGGAGCCAGAGTGCCTAAGTTCAAATCCCAGCTCACCATTTATTAACTTGACCTTAACCTCTTGCTTAACCTCTGTTTTCTCCACTGTAAAAGGGGGATGAGACAAGAGGGTTGAAAGATGGAGTTAATATGTGTAACTCTTAGAATTGTGTCTGACACACATTAAGCACTATATGATTATTAGCTATTATTTTTTTTTAAGACAAAAGGTATTTTATTCAAAAAACGCCAAGTATAAAAAAAAAATTAAGATCTCTTTTATTCCCCTGTACAGTATTTCACTCAGATAAAACCAGCAGGCTACATGCTGCTCAAAACACAGCCCCAGAGAGGATCCGGAAGGCACACCATCCAGAACTGCTTTTCATAAATCTATCCTATATACACAAGTCAGCAATGCCCCTCCCCCATCACCCACGGACCCCATGCCCACTTGGGTAAGCAGGCGAGGGGGCCTGCAGCAGTCAGGGAGCTGCAGCAGCTGTCCTGCCTGAGTCCTGTCACCCTATGAACAAACAGAGCAAGCATTGCAGCCTTCCCCAAAAGGTCCCCAAGTCAGAGGAGGAAAGGAGAAAAGAAAACTATGGCGGCAGCTGTGGAAGCTTGGAGCAGGAAGGGAACCAAATAAATAAATAAATAAATAAATAACATTGACCTCCAGGTTAGAATGCGCATCTTTCCAAGAAAAAAAAAAAAAAAACCCAAAACAAAACAAAACAAACAGGTAAAATAATTTAAAGGCAAAATTAAAAAAGAATTAGATCAACTACAACCCTTTTGTACACTACCATGCCAACTGTACACACATTTACAGTTTTTCTGTTGATTTGCATTGTTTGTGCATTTGTGTGTGTGTGAGGTCTTGGCTTAGAAACAGTTAAGTAAAAACCAAAAAGGAAGACCAGTTCACTTGGGAGTTTTACTAAAGGAGGTGGAAAAAGGGCAGGTGGCTCAGCATTTGGCCCTGTAGCCTCTTCAGTGGCACCTTTCATATGAAGGATGGGGGGAAGGGGTGGGGGAGAAACAGAGGGAACCAAACCCAGGCAGATTTTTGGAGAAGCAGCAGGTAAAAGAGGCAAGTTCAAGTATTTCTCCCAGCACAGCCGGAGTCCCCACAGAAGGCACTCAGAAGAGTCGGAAGAGGTGACAGGGACTTAAAATGGTGCTAGTCCTATCCCACCCCAACCCGATTTCCCCCTACCCGACCCATCACGGCATTCAGCAGAACTCTTGATGAAGGGAACAGTTCCATGGCTGGATTCTGATCCACTCCCACCCCACCCGCCACCCCTGGGATTTTGCAAAGTCCAGCAATGCTGGACACCGATGAGAAGGAGAGCTTCTATGGGAGGAGTTGAGGCCTAGGACGGCTGGAGTGGAGTCTCTTCCTCCCTTTGGGAGGCAGCCTCCAGGGCCTGGGGTCTGGAATGAGTTGTAAATGTTGTTTCTGTATCAAGCACTGTCCTGCTTGGAGAGAAGTGTCACTGGTACTTGGGAAGCTGGAAACAGACACTTCCCCTCCCTTGAGCATCTGACAGAGAGGGGAGAACCTGCCCAAGAAGCTATTTGCTGGGCCCTGGCTACAGGCTGTGGAGATGGATCTCAGCAGTTTCCTGGGGCAGGAGGACATCTTGCATCCATGGATGGTTCTGGATTTCTTCGAAGGATGGCCGATCTGATGGTCTCAGGGCCAAGCACCATCTAATGAGATGTTGACACTCTGAAGACACCCTCTGCCTGAAGAAAACTTGGCCCCTGATGATCTCCTCATCGTGCTCAAAGGGAATATCTCCACAGACCATATCGTACAGCAGGATCCCCAGAGACCAGACGGCTACCGACCTGTCATGGTAGCGATGGTAGCGGATCCACTCTGGAGGACTATACACTCGGGTCCCATCGAAGTCCGTGTAGACGGTGTCCTTGAGCAGCGCCCCCGACCCGAAGTCGATGAGCTTGAGCTCGCCACGATTGAGGTCGATAAGGATGTTCTCGTCCTTGATGTCGCGGTGAAGCACCCCGCAGTTGTGGCAGTGCCGCACGGCCTCCAGCACCTGCCAGAAGAAGCTGCAGGCCAGCTCCTCCTGCAGGGCCCCCCTTTCTGTGATAAAGTCGAAGAGGTCTTGCACCGGCTCGGGCCTCTCCAGGATCAGGACGAAACTGTCGGGCCTCTCGAACCAGTCCAGGAGCCTAATGATGCTAGAGAAGCCCGAGCTCACCTTCTTCAGCAGAACCACTTCCATGGGCACTCGGGTGCCATTAGGCAGCTCTCCCCAGTCTGAAATGCGGTCCTTCTCTACGTGTTTGATGGCCACCGGCAAGTTGTCAGCAACACGGATGCCTGAGTAGACCGAGCCGAAGCCGCCACTGCCCAGGAGCGGGCCCACCTGGTACTGTGACTCCAGGGGCTCCTTCTCCTTGCCGGGCGCCAGCTTGGTGGCGTGCAGGTCGTTGCAGGGCGCGGCGCACAGGTGGACAAGAGAGTTGATTTTGGACAAGAGCATCCCAACCTCCAGGATGTCGGCGTAGGGACGGTGTCTGGAGGAGCTGCAGCAGGAGCTGGGGCTGGGGTTGTGCCGGTGGCTGTGCCTACGGCTGGGGCTGAGGCTGCGGGTGGCCTTGCGGCTGCGGCTGGCACGGAAGGCCGAGGGCGAGTCGGAGGAAGACTGGGGGCGCTGCCGGGGCTGGCGGCTGACGGACACGCCAGCGGGGTCAGGCAGCACAGAGGGCGGAGGGGTGGGCGGCTCGTGGGGATTGTGCCGCAGCGCCACGGCACAGGGAGCTTGTAGCTGCTGCTGCTGCTGCTGCTGCCGCTGCCGGTCCCGCCGCCGCCACCGCCGCTGCCGCCAAGTCCTCTCGGGCCTCCTCCGCCACCGCGGCCGCTCAGCTATTATTGTTGTTGTAATGGGGTAACTATGCAGTGAATTCTGAAGTAGTCGTCTCCAAATTATTTTAGTAGTTATTTCTGGAGGGTGAAATTACAAGGGAGTAGCTGTTACTATAATTTTGTGATTGATTATATAAAGAGCCTGGCTCTGCAGATTACCAGCTGTGTGGCCCTGGGCAAGGTGTTTCAACTTCTGTGCCACAAATTCTTCATTTGTAAAATCAGAGCAGTATTAAATAGTACCCACTTTATAGGGTTGTTAAGGGAGTGAAGTGAGAGAGCCCCTGTAAAGACTTATAGTAGTCCTGGCACTGTTAAATCACTCAGTGGTAACGATTATAATTTACTCGGTTGACACTGTGCTAGCTAGTTCCCTGGTCCACCCAGATAATTAGACCCAGTCCCTGCCAGCCCCAAAGAAACTCACCTTCTTTATGAGGCAAAGTGCTGGGTAAACAATATTCATCATACAATGTGATATGTGCTTATGTGAATCAGAGACCTAATTCACCCTAGCTTAAGCAAAAGGGAAATTTATTGGTCATGTAACTAAAGGGTCCAGAGGTAGATGGTTTGGGTCCAGGTGTTCAAACAGTGTCATCAGGCCTCAGTCACTCCATTTCCTTATGTTGGCTTCAGTCTCAGGTGGGCTCTCCCTGTGTGAGCCCCTCAACATTCCAGCTCACCTCCTACCAGTTTATCTACCCCAGCAGAAAAGAGAGCCTCTTTGCCTGCAAAAGTCCTGGAGTTGGCACTAACTAGCTCTGATTATGTCCATAGTTGAGCCTGGGAAGTAGGGACAGTACCATCTGAATCTCACAGACTGAGTTTGGTGAAAAATTGTTTCCCTAAAAGGCATTTGTTATTCATTCAAAGGTAACCAGAAGAAGGGAGAACACATTGTTGCTGAGCAGGTAACAACACTGTGAGGCTATTAACAGAGGTAGTAACAGAAAGCAGTGGAAATACAGTGGCTGTAAGGATTAGTTCTGTAAAATGTGGGAAGGGAATTTGGGGAAGACTGTAGAGATGAAGTGTATGGCCCGGGTCCCCATCTAGTAGGTACCCTAGTCTTTCTCAGCTTCTGGCTTTTGCTACCTCTTGCCATCAATCAAAGCATTTCCGTCTAAGCTCCTGCACATAGAACTAGGACTAGACTTAACCAACAATTAAGAGTGGTATTTGCAGCAGCCTTAGTGAGAGTCTGCATTGTTATTTTAAAATACCGACAGTTGTATTGTTGCTCTTAAAACTCTTCTCAGCTGTGGGACATCTGATAGTGTAATTAAGTCTGTGTTTACAAGCAACATGATGCTCTTGCTTTTTAGAGGACCAATAGCTGAAGCTGGCTCCATTTTATTATGTAGAAATTAAGGTGACACATGTTCGTCCAAGGTATACACCTTTAGGACTGAATAGGTGCCTATAGTTGTTCTTCAGTAATTAACCCACTTCTGACATTGGCTTGACTTTAAGGTGGCTCTTCAAGAGGCTTACAACAGTTAAGAAGCTTGTTCTCTTGAAAGTTTTACAAGATGTCTGTGAATTTAGAAGCAGGAGGGCTTTGAGCAGATATTTCTTACCAAGAAAACAGTGGGAATTATTTAACTTAGTCTTAACTGGCAAATCTTATGAGGTATCCAGAAAGGAATGCTTTTGTTCCCAGTGAAGCATCTTAAAATCTAGCGAAAAGGTTGCAGAAGTATGACAGATCCTGTTTTTAGAAAGTAATAAACCAGAGTTCTTCATTTGCTCTTCTGCAGCCTTTAAGCCAGTGTGTATATGAGTACCTGGAACAGGAGGGTAAATAGGAGGAATGCCAGAATCTCTGGGCAGGAATCTGTTTTGAAAAGCAGCCCCTGGATTCTGATGCTTCTCACCACTGAACCCCTAGGAAACTGGAGTGAATAGACTTTGGCCACTGGCCTGGTAACAAGCCAGACAAATCTGCCTGGGGAGAAATGGAGAAACCCAATAGGAAACACAATAAAAACAACGTTTTAAAATTCCCTTTTCCCTAAAATGCCGAAGGAGAGCATACAGAAAAAATAAACCAAGTGAAAGAAGGAAGGATAATCAAGTATTAGAAAGCTGTCTTGCAAAGGGGTAAGTAGACAAAGAAAGCCAAGGATGTTCTGGTGTTTGGCAGGACCTACTACCATTTTGGTGATTTAGGTTATTGCTTTACATCCCTAACACATAGTTTTATCAGTAAAATAAGGAAACTTGAGCTTTAAAGAGGATTAAATGAATTATTAGCACTTAGCACATGCTCAAAAAATGATAGATCCATCTTAAAAGTGACCATTTGTGTTAGCCAGAGCGCACAACTGAAACCAAAATCTAGGTTTTCCAACACCCACCCAAGTGCCTTTCTCTTTTGATCACACAGACCTATACTTACTGACACCCTTAAATCTACACTATCATCTTTTAAGAATAATTTTGAAAAGCTCATTAGGAGAACTCAGACCTGTGGGGTTTTTTTCTTTCATTTTTTAAAAATTGAAGTACAATTGACTTACAATATTATATTAGTTTCAGATGTACAACATAGTGATTCAATATTTTTTATTAGAAAATGATCACAATAAGTCTAGTTACTGTCACCATACAGTTATTACAATATTATTGACTATATTCCCTATGATGTATATTACATCCTCACCAACACTTGTTGTTGTTTTTTTGATAAAAGCCATTTTGATAGGTGTGAGATGATATCTCATTTTGCTTTTGATTTGCATTTCCCTGATGATTAGTGATGGTGAACATCTTTTCATGTGTCTGTTGGCCATCTATATGTCTTTGGAAAAATGTCTGTTCAGGTCCTCTGCCCATTTTTTAATCAGATTGTTTATTTTTTTGATGTTGAGTTGTATAAGTTCTTTGTATATTTTGGAATTAACCCCTTATCAGATAAATCATTTCCAAATATCTTATCCCATTCAGTAGGCTGCCTTTTCGTTTTGTCGATAGTTTCCTTGGCTGTGCAAAACCTTTTTAGTTTGATGTAGCCCCATTTGTTTATTTTTGTTTTTGCTTCCCTTGCCTGAGGAGACAGATCCAAAAAAATATATTGCTAAAACTGATTTCAAAGAGCATACTCCTTCTGTTTTCTTCTAGGAGCCTTATGGCTTCAGGTCTTACATTTAAGTCTTTAATCCTTCAACACTGCAACAAAAAAGAATAAAATACCTAGGAATAAACCTACCTAAGGAGGTAAAAGACCTGTACTCAGAAAACTATAAGACACTGATGAAAGAAATCAAAGATGACACAAACAGATGGAGAAATATACCATGTTCTTGGATTGGAAGAATCAATATTGTGAAAATGACTCTACTACCCAAAGTAATCTACAGATTCAATGCAATCCCTATCAAATTGCCAGTGGCATTTTTTACAAAACTAGAACAAAAAATCTTAAAATTTGTATGGAAACACAAAAGATCCTGAATAGCCAAAGCAGTCTTGAGGGAAAAAAACAGAGCTGGAGGAATCAGACTCCCTGACTTCAGACTATACTACAAAGCTACAGTAATCAAGACAATATGGTACTGGCACAAAAACAGAAATATAGATCAATGGAACAGGATAGAAAGCCCAGAGAAAAACCCATGCACCTATGGTCAACTAATGTATGACAAAGGAGGCAAAGATGTACAATGGAGCTGGACAGCTACATATAAAAGAATGAAATTAGAACACTCCCTAACACCATACACAAAAATAAACTCAAAATGGATTAGGGACCTAAATGTAAGACCAGACACTATAAAACTCTTAGAGGAAAACATAGGAAGAACACTCTTTGACATAAATCACAGCAAGATCTTTTTTAATTCACCTCCGAGAGTAATGGAAATAAAAACAAAAATAAACAAGTGGGACCTAATGAAACTTAAAAGCTTTTGCAAAGCAAAGGAAACTACAAACAAGACGAAAAGACACCCCTCAGAATGGGAGAAAATATTTGCAAAGGAATCAACGGACAAAGGATTAATCTCCAAAATATATAAACAGCTCATGCAGCTCAATATTAAAAAAACAAACAACCCAATCAAAAAATGGGCAGAGACCTAAATAGACATTTCTCCAAAGAAGAGATACAGATAGCCAAGAAGCACATGAAAAGCTGCTCAACATCACTAATTATTAGAGAAATGCAAATCTAAACTACAGTGAGGTTATCACCTCACACCAGTTAGAATGGGCATCATCAGAAAATCTACAAACAACTAATGCTGGAGAGGGTGTGGAGAAAAGGGAACCCTCTTGCACTGTTGTTGGTAGGAATGTAAATTGATACAGCCACTATGGAGAACAGTATGGAGGTTCTTTAAAAAACTAAAAACAATTACCATATGACCCAGCAATCCCACTACTGGGCATATACCCAGAGAAAACCATAATTCAAAAAGACACATGCACTCCAGTGTTCATTGCAGCACTGTTTACAACAGCCAGGTCATAGAAGCAACCTCAGTGCTCATCAACAGACGAATGGATAAAGAAGATGTGGTACATATATACAATGGAATATTACTCAGCCATAAAAAGGAATGAAATTGCATCATTTGTAGAGACGTGGATGGATCTAGAGACTGTCATACAGAGTGAAGTAAGTCAGAAAAACAAATATCGTATATTAATGCATATATGTGGAACCTAGAAAAATGGTACAGATGAACTGGTTTGCAGGGCAGAAATAGAGACACAGATGTAGAGAACAAACGTATGGACACCAAGGGGGGAAAGTGGTGGGGGTGGTGATGGTGGTGGGATAAGTTGGGAGATTGGGATTGACGTGTATACATTAATATGTATAAAATAGATAATAAGAACCTGCTGTATAAAAAAATAAAATTTATATATTAAAAAAATGTAACAATTCTATATATTAATTTTGTATCCTACTTTACTGAATTCATTTATTAGCTCTAACAGTGTTTTGGTGGTATCTTTAGGATTTTCTATATATAGAATCACGTCATCTGCAAAATGAGTTTTAGTTCTTCCTTTCCAATTTGGATTCCTTCCCCCCACCCCTTGTTTGATTGCTGTGGCTAGGACTTCCAATACTATGTTAAATAAAAACGGTGAGAGTGGGCATCCTTGTTTCTGATCTTAGAGGAAATGCTTTCAGCTTTTTACCATTGAGTATGATGTTGACTGTAGGTTTGTCATATATGGCCTTAATTACATTGAGGTATGTTCCCTCCATACCCATTTTGTTGAGAATTTTTAGTGTATCACATTGATTTGTAGGTATTGAACCAAACTTGCATCCCTGGGATAAATCCCACTTCATCATGGCATATAATCCTTACTGTTGAATTTGGCTTGTTAATATTTTGTTGAGGATTTTTGCATCTGTGTTCATCGGTGATATTGGCCTGTGATTTTTTTTTATGCTGTCAGACCTGTCTTTTGTTTTTCATCCTTAGGAAAAAAGGGGTGTTGGAAACATTCTCCGGAACAGAAACCAACAAGATCTGGCCATATGTATATGCTTTCCTACAAACAAAAGTTCCACAAATAAACCAGAAAGCATCAGTTACTCCTTGAGGAAAAGTGCATATAACTAGTAAGATGAGCAGAAGCTCCTTGTCTGTGCATTTAGAAGTTCATTGTCCTAAGACTCTTGCATGTATAAATTCTTTGAAAATTGTGTTTTATTTCTGCTGTTTTTATTCTGGAAATTAAGGATGTGCCAAATGAGTCAGATGTGAAGGTTCATCTTTTGAAATGTCTATTGTGTTTTATCCAGTTATCTTCTATGGATGCACAATTAAAAAACATCAGAGATGTCTAAACTTTTGAAAATTACTGAGCATAATTAAAAGAGCAGTTGGTAATCTAAGTTTTGTTCAGAAGAGGAGTGGTTGATAAAGCTTATTTTTCTTGAAAAGTAAAAAGAGAAAAAAATTCCATGTCACTTGTGCAAAGTGTCTTATCAGAGGCTTTTGTGTAGACTGACGCTAAAAAAGAGATCTCTAGCACTGTGGTACAGTTTGTAGGACACTGTGTCTAGAGAATTCCAGAAAAAAAGCAACGGGATTTACAGATTAGTTGCAGAATGCAAATTCACTGCTGCCTTTTACTGACCTAAAAAAAATAGACTGCCAGATATTTCTCCAGCAACATGGTTTATTCGAGATCAGCAGATAATTGCAATTTGGGGTCTGCAACCATGGTGAGCCATGTGCAAGTCCTCCTCACAGCAAGGGAAGGAGAATGCTTTTATAGAGGGAAAAGGAAGTTGGGAGGGCTATAGTAAACAAAGAGTCCGTGGCTTTTCATTGGCTGAGCCCTTGCCAGGAAACGAGAGTCTCTTCTTCTGTTGGGCTCTACTATCTTCACAAGTCATGAGAGCTCCCCCTTCTGGTCTCCTGACTCTAATTGAGGTGTCTATTATTTTTTTACACTTTACACTAGCAAACTTATAGTAGTCATATATGCTATATTTTGTTGTTAAACATACTTTCAGTTTACTCCAGATTTTCAATTTGCTATAAAAATGTATCAATTAGCATATAGGAAAATATATTTTTCTATGACTTATTTTCTTTTGAAAATAGTTGTGTACTGAGGGATATGATTTGTTAGAAATTGACATCATAAGTTCTTGCAAAAGCACCAAAGTTGAATTTTCAATAGAATATGTAATTAAACTCTTATGTTTTCAGGTGTTACTCAGGTTAAGAAATGTGTGCTTTAGGATCTACTTGCCAGTTTCTCTTTTTGATCCAAATGTATGATCTGCCTTGATGAGTAACAAATTAAAGAAAGAGAAAGTGAGAGAGACAGAAAGAAAGAAAGAAAGAAGCATAAGAGAAAACCCATGGCACTACGTAAAATAAGCATACTTTTTCATTAGGAAATTAATCATGTTTGCCTGGGGAAAATTCCCTTGACATAAATAACAATCATGATTAGTAAAGGTGTAGCAGTTAAAAGGATTTACATGACATGTTAAAAAAAAAAACAGGAAACTGATTGATTTTGCTTGGAAGAGTTCTTTATTCCTAATCAAAGAAGTTGACACCTGCTAGTGTTAACTGCTATCCTACCTTAATGGGGAAGAATTCTGCCAGTGAATGTAATCTGAGCAGCCATTTTAAAATGAAAATGATTTGATTCCTTAGTGGGGCAATGGGATGCGTGTTTACACGGTGGCCTGTTAGGAAGAGCAGGGCAATGAGAGGTGAAGGAGAAATCCGACAATATCTTCAGTCTCTTACTTGGTGCTAGATGAAATGAAACAAGTCATCGTATAACCAGTTATTAACTGCCTTTGAAAATTTGGCCCATTTATTCTAGGCACTGAAAATACAAATGCCAGCAAGCGATTCTTACATATCTTGTGGGGGAAAAAAACTTACTTTTCTTAGATTTTTAAAAATTCAATATTGATCTTTCAAAAATGTACCAAGGCTTTAAAAAAGTATTATGGTAAACATTTCATCCTTCACAAAACTTCCTTTAATGCCTTATTTGAATGTTAATATTATGTGCATTCTAAAAATGTTGGGAACTACTAAACTTATGAATTATCAAACATACATTCATATCAGTGTATTAGAATTAAATGAAAATTTAGAACTGTGGATATTACTTTGTCTTTGGTAATTCACGGGGCCCACTCCATCTCACCTTCCCTTCTGCTACCCTGATGTCTCATTTGCTTCTGAATTAGTGTCTGCTTTCTAAATAATAATTGTCTTAAAACAGTACTGTTTTAGGTACATAGGCTGGTTTCATTTTACACTTTATCTCCTGCCATAGTACTGCAGCCATACTGGCCTTCTTGACACCTTCAGGAGATTTGGAAATCAAAAAGAGGGACAGAAGAACATAGCTATGAAAATTAAGACCCTTCTTCCTGTGATCATTCCCTCCCCACTCCCAAAACAACCCAAAGTTTTGCACATACATCCATTACTTTGGGAAACGCCTGCACTATTACAAAAATAATTTGTTTTCTGCTATAATAACTATCATTATGATTTATGTGTCACATGAAAATATGTCTGGAGTTGAATGCCATGGCCAGAAGCTACTATGCCTTAGTTAAAAGCTAATAAGACTTCAACCCATTACCTTATTTTCTAGAGTACCACAAGTTATTTTGGTACACATTTCATAAGCAGAATGTGCTGTGGGAAATGCAAAGTGGCAGTTAGTACCATCCAGAAATCTTATTTAATTCCATTTGAAATAGTTCAGATTTCTAAACCCTACCCCACAGCTGCTTCCCCTCCAGCTATTTACAATGGTATTTGAGCAAAATACTTTGGACATTCATACTTTGTGACAAAACTTACCTATGTTAACAACAAATCATGGTAATTACAGACCTCAGATTATATTAAATTGCTGTAATACTGTAACCAACAGCAATAAATTTGTATTTTAAAACATGTTTATGTTGTCTTTTCATTAACAGGAGAAAATATTCCAAGACACTGGTAAACTGCAGAAACAGCCTTCCTATCTTTGCACTTCAAGATTCTGATTTTAGAAGTTATAAAAATTTTAAACACAGAATAGTCTAGCTGTGTTTAAAGCTTCTGGTGAAAGCCCATATGCTTTGTAGAGTCCA
Organism: Mesoplodon densirostris; assembly: GCF_025265405.1. Lineage (NCBI taxonomy): Eukaryota > Metazoa > Chordata > Mammalia > Artiodactyla > Ziphiidae > Mesoplodon > Mesoplodon densirostris. Next base: position 71,681,607 of record NC_082666.1, read on the forward strand.
CACCCAGCTCTAGCTTTTTTTTTTTTTCTTTAGCTCACTAATGATCACGTTTTTCCATACAGCATTGAGTAAAAAGTTAAACTGTTGTGCATGTCAAATTGCACGACAAAGTGTAAATCAGTCTGGTGATGTCATATTTTACCAAAGGACTCTAGTGTTTGAAGAGTAAATAGCATGACAAATCATGCCTTTTAAAGAAACAAGTGAAATATGAGAATTTTAAAAAATCATTTTCATACTTAGAAAAGGTCAAACCTTAAATCTAATTCTTCAAGCCTTATGAGAATGGTTTCAACTTCATTATTAGATGGTAAGCAATTCATAATCAACTTTTATTCATCTTTGTACCCTCCCATTAGCTTACATAGTAAGCAAGCAAATAAATACTTATTAGATGAGTCAGCTTCTTAGAAGACCTATGAAATAGTACGTACATGTCCATTACAGATGGGAAATGAATGCATAGACTTTTTAAATGCATATGATATAGTAGCAATGAAATGAAAAGCCTGGCCCTCAACTGAGACAAGTACATTTCTGTCCCACGTCAATTTAAGAACTGAAATACATGACTGACTTTGAGAACAGTAAACTGACATCTTTTCATTTTTCTCTGAAAATATGCCAAGATTAACTTCAGGATCACTTTGCCTAAACCCACAATGTTTTCATCCTGTAAGAGAATCTACTTACTAAACTATATTCATGTTCTTTGGGCACCATCTAATTAGTTCACTTTTAAAAGGGTAATAGGAATGCCAGGCAGACAGAAGTCCCAACTTTCCTAGAGAGAAGTTACAGGAGGTTGTGAGGTTTTAGGCAATATTTGAAAGAGCCCACTAATGGTACAATTGGATGAGAATGTTACTCGTCTATCTCTCCTAGAGAATAATCTTAAATCAGTATTATTTCCACCACCATTAATAAAATGACACTGAGTTAACAGGGAATAGTGAAAACTATTTTAAAAAAATCTTTTATTGGAAGATTAATTTTATCAAATGAAATAATCTCTGATGGACACTTTGATGTCAAAGATGTTTCACTTATTTGTTTGGACTTTCCATGGTTTGTATAGTTTGGAGAAAATTGTCCAACATGAAATATAAATTATTCTTTTCTTTAGTATACTCTTATTATTTAAGAAACAGAAGACATTTCTCCTAATAGGAGTTAGTTCTTAGTAGTAAAGCAAAATAAAGAAAAATAAAAAGGATGTCAATTTATTGTTCTGAGTACTATAGTACTGCTAAATTGTAAGTTATAGTCTTTAAATGCAAATTATGGCATCAGTCAGTAGTTCCCAAAATCAATCCAATCACTTTCACACTGAAAATCTACAACACCTCCCTTTGAAAGTAAAAGAATACACATACCTAAATTTTAAATAGTTCTTCTGTTTTAGAAAACAAAAGCCAAAAAATCCTTCCGGAATAGTTTACTCAGTTTGTTGATAATTTCTCTCCTTCCAGTCTTCAGTTTTTAATACCTCTAACCTAAGGCAAAATGAAATTCAAAACAATTTTAAAGCTTACAGGCAAATCCTGGGGAAAAGTGAGAAGAATGGAAAGTAATGGTTCAAGTTACATTTCTGTGAAACTGGGGATCTTATTCCTATGTTCATTCTCCATTTGATAGGAAGGAAAAAGCAAGAGCTTGCTCCAAAACAAAAAAACAAACAACAACAAAAAAACTTCTGTAACTAGGTCATTGGTTAAAAAAAAAAATTTAGGCTGATGAATACTACCATATAAATTAGTCAAACATTTTATTATATAGTATGTATTTATATCAAAAGCACAAAAACAGCTTTATTCTTAAAACCAGGAAGATTGTGATGTTACATACGTAGATTCAATAATTCCAGTCCATTTCTATGGGTACTAAGTGCCTCATCACCTCAGATTAGTTAAAACAAGGTGCAAATGAGGCCAAGATAACAGGTCGGATCACGATGTGGGACCCTTGGCATTATCTGGCTTCTCAAATTGAGACCTGTAGTCCAAATCCCATTTAGTCATCTTCTAAATGTTTGCTACTAGTCTCAATGGGACTAAGCCAAAGACTACATTGGTTTCAAATCAAAGCTCATGTTCCTGTAAGTCAGAAGGTTAATCCTCAAATAATAAGGACAGAATAATTAACATTGTCATCTCATTCCAAATAAAATGAATTATCAAATATCCTGGCATATTTAAAGTGAATTATATAGGAAGTAGTAAAGCTCAGAAGCATTCCATGGTAACTGAGCTAAAGAGAGGAATGACAAATGTAGTAAAAGCCATCATTACCAGTAAGGATCACCAAATTCTTAGAAATAAGTAGTTTGCTCCAAAAGATTTCTCTTGCCTTTTTAAAAAAGTCTTTGGGCCACATCAGAGTAAAACAAACAATAACCACAATTTTAGAAATCATATTATTTTTCCCTATTTGTTCTTACAGGCCATTAGTATTCTTTTAAAACTTGCTCCCTGAGAGATCCCAGACTATGTCAAATAAAGAAATTAAGAGTGAGATTGAAGTTCCTCTCAGTAAAAAAAAAAATCTGTATTAGCTTTATCACTTTTTATATCACTATATAACCCTAATATTAAAATGTCAACAGGGTAAAATCAACTACTAAGGAATATAGTTCTGGGAATACTTGGGGGTAAATTTAGTATCTATATAAAATTGATATTATAGTCAAGGATTTAACTGATGGTGCCGAAAAAACAAATGTAATATTATTTTAAGGGGAAATATTTTGTTTTAATTTGTACCACCCCGCTTATTTAGTAAAGCAGATTATCAACTACTGATTTATTGCTTTTAATATGATGAAACACCAGATTTGACAGCTAAATTAGCAATAGGATACAAGTACATTTTTATCTTTAATCATTTTTGGAGAGTAGGACATGTACACATCCATATAAAAAGACTGTAGCAGATGCCTCCTAGAATCAACCAGTTCTTGTAAACATTGCATTTGTGCAGATTTTCATACTTTGATTCCAAAGTTGAGAACAATAAGATTAAAGGCAAATTTAGTAGCTAAAAAAACCAAAAAAATGTCCAGTTTGACTTCTTGCAACATATGGTACCACTCCTCTCTTCAGAAAAAAAAACAAAACAACAAAACCTAGCAGCACATGAAAAAAATTTTACAAAACGTTTCAGTACTCTGTTTTCCCTCCCATCAAAAACCGAACAAAAATAAAGTGCAGCACCCATAAAAGTGTCAAGAAAATAGCCAAGTTCTTCCTTTCTTGTAACAAAATAGCACTTGGCTTCAGCAGTCTTAACCAAATTATACAGTGTCCATCATTTTGGGTTCATCATCATCTTTATGTACCACTGAGTTTAAACTGCAGAGAGCTGTATTGATAGAATACTGAAGATAATCTGGATTCTGAAAAGAAAAAAGAATGAATGAATGATAATAAGTTTTATGCCAGTATATGCAGTTGCATATTCAGTTTTGCATTCTCTATTTCTCTGCAGTATAGCAGAACAGGAAAAAAGACGGACTTTGAAGTCAGACTTGGGTTGAAACCCAAGAAGATAAAGAAAAAAATTAAATAGATTATTACCACTTAATCCAAAGAGATGTGATAAAGAGAGAATGATGTATGTGAAAAATAGAAATGTAATAAACACTACCTTCTTCCTCTGTTTAACAAAACTGTATAATTTTAATTAATCATATAAGACTATATCTTCCATATGATTATATATACATAGTTATTGATAATTTAAAAGATAAACATGGCTTTAAGCCAGCAATGTATTATATGTATTATGAAGATCACTAATTATAACAGTAAATACTAAAATTACAAAAACACCTGAATAAGGAAAAAATATATTTACTAAGTAAATATTATAGCTATCTTCAGAGTCTATTTTGGTTTCTCAAAGGTTAAAACAAACCCAAGTGAGAGAAATTGTTAATCTTTTGAAAGGTACTTAGACTTGTATTTAAAAAGTTGAAAACAAAAGAACAGTTTAATTTAGGTTTTGTTTATTTTTTAAACAGAAGAACTCAAAAATATTCTAATTTGTTCATTTCTAAAACTAGGAACAGAAAACCTTATTCAATAAATGCAAAAATAAACCCATTATTATTAAAGCATCATGAATAGAGACATAAGCCCTTAAGACCTAGGACTTTAGGAAATTCTTCCCTAATAATTCAGTTTTATCAGTTGTTCTGAATATCTGCTCATACTTAAGAGTTTTATTATGGGTCACCTACTTTCATCTGTTTATTTTATTTAATAAACATCAATGAGGAAAATAGTCCACACAGGGCATAGATATCTTAAACCTGCCCATACCAAAGGGAGGCAGGGTTTTCAAAAGGTCTCAGGGTTTTCAAAAGGTCTCCTTAATAACGTACAATACTTTTGTGATTCTTTTATTGTAAAAGTCGAAAAGTAAGCCAGAAGTTAGTTGGATTATTCTCAATCAGGTTTTTATGAAGGAAGTGGCACAAATAACTGACTGAGGTCTAGAACACTAAAATAACTTTGGACCTCAGTTCTAACCCTGCCTTTTCCACTTAGTATAATGCCATCCTCAAAGAGAAAATAATTCATCAAAATTTAATAACATTAAAAGCTAGTATACAGGATAAGCCTAAGATAACTGTTACTTATATCTCTGTCCAAGAGGCCTTGGTTTAGTTCTCTCAAAGCTAAGGATAATGGTATTTGGCTTATTTCATGAGACTGTTGTCAATTTAAAAAAGAGATTAAAAGCTAAAGTGTTATCCAAATTTAAGTTTTATAAAAAATTATTAATAATCTTGTTACATTATCCCATTTTCCAAAGAAACAGAGTGCTAAGATCTTTTCTGACCATCCAGGCCCAATTCCAAAGGCCTTCAGAACAGAGCTTACAATTACTCTCTATTAAGACTAGGCTCCAGATTTTCATGGAGAATTTTGAGTATTAGAACTGGCTAAAGAGATTCTCTAGAATTCATCTACCCACCTCCTTAAGGACTGAAGACATCATCATGAGGAGACTTAAAAAAACAAAAAGCAATCAATATACCTAACCTAATGTATACTTAAATTCCACTGATTACCCTATATTCTCATCTAATAACATACTCAACACATTTCTTGTCCCAGAGACCAGTTCTTCCCAAGAGCACACACAACTGAGTGTCTTGTCCTATTTCTAGGATATGATTCAACAATAGTCTATGATGTAGGCCAGTGGTCCCCAACCTTTTTGGCACGAGGGACCGGTTTTGTGAAAGACAATTTTTCCACTGGCCCGGGGTGGGGGTGGGGGGATGGTTCAGGTGGTAATACAAGCCAACGGGGAGCAGCAGATGAAGCTTCGCTTGCCCGCCGCTCACCTCCTCCTGTTAGGACCGGGGCACGAACCCGTATCCCCTGCATCGGCAGGCGGACTCTTAACCACTGCGCCACCAGGGAGGCCCCACATTGCCTTTTGAGTGAGACTTCCCTTTCACTGTGTAGGCAACAGGCTAAACTGGCTAAAGCTGTTCCTAAAATCTTAGGGCCTGAAAATGAGAAAATGAGAGATGACTGGTTCAATTTAAATGCTACTAGAACCAAAATGGGCAGTAACTTTTAATAACTTAAAACTGTAATCCTAAGTAGAATCAGGCAGACCAGTGGTCCAACCTCCTCTTTGACATAAATTCTTTCACACTAGTGACATGGTTTTATCTTATTCTAATAGCAGATTTCCAAGGGGCTCAAAGAGTTGGCCAATATTACCATAAAGAACAGCTTAGCATAAGTTACATTAATTTGTAGTAAAATGTTACATCTGGTAGGCAACACCAACATTCAAAAAGATAATACTACTAAACTCATGCACCAGATCACCTTGGTTGCTACTTGGACATATGCTTTGAAGCTAATTCATCTCAATAAATTCTTAACAGTATAGTTCTACTTAGAATGAGATGTTCCTCAGGAGCTATCTTGAGAAGTTTATGATTGAGATGATCAATAGGTAACACTTGCCCTTAAGAATGCTTAGGTGGTCCTCATCCCTTCTGTATTTAAAGGAGTGGAATTTGGTATCTCTCTAAATACCTAAGAGATGAACAAGATTTAATGCCAAAACATGGCATGAGATGAAACTCAGAGTTATCTTTTGAGGCAAGAACATTTAAAATGACCACACATATATAATGTATAAGAAGAAAGAGAAGTCCAAAAGAACAAAAATTATGTAAACTAATACATTTATAAAATAAATATTTACTTTTCCAACTTACCTGTGGTAAGGATCCAACACCAGAATGGGGAACATTATTCTGAACTGTCATAGGTTGGAAACTTGGTGATTGAGAATAAAGTCTTACTCTTGACTTGAAAGCTTCAAGTTCATTTTTGAATGCTTCAAAATAACCTTCTTTCTCTGCCTAGAAAACACAAAAAATAAAGACTGTGTTTTTCAAGACTTCCAGACCACACAGTAAACTCTAGCAAGCATATATTAGGCCTGAAGTGGAAGAAGTAAAGATGAGGTGAATAGTTTAAATGTAGAAACTACCAAGATCTCTGTCAGATTTCTGAAAACTGCCTGTTTTATATGAATATTAAAGATTGGTTTGTTCCATTTCCCTCTGCTTCAGCAAAATAAAACAAACTAATAAGAAACAACCCCTCTTTACAAATACACACTAATAAAATGAAAGAAGGTAGGCTTCCTCTGTATTTCTCTTGATTTATCTATATTCTTGACAGGATCCAAAATACTCCTCATTTAACCCCTCATGTTCTCCTCTCCTCTTCCCACTGCCAAGCAACAGCCAAGGGATATTCTTTAAACCTTCTAATTCTCCACCAATTAATAAGAGAACACTATTACCTGTTATTAGTAATTCCCTGACCCTAAAATCCCTATTTGTAAAAGCCATGAAAACCAATTAAACTCAACATTCAACTTCATTGTGAAAATACCTTAGTGTTTTAGTTAAGGAGGTACCTTCTTTTCAAGATTATGGAAAGAAAAAAGTACAATGAGTTATGTTGAGGGAAGGAAATTCTCTCCCAAGATGTATATAATATAAGCAAAATTCTTAATGCAAAATATCCTTTTGGCAGTAGCCTCCAATTATAAACGTTTCCTTTGCAGATTAAAAAATGACACAGAGCACATCCTACACAATAGATCATAGAATTTAAGTTCAAGTGGTAGAAGAGATTTTGTCGAAGTCTCATTCCTGAATATCAGTGGGCCCATTCGTCTGCCGTGCAATTTTTTTCTTTAATGTAGTTTACATTGTGTAACTGGATTAAAACCTATGGATTAGTTACTAGCATCACTATATATACAAATAATGCAGACAATGTTCTGTGCTGCCATTCTATCTTTTTAAGAATTTAGGAATCATTTCCTTAATTCTATTATAGCATTTCACTTTAGTCAATATACGGTACTCGTATACACACATGCAATGTTAGCCTTCATATCCAAAAGTAATCCTTCTGAAATGGTTATGTAGCAAACCGTTAGGAATCAAGTGACACAACTGCTGAGCTTACTTCATGCCTAAGGCCTAGGGATTTAGATCTAGAGAGACTTGATTGATTTTTGTTTTATTAAGCAACCTATGGGTCACTTGCTCAGTTTCTCTATGCTAATTTCCTCATTTGTAAAAAAGGAATAAAAATCCTTATAAAATGTTATGAGGATTTAATGAGTTAATCCATGTAAAGTGCCTAGAATAATACCTGGCACAAAGCAAGCACCTCATGAAAGTTATTCCTTAATTTAAAAAAAATTATTAAGAACACAATGTTGGGCTTCCCTGGTGGCACAGTGGTTGAGAGTTCGCCTGCCGATGCAGGGGACACAGGTTCGTGCCCTGGTCCGGGAAGATCCCACATGCCGCAGAGCGGCTGGGCCCGTGAGCCATGGCCGCTGAGCCTGCACGTCTGGAGCCTGTGCTCCGCAGTGGGAGAGGCCACAACAGTGAGAGGCCCGCATACCACCAAAAAAAAAAAAGAACACAATGTTAAGATCTAAGACTGCAGAGCTGTTCAGGTCTATTTTGTCAAAGTAAATTTCAAAGGATGCATATAGTTTGACTATGTTCCATTATCTTACTAAGCACTAGTTCAAACATGTCCATTAATGTAAGATGAAAAAGAAAGTATGTTTTTTTTTTTTAATGCCTATGTGTCAAGTGAAAATTTGGAATAGTCATCAGAAGCCTAACTAAAATACCAACTCAATCGTTTACTCATTAAGGGCTTCCCTGGTGGTACAGTGGTTAAGAATCTGCCAGCCAATGCAAGGGACACGGGTTCGAGCCCTGGTCTGGGAAGATCCCACATGCCGTGGAGCAACTAAGCCCGGGTGCCACAACTACTGAGCCTGTGCTCTAGAGCTCGCGAGCCACAACTACTGAGCCTGCATGCTGCAACTACTGAAGCCTGTGCACCTAGAGCCTGTACTCTGCAACAAGAGAAGCCACCGCAATGAGAAGCCCGTGCACCACAACGAAGAGTAGCCCCCGCTCACTGCGACTAGAGAAAGCCCACGCGCAGTGACGAAGACCCAACGCAGCCAAAAATAAATAAATAAATAAATAAGTTTATTTTTTTTTTTAATTGTTTACTCATTAAAAACTACTGTTTTAGGGGCCTCCCTGGTGGCGCAGTGGTTGAGAGTCCATCTGCCGATGCAGGGGACACGGGTTCGTGCCCTGGTCCGGGAAGATCCCACATGCCGCGGAGCGGCTGGGCCAGTGAGCCATGGCCGCTGAGCCTGCGCGTCCGGAGCCTGTGCTCCGCAATGGGAGAGGCCACAGCAGTGAGAGGCCCGTGTACCGCAAAAAAAAAAGAATGATACTAGATATCATTCTAAGACTTGTTTTTTTTTTTGCTTTCTTGTCTTTTTATCCATGCCAATGCATGTCTTTTTATCCATGCCAATGCTGATTAGTATATCACCAAATGAATATACCACAATTTATTCATTCTACTGTTGACAGACATTTGGGCTGTTCCCAGACTTTTTGCTATTATGAACAATTCTATTAAGCACATACATGAGTGTCTCTAGGGCAGCAGTTCTCAAACTTTATAGTCTCAGGACTCCCTCATACTCTTGAAAATTATTGAGGAACCTAAAGAGTTCCTATTTACGTGGGCTATATCTATCAATACTTATGTGTTAGAAATTAAAACTGAGGAATTAAATAAATATTAACTGAAATATAATAACAAACTCATTACATGTTAACATTTATAACATATTTTTTTTAAAAAACTATTTCCAAAACAAACAATTCAGTGAGAAGGCTTAACAGAAGATAGCTGTATTCACACATCTGCTTCTGTATCAATCTATGCTGTACACTGATGAGAGAATGAGAGTGAAAATGGCAAATAACATCTTAGTATTATTATGAAAATAGTTTTGACTCAGGACTAATGGAAAGGGTCTTGAAAACCCTCAAGTGGCCCTGAACCACATGTTGAGATGTTTTTCTCTAGGGTATATACCTAGGAGAATTTCTGGCTGTAAGCACTTGTCTTGTTCAACTTTACAAGGAAATTTTCCAAAGTGGTTATACCAATTTATACTCCTACAGTCAGTGCATGTGAATTCTTATTGCTCTACTTCTTATAAAATTTTTAAATTATAGTAATAATTTAAATTAGTAAATTTAGTGAGTGTGAAATGTTATTTAATCTTTCTAGACATACCTATTTTTCTTTAATATAGCTGACATCATCCTGTATATATAAAGATGTATCACTTCTTTTGACTTTATAGCAAAGCATTTTCTCAGATTAAAAATTTTTCATAAATAAAATTTTGATGGCTGCATAATATTCTGTGTACTACAGGTTTTTTTTTTAACCATTCCTCTAATTTTCCTGAATACATACATTCATGTGAATGGCTCTCAATTTCACATACATGCTGTATAGTATAGCTTCTTATATAGCTCCTTTAAATCTAAATTAGCATGAAAACAGCAATATAATTTTTCTTTTCCTTATAAAATCTACAGAATTTAGCCTGTGGCATCCTGGTTGGATGGCTTCCATTGATGTGTATGGACAAAAGAGGTCTCAGCTAAAACCTAACCTTCCCATTTAACAATACCAAATAGCTACTTACTTTGGCTTTCTGGAAAAATAAGCGAAAACATCCTCTTGGATCCACATTACAGTTTTTGGCCATTTCCATAATAAACTGCATTACAACTGCTTGATGTGCTATTTGTTCCATCAGAGCCCCTTTCTGAAAGTAACAGATTAAAATTATAAGAAATATATTTAATATTGTGATTACTATTTGGATTTTTAAAATATGATTTTTAAATAGGTTAAAAAAGAAAAAGGTTTATAGTATCAATACATGGGAATGAGAGGTGAGGGGGCAGGCAGGCAGGGAAAGCACATTGGAAACAAGTTTCCCTATGCTAACTGAAATAACTTAAAAAAATTCCAACAGTAAGCTCAAGTATATGTGAAAACAAAACAAAATTATAATTTCATTTAATGACCTTCCTACTTTCATTTAAAGTAACGGAAAAAGCAAAACAAAAAAGTAAATCAGAATTCCACTAAGGTTCCCAGAAATTCAAGTTTCACTTGATACCTGTTCAGCTTCTAGATGAAAACACCATAAAATAAGATATTTAGCAGTTTCTTCACATACAAGGTATGGATGGTCAGACAAAAATCTCTGACTATCATCCCATCGACTTAACATACCTGTAAAAAAAAAGAATTAAACCATGAATGTCAAATACTTTCCTCTTGTAAGCAAAGAAATGGTATTTTTTTTTTTTCTTTTTTTTGCGGTATGTGGGCCTCTCACTGTTGTGGCCTCTCCCGTTGCGGAGCACAGGCTCCGGATGCGCAGGCCCAGCGGCCACGGCTCACAGGCCCAGCCGCTCCGCAGCATATGGGATCCTCCCAGACCGGGGCACGAACCCGTATCCCCTGCATCGGCAGGCGGACTCTTAACCACTGCGCCACCAGGGAGGCCCAAAGAAATGGTATTTTAAAATCATTCTCTTTAAAGACAACTCACATTACCATAGCAGTATGTTATGGTAAAAGAGCAAATAAAGAGCAATAATAAAGCAATACCCAGCATATTGGAAATAGCTTTCAAAATTCATAGAAAACTTTATTTCAAATAATGTCAGGCTAAAGTAGGGTGATTTGTTTAAAGCCGTAAGTTCTACATCTGGGGAATGCCCGAAGTCCCAGGCAAATAGAGACCGCTGGTCATTCTAGGCTAAAGTAAGTACAGATAATTTCAGGAGATTCAATATTATTTATTCAGAGAATACAAATTTTTCTGTTAGATGCATAAGAAAGCAAAACCTCAAGAAACTACACTGAGCAAAGACCTAATAAAAGATTCAGAAAAACTACATTTCTTCTAATTTATTAAAATATGTCTAAGATAATATGGTAAAATGTCAACAGCATGGGAAACCAATCCAGTAAGTGTTATAATAGTAACTATACTTTAACCATTTTAGTCATGTTAACCATTTAGTCATGATGACTGTTTATACATAGAAAACAAAATCTGTTTAAAATTAGTTAAGCATATTTGAAAACAGCTGCCATTTTGCTTCAAAATACCAAACCAGTCCAAATACTACTAAAGGTGTACTGTCATCTTTACCCAAATTAGTTAAGAAATTTGGTCAAAAAGTTGATACCACCCAAGTAATTAACAGAACCAGCAAAGTGTTGAGCTTTATTTAGACTCATCCAACCAAGAAAGTTATTGAGTCATCATGGAAATTTTATAAGGCTATCTCAATAGTTTGGCAATAAATCTTTCCTCTAGACACAAAATGAACTTCTGAAGTTCCATATCAGAACACAAGTGAAAACAAAACTGAGGACAAATGTCTTACTGAGAAATACACAGCAACACATGGAAATTAATTAAAAATAATGATTTTTTTCCTCATTAAAAAAATTGGAAAAAAGCATTTTAGCATTTTCTCATGAAGAGTTTTACAAGCTTTATAGAGTTATTTCCCCAACACTTTGGATACAGTGACTAGGTCATTTTAAATTCTGAGAAACTATGATTATTTAAGTTACTTTAAACTACTTCTCAAATTATATAGTTAAAGAATCTAATTAATAATTTCTGTGGGTCAGATCTAAAGAAAGCATAATTCTATTTCTCATACCTGAAGCCATAAAATAAATCCTATAAAGCAATTTTGCCTTAGCTTTGTTACACTTCTGAAGAGGGAATATTTTCAACTCTATCAACCATTCAGAAAGATCACTGTTTCTCCGTTTACTTCTCCATGGGCAGCATTGTGACTTACTCAGGCACCAAATTCCTACCCATTCTGGTTTCTTTTGCAGGAAAGATAATTTACGAAAGGGTTAGTGACACTTGTAGGGGCCATGAAGAAGGGTGTCACTAAACGTTAAAGGTTTTAAACTATCTACTTAATAACTGAGACAAAATTAACACTTGAGGATGACCATAGCTTTTCTTTACCTGAAAAATAACTGTCAATACTTGATTTCAAAAATGCATACTAAATTATTATGAAATTGAGAAGTTACATTACAGGTAGTCCATTAAGACCTCTGTGGGAAGAGTGTGGAATTTTATGAACAAAATATATCAAGAGAATCAATGGCTTAGTGGAACAGAACATACCAGAAAGTACACATATTACTTTGGAATTTATAAAGAAACTTAAAATCAAATGGAGAGTAACACAATCTAACATGATGACTCGAGGACTAAACTGCCTAGGTTCAAGTATTGGCCTTACCACACCTTGGGCAAGTTCTATTATACCTCTATGCCTACATTTTCCCATGTGTAAAAGAGGGCTAAAAATAGCATCTAACTCATAGGATTTTTGTGAGGACTAAAGGAGTTAATACATGTAAAGCACTTAAAACAGTACCTGAGGGGCTTCCCTGGTGGCGCAGTGGTTAAGAATCTGCCTGCTAATGCAGGGGACACGGGTTCGAGCCCTGGGCTGGGAGGATCCCACATGCCGCGGAGCAACTAGGCCCGTGAGCCACAACTACTGAGCCTGAGCGTCTGGAGCCTGTGCTCCGCAACGAGAGGCCGCGGTAGTGAGAGGCCCGCGCACTGCGATGAAGAGTGGCCCCCGCTTGCCACAGCTAGAGAGAGCCCTCGCACAGAAATGAAGACCCAACACAGCAAAAATAAATAAATTAATTAACTCCTACCCCCAACATCTTCTTAAAAAAAAAAAAAAAAAAAAACAGTACCTGACAGAAAGTAAACACCTGATAAATACTAGGTATTATTAACACAATATGGACAATTCATTCATTCATTCATCCATCAAATATTAAGCTAATCTTTTTTTTTTTTTTTTTTTTGCAGTACGTGGGCCTCTCACGTTGCAGAGCACAGGCTCCAGATGCGCAGGCTCAGTGGCCATGGCTCACGGGCCTAGCCGCTCCGCGCCATGTGGGATCTTCCCGGACCAGGGCACGAACCCGTGTCCCCTGCATCGACAGGCAGACTCTCAACCACTGCGCCACCAGGGAAGCCCTAAGCTAATCTTTTGGTTAAGGATAATCTAGTCATTTAAACTAGCCAACCAACTTCTCTGAATGCTTGAAAAACCTTACTTTGACAAATTAAAATATTTTAATTATGTATCTTCACCCATATATTTTTTTCTGGTGAACGTCTAAATCCCAATCCACCCTTTAGCTCTCAATATTCCAACTGATTCCTAAAATGGTCCCCAAATACACTTCATTATTTATTTCCCTTTCCTTTTTGCATTATACTGATAGAATGATAGATTTCAATCCTTTGAATTATACTAAGTATTTTAATTTCTCAGTGTACCAAGAACCTCCCAACTAGGTTGTGAATTTCTTAATGAGTGATATATGACCTATTTTTCAATATATCCTGAGCTCCAGATCTCCTGTATTCCCAATCACCTACCACCAGACAGCTATTTCTACCTACATGCCTGCACATAAACTCATCTTACTTGAAACTGAACCCATTCTTCTCTCCCTGCCCATCTACATTGCTTCCTAGGTTCCATGTCACCCAATCAGGCATTTCAGAGATTCTTCTGATATTTCCATTCCTCCCATATCAAACTTATCACTAAGTCCTGTGTTTATGCTATTGCAATCTGTTAATATGGTGAATCACATTAATGAGTCTTCTAATGTTAAGCCATCTTTGAATTCTTAGGATAAACTCTAAAAATATTTCTTTTTCAGATTATAAAAATAAAGTATATTCATTGTGAAGAAATTGAAAAATCCAGAAAATAAAAACCACCTACAATGCTTACAAGAGATAATCAATGTTAACATTCTGATGTATTTCCCTCTGGCTTATTTTTTAATGACTTTTAGAGAAACAAAATTAGAATCATATCATACATATTAATTTCCTACTCATTTCACTTCACATTCTGTTCTGAGAGTACTTTTATTAAATGTTTTTCAAAAACAGGATACTGATGTGTTTTTGAAAAGCAATATGTAAGTGATTATATTGAAGAGACTGAATATCCACCTACAGCACAACTGATTGTAACATAGTATCTATGCAAATATTTACAGCTTTTAACAAAATCTCCAGTGGCAACATCCCACACAGATTCAAAAAAATGCTGAATCACAGCTAACTTTGGTTGGAAGTGAACAGATGATGTGCCATGAAAAACTGTGATAGATCATCAAAAATAAGCTCTGATCATCATAAAGACAGTGATGTCAAAGATGCATATGACTTTGAAGAAAACTGTTCTGTGAAGTTTAAAAGAAAACAGACTATTTCTAAATTGGTATTTTATATTTATAAAACATTTAACTAAATTAATAAGTAAACATAAATATGGGGGAAAAATCAATACTTCACAATATTCCATGACATGGTTGTACCATTAATCATTAGATGGTAAATTCCATCTAGTTACAAGGGGTAATAAAAGCAATATAAGAAAGACAGTCAAAAAATATCAAAAAATACCATAAGGGAAAGTTAGGAGGAAGTCTGAAGAATATACGTACGCATGAGACCACAAAGTACAGTGTCAAGCTTTTGCAGCCCTTCACAACCTCCCATGTTCTAGGCCCATGTCTTCCAAGAGTCTGGAATGCAAACCAAGTTTGGAAAGCCTCCAGCTAGAAGCTCTAATTCACAGCTGCTATTCCAAATGTGTTTACTTCAAAGGATTATATCAATGTAGTCATTATTCTGACAAATGCCTTTTTTCCCTTTATTACAACAAGCACACAACTCCAGAAACATTTGCTTCCACCCAGGTGGGACAATATTAAACTTTCACTGTCTTGCCTCAGGTCTCTCCATCAACTCTGTGCCATAATTTAGTCCCCAGAGACTTTGACTATCTCATCATCCCACCTGACTGCAAACTGGTCTACTGCACTCTGATGGAACTTGGTGAGCAAGAAGGAGCAGGTATCCCATTTGTCTCGGTATGATACAAACAAACATGCCAGAAAATGGGAAATAAAAACACAGGAAAATTTTGGGAGCCTACTACTTTAGTAACATTTCTGGGGATCCAATAGGCTGCGGCAAGTAGGATATCTTGCCCAAAGTGAAAAGTCAAGTGTATTTCAACTAAGAAACAGGCACAATGTGAATCTGGGAACGGCTATTAGGTCTGGTTGGCTTTGAAGACAGTAAGGCTCTGGGTAGCATTACAGGATGAGACACGGAAGCCCACTCATGCAATGGCAAAACAACTGTTTATTAGTCACATATTTCCTCAGCCATCTGATTGTTTGTACAATATTTTATAAACTAAGGAGTCATGGTAGTAGATTTGAGATTATGCAGAGATTCAACAGCATGGGAACTCTTCATCAAGGGTATTCCAGGTTAGCCACTGAATACCTAATTTACCTGTAGCAGAAACCAGTGCTGAAACCTCAATATTGGAGAGGCCAGCCAACTATCAAGCTGGAAGGACCAGCCAACCATCAAGTAATAGGTTGATAATCTTGGTCCCGTTTCATTTTGGAGGGACCAGTGGTTCCTCACTTGAACAAGACCATTTGAGATCTGGTATTGCCCTCCCTCTTTGCCATGCTTCTACCAGTAATGCATCTGTGGTCTTACTAAATGAGATGTTTCCCATACCACATTATTTCTTGACCCCAAAACTCAATTTACAGCAAAAGAAATGAAGACAACAGGCTCATGAAATTCACTGGTCTTATGAACATTACTACACAGAAGCAGTAGGTTTTATAGAATAGTGAAATGTTTTATTGAAGACCCACATAATTATAGTGCCAAGTGGGTTACTACACCTAGTGAGGTAGGGATATTTTCCCAAATAAAATTCCTTCTGACCACAGCACTCAGTTTATAGCAAAAGTGAGGGAACTATTTTACATGCACTAGGTTTCCCATGGCTCCAAAGCAACTAGCCTACAGAATGCGAGCTGTGTGAAAGCACCTTGAGGGATGCTATTCTACCAGATGCATCATGCTCTGAAAAAGTAATCAGTACATGGTACTCCTTTTCCTACAGAACACGCAGGCCTGGGAAGTAAGGACTGTAGGTGGGAGCTGCAACTCAAATTATCACAACTAAGATTCATTTACAAAATTTTTGCTTTTTATTCTTGTAATTCAGGGCTCTGCTTATTTAAAGATTTTAATATCTACCCAAGGGATGACTGTATATCCATTTTTTCTATTATAAATAATACTGGAATGATAATATTTGCAAAAATAAACTTCGCTTACTTCTTCAGACACTATTCTTGAATTAAACAGAATACATAACTTATTTCACTTTTTAAAAATAAAAAGTATGAGGGCTTCCCTGGTGGCGCAGTGGTTAAGAATCTGCCTGCCAATGCAGGGGACACAGGTTCAAGCCCTAGTCCGGGAAGATCCCACATGCCACGGAGCAACTAAGCTCGTGCGCCACAACTATTGAGCCTGTGCTCTAGAGCCCGCAAGCCACAATTACTGAAGACCATGTGCCTTGAGCCCATGCTCCTCAACAAGAGAAGCCACTATAATGAGAAGCCCACACACTGCAACGAAGAGTAGCCCCCCGTCGCCACAACTAGAGAAAGCCTACGCGAGGAAACGAAGACCCAACATAGCCAAAAATAAATAAAACAAATAAATTTATTTAAAAATAAATTAAAAGTATGAGAAAAATTAATAAATTTTATAAATAAACTTTATGAAATAATTCTATGAATAAACTGCAAAAAAAGGAAAAATATCTAAAGTAGTATTCGTTGTACTGACATAAGGATGAATGAAATTCTAAATACTTTCGGAGAGAAATACCAATAAGAAAAAGGTCTCAAAATGTCATTTAAAAAGCTTATTAACACACTCCAAATAAAAACTATGTTTATTAAATTGACACATATATACTTCCCAGTAGCATTTTCACTCCAGCAATATTGTCACTGCTTATAATTCTTAGAACACAGCATACTGTTTCCCGACTCTGCCTTTGGACATGCTGTTGCCTTGCCTCCCTTATCTACATGGAGAACTCTTACATGTTCCTTATAATCTAACTCAGATGTTATCTCCTCTGGGAAGCCTTCACTTAAATCAACCCCCATCCCACTGCTTTTCCCCAATAGAGAAAACTAATTTTCAGTTCTTTGTATACGTATTTCTATTACTTATTATTTATTATAAATTATATTCTATTACTTATTATTTATCTGAATAACAGTTGAAGGATCTGCATAAATTGTATAGCATCATATCCAAAACCTGAAAAAAATGAATGCTAATCTTACAACCATAAAATAATCAGATACAAAGGAAGCAAAGATGAAAAAAGACAAAAGCAAAGACTAGTTGGGAAATGGAAAGAGTCTAGGTAGTAAAAAAGACCATGTTTTAGATGGTAGGATTATATAATAATAGATTGAATTTTGCTTTTCTTCACAATTCAGTTTACTGTCACTCTATTTTTTTACGACCAAAAAAAAGTCTAAAACAAGAGCTATACAACTGTGCCAGAAGCAGCTATGCAACTGGAGTTTGTCACTTGTCTTCTTTTTGGTCCCCATTTTATAAATCCACCTTTTGTAGACATATTTATGATACCAAACATTAAAAAAGAAGGAAACTCAAGTAGTAGACTTACCAAAATGTCTGATTTTCTGCTCATGTTTCTGCATAAATGATTTTGATTTATCTTCATCTTCTGTTTCTTTTCTTTTATCTTGATTAATAAAACTCTAAGAAAAAAATTTTGAAGTTAAAATCAGATTTTATATTTGAACTGGATTTTCTTTCTCACTTATTGAATGCCTAGCAATCCTTCGTATAGACACTATAAAAAGGTGATGTAGTAAACTCATGTCATTAAATTCATCTGTAAAACTCTATTAAAAATTAAAATTTTCTTGTAATGAAGTTTCATTAGTCTTATTTAAAGTGATATATATGTAGAAAATTATACAATTATTTAAAAAATCTACAGAGAAAAACAAATGAATTAACCTTTCTGTAAAACTGAATTTCCCTATCAAAGGCAGGTATAGAAAGATCCTTTACATGCATAATTTATGTTTTGCATTATTCATTTCCATTAAATATTTGCAACTCTACAGTAATCTTTGGAGTTCTTGCTGGAAACAAATTCAGAAATTCAAAGCATACAGAGTATATTTACAACAAAATTTTTGATAAGACATAAACCTAAAACAGACCTTTGCTGTAAACTGTTCTTAGGAGAGGCTAAACAGTTTGATTCTGAAATCAAGTACAAATTTCTATTAAGGAAGTGCTTCTTTTCAGTTAAATAAGTCATAAAACAGACGAAGATTAAGTTTTTATCTGGCCAAAAAAACTGGCAGAACAATTTCTCAGAACATTATGTGATCACGTTTAAACCTTGAGATCATCACTGCCAAAAATGAAAACTGAAAACTAGCTCTCTGACAGTTTACAATCAGGAAACACACAAGTTTACATATTTCAAAATAAAAGCATTTTTTTCCTTTATATATTCTCCATCTAGACCGGCACTGTCCAATAGAAATATAATCCAAGCCACAAATGTAATTTAAAGTTTCCTATCAGCCACATTAAAAAGCAAAAGAAACAGATGAAATTAACAACATATCTATTTAACCCAACATATCCAACATATTATCATTTCAACATGTAAGCAGCACAAAAAAATTATTAATGGAATATTTTACTTTTTTTGGTACTAAGCCATCGGAATCTGGCGTGTATTTTACACTTACAGCACATCTCAATTCGGACTAGCCACATTTCAAGTGCTCAATAGCACATGTGGCTAGTGGCTATCAAGTTGGACAGTGCAGACCTAGACCAGTCCTCTCAAGCCTCAAGCTCCCACACAAAATCAATGTACAATTTTGAGCAAATGACTGGAACATAAAGAGAGTCCTAATTAATTTGTGGTATAAATGTAGGGTATGTTAGAATCCAACTTTAAAAAATAACAATTAAAAGAAGAGACAGGGGCTTCCCTGGTGGCGCAGTGGTTGAGGGTCCGCCTGCCAATGCAGGGGACACAGGTTCGTGCCCCGGTCCGGGGAGAACCCACATGCCGCGGAGCAGCTGGGCCCGTGAGCCATGGCCGCTGAGCCTGCGCGTCCGGAGCCTGCGCTCCGCAACGGGAGAGGCCACAACAGTGAGAGGCCCGCATACCGCCAAAAAAAAAAAAAAAAAAAAAAGAAAAATATTTTCTTTGTGACCACTGTGTTAACAGAAGAGACATTAACTTTATAAACAAAGAAACATTATTTTGACAATTCCCTCTGGAATAAAAAAATTATTTTAAATAGTTTTGGAGTATAAATGCAAACCAGAAATAAAGTAATACTTAAGATGACACATCCCTTAGAACAATATATACAGAGATAGCAAATCATTCAGTTAAAGAATTATTCTGTTGAGGGGAAAGAAAAATATATAAATATAAATTAGTACAATCACAGAAAAAGTCTAGAAAGATATGACTCATTGTTAACAGTGGTCATCTCTGGGAAATGGAAATGAAGGAAGCCTTTCAATTCTACTTTACAGGTTTATGTTTTTGTTTTTTACAAGAAGCATGTTGTACTCTTACAATTTATCTCCATTAAAGAAAGAAGTACTGATAGGGCTAGTGGTACTAGACATTTACCTGTGTGTATTACTTATTGCTGTAGCAGGACTAGAGCTAGTCCAGGGAAAGGAAATTAAAGGTGCTTGGGGGGGAGTGTTGAGAGTGGATGCCAGAGCAGAAACAAGTAGTGTTACACACTGTGTCTAGAGAATAATGACGGTTAAAGATAAACTGAATGCGGACCTAGACAAGAATGAGCAGTCCATACCTGAGTCTTGAGAGTTAAGTTTAGTAGAAATAGAAAGAGTACTACTTTAGACATTAGATGAAAATGACTTTATTTCACTGCCCACTTCTTTTTCAGATACAAAAGTCAAAGAATAAGGCCGATATATGTAATCCAGTGAGAAACAGAAGACTGCTCTTAATAAACTACTAACTTGGCAAAAGTATTTTACTACTCCTTTCAGCAATAATGCTTGTAACACTAAGACCAGATTACTATCTGAGGTTTACTAAATACATACTGGTAAATACCAGTGAGAGACTTTGTTTTATTTGATAAAACCAGTAACTGTACATTAGTATTACAAAATTGAAAGCAAGCTGATAAGCATAGCAGCATCAGACAGCACTGGTAACATCTGAGCTTTACCACATACCAGGCCCCATGCTGCCTGCTTTTAAGATGTTACCTTATTTAGTTTTCATATCCACTCTTTATAGTTGATGAAACTGAGCCTTAGAGAAGTGATTTGCCCAAGGTCACAAAGCCAGCCTGTGACAAAGTTGAGATTTGAGGCAGTCTGACTCCAGAACCCATGCTTATATTCAGTGTGTTATGCTGTAGCCATATAATTGGATTAAGGACTACCCACATTAGACACTACTGGGGATAACACATTTCTGTAACAATCACTTTTCCTAAACTGTCAACACTGAATACTGTTTACAGGACTCTGTTGCTTTGTTAACAGATATGCACAACTGGTTTGTACGAACACTTCAGTCTTTCCTTCTTTCATTATGGTCCAATAAAAGAGAGTACCTTATTAAAAACATCCTTGCTAATGGCATCCATGTTCCACAGACACATTCTCTCTCTTTGTACTAAAGCCTCTTCTTTCTGCCGCCATTCTTCTTCCCGTTGCCTCAGTTCTGATACTGCTGTTTGTGCTTTGGCATGTTCCTGATCCAAGGACTCAGAGTTATGCAGTGCTAAGCTACCAAGTTTCTGCTGAGCTTCAGCGAGATTCCATTTGCATGCCACAGAGCTCTTCACAAACTCTTTCTGCTTTTGGCAAGCCATTTCAATTCCATGACTATACATCTGGATTAAAAAACAAAACAGTATTTTTAAGAAATGAAGAAGGGAACAGAACAGGTACGTTTATGTAGCACAGTTCAAATTTCTATCAGTCAAGGATTTCTGTACAATGTTTTTGGTACATAGGTATCCAGCCTTCTGTGTTTGCAGTTAAGAGTTTTATATTATAGACCTTGTTTCATCAACTAGACGCTAAGCTTCTTTGTTAATTTGTGCCTCTCCCCTGACAACTAACAGCAACAAAAAGCCTGGCAACTAGCACAGTGTCCTGCATACAGCTGGGCCTCAACAAACATTTGATTTATAGTCTTCATAATCCTGAAACAGAATAATGAGAACAAAAGCTTAAATCTAGTTCATCATCTTATCACTCAACATGCCGAAAAGCAGACCTTTATAGAGTTTTGCTTTGCAAATTCTTCACTCAAAGAAGCTTTTATTTAGAAGTAATCACTTCTTGGTTTCTATTTTCTTTCTGTGTTATCCCAATCCTTGGTAATCTGAGTTGTTATTATTGGAAATTTCTATTTAAAACTGACTACATCAGATAGATAACCTTTAACTTAATCCTAATCAAAACAGACAAAGTTGTTTAAAAAAAAAAGTCACTGGTCCACCCTGGTGACTCTTTTTTTTTTTTTTAACATCTTTACTGGAGTATAATTGCTTTACAATGGTGTGTTAGTTTCTGCTTTATAACAAAGTGAATCAGTTATACATATACATATGTCCCCGTATCTCTTCCCTCTTGCGTCTCCCTCCCTCCCACCCCTCTAGATGGCCACAAAGCACTGAGCTGATTTCCCTGTGCTATGCAGATGCTTCCCACTAGCTATCTATTTTACCCTTGGTAGTGTATATATGTCCATGCCACTCTCACTTTGTCCCAGCTTACCCTTCCCCCTCCCTGTACCCTCAAGTCCATTCTCTAGTAGGTCTGTGTCTTTATTCCCGTCTTGCCCCTAGGTTCTTCATGACCATTTTTTTTTAAGATTCCATATATATGTGTTAGCATACGGTATTTGTTTTTCTCTTTCTGACTTACTTCACTCTGTATGACAGACTCTAGGTCCATCTACCTCGCTACAAATAACTCAATTTCATTTCTTTTTATGGCTGAGTAATATTCCATTGTATATATGTGCCACATCTTCTTTATCCATTCATCTGTCAATGGACACTTAGGTTGCTTCCATGTCCTGGCTATTGTAAATAGAGCTGCGATGAACATTTTGGTACATGACCCTTTATGAATTATGGTTTTCTAAGGGTATATGCTCAGTAGTGGGATTGCTGGGTCGTATGGTACTTCTATTTTTAGTTTTTTAAGGAACCTCCATACTGTTCTCCATAGTGGCTGTATCAATTTACACTCCCACCAACAGTGCAAGAGGGTTCCCTTTTCTCCACACCCTCTCCAGCATTTATGGTTTGTAGATTTTTTGATGATGGCCATTCTGACCGGTGTGAGATGATATCTCATTGTAGTTTTGATTTGCATTTCTCTAATGATTAATGATGTTGAGCATTCTTTCATGTGTTTGTTGGCAATCTGTGTATCTTCTTTGGAGAAATGTCTATTTAGGTCTTCTGCCCATTTTTGGATTGGGTTGTTTGTTTTTTTGATATTGAGCTGCATGAGTTGCTTGTAAATTTTGGAGATTAATCCTTTGTCAGTTGCTTCATTTGCAAATATTTTCTCCCATTCTGAGGGCTGTCTTTTCGTCTTGTTTATGGTTTCCTTTGCTGTGCAAAAGCGTCTAAGTTTCATTAGGTGGTGACTCTGTTCTACTAAGAATCAACAGTAATTAGTTTTAACATTTATTTTAAAAAATTTTTTAAACTTATTTTATTTATTTATTTTTGGCTGCATTGGGTCTTCATTGCTGCACACAGGCTTTCTCTAGTTGCGGCAAGCGGGGGCTACTCTTCGTTGCAGTGCGTGGGCTTCTCATCGCGGTGGCTTCTCTTATTGCAGAGCATGGGCTCTGGGTACACAGGCTTCAGTAATTGTGGCACATGGGCTTAGTTGCTCCGCGGCATGTGGGATATTCCAAGACCAGGGATCGAACCTGTGTCCCCTGCACTGGCAGGTGGATTCTTAACCACTGTGCCACCAGGGAAGCCCCCTTTTCATGTTTATTGAACCACCACGTGTAAAGCATCGTGATGGATGTTTAATTCCTTATATTTCTCAGTTCTATCAAACAAAAGCTAAAGGCACATTCTTTATGATTTCTTAGCCAAAATGTAGATCAATTTCAAACTAGGTATTCAGAATAATTTTACTCCAATCTATTCCCTTATCTGCATCACTATTCAAGCCCTTGTAATTTCACACTTTAGTTATATAAATACAGTCTTTCTCATTTCAAGCCATTCTCTACTCTTCTAGACTTGGAGTGATTTCTCCAAGAAACAAATATGATAATTTTACTCATTCTTAGAGTCTTGGGATAAAGCACAAACTCTGTGGCATGGCATGGTCCCTCATGATCTCACTTCCTATTATCTCTCTAGACTCAGTCCTAGTCACTCTTCTACTTGTTTGCTTATTCTTTACATCCCCTTCCCCACCACCCCATTCAATGTGGCAACTCCCCCATCCCTAAACCTCCTATCTCCATCCCAGATTCCAGCATCATGTCCCTTCCCTCTTACCCTGTCCCTCTCCACCCAAGTTATGCATATTTCTACAGTGGTGTTTTCACACAATACTGTGCTTATTTGTTTAACTATCAGCTTCTTGAGGGGCTAGAATGCAATAAATCTTAGATGAATAAACGACTCAACTTCTTGGAACAGACTAGTGGTGGTAAGGAATTCTAAGGCAGGTAGCATGCAAGGCTCCTTTTTTAGCTAAGTCTTCAGGCAAACTTAGATTTCTATTGGAGGGAATGTGGACACTTGCTATTCAGATGTTTTACTTGTTTAGCAGGTTTGGAGCCCAGATATCACTTGGTCCTAACCAAGCAAGCAAGGTATTTATTTTTACTTTTTGCTACCTTAGAATAGGTTTAAGAATAACTGCAGACTAGCTATGCATAAGAAGGGACTAGGAAGAGGAGAAAAATGAAGATATAAAATTTATTTTGTAAGAAAAGACAAAGAAATACTAAGAAAGGTAAGGACAAATGGAAATATCTTGCCTTGTCAAATTATGCGGGAACAAATTCTCAAATCACCTCTCAAATCAAACACAGAAATCTTATTTCTAAATTCTAAAAATGATTTATGTTTATATTCTTCTGCACAGACTACACAGACTATGTTTGGCATTTGAGTAAACTATCCAACATGTATTGAGATGATTGATTATATTTTAATAAACAAAGATTTGAAAAAGGAACTGTTAGCATTAAGGTCTACTAATGTAACTTTACATTAAAAAAATTCCCAAACAGGATCTCTAAGTTCAAAACTGTATTTAATTGGATCTCAGAACTATACATCACATATGACATTAATATAGTTAGGTTCCCTATATTTGGTAAAATTACACCAAGGCTGTTTTTATAAAGATTATAAAATGTTTATAAACTGAATTAAATATTTTATTCTTTCCAAATATTCCAAAAGAAAAACTTAAGTTCTAAAACTTAAATCCAGCAAGACAAGTAGCTTTGTTATAAACACATGAACTAACTTAGGATTAGAAATCATTTTGCAAATCTTAGAACCATTCAAAGTTAGTTTCAGCCAAATAAAATTTTACATTACATCACAGGATGGGCAGTACAGTAGGTGGGAAAAAACACTGTACTAGGTGTCAGAAGTGGATTCTAGTTTTAATTCTGCCACTGCCTAGCTACATGGCCTCAGGGAAATCACTTTTAATGTAGGATTTAAGCCTAATCATTTCTAAAATTCTTTTCAGCTAAATAAGCTTATAAATTAATATACAGCTATTTTTAAAATTCAGTTTCTCTTAGGTTACTCTTTAGATTCAACCACAATGCAGTGAAATTCTTGAGACCTTTCTATCCTCTTTATACTCCTTCAAAACTGACAATGGCAGCTGCTGTTCATTCTTTTTCTATCTCTGTAACACATTCATTATGTGCTTATATAACACATTTTGTATATAAAGATGACACCAGTGATCCCTAATTAGTGGGTGACTACCAACCTATCAACTCTCATTCTGTCCTCCTAAAAAAATGCCTTGTACTTTCCCAGTGACTGGCTGGCCGAAGTACAGTCTGTGGTTATGAAACAGCATTTTCTCTGTGCAGCCAACCAACCCTGTGAGCTGGGCATAGGATCGATGACCCTACACTTATTGGCAAACAATTTAAATCACTCACTTTCATTAACAGCTAGCAAGATGAGTCTAGAGAAAAACTGTTTTAATTCAGTTAAGCCCTGGGGGACCCCATTTTGCAAGAAGCCTAGAAGGCAAATACCTATAATCCATTTCACTGAACATATTAGTGTTTAGTCCGTGATCCTGAAATATACTTCGAAAACACTCAGGTTAGGAGAAGAACCGGGACAAAGTGATATGAGTACCTAAGCACTCCCTAAGATAGAACCAGGAAAATCCTAAGGGGCAGTATATCACATTTGGATAAGTTTCAGAGGAAAGAAGGCTGGGCTGAAAACCACAAGTAGCAGCAGGAATCTGAGGAAGAAGTCTGAAGGAAAAGGCAAACGTGTGCCTATATATTTTTACTGAAGAATGGTGTGAAGCAAAACTAAAATCAGAAACGTAAGGGGAAAATGGTCACGCGAATGGGCGAGATTTACACCAGCATCAATAGCAAGGTTTACAGAATTTGCTCAGATGTCAAAAGTCAGTGAAATAAACTGGATCTGAAATCTTTATGTCAGGAGCTCAGTGAATTACTGAAATATAACCATTCACTGTTCCCATCAACTGTGCACAAATATTAGTGCCTTCAAAAGAATAAAGTGCTCGGATAAGAGCAGGCACAAGAGGACAAAGGGTCAATGTTATAGAGTGAGCTGTCCCAAATCTGGGTACCGTCAGAAGAGGGGTAGAGGGGAGAAACTTCTTCCAAGGGTGAGGAATTAGCCAAGGTGAAAAGGTGTGCGTGGAGGTGAAGGTTGGGGCTATATGGCCAGACCCTCTCCGAAAACCTCAGTAGATGCTACAAAGTGATGGGATGGCTTCAGGCTCCGGACGTCCGAGGTTGGGGGTCGGGGGCGGGGGAAGGGGGAGGTGGGGGCTCAGAACAGGGCACAGAAGAGGGTCGCAGAGACAGAGGGCTCTGGGGGCCTGGTGACGGCTCCTCCCCATCCCCCCGCAGAACACGGGCCCCTTCTCACCTGGGTGCCGCCTCCCGGCAGCTGCGGGTAGCGAGGAGAACCGAGGGACACGTCCAAGTCACTCTCTTCCTCAGGCTCACCTTCTGCCCGAGGGAGGCTCCAAGGTCCTGGCGGCGGCCACGGCTGCTCCATGTCCGGCTGCCCCCGGCCCTACAATCCCCACTGCTAACAGACTTCGCGTGACCGTAAGCTACTGCGCGGAGCCTACCGCCCCAGCCGGCTGGGGCCGTTACCCAGAATCCCTCTGCCGGCCGCGACGCCGACGCACAGCCGGCGCCAGCCTGTGCCGCGCCACCGGCGGACGGCGGAAAAAGACGTACTCCACTTGTTACGTCACTTCCGGATTGGAAGGCGCGGCCGCGGGAGGTGCGTCCAGGGGCCTGGGAGGAGGGTATGGGTCTGGAATGGTTTCTCGTTTAAAACTTGTTTTTCTGAAGCCTTTCAGTGCTGCCAGTTTACCCTCAACGGCACTGAGGGTCATGTAGTATTAAATACTTGTTGTCTGGAGTTTCCTACGCAGTAAACGGTGGTTCCTAGGGGCCAGGAGGTGTTCGGACCAAGTGTTGTACTCCACTTTGCGTATTGTTTAAAAACTGCAACTCATTCCTGTACTCGTTACTGATATGTAAACCAGTTTCTGAAGCGGGGGTGAGGGTGGGGGCAGTTGAAGTGGAGAGAAATTTTAAAAACAGAGCCAACTTTTCTTTCATTCTGTGTTACAAGCAACGAGGATTCTGCGAAACTTGGCTGGGAAGAAGAGTATGCCAAAGATAAAGTACTGGAAGGAGCAGGACTTTAGAAAATACAGTACCATATATACAATGGAATATTACTCAGCCATTAAAAGGAACGAAATTGGGTTATTTGTTGAGACGTGGATGGATCTAGAGACTGTCATACAGAGTGAAGTAAGTCAGAAAGAGAAAAACAAATATCGTATATTAACGCGTATATGTGGAACCTAGGAAAATGATACAGATGAACCGGTTTGCAGGTCAGAAATTGAGACACAGATGTAGAGAACAAACGTATGAACACCAAGGGGGGAAAATGGTGGGGGTGGGTGGGGGTGTGATGAATTGGGCGATTGGGATTGACATGTATACACTGATGTGTATAAAATGGATGACTAATAAGAACCTGCTGTGTAAAATAAATAAAGATCAAAAATTATAAAAAAATAAAAAATACAGTACCACTAATAGCGGATGTGTAGGAAGGGCTTCAGTATATTTCTACGTATCTCCTTTAATTGTAAAGATCTGTGCTCTCATTATCCCCTTTTTTGAGAAGAAGAAATAGACCCCAGCATGCCTAAGGTCACACATTTTAAGGGGAAGAGGTAGGATCAGCCCAGGGCGTATGACTTCAAAACGTGCACGTTTAACAATCAGGCATTGCTGCCCTACTCATAATTAGAGACCCAAATAAAAATAACGAGACGCCATTTTTTCAATCTTTTGAAGTTTGTCGATACCGAGTGTAGGCAAGGTGTGAGGAGATGCTGTTAGAATGTCATTTGTGTAACCTTTTGGGAGAGGTAACCTGACAGTATCAGAGGTTTAAGTGCTTTGATTCGGCAATTTAACTACCAGGAAATTATCCAACAGTTATTTTTGCACCAATAACTAGTGATTTATCCACAAAGGTGTTTATTGCAGCTTTTTTCTTTTTTTTTTGTGGCAAGGAACAAAAAGCAGAAAGTATATATAACTGTGCTGATATAGAAATATCTCCAAAATGTGAGTAAAAAAAGGCAACTTACTTTCTTATATGTATATTTATATAGCTATACGTATCTATCGAGAGACAGTAATCCAATTTGTGTAAAAACAATTCTGTGTGTGTGTATGTGTGTGTACATGTGACAGAAAATTCCTGGAAAGTAAACAAGAATTATTAATGATTACTCCTGGTGGGTAAGGCTGGGGAGAAAAGTTTCTGAGCGTCTTTACTTTCTTTTTTAAAAAAATTTTTTGCCATACCCCGCAGCATGTGGGATCTTAGTTCCCAGACCAGGGATTGAACACACGCCCCTTGCATTGGAAGTGGGGAATCATAACCACCGGACTGCCAAGGAAGTCACTGAGCATCTTTACTTTCTACTCTTAGTTTTCCTGTATTATGCTGTTCCAGTATTTTCCAGTGACTATATGTTATACCTTAGTAACTAATTACAAATAAAGTTGAGGAGCACTGTGCCTGAACCTTTTGAGTTTAAGAGTGAAAGCCATAGGAGAAAACATGACAGCAGCTAAAGCAGGAAGGGAGAGGAGACAAAAACAGCTTTATTCACTTGTGGCTTTTTACTACTTGAAGAACATTTCTCAGAAACTTCCAGTGACTTCCCCTTATATATTATTGGCCAGAACTGGCTTAAATAAATTGATTCATTCCCTGGATCTAAATGCATTGCCACCCGCACAAAACTGGGATTCCGTTGGCAAGGAAGAAGAGCTTATGGCTCTTAGGGAGACAATCACATTGTCTTCCATAACTGTTTACGTTCTTGCGTAACTGTGCCATCTAGTGCCAGCCTAACTCCTGAGTGTCATTTCTTAACTTCCTCTACCCCCTGCCCAATTTTCTCTTAGTATGCTCAATTGGCCTCCTTTCAGTTCCTCAAACATATCAATTTCTTTCCTGCCTCATGGCCCTTTACATTTGTTGCTCCTTTTGCCTGGGTATCTTTTCTCTTTGTTCTTTAAAAGTCTTGTTAGTGGTCATGCTTTTCTTTTTAGATCTTAGATCAACTGTCATACCCTTAAAGAGGCTGACCTGTCCACTGGGTCTAAATTAGGTTCTTCTTCCCTCTAACCTGTAACTTTCTATCTCACCCCCCTGGATATTTCCTCCCTAGCATTTACCATACTGTTATTATCTATGTTCACATATTTATTTTATTTCTTACTCCACTAGAATGTAAGGTCCACAAGGGCATAAATTGTTTCTTTTTCACTCTTGTGCCTCCATGGTCCAGAACGGTACCTAGCACATAGTAGGTGCTCAATAATATGTGTCGAATCGATGAATAGGGAACGAATGAATGGAAACAAGGATAAAAGGAAAGGTGTAGGATTACACACAGAAGAGGGTAAAACGGGAATGGGAAGAGTTATATTTTGGTAGGAGAAGAAAGGGTGGATATAATGACATCAGAAGTAGCCTCATCTTAGCCATGGCTGACTTTGGGGCCTGAATCCTGTGCCCAAGTACAGTGGACACTTTTTACAAGTCTTGGAACTAAATCATACTCTTTTCTGCTTTCTTATATCGGATAATATAATTCCTTGGAAATTTGCTTTGGGTCGTAGTTATCCTACTACTCCCATGGACATAGAACTAGCCAGCTGAAATGCAAAGGAGCAAATTAATTTTTCCTGAAGAGAAATTACTTTAAAATGGAAGGTTATGCACTGTGTATGTAGTCCAGAATGCCCAAGGGCAGTCCTTGTGGAAGGTTTTGTGTGGTATCATTAAGTAAGTATTGAGCCTACAAATGCCAGTTAGTCAAAGCAGAAGCCAAAGAGTAACATGAGTTTGACTTATGAACTCTAATAAAGTTTTTGAAATAGATTTCATGTGTGGGTCCAGATCCCAAATGACTTCAAGATTGTTAAAAGCTGTTCAACTGCAAGTTAATTCCTTCCCTGGAAGCATTCCTGATACTTGGGGAAAATTCTCAAGAAGTATGTATGCTTAAAGAAATAAGCAAATTGCCAGCTCCTGTTTTGGATATTCATGCAGAGACCACAGTTCTTATAATACACTGCTGCTTTTTTGAATTACTTGTAAAGTATTACACACCACAATAATTTTTTTGTGTTATCTGAGTTTGAGTTGAATAGATCCACCATATTTTTTCTTTAAATGTACGTAAGACCCTTTTTTTTTTTTTTTTTTTTGGCTGCGTTGGGTCTTTGTTGCTGTGCGCAGGCTTTCTCTAGTTGCAGCGAGCAGGGTCTACTCTTCGTTGCAGTGCGCAGGCTTCTCATTGTGGTGGCTTCTCTTGTTGTGGAGCACGGCACACTGGCCTCAGTAGTTGTGGCTTGCGGGCTCTAGAGTGCAGGCTCAGTAGTTGTGGTACACGGGCTTAGTTTCCCCGTGGCATGTGGGATCTTCCCGGACCAGGGATCGAACCCACGTCCCCTGCACTGGCAGGTGGATTCTTAACCACTGCGCCACCAGGGAAGTCCCAAATATATGTAAGACTTCTGTCAAAGGAATTCATAGTGATGCCACCAAGAATTCTCTTGATGGGCTATCTTAAGACAGAATGAGGTTTACATAAGGATATGATTACTTTTCTTATTTAAGTATGTGTTAAATATTTTAAAATTGTTATTATAAATATTTTTAAATACACAAAAGTATATTATTATAGTAAACTCCATATGTCCATCACCCAGATCAACAATTATCAAGATTTTGCTACATTTCCTTTATCCATTTCTTTTATTAATTTGCTGGAGTATTTGGAAACAGAATCTTAGGCACTAAATCATTTCTGCTATATACTTCAATATGCGTCTCTAAACAATGTTGATATTTGTCTTCCATAAACACAGGGACATTATCATACCTATCAAAATTAATTAATTTTGATTGATTAATTAATTGCTTGGTATTATCTAATACCCAAACCATAATCAAATTTCCCCAAGAGTGTTAAATATTCTGTTTAAGTTGGTTTGTCTGAATCAGGGTTTGAACAAAGTCCACATATTATGTTTGGTTGTCAGGGCTTGGTATCTTTTAATCTAGAGCATTTCTCCTCCCCCCCTTCCTTTTTTTTTTTTTAATTTGCAGGGTTTGACTTGTTGCAGGCTAACTGGGTTAGTTGTCCTATAGAATGTTTCACATTCTAGATATGTCTGTTTGCTGTCTTGTGTCATTAACATGTTTCTCTATCCTCTATGAAGTGAAATTAGCTCTAGAACAACACTGTTCAATAGATGTTTCTGTGATGATGGAAGTATTCTACTTGCACTATCCAGTACAGTAGCCACTAGCCATTGTGGCTATTGAGCACTTTACAGGTGACTAGTGTGAGTGAGGAACTGAATTTTAAATTTTATTTAGTTTTAGTTAATTTAAATTTAAATAGCCATATATGGCTACCTTACTAGATCGTGCAGCTCTAGTGGCTCAGATTCAACTTCAACTTTCTTGGCAAAAGTGCCTCATAGTTGCTTCCTATGAATCACATATGAAGAAGACGTGATGTCACCTTTAGTGATGTTAAGATTGATCAGTGGGTTCATATGGTGACACCCTGATCCCTCTAATATGAAGTTCCCCCAAAGGATATGATTTTAACATTAAGATTTTTAAAAATATAAACTTCATCTTTATGCAGTTTTTTTTTTTTTTTTTTCTTGCGGTACGCGGGCCTCTCACTGTTGTGGCCTCTCCCGTTGCGGAGCACAGGCTCCGGACACGCAGGCTCAGCGGCCATGGCTCACGGGCCCAGCCGCTCCGCGGCATGTGTCCCCTGCGTCAGCAGGCGGGCTCTCAACCACTGTGCCACCAGGGAAGCCCTATGTAGATTTTGAGAACCAAGGAAAGAGCCCAAAATAGCTCATTGAGCTCTTTTATACATTTATAGTAAAAGTCAGAAAGTTAAACTTTTCTCCTCCATATATCAGACTCTAAGGAAACTATACTGTTAAAGAACATTTCAGAGAAAGACTTTGAAGAAGGCCAAACATAAAACACAATTAGTTCCTGAGTCTTGAGGCTGAGTCTACACTTAAAAAAAAACAACAGTAATCTGCCATTGCTTTAGCGCTGAAATAATCCAGATTGTTTCAGGTACTTGAGGTTCCCCCACCTCCAGGCATTTCTCCCAAATCCTAATGAACAACTCGCTTTGGAAACACAGTTTGCTGGTGTTATTCACATTTGCTAATGAATAATTCACTGGCACAAAAGATTGTAGGGCCTAACAAATGAGTCTGAGTCCAGACATAAAATAATGGCCTAGAACAGGACTTTGAAGATCTTTCTCACTTATTATTGAATCCAGCTGCCGTTGGAGAGACAGCTGGCTCTAATAAGTGGGCATGAATGTGATGGAGAGAAGAGCCCCTCTCTCCTTATCTGCCTCATTGTCAGATAACATGGGTGGCCCTTCTTTTTGCTATATCAGGGAACTGATGGCAGGACAGTGGTTCCAAAACCTGATTTGACTAACTACCCCTTCCAGACTCCAGTGAAAACTACAGGCTCTCTTCCCAGAAAAATGCACATATGCACATACGTGAAAGGTTTCCTATCATCTCAGGGCCTTTAGGATCCCTGACACATCCAGGGGTCACAGGATAAGACACCCTGCACTGGAAGCAAAAGTAGCAGACACACTTGCATGGATATTCTCACAGTATGCAGTATACAGGATGGAGCCCCAGTGCTGAAGAAGCCAGTTCCTGGTCCTTCCTATCCTCCCAGATTTATCCTTTCTATTATTTTATATTTTCTACTTGTTTTAATTCGTTTTCCTTGTTAGACCAAATAATGCAAATATTTTGCAAAAATATTTTTAAAGTATCTAAGGCTATTCAGTGAAAAGTAAGTTTTCTCTCTGTGTCTCTACTCTAGGTCCTTTCCCCAGAGGCATCCACCATTAGCAGTTTCTAGTTTTTTCTTTCAGATATATTCTAAGCATATATGTCAATATCATAGTCTCTGTCTCTTCCAACTGGCAGCACAGTTTACACATTTTTGTTCCATGCTTTTTTTTTTTTCTTAGCTCTATGTTTTAGAGAGTTTTTACTGCTGGGACTTAGAGCTCTGCTTTATTCTTTTCCCATACTGCATACTATTCCATCTTGAGGCTTAACCATAATTGATTTAATCTGACCATACTTAATGAACATTTAGATGGTTTCCAGTATTTTTTTAAACTACACATATTGCTGCAGCATATGTTTTTGTGTACTTGTGAAAGTATACCCATATATACCTATTCCTAGCAGTGGAATTCCTGAGTAAAATGAAAAATTTTGATAGATATTAACAAATTGCTTTCCAGAGAAGTTATATGTGATAGACAGAATAATGGCCCCCAAAGATATCCATGCCCTAATACCTGGAACCTGGGAACATGTTACCTTTCATGGCAAAGAGAAATTAACTTGAAGATGGAATTAAGGTTTCTGATCAGCTGACCTTAAAATAGGGAAACTATCCTGGATTATCTGGTGGACTCTATATGGTTACAAAGGTCCTTAAAAGAACCAGAGAGATGGTAGCATGAAAAAGAGTTGGTTCAATGATGCTGGCTTTGAAGATGAAGGAAGGGAGCTATGAGTCACGGAATGAAGGCAGCCCCCTAGAAGCTGGAAAAGCAAGGAAATGGAAAAGACAAGGAATGCAGCCCTCACATTTTGCTTTTAAAGATCTCTGTTGGATTTCTGATCCACAAAATCAAAAATTACACATTTGTCTTGTTTTAAGCCATTAAGTTTGTGGTAATTTGTTATAGTAGCCATAGAAAATTAATATACTTTATGTATTTACACTCCTGCCAACAATGTATGAATGTATTTTCCCACATCCCTGCCATTAGTGATTCCTTTTTTTAAATATATTGTCCTCCCCTCATATGAATACTCCTTCCAATGTTATTTGAAAAGAAATGTTTACAATTTAGTGTCCTATATTTTTTTAGATAAAGGGAAAATCTCAGCTATAATTATCTGTAATATTTTGTTCTTTGCTCATTATAATTAACTCTTTGGAAAATCCCCATCTGGGACATGTACCATTTTCTTGGCAGTGGCCAGGATGTGAGCAGGATGCATGACGGACGTGTCATTTCTGCAGTGCTGTTGTCACTGCTGATCAGCCTGCACTGCAGAAATACTCTGGGACTAAGAGTTGTTTAATGAGATTTGTTTTCTGCCACGTACACAGGTACCTACACAGGTAATAAAGCCAGTCCCTGTACGTGGTGACAGTCCAATGGCTTTACTTGGCCTCCAGTGGAGGTGGCAGCCTCAATCTTTGCAAATGGGCCAGAGGCATTGTATATGTAGCAACTTCCACATCTCCCTGGCAGCTGAGTGCCTCAGGTGACTGGGGTGGGGGAAATTAACAGAGTGTAAATATTTCCTATCAACTCAGTTAATACCCCCATGCCCGACTAGCAGAAGTAGCTCTGCCTGGTCCTTTCTCATTTTGCGTATTTAGTTTGCACTGTAGTGGTGGGACCTCCCCTTACCCATGTACATACATTAAACCCTATAGCCTGGCTTGACCATCTCCGAAATTAACATCTATTCAGGATAATTATTGAGCATCTACTCTGCTAGGTATTTAGGATACAAACTCTGAACCATGCAGAGCTTACAGTTTATAGAGACAAATAGTAATCAACAATCTCAGGAGCAAATGTAAAACTGCTATTGTCACAGTTTCCAAAAAGAGGATATGTATGTATATGTGTGTGTGTGTGTGTGTGTGTGTAAATAAATAGTAGTGAGATTCTACCTTGTCTAGGAAAGTATAAGAGAGGCTTGGGTGGGATATGTAAATCTGTATACATTTGCTAATCCATACCTACATCCTAGGTAAAGGATATAGAGGGAGGAAAAGAAAGAACTAGAAACACTGCTTAGCCAGGGAGAGGAGGATGAATAGAGATAGAGGAAGAATGGCCAGAGAGTTGAAGGGAAACCAGAAAAGGGCTGTGCCCTAGGAGCCAAGCAAGGAGATTCCAGTTATATCAAGGAGAGTTCTGTTAAGCAAGGAGATTCCAGTTAAGGCTAGGAAGAGCATAGAATGGGACACTGTGTCTCAGGATCAATAGGTTGTCTGTGTTGCAATGGCAGAGACATGGTAGGGCACACCTGGATTCAAGTGTGGCTCCTTCCCTTTAGATGTGTGGCATTGGACAAAAGACTGTCTGGCTTCAGATTCTGCACCTGTAAATAAGAATAATAATATCTCCCTGAAAGAGTTACTGTGGGGATGAAGTTAATTAGCATATGCAACATCCCTACCATTTTGTAGGTTCTCAATAAAGATTGATTCCTCCCTTCCATTATGTCTGACCAATTATTTATTTATGTTTTGCTTGTCACTATCCTTGATGTCTTAGCATTGGTGTTGATGACATACTTGTAAGGGTCAAGGCAGGTCCTGCCCCTGTATATAAATGCATTAGTAAAGGTGCCAGCAAGTTGTTGTGAGCTGACAAATCAGTGCTCTGGATACTGTAGGGAGCTAAGCGCCCACTGGTGTGCCTCTTGCTATGCTGACAGACAGATCATCGAGGATTTTTTAAGGACATAGTACATCTTCCTTCCTCACACTGAGTTTTTCCCTTTCAGGGAAAGGCACTCCAGTTACCAAAATTAATACCTAATTCTTGTCTCAGGACATCTTTCTGCACTCACATTTCTGCAACTGCATAAATCTCCAATGCAAAATATTAGTAATAAATGACTAATTCCAATAAAATTTGTTTTGTTTAGAGACAGCATTGGCCCTCCCAGATTTTTCTGATTGGCTAGAAGCAGCCACTCCCTCCTCTATTCCTTCATTTTTGTCTATTAAATACAGTGAATGGGAAAAAAATGCAATTTCTTCTATTGGTTAAGAACTCTTGCCCTGCCTGCTACCTCTGACGGTTTTTACAGTGCAACCCTGGCTTTGGCAACTATGGTAACTACCCATTGGGAGACAATGTAATTCATTGCTTCCCTTAAGTTGACTAAACCCCAGTAAAGAGACTGAAAAATATTTCTATTGGGGCTAAAACAGGATACGTAACTTTTAAACCTCTTTAGGAATTGTCCTTGTTTTTTTTTTTTTTGCGGTACGCAGGCCTCTCACTGTTGTGGCCTCTTCCGCTGCGGAGCACAGGCTCCGGACGCGCAGGCTCAGCGGCCATGGCTCACGGGCCCAGCCGCTTCGCGGCATGTGGTGTCTTTCCGGACCGGGGCACGAACCCGTGTCCCCTGCATTGGCAGGCGGACTCTCAACCACTGCGCCACCAGGGAAGCCGTGTTCTTGTATTTTTAATTAGCACCCGTTTCATTTCTTATTGACAGTGGGCATGTTTTATGAACCAAACAAGAGGATGTAACATTTCTTTTTTTTTTTTTTTTCGGTATGCGGGCCTCTCACTGCTGTGGCCTCTCCCGCTGCAGAGCACAGGCTCCGGACGCTTAGGCTCAGCGGCCATGGCTCACGGGCCCAGCCGCTGCACGGCATGTGGGATCGTCCCGGACCGGGGCACGAACCCGTGTACCCTGCATCGGCAGGCGGACTCTCAACCACTGGGACGTAACATTTCTTAAGCATGATTTTTATAAGCATGAGAGTACCTTTAGGGACATACTACTATTTTAATTGTAATTGTTACAGAATTTCCAGGAATTGGGGGTCGTGTAAATACGAAAAATGGGCAGGGCTTAAATCGTAACGGAGCTATGATCACATTCAACTTTTAGAATTGACACTGTACACATTTTAACATAGTGATTGGGGCCCTAAAGAGGGTGGATGGAAATGGTGGAAAGGAAGCTAGGGCTCTTAGCATCTCGTGATCCAGCCACTAGGGCATATACACTAGGACATTTTCTCCCGCTAGCGCACAGTCTGGAAGCCAGTGTTGTTCCAAGTGGAGCACAGGAGGCTCACACTCCGGCGGCGCCGGGGGCCTCACAAGCGTTCCAGGGTGGAAGGTTGCGTGTTTGAGTGTCCATAGCAACGCGACGCTTCAGCCTTCTGGAGTCCTTGGCTCCAGCTCGCGCTGTGAGACCCGTCCCGGTGGGAGGGACCTGGGCTGGTGGGAGGATTGATGGTGGTACGGGGTGTGGGGGGCTGGGGAAACTACTGGGAACATTTGCTCCAAGGATTGAGTTAAACTAAGAAAAATCGGTCCAAGGCTCAGCG
Organism: Mesoplodon densirostris; assembly: GCF_025265405.1. Classification (NCBI taxonomy): domain Eukaryota; kingdom Metazoa; phylum Chordata; class Mammalia; order Artiodactyla; family Ziphiidae; genus Mesoplodon; species Mesoplodon densirostris. Next base: position 71,719,205 of record NC_082666.1, read on the forward strand.
CAAAAGGATCTTTTCATTGCAGTCCTTTCGCCCATGTAGGGAATTATGCCTTTGGAGGTGGTGGTGGAACTGCATATCCGGGCGGTAAGAGAGATCGACGAACTTCTCCTCTTTGACCCAAATCAGACTCTTTCCCCAGGGTTCTTAAATGGTTCTGGGTCGTTTTCACCACCCCCTCGCCCCACACACATCATTAATCCTACCTCTGTCCCTAAGATTCTCTACATTGGTCTTTTCTTACTTTCTAAACTTAAGTTCAACTCAACCTCTAACCCCCACTCCCGCCCCCCCCGCCCCGCCCCCAAGCCTAGCTGTTTCTTGGCTTTATCCGGAATTTTTCTGTTCTTTTAAAATAACCTTGCATTAAGTCCAAGAAGGATTTTATTTTCTTTTCCGGGATACAGATTTGTGAAGATTAAAAAGCCCCTTCTTTAAATAACCCGGGAAGATTTTAATTTCAAAAAGCCAGATCACTTCCCTGATAATTTGCCACCTCTATAAACCAATCAAGTATTTTCTAAGATACTTCCCCTACAGATGGCTCTGGCTTGCTAATTCCAAAAGGGATCAATCAACAGCTGTTTAATAATTATCCACTGAATCCTGCTTAAGTGAGGTGCTGTGGCAGAGTGACTCCACTGTTCCTGTTTGGGGTCAGTCATTCCTTATTTCAGCTTCCATTTTCCAACCCTTCCATGTGTGGTTAGTGACAGACTGTCACGCAGCTTTGCCTGAAAGCTATAAGGAGCTTCTCTACTGGCCAGGATTATAAGCAGAACACCAACAGGTTACGGCCATGGAAAATCTGGTTAGCCTCCATACAAGTGACAAATGCTGTGATTTCATCCTAAGTGCAGCTCTGAAACAAAGATGGAAATTTCCTGGATTTGACCGATTTTGCTGACAGCAAATAGGACCAGACTGTATCAATTGTGCTATATCAACTGTGACCTCTCACAATTGTGCAGTAAGATAAAGGAATTCTTGAGATGTTGAGTGATAAATCTGTCTTCCTACTCATTAAGGCAAAAATTAAACAAGTTTTCATCTCACTTCATTCAACATTACTGGTTAATTTTATTTTGATTTTTAAAAGGCATCCTTCAGTGTACAATTAATTAACAATGGAATCAGTTTTTTTTTTTTACTCTACAGTGCTTAGGATGCTTAAAAAAAATCAGGTGAATTGATCTGTGCTTTAAAAGCCAGCAAACTCAGGCCCCAGCAACCAAGACAGGGAATTCCAGAAAAATAACCAGAAAGGAGGTGAGCCTAATTTTGATCTCCCAGTATTCAAACTTGTAGATGCTGCAAGAGGAAAAACTGCTTCCAAATATCTGGCCTGAATATTGCTGCAATTAAAATAAAGGACCTCTCTAAGGCTAAACAATAAAGGAAACCACTTAGAGTGTCACAGTTTGGCTGATTCAGGAAGTGAAGATGTAGTCTGTGTTCAGGATGTTGTGGAAATGCAAATAATTTTGCTTCATTTTGAAAAGTAGCTATTCCTTTTTCAGTGTTCCTCTCATGCTCAGCAAGTTCACACTTCCACCCAATCAAAGCCTACCTGTCACAGCCATTCTCCGGATTCCTATGTACATCTCTATATGACAGATCAAATGCCATAATCCTTTCTATTTATAAATGTCAAAATAATTGGTTGTTAAGATTATCTAAAGACACCAGTTCCATAGGTAAATTAAAGGTTCATATTTTCAGGCAGAGCAGCATTTAAAGCACACACACTCTTCCATCTTTCCTGGTCAAAGAATAATGAGCAGAGTCCACCCTGCACTTGGAGGTTTTTGGTCTTGTGATTTGGGGAGGCACCATCGATAAACTGCTTTAATTGTGAGGGTCAATATAAGTGGAAGCTTAGGAGTTATACTTTGTGCCTGGTATAGCAGTAGGCTCCACTTGATGAATTTCAAGTTAAATACTGTTACCTAAAGTGTGGTGTATACAGAGAAATGGAATTCCATATGGAAAACTATAATATACAGGGTCATCCTTGTGGTATATATTTGAAAGCTTATGCTCTTGCATTGCAAAGAATCAAGTTATTTTTCCATTTTATTACCTCATTAAAGAAGCATTATTCTTTATTCAGTAGAGATGGTATGCAGCAGGGCCCATCTTCTTCCATGTTGGTCCACTGACAAAGTATGTAGTGAGCCTACCCCCAGACTCTCAGTTCCTTTGATCTCCTCAGCAGCTTCGCTTTTCTGTCCTCTGTCATGCCATGCTATTTGCTGTCAACAGAATTAAGCATGAGGCCATAGTCCCATCTTTCCTTTTCTATGGTCACTGTTGATATGCCCGCCTTTAAGTGTTTCTTCTTCAGGAAAGTTCTTGGTTTGTTCTCTGAATGCAGAAAGACAATATTAGTGGGAAATAAATATCTTTTTAAAGATCTTTTGAGGAGGTGGAGGAAAAGGAGAGAAAGATATGTACTATAATCTCTCTTCTCACTACCTGATCTGCAAAGATGGACGAGACAAAACTAAAAAAGCGTACCAAGAAAATTAGGATTAAGAATAAATCTTCCCAACTGTGGTAACAGATCTTCAGAGGATAAATTAGAAAAACCTATGTCTTAGACTCTTAAAGTACTGTTTAAAATCTACCTCAGGAAAAGAACTAGGATTAGTATGTGGCTCATCTGCCTGTATATTTACAGAATGAAGGTGATTTGTTTTTTCAAAGTTCAGTTTACAAGTGATATGTTGACTTACAGGATTACACAAAACAATATTTTCTGATGTCAACTTTTAAAAAGCAGCAATATTATCATCACCTCAACTTGGTTTCTTTGCAGTTGTCCTGGAGATATAAAAAGTTGTTGAATAGGTATATAATAGAGGGTTTTTTTTTTTGCTTTCTGTAATATGGCTGTCATCAGTAATGGTCAGCACTGTGCTCTAGCCTAGTAACCCATCAAGATTGTAGGACACCTGAAATCCCAAAAGGAAGCCTAAAATCCTTAGGGGGCAAGCAGGATGGCTGCTGGTTTATGTCAGCATCATCACGTGTAGAAACTTTCAGATCTGGTGCCATAACGAATGAGATGGTGTCATTGTTGGTTCCACAGTACAAAGAGGACTGGAGCATTGTGCGGTGAAAGCCAGCAATAGTCCACGATGCTGTACTGCATGTAGCCCAGAAAAAAGCCAAAAGCCACGTCGGAGACATTGTGCCGCCCCAGCATGACCCTGGAGAGGCCCAAGATGAAGGCCCACAGTACCACCAGCACTCTCAGTGGAATGGCCAGCACTAGGTGGTTCAGGATGAACCGTGACACCAGGGCGGCCCTGGTGGCATGGCCCGAAGGGAAGGAGTACTTGTCCACCGAAAGGGTGAAAAACATGTCCATCTGGTTGTGGGCTGGGCGGCGCCTGCGGACCAGCCCCTTGATCAGGGCCACCAGCAGCAGGTCCAACAGCAGGGAGAAGAGCAGGTTCATCAGCACCTCTCGCCCGGCCCAGCTGTCGCTCCTGGACAGGCAGTAGAGGGTGCCCAGCAGCCAGGGGATGCCGTGTCCCGAGATCTCCAGCAATTTCATAAGGGGCCGCACGCTGCCCCAGGATGAGCTCTCCCCCGCACACACCCCCAGCTTCTTAGACAACCACAGGTCGATGGCCAGCAGGGAGCGCAGGGCGATGCCCAGGAAGGACGGGTTCAGGTCCATGCGGTCCTCCTCGGGCAGCGGGGACGGGAGCGCCAGCGAGGAGCCCGCCCCGGCCAGGGGGAACGAGCCGCGGCGGTGCACTGGGCTCTCGGACGCGCGGAGCCGGGCGCAGGTGGGGTCGGCGCCCGGCGCGCGGCTGCTGAGCAGGGACTGGAACTCGAACCTGCCGCCGCCGCCGCCATGGACCGGGCTGCCGCTGCTGCTCGGGGCGCAGGCGGCCAGCGGGCGTCCCTCGGCGTTCCTCCGGGGGCTCGGCATCGCGGCGGGCGGCCCGGACCGCAGGACCCGGCCAGCCTAAGGAGAAGCTTCCCGGCCCTGCAGCCTCTTCCGCTTCCGCACTGCCATCCTGGAGGGGCGGGGAGAGGAGCCAGCGAGAGGACGATTGTGACACCTGGCGGAGACTTGGGAGGAAATTGGAATTTCCAGTTTGAGCAAGGAGAGGAGAGGGGAGGGTAGTGCTGTGGGGGAGAGGTGAGGGTTACGGTGGTGGGGGAAATTTGACATTGTGGGAGGTTAGGGGAAATAGATCCTTTACAAAGCAAAACGCAAACCCTGTTCTCTATTTTTGTCTTTGTTTTTAAGATTTCTTGCCCAGGGGTGTGCCTTCCTGGCAAGCAAGATGTGTTCCTTGGGGTTTACCTCCTGAATCAGTACCTGGAGACACACTGCTTTCCTTCCGTGTTCCCTATTAAGATTCAGTGGAGCATGACGTTTGAAAAGGTGATCTTGACTTTCTCATTGCTAAATGGAGAAATTCAAATTCTGTTGTCTGAGGATCATTTCGTGGTTCTTATAAAGAACATAGCTTTTATAAAGTTATTTTGTAAATTTTCTTTAAAAAAAATTTACATGAAGGCACCTCAGCACAGTGCAGAATCATAGTTGGAGGACTTGCTTTTGCATCCCAGATCTGAGCCAAGTTCTGTCAAACTAGTGCTAAGTACCCTGGTAGATGTTTTCTATTTTTGGAACTCCCATGGCATTTTTTAACTGGAACAGAGAGCATTTTCTGAATGTTCTTGGAAGTGTTAGAGGCAGCTTTGTTATTACATTGTGACAGAGATGATCAATAAACTAGCAGACCTTAAAAACAAACTTTTTTAGACTCAGAAAAATACCCCAGACTAACCAAATTAGTTAAATCCTGTAACAAAACAAGAAGGCTTTTTAGATTGACTGAGTTTCCTTAGGTCATATCTGGTTTATTTAGCTACAGTGATAAAAGCTAGATTCCATTCCAGTGAATGTGATCATAATATAAGTAGCCAAAACGTTACCAACCCTCTTCCCACTTTCATATTTAATGGAACATTAATTTCATTACTATCCAATCACTGACAATCTCTTGAAGTTTTTGTTTTGGAATTTAGAGATTGAATCACTTTTAACCTTGATAAGCCTATGATTTTGTCCCAAAAAATATCACTGAGGTGGTTCTTTGGGGGAGGGGATGAGAATGGGAAGGCTTCAGGGTAGGGCCTGTCACTTTTAAAGGTCTGGATGGTGGTGCCCAGAAAATGACCTGTCTATTTCAAACAGTAGCAGAGGAGATGAGGATTGATTTTTGAAAGGGTTAGGGCTGTGTGTAATATTTTTATAAATCACAGCCCATTAGTTAATTTTTTACATCTTTATTGGAGTATAATTGCTTTACAGTGTTGTGTTAGTTTCTGCTGTATAACAAAGTGAATCAGCTATATGTATACATATATCCCCATACCCCCTCCCTCCTGAGCCTCCCTCCCACCCTCCCTATCCTACCCATCTAGGTGGTCACAAAGCACCTGATCTCCCTGTGCTTTGCAGGTGCTTCCCACTAGCTATCTATTTTACATTTGGTAGTATATATATGTCCATGCCACTCTCTCACTTCGTCCCAGCTTCCCCTTCCCCAGTCCCCACCATGTCCTTAAGTCCATTCTCTGTGTCTGTGTCTTTATTCCTGTCCTACCACTAGGTTCATCAGTACCATTTTTTTTTGTTTCCCTTGTTTTATTTTTACCTCAATTAATGCACTTTATAAATGTGATAAAATATAAGTATTATGTAAGGAGTGGGGAGAGAACAAACTATAGCCACACAATTCTTAAAACATAGAAACACACATACAATAGGGCAACAACACCAAAAAATTCTCATCTGTTAATTCAGTTATAATGTGCCTTATTACTTAATATTGATCATTACTTCCTTTGTGTACCATCAAATACACATTTATGGCATCATTTCCAAAGGCTTTTGTCCCTTTCCAACGTATGTTTTAATCCATCCTCCATTGCTGCCTTTGGTTTCTTTTTTTTTTTTTTTAACATCTTTATTGGAATATAATTGTTTTACAATGTTGTGTTAGTTTCTGCTGTATAACAAAGTGAATCAGCTATATGTATACATATATCCCCATATCCCCTCCCTCTTGCGTCTCCCTCCCACCCTCCCTATCCCACCCCTCTAGGTGGTCACAACGCACCGAGCTGATCTCCCTGTGCTATGCAGCTGCTTCCCACTAGCTATCTATTTCACATTTGGTAGTGTATATATGTCAGTGTTACTCTCTCACTTCGTCCCAGCTTACCCTTCCCCCTCCCCTTGTCCTCAAGTCCATTCTCTACATCTGTGCCTTTATTCCTGTCCTGTCCCTAGGTTCATCAGAACCATTTTTTTTTTTTAGATTCCATATATATGCATTAGCATACAGTATTTGTTTTTCTCTTTCTGAATCAGCCTGTTAATTTAAATAGTCTTCCAAACTGGTTGGATAAGAGAGGAATAAATGGATATTACCTTGGAACATATAGTCCGAATCCAAAGGAACCTAGTTCTAACCATTTTATTGTTGGTCGTGGTTAAAAAGTGGGTGGTGAAAATCCAGTCTATTTTTTCCCCCAAGGATTTCCTTATTAGTTTTATCAGTTGTAAATTTGCTTCTCTAGAAGACTTTAAAAATCTTTTTATAAGAAGCCCAAGGACGTAAAATTGTAGAAGCTGTAAGTCAGTCTGTAAATGACCTTGGAGGTCATCTAGTCCAAGCTCCCTGACTTGCAGAAGAGGAGAATGAGTCTCAGAGTCATACTCTAGATGTCACAAAGCTGTGTATTTGAGATTACTAGATATCACAGACCATTTTTCATTTTATAAAGTGCAATTAAATAAATGCTTTATTTTAAATTTTGAAAAATTGCCTTCTTGTGTGAGCTGTTTGAATTCATACTCAAGCTTTCTACCAGTTGGCTCTAGCTTTCTTGTATCTGTTCCATTCTCTAGCTGCAAATACTTGCAGGGAGTAGCGAAAACACTTTGTCCTCCTTGGATCTTCTGTATAATTCAGAATTCAATGTTCTAAAGCATTCAGATAAACAAGAAATTACTCATAAAGAATGTATGAGCCGGGCCTCCCTGGTGGCGCAGTGGTTGAGAGTCCGCCTGCCGATGCAGGGGATACGGGTTCGTGCCCCGGTCTGGGAGGATCCCATATGCCGCGGAGCGGCTGGGCCCGTGAGCCATGGCCGCTGGGCCTGCGCATCCGGAGCCTGTGCTCCGCAACGGGAGAGGCCAAAACAGTGAGAGGCCCGCATACCGCAAAAAGAAAAAAAAAAAAAAAAAAAGAATGTATGAGCCATTGTGTTTGAGCAGTTCATGTTGATCATTTATTCCCCACGATCATCCTTGAAAAAATTCTTAGACATGGATGAAGAGAAGGAATGAACTAATATTACTGGAATAATTTTGGAAAATAACCCAGCTCACTCACATTTGCTTGTTAAATCCAAGTCAGTAAGACAGAAATGGACTACAGGGGACAGCCTCCACTTTTGTAGTTAAAGCAGACCTGGTTTTGGATCAAGAGCAGATTTTAATCATGCTTAAGGTTAAACACCATTTAAATCAGAAATTTAATGCCTGAAATCAAACTCTGCTGAAAACTTGTGTTTCTTACAGGGTTCTAGAGTTCAGGGAGAGGGTCATGTTATGCCTTTACTTCAGTCCCCTAGGCCCTTTTATCTCAGGACAAAATAAACATACTTGGCTGTGGGTAGACAGGTATCACAGTGTTTTTCTTGTGCTTCATGATACACCTAAAACTTATGAGACTCTCTTGTTATTTTTTGATTCTGTGGGAGTCTAGCTATGAGTACTTAGCTTTTCTTTTGTGTTGTACATAGAATTTTTATTTATGTTCCTTTTTAGCACAACCAATTGCTTGGGAAGAGAAGTCATTTATTCAGTTAACATGTAATGAGTATCTGTTGTATTCAGGATGTTTTTCTAGGTACTCAAACAAGACTCTTTCAGGTAGATGCCAGATGTGCTTTTAGCAACAAACTGTGGGGCTAGGTCAAATAGATGATGTTTTGAATATGTGGTAGATTCAGCTAACTTAAATTTTCCTTGTACTTGGTGTTGTGTTAATTCTCATTCATTTATTCTATAGTCATTTGTTGAACTTTTAACCACATACCTGTTAAAGGTACTCCTGTTGAATCCTAAAATATTATATGGCTGGATTTGACATGTGTTAATTATTTGGAAGAATATAATCTAGATTTTCTATAAGTATATATTAATAAAACTTTGAAGATTTATTTTCCCCATTTTTTTCCTGCAGGTATTTGAAAATGCAATAGATCCTGGAGCTGTAGCAGACATTTTAGAAAGTAGGTACTTCCCCCTTCACCCCCAACAAAAGAGAGAGAGACTATTGTATATATGTAATTCACAGATATAAAATTCTATTTTCTAAGTTGTGATACTTCCATATTTACCCCATATTTATGTTCAAGATAGTCTGTGTAAAATTTCAATCATGTCATTGATTCAATTACACACCCTTTTCTAGATATGTATGGCATTTACTGGATGGTATGATTCTGTTTGTTTAATCACAATTAAATGGTTTTTGTATCTTAACAGAGTTGTTTAACCATCACCATAATCAATTTTAGAACATTTTCATCACCATGGAAAGAAACCCTATACCCATTCTTCCTCATCCCTTCCAGCCCTGGGCAACTACTGACTAATCTTTCTGCCTCTATAGATTTGCGTATTCTGGATATTTCATATATATGGAATTATATAATATGTGGTCACTTGTAACTGGATTCTTTCATTCAGCATAATGTTTTCAAGATTCTTCCTTGCTATAGAATGTGTCAAGATTTCACTTCTTTTTATGTCCAAATAATGTCCCATTTTATGGATAAACCACATTTTGTTTATCCATTCATCAGATGATGAACATCTGGCTTATTTTTGCTTTGGTGCTATGATGAATAATGTTGCTATAAATATTTGTGTACAAGTTTTTTTTGTAAACATGTTTTTATTTCTCTTGCGTGTATGCCTAGGAGTGGACTTGCTGGGTCATATGGTAACTCAGTTTAATTTTTTGAGGAATTTCCAGACTATACCAAAGGAGTTGTATCATTTTACATTCCACCAGCAATATATGAGATTTGATTTCTCCACATCTTGGCCAACACTTGTTATTATTTATCCTTTTGATTGGTAGCCATCCTTGTGGATATGAAGTGGTACCTCATGGGTTTGATTTGCATTTCCCTGATAGCTAATGATGTTGAACATTTTTTCATGTGCTTATTGGCCATTTGTATATCTTATTTGGAGAAGTGTCTATTCGGATCCTCTTCCTATATTTTAATTGGGTTTTTATTATTGAGTTGTAAGTTCTTTATATATTATAGATACAACTTTCATATCAGATGTATGATTGACAAATACTTTCTCCCATTCTTTGGATTATCTTTTTGCTTTCTTAATGGTGTTCTCTGAAACACAAAAGTTTTTAATTTTGATGAATTATATTTTATCTATTTTTCTTTTGTTACTTCTGCCTTTGATGTCATAACTAAGAAACCATTGTGTAATTCAAGTCAAAGATTTATGTCTATATTTTCTTCTAAGAGTTTTATCGTTTTAGCTCTTACATTTAAGTCTATAATACATATTGAGTTGAATTTTGTAAATGACATGAGCTAAGGGTCCAATCTCATTCTTTTGCATCTGGATATCCAGTTGTCTCAGCACCATTGTTACTAAGAGTAGTTTTCCCCCATTGAATGGTTATGGCACTCTTGTTGAAGATCAATTGACTGTAAATGTGAGGTGTTTTTTTTTGGGTGGAGGGGGTGTCTCAATTCTATTCCATTGATTCATAAATCTGTCATTATTATTATTATTTTTTTTTTTTGCTGTACGCGGGCCTCTCACTGCTGTGGCCTCTCCCGCTGCGGAGCACAGGCTCCGGACACACAGGCTCCGCGGCCATGGCTCGCGGGCCCAGCCGCTCCGCGGCATGCGGGATCCTCCGGGATCGGGGCACGAACCCGTGTCCCCTGCATCGGCAGGCGGACTCCCAACCACTGCGCCACCAGGGAGGCCCCTGTCATTATTCCAGTGCCACACTATTTTGATTATTGTAGCTTTATAGAAAGTTTTAAAACCAGGAAGTGTGAGTCCTCCAACTTAGTTCTTCTTTTTCAAGCCTTGTTTTTGCTATTTGGGTTCCCTTAGTTTGCCATACGAATTTTAGGATCAGCTTGTCCGTTTCTGCAAAGAAGCCAGCTAGGATGTTGATAGGCAATGATAGATTGCATTGAACCTGTAGATCAGTTTGGAGAATATTGCCATCTAAACAATATTGTCTTCCAATTCATGACATGACACGTGGTGAGAATTAATTGAGTGTAAGGAATTTAGAGACTGAGATAGATTAAGTGCTTTACATTACCATTGGGGTGATGGTTGGAAAGGATATAGTCCTTCCTGTTTGGAAAACCCAAAATTATGGGGTGTCTTGGCTTTTAAGTTTCTTGGCATTTAAAATTATGTCCTCATGTATTCATGTTTTTCATAAATCTACAAAGGGAGAATTTTACGTTTATTGTATATATTTTTTTACGTTTATTGTATATATTTTTTTCAGCTTTATTTGAGGATATAATTGACATACAACATTGTGTAAGTTTAAAGTAACAACATGTTGATTTGATACTCAGATATTTTGCAAAATGATTATTACAGTAGTGTTAGCTTACACCTCTAGCACATCACATAATTACCATTTTTTTTTTTTTTTTTTTTTTTTTTTTTGCGGTATGCGGGCCTCTCACTGTTGTGGCCTCCCCCGTCGCGGAGCACAGGCTCCGGACGCGCAGGCTCCGGACGCGCAGGCTCAGCGGCCATGGCTCACGGGCCCAGCCGCTCCGCGGCATATGGGATCCTCCCAGACCGGGGCACGAACCCGTATCCCCTGCATCGGCAGGCGGACTCTCAACCACTTGCGCCACCAGGGAGGCCCTACCATTTCTTTTTTGTGGTGAGAACATTTAAGGTCTACTCTCTTAGTAACTTTCAAGTACAGTATTAACTATAATCACCATTATTGTCTATATTAAAATGTTTTTACTTCTAATATTTTGTGGGAATTACCTTTACTGATTTTTTATTGTTATACCATTTGTATTTTAAATTTTAATATTTAAATTTTATTCTTGGTCTTATAGACATTGAACATGGGCTCACTATTTTTTTTAACATCTTTATTGGAGTATAATTGCTTTACAATGGTGTGTTAGTTTCTGCTTTATAACAAAATGAATCAGCTATACCTATAAATATATCTCCATATCCCCTCCCTCTTGTGTCTCCCTCCCACCCTCCCTATCCCACCCCTCTAGGTGGTCACAAAGCACCGAGCTGATCTCCCTGTGCTATGTGGCTGCTTCCCACTAGCTAGCTATTTTACATTTGGTAGTGTATATAAGTCCATGACACTCTCTCACTTCGTCTCAGCTTACTCTTCCCCCTCCCCGTGTCCTCAAGTCTGTTCTCTACATCTGCATCTTTATTCCTGTCCTGCCTCTAGGTTCTTCAGAACATTTTAATTTTTTTTTTAGATTCCACATATATGTGTTAGAATGAGGTATTTGTTTTTCTCTTTCTGACTTACGTCACTCTGTATGACAGACTCTAGGTCCATCTACCTCACTACAAATACCTCAATTTTATTTCTTTTTATGGCTGAGTAATACTCCATTGTATATATGTGCCACATCTTCTTTATCCATTCATCTGTTGATGGACACTTAGGTTTCTTCCATGTCCTGGCTATTGTAAATAGAGCTGCAGTGAACACTGTGGTACATGACTCTTGTTGAATTATGGTTTTCCCAGGGTATATGCCCAGTAGTGGGATTGCTGGGTCGTATGGTAGTTCTATTTGTAGTTTTTTTAGGAACCTCCATACTGTTCTCCATAGTGGCTGTATCAATTTACATTCCCACCAACAGTGCAAGAGGGTTCCCTTTTCTCTACACCCTATCTGGCATTTATTGTTTGTAGATTTTTTGATGATGGCCATTCTGACTGGTGTGAGGTGACACCTCATTGTAGTTTTGATTTGCATTTCTCTAATGATTAGTGATGTTGAGCATTCTTTCATGTGTTTGTTGGCAATTTATGTATCTTCTTTGGGCTCACTATTTCTAAATATACTTTGAACTCAGGAAATATAAAAAAAGTTGTTTTATGTCTAATTTATATAGTCATATAACATACTGTTTTAAGCAAGATAAGCTTTTATAGGTTAATGGATAACAGTTGTATTTTGAATTTTTAAAATGAAAAGTAGTATATTGTTATTTCTGTGATTTATGAATGCATCTTTAAGAGAGAAAATATCATATTTTGTCAATATTTTTCAGGAGACAAAATGGTATGTTTATAACTCAGTTATTCTCACCCCATGCCCCCAATTTACTGGGTCTAGAAATACCTGAATCATTGTTGGTATGCCACTTACTATCAGTAGTAGTAACGTAAATGGGGTGTTTATGGCAGTTTTAAACTTAGTAATTAATGAAAAACTCTGACAGTATTCTAAAGTATTAATATCTCATTTTTCCTTTTTAGGCTTTCTAACCAGGTTTGAGTTAATACAGCTAGTGCCTCCAGGTAATGTGCCAATAAATGAATTTCTAAATTAGTTTAATTTAATTTTAAAAGGATTTGGCATGACAAAATGGGGACTGGCATTTAAAAGCTGTGCTTTGTATAACACATGCTTTTTACCCCCACCAGTCTGTTGAATTTTGCCCACTTTCAAAAGAGTAACTTTATGGGTTTGAAAAAGCAGTAAGCATAGCTTAAACAGGTTCTTTGACTTTCCATTTCTTCATAATTTTATCTAATAATCATCAAATAATTTTTTTAGTCCTGGCTCAGCTTCTTTCAAGTGTTTGCTTTTGGCTGTATCGTCATTTGTAGAGTGAGTGAGTGAGAGTGTGTGTTTGTGTGTGTGTGAAACCCAAAGCCATCTTCTGTGTTGATGCTAGAACAGCGTTGGCAAACGACAGCCCCCAGGCCAAATCCAATCTGCAGTCTGTTTTTGTATGGCCTGTGAGTTAAGAATGGCTTCTACATTTTTAAGAATTAAGATTTACTTCATATACTGTAAAATTCACCATTTTCAAGTGTACAATTCAATTGTTTTTAGTATGTTCACAAGATTGTGTGACCATCACCCTATCTGATTTTAGAATTTTTATTACCCCCAAAAGAAACCCTGTACTCATTAGCAGTCACTCCTCATTCCCTCCTCCTCCCAACCCCTGGCCACCACTAATCTACTTACTATCTCTAATTGATTTGCTCATTCTGGACATTTCATGTAAATGGAATCACAATTTGTGCCCTTTTTATGTCTGGCTTCTTTCACTTAGCAAAATGTTGTCAAAGTTCATCCTTGTTGAAGCATATATCAGTACTTCCTTCCTTTTTATGACTAAATAATGTTCTTTTATATGAATATGCCAAATTTGTTTATCCATTCATCAGTTGATGGACATAAGAGTTGTTTCCCCTTCTGGATATTATGAGTAACACTTCTGTGAACATTCATGTACAAGTTGTGTGAATACGTGTTTTCTGTTCTTTTTTTTTTTTTTTTTTGGCGGTACACGGGCCTCTCAACTGTTGTGGCCTCTCCCGTTGCAGACCACAGGCTCCAGACGCGCAGGCTCAGCGGCCATGGTTCACAGGCCCAGCCGCTCTGCGGCATGTGGTTTCCTCCCGGACCGGGGCACGAACCCGTGTCCCCTGCATCGTCAGGCGGACTCTCAACCACTGCGCCACCAGAGAAGCCCTCCATGTTTAACTTTTTAAGGAACTGCCAAACTGTCTTTGGTTTTTACATTTTTAAATGGTTGGAAAGAAATTTTCTTAAAGAAGAATATTTACTGATACATGAAAATTATATGAAATTCAAATTTCATCATCTGTGATGTTTTATCCATGCTCATTCATAGAAGTATTGTTTATGGCTGCTTTTGTGCTGGAATGAGAGTTCAGTAGTTGGGACTATATGGCTTGCAAAGCCTAAAATATTTATTCTCTGGCCCTTTGCAGAAAAAGTTTGAGACCTCTGTGCTGGAATCATGGGACTTTAGGAGGAAACTGTTCTGTGAGGACTTTGTTTTGTGTTATGCAAGAGACCTGAGCTAGTGAGAGCAAGTAGGAACTGCCACCTGGTGACACCACTTCTCAGAGTTTCTCAATGTGGCTGATTATCTGGTGATTTTAGAGTCTGCGTGTATGTGTTGGGGGGGGGGGAGGATACCTAAAACTCAGAAACATTTCTAATACTCTTCTGATCTTTGCTACCATATGCTTTGCCCTTTCCCTTCCCAGCTTCACAGTTTTAACTTGTAGAAAGCATCCCCAAATGATGAGGAAACCTCTATTTATATTTTGGTGAACATGTTTCTTGCTATTTCTCTGTGGTTAGAAGAACACATGGATATGGAATTTTTACATAAAAAATGTCACATACATTTTCTTCTCTTACTAACTTCCCTAATTATATGTTACTGTTATATTGTAATTTTTAAAAACAGATCGAAAAGCATTATTTTTGGTATCATGAAGAATTTCATGAATTTACTTATGTGTTTTTATAGGTCTATAAAATGTCTGTAAATAATATTTGGGGTTTTACTTTTTCACTCTACATTGTTACCTGTAGGTAACTTATTTGTCATTTTCAATAGCTATGTATTTTCCACAGTGTTATTACCAATTTTAAATTGATATTGTTGCGCATTAGGATTTGTCTTTCATATATTTATAACAATTATTTTTTCTCTTGATATATTTGTAAAGAATAGAATTGCTAGATTGAACCATATCTTATAACCTGAGAGTAAACTGATCCCCAGCAAGTTTCCATTATTTCTGCTGCATTCAGCACTGTATAGAGTGCCTGTTCACCATATCCTAGCTAATGCTGGATGCTATCATTTGGATTTTTTGTGTTTATAAGGTGTGTAATAATTCTTTAAAATACATTTCACCATATTTTCCGGTCCCTTCTTTTTAGATATGATTTGTGACAACCTTAACATTTTAAATTTACTTCAGAAATTTTCCATTTTCCCATATTATAATTTATTTTCTTTCTTTCCTTCTGTATAGTATGACTGTCAGTGTCCTTTGATTACTTGTGGAGTGACGTCTGCATATTAACATTGCATTTTGGTATAAATTCCTGATATTTTTACCAAAGTTTTAAATCAGTTATGCTTGACACATGTATTTCCCCTGTTTTGTTGCATTATTTTGATATTTTATTGTGTGAAACTTTATTTTTCTTAAGAAAGCATGGGAGAAGGAAGGTGAGTCTGGCAGATGCCTCAGCTAAAGCAGAGGTGGCTGTGGAGGCTTTTATGAGGATCATGGCCCTGCCTACTGTGGCTGTTCTGGAGCAGGTCAAGGGCCCCAGTGGAGTGGAGTGGACCCAGGAGTCTGTAGTTCTTTCTTCTGCTGCTTGGTTTGTTGGTAGAGGCATGTCCTGAAAACAGATAAGAACCCCACTCTTAGTGGGTCTAGGGATGGACACACTTGTGTAGGTCAGTGCTTTCTTAGGTAGGCAGAACAGAGGGAAGATCAGAGATGCCTCCTACCTGCTTTTCAGAAATTCTCATGGAATGTTTTTTAGCCTAAAAGTAACAGGCTAAAATCAGGGCACTGAGTTTTCTCCCATAAGTTTTTTATTTAACCCAATTTTATGTTCAAACGTATGTCACTGTTAACTGGCAAGTTATATTTTAGTATGCTAACAAAATAGAAGCAGGACCATTTTGATCTTATTTAATTTTTCGTGAGTTAAAAAGATTACCCAATATCTATAATAAATATTCTCACTGTAAAAATTGTAAATAACAAAATAATATAAAATAAAAAGTAAAAAGCCACATTCGTCAACTACCTCTGACAATAATTACAGTTAACAATTTGTTGTATATCTTTCTTAGGCCTTTAATAATGCATTTAATATGTATAATGCATTTAGTATATTCAACCAATTCTAAAATATATAGACATATACACAAACACACACTCACATATATATACATAAATATTAAATATGTCTAATATTTAGTATATGTATATTTAATGTATATATGTATATATATAGGTTGAATGTATATTTCCTGCAACTTTTTAAAATTTGGTATGTTTTTGACTGCCAATTTTATTTTTACTTGACCGGAAATCCATCTGTGAGAAGGTTGCAAGAATAGTTCAAAATTGTGATGACTGGAGAATATTGAAGCTGGATGCATGCTTACAGGTTATAACTCAGAAGTTAATCAGATACAAAGTGGGGGCTTTATTGTACTTGTCTTCCTTTTGTCTACAATCCTTCAGTTTCAGATTGTAATTTTAGTGGAATTAAACTTGAATTGCTTGATGTAATTAATTTTGTTTAGCTTCAGATGCACTACAGATTGATCCATTAATTTGTCCAACATATGTTTATTGAAGGTGTACTTAGAAAATGCCCTACACTGTGCCACTTCCTGGTGGTATGCCAGTGGCACCAGGTACAGAGTGGTGACGGTAAGCCACCTTGATCTGCTGGTTCTTGATACTAGCTAATTAAGTAAAAATGATTTGCTTAAAGTCTCAAGTGGACTGTGCTGTGGGGTCACATGGACCACATTTAGGTTATCAGGGAACAATTCTTCATTGGCCAAATTGTTACCTT
Source organism: Mesoplodon densirostris (assembly GCF_025265405.1). NCBI lineage: Eukaryota > Metazoa > Chordata > Mammalia > Artiodactyla > Ziphiidae > Mesoplodon > Mesoplodon densirostris. The sequence goes on from NC_082666.1 coordinate 71,735,959, forward strand.
TTCATTTTGTTGTAGATATTACTGTATTTGATATTTTTTCATAGCACTTTCAAACACACTTACTATAATCAAAAGACATATTATGACCATCATTAAGTTTTTGATACAAGTACCTCAGATTTGCATACGAATTTACTTCTAAAGGATGAAGAGATCCAATGATTTGGCTTAGAAGTAATAAAGACTCCTCTGGGTCTTCAGTTTACAAAGATGGGAAAAAGCAAATAGACACAGGGGGGCAGCATAATTCTGTTTGACAGTGAGCTTGGTGCTTTTTTTTTTTTTATTGACCTCTTACACAGAAACTTCTGCTTTGGGATAAATCATGTATATTCAGTCCAGCTGTAAAATGCTCAGTCCAGCTGTAAAATGCTCTTTTTTAGTGGGCACCCATTCCGTGAATCAGAGCTTGATTTTTTTAAAATTAATTAATTAATTTTTGGCTGCGTTGGGTCTTCGTTGCTGCTCGCAGGCGTTCTTTAGTTGCGGTGAGTGGGGGCTACTCTTTGTTGTGGTGTGCGGGCTTCTCATTGCGGTGGCTTCTCTTGTTGCAGAGCGCAGGCTCTAGGCACGCGGGCTCAGTAGTTGTGGCTCACGGGCTCTAGAGTGCGGGCTCAGTAGTTGTGGCACATGGGCTTAGTTGCTCTGCAGCATATGAGATCTTCCCGGACCAGGGCTCGAACCCGTGTCCCCTGCATTGGCAGGTGGATTCTTAATGACTGCGCCACCAGGGAAGCCCCAGAGCTTGATTTTATACTTCGTAGTGATGTTTACTAGGCATCAGCAAGGAAAGAACTCCTGCCTCAGATGATCTGGTTTTGAATTCCTGCTTTGCCATTTGGCATCATGACAAGTGTCTTCAACTCTCAGAGCCTCATTTATCTGTAAAGAAGGAATCAAGTGAGACTCCATATGGGGAAGCAAGCTGTCAATTCTGATATGCTCTCTAAATGTTAGATATTTCTAGAAGCAGTATCGTTGTTAAAATTATTATTTCTCTTAAAGTCTCATTTGTTTCCTTTTTCCGGGAGAAGTTTTTCACTAATGGCATTGACGATGTCCCTGTCTGTGCCCTTAGCCTATTAAGAACGCCAAGCTCTTTCAGGCATTTTACTTGGCTTATGAGACTTGCTCAGCCTGTGCACATGTTTATTTATTATTTATAACCTAGGCTCTTGCTGTAACATCCCCTTGGTGTGCTGACATTTTCACACTGGGTGGTAGTTTGGATCTTTAGAAAATGACCAAACCAGAGAGACAGAATTGAGAAGCTTCACAGCCTTCTGTTTCTCTAACCCTATTTCAGCTTCTTTTTTATTCTGGTGATTCCAAAGATAACAGATAACTCACTTCCAATTCTCGGACCTCTCATTTTTATCTTAATTCTTGCTAAATGTAGGAATAGTAAGTAATAGCTATCATTTTGGATGCAGTGACAAGAACTAGCCAAAAACATATGAAAGGAAAAAGGAAAAGCCCACTGTGTAGAGCATCATACCAGGTGTTTGTTCCCAATAGGAACATACGATCGAAAACGCACGATGTTTGTGCAGACCAGCGTAGTGTGGGGAGCACTGCTGGGCTGGTATCACAGATCATTGAATGTATGATGCTAATTAAGTTAAGAGTCTCAAGGTGAGATTATCCTGGATTTAGAGTGAGCCCTAAATCCAGTACCTTTTTAAAAATATATGTATAAATTTATTTATTTAATTTTTTGTTGCGTTGGTTCTTTGTTGCTGCACGAGGGCTTTCTTTAGTTGCGGCAAGCTAGGGCTACTGTTCGTTGCGGTGCGCGTGTTTCTCATTGAGGTGTTTTCTCTTGTTGTGGAGCACGGGTTCTAGGCGGGCTTCAGTAGTTGCAGCATGTGGGCTCAGTAATGGTGGCTTGCAGGCTCTAGAGCGCAGGCTCAGTAGTTGTGGCACACGGGCTTAGTTGCTCTGTGGCATGTGGGATCTTCTCGGACCAGGGATTGAACCTATGTCCCCTGCATCGGCAGGCAGATTCTTAAGCACTGCGCCACCAGGGAAGTCCAAAGACGGACAAATCTTTAAGGTAGAGATGACCTCGGTGTGTTTGAGGGACATCAAGAAGGGCAGGAGGAATGCTATGGAATGACCAAGGAGGAGAGTGATAATAAAGGAAGTAGGAGAGGTGATTAGAGGCCTGATTATACAGAGTCTTAAAGGCTAAGATAAGATGCTTAGATTTTATTCTAATATGGCAAGCCTATTGGAAGGTTTAACCACATGAAAGTCACAATCTGATGTAACCTCACAGTGTGCGGGGAATAGATTTGAGTTCAGGAAGAATGGAAGCAGGGAGACCAGGTAGGAGGTCATGGTGGGGGCTTGGACCATGGTGGTAGCTGTAATAATAGAGAGAAGGGAACAAAATTTAGATTTATTTTGGAGATATAGTCAACAGAACTTGCTAATGGATTGATGTAAGGAGTGAGAGTGGAATCAAGGATAAATCCTAGATTTTTGGCTTGAGTAACTAGTACTGGTTCCTCTGATGGGAAGGTAGGGGAGAGCTGATTTGTGGGAAAAAGTCAAGAGTTCTATTTTGGACCTGTTATGTTGAAGATACTATAAGACACTTAAGGTAAAACTTGAAATATGAATAGAATCTCAGCAGGATGGGAAGGAAGAAAGGATGTTTTGTAAGAAATAGCATAAGCTGAGGAAGTGCAGAGCAGAGGAGGGAAAGACACATCATCAGTGCTTTGTGGCTGGAGCATGTCTGAGAAGGGAAGAAGAGAAAGAAATATGATGAAAAATGTAGAACACATTCTTTTTGCACTTTGATCCTTGTTGGAATCCAAACATTCATATTAAATGGAATAAGTAGGAAGAAATTAATCCATCATATTATTTGATGTAAGGTCAGTTATTTTCTACAGTTGATGCACCAAAATATACCCTCATCAGAATTCTTCAGACAAATAAAATAGGAGTCACAAAACAGTAAAGTTGAGACAGGCTGGGACCTGGGACCCTTTGCTACAATGCCTGCACCTGGACACACCTATCCTCCAGCAACGAAATACAAAGAAACTATATGGGACTAAAAATAACTGCGTGCATGGGCACTTGGGGCAAATTCTGGACAAAAGATACAGAGACCAAAAAACCCACCTGTCACTTCTGAAGAGCCTGGAGCAAAAACAGGGTGTCGGGGAGCAAATGCAGGGTCCTGAGCATGCTGCCTGCACTCAATACACCCCACTGGAGGGGTGGGCAAAACACCTAAGCCACCCTCTGGCCTGATCCCTGGACACACCCCTAGCCTCACCCCCTTATAAGGAACCAGCTCCGCCTCCGGGACCAAGCAAGCAAGGGAAACATTATTTGTTTTTGCTCCCACCTGAGGTCGCAGGGGCCCCAATAAAGCCTTGCCTGAGTTTCTTATCTGGCCTCTAGTCAATTGCTATTGGTTGGGGAAGGCCAGGAACCCTGGTCAGTATCAAAGCTACCTCACTCACTACAGTTAATTTTTTGGTGGTGCTCTGTACAGGGGCCACTCTTGGTCCAAACCACTTGTGTAGTGCCTGTTTTGTAGAAGGCACCTTCTCCATCCTTTAGCTCAGTGATTCTTAATCATATTACACCCAAGATTATCTTTTGGTAATGAGTATTTCATACTATCCCTTTTACCATATTGAAATAATATTCACAGTTAATATAACCAATTATATAGGTCACTGCAAAAAATATATAGTATTCCAGCCATAATATAAAGGAGAAATACAAAGGAAAATGATTTAAAATAAAATGACATGTATACTAATATGTAAATGTTGAGCAAAATGTAATATTTGGATATGGTATGATTTTCACAATGCCAAAAGGGTCTTGGTAAATATCCAAACAAAGCAAAGTACAATTGTTCCTTAATTTACATGGTACCTGAATTCCTGAAAATTCAGTGTATTTTTAAGTTGTACAAAAAAATGCTTTGTGTTTATAATGTAACAGTTAGATTCCAGGCTCAGATAACTATAAAAAGTTTTCTTGCCTGAAAGAATGTCTGGTAGGATGTTAAAAAGTCGTGCAGAAGTGTCTTGAGCATTGCAGGATACATTGAACTTTGGTTCCTGCCTGTGAAATTTCTCCACAAATTTCCAAAATGTCCCTGGGTTTGTTACCAGTACTGCTGAGAACCACAGCTCTGGCTGTCCTCTGAGCCATTGGTATGCTGACATTCCTACATCACAGAACACATGGAACCCTAGTCTACACTGTAACCTTTGAGTGAACAGGGCATTGTCTGCCTGTTCTATCCCTAGGACCTGGCCCACGGTATGTCCTTAGAAAACATTTGTCGATGTTGGATGGAAAGAGATGGATGGAAAGAGATTTTCCCTTTTGTTCTATTTTATGGAGCAACCCTTTAGATAGTCTTTTTCTCTGCAGTGACTTGGGAAGCCTTTTAAAAATTATGCATGAGACAAAAAGTAGTAGAAGTCGTTGCCTCTTGAATAACAGGTGCTGTGATCAAAATGTCTATTTTTATCTGAGTGCCGTCTCTGACATCACTTGTCTAAGCTTTTATTTCGTTGAACTCAGGGATGTAGATACATCATTTTCAGAACATAAATCTACTTATGCCTTTTTTCCTTTGTTTCTAGCGTGGGAAGAGTTGGCCTACTATGAAGAAAATACACGGGACTTTCTCTTCCCTGAACCCAGGCTGACACCTTCGCACCCTGGGATGTGTAGGGAGGTGCTCATGAAGACAGTTGAAGGTTTTCCGGTAAGTGATCTGTGCCCAGCTGGGCTTCTGTTGGGAGAGGAATTCTTGGGACCTGAACATTTTACTCCTGACAGGACCAGTTTGTGGGCAGATCACTTCATCTTGGTTAGTGCTCCTCATGTTCTCTTCAGCAGCCCTGATTAGATGCCCCACTCAAAATAATAAATGATACTGATTCCCACTATTGATCTGAGATGTGGGAGTCTTTTTTTTTTCATTAAATACATCCATTTTGGCTTTCTTCCCACATCGAAATACTCGAAGTAACCAACATTACTGTGGATTGCCCTGGTTCCTGTAGGAGTACCATATTTTAGCACCATTTATAAGAATACAGATCAAGGCATTTTTCATTATATAAAAGGTCTTAAGTACAAAAAAATTATTTTAAAGTTCAGAATTAAGCTCAACCACCCCTGGTTACTGGGAAAAAGATTGCCGAGGCTGTGGTTATCTCCAGCCCTGTATCCTTTCCTTGGATTACCCATGTTTTGGCGAGTTCACCCCTGTGCCACAACTACACCCAAGAAATCAACAAGAATGAGATAAAGCTCTGGTCAGTGTTCTTCCTCACTGTTAATGAGCATTCAAAATATGGAAATATACAGATGGCCATAAAGGCCTGGGAACAGAGATATACATAATAAATGGCTTGTTGATATGACTTTTCACTACAATTGTCTATTATCTCCAGGCTTAATGACTACTCTGTATAGTTCAATTATACTTACTAACCCATTCCACCATTCCCAGTAATAAATTTCAATTTACCATGGAAAAAAAAAGCAAACGGCACAGCTCACCTTCACCCTCCCAAATGTGGCCAGGTCTCAGGCTGTGGGACCTCGCATACTTAAGGATATCACTTTGTGACTGCAGGCCAGTGAGCAGACACATTCATACACACGCATACATCCCTTCTGGTCATGGCCGAGCCTACCTTGCTCCTACTACTACTGCTACCAAGGGTGGGAGCAGCCAAACCAGTTTAGTTTTGTGCTTCTCATGGCTCCAAGTTATTAATTGGATCACACAGGTATTAATCATCAGCTGCCCATGTCTTAATTCACTGCATAACTCAGCACTGGCTCCCTGATCTCTCCAGCCACTCAGAAGAGATCACCAAGGTTTTCCAAAAGAGTTAGGCATTACATAGTCTTCTTCTGTTAAATAAGGAACTTAAACTTTAGAAAAAGGAATTTGCAGAATCCATGCACAGAAGTCTTCCACTAGTTCAGATTTTTATCCTTGTATAATGTAAGCCATGGAGGTCTGTCAGGCATGAGATGTGGGAGTCTTATCTAACCATTCTAAGTCACTGCCGTATTCACACCATCACATAGTTATAAAAAGGTTGCTTGTTTCACCTTTTTTTTAATTTTAAAGTTTTTTATTGAAATATAGTTGATTTACAATGTTGTGTTAGTTTCTGGTGTATAGCAAAGTGATTCAGTTTTATATATATATAATATAATTATTCAGTTTTATATATATTATATATAATAATATGTTATTTATATATATTATATATAATAATGTGTTATTATTTATATATATTCTTTTTCAGATTCTTTTCCATTATGATTTATTACAGGATTTTTTTGAATTAATTAATTTTATTTATTATCTGCTGGGTTGGGTCTTCGTTCCTGTGCATAGGCTTTCTCTGCTTGCCGCGAGCGGGGGCTACTCTTCACGGTGGTGTGTGTGCTTCTCATTGCAGTGGCTTCTCTTGTTGCAGGGCACGGGCTCTAGGCACACAGGCTTCGGTAGTTGTGGCTCGCGGGCTCTAGAACACAGGCTCAGTAGTTGTGGCGCACGGGCTTAGTTGCTCTGTGGCATGTGGGATCATCCTGGACCAGGGCTCAAACCCGTGTCCCCTCAATTGGCAGGCGGTCTTAACCACTGCGCCACCAGGGAAGTCCCTGTTACAGGATATTGAATATAGTTCCCTGTGCTATATATAGTAGGACCTTGTTGTTTATCTATTCTATATGTAGCAGTTTGTATCTGCTAATCCCAAACTCCTAATTTATCCCTCCCCCACCACCTTTCCCCTCTGGTAACCATAAATTTGTTTTCTGTGTCTGTTTTTTCATCTCCTCTTAATGCAGACTAACTGAAAGATTTAATATCAGTTTATTTAATCATAGCTATTGTTTTAGTAATAATAATAGTAAAATAGAGTAGTAATAGTAATAATGCTACCTCTCATTTATTTTGTGCTTGGGTTTTTTCATGTGATATCTTATTTTCCTCATAACAGTTCTTAAGTCAGCCAAGGCAGATATTATGGTCTCTGCTTAATGGAGGGGAAACTGTCAGAGGTTCACAGACTGATATTACTGAAGGATCTTAAAAGATACAGCAGTTATTTAGTTGATTATCTAACTGTTTGGGGGCATTATCTGAACCCAAATTCAAAATATTAATTTTGATGTTATCTGGGATGATTTTTAACACTGCAGAAACTCTGACAATTTTCTTTACTTTTATGTCACTTGGATGACCTCTGTTTTAAGGGCCACATCCTTGTGAATTATAAAAAGCATACTTAATACTCAACTTTTCTGTTACTGCCCCATGAATCACCATTATTATAATTTAATAAAGTGTTATTGTCTCCATTTTGTTGAGAGTACTGTGCAGAATACGTAACATGCAGGACCCCTGTTTCTAGGATGTTTATGATGACAGGACTTCTAGTTCTAATACTTCAAACAGCAAGCATTCATCAAAAGTTCTCCTAATCTGAATTCCTAATGAGCATAACTTTAAGTCCTCCAATAATCTTTGAAGGTTTGGTGAATATCACTGACATCATTTTTTTTTTCTCAGAGATGTTCTTTGTGTATCACTTATACCCATGGTACTTGTGAGATGCTCGTCTTTATTATGTTGAGTTATTGGGATTTTGCTCTTCAGAAGCAAAAAGGGATAAACCTGGTGAGAATTAGGTGGGAGATACTCTTTATATTAACTTTGGTTTGCTCAAGTTTTCTATTAAATAAATTCTATCTACAAACACTGGGCTGGTATCCAGCTAAATATCAAGACAAGAAGAAACACATTTTCTCATATTTTCCCAAATGTTATCTTTGTTTAACTTTATGGGCATAAGTAGGGAGAAGAACCTACAGAAGTTGTGTTTGTAGTTATTCATAAATGCAGGTAATCATAAGTGAAAGAGCTTTAAAACTGCAGGGAAACATCTCCATGCATTAGAGGTAAAGTATCAATTCTTACAATGAAGTTAATGAAAGTATATTTTAAACAATTTGTAAAAAGATAGAGGAGCTCAATTTCTCTATGTTCTATAAAGCAAAATAAAACCAATTGCTGAAGCTTTACTAATAGCTGACATTCATTGCATGCTCGCTAGATGCCAGGCACTGTGCTGAGCTCCTTACATGGATTATCTTGTTCAATCCTCCTTAACCCTGCATGGTGGGTACTATTATTTTCCTCATCTTAGGCATGGGGAAGCTGGCATGGAGAATTTATCAAAGGTACTCAGAGTCACAGACTTGGTGAGCAATGGAGCAGGGATTCTCATGCTGGCCTGTCGGGCTTCGAAGTTTGCACTCAAGTCGCTGCATGATGCTAATTCTCTCATGTTTATTTCAGCCCAGGGTCCAATTTCTTTTCATTAATGTTGTAGGATATGAGAATAAATGACATGTGCGGGTCAGGCAAATCATTCACTTCATTTATTTTCTCTTATTAGTTCATTAAGAATTAGATTTATTTCCTCCAATAAAATGTGACTTTTTCTTTGTGCTTCCATATTTTATTTCATTTCACTTGTTATGCTAACAGCCTTTTTTCCCTCCTTTTCCTGCTGAGGTCAAGAATTCTGAGGAGGGGAATGTAATCTGTTTTTTTGTTAGGTAAAGGCTGAATTTGTAAATTAAGCGGAAACAATATTATTTTTTAATTATTAATTTTTAGATAATAATTTCCATTTTTCTTTAGTGCAGTGATTCTAGGAAAATCCTACTGTTAAATACATTTATTGACCTAACCATCATCACCACCATCCCATTGCTGAGGGGATTGCACAAGATAGAGCCTGTAAATTTCAGCTATAAACTGTTACGCTAAAATCAGTACTTCTATGAAAAATACCTTCCTCCGTATTGTCTGGAAGTCACTGCCAGGAGTGGAGGTCAAATAGGTGAACAAGATGGTGTTACAGGCTGTGGATTCCTTACTGGTAGGGGACCCTCCTCCTCTTCTCCAGGCAAAGTGGAGCTGCATGTACAGCAGTTAAGTGTGGACTCAGGTGGTCTGGGTTCAAGCCCAGTTTTGTCACTGAATGACTGTGTGATTTGGGGTAAATTACTTAATCTCCATGTGCCTTAGTTTCTTCATCTGTAAAATGGGACTGGTAATAGTTCTTGCCTTATAGGGTTATTAGGAGGGTTAAATGAGGTAATATATGTATAGTCTTTAGCATAATATCTGGTGTATAGTTAAGTGCACAATAAATGTGAGCTGTTATATTTTATTAAACTGTCATTCAAGGGTTAGTACTACTTCTCCATGAGGCATTAAGAAGACTACACCAGTCTGTGGCTTAAGAGATAACTTGTTCAGGCTCAGGCAGCTGGGCCGCTGGGGACCTGGGGCTTCACGCACCCATGAGGTTTTGGATCTCCACCAGTGGTGCTGTGGACCCCGGAACTCCCCTTCCCCCACCCTCTTCTTCATGTGGGCAGTCTTGATAGCTGGAGGTGAGGCTGTGCCGGCCATGTTATTGTGCATTCTTTATGAAACGCCACCCCCCCGCCCCAGTTATTCAACTCTGTGCAGCAACTGGGCTCTTGTGTTTGTAAGCCCAGAAATCTTGAGTCACCAGTCCGGGCCTAACACTCTTATGGGCGTACTGTGCATTCTAGAGGCAAAAAAAAAAAAAAGAGGAGGGGGAGCTGAGGAGGTAGGTTGTACCTGTGAGGACCTGTTCTGTAGACAAGATGAATGTACAGGACTGAATGTGCATCGGAATGAATGAATGCACAGGAATCGAGCTGACTAGTTCATCCATGAAGCCCCCTGAGAGGTAGCATGAGGTAATGGAAAGAGGATGGGTTTTGCTGTCCAACAGAGTTTCAACTCTTGGCTCTACTGATCCCCAGCTGTGTGACATTGGACAGACTAACCTCTTCGAGCCTGTTCCCTCACATTTAAAGTGGGATATAATTGTCTACTACACAGGTTGTATGAGGATTAAATGAGATCGCACATGTGAAAGCCTCTAGGAGCACCTGGTACCTGTCTAAACATGCAGTGCATGTTGGTTTCTTTTCCCTCTAGGGCTTCGGCCGATGCAAATTCTTCTTGCAAGTACCTGGAGTATGTTATATAAGTGAAATGAGCTGTTAGCAACTGGAGGGAGAAGTCACTATGGGTGTGCCTGGAGGGGAGAGGGTGAGGCCAGGCTTCAAGAGACAGGTGGGATTTGGATGGGCAACAAGAAGAAAGGGAAAGTGCCCCCAGAACAAAGGGGTACCTGGCCAGGCGGTGTTCTCTGGGGGAGAGGAGAGCAAAGGGTCATGTTCAGAGGGGCTGCAGGTGACTGGATGGGGTCAGCTGGAGACAGTGTAATTCAGCTCCAAGTCCTATCCCTGTTTTCACATTTACAAGACATGACCTTGGGAAAATTGCTTAATATCTCTTTCTGCCTCAGTTTTTTTTAAAGAAAAATAATTGTATTTTTTAAATGTACAGTAAAATTGACTTTTTTTGATACACAGTTCTATGAATTTAACACATGTATAGATTTGTGAAACCACCATCATAATCAGGATACAGAACAGTTCCATCACTCCCCAAATCTCCCTCATGTTATCTCTTTATAGACACATCCTCTGCCATAATCCACTAATCTGTTCTCCATCATTAAAACTTTGTTTCCTCTTGAGAATGTCACATAAATGGAATCATATAGTCTGTAACCACTCAAGACTGGCTTCTTTCACTTAGAACAATGTTTTTAAGATTCATCCATGTAGTTGTGTGTATCAGTAACTTGTTCCTTGTTATTACTGAGTAGATTCCATTATATAGATATACCACAGTTTATTCACCTATGAAGAACATTAGAGTTGTTTCAAGTTTTTGTCCAGTTCTCAGTTTTATCATTTATAAAACGGGTTGATGTTAATAGTTGTACTTTCCTTACAGCACTATGAGAATTAAGTAGGATGTAGGATAGGGTATATGTATGTGTATGTATATATATGTGTATGTATGTATATATATATATGTATGTATCACAATGTTTTAGATAGGATGGTACCGAGCAGAAAAAGAAGTATTGATCAGTGAAACAAAATGAAGAGTTTGGAAATGGATATAAATATTTTGTATGAGGTATAAAGCATGTTTTCAAAGCAGGTAGGTAGGGAAGGAGAACTTGTATCCATCCCTCTCCCTAGGTAATCTCATTCAGTTCCATGGTCCAGTGTTTTAAATAGAGTAGCTAACGGCGGGGACACAAGTTGCAATGCCTGGATTCAATTACCAGCTCTGCCAGTACTAGCTGGACAAGTTGCTTAAATTCTCTGTGCCTTAGCTCACTCATCTACAAAGTGGAGATACTACTGGGACCAACCTCACAGGGTTGTTGTGAGGGTTAGATGAGTTAATATATGCAAATCCCTTTGGTTGGGCTCTGGCACATAATATGTAGTATTATATGTGTTTAGCTATTCTTATTATGTATGTATTTTATTTTATTTTCAGCTTGGTTGGTGTATAATTGACAAACCTATATATATTTAAGGTATACAACTTTATTTTTGTATATACATTGTAAAATAATTGCCACAATCAAGCTAATTTTTTTTTTTTTTTTTTTTTTTTTGGTCGTGCTGTGTGGCTTGTGGGATCTTAGTTCCCTGACCAGGGATGGAACCTGGTCCCCAACAGTGAAAGTGCCAAGTCCTAACCACTGGACTGCCAGGGAATTCCCACAATCAAGCTAATTAACATATCCATCATTTAACATTGTAAACTGTTGTTTCTTTTCTTTTTTGTGGTGAAAACACTTAACATCCACCCTTTTAGAAGATTTCAAATATAAAATATGGTATTGTTAACTATTGTCACATTGCTGTACATTCCACTTCTAGAATATGTTCATCTTGCCTAACTGAAACTTTGTACCCTTTGACTAACATCTCCCCATTTCCCCCATCCTCCAGCTCCTGGCAACCAGCTTTCTTATAATTTTTTTTTTTTTTTTTTTGCGGTACGCGGGCCTCTCACTGTTGTGGCCTCTCTCATTGCGGAGCACAGGCTCCGGACACGCAGGCTCAGCGGCCAAGGCTCACGGGCCCAGCCGCTCCACGGCATGTGGGATCTTCCCAGACCGGGGCACGAACCCATGTCCCCTGCACTGGCAGGCGGACTCTCAACCACTGCACCACCAGGGAAGCCCCCAGCTTTCTATTAGCTGTTTCTATGAGTTTGTTTCAGATTCCACATATAAGTGAGACATGCAGTATTTGCCTTTCTGTGTCTGGTTTATTTCACTTGGTATAGGGTCCTCTGGTTTCTTCTATGTTGTCACAAATGGCAGGATCTTCTTTTTAAAGGCTGAATAATATTTCACTGTATATATATTCGTTATGTATGTATTTTAGATAATGTGTGTAGATTATGCCAACTACACAAAAGAGCATTTAGGTTCTCGGATGATTTCAAGTTAGGATAGGATGAGCAAAGACGCTCTTTCCATTTTATTTGTTTCTTTTATGCTGTTTTATTTTCAGGGCATTGCTCCCAAAATAGAGTTTTCTACGAGGACAACCATCAGAGAACGTGTGTTTCTGCATAGAAACAGATTTCTTGTAAGTATAATCGAGAATCCAGTGATAGAAATGTTAGAAATTTTCTCCACAAATTTAAAGAATTTCAGCCTAAACTCGGTTTACCAAGTTTAGATGCAACTGAACAAACAGAAACCTGGGGACTTATTGCTAGGTTTGAATTTCCATAGTCAAACTGTTTGTTCAGCCTGTCACATCAGAGTGAGTATGTTTGGCATGTATTCATCATGGCATAATTGGTGGAACAGAATGATCCAGAAGCTACGATCACAAGCTTGATGTGTCATTTAGTTAGCTTTTGTTGTTGTTGTTCCATGACTTTTACTCTTGATTTTATCAACAGTAGTGTTTCCTTCTTTCCTGTGCTGAGGCTGAAGCTCAGAGTTGTATTTGTGGGCCACCTTTGGTAACAGTGAGGGTCTTGGGGCATCCATGAGCACTACCTTCATTTTACTCCCTTGTTCAGCCCTAATTTCCCCTTCACCCTGATTTCTTTCTGTTTTTGTTTTACCTTATTGTCCATAATTTTGCAACCATGTAAAATCGTTTCTAAAATGATATAGAGAATTAATTAATATACTTTGTAGTCCTCACCTGGAGTCCTAGAAAATACCTTGAAAATGTGGGCTTTGGGTTAAGAGGTACTGAATGAGAAGGGTCACTAATCTGTGCAAGTCCATCAATCCCCTGGGCACCATAACTCATAAATGGGAAACCAGTGGTTAATTTTCAGGAAGGCAATAGCTGCTTTTTAGTCTCTCCTTATTTACCCACTGTTTTCTCCAATCTGTTTTAAGTGTACACAGTGATTTTTCAGTTTATTATTCTTTTTCTTCCACTCCACCATTTTAATCTTGTTTTAATCTCCTAATATAGGTCTTCCTATATTAACTTTTTTAAGTGTTAACTTTTAAAAATAATAGCTTTCATTGTTTTCCTATAACAAAAGTATCCCATTTATTTTATACAATTAGAAAATACAGATAAGAAAAAAGGACAAAATAAAAATTAAAATTACCTGTTATTCTTACTATGTAGAGATGAGCATGACTACTTTTTTGAATATATTCTTCTGTACACACACACACATACACATATTGTTTTAATTTTAGAAGATTAGGATCATACTACACTGCATATTATTTCATATCATATTTTCACTTTGAATATCATGAACGTGTTCTCACATCCTTAAGTATGCTTAAGCCAGGCAATTTTTCATGGCTTCATACTATGCCATTGTACAGAAGTACCATAATTTTTGGCAATTCATTTTTCTGTTGTTGGGTACTAAGCTGATAAATCAGTCAGGGTCCAGTCTGGAAAACAAACCATACCTGTTACTTTAACAGAAAGATTTAATGTAAAAAAAAAAAAAAGAGGGCTAAACAAGGGCTGGAGGACTGAAAGGAAAAGGGGAACACTGAAGTGATGGAGATAGTAACTACAGGAAGCAGCTTCCACCTCTAGAGTTGGGGGAAAAAAGGGAAGAGGTTGGGTCATCAAGAACATAGAAAGTGGAGGAAGAAACTCCATAGAAAGGGCACCCAGACATGTGGGGAGGGGCTGCTCTCCCGGGTGTTTCCTCATGATTTCAGAGGGGAGACTCTGATGAGCTGGGACTCAGACCTCTAAGGAGGGACACTGCTCATTGCTGCTGTCCCAGGAGCTTGGAGGAAGGATCCTGTGGGGCTAGACTCAAATCTCTGAGCAAGGGGCTCTGGCCACCTGGTGCTGTGAGGCTACTTTTGGATTATGGTTGGAAAAAACTATAAACTGGAGCCATTTGCTGCTGTCAAGGTGAAGAATGGTTGCTGGGGTGATGCTGACAGGAACAGAATGCAAAACTGGAAGTCCCGGTCCCTTTCTCCTCCTCTAGTCTTATGGTCTCCCTCTAGCGCCCTCTAGTGGTGAAGCCTAACAGAACAGCTGGAAAAGCCGAAGGGGGTTTGCAGAGTGCCAGGTCCAGTATCATAAAGCTGAGTGTAGAAAGGTGGGTTTGGAGCTGAAAGGAAAGTGCTTACTCACCAATATAGTTGGTTTCTAATTTTTGAAGTGTTCTAAGAATTTCTGTAGCTATACATATAGCCATAATTATTTCCTTATAATAAATTCCTTGAAGTGAAATTGCTGGACCCAAGTTTATGCCAAATTCTCTCTCTCTCTCTCTCACACTATATTTCTATCAATCATCTGTCTATGATGGGGTGGGGGGGTATCTGATACTTTCCAACTTTCTCATAATACAAATAAATGTCACTGCTAATAGTTGAAATATACTAGTGATACTAACCTGACCTGAAGAAAATTTTTAAAATGCCCTTCCTTAAGTTCATGTTTTATAAATCTGAGATGTTCAATCTTCTACCTTAGTTAAAGTTCAATTAAACACAGTTATATTCTGATTGAGTTTTCTTCTTTAAAAATATTGTTTCTTTTTTGGGTTTTCAGGAAGAAAGATGTAAGTCACGAAGGCCTTTATCCACATCAAATGGACCAAAATTCCCCTTAAGTAGTATAAAGATGAAACCAAGGGAGAGTAATCTCAACAGACTGCCCCAAGGCATGCAGTCCCGGCCGCCCTCTCCATATTTCACCAGGCGTTTCTTTCAGGACCAGCCAGCTCAACTGAATCTTGGAGATAGTTTCAAAATACCTGGAGAAAGCAAACCTCCATTTGTAGTAAGACATGTGAGCCTAAAATTATTTTTCACAGTCCTTTGGAATGGTGAGGGTGTGAATGAGGGTGGAATAAAGGAAGGTTGGACCATGAAAACAAATGGGTAAGTAAATAAATAAAGGAAATTCAAAATGAATGACAGCTATGATTAAATTATGTTCACTTCCTAGAGTCATTGTCAGGAAAGATGTCTTATGCAGAAGACTTGCTTAGTAAATGTCTGCCATCCCTATTTTTAATTTCTGAAAATTATTAATAGAGATTGTTATATACATATGATAACCTGCCACTGTCCAGAAAAATGAATGAACTCTCAGTGGTAGAGGATGCATATCAAAGGCTGGCATATACTCTGTACCAATCTGAAACCAAAGCCTCATTTGTTTTAAGAAAACTGGTTTGAGTTTTATTAGTGAGGTTGTTGCTTAATGGCCACACTTTTAAGAGCAGGAAACATATGTCTGCAGGAAGATGCAATGATGTGCCACAGTCAAAGCCCTTAATTAAACTTATCTTAGATTCAGCCCTCAGGAAATAGTAGGCAAATTTAATCACACTTGTTCTCATAGTCTCAAGATTTTTTTACTACTATAAAAGTAAAGGAAAATGTAGAAGAGTTCAAGACAAAAATTACCCACAGGTTCACCAGAATAATAAAATCATTGTTTAATTTGATACATTTTCTTTTGCCTTTTTTTGGTATTCATAATGTCTTATTTTTTCCCACAAAGTTGTAATTATACTGTATATACAGATTTGTTTCTTGATATTTACAGTTAATATTACATTAAAAACACTTCCAGTATTAGTTCATATTTTTCATGAATACCATTCCACATTCTAGTTCATGACTTATTCTTCAGAATGTTAACTATTGATATTATTGTCAAGTTGATAATTTGACTTAAAGTTACCCGTGATGATGTTTGTGCATTAGACACAAGAAATGAAGCATGGTAAATCTCAAAGGCAAGGTGCTTTTGAGATGACTGGATATAGAGTTGGTTTGTAGGTAGAACAGAGATGTTGTTTGGCTAGAAAGTACAGGATAGCTGTTTTCTTCATGGTGACCTGGGTAAAAATGTCTGGCAAGATTTAGCAACCACTCTTTAAACGTGGCTTCATACAAATATTGTTGAATTGAGTTTACTGAGTCTGATTTATATCATTTGACATAAATTTTTATAAAATACAACTTTAGTGTATGCCATTATGGGCTAAATAACCTTAAAATCTTGGAAATTTTCTTAGGGAATTAAAACTTGCTTGATACTTTTATTTAACAAATTCTTATACAGTCTTTACTAATGTGCTAAGCTCTTTCCTAAGTGCTCTTTTATTTAGCCAGATTTCCTGATGATATCTGAAGTTTAAGTGGCAGCATTAAAATGTAGAGGACCTGATGTTGTCAAGATTGTAAATTATAATCAAAGTATTTCTTGAAGTAGATTGAAGAGTACTATTATAACATGCTTTCTTAAAATTAAAAAAAAACAGAAATAAACAATGTTACAAAGAAACTCCAGCAACTTTATGTCATACATATTCTGGAAGAGTCTCTATTTCAAGTATTTTGACATGTTGGCAAATCATGTTGTCCAGTGTAGGAAAATACGGTTACCTTAAGTAAAATAATACAGTCACCACTATTCTTTTTTTCAAGGATATAGACACTCAGACTGGAAGGGGATGTGGAAGGCTGAAATGTCACCTTGAGAAAATTCCTTGTCTTCAGGGAGAACCACACCTAGGCCAGTACTACTCAGACTGTTTAGGAACATGAAACTCTGTCTGGTTCTAAAAGAATGTGAAATAAATGTCACTTGCTGTTTTCTGGGCTGGAGCCTTACCAGTGGTTAGAATATGATTTGTGCCTAGTGTTAGCCCATGTCTTCGTGTTCTAACCTCAGTGAAGGTAGGGACAGACAGGTTTCCCTATTGGGTATAACATTTTATATACTTGGAGACTGTGATTTAATCTGTTCCCAACCTCTTTTCTCACCTGCATGACTGTGACTGAGGGGGAGAAAGGCATTACAGGTAATGAGGAGAGGGTAATACAAGCTACAGTGGGTTCAAGTCTCATTCCTTTCCTTTCCTTTCAGGTGGACAGTGCAAAGCCCTTTGGTGAGAACAGTTCAGAGCATCATTCCCAGAAGTCTAGAAGAAAATCTGACTTTTCAGACTTTCCATTTCCAGTGATAAGAGGTACTTGAGTTTCTTGTTATTCCTATACAGTTTCCCCGTGGGAACGAATGCATCCTACCTACCTCTAAGTCTTCTTTCATTCTGAGGAATCACATGTTTCTTTGGAAATTCAGGGCCTAATTCTCAGGTGCCCTCCCGCTGTGGAGTTTCCAGGGAGGGAGTTCCCATGAGCAGAGTCAGCTGAGAAGCTGTTTCAGAGTTCCCCTAGCTGTTGAAGGAGACTGCTCTGAGTAGTGTGACCACTGAGTGTGCTCTGGTTGTGGTTGTTCCCTGGCTGGGCTGGAAAAGCAGGGAGCATCTTGTCCTGGTGGAATCTTCTTGCTAAGGCACCACTGATAGCTAACATATAGGACTCTCCATTTCTCTGGATAGGAAGTAGCAGGGGATTGTCAGAGATCAGGAGATGCAACACTTACTTTACAAGATTCCATGTCAGCAAGGAGGAGAGGCAGTTTGTCTGAAGCAGTGAGGTTAAGGCAGGGGATCTCAAACGTTTAGATTTCAGTACCCTTTTGCGTTAAGTATTATTGAAGACCCCAATGAACTTTGTGTATGCAGATGATATCTATCAATATTTAGTGTTAGAAATTAAAACAGCAATTTGTAAAATTCAAGAATATACAAGCCCACATTCCATTAGCCATCAGAGTGGTGACATCATGACATATCATGTAGCTTTTGGAAAACTCCATTATACAGTCGTGAGAGAAAGAGAGTGAAAAAGAGATTAATATTATTAGGAGAATAGTTTTGATCTTGCAGAGCTCCTGAAAGGTCTTAGAGACCCATGGGGAGGCCCCTGGATCACACACTGAGAGGAACTGGGTTAAGGCCTCCCTGGGAGGCCTTTACTTTATGATTGAAATACATGAACCATGTCAATACTGAAGGTCAAGGCAGTGAATTTCAACCATTCCTGAATTAATAAAAATTCTTAGGCTAGAAAGGGATGGTGGTGGCCCATTCTCTTGACTCTTGGTGAGACTGTACCTGTACCACCCCTGACAACAGGGTTCCCTATCTTAGGCTGAAAAATTTATACTTTTAAGGGGCTGTACATTCTCTTGTGGTAACTCAAGCCGGTGTCCTTGAATCACTGTGACTGTTCTACAGCAGCAAACCAGGGACAGAAGACAGGGTTTGAAGCAGAAAGTGCTTCATCACCTCTGACATTTAAGTCCTTTGGATTGAAACTCACCCATGTAGCCCATAAAAGCAGCACTGTCTTCCCCATTACTGTGAAATCAAGCAATAGGAAATGTCCTTTCCCAGGGAGGACAGTTGGGCTTAATGCTAGCTCAATTACAACGGGACTCATATATCACACTGGTCTCAGCCTTGGTCTTTCTTAATCCTGGCAGGTGGAGAACTAAGGTTCCAGAGAGGTTACAGAGTGTGTACAGGTCACACACCAAGTTTTTGGCATACTTACATTTAGAGAAGACGTTCAGACCTCTGGGCTCAGATCCTTGGAATCCCTGTAGCTTCCAAGCCAGACTTTTCCTTAGGTCACCTGTCAGCTCATTCATTCAGGCCTAAGGTAGAATAAAGCAGTGCTTCTCAAACTTCAGCGTGCATTTGAATCACCTGGGGATCTTGTTAAAGTGCAGATTCTGATTCCATAAGGCTGGGGTGGGCCTGGAATCCTTATTTTCTAACAAGCTTCCAGGTGATACCGATGCAGCTGGTCCATGGACTACACTTTGAGAAGCTAGGGAACAAGGGCAAACTCCCCGTGAAAGGGAGTGTTCAAAAATCAGTAGCAAGGGGGTTCCTAGGCAACAGGGCAGGTTTATGGTTATAGCTGAAAAGGGGCTTAGCATTACCAATTCCCTACTCAGCTGGGAGTTGGGTAGAAGAGAGCTTCTGGGACAAGATGCCCACACACATATGTGCATGCCCAGAGGATATGACAATTAGCATGCTTTAAAAAATCCCTTTTTATATCTTCCTTCTTATTGCCAGTGGCATTGGGGAATCAGCAGTCCCTTGTCACTGCCTAAGCCCCAGTCATGCTGGGGGAAGCCACGGTGGCCTTAGCATAGCCTTGTAAATACTCATTTCAAAAGCATTTTTTTTTCAACCTGGAAAAATCCCATTTATTCTTGGTTTTATCTGTGTGTATTTATTCTAGTAATTCTTACCATTCTCTGGCATTAGGTCTATTTACTTATTATGATTACTTGGGTAATCATAATGATTTACAGTTTTACTGTGTTTTTTTTCCAAGCTCTTATGTATTCATTTTTATATCTACCTTGGACAAGTACACTCAAGAGTTTCTGCATAGGTAGGATTTTATGTAAACCAAATATAAAGGGAATGCCAGAAGAGGCAGAGGGTATGAATTTTACATTGAGCCAAATGGCTTTCTTTTAGGCCCTGGGCACCTGGGCAAATAAGAGTTTTCCAGGCTGCCCAAGGGCTACTGAACCTATTGCTTCACTTTAGACTTTAGACTCCGTTTACTCTTCCTGTATCCATACGTGCTGTCATTAATATAACCTCATTGTTGAGCTCAAGGGGACAGTAAAACTAATAGATAAATTGATGTGACTTCAGGAAGACTTAAAGAAGGTGATGGTATAATTTACAAGGGAGCATTTAAGTTCTCTGATAATTCATTCATTGTGTAATATTTTTGTACTGCTGTGGAATAAATATAACAGCAGCTTTAGGGGTAACTGGCAATAATGAGCCATTGAAACACCTGTTCCTCTTTCTTCTAGCTTCTTCTCTTGACAGCCTTGCAGCTAACGTAAAGGTAATTTTAGAAGTAGCATTTGTAAACTGATTTATTTCCAGTTATCTAATGTCAATTATTGTGCTTTCTCCCATGAGTGGTGGAAAGTATATTTCTAGCTAATGCTGCTTATGGAATTGCTGTAGTTTAACTTGAGTTGCTTTGCTTTAGTTGGTTTATTCCCCTGACATAAACTCCTTTCATTTGTAGGATCAATCACCAGTGAGGGTGTATGTAGGCCCAGTATCTACTTTATCAGTAGGGATTTTCATTACTTTTTCTCTAATCGAGTACCTTTGTATATAGAGGTGGTAAACCACTTGTTCTTAAAGTTTGATTGATTTATTCAGGTGAAGTTGCAAACTTCCATGTTACAACATGAGAATGGATATATGCAAAGAAAATGGAGTACACTGAGCTTCCTTTGCCATAGCGTTAAATATTTTGTCTAAAAAATTATGTCTTTCCCAAACCCAATAATCTCCAATCCTCACAAACCAAAGCTCAGAACATGAGTTTATTTTGGCTTGTGAATATATGCCAAATGTACAGAATTTTGGTTATCTTTCCTTGCCCTTGACTCCTGAGCATTTTGTCTCTAGTCTTCTCTACTCCCACCCCTCTTTTATTTGCAGGAGGTCCCCGGGGCAGGTATTCTATCATCTTGCCCCTAGTTCTCTTCCCTGTCCCACCCGGGCCCCAGCTCTAAATTAAGCAAACCAAAGCAAAAACTACAACTAAAGATTAATGCACATTGTCACTCAGGTTATCAAAGAGCCAGATGAACGGATTGTTTTAAGGAATGAATCACCATCATCGTTAGATTCAATTAAGTTTGGAAAGCCCTCGGCCAGTTACAGTCATCAAGGGGATGCCGATTTCCACCGGGAAACTTCATTTGCCACCTCCCAGCACTCCAGATCTCCCAGCCCTCTTCTGGATCAGCCCCTTCTCCGAGAAAGGTCAGCAGCAAGCACCCATCTCTTTGCTAGAAGAGTGCCTTGTGGTCTGGGAGGAGTAAAGTCAGGTCACTTCATCAGTTTGCTTCCTTAGGAATATTCAGCTGGGGACACCTTGATATGAAAAATTATTATTCCTTGAAAAATAATCCCAAAAGTAAGAATTGAGACTTTTCTCTTACCCTGGAAAGCATATCTCAGAATGCCTGTTGAAAATGGGACAGACAGCTAACTTGGCATAGGTACTATTTATCTATCCATTATTATCTGTCATAAATTTTAGAACTCAAGCTTTTGATTTCACCAGTATAAAAGAACTCACTATCAAAAGTTTAGAAATTGTAGAAAAATGAAAAGGAGTGAAAAAAAAATCACCTATAGTCCTGCCACCCAAAGACAAGCATGATTAATATGTGGGTGTATTTTCTTTCTCTTTTTCTAGACATGGTTTGTTGGCTTGTTTATATTATTGTCACACACACACACACACACACACACACAATTGCATATGTCTGGAGGGCAGGCCAGAGATTGAGAGCAGGAACCTTTATTTTCCAAACTGCACTCCCAGCTGATGTGACTAACCTTCCGGTTTGCCCCAGACTGTCCTGATTTTAACCCTGACCATCCTGCATTCTGGGAAACTTCTTGGTCCCAGGCAAACCAGGACAGTTGGTCACAACTCCAGTGAAGTAGCACAAACGATAATATTTTTAAGATAGTTGTTTTGCATGAAAGATAGGTCAGTCTGCTTTTCTCTGCATTGTTAGTGATGAGAATAAGAAATCTCCACATAAAAATAATACAATTGCTAACAAAGAGACTTGTAGTAAATATCCCAGAACAAAAGTGGCACTGAAATTTTAGTAGGAGTTATAAGAAAGTGACAATGCATTCTTAGACTTTTTTCAGAAATGATAGAATACCTTTATATTAAAATGGACTTGAGGAAACCAAGTAAAATATTTTGATAAAATCTACTAAGTAATGGTGAGTCCTTGATTAGTTACTATATTGGAAGAAAATAACACAACATAGATTTTTTTAAATTGGCCTTGGCTCCCAGAGACAGGTGGTGAGAGACACATTTACACCCATCTCTGGGCCTGGTCTCCCTTCTCTTCTGGCTTCTTCTCTTTCTACCAGCCTGCAGCTTAACAGGTGGACAGAGCAGGTGGGGGGTTACCCCAGATGTAAAGACTTAGAATTTATTTTAAACAGAGAAGGGGATGAACCTTCAACTGGTGGTAGTCAGGACACTTTGAGCTCTGCTCACCTGTCTCCAAGTGCTATGTGATCTCACACAAGTACTCAGCCTTTTAGACCTTAGTTTCCTCATCTGTAAAAGGGGTTTAGTGATCAAAGATTCATCCTCTTGCAGCTCAAAGTGCTTCTTTGCTGCCAGAACTGGAAGAAGCTCATGGATTTTGCCCATGTGCCTTGTTTTCGTACATCACCCAAACTCCTTATAATCAGCATAGCAAGCTTTTCTGAGGGACTGAATTGAGCATCCATTTATTGAGAACCCATTATGTGCAGTGTATGTGATCGTGACACTTCCTGGCTTCCCAGTGGCTCACACACTAGACAGGGTGGCAGGCATACTCCCATGTCACTAAATGTGAGATGGATTATGATGTACACTTAACAGAAGTATAATCGAAATGTAGGGGAAAGGCAGAGCAAGAGGAGGTTAATTCCATTAGGAAGGAGATCTAGGAAGGCCTCGTTTCTTTTTAAATAAATTTGTTAGATGGTTTATGCATTCATTCAGCCAGTCTTTCCTGAGTATCTTTATGCAGCAGGACAGTAATTCTCAACTCTGGCTCACTGAAGAATTGCCTCATATCGAGTCAGAGTCCTTGAGATTAGTACTGGGTGTGTGGAGGGGAATGTAGAATCTCTGTGATTAAAAGTGTGCCTCACCAATTATACCTCAATTTAAAAAAAAGACACATGAAGAATCAGTTACCAGTTCATGGCACTTAGTAGACATTCAATAAATACTTGCTGACACAAGGGAAAAAAACAGTGCCTCAGAAGGAAAACAGGATTGATAGTCAACCTGCTAGTCCTGGAATAGAAATGCTAACATTTAAGACATTTCTTCTGATCTCTGAGAACTTGCAGAGGATGTTAAAAAAAAAAAAAAATGGACACAGAAAGTTTTCTACAAGGCAGAACTTTGAGAACAGTACAGACCAAATGCTATCAGAGTATAAAGGAGAAGGAAAGTACTCTGGAATGTTTTATGGAGGAGGTGGCATTTTCATGGGGGCCCAGAGGGGAGGGGATTGGATTGTGATAGTTAATGCAGGGGAGGGATGGGAGGTGAGAAGGCAGGGGGTGCTGTCAGGTTCTAGAAGTTAGAACAGCCTTGGGGAGTAGTGGGTGCCAAGGCTGAGAGTCTGAGGGGGACTGTGGAAACCAAGCTAAGGAATTTGGGCTCAGCTGGAAGGCACTGGGGAGCTTTTGCAAGTCATTCACAGGAATTAGCACAGTTGACTGTAGAATGATGACTCTGGCTGCAGACCAGAGTTTTAATCATTTATCTCTGAAGAGTCAGCAAATTCTGTGTCCAAAAACTCTAAACTGATAAGTTTGGAACTAATCAATCTATGAATTTGCAAATAAGGTGACAAAGTATAACATGGTCACACAAAGGCTATCTGGTTTGCCCACGACTGTCGTGGTTATAGCGCTGAAAGTCCTGCACTGTGGGAGACCTCTTAATTCCAGGCATCCAGGAAAGCTTATCACCTTAACCTCCAGGGAAGTGGCACTGAAGATAATATTTTTAAGGCAGCTGTTTTGAGTAAAGGATATCCCTTTGTATCCTTGGGGAAGAATCCATTCCCCATTGACCTCAGTGTAGCCCCTGTGGAAGAATCCATTCCCCGTTGACCTCACAGAGGTAGCCCTTGGAACACTAGGTGGCACTGTTATCGAACCAGGTTCGTTTGCCCTATGCACAGCAAGCCAAATGCTGAGGTGCAGAGAAAGTTTATTCACAACGCAGCCAAGTAAGGAGATGGGAGAACAAGTCGCAGATCCACCTCCCCAAAGGCAAGGGGCTTGAGATATTGATGGGATAAAGAAGCAGGGTGGTCTTAGGCATGAGGGAATGTGATTGGAGGTAGAGAAAAGGTGAAGTAATCGGTACTTTGCCCAGGCATATCTGGGTTACATGCTTCTTCATGGGATACATGTTCAAAAATGGAGGTACTTAGCATGATCTGAGGGTGGAGTTTTTGGCCCTCTGGTGTCAAAAAATTGTTCATCAGATAACTGTGCAGACACAGTTTTAGGGTCAGTTATCCCAACCAGTCTTAGCCAGCTTGAACTAGACAGGATCCAACTCCACATTCTTGTAAAACAACTTAAGCCCACCATTACTATAGTGACCTGTGATGTCAGAGGCTTTATCTATAGGGGCGGTTAAGAAGTCTTGTGATATATTACCCTAGGCTATATGAAGCTTGGAGGGTATGCAAATAAAGAAGGGAAAAAAGAATAAAAACAACTAAAGCAAGCTTAATCAGTACAGGCAGTTTGTAAGAAGAGGGGTTTTTAACAAGCTGCTTCCTTATCTTCTGTAAGTCAAGCTCAAGAATTTCTGGGAGTCAGCCATAGGAGGCGTAGTTTCACTACCCGTGCTTAGGCTCTGCCTCACCGTTCTTTTCACACGAGCCACGGGGACCAGTCTCCCTCTGCTCAGATCACAGAAGTGCATGAGAAATACCTTTTGAGTTTCTGCTGACTTAATACTGAAATCAGCAAGGGTCGAGTTTGCAAGGATGAGATGGGAGGCAAGTTTTGGAGTGAGAATCAGCCCAAGGTTTTAATGGAGGAAGTGGAAAACCCTTTTAACTAGCAGCATGGGAAATGGTAGTCCCAAACATGGGAGAAACACTCTCAAGTCGGTTCCCTAGCTCCAGTATCTGGATAGAGTCACATCCCTTCAGCATCCATCCTCAGTTCAGCATCCATCCGCAGTCATCCCACTGCACAAGGAGAAGGCCACAGTCAAGGCAGAGCACTGCTCTTGCCTGTTGACTCATCATTCTCAGAGGTCTTCAAATATAGTGTTGATTGTATATAGTAATAAGGGTAACAAGTGTACGGATAATTCTGGCACTGGTTACTCAAGGCCAATGAGAAAGCATTTGCAGTGTCCATTTGGTGGCTATTTTTAAATGCCAATTTTATTTATAGCTTCAAAATATTTCTATTCCTTCATCTTAAAAATTCTTAGAGGAGTGTAGAAATGATGCGCCTGGGCAGTGCTTTAAACATGGGCAGTGCTTTAGGTGGTTCGTTCATTTGCTGTGAGTCATTTTCCTGGGTTGGTAATGGATTTGTGTAGATCCAGTCATTCTCTTGGTCTTGTCTCCCTGAAAACCAGAGGGTACATGCTCGTTACAGGGAGCCAGGATGGGTAGCCTGGATGTGGGTCCCAAACCAAGCAGAGGGGCAACTGCACAGGGACTCATTAGTGTGGTGGCCATAACAACAACTGGATTGATTCTCACGTTTCTGTCATTTCCAGTGTTTACTGTATATTAGTTAAAGAGAACAATTTTATCCAAATTGCTAAAATTTTTTGGCATTTTAAGAAAACAATATCTGTGCTTTTCATAATCAAACTGCAAATTCTCCCTCAACTTAAGAATTGGGGGGCTTCCCTGGTGGCGCAGTGGTTGGGAGTCTGCCTGCCGATGCAGGGCACACGGGTTCGTGCCCCAATCCGGGAAGATCCTACATGCCGCGGAGCGGCTGGACCCGTGAGCCATGGCCACTGAGGCTGTGCGTCCGGAGCCTGTGCTCCGCAACGGGAGAGGCCACAACAGTGAGAGGCCCCCGTACCGCTAAAAAAAAAAAAAAAAAAGAATTGGTACTCACTTCCCTCCCCAAAATGAATGAATGAATGGATGAATTCAGTCACTCAAGAAGTATGTATTAAATTCCTCCTGTGGTATTCAAAGCCCTGAGATGAGCTATTAGCCCAAGAGGCTCAGTCCCAATTTCAGTCTAGGAGGAGAGACAGACATTAACCAAATAATGACAAAATGTCCACTGGGGGAAGTGCTATGAATGAGGGGTGAATGGATTCCAAGTGCATGAAATAGGGAAGCCGACTTCCTCTACCTCAGGGGTCCCCAACCCCCCCGGGCCGCGGACCAGTACCAGTCCGTGGCCTGTTAGGAACCGGGCCGCACAGCAGGAGGTGAGCGGCGGGCGAGCAAGCGAAGCTTCATCTGCCGCTCGCATTACCGCCTGAACTCCCCCCTGCCCCACCCCGGTGCCAAAAAGTGTCTTCTACCAAACCGGTCCCTGGTGCCAAAAAGGTTGGGGACCACTGCTCTACAGGAAGGGGCTCAGGAAGGATCTTCCTGAGAAATCAATAACTGAATTGAGCTCTGAAGGTGGGTGGGACTCAACATGAGCAGGGATGGGGGTTGGGGGTGGCAGCATTCTACCCGAGGGAGCAGTGCTGGCAAGTGCCTATGGAAGGGAGAAAATGCAGCCTGTTTGAGGAACTGAAAGACACTGTAAGATCTGTGGTTAAGTTTGGGTCTGGGTGGCCTAAAGTAAATGACACATAAAATATCCTGTGGTGGAAAACAGTTGGGATTAAATTTTGTATTAAAAATTTGGGGGTTACATGTTTTAAAAGTAGAAGCAGGATTTGTTCTTTAGAGAAATATCTAAAATACACAGTAAATTACAAAGAAGAAAAGAGTCACACACCCTGACACACACCATTTTTAACATCTTGGTTGTTTTTTATTCCCAGTGCTTTTCCTATACCTAGGTTTAATAAAGACATTGAAACCACGCTATGCACACTGTTTTGCATGTTGCTGCTTTTTTTCTCACCTTTAAGTTATAAATATCGACCCTTATTGTTAGACACTCTAAGTGTCCTTTTTATCAGCTGCATAATGCTCCACCCTGTTTACTCTGTTGAGCAGGTTCCACCCTGGGTCCCAGTCCATGTGGAAGAAGATCCACGAAAGGGTCTGCAGTCGTCTGACGTCCCACAGATCTCAGCAACACCTAAACAAGGTCAGGGCTTCCGATGGAATTAGATCTTGGCTGACAAAATAATATGGGAACTGGGTCTCACAGTCTAGCAGGGGAGACAGACATTAATCAAGTAACCACAGAAATAAATGTAAAATTGTGATGCTCACCAAGGAGGTTACATGGTATCCTGAGAGTGTATGAAAAGGAGTATTGGACTTGGTTGGCAGTCAGGGCAGGCTTCCCTGAGGAAGAGACAGTGGTGCTTCAATCTGAGTGATGAGTAGCAGCTACTTTGGAGAACAGCACGCATCAAGCAGAGTTCCTACAGTGAGAGGGAGCGTGGTCCTGTCAAAGAACTTAGAGAACTCTCTGACAGTGTAACTGGCCCGAAGCACATTTCCTTCCGCTCTGGACAGGAATCCCTGTCCAGGGAAGAATCTAGGGACGTGTGTGGTCTGCATGAGCTCACAACATGGAAAAAAGTTTTCCTCAAAGTTAATAAGGTGTTTTTCACTGTTTGACTTTTATGGAGGTGAGGGGAGTGTTTCTGATCCGTAGGTAGATAAACCCAGCACTTTGTCTACTGCAGATGTACAGCCATTAGCTGTGACCTGTCACCAGTTCAAAAAAATTCAAATGGAAGGTTGACAGTGCCCACTCTGGTTGGATTTAACTATACCATGTAGTTGAATTGGTCATCTTGACTTATTTAAATGCTGGCATTTAAATGAATTAGTTAAATGAATATTGATTCCCCTAATCACCAGGGTCATGGATTACTTTATGGCCTGTCTGCAAAGTCATTTGCTTTGCTTTATTAATTCATAGTTTTTTCAAGTAAGGGAATCCCTTTAAAATGTAAAAAGAAAAAAAGGAAGAAAGGGAAGAGGGAGGGGGCGTAGGAGAGAAGAAGGAAGAGGAAAGAAAAAGAAAGAGCGATAAAGGGAGGGAGGGAGGGGGAAAAAGGAAATAGTATCTGTATACACACGTATCACGAACACAATATATACGGCGTATATGGGATTCATAGACCTCTTAAATGCAAAACTACACATCCAGGTATCCTTGATCTGTGTCACATTATGAGTAATGCAATTGCTGGATTTGTTTTTGGTATATAGGAAGACTCCATCTCTGAAGTAAGGAATATTCTTGAAAGACCAAGCTACCCTCTGAAGAAATATCCGGTGCATGAACAGAGATATTTTTAAACTGCTGTCCTATGTAAGTAAGCAGCTTAATTGCTTCTTGTTGATTTGCTAAAATAATTTCAGTTTCCTGCTACAATATAAAGTACCTAGAAAATGTGGTGGACAGGAGTCAAGGAGGAGATAAGAGCCACATTCTTCCTTCAGACAGCACATATGCGGGTCTGCCAGCAGTCTTGCCTCTTGTATCTTCCCCCCTACCCCCTTACCTAGTGGTCCCTCTTTCAGCTCCTCAGACACAAGTTCCTTCCGGCTGTGGGGCCTTTGCATGTGCTCTTTGACTGGAATACTTCTTCCTGACCCTGTATGGGTCACTTCTCTTTACCTTTCGGGTCTCATGACTTTCCATGACACCCCCTCCCGCTCTGAGGTACACCTTTTTAGCCCTCTGCAGTTTTCTTTCATAAAGTATGACACAGTTTGTTGTTATATTTTTATGTGGGTTGATTGCTTAAAAGTCTGCTCCTTCTACTTGAATGACATCTTCCCGAGGTCAGGGACTCTGCCATCCTGCTCACTATTTTACAGCCAGAATTACAGTGGGATCCCATTTAACTTAGGTGAACTCAACCACACATGCCAGGTGTGTGCCCTGAACAAGAGCCTTCCTTCCTCCCACCACCCTGTTGCCACCCTTGCGTCAGATGACCTTCCACTGTGGTTGGTGCTCAGTAAATATTTTTTGTGGGAAGCTGTTGAATGAGGTGATGAGGCAACTCTTGAATTCAGATGTGTGGTAAGAAGTTCGTCATTTTGAGGGCTGTCCTCATTTCTCAGGTTTTCTCTTCTTTCCCTTCCTACCCAGGCCCATCATAAGAATAGCTCTTCCTTATTAAGTACTTCCTGAGTGCCAGGAACTGGCCCAAATACTTCACTTGTATTAATGAATTAATATTTAATTATCACAACAACTCTGTGAAGTAGGTACTATGACCAGTTCCATTTCACAGATAGGGAAACTGAGGCAAGGAGAGGTTAAGTGCCTTGCTCAAGGTAACATGGCTAGTGAATGGCCCAGCAACAGTCTGAAGCCAGGTGATCTGGCTTCAGTGACCATGCTTTTAACCATTACATTCCATTGTTCTACAAAACTGGAGTGTGTGATAGGAGAACCCTGGGGAGAAAGAGCAGAGCCCTTTGGAACCTAAGCAGAGTTGGTGGACATTGCCCTTGAACATCCCCCAGAGGGTCCTATGGTGTTGTATCATGTAGTCCCTCATTCTAGCAACATCAAGATAATTAACAAATCTTTTTAAACAATAAAGGAGTGTGGGATAACGTGCTAGGTTTTCACTGTCATCAGGCTCCTGAAATTCTGGTTTGAGGGTCATTCATGCTTTAGGGCACACATCGCCTTGCCCAGGGCTGGCCAGGATTTCCTGCCTTCAGCACAGAGGAATGTGGAGGACAGCTCAGTAATTTCCCATTTTGCAGGCTTCTACCTTAGAACGTTCTGCTTGGTAGATTAAAGGATGGCTTCTGGGCCACATAATCTCCAAATTGCCAAAATAGTCATCTAGGCATTTATTAGGTGGTTATACGGAACACAGCCCCCTTAATTACCACTTAGGGAACGTGGCCCACGTAATTACCAAATGCCAAATTGTGTTGAATTTCAACATGGCTAACATCAAGTTACATAAAGCCCTGAACCAGCAGATATGTGGACCCTGACGTGAGGAGATAGAGAGAAGGTAAGAAAAAAGAATTCCATCTTAGTAAATAGGTTTCCTTTGTAACATGAGTTCCCACTCAGTGGTTTGGAATATGCTCATAGGCCTTCTCTGAAAGCTCTCCATACCATTCTCTTCCTGTCCCAATTTGGGTCATGGATTCCTGGTGAGGCAGGGGTCCTGGAGGACTGTCAGTGAAAGTTTTCATGGTTGTAAAGAACCCAGGTGACTTTGACCCGTCTTAAGCAAACAGGGCATTTAGTAGAATGATGCTCTGTCAGTGAATCCAGGGAAGATCCAAACAAGCAAGGTCAAGCAGCTAAAACAGGACAGTCACGCCTATGGGCTGGGTAGACAGCAACAGAGAGGAGCATTCGGCAGAAGACCCAGTGGGTTTCCACTCCATGTCCCCTGCCCTGCTTTTCTCAAGGACTCTCCTGCTTACAGCACCAGCGCTTGTCCTTCCCTTCTGCACTTCTGCTCTTTCACTGTTCATCATCTTTCCCTCTCCTGGTTTCCTGGTGATCTCAAGATTCAGGGGAAATGAAAAAGTAGATTCTTAGCAGTTAGGGATTAAGTTAGGGGTGCTTGGGCCAGAAACAATGAGTCCAATTGTCTGACCAGGGAATGTGTGGAAGAGATGGGTCGAAGGGTTGGACTACCCCTGTTTCTCCTTACTCAGGATGGTTTGGGCCTTGATACTTTTGGTGTAAAACAGATGATCTTTTGTATACTTTAAGATGGTGAATTTTAGGTTATATGAATTTTACCATTAAAAAAGTTCCATAAGCGTGCGTGCGCGCACACACACACACACACCCACACACCCCACCCCCACCCCCATTATCCCTAGTTCTCCTGTGAGGTGTGATTGCCTCTCGGTGTCACAGTCCTTATCAAGAGCCGATCGCCCACGTCTGGTGTGTGCTCACTGAGATTCCACTTTCAAGGTTGGGCTTACAAGGCCTCCTCCGTGAAACCTGCTGGTCCCTCAGGCAGACTCAGGCCCTCTGCCTTCTGCCCCTCCACATGCCTCCACTAAGGACTTCATTCCTTCAGCCTTGTATTGTAGTTGGCTTTCCTTATGAAAACTCTCCCAAGAAGAGGGCAGAGGACTGGAGGGAGGTCTCTGCAAAGGGGTGGGAGACTGAGCAGATGGCACCAGCTCTGGCCCACCGACCCTCCCATCCCCGTGAGCAGCTCCCGTGATCCCAGCTGCCGCTGCCATGGCTGGCCTGCAGTGGGAGCTGGTCCACTTGTAATGCTTCCAACTCGAGGGAGGGCAAAGAACCCAGGCCCAGACATCCTCAGACACAGACAAGAACTGTAGCACAAAAACTTTTCTAAAATTAAAGAATAGCAAAAAGGAAATAAACCAAGAAAAGGAAAGAAAAAGGACAACAGTGAATTAAAATGCCGGTTTCTGATTCTGTCATAGCTCCTTAGGCCTCCAGCTCCAAAGGGAGGGGCTGCTATGGCTTCCAACCTTACCGTCTCTGCTGGGCAGGCAGGAGCCATTTTACTTCCTCCCACGGGGCCCCTTCACCTCCCTTACAACCAAAGCAAAAAGCAAACCAGCCTACAGATGCCAAGCTCCAACCTCGAGGCCCTCCCTCTCTGATTTGCTCACCAGCTTCGGAGGGATTTGTCATTTGATGGCTTGTGGTGATTGACACATGGATAATGACACACCACCCTTCATCTCAGGGGCTCCTGGTCCTGTCAGAGTCTAACAGACAGACCACACAGGCAGTGGCCATACACCCAAATCACATGGCAAATTCCTGGGTCAGCAATCCTCAGTGAGCATTAGAATCACCTGGGGGTGCTGAAAAATACTGATGCCCAGGCCCCACTCTGGACCAACTTAATTGGAATCTCTGTGGGTGGTGCCTGGCATCGGTATTTCTATAAAGTTTCTTCAGGAGATTCTAATGCACATTTAGCACCAAGAATCTCTGCAGTAGGCTGCAAATGCCTTGAGAATGGGGGACTCAGAACACCCCCAAATCCTATACTGACCCCCTCCACTCTCAAAAATAATTGTTCCATGGAATAGAATTGATTTGGGCATGTTTAACAGTTCGGCTCAATAACACCTAGCAGTTTCTGCACATTTACTATGTGCCAAGGACTGTACTAACTCCTCAGCGTAACACTAAGAGGTAGATACTCTGCTTGTCATCATCCTGATAGTATACAAAGAGGCCGGGTAACTTGCCCAAGGTCACACAAGTGTTTGTCTTGCTAACCTAACATTGCCTCATTCCTACACGTAGAGCTACGTGCCAAGATTTGGATAGAGGGAAATCATCTTCTTCTCCTTGGTTGTGTTTATTGATTGCCTTTTTCTCAGTACCACGTGTAGTGTATGAAGTGTCTTCACATTTCACAGGGGAAACTGAATGAAAGCTGGAGGAGCATCATGAAGAGCTCACTCATCAAGCCAACTGAACAACAGTTTTTGTTCTATGTATCAAATCACCAGTGTCTAACCCCCGTTAAATCAAACCTGTACCCACCCAGTCTTTTGTACCCAGGTAAGAGTCATTGATTAAAGTGTTTGCTGTTTGGGGCTCAAGTTTTCTTGTCAAGCTGGAAAATTTGTGTTTTAGTTTGTTTGTATGCTTGTTTTGAGCTTGAAAACGAAAATAATAGTTGGGTGGCTGGTGCTTTTTCATTTGGAAAGCACTTCTTAAAATTCTGATGAAAATGTCAAGATGCCTTTTCAGGTGTTCCTAATTTTTGGCAGTGGATGTGTTCTTGAAAAGTTCTTTTCTTTCCCTCCTTCCTCATTTTTTCCTCCTTCCCGCTTGTCCTCACCCCTCCCCCACCTCGACCTATTTCCCTTCCCTTCCCTTTCTTTTCCTTCCCGTCCCTTCCTGTCCCTTCCCGTTCCTTCCCTTTCCTCTTACATTTTCCATGAGCTCGAGGAAGCTGCTATCTAGAGGAATAAACTGATATATCCTCTAGAAAAAGACTGTCACCCTGATTTTCCATTTTTGGTAAATCTGTTTTTTTGTGGTTGTTTGTTTGCTTTTTAGTGTTAGGCTTGATTTACATGATATCAACTGAAAACCTAGGAAGAGGAAGCATTACTTCTGGAGAATTCAGGTCTTGCTTTAAAGGTTTAATTTCTATGATACATTTGTAAGAGGAGGCTAATTTCTTTTGATTGTTGTTTAAACCACTCCTTCTGTCACCTACCCCTCCTTTATTCCAGCAATTCTTAAAGAAATTTATATGAGGAACAAAACCTTCAAATATTTCTCTGAAATAACTACACTAAGTTTGGCAGAAATGACTGCCAAAACCAGATTTAAAATTAGTAGAAGGGTGCCTTTATGAAATGCTTACCCAGTTTGAGGAGCAAGAAGAGGATGGGGGTGGATTGAAGTGGACATTTGTCTTCATGGGTCTACAGACCCAGAGAAGAGAGGGCTTGAAAACGGAAACCTTTGTCTTTCCTTCATGCTATAACCTGAGCATTTTCCTCTACCATGCCCTAAAACCCTTTCAGTTTTTACAAGATTCAGTGAGAGTCAAGTATTCTTTTCTCATTATTACCACAGGAATTGGTTCATTAGGTAAATTAAGAAAATGAAATTAAAAATTAAAGGAGAAAAAAAGTCCAAAAGCCAAAATAAAACAAAATTCATTTATTCCCTTCTCAGAATTTCAGCCTAATAAAGGTATATATCACAACAAGCATTCCACCTTTGAAAGACAGACAATATGCTTAAATTACACCTGCTCGTATGTTCTCAGTGTGTCTGAAACTATAGTTGTCAGTTTGTTATTTTGAGGTCTAAGTAGTCATCAATAGTAAAAAAATACTGTATTACATTAAGACTATGGTACAGTTCTCAGAAAAGGGCCACTTAGGAAGGATATAAGCAGCTGAAGGAAATCAGTTCTAATGAATTGGTATCACGTGGCAGTTATTGTTCAGATACACACTGTGACACTCATTGTCCTTTTTTTCTTTTTTGATGGTTTGAGCATAACTCCTTAATTCAATTTAGGGATAAGATCTTAAATGCCCATTCTTATTTAAAGTCTTTTTTTTTTCTTTCACAAATCAATCTGCCTTTTGCTCACTTTCTGATCTGCTAACTCTATTGTTTAAGTTATTCCTATTTTATCTTTGTATTTCTCAAGGAGTTATTTCAGTTTTGAGGAGTTACATTGGGGCCAGGATTGCAGCAGGATTTTGCTTTTGGAATATATAAAAATGTGAATAATTTTGTGACGTATTGGGGTTTAGATTACTTTGGGAAGATCTGTGTCATTAAAGGTAATAAAAATCCCCACCTGTTTTGCTTCAGTTTATTACTGTTTTCTTGACTTTCACAGCTGCAGATCTGTCAAAGCCTGGACTGTATTTTACAAACATGTTTCACAGGGTCTGGGTTTACAGAGGCTTCTGGGAAAATCTCCTTGGTGGAGCCTGGGCCCTCCAAGCAAAAGCCACCATACAGTAAGGCCATTTCCCTATTGTCACCTGACTGACCCAAAGTTAGCTGAAGCCTATAGACCCTGAATTATAAATAAGATTTTAAAAAGGAGAGTGTACGTGATATGTTTAACATAAGAGAAGTTGGTCAGTTTTAAATGCATAATTGGGGAGGACTGATGGATTATGTATGCAAGCTCACCTAGCCCCTGAATGCCTGGCTGCTCTTACAAATAGTCATGGCTGTTCTTGATTAGTTCCATTAAAGGAGCCCTCTGGCCTCTCTGAGGACAGCCCTAGGAAAGGACGTGCTCTCTAGTCCATGTGTGACCAGTGAACCTGCTAGTACCGCCTGACGGGACTGCTGTTCTTCCCTGAATGGGGGGCCCATCCCAGCACTCCTTGGGGACGTGCAGGTCTTGGAGAGAACTCCGTCCCCTCTTCCCATGGAGTGGGAGCCCTGCTGACAGTGAGCGGAGCTGCAATCTTCTTGCTCCTTGGTCTGCTCCCCCGGCCCCTCCACATGGGGCCTAGGGGAAGCAGTAGTTACTTTGATCATCAGAGGAAAGAGCCTATGCTTGGTTTCACCTTCAAAACTAGGAAATTTGGCAAAAGCAGGGTCATGCCTAGGACAGGCGCTTTACCCTGGTGCAAATGGACGGCTGGCTTGTCGGAGCTTCTCCAGCAGACCGAAATTTCCCCCTTGGGCTTCTGTATTTTTCGAGTGATCCTGCAGCACCCCCGTAAGTACATATTTTTATATTCATAAATGTATATTTATGTACTTTTCTTTCTCTTGTCTTATCTTTACTTTAAAAGTGCCCTGTAGCCCATAGTATATCAACCCTCCTCATCATTCACCATGAGAATCACCTGCCAGGGCTCATTTATTTGCTCTCTGTGGGGATCACAGCTTTGCCTCTCCAAGACCCTGTGGGCAGAAGGAATACAGCATATTCTGAGGCAGGGTTTGCTTTGTGTGTCCTCTCAATTCCAGGAGCTCTGAGATGGCAGCACTGAGGGCCACCCTGCCTGCCCAGAGACGGTGTGGGGAACTGGGGGCTGCTAGGCGGCTCAGGTACCAGGATTAGGATTTTCAAATGAAGAGGAAGAAGGGAGACCTCTGGCAGCGCGGAGTTCGCTCTAAGGTAGGAGAGCTGAAACATATGTGATGGGTCTTTGGTTTGTGACTGACTTGTGTTGCTTTTGGCTCAGCCAAGGTATGTCACTGCACGTCTTGCTCAGCCTGGGTGGGGGTGTGGAGTGGTTTATTATAGGTCCTTCCACAGAGGAGGCCAGGACAAGGGCAACATCGAGGGACTTGGGAGAGCTACAGTCATTTTTTTTTTTTTTTTTTTTTTTTTTTTGCGGTATGCGGACCTCTCACTGTTGTGGCCTCTCCCGTTGCGGAGCACAGGCTCCGGATGCGCAGGCTCAGCGGCCATGGCTCACGGGCCCAGCCGCTCCGCGGCATGTGGGATCTTCCCGGACCAGGGCACGAACCTGTGTCCCCTGCATCAGCAGGCGGACTCTCAACCACTGCGCCACCAGGGAAGCCCCGAGCTACAGTCTTTTAAAGACCTTACCAACCTACTCTGGGAGACCTGGAATCCCAGGAGAGAAATGGAGTAAAGGTTTTTTTTCCTTCTTCCTGCCCCCTCTTTTTCTCTCTTTTCTTCCTGTATTTACTGCCTCAGTTTGCCAGGTGCTGTATCAAGTGCTTCCCAAGGGCATTAGTAGGTGGTGTTAAGGTTGAGGGCCCTGGAGTGAGAGCACCTGGATTTGAATCCTGGCTTTACCATTTACTGGCTGAGTGACTTGGGCAAATAATGCAACCTTTTTTTGTGCCTCAGTGTCCGTCTGTGTGAGATGGAGTCAGTGGTACCATCTATTTCATAATGTTGTTGTCATAAGTAAATGAGTTAACACATTTAAAGCCCTTCAAATCAGTGCCTGGCACAAAACAATCACTCAGTAAGTGTTAGCTGTTATTATTCTCATCTCATTTAATTATTGAGGAAAGCATTCCCCTCCCCCATCACCCCCCCCCCGCTTTTTTTTTTTGCTGAGGACACTGAGGCTCAGAAAAGCTGAGTGTTCGAGCCAATTTCCAAAGCCTGGTCTGTCCTGTCTCCAAACCTCATGACCTTTCTGCTACTTTCTGCCACCCCTTGGTTGTCACTTGATTGTCCCTGAGGCTGGTGCATGCTGGATAATTCAACCTCAAGAGTTTGAAAAAAAATGAATTCAGAGTCCTTCAGTAAAGTGACAGGGCAACTAAGGTCTCTTGACAGGAGTTGGGACAAGGTTAACCACTTCTTGTTTAGGCCAACAAGAGATGCTTTCTGCTCTCACTTCCTGTCATTGGAATATTATGTTTGTAAACAGCGTTTTTAGGAACCCCCCCCACCCCAAAATCAATATCCCTGTTCCTTTTCCTCCAGGAACTGGCACTTATTTAGACTGATATCTTGAACTGAGGTAAATATCACACCTATTTTAGTGGGACGACTTCCAGGAAAGACTGTGTGTAATAGGTGTCATTGCTGGAAGTGCTGGATTCATGGTGAGAACTCCTTGTCGTGAAAGCTCGTTTGTCCATGCATGAGGGGAGTTCAACATGGCGAATGATGACATCCTTTGTTCATTGAGTCATATGGTCCCAGCCCTGACGATTAACTGAACTGATTCTGTAGCCTTGCGTGCAATCACTGTTGTTGTTTTTTTTTAACATCTTTATTGGAGTATAATTGCTTTACAATGGTGTGTTAGTTTCTGCTTTATAACAAAGTGAATCAATTATACATCTACATAAGTCCCCATATCTCTTCCCTCTTGCATCTCCCTCCCTCCCATCCTTCCTATCCCACCCCTCTAGATGGTCACAAAGCACCGAGCTGATCTCCCTGTGCTATGTGGCTGTTTCCCGCTAGCTATCTATTTTACGTTTGGTAATGTATATATGTCCATGCCACTCTCTCACTTTGTCCCAGCTTACCCTTCCCCCTCCCCGTATCCTCAAGTCCATTGTCTGGTACGTCTGCGTCTTTATTCCCGTCTTGCCCCTAGGTTCTTCATGACATTTTTTTTTCTTAAATTCCATATATATGTGTTAGCATATGGTATTTGTTTTTCTCTTTCTGACTTACATCACTCTGTATGACAGACTCTAGGTCCATCCACCTCACTACAAATAACTCAATTTCATTTCTTTTTATGGCTGGGTAATATTCCATTGTATCTATGTGCCACATCTTCTTTATCCATTCATCTGTTGATGGACACTTAGGTTGCTTCCATGTCCTGGCTATTGTAAATAGAGCTGCATTGAACATTTTGGTACATGACTCTTGTTGAATTATGGTTTTCTCAGGGTATATGCCCAGTAGTGGGATTGCTGGGTCATATGGTAGTTCTATTTTTATTTATTTATTTTTAAACCATTTTTAATTGAAATATAGTTAATTTCCAATGTTGTGTTAGTTTCAAGTGTACAGCAAAGTAATCCGAATATATATATATATATATATATATTCTTTTTCAGATTCTTTTCCTTTATAGGTTATTACCTAATACTATATTCGATATTGAATATAGTTCTCTGTGCTGTACAGTAGGTCCCCCTTTGGTAACCGTAAGTTTGTTTTCTATGTCTGAGTCTATTTCTATTTTGTAAATAAGTTCATTTGTATCATTTTTTAAGATTCCACATGTAATTGATATCATATATTTGTCTTTGTTGGACTTACTTCACTTGATATGATAATCTCTAGGTCCATCCATGTTGCTGCAAATGGCATTATTTCAGTGTTTTTTTTATGACAGAGTGATATTCCATTTTAAATATATACCACACTTTCTTTATCCATTCATCTGTTGATGGACGTTTAGGTTGCTTCCATGTCTTGGCTATTGTAAATAGTGCTGCTATGAACATTGGGGTGCATGTATCTTTTTGAATTAGTTTCCTCTGGATATATGCCCAGGAGTGGGATTGCAGGATCATATGGCAACTCTATTTTTCGTTTTTCAAGGAACCTCCAGACTGTTTTCTGTAGTGGTTGCACCAACTTATATTCCTACCAAGAGTGTAGGAGAGTTCCTTTTTCTCCACACCCTTTACAGCATTTATTTGTAGACATTTTAATGATGGCCATTCTGACTGGTGTGAGGTGATACCTCATTGTAGTTTTGGTTTGCATTCCTCTAATAATTAGTGACATTGAGCAACTTTTTTTTTTTTTTTTTTTGCGGTATGCGGGCCTCTCACTGTTGTGGCCTCCCCCGTTGCGGAGCACAGGCTCCGGATGCGCAGGCTCCGGACACGCAGGCTCAGCGGCCATGGCTCACGGGCCCAGCCGCTCCGCGGCATATGGGATCCTCCCAGACCGGGGCACGAACCCGTATCCCCTGCATCGGCAGGCGGACTCTCAACCACTTGCGCCACCAGGGAGGCCCTGAGCAACTTTTCATATGTGCCTATTGGCCATTTGTATGTCTTCTTTGGAGAAATGTCTATTTAGGTCTTATGCCCATTTTTTTTTTTTGCCCATTTTTCAAATTAGGTGTTTGGTTTTTGCTTTTCTTTTCTTTTTTTATAGTAAGCTGTATGAGCTGTTTGCATATTTTGGAAATTAATCCCTTGTTGGTAGCATTGTTTGCAAATATTTTCTCCCAGTCTGTAGGATGTTTTTTTTTTTTTACAACTTTATTGGAGTATAATTGCTTCACAATGGTGTATTAGTTTCTGCTTTGTAACAAAGTGAATCAGTCATACATATACATCTGTTCCCATATCCCTTCCCTCTTGCTTCTCCCTCCCTCCCACCCTCCCTATCTCACCCCTCCAGGCGGTCAGAAAGCACCGAGCTGATCTCCCTGTGCTATGCAGCTGCTTCCCACTAGCTACCTACCTTACATTTGGTAGTGTATATATGTCCATGCCTCTCTTTCGCTTTGTCGCAGCTTACCCTTCCCCCTCCCCATATCCTCAAGTCCATTCTCAAGTAGGTCTGTGTCTTTATTCCTGTTTTACCCCTAGATTCTTCATGACATTTTTTTCCCTTAAATTCCATATATATGTGTTAGCATACGGTATTTGTCTTTCTCTTTCTGACTTACTTCACTCTGTATGACAGACTCTAGGTCTATCCACCTCATTACAAATAGCTCAATTTCGTTTCTTTTTATGGCTGAGTAATATTCCATTGTATATATGTGCCACATCTTCTTTATCCATTCATCCGATGATGGACACTTAGGTTGTTTCCATCTCCAGGCTATTGTAAATAGAGCTGCAATGAACATTTTGGTACGTGTCTCTTTTTGAATTATGGTTTTCTCAGGGTATATGCCCAGTAGTGGGATTGCTGGGTCATATGGTAGTTCTATTTTTAGTTTTTTTTTTTTTTTTTTTTTTTTTTTTTTTTTTTGCGGTATGCGGGCCTCTCACTGTTGTGGCCTCCCCCGTTGCGGAGCACAGGCTCCGGACGCGCAGGCTCCGGACGCGCAGGCTCAGCGGCCATGGCTCACGGGCCCAGCCGCTCCGCGGCATATGGGATCCTCCCAGACCGGGGCACGAACCCGTATCCCCTGCATCGGCAGGCGGACTCTCAACCACTTGCGCCACCAGGGAGGCCCTATTTTTAGTTTTTTAAGGAACCTCCATACTGTTCTCCATAGTGGCTGTATCAATTTACATCAAAACTACAATGAGGTATCAGTTTGTTTTTAGTAATACTACGTGCTCAGTATTGTACTGTGCCCTGGGGGTATGGGACGAGATATGCTAGGGAGTGTAAGATACAACCTGTGCCTTCCTGCAGTCTCTGGAATTACTAGGGCAATGAGATGTTTCACGTGTGACTATCAACTGACCAGGTCTCTCCCTTCCCACACCCATCGGAGTTCGGAGTGCTGCGTGAGATAAAAGAACAGATTAGGGAAGGAAAAGGCAGAGAAGAAAAAATGATGGAAATGTTTATTGAGACTGAAATGGAATTTTGTTCTCTTTTATGAGTTAACAGCACAGTGTGTTAAAAGGCTGGTTACAAACTCACTCCAAAATAAGGATGACCTGCAGTTCACGAATGGCTCTGCCAACTCCAGTGCCTCAAATCAGAGCAGCCTGCCAAGGGGGTAGAACCATTCAGCCCAAGATAAATTACTGATTCAACTGTATTTATATTTACTTCCTAAACAACAACACAATATTTGCATGTTAAAATTCACATTGAATCATGGGTCCATAATTTATGTGTACATGACCATTTGGTATCATCCTTCTGTAAATTTCAGGTGCCGGTAGTCAATACTGAGCATTTTGTTTCACTATTCCATGATCTTTGGCACAGTTTCTGGTTTCTTAACATATAAAAGCACAGGCTTAAATTGGCTACACAATACTGCAGAAACAGGACTATTTTGGATCTCGGTGTAAACACAAGTATATGTTAAGCATTATTTAGAAGATGAGAGCCGAGCACAGACTTCAATACGCTGTCTTCACAAATGAGCAGAAGAATGACAGGCAATGGATTTTAATGAGCAGGGGCCAAGATTACTAGACTACTAGTTAGTTAGAACAAACTTCCCTGGAGGAGGACACAAGTTTCATACAATGGAAGAATTTCCCTGAACCACTGATACCAATGTCTCATGTTGTGGGATTTACTCTGCAAGAATCTAGGGTAGGGACAGTGCTTTTCTGGCCAATGTGGCTTGTTCAGTCCATCAAACTCATATTAAAATACAACTTAGCTGGTAGCTTGCCATTGTTTTTTGGGCCTGGTGGGTAGGAAAGGGCAAAGTACTGTCATTTTAAGTAGGTATAATTGACTTTGGAAGAATTATAGTTGGATAATATAATTATTATATTAAACACATCCAGTTGGATAAAATCACATCCAGCCTTTATGAGTGACAACTTTGTCTACAGTCTTATATAGAGCTTATATGGATTCCCTCCCAGCAGTAGAATCTGGAAGTTGTAAATGAGTGGGCCGTGCCACCTCAGAGTATCACCAGAATAACTTCTCTGCTTTGGGGCTGATACACAGATGTGAAACGATCAAACAACATGATTTCTCATTCTTGTGCTTATGAGAGAGGGGTTCTGATTAAGCCCCGAAGCAGATCTGGATTGAAATCGTAGTTATTATTCAAGTACAAGGAGAGCTCTGTATTTCACATTGACAGTTCAGTTGTGATCTCTGTCTGGCAAACTATATGAAAATAATAAATATATACATATTTATATATATATATATATAGCTCTATACTGAACACTGGGTTAATAGTTACCAGCGTCCCAATACAGTACATTGAAAAAAAGAACCCATCTCTCTTCTCCCCAGACCTCACATACATCTTAAAACTGTTACTGCAGACCCGTGCTGGTCTGTTTTCTTTCAGAGTAGTTTCTTTGAAATTGGCTGGAGATGAGTCCAAAATGGACAACTTGGCACATTAACTTGTGTGTGGGGGTGTTTAGATGCATTATAATCTATAAAAATGTGAGAGGTCAAAGGAAATCCATGGCAATAGAAAGCCTGAGTAATGACAGAATATTTTTTTTTAAACCCAAAACACTGGTCTGTGCATGAGAAAGCAGCTTCTCTTTCACATCTATTGATATTACCTAATTAAAACAGTTACTACTTTAAATACTTCCTAACTCTGTCTCCCATAGATTTAAAAATTCCATATAATACAGCTTTCCTTTCAATCAATTTTCTCTCATCTTACCCCACCCCCAAATCTCAGAACTCGGAGAGCAAAAGCTGTGAATCCAAATATAGAAAATAAACCAGAGGTCTGTATATCAACTCCAACGTACAGTTGGCGGTTAGTGTTTTTCTTTTCCTTACTTAATGTTTGAATTTGCTAAGAGATGACTCTCCTGGAGAGGTCCTTCACCACTCCCCGTTTTCCAAAGCCAGGGCCCTAGAACTGTGAGGTCTGGGTGAATGAGATGGTGTCGGACTTGTCGACAGCAAAGCCTCCGTTGACATAGGACTTCTTGGTGTCCAAGTCTTCATTGTCGAGTGTTGTGGATTCCAAGGCAAAGGGGTTCACGATGTTGACCTCAGATGAAACATCCATCTGCTCCAGCTCCTTCTTAGAGAGCTTCTCCACGATGCCAGTCCCGAATGCATCGCCGAGGACATTCACCATGGTCCTGAACCGATCCCTGGGGAGGACAGACGGAGAGTCAGACAGAAGGCCCGGATTTTGTTTTCCTTCAAGTTGGAGACGGGAAAGGACCCAAGGAATTCAGTT
Source organism: Mesoplodon densirostris (assembly GCF_025265405.1). NCBI lineage: Eukaryota > Metazoa > Chordata > Mammalia > Artiodactyla > Ziphiidae > Mesoplodon > Mesoplodon densirostris. The sequence goes on from NC_082666.1 coordinate 71,778,790, forward strand.
ACAAATTAAATAAAGCACAAAGTACTGTCCCCAGGGCTGGCTGACCAGAGGCTCTCCACTTCACAGGCCTGGGCCAGAGGTGGTTTGTAAAGGCACAGAATGAGCATACAGGCTGCCCTGGGTCCCCGTCAGTCACAGTGAATCTCCTGAATTCAGCACTGAGCTCCCTAAATTCCCTCCTCTCCTCCCAAAGAAATGTGAACACCGTCTTCACAGATACTTTGGGGGAGCTGAGGGAGGGTCAGGATTCATTAGTCTTTCACCCAACCTCTTTCTTATGGGCATTTCTGAGCTTTCTTTTGGCCAAGATGAGAGAACTTGGATGTTTTGTGGGTGGTGTGTGTGTCCCCGGTGTGCTCCTTTCTTTCCCACACAAGGTCACTCCATGAGCAAGCCAGCAGGGACACCACTGAGCACAGGATCAGAAACCCCAGCCAGCCTGGGAACAGCTTACTCCTTGTGGCACTCTCAGCCACTGTAAACCCCCAGACAGCCCAGAGGAGAGGCCGGTGGCAGGAAGCTGAGTAGGTGTAGGAGGCATCCTGGATGCTGGAGCACTGTTGCTAGGAAATGTGTACATGAATAATGTGAAAGCTACACCTGCAGGACAGAAAAGGCTTACGCACGTGCTTACACACGTCCATTCTGGGTGCTCTCCTGCTATTTAGAACATGGACTGAACTAGACCCTGGTGTGGACCAGCTAGTGTCTTCTTGTCCGTGGATCAGGTCAGGCCTTTGACTTCTCTGGATGTCTTGGAAGTGAAGGTCACTGGTGTTTCAGGAAGAACCAGGGAAAGAAGAGAAGTGCAAATCCACCATCACCACTAGAAAGAAAAATTGAAGCACTTGCCTCAATGGTAGGGTATCTTGGCAAGAAAGGTACCACCTCAGTTGGGCCTTGAAGAACCAGCTAGCTGCTGAGGGGGCCCCATAGCAGCTTCCCAAGTGCAGAAGCTTCTGCCTTCTGGGATATGATGGTATCTTCAAAGCCACATGGAATGTTTCTGCTTCCCTTTGTACTATTTCAGCTGCTACTTGCAAACTACATAGCTCTGTACTCCCCAGTAAAGCTGGCTGGTTCTGAGTGAAGGCTCAATATGGAGCAAACTCTCCCCTGATGGCCAGGGGACAGAGCCACACCCAGATGCTGGAAGACCACTGCACAGAGTGGGTATCAAGTTTAAAGCCGGGAACCAGGCTCATTCTAACTTTAACCTTGGGGGTCACAAAAGGCATGTTCTTACCCAGATGTTCTGCTGTGTTCCTTAGGTAGGTGTGTGCATGTGTGTGTCTGTTGTTTTGTGAGAGAGAGAGAGAATGAATCGTTGGTTCAGGCCTGAAAGGTCCAACTCATTCTAATCATAACAATTAAACTTGGCTGTTAATTGAGCACATACTGCTGGCCAGACACTGTTCTGGACATTCCTCTGATTTTAGCTCACTCAGTCCTTATACCAACCCCATGAACTAGACAGAACCTTTCCCATCTCATAGGTAATGCAGCTGGCCCCCAGGGAGGTTAAGGAACTTGCTCAAGGTCAAAGAGCCAGTAAGACACTGAACCAGGATTCAAATCCAAATTAGTCTTATCCCAAAGCCTTTGCTTGTGCTACTGCCCTGATGGTGCTGACGATCTTGGGAAGGTGGGCTGACATTGAACCAGGGTGTTCTGAATCTATGATGCTGACTCAGGGCTGGGATAGGCTAGGGTGGCCTATTGGGTTTGGAGTGTCTGGGGCCTTGCCCAGCTTCTTCACCTTATTATTTTATGTTTATCTCATCCCACACCCAGCTCCTAACCTTGAGCATTACCAGGTATAATGAGTTAATGGCGATCACTAGCTTTATAAAATCACGGCTTGAAGTTATGAGGAGTTAGTTTTTAAGCATGTTATCAGATAGCCTGGTCAGAGGGAAATTAAAGCAGCAACAGATGGCTCATTAGGCAATCTGATGACAGACTGCAGATTATGCGTGGCTGGGAAGCCTGCCTTCCCATCCGGCAGAGGCAATGCATGTATTCCAACTCACAGGAACCAGTCGACAGCGATGATGAGAGTGACATCCTCAGTGGGCAGGCCCACGGCACTCAGCACGATCACCATGGTCACCAGGCCGGCCTGGGGCACACCGGCAGCTCCGATGCTGGCGGCTGTGGCCGTGACACTGTAGACAAAACATACCAACACAAAAGGAGTCAGACACACATTTCTCCCTTCAAGGGCCCCAGTCCAAAACGGTTAGTCCTGTTGGCTGTTACTGCTCTGTCGCTAGACTGGCCGGTCAGAATCTGTTCTCTGCTGAGCACAAGCTCTGCCTCATTAGAGAGCTGTGGAAGACTGAGAAGAGCGTCATCTTTTTCCAGGGGGTAGATATGGCAAGTCATTCTAACGTGAGGAAGTGGAGAGGAACGGCGTGAGGGGCACACAGAAAGGGAGCTAGAGAGACACTTAACAGGAAGGCCAGAGTTTACCAGCCGAGGTGTTCATGGAGGGCGTTATCCACCCATCCATGAATCCATCCATCCTAAACAAGTGCCAAGTACCTCTCCACCTGCTTTCTTCCTCCCTTCCTCCATCTACTCACCCAGGCAATCATTTATTGAGCATCTAAGTGTGCCAGGAATTTACACTGCCTTGAAGGATGGTGAAGGGGCGGGGATGGGGGTGGATGGGCAAGGGTATTCCAGGTGAAGGCAAAGGAATGAGGCACTGGCCAAACAGGTTTCATGCACTTTCTTTTTTTTTTTTTTTTTTTTTTGGCGGTAGGCAGGCCTCTCACTGTTGTGGCCTCTCCCGTTGCGGAGCACAGGCTCCGGACGCGCAGGCTCAGCGGCCATGGCTCACGGGCCCAGCCGCTCCGCAGCATGTGGGATCTTCCCAGACCGGGGCACGAACCCGTGTCCCCTGCATCGGTAGGCGGACTCTCAACCACTGCGCCACCAGGGAAGCTCCATGCACTTTCTTTGACATCACAAGTCTCTTGACCTCTCTGGGAGCTGCCCTTTAGGGCACTGAGTTGAGAAATAGCTGTGACTCCTGTCCAAGGTACAAGTGTTTATTCCCAACTGCTCCTTTTTGCCAGTAGATGCACTTTGTGCAAAAGGAAGAAAGATCTGGAATCCAGGAGAGGCAGCCAAATTAACTTCATTACCTTGTATTTAAAAAGATCCCTCTTGCCCAGATCAAATGTGGCACTAGGGATTTTTCTCTTTGGAATGTGCAGTTTTTTCTCAGCAACATCTTCCTGATTTAAATCTGGTCATTTTGGAGAAAACAAGGGTTTGCCCTGCCCTGAAATGTCCCTGGATTTGAATGAGCTTGAGGGGACCCCTATATTTTCTGGATACACGTTCTCATCCTTGGGCCAAGGATGCCATTGGATTTAAAGCTGAAGATGGAGACACTGTCAATTTAAACTAGAAGAATCCCTGATTCTATCCACAAATCCATACTCTGTGGGCTAAAAAAAAGCCTCAGAGTTCTCACCAAGCTGATTCTACTGTTCATTCATCTGCCTAGTGATGTGTCACAGGTGGTCTCTGAGGGCACGGTCAGACACAGGCCAGAGTTCTTTGACAAGTGTGGTTTCCTTCCGTCGCTGTGACCACCAACTTATAGTAAATTAGAGATTTCTGGGGCTGTCCCCATTCCTCTAAAAGTTTCAGGCTTGCATAATCCTTTAGATCTGTTCTGACTTAAGCAGTCTTTGGAAAACTTAAGTTTATGTCAGTGGTGGTCGAAAACATTTAAAGTGAATGCATCAGTGGGTTTTCTTTGTCAAAGTGATTTGTGTCCATACCCACTGTTCCCTCTTGGAAGACCCAACACATCACGGTTAACCACGTCCCTATGGTTGAGGCTGGGCTTGAAACTCAAAATCCATTTGGTCAAAGAAAACTCTGCCCTTGAGCCTTGACCTTGCTGATTAAACTTCAGCCATTTGCCTGGCTTAGGTCTGAAACTTGGAACTATAAATCTTCAGATGGGGGTAAAAATATAAAAAAACTACTTCTTCTTGAACATACCCCACTTTGACTTAGAGGGTTTCACAGAAGAAAACACAACAATCATTGGTAGAAAGTTCTTTCCTAGCACTGAGATCAAGTTTTAGGTCAGGCCATTTAAAACTAAGCTCTCCATACAGGTTGGGGACTGAGTCGTGAGCTAAAGTGAGCACAGGTTTTAGAGGCAGACAGATCCAGCTCTGCCGTTTTACTAACGGTGTGTCCTTAGGCAAGTTACTTCTCTGAGTCTCAATTTCTTGCCTGTAAAATGGGGAGAATATGTTTACTTTGCAGGGCTGCTGTTAAGATTAGATGAGGTAATATATGTAAGGCATCAAGTAAAGCACCTGGATATAGTAGATGCTTAAAACTGATGTCATTTTGCTATGTCAGCAGCTGTTACAACTACTACTGCTGCTAGTATTACTATTAAAATTATCATAAAAACAACTACTATTACTACTGCTGCTACTTTTTTCCTCTAAGCTCTTTCTAGGCCCGAAATCCCATAATTTTCTTTTGTTATAAGAAACTTTATCCCATTTTCAATCAGTTGTAACCTTTGATAAGTGAATATTTTGACAAAACCACAGAAGGGAATGTTTTAGGTGGATGGTTTCCTTGATGTTTCTTTGATGTCCAGTCCAAAAGGACCATAGAAAGAGATAAACTATGGGTCCAAAAATCTCTGTAACCATCAACCACATAAGCCACAACTGTAACTTGTAAAATTAAAAAATATATAACACTTATTATTTCATTCTCTCCCAGGTAGAGCCGGAGGATTTTTTAAGTCAATGATTACTCTGGGCCAGTAGTTATCAGCAAGTGTGATTTAAGAACACACCAGAGGGGCTTCCTTGGTGGCACAGTGGTTAAGAATCTGCCTGCCAAAGGGGGGACATGGGTTTGAGCCCTGGTCCAGGAAGATCCCACATGCCACGGAGCGACTAAGCCCGTGTGCCACAACTACTGAGCCTGCATTCTAGAGCCCATGCTCTGAAACAAGAGAAGCCACCGCAATGGGAAGCCTGTGCACCCCAACGAAGAGTAGCCCCTGCTCGCCGCCACTAGAGAAAGCCCGTGTGTGGCAACGAAGACCCAACACAGCCAAAATAAATAAATAAAATTAATTTTTAAAAAAAGGGTTAGAAAGATCTAGGAAACTTATGACTGAAGCAGAGGAAGGGAATTCATCCCCCAAATGGCAAATACCCAAAAGAACTGGCACCTCATACAACCACTCCTTGGAAATAAGTTCAGCACAGACTGGGTTCCACAGGCTGTGGTGAGGGAGGTGGGAAAAGGCACTTGGAGAAGTAAAAGTAACAACTGCTGGAACCACGGTGGTTGTGGAACTTTTTCAGGCATGGTTCAGGGTTTCACTTTTAACATACTCGCTGCTACTCAAATTACAGAATTTTACCCATGCTCCTTGAGGTCTAGCTTCCTTAGCCACTTAATACATTTTACAGATCGGGAGGCACTGGTATAGCTTCCCAGCTGATGTGCCAAATGGTCTAGTTTGTACTTGTCTTCAGTTAATTTCAAGCAAACTGCAGTACATACTTTATGATTTAGGGTTGGGAAGATTTAAAAATTTACTGCATTAGAACACTGCAAGAACTTACTTTATGCCTGGGATTTATGCCTATGTCAAGTGCTGCAGATGCAAGAGTGAATTAGCTCTGAAAGGTTCGGATTCAACTGTGGGTAGGCCTAGGGACCTGGTTTAGTCTTAAACTTCTACTCTAAACTGAAGTCTCAGGATTAACTCTAATCCCAACCCACTACTTCAAAGCAGCACTGTCCAGTAGAGTTTTCCACTATGATGGCACCTATTTCTACAGTGATAGAACCTTCGCTGTCTGCTCTGTCCGATTTGTGTGTGTGGCTAATGGCTACGATATTGAACAGTGCTGTTCCAGAGAAACATCTCTGGCAGAACTCACTAATGAGGACTTCCCTGGTGGTGCAGTGGTTAAGAATCCGCCTGCCAATGCAGGGGACACGGGTTAGAGCCCTGGTCCAGGAAGATCCCACATGCCATGGAGCAACTAAGCCTGTGCGCCACAACTACTGAGCCCGTGTGCCACAACTACGGAAGCCCACGCACCTAGAGCCCATGCTCTGCAACAAGAAGCCACTGCAATGAGAAGCCCATGCACCACAATAAAGAGTAGCCTCCACTCGCCACAACTAGAGAAACCCCGTGTGCAGCAATGAAGACCCAATGCAGTGAGAAATAAATAAATTAATTAATTTTTAAAAATTTGCTATGACATTTTCACCATCTACTTGAGCAGACAATTTCAGTCTTCGTTTGACTACAATTCTCTGCAAGATTTTACTCTTGTTGACCATTTCATCCTTGAAAATCTCTCTTCTCTGGGTTTCCATGACACCATGGTTTCACGGCTCTCTTACCACCTTTCTATTCCTCCTCATTCTCCTATTGGGTTTTCCCCTTTCTGCCTGCCTCTAATATTAGGCTTTTCTAAGGCTCAGTCCTTTGTCTTTTTCTCTTCTCTACAAACTCTCCCTAAGTAATGTCATCCATTCCCAACATTTACTGAGTGCTCAGGATGTAGGCACTGTTCTAAGCATTTTATGTGCATCATCTGACTTAATTATCACTACTTGCATAAAATGTAGGTACTATTATCCTCATTTTACAGGTGAGAAACGGAAGCTTAGAGAATTCGAGTAACTTGGTCAAGGTCACAGCCAATCATGGTCAAACATACATAACTGACTCACGACCCACATGCTTGATGAGCACCATCAAGCTGATGACTCTGACTTCTGTATCTGCAGTTGTGACCACATGTCTCACTGCATATTTCCACCTGCATGTCTTAAAGGCATTTCAAATTCAGTGTGTCAAAAAGTGTAATCTCTTTACCTTCCCACCTATACTTGCTTCTCTTATACTAGTCCCTGTGCTGGTAAGCACCATCCATCAATCCAGAACCATCCACTAATCCTGGGGGTCATCCTAGCTTTCCTCTGTCCCTCACTCTGAATCCAGTAAATGCCTCTTGAATTCATTAGCTCTTCCCCATCCCCCGTGTCAGTACCTTAATGTAGGCCTTTTTATACCTTACTTGCAATAGTCTTCTAACTGGTCTTCTAGCTTATGGTTCCTGCCCCCACTGGGGCCATCCACCATATTACCAGTTACCTCTCTAAAATGCAAATCTGTCCATAATATGAAAGACTGTCTAAGACCCTTCCATGAGCTCCTCACACAAAGCCCTCCACGATATGATCCCTGCCTTCACATTGTACTCTTTATGTCAACCATACCAAATAGTCTGTACTCTGTAACTAGGCCATAGTTACATCAAGACCCCTGTTAATGCTATTCCTTTTTCCAAAATGCTTTTAGCTTCCTTCCTTCTACTACTAAATTCTTATTCCTCTTCTAAGACTTAGCTAAACGTTCCCTTCTTCCAGGAAGCCTATCCTCACCTTCCCAGGTAGAGCCAACCCTTTCTTCTTCAGTTCCCTCAAACCTCTATTATAGCCTTTACCATACCACCGAGCACTTATTTAGATATCTTCATACCTTACCTTTCTCCAGGAACCCCTTGAAAGCAGGAACTGGTCCTTATTCCACCTTGAGTCCTTGGTGCCTACTCTGCCTAGCCCCTAGTGGGTGCACTGGACTGAGAATACAGGGATGCCTTTGGCTATCCAGACCTGAAGCAGTTTTATGTAGCACAATCCCACTACTTGTAATATAGTTGTGCTTAATCTTGGGAAGGGACCTTGTAGACCAAGAAAGTCAACCTATCACTGGACCATCCTTGATCTCCCTTCACAGATGATTTTCACTTGAGGCAATTCCAGTAACAGAGATGAAAATGAGTGTGACTTCATGCCCCACCTGATAGTGACAATCTGCCCAATGCTCAAGTCCAAGTCATTCAACTGTGCAATAAACACAGCTGCCACTGCTTCATAGAGTGCAGTCCCATCCATGTTGATTGTAGCACCAATGGGTAACACAAATCTAGTGATCCTCTTGTCGACCCGGTTCTTCTCTTCAGCACAGCGGAAAGTGACTGGCAGTGTTGCTGAACTGTGTGATAAAAGAGAAAGGAACTGATGGTCTAGGAATGCTGGTCCTCGATCCCTGCCTGAAGAGATACCTCTGTTCCAAAAACTAAACCGAGATCTCAAAGCATGATGGCACTTTTGGCAGGTCCAGGAGTCAGAAGGCGCTGTGCTTGCCACTGCCCCCAGCTACACTATAACCCCTTCCGGGCTGCAGGCTCTGCCAAGAGGGCAGGAAATATCCAATAGGTGAGGGAATATGTTTAAGGACATGGGCAGAGACTATGGAGGTCATTTCTCAAATGCAGCTACAAAACCCGCCAGCTGCAGCCAGTGCTTCATCTGGTGAGGTGAGAGTTGCTAAGGCTTGGTTCACAGACTTCTTCCAGACACCCCTCTTCTATTTACCTGGAGGAGATCATGAGAGCTGTCAGAAGAGCCTGGGCCATTCCCAGGGCAAATCGGAAAGGGTTCTTTCGTACAATTACAAAATACATCAGTGGGAGAATTACAATGGAGTGGATTGCAAGCCTGTAAACAGGAGAGAAACAGGTTCATAGATGTTAGCATCTCTTCATGCTACTTTTTTTCAAACAGCATTTTTACTCATGATATATCATTCAACTTTCATAATGACCCAATGAGAATATGAAAAAGAGTACAGGAATATATGTCTCCAGTGCACATATGAGGAACAAAAGAATCAGCAAATCAAATATCTTGTCAAAGTTAATGGCTAAGCCAGTAGCTGAGCCCATGTTTAGGAGCTCACAGAACGAATTGTGTCATGCTGCTGAGCCCTGTACCTGCGCTTCCTGCTACACGTGCTAACATGCTTTCACTTCCTTCTCCTGTTGAATTCTTATTCCTCATCTAAGACTCAGCAAAACTTGCCCCTCCTCTGGGAAGCCTTCCTTCACCTTCCCAGGTCAAGCTGACCTTTCCCTCCTTGGTGACTCTGTGGCCAATAGTATTATAGCCCTCATCACAGCACTCAGCCTGGGCCACGCCACTGTCTGGCTGGATGGCACCCACCACCTAAGAGGAGAATCAGGGTGCAATAAGGAGGAAGTAATCCCTGCTTTTCCACAGTCATACTTCAGGACTGACCCTCTTTTCTTTATCATTCCTACCTTCCGAACTATTCCTTGCCAGGGGGCTTAAGAAATGAGACTGATTTAGCAGATGCCATGTAAGTGGGAACTTAGAGTTTACAGATCAGTTATGTGAAGCTGAAATAATAAGAAATGGTCATGGAAAATACAGATCCTGGAGGTCAGGAAAGAGGATCTTATAGACAGAAAGCCTGTGGCTTAGAACTATGAGAAACTGACTTTTAGTCTTCTGTTAGAAACCTAGATAGGTCGATAGAGCAGAGACCAGCAGAACCCCATTATGAAATAGCTCAGCATAATAAACCTCAGCCACCCCATGACCTGGACACAGCCCCTGGCCTCCAGTAAAGTGGATGGTCCCACCTCCATTACTACTGGGGCCCTGGGATTTGATTCTGGCTTTCTTCTCCATTGACCAGCAGGACTATGCTTTTGGTACACACAGATTAAGAACCAAATGCTGTGCAGTGGAAAGTCCCCAGTGCATCTGAGTTCCAATAGGTGAGCTGATTACTCCAGTTGGGTGTTTGGGGGCAAGGACCCATGGGAGTCAAGTTGATGATGTTTAGTCATTCCCTTGGTCCATATTTCTTAGCACATGTGATGTATCCTGCCCCCGGCTAGATATCTGGGCACACCACTCATAACCTCTCCCACCACATCTCCCCTCAAGAACCAGTAAGTGGGCTACAATAAATATGCACACAACCTGTCTCCTACTGCCCTCCTGCTTTGTACAGTTCTTACCAATCTGAAGATTCTCCTAGCACCCTCTCCAATGATGCAGGCTGTGACTGTGCTTACCAGCCCCACCAACAGGAGTGGAACCAACCAGCCATCCCACTCCTAGTTGCTCCAGTCTGACTTAATTTAGGCCCTGCTTAATTTCTTTCAGACTCGGGGTACGTGGGGCCTGTTCTTACTGGTTTGGTTGGTTTACATCCTTGAAGAAGTTAAGGCCAGGAGTGGGCCAAGAGAGGCCACCAGTGGGTTTTTCTCTTGTTTTAAGATATGATTTTTACACAGCTAATAAAGGCAGTGACAAAGCATGGTCCAGGCTGTTCTGCCAAGATCTGGAAATTAGCACAGTGTGATCCACCTCCAGTTCAGCCGTTAAAGGGCAGCCCTCCTCCCCGCTGCTCTCTTATCTCTGAACCCCATCTTTCCCTGCACGTGGGAGAGAAGCCAATTTTAACCAACTGAAACCCAGGCTCTCAGCAGAAATCCATTGGCTCAAATGAGGTTTCTGTTTCTTCCCTTGAGTCTGACATACCCACTCAGGACAGTGGCCATGTAAAGGCCCAGCTTGCGGAATATTTGCCAGTCTTCGACTTCCATGATCTTTCCGGCAATCAGGAACAAAATACCAACCGGCATGTAGCTAGAAAGTAAACATAAGAAAGACTCACTTCTGTCATCAAGTATTTTCTCAGGGTGGGAATGCCGGGGAAGAAACAAGCCAGGGCATGCACCTGGGCTTGGCATGTGCCCTCAGCTGGGAGTACACAATGAAGCTAAGGTCTCACTTTCAGCCCTGCTGGACCACACTGGCACAAGGTTTCAGCACCCCTGTGCACCTTAACTTCTACCCACCTAAGCTACTGTAAGGGGTACACTTGGCTAGAAGGTGTGGTTAAACTGGTACATACCCCATGCCTTGCTTCTGGTACACAAACTCCCTGCCTACTCTCACATCTGCAGATCTCTCCTTAGCTTGACCCTCCAAATATGGCCACTAGGCTCTTTCTAGACATGGTTGTCTTGTTTCCCAGGTAGTGGTATCAGCAATAGAATAGGATTAGTTGTGCAAGTGGTCGTAATAGCTCTCTTTGTGGAGCCGTCATTACGTGCTTTGCGTTGGGTTGAGAATTTTACATGCACCATTTCATTTAATGTACTTCTCCCAGCTCTAGGGGTAGAGGTTATTAGCCTTTTTTTACATATGATGAAGCTGAGGTTCAGCAGGATTAAGTGACTGAAATGTCACTGTCAGTGCGTCTATACATTGAACCAACTTGCTATGAGATAAGCGGGGCAGAGGTCTCCTAGGAAAGGTGGACTTTTTGGCATCTCTAGGGACAGGGCAGATACTCAGGTGGTGCCACTGCTATGCTCACCAACGGCAGCTTTTATTTGGATGCGTTAGGGCCCATGTCGTACCAACTGTAAATATCTGAATATCCCTTCTGCCTGGGGCCTGGGAAGGAAAGCACCTTGTGTTCTGATGTGCAGGAAACTCTTTCAAATCACTCCTTTAAGAGTTATTTCTTACATAAATGCTGCTTGGTTGCAAGATGATCGAGGGCTTTGGTAGAAAAGACAATGGCTGATATCTAGACTTTTGTTAGTGACCTAAGTCCTAAGTAATACATGGAATTATTTAATACTCCAGTGTCTGGATACCCTCCTCTAAGGTGAGGTCAACTGAGAAACATAAATCTCTTCATGTTAGTTTTGAAGGGTCAGGGGAAGCAAGATGGCATTAACCGGCATGTGCTCACCACATAATGATTTGAACGATTTTCATGGTTGCATCACTCAGAGCACTGAAGAAATCCACCAGAATCTGTCCCCTTTCTCCCATTTTTCCAATGACAATTCCAAAGACAAGGCAAAAGACAATCAAGCCCAGGACATTTATGCCGTCTGAATACATGCCTATGATCTTGTATTCCTTTGTTTTGTTCTGTGGATCAAAACCAAGAAAATATATTGATGCATGATTACAATCTTGTTAGAATGCATAGACCCTGAAACAGAAAGATATGAGAGCCATACCAACCAGTGGCTCTAGCAAGAACTTTGGATCAACAACTTCGGGAAACATAATTAAAAACACAAACACCTACGCGTGGGTCAAATTTTACTGCCCTCCACCCTCTGCCACTGAAGTTTAAAGTGTGTTTTTTTTCCTTTCTTTCAACAAATCCATATTTGAATATTTCTTTTGAATTTTTTTTTTTTTTTTTTTTTTTTGCGGTACGTGGGCCTCTCACTGTTGTGGCCACTCCCGTTGCAGAGCACAGGCTCCGGAGGCGCAGGCTCAGCGGCCATGGCTCACGGGCCCAGCCGCTCCGCAGCATGTGGGATCTTCCCAGACCGGGGCACGAACCCGTATCCCCTGCATCGGCAGGCGGACTCTCAACCACTGCGCCACCAGGGAAGCCCTCTCTTGAAGATTTCTTATTCTGGGGTGTTTTAAATTTTTAATAAGAACTTTAGAATCAAGGTACTTTTCAGGGTTATTTTAACAACTAGTTACATTTGGAGTCTGCATAAAAAAGATACAGATTAATAATGCAGAAAGCTCAAAATATTTACCAGTGTGGACATTTTTAGGACACTTTACTATCTGTTTTATCCTGATAATGAACACAGGAATATTCTTTTCTGCCTCTAATCCTGGATGACCAATAGGATTTTAGACACATAAAAATTAACCAGACATATACTACTATGAACCATGTCTTTGTTTTATGCTGGGTAAGAAGAGCATGAGATATACCAAGAGATAACTCAATCTGCGTTGTGCAGCATGAGATTTACTGAGAGATTTCACAGGGAGATAACGTATTCTGAGTGGTGCAAACCAGGTTTACAAAGAATTATGTGGACGAGCCACTGGGGTACCAATTATTTCTTACTTATGATCTGACATGATCAAACATATTTATTGAGCAGTTAGTGTGCTACCTGCATTGGCTACAGCATAAGGTCTTAAAATGCAGCTGGACAGACAAGACTAACTGTGAGAAACATGAGCCAATGATAGCAAGATGGTGTGTAATTAGCTGCACAGCCAAACCATGAGTTACAGGCATCATATGGAGACTGGGGACATGAATGAGGGCTGTGAGGTTAGGGAAAGCTAGGCCTGAGCAGTAGGCAGCCAGGAGATGAAAGCACAGTCCAGAAAAATGTAAGGAAAGGCAAAAGTCATCATGCACCAGGTCCCTGTACCCTGCTTGAATAATTCCTACTCATCCTTTATGGACCCCAAACTAATTTAAACCTCCCTGCTGAATGCCCCAGAGTACCCTATTCTTCCCTGTTTTAATATTCATCACTCTTCACATGAGGGCATATGTCACATCTGTCTTTTCTCTAGTGTAATCCCAATGCCCAGCAGGGCTTGGCTCATGGAGGGTGCTCAGAAAATCTTTATGGAACCATATCAAAAAGCAGGAATCGAAACTAATTGAGGAGGTGGATCTGGATGGAATAGATTGGGCTCACCAAGAAATAAGCTGGGAAACCAGGGAGGAGCTAGGTCATGAAGGGCTTTCTGTAGGAAGAAAGAGGGAGCTAACTGTGGCCTACTTAACCTGAATTCTTAAGTCTACTGAGTATTTCTTTTTTCCTTAAATCTTTCCTTTCTGTGTGAAGGCAGAGTACCTTCAGGAGCGATCTACAGGACTACAAATATACTACTTTAGGCCCACATGATCTAATCTCCAGTGCTGAAATCCCCAAAGTTCTCAAAGCCTGTTGATTTCATTGATAAATTTATGGCAAACTTTTGGTGGCAAAACCTATCCCGAACTGAAATGAGGCTACATATAGCCTATTTTTCTTACTTGGTAGAACATTCATAAGTTAGTTGCAGAAATACTGATGTGCTTGATTCTAGAATGTTATTGTCAATTCCACTTAAGGATGTTGTATAACATATAGTACATACACCACCTGGACCTTCTAAAGTGAAAAGCTCTGGACTCGGTATCAAATATGGGCAAAGAGTTTCAGGTAAGGAACTGTAGGCCTGCAGTTTAAGTAGTCTTGCAAATCTAACATAGTTCCCAGAGGTGCCCAACTCAACTGTGGGTGGCAGAGATACAGAAGTGAGAGGGCTCATTCTTTTCTCTGCGTGGTTCAGTTGCTTCTCATTATTCTCAGAAGTTACACTCTATAAAGTGGCTGTGAACACTGAATTAGTGAATATTGAATCAATGTTCCTAGGGGAAATATAGGATTAGGTTCCTGGGAATCAACAGTCACAACATTTTTGCCAAATAATCAACATAAAACCTTGTTTTCTCTGTGTTTCAGTTCAAAGGCACCTTATTTAATATATATTATTTAGTTGTTAACATTGAACTCACAGCCAACACACCTTAACTCATGTCTGAATGAAACTTATCTAACACATGTATTTTCTCATATGGCACATCAGCCTGCCTGCCTTTGGGAAAACTAACCAGACAGCACTGCAGCATGATGCTTGGGGGACATTTCAAACAGCAAAATCACCAAGACAAAGTACAAAAATGTGAAAAATGTGGCATAAACACACCGCACAAAGGACGCTTATTTACCGTGTAAGAGCTGAACCAAGAAGGCTGAGTGTAACCTCGTTCAGCCTCAGCGGGGAACATGTGCATTGGGCAACTTAAAATTTTCACCACTCTTTGTGCGTCTGTGAATGTGAGTTAGGTGAGTTCACAAACGTGGAATCTGCGAACAATGAGGATCTACTTATTTCCATCTCCTGCTCACTCATGGCTCAGCCCCTGCCTACCAGGGAAGGGAGCAAACAACAGGATGGAAATGGTACCTTGGAAATAGTTGTCATGATGGCTGTGACAGACGCCTCCGTTGTGTTTGTCCCTGGCTCATCGGGATGTTTCACTTCTTCACGTGTGGTTTTGTACTGCACGATGGACGGGGAAAAAAGTCAAACAAACCAAAAAAGAATTTTTTTTAAGCTTCTGAGGCTAAACTATAGGAGTATTACTTTGGCCAGACAAGTGTCACTGAAAGGGTCCACCTCCAAGGCCTCTGCTGGCTTCAGTTTTGGACGGTACCTCCCATGAGGCTTTGGAAGCAAAAATGGGATTGAGAAATCCAACCTCCTGACCTCCACAGCCACCATTCAATGGTGTCAAAATGCTCTCTCACCTCTGTAATAAGGGACCAATTAATGGAGCAATAATGTGAAAGAAAGCATGGGTTTTATTTGTAGTTGCTTTACCAGACAATACTATAGGATTCTATAGGAATCGAATCATTTTTGTTTCTGTTTATTTATTTATTCATTTATTATTTTTAATCTGGAAAAAAACCCCTCATCACTTGGATAAATGTAGTCACCATGACTTTAACAAACATCAAGAACTATACAGGTGTTCCGAAGTCAATAGTCCCTTTAGGGCTATTACGTGAGTGAGATTTCTGTTGAAATCTCACTGGGCCCTGTTTGATTCTGCTGGACTTCAGCAGAGATGTTTAAGAAAGAGCTAGTATAACATCATGCCAGGCATAAATGTCACTCCTACGAGGCTCTGCCAACACCAGGAACCTTACAAATGACCACTGTGGCTGAATTGCAAAGGCACTCCCTAAATAGAGGTGGTTCTGTACCTCTTGGAGGTCGGCAGGGAGCAATTTAATTGCTATTTTTGTTGGTCTACACAGAGGTCTCTGTTCCTGTAATTATGTAAATGAATTCAGCAGCTTGTGATAGACTCAGCTGTCTTAAAGTGCATAGATAAACAAGAGGAAAAACCTTAAAGGAAATGGAGTGAAGAGATTCTTAAACTTCCTAAAGGAAGAAAATCTTGGCTTTGTTATATTGCTCTGTAGAGTGCCAGCAATGGGCATGTAAAGATGAAACAAAAGACCAAATGCCAGGAACACTAACCACCCATGTGGGTCAGATACTGATTTCCCAACATGGGAGGGAAAGGAAAGAAGAGGTGGAGGGCTACTTTTCTAACTGCATTGTATGTGTAGACAGTCTAAGTTTCTTCACAAATATAATGTGGTTCTCCAAAAATAGGTACTAGAAGCCACATTTTAAAACACTCATTTTTTGACAGGTTCCTGACTTGCTCCAGTTGAGCCCTTTTGGAGGAAAGAAATAAAGGCCTAAGGGAAAATGGAGGAGCTACAACAGGCATGTCACTGTGCCTGGAAATACTAGGGTTACAAAATAGGTCACCTGATATTCCTCCATTCACAGGTGAATTTCCTGTCATTTTTGACGGGCTCATTCCATTTCTTGGGTCATAGCAGGAAAAAAATCTTAGGGAAGAGGGGAGCAACTTGAGGGCAAAAGTCATAATTCTTACCAGCTGAAAACAGGCTTGGACAAGGTTCTCAGGGAACATATTCCTGTTGGAGACAGGACAAGCAGTATTACATTAAGGCAAAAGTGTTTTGGGCCTCCCTGGTGGCGCAGTGGTTAAGAGTCCGCCTGCCGATGCAGGGGATACGGGTTCGTGCCCCGGTCTGGGAGGATCCCATATGCCGCGGAGCGGCTGGGCCCGTGAGCCATGGCCGCTGGGCCTGCGCATCCGGAGCCTGTGCTCCGCAACGGGAGAGGCCACAACAGTGAGAGGCCCGCATACCGCAAAAAGAAAAAAAAAAAAAAAAAAAAGTGTTTTGTTTTTTTTGGGGGGGTGTGGGGGTACGAGGGCCTTTCACTGTTGTGGCCTCTCCCGTTGCGGAGCACAGGCTCCAGAAGCGCAGGCTCAGTGGCCATGGCTCATGGGCCCAGCCGCTCGGCAGCATGTGGGATCCTCCCAGACCGGGGCACGAACCCGTGTCCCCTGCATCGGCAGGCGGACTCTCGACCACTGCACCACCAGGGAAGCCCAAGGCAAAAGTGTTTTGTTTTGTTTTTTTGGGTTTTTTTGGTCATACCCAATACTTTGATGGAAATGATTATGTGATAGAATTAGTACTCTGGTTTCTCTTCTGGCCTCTCCTTTACATAATACTTCCTTGTATTAAGACTTATTTTTCCCTGCTGAGCTTCAACCAGGGATAGATAGAAAGCTCTCCTAACCACCTGTCACGCTTAACTGATTCACCGAGTAGCTGACATGCTCGCTGTCCTTGGTGAAATTCACGCTGGCAGGTAGACATGCAGTTAAGAGACTTCTTTAATATTTTCCACATTTCTGTTTTCATTGATAATGAGAGTCCACTGCACTTGTTCCCAAATTCTTTACGCCAGTTGCAAATAATCGTTATTATTGAATTAAAAATTATGTAAATCAATGCATTATCAGTGTGAAAAGGAAGGAGCAGTTTCTATAGAAACTAAGCTGGAATGCCTGGAAACTCAATCGAGGCAAGTGAGTAAAACTTCTGTGGTTGCATTAGGTAAGGGAAGACAATTGAACTAAAAAACAACCGGAAGAACTCGGCAATCAGCTTTCTTTGCTATTTCTAAGGGTTTTGTTTCTCCACTTCATGGAAACTGAATCTGGAAATTGTAGATGATGCGTTTATAAAGGCAGCCTAGGCAACAGGAGTATGAAAAATCAACTGACACGCTCTAAGAAAAGACCTTGGCCCGACATGAAAAAATTGGCAAATAAACGCATTTAAGTTTTAAGTGTAAACAAAATATGTAATGCATATTTATGATTCTCTGCTTTAAATGCTGGTTGTTTTTTTTTAATTAACTGACCAATCTCCAGCCCTGATTGCTTCAGATAAGAGGGTTTCTCCTGTACAATTAAAAAATGTATTTCTTCAAGTGCTTCAGAACTGACCACCCAACACAGCCTGGCATCTTAACGCAACAAGTATACTTTAGGCATCTCTGTCCATCCTAAACCCTGACAGAGAACGCTGTTCCTTCCATTCCCTCTTGGAACCATGACCTGGTAAGCATGACTGGCTGTGTAATTTGCAGGGTCCAGGGCAAAATGAACATGTATGATAATTTAAAAATTTCAAGACAGCAACAGCAGAGCATTAAACCAAGTATGGGGCCCTGTGCGACCACATAGGTCGCATGCCTATGAAGCCACCCTGCTGGCCAGACACTCACCTGATCAGGTCTAACATGGCATCCACTGAACTGACTTCAGGGCTGCTGCCTGTCCTGTCAATTTCATTCACTTTCTGGGAGATACCAGGCTTGATGCTCACCACCAGCACGATACCTATGACCAAAGATAGCACCCACAGAGCATTAAGAACCTCCCAGGGCACCTGACACCCCTCGTGGATCCATTTTAGAAGCAATAGGCCTGGTGGTACCTGGGATGGGGACCCTGAGGTCCAGCCAAAATGACAAGCCTCAGTGGGGACCTCAGCAGCTGCCTTTATTACTTTTCCATCTAAATGAAGCAGAAAGAACTCTTCATGTGTGTTTTTAAAAAAGGAAGGGGCTGCATTCCAGAACTGCTTCTGGAAACACCTGCTGATGAGAATCCTCTTTTTTTCTTTTCTTTAGCTTATGAGATCAGCCTAGGCAGGGGTTAGGGTGAGAATAATTCATTTTCCAACTCAGGGCACTCACTCAAAATCTTTCTGTAACTTTTACCCACAGTTGCTGGTTATTTTTCTGAGGGTCATACAGAATAAGCCTTATTTTCCTTTCATATCACAAGCCTTCAAATATCTGGAAAGCTGTTGTGTAACCCACAAAAGGATTTGGGTTAGGAAGTGTTGTTCCGTTTGACTCTTAGGGGGTGGAATGAGGACAGGAGTTCCAAGGAGAGATAGTTCTTCTCATTGTAAAGAAGAAATGTCTAGACAGAGAGCATCTGAAAGCCCCATTCTGGCCTCTGGAGGTAATGGGTTCCTCTTGAGATGTTCAAGCAGAGGTGGGAGGTTTTAGGAAAGACCAGGTTGTTTGACTGGAGGGGAGTGAAGAAGAAAAGGCCCCATGCCCTTTATCACTCTTCCCAAGGAGAAATGCTAGTCCAAGGGGGTAGGACTTAAGGATGCTGAATGGGTCAGTTTTGCTAATGGGAGGAGTCACTGGGCAATAGAGGGGCAATGAATGGGTGTGGTCCACTCTTCTGTCTCAGGGTTGCAGAAAATAGATAAGCCCAGCTTTGTTCTTTGCCTTGGCCTCCCTCAGGAATCTCATGAGGAGATGTAGCTTTGATTTAAGGCGGGGTTCAGGCCCTCCTAAGTCCCCTGGCCTAATACCACTAAAATGTCACATCTTCATCACCTTTTATCAGTTCATTAAAGCAGAGCTGCAAGGGTCAAACTGGCTGCAACATCTGAGTACACTCCTCTCCTCTCTTCCCACTCCAGGCATCCTTCTTAAGATGTTATGCTAGGTCCCAAAGGATGGACCATACTTTTTTCAGAAAAGAGTGCCAAATGTATAAGAGCAACCATATTCTCTTATTAGAACATTCTCCCTCTTTCAAGTGGAATTTATACTTGGCAAGACTCTGTTAGCTCTGGCTACTACATGAAATTTGAAATGTAATGAAACGCTATCTTTCTGGAAATACTTTATAATTATACTCAAAGCCACTATTATAGACTAATTATCAAGTTTAAAGATTATATTAGCTCTTGGCTTCATTTCTTTCTACCCAATAAGGTAGATATGGCACAGAACTGTCACCCTCTTTCTGTTTCTTACTAGAGACACTAATAAGCAGTACCACGGCTGAAATTCAGTCCGTATTATATTGTTCATATAAAATGTGCTGTGCTGACTTCAAGCCAAAAAGCTTCATAGTAGTTTGACAATTGTACTTTCTGATTTTAAGAAAGTGTGCATTTTTAAAAGTCAACTACTTTTAAATGGAAAGTCACAATTATACAGAAAAATAAGGATTCAGAAATAAATTTACCTAAAATTACAGCAATGACAGTGGTACAGAAATAATAGAAGACAGCACGTAGACCAATTTTTCCAGATATGTTGGAATCCAGTGCAGCAACACCTGAAAAGGGGAGAGAAATCAAATTATATTACTCAAAAAAATTTCCAGGACTGGTGGTGATTCGATCCTCAAGGTGTGTAAAAAAGAGCTGAGAGCTGTGTCTGCATCTGCTAGGCCTATCTCACACATTTTGTTTGAGTAAGTGCAATGGGCAAAAGAACCACTTCAACATTCCAAACGCAGGTGGGAGCCTAGTGGGAGGCAAGTTCCCCTCTGGCTAATCCCCACTACTTTAGCCCATAGTGAGTGCTGTGTCTTTGGCTGCTCTTGGGGGTGGTCATGAGACAGTAAAAGGAGTCCCCCCTTCTGCATCCGCTCTAAGAACTTTATCAAGATTTGTACATTATATCACTCAACATTCTTTTGGGATTCAGTATCAAGGAAAAGTTTACCTTGAAGAACGGAGAAAGTTCTTTCATCACATAATAAAAACCATGTAACTCATGATTGTCTCCCTTTCTGCCTTTTTTGTCAGGAATCTCAGTCAACTAAAAAAATAACTTTTACATGTGATTATAATATATATGTTCATTGTAATTATCTGAAGAAAAGAAAAAAACATAAAGATGAAAACAAAAATCACTTCATGTCATCAGCTGTAGTCAATATTCTGGTGAATTTTATCCCCATATTTTTTTCTCAATGTTTTGTAAACATGGCTGAGACAATTTGACAGTTTTTAATCCTTTCTCTTCTAAATACTGTATTATAAGCATCTTTTCTTATTGTTACAAATTCACCCTGCAGATAATTTTAAAGGCTACATAATCTTCTGTCGTGTGGCTGTACCATAGGTATTTAATCATCTACTTAATGATGGATCTTTAGACAATCTCAGGGCCAGATTCAATATAAATGACAGTAATTTCATTATCCATCCTGGCTAGCAAATTTCCTTCTTTTCATGATTTTTAAATTGCTTTTATGTTTACAACCTTATTCTGTATGGCTTTGATTGTGAGACTCCTTAAAATCCCAGTTGGAGTTGGGATATAAATAAAAATTTCCGAGGGCACAGGTAATCAAAGAGACTTAGGACCACATTGTTAGATCTAGTTTCAGATGGTCTTTGGCTGCCAGTAAAATGACTGAATGTTACCTGACTTGAAATGGTTGTGTAGAATGCCAAGGATAGCTGTAGAGGTAGAAGGCACACATCCCTCCTTGCTAGAAACCTCTGCGTTTCATCAAAGATGCTTATATAAATGGAATCAAATGATGCATCTCTCTAACTGGACTGCTTCTACATGGGACACGAGGCAGGTTCAGAAGTGACCAAGTCATCTTTCAGCACTGTCACTTGAAGGTTTCAGACTACCCTGTCCGATTTCCAAAATGAGAATCACATTTTGAATCAAACAATCACCATAGAAAGTGATTTTTGAGTCTTCAACACACATGAGTTGTTCCATAACTGTTTGCAAAACCTGAAGTACAGGGTAGCAGGAAAAACGAAGAGGTTGTCATGAGGCAACCCCGAGGAAAAGGTCATAAACCTGCAGGCTATCAGCAAGCACTAGTAGCTTTTATATTCACTCCTCATGCTATAAAAGGCCTATCCATTTTTTTTAAGTGACTAGGGGATTATGCTCCTCAAATATAATCGTACATAGTTGACGTACAGGAAAAATCTGTAAGGAAGCTATCATGATGATGATGACAGAAAAAGTCATCTCTCACTCTAAACACACCATTCCTCTGGCTGTTGATTGCTCCTTATGAAGTTAATATTTTGAGAGAAGGGGCTCTGGCCTCTAGCAGTCACCCCAGGATGTTGTTAAGGGCTCATTCACCAACCTCCAGAGCAAGATTGTGCAATTACCATATGATGGGTATACTGCAGCAGTCACATACTAGAATAACCTGGATGATAGATCCTATTCTCTTTCTTTGGGAAAAAGAATGTGGTATGCTGAGCAGACTTTCTTTTCCTAATGTTAAGACAATTAAAAACAATAATTCTGCAAGAAACAATAACAACAAAAAAATTAAGAGACACTGAAGGCTACAACTCAGAAACCAATGAACTATCTCATATTTAGCTTTGGTCTCTTAAAAAAGAGCAAACAATAATGCAAATATATAAGCTTGCTATGTGTATTATTTGATTATAAAATCTTCCTATTCCATTTTTGAGCTCCATACATTTTGATAAACAATTATAATTATTCATAACAATAATGGTAGGTTAAAAAAAAGAAAATCACCAACTTAACAGCACTCCAAGTAACCTGTACAAACACCTGTATCCCTGATCTAACAGAAGATGTATTTTCAGATATATTGTCCTTTGTTAGACATCCAATTTAAGCATCTCCCAGTCCCTAAGGCGCTGACAAGTGACAGGCTCACAGGGTGACTGCAGAACTGTTCTCAGGTATGTGTTTCATGCCCGCTCAGGATTTTCTTCCAGCAGTGAAACAAATTAAATCTATGTGGGTAATTGTTTCCAGCATATATGGATATGTCTTAATTTGTCTTAATGATTTGGTCATGGGCTGGTGCCTCTGCTTTTATTCCAGGTTCCAGCTGGCAATAAAAGGCTTCATAATAATGAGATTCTTGGTGGAAATATTTTAAACAAATACAGCCCCCAAAGCAGTCAGCCAGCTCCCCTCTGCTGAAGTACAGCAACTCTCTTGTAGTTACTTTCAGAAAGAGCTTTGTGCCCCATTTCTCAAATCTACCTAGGTCCTACAGTTCTCTTGGATATATCAGAAGTCTATTCAAATCAACAGTCACACTTCTCCACCTCTCTAGAGTTACCACTGTAACTTTCTAGCCACCACTGATTGGGGGCAGAATTCGCACTCAAATCCAGGTTCTCAACAATTTTTAACACAATGTTGAGGATGAGGGGTGGGTGACTGCCATAAAGGGAGGGAACATATGCAGGGAAACAGCCTAATATTTGAAAACCTTTATAACAGGAACATTACTGAACCTAACATGAATATAAAATGTCTGAATGGATGGTCTAAACACCCCACCTGCCAGTAATGATAATTATTATAAAAATGAAAAGATAATAGAAACTGTGTATTGAGCAATGACTGCATGTTAAGTGCATCATCTCCTTTTATGCTTACTATATAACCCCACGCGGTAGGCCTTATTACTCCCATTTAACAGAGAAGGCTGTGGCTCAGAAAGGCTAAGTGACATGCCAAGGTCCTACAGCTGTTGAGTGGTGGAGCTGGATCCCAACCCAGGTTTGACCCCAAGGGCCAGATCTTAACCACTATGTCATACTGGGTCTATCCACGTGCTACAAAATTCTAGACCAGCACTGCCCGTAGAACTTCCTGTGATGATAGAAATGTTCTTGGTTTGTGCTGTCCATTGCAGTAGCCCCAGCTACACATGGTTAGTGAGCAATTGCAATGTGGCTAGTGTGACTGAGGAACTGATTTTAAATTCTGCTTAATTTTAATCTCAATATAAATAGCCACATGTGGCTAATGGCTACCATACTGGACATCAGCATAATCTCTAGACCTTACCAGAATGTCCAGCATTTAGTGGGTGCTCAGCAATGTTGAATGAATAAAGTCAAGCTTAAATATATTACAAAACTCAGTGTAGGGCTTCCCTGGTGGCACAGTGGTTAAGAATCCGCCTGCCGGGCCTCCCTGGTGGCGCAAGTGGTTGAGAGTCCGCCTGCCGATGCAGGGGATACGGGTTCGTGCCCCGGTCTGGGAGGATCCCATATGCCGCGGAGCGGCTGGGCCCGTGAGCCATGGCCGCTGAGCCTGCGCGTCCGGAGCCTGTGCTCCGCAACGGGGGAGGCCACAACAGTGAGAGGCCCGCATACCGCAAAAAAAAAAAAAAAAAAAAAGAATCCGCCTGCCAATGCAGGGGACACAGGCTCGAGCCCTGGTCCGGAAAGACCCCCATGTGCTACGGAGCAACTAAGCCTGTGCGCCACAACTACTGAGCCTGCTCTCTAGAGCCTGCAAGCCACAACTACTGAGCCCGTGTGCCACAACTACTGAGCCTGAGCTCTAGAGCCTGCAAGCCACAACTGCTGAGCCCGTGTGCCACAACTAGTGAAGCCCGCGCACCTAGAGCCCGTGCTCCACAAGAGAAGCCACCACAATGAGAAGCCTGCGCACCGCAATGAAGAGTAGCCCCCGCTCGCCGCAACTAGAGAAAGTCTGTGCACAGAAACGAAGACCCAACAGAGCCAAAAATAAATAAATTAAATAAATAAATTTATTTAAAAAAGAAATTCAGTGCAACCTGTACCTTGGTAGCACAGGGGCGGTGGAGAGGATGACGGTAAGCCTGATCAGCCATCATCTCTTGGTGTGCTTTTCCATCACCATGCTGACCATAGTGCTCTAAGGCCAGAGGCTTTTTCTTTTCTGGATCCTCCGTGTATTAAATAAGATGCTTTATGAATTTTGTACTCGATGCTTTCCATGTGACAGAAAAAACTGCACTTCTTATTGGTATTCCTCTCCTTACAAAGTGAGCCCATTTCAAAGATCCACCCCTGTGTCAGAGATTAGGAACTTGGCAGGTAATCTTAAAAACCACTCATACAGGGCAGTTTGGTATGGTTCCCAGAGCGGCCAACAAAAATACTTTTCACCCATAACAGACCTCCATGTGAGAACATATTTAGCATCTTAGTGTTTCTTTTTTTTTGTTCATTATTGTGTGCTCCACCCCACTCACCCCTCCCCCAGTCTTTTAGATATTTTTTCCTCATTGCCATCCCATGAAATTTTAATAGCACAAACTGTTCATCTGGTCATGTACTAAATGTATATAAGTGCTCTTTACATGAGAAGAGTAAGTCCCCCCTCCATCCTAGGAACCAGCTTTTGCTGCCTCGAGGCCATATTGCTCCTGTTGAGAATGTGTGGTCTAGCTCAATGGATGTTGTCCTGCAAATGGTAACTTAATCCAGACTTTGCACTCTGAAGACAGCGCTTTTCAAGTGCTCTCTTGTCACATGTAGCTGGTGGCTACTGCAATAGACAGCACAAATAGAGAAAAATTCCATCATCACAGGAAGGTCTACTGGGAAGCACTGGACTAGATTTTGTAGCACATGCATGGGGCTAGTATGACATAGTGGTTGAGAATGTGGCCCCCTTGATAAAGGAGAATGGGGAGCTATTTATGAGTACAGAGTTTCAGTTTGCAAGATGAAAAGAGTCCTGGAGATGAGTGGTGGTGATGGTTATGCAACAATGTGAATGTACTTAATGCCACTGAATTGTACACTAAAAAATGGTTAAGATGGTAAATTTTAGGACTTTGCTAGCGGTCCAGTGGTTAAGATTCTGCGTTTCCAAAGCAGGGGGCGCAGGTTCGATCCCTGGTCGAGGAACTAAGATGCCATATGCCACAGGACATGGTCAAAAAAAAAAAAAAAAGGTAAATTTTATGTTATGTGTTAAAAATAATTTAAAAAATTTAGAACTCTTACAGGTGAAACATCACCATGCTTTATCCTTGGGTTTTACTCTGAAGAGCCTCCTGGATTCCTGGTTTTCAGGCCACGCCTCATGCCTGGCGAAGTCTAGAGGACCGCCTCTCCTTACAGTCCACTGCCAAACTCAATTCTTCTGGAAGCTAACACCTGCCCTTTAGCAACTGACAAATAAATGAGAGGGAACTGTGCACTAATACACTGCAAA
Organism: Mesoplodon densirostris; assembly: GCF_025265405.1. Classification (NCBI taxonomy): domain Eukaryota; kingdom Metazoa; phylum Chordata; class Mammalia; order Artiodactyla; family Ziphiidae; genus Mesoplodon; species Mesoplodon densirostris. The sequence continues at coordinate 71,804,284 of NC_082666.1, forward strand.
GCAGGTACGACAGGATCTGCACAGAAATCAAAGGTAAGTGTTTGAAAGTGTTTATAGCAATTGAACAGAATTTTATGTGTGTTGACTGTAAGAATAAAAAATTGGGCAAGTGTTTGTGTGTCTTTGTTTTTTATACCTTCTTCCTAGTAATTCATTTCTATCATAGTTTACAAAGATTATTGATCCATGCAGATGGAAATTTAAAAAACTGGATCTTTCCCACCCACTTTAGAAACTGGAGGCTCTGTAAAGCACTGGTGCCGAGACCTGGTATCATGGGCTTTCAGAGGAGCCAGAGGTATCAGCAGGCTGAGGTGACCAGAAGCAACTCGCAGCAGGCAGCATCAAGATGTGCCGGATTCTGACAAAGATTCTGTGCTTGGCCACACTTCAGTCAGGCTTCTGAACCTTCTCTTAGGCCCATCTGTGTACTTCCTTGCAAAATACACTTTTAGCAAGAACCCTGCTAAGTCAGTTTAGCCAGAACCCCCTACCCTAGATATATCTGATCAGGTCTCTTAATCCTCTACCACCTCCCAGATGATGTCTGATTACTCTGGCCTGTCTTCAACATCAATCTTATTGGGTTGATTCAGCCAGAATCCCCCTTACCCTTGATGTTTTCTCTTAATAATTATCCATCCAGTGCCCCCCACCCCCGTTGCTCCTTGGCTATAAATTCCCATTTGTCCATGCTCTATTCAGAGTTGAGCCCAATCTGTCTCCTCCACTGCAAAATCTCATTGTAGTGGCCCCTACACTTGTCTTTACGGTTCTAGGTAAAGTCTGCCTTACCATCTTTAACAAGTATCACTGAATTTCTTTTCTTTAACAAGTCCAGTTACCAGTGAGTCCAGGATTGTCCTTTAAAAACAGGGATAGTTTTGAGGCTGAGCTGTGGCCTAGAAACAGAGGTAGTCCTTGAAATTTAGGGGCACCTGCTAGCAGTTTAAGAAACCACACTTGTTTTTTCACCTCCGGAGGAGGCTTGGATGAGCTGGGGTGCTGGCTCTTGACCAAAGCAGTAACAATCTACTAGAATTTTTTAATGAAAACACTGCAAAGGAAGACGTTACCATGGGCTAAACAATAGTAATGTTTTAAAGATAAACAACTGAGGGCAAAAGACTCCTCTGAGAGCTCTCTGATTAAGCTACCACCCACCTGAGAACAAAATTTCGTGATGATCTCTCCCCACCTTGCCATTAAGGTATCAGAATTAACTGTTACTGGACGTTTTTTGGGTCTGGCATCTGATGGTGCTTCACAATGGTGAATGGACACATCATTCAAGAAACTCGTTGCACTGGGGCATCCTCTTATCCACAGGACTCCTGTCTCTCCATCACCAGCAGAGAGGCCACCGGCACATGGAGAAACAAGTATGGGCTTCGGTGGGACCCCCTGGGATCCAATCTATAAAATGGAGGGTTTTTTAAAAAAATAAATTTATTTATTTATTTTTGGCTGTGTTGGGTCTTCGTTGCTGTGCGCAGGCTTTCTCCAGTTGCGGCGAGCGGGGGCTACTCTTTGTTGCGGCGCGCAGGCTCCTTGTGGTGGCTTCTCTTGTTGTGGAGCACGGGCTCTAGGCACGCAGGCTCAGTAGTTGTGGCTCGCGGGCTCTAGAGCACAGGCTCAGTAGTTGTGGCGCATGGGCTTAGTTGCTCCACGGCATGTGGGATCTTCCTGGACCAGGGCTCGAACCTGTGTCCCCTGCATTGTCAGGCGGATTCTTAACCACTGCACCACCAGGGAAATCCCTAAAATGGAGGTTTTAAATGCCTCTACCTCATAAAGTGAAATTGTGAGGAGCAAAGTGAACAACCCCATCTTGAACAGCTGTTGTGAGGGTCAGAAACAGTACCTATAGCATGCCTAGAACTTAAATTTTACTCGGTCAATAGCCTCCGTTATCACTGAATGAAATGATCTATATGAAGTGTGTCACTGAGCACATGGAAGGCACTACACAAGTGTTAACTTGTTCGTTCCCTCACTCCCACCATAATCCTCTGTATTCCTTCATCCCATGGCCACTAAAGAGATCTTTTTAAGACACAGATCAGGCCATTTCACATGCAGGTATAAGCCTCTCGTGGCACTTAAGGTAAAATAGAAAATCTATGTATGGCTGCCTGCCCCCAGGCACCTCTTCCCAGGCTTTGGTCCCCAGGCAGCAGAAGGTTCCAGAATGGAGCTCGAGACTCTGTGTCAGTCCTAGGTGCTGCCCTTATGATCTGTGTAATCTTGGAAAATTGGCTGAATCTCTCTTCGATCTCCTGTTGCCTCATCTCTGAAGATAGAGAGGTACGGTCCTACTTACTTTCATTGGGTTGCTATGAGGATAAAGAAATAAGTTCATTCCCCAGTGAAAACAAGGCTGGCTATGCTCTCATTTTGTTGATTCAGGGCAGCGTGGATTAATACTCCTGGGATGTTAAAAGGGGGAAAGAGAAAAGGCAGAGGGGAGCATGCAAAATATATTTCTGTTTACGCTTCACCTATGGCATCTATTTTCCTTAGAGACATTAATACAAAGAACTGCCTTGAAATAGGTTCTATCACCTCCCAGACTATTTTGTGAAGTTTAAAAAAAAAAAAAAAAAAAGGTCCCCAGCAAATGAACTAAAGGCTCTCACTTGCAGCCTTTGTCAGCAGGTCCACATTTGATGTTCAAAACATCTGTCAAGAAGCAATGGGCTGGTCTCCTGGTTCTTCAGCAATCCAGGTGCTGTTTTAACTTTTTTTTTTTTTTTAATATCATAGAGGACAGTGGTATTTGTAGTTGGGCCAATTTTTCAGAAGATTCAGTGAGCTTTTATAGGAGGCTTCTTGTTCAATAAGCATTAAACACACCTCAGAGGATCTAAGGAGCTCAGCCGCTCTCTTCAAAGTCCATGCTTTGACATCAGGGTAACTAACAGCTCAGTGAGACTTTTTTGGCTTTCTACCGCAAGCTAATTATTACCGAGCTCTCTCTTTGCTTCTCCTTCCCTTACGAAGCTGGTAGCTCAGGCATCTGGGTAGAGGCTGCTTGTATGCTGAGGAACTTAACACTGCTGGCAGAGCAAGCCTTTTCCTATTATTTTCATTTCCAGAATGAACTCATTGTGTGAACTCACCTGTGTGGGCTTGATTCTAATATTGGCCCTGTAGCTTCTGATGCCAACGTTGGGACTGTCTAGAAACCTCTGATAGTATCAGACAAAAAAGAGTAAGTTAAAAAATTATATAGCTCTTTCAGGGCACTATGACATAGTATTATCATTATCCCTATTTTACAGTTGAGGACACGTTAAGTAACTTGTTCAAGGTTTCACAGCTAGTAAATGGCAGAGCCAGGATGCAAACCCAGGTAGTCTGGCTCTTAACCAGTAGACTCTCCTGTTCCTCTGTGATTGATACTGACAAAGATTCTTTGCTTGACCACACTTTAGTCAGGCTCCTGAACCTCCTCCTAGGCCTAACTGTGGACTTCACTGTAAAATCTAGTTTTAGCAAGAACCCTGCTAAATCAGTTTAACCAGAACCCCCAAACCTCAATATCTGATCACTCTCCATATCTAATCAGGTTCCTCATTCTCCACCACCCCTCAGGTGTTATCTGATTAACCTGGCCTGTCTTCAGCAAGAATCCTGTTAGAGGTCAGTTTAGCCAGAATCCTGCTTACCTCCGACGTTTCCTCACAGCAATTTTCCATCCACTGATCTCACTGCTCAGTTTCTTGGCTATCAACTCCCAGGGGCTCATGTTGTATTCATTTGGAGTTGAACCCACTCTTTCCTCCACTGCAAAATCCCATTGCAGTGGTACCTCTACCTACCATGATGGTCTGGAATAAAGTCTGCCTTACCATCTTGGAGTGTCACTGAATTTTCTTTTAAACAATACTTCCTCACTTGAAGCTTGTTCAGGGTGTTCCTTTGGAGATGACAGGTGGGAGTCACTGCTCTAACTTGCTTCGCATGCCTACAGGCTCACGTTGACCTCCCAGGAAGGCGCACAAATCACATGAAGCCATGCCCTCACCCTTCCATTCCCATGCCTCCTCCCCAGGTTTGCAGCATTCCAGTCAAAGTCTCACTGTCCTCCCAAGATGCCATGCCTTCTGCTATTTTCTTCTGCCTGGAATGCCTGCCTCACTTCATCTGATTCCTATCTCTTCTTCAAAACTCCACCCAATGTCCCCTCCCCTGTCCTCATTCCCACAAAGCACTTATCACACAGCATCGCAATGTAGTTTCCCTTTCTTGAGGGACAGGACTTCTCTTTATATCTTGTATGCCCAGCACAGAGCCTGGGACACTGAAGATGAAATGAATGTAGTTTCCCAGATCCATGTATTCCACAAAGGAGGTTCCTTAGAATCCTTGCATGATATCTCACTCAGTTTTTCTATTTTTTTTAACAGGAGAAAAGCATACACATTTATTTAACACAAGTTTTACAGGACATGGAAGCCCTCATAAAGAATGAAGTCCCAAAGAAATGGCAAAACCTACTTGCTTTCACATTAGGTTGACAAAGAGAGGCAATTGTGGAAAAGTGACTAAAGTATATGAGGCTCACTCCTTTTTTTTTTTTTTAAGAAACAAAACCAGGTTAACTCAGTTGAACAGAGCTGTGAACCAGTCTAACAGCACTGGTTTAGGCAAAAGGAAAGCTCATTCAGGGTGGATTCTCTGGGTTTCACTATGTCAGAGACTGAAGCAGGGAATATTTATCTCTTGCCGCTTTTCTCTTTATTACCGCGGCCAGTGGCACATTCATTATGGGAACTCCATTCCTTATGTATACAATGTACCCCTTCCTTCTTTGGAGAAAACACGTTGTAGAAACCCAGTTAATATAATAAGTCCTCTGGCTTCAATAACTGTGTTCTGACACAACAAAAGTTTCTTGTGGGTCTTAGGGAAATGTTTAATTCATGTGTGCAAAGCTGTTTAGGCCATCTTATTTTCTTGGTTCCCAAACAAGTCTGGGAAAAGAGAGAGGAGACACTTCTTGAAATGCAGGCAGAGTCCAGTGGTTCCAGATGGTGCAAATGAGGTAAGATGTTCATTCTCAGCCTGTGTGATTTTAAGCTCCAGCAATAAGTTTTAAATTTATAATCCATCTTGAAGTGGCAATTTTCGTAGAGACTAAACTATATAAAAAAGCCACCAATGTTTCAAGAAAAGCATGCATACTTTCCCCCATAGATGAAGTTGACATTGGATGCTCTTAGTTACCTAATAGCAAGCTGTACAGCCAAGTGATATGTGAGTCTTCAACTCTTATACCTTCTGGACAACAAGGGGACTCATGGACTTGCGTGGCTAGCAGAAGACCTGGGATCCATGACCAGGTGGATGGTAGGAACTTCAGCCTCTCGCAGGGTTAGTTTGTTTTCACACAGTTAACCAGTGTTTTCTGAATTAAACTGAACCTGTTTCAGGGAGGCACATGGCATGATTCTTTCCACTGGAGGGTGTGGGACACCTTCCCAGTACACAGCCTATTATGAGTAAATGAATATGTATCCTTAAAAAAAATGCCCTTCCCAGCCTAGACGATCCCAGTATGTCATCACCTGCAAAGTCTGAATTTAAAAATAGGGGTCTCGGGCTTCCCTGGTGGCACAGTGGTTAAGAATCCGCCTGCCAGTGCAGGGGACACTGGTTCAAGCCCTAGTCTGGGAAGATCCCACATGCTGCAGAGCAGCTAAGCCTGTGTGCCACAATTACTGAGCCTGCGCTCTAGAGCCCGCAAGCCACAACTACTGAGCCCACGCGCCTAGAGCCCGTGCTCCGCAACAAGAGAAGCCACCGCGATAAGCCTGCGCACGGCAACGAAGAGTAGCCCCCGCTCACTGCAATTAGAGAAAGCCCTTGCGCAGCAACAAAGACCCAACGCAGACAAAAATAAAATAAATTTTTAAAAATACTAAACAAAAATAAAAATAGGGGTCTCCAAATACCTTGAGACTTCACTTTATCTGCTCCATCCTTCATTCTTGTGTCTCTTCACTTCTTATGAGTAGTATTTGCTTGGTGTGTTGGTTTGTCACTCAGATTCCATCTCAATTAGACTGTATCCTGAGAGTTAGAATCTAGTCTTAAATTTATCTCACCAGAGGTCAGCTGCCAGCTGGTCTCCTATTATTTTGTAAATAAACATTTTATTGGCAACGCAGCCAGGCCCAATCTTTTACATATTACTGATTGCTGCCCTTCTGTGATAACCAGTTGGATAGTTGGGTAGGGACTGTATGGCTCAAAAGCCTAAAATATTCACTATCTGGCCCTTTACAATAAAAGCTTCCAGATCCCTGCTTGAAAGGAAATCTACTCACACACATATTCTAATAAATACTGTTTATATCTAAGCCTTAATAAGTACTGGCTGTTGCTTAATAAATACTGTTTATATCAAAGCTTTCGTTAAACCAGTGATGGAAAACCTTTGCCCCTGGAGGTGAGATCAAATGGTTGTCATTCCAGCTTCTGCATCAGGGGAGTAAGAGCATTCTGGAAAGATGCTCAGGGAATTTCTTGGAGCAGGAGCCAAGGAGCTGTTCCATTCCTGTGCTGGAGGCTCCAGTCATTATAATTTGTATATTAAAGAAAATGTGACCCGAATTTAAACTCATTGGCTGATAAGAATGGGCCAGGATTTTCCAGAGCCACAATTCTCAGGCACGGCCATAGCCATTTCCCCTGCTATTTCCCTGGTGGTGTGATATAAATACAGCTTACAGACCCTAACGTTAACAGGGCCTAAGCACTGATATTCTGCACATGGCACGAGTGTGTCCCTCAGGATGTAAATTAAGGGTAGGATTCTGTTAGTGCCTACACTATCCGCCTCTGAAAATGCCTTGAGATTATGTCTATTGTGCCTTCTCTCTCTCTTTTTTTAAATTAATTTATTTTATTTTTTATTTTTGGCTGCATTGCGTCTTCGTTGCTGTGCGCGGGCTTTCTCTAGTTGCAGCGAGCAGGGGGCTACTCTTCTTTGCAGTGTGCAGGCTTCTCATTGCGGTGGTTTCTCTTGTTGCGGAGCACAGGCTCTAGGTGCATGGGCTTCAGTAGTTGTGGCACATGGGCTCAGTAGTTGTAGTTTGCGGGCTCTAGAGCACAGGCTCAGTAGTTGTGGCGCACTGGCTTAGTTGCTCCGTGGCACGTGGGATCTTCCTGGACCAGGGCTCAAACCCATGTTCCCTACATTGGCAGGTGGATTCTTAACCACTGTGCCACCAGAGAAGTCCTTCTTTTTTCTGTTTTAAAGCAAATTCCAGACATTATGTCATTTCATCCCTACATAATTCCACACACTTTTGATAAAAGAACATTTTCTTACGTAACTAAATGCCATTGTTACTGCTAACAAAATTATCAACAATTTCTTTTTTTTTTTTTTTTTTTGCGGTGTGTGGGCCTCTCACCGTTGTGGCCTCTCCCGTTGTAGAGCACAGGCTCCGGACGCGCAGGCTCAGTGGCCATGGCTCACGGGCCCAGCCACGCCGCGGTATGTGGGATCTTCCCGGACCGGGGCACAAACCCGTGTCCCCTGCATCGGCAGGAGGACTCTCAACCACTGCGCCACCAGGGAAGCCCTCAACAATTTCTTGATACCATCTCATAACCATTATATATTCAAATTTCCCTGATTAATGTGACATCTGATCCTCATCATCACATAAAGAGATATTCTTCCTGTTAAAATAGCTATAAAGTAGTTTTACATCAGCAGAGGCTTTGATGGCAGAGGTTTTTTTCCTAATTGTTATGCAAGATTATGCATAAGCACAGATATTAGTCTTAGGTCACAGTTTTGCTGTGTCTCTACCACTAATTTATGTATCCTTAGGGCACTCACTCAACTCTCCCCCACTTCCAACATGTATTCTCCTTTGTCCTAATAAATGTATAAAATAAGCTCTTGACCTGCTGGATTTATAAAGGCTTTCAAAACTTGAAAACTGTTCTTCCTGTGTATTTTCCATAGTCATCTTCTGCTTTACTCTCCTGGTTCTGTGCTGGGTGGGGAGGCTGAGGACCACTGCAGGGTTTGGGGGAAGGACCACACACCAGGTAAAGGTGGTGCTGAGCTGCAGGAACAGGGAGCAGAGCTGGGGAGGAGAGGGGGAGGGAAACTACCAGAGGGAAGGCTGGAGGAGCACAGAGCAGAATCCATCCTACTTCCTTCTTCTGGAAGGAAGGAAGGAAGGAAGGAAGGAAGGAAGGAAGGAAGGAAGGAAGGAAGGAAGGAAAGAAGGAAGGGAGGGAGGGAGGGAGGGAGGGAGAGAAGGAGGGAAGGGAGAGAGAGAGAGGAAGGAAGGGAAGGAAGAAAGAAAATACAAAACAAAACAAAAATAACGTGTGTTTGCCTTGAAAATGTAAAGAAAGCTCAGTGAATCACTTTTTCTTAGTATCAGGATCTAATCATTGTCAGCCATTTGGTTTTGATCCCAACTCTTAAAATGTATATACATTTTAATAAAATTTGGATTGTACACAATATCTTGTTGTTTAATTTGTTTTATCCTTCTACTTTATATTGTATTAGGAACATTTCCACCTTTGTTAACTATGTTTCCAAAACAAAGTGTATAATAATTGCATAGAATCCTAACTTACAGGTATAACATACATTTAGACAGCTTATAATTTATCACCATTATTTAAAAAAATGTTACCATGAACATCCTTGTACCTAAATCTTTGAACATATCTCTGGTTATTTCTTTGCAGTAAATTCATCAAAGTAGAAATACTACGTGGAAAGGTCAGAACATGCTCCAAACTGCCCCCAGAAAGTTTGTTCCAATTATACAGTAACTGAAAGTGAATGAATGAGCCCATTTCCCCATACCTTGCCTTTATATTGTTATTATTTCTTCCTTTTAATCTGACAACTTAAAACACAAATATAGCATCATCGTTTCCATTCTGTTTTGTTCATGTCCCTTGAATCTTTGATCATTTTATCACTTTATGTCAAAAGAATGGGTAGTTGTTCTGCTTTCTAACTCCTGTTTAACTGCTGGGGATTTGGTGAAGGAAAATTGTAGAAATTTCCAGACCTGTGCTACACCTTCAAAAAGCAGCTAGGCTATGTGAATGGAATGCTGAGGGTTGCAAATTATTTTCCTAGATTATTTGCAAGGCTGAGCTAGCACCCAAAACAGCCAGACTGCAAAAATCTCACTAGTTATTGAATACCAAGAGCAGTATATATTTTCAAACATCCTACAACTAGTATATGCATACATGTATTGTTACCTTTTCGTCTAAAACCTGGTTTACGGCATGAGTTTTGGATTTGCTGTCTAATCTGGATCAACATTCCATACCTTCCTCCATAGATGTAAGTATCAATCACTAAGTAGTTTATGAACTTCGTGCAATTGCATGTAAAATACAGTATATATGTACAACTGTGAACACTTTTCTTGGGAGAGAGTCCAAAGCTTTCATCATGTTCTCAAAGGAGCCTAAGAAGAGATTAAGACTCTTCAATATGGAGAAAATTCTAAGGGGTTGTAATGGCAGTGTCTACAGGGGAAGGCAGGTAATGCAAATGAGTGAAGTAGATGAGGTATTAGGCAATAGGGAGTGGTGGGGACTGTGGCATCCTCAAATGCATTTGCTCCAAGTAAACAGAGTAGCTGTTTCTCAGCTCCAAACCACTGTTGGTGTGTGGGAACATGGCTCCAATGTTTCCTGATCTTATTTTTTTTTTCAGAGGAAGCCAGAAATCTGGATGCTTACATGAAGTCTTCCAAATTTTAAATGCTTACAATCACTTCTACAAATAAACAAACATTATATGGTACAAATGACTGGTCTGCTGATTTGGCCCTCTGGCTGCAGGGCCTAAAAGGAGCCAGTCATTTCAAAACATAATTATACTCTCTTTAGGTTTGTAATAGGCCAAGAACACCAACACCCAAGGGACTCTAGTCTGACTGGAGTTTGGCACTTCAAAAGGTCAATGGCCAAATCCACAGCTCAAGCAATGCATTGCTGAATGCAGAAGATCCTGACACCCACCCTCCCTTAACCCAGCCAATGTCCAGTACTCTACATAGATCAGTCCTAGGTCTCTTTAGTGGCAGTAGAGAAAAATGTTCTAGAAGAGGCCATGTCGAGAACCCTAATTGCCTGGTTGTATAAAACCATGATTTTCAAGCTGGCAACACTAGTGATTGCCACATTTTACCTACTGCCAGAATGAAGATAAGGACAAGAAACTATGGAATGCAGAGAGAAGCTTACCATACCCAGACAAATGACATTTTTGTAAGCCAAATTAATCTCTATCTACATAAAGGCGCTTGTTCTTTAAAGAGACCCTGCAATATAATGATCTATAAGGAAACAATCATTTCCAAATTCAACGGCATCACAAGTTCAGATTTAAGAAAACCAGGTTTTTAAAATATGGTGCCAAGCCATCATTAAACCTTTCCCACAGCATGTGACTGCTGGTCCCCTGGGCAGATTTCCAAGGCAAGTATGTAGCAAGTTCTGAGTTCTGTGGAGGAGTGGCTGTGAGTGAGAAGAGGGGACAGAGGACTCTGCAGGCTGCCGCCGACAGGGTGGGGGGCAGGACGGATGCAGCTGAGAAACAAATGAGTCAACTACTGAAAACACGATCAAGACTGACAACTACGTTTTCCCTGAGGACACTGGCTGACATCTCATTGACCAAATATGCCTTTTTTGTTTCCTTCCTCATAAGACATTATATGGCTGGTCAAATGAAGATCTGAGCTGCGGTGGACAGTGCTACAGGCAGAGCAATGCCACAAAGCAATGCCACTTTGTGAATAATGAAATATTTCACTCAAGCAAATATACACTTTCCAAGTGAGGGGTGTTTTGTGTGTGTGTGTTTGTGTGTGTGTGTGAGATGCATCAAATGCATTTTGACTTTTTCCATAATAAGAAAAGAACAACTCAGGTGATGGGATGGCTCCTTAAATAATCATGGAGAATGTCAGTTTTCTCAAGGTACCTGTAATCATGCTGGATACAATTAATGGTAAAATGATGAGTTTCAGCATTCTCATTAGAATTTCTCCAGGAAAGGAAAAGTAGAATTTCTCCAGGTTAGAGAGCTTGCTGTGTTCTCGAACCAAAAGGCCTATGGCAATCCCTAAGAAAAACAAGAATTGGAAAGAAGAAAGGAACAACATTGAGTTCTCCGGTATAAATTTCTATGGAAAAATACCACCCCCAGTGCAAATTTTAGTGGCAGGAAAAACAATTTTGATGATCTCCCATGAGTCTGTAAATGTTAGACTTAAAAAACAAATCACATTTTAAAAGGTAAAGAGTACAAGTACACGTTATTCAGCAAATCTGGAAAAAGTATAGTTCGTGTGAAAGCTTTTGTTTTCATTTATTTTCTTCCCCTTCAATTATATTTATTATCATGACAAAACATCTAAGAATACTGTGAGAAGGAAAAAAAAAGTTCATCTTAGTCAACCCAATATAACTATTGTTTTTACACACCACTTTTATTCTACCTATAGATATTTTACATATTTTATAGTTTACATATCAGTTTGTATTTTTCTCATATTCTTTTAATAATAATTGTAGTAATACTCTTCTCTTTTTTAATTGAAGTATAGTTGATTTACAATGTTGTGTTAGTTTCAGGTGTACAGCACAGTGATTCAGTTATACATACATATATATATATATATATATATATATATATATATATATATATATATATTCTTTTTCAGATTCTTTTCCCTTATAGATTATTACAAGACATTGAGTATAGTTCCCTGTGCTATACCGTAGGTCATTGTTGGTTATCTATTTTATATATAGCAAGGAAATGTTCCATATCAAGAAACATACATTCTCTGAAAGCTTGCCTTAATGTTAATATGAACTTCTTCACTTGTTATGACTTTGACAACTAAAAATCACAAATTCTATCAATAAATATTTCTTCTTTATCCTCTTTCAAATGGTTCTAATAACGTCTAATTGGCTTACTCCCCCCCATCCCCAGGAACCCTCACTCCCTACTACCTTTTATTAACCAAGAAAGAAAATGGGTTGGGATGACTCACACATCTCTTTTTTCTTCATCAACCTCTGATGGATGACATGCTAATTGGGAGTAAAATGACTAGAGGGCAGGAAGATTCAAGGAGGATATCACTGGATATGTTAATTCACAAATTCAAATAATTAGTATGTGAAAATTTAGTTATTTGGGTCCAGTTAAGAATGCTAGGGCAAATGAAAAGAGATGTGAATTATAATCAATACTAGAGTTTTCATTTAAATTCTGGTATACTTCTCATGCTCACTAGTAGACCAAATAGATGAACCACATAAGATACATTTGTGTAGTAACCTTACCTTTAGCTTACTTTTATTTTCCTGCATTAGCAGGTGGATTCTTAACCACTGCGCCACCAGGGAAGCCTTGGATATGGGTTTTTATGGGAGACATAAAAGAGTCACCACGAGGAATCATTTAAAAGCAATCAAAGGTGACAAGCACAATGAATAGGTTACTATATTTAGTAATGAAAGCTTTCTATCAAGCTTGTTCTTGAAGTTAAGTATCACAAATTATATTCTGATATTTGTTTTTTTTTTACTGAAAAGGAGAATATAAGTGCCAACCAAAACCTGGAAAAGCAGTTGGGAGATTCACCCTGGGCCAGTGATGTCATCCTGGGACTCTCAAGAACAAGTAGCTGGTGAATGACCTCAGCCAGGAGTTATGCTTGTGAATGGGTATGCTTTATCTTGGTCTCAAACACATTTGGGAAAATGAGATGCAAGATAAGAAAAAAAATCACTGGAAGATTTGCCAGGTTCCAAGATGAGGTCAGGATTTCACAGGGCACAGTCCTTCCCTACCCTTTTCCAGAGTCAGAACCTTGGAGTGGATTAAGAGGCATGGAGAGGGCTCCATAGCCAAAGGCTGCTGGGAATAAGTGCCTGCCTGGAGGTGCACAGATCAGACGCACATGGTAGGGCCACTCCCAGAACTAGGGAAGATGAAGATCAAGAACCTCCCTGAATGGTATAGCTCTACGGAGGTCTTCAGCAGGGCCAACAAGTAAGCCCAAAGGTAAAATTGTTACGTAGACCTCTGTAGCCCCCTTAATTATCAGGAATTCATTCTTGGCTGCCTTCCCCCACACAGGGTGGAAGATCCCAAGCAGGTACTGACACAGCTTGGGAAGAATGTGGTGTTAGAAGAGTAGGCTCTGAGTTCTGCTTCCACCACTTACAAGGTGCATAACTTGGGCCATGACTTTAACTTCTCCCGTTGTCAAGTGGTGGGATTAGAGGTAGGGCAAAAAGGTTGAATTAGATGTCTTCAAAGGTTCCTTCTGTGGCTCAAGATGCTGTGAGCATCACTGAGCCTTGGTGTCCTCGACTTTAAAATGGGATCATAAAACAAGCTCATTAGTGCCTGGAGAGCTCGCCGTGCTTTCTCCAGTTTTTATGCGAAAAGTAAGTACACTGGTAAAATGGAAGGGAGAAACTAGGGAGGAAAACAATTAAGAGCGCAGCTTCAGATTTCTTCTTCAAGTTCAAAAACTTAAGCTTAAAAGAGAAGATACACAGAATGTCATCTCTTTGTGCTCATGTTGTCTCAAACAACAATTGCCAGTCCAGTAGCCCTATTTTGGAGGTAATGGGGTGATTTTTTTTCCTGTAAAGTTTATAAAAAATTATTGTTCATGAAATAATTCTGAAGATCAAAATAAAAGACGAAAGTCATAAATAATTAATTACACCAACCTATCCACTCCTTTCCCCTCACCAATTTCCAGGTCCTACCCAGTCTTTGTTCTGATGCACGCGTGTTTTTAATAGTTATAAAAATTAAACCTGGGGATAGTAGCTGAACTGCATTTGATTCAGATTTATGAAAACAGCAGTGTTCCTGTTTTAGGGTATTTGCAGAAAAGAGATTAAAATCTTCTGTGGTTTTTTTCAATCGTTTTCAATTTATTAAGGCTTGTTTTACCACCTCACATATGATCTATCTTGGAGACTGTCCCATATATTCTTTTTTTTTTTTTGACATCTTTATTGGAGTATAATTGCTTTACAATAGTGTGTTAGTTTCTGCTTTATAAAGAAGTGAATCAGCTATACATATACATATATCCCCATATCTCCTCCCTCTTGCTTCTCCCTCCCACCCTCCCTATCCCACCCCTCTAGGTGGACACAAAGCACCTAGCTGATCTCCCTGTGCTATGCGGCTTCTTCCCACTAGCTATCTATTTTACATTTGGTAGTGTACATACGTCAATGCCACTCTCTCACTTCGTCTCAGCTTACCCTTCCCCTTCCCCGTGTCCTCAAGTCCACTCTCTACATCTGCGTCTATATTCCTGTCCTGCCCCTAGGTTCTTCAGAACCTTTTTTTTAATACATTCTATATATATATATGTTAGCATACGGTATCTGTTTTTCTCTTTCTGACTTACATCACTCTGTATGACAGACTCTAGGTCCATCCACCTCACTACAAATAACTCAATTCCGTTTCTTTTTATGGCTGAGTAATATTCTATTGTATATAGGTGCCACATCTTCTTTATCCATTCATCTGTCCATGGACACTTAGGTTGCTTCCATGTCCTGGCTATTGTAAATAGAACTGCAATGAACATTGTAGTACATGACTCTTTTTGAATTATGGTTTTCTCAGGGTATATGCCCAGTAGTGGGATTGCTGGGTCATATGGTAGTTCAATTTTTAGTTTTTTAAAGAACCTCCATACTGTTCTCCATAGTGGCTGTATCAATTTACATTCCCACCAACAGTGCAAGAGGGTTCCCTTTTCTCCACACCCTCTCCAGCATTTATTGTTTGTAGATTTTTTTGATGATGGCCATTCTGACTGGTGTGAGGTGACACCTCATTGTAGTTTTGATTTGCATTTCTCTAATGATTAGTAATGTTGAGCATCCTTTCATGTGTTTGTTGGCAATCTGTATATCTTCTTTGGAGAAGAAGATCTTCTGCCCATTTTTGGATTGGGTTGTTTGTTTTTCTGATATTGAGCTGCATGAGCTCCTTGTAAATTTGGAAATTAATCCTTCGTCAGTCGCTTCATTTGAAAATATTTTCTCCCATTCTGAGGGTTGTCTTTTGGTCTTGTTTATGGTTTCCTTTGCTGTGCAAAAGCTTTGATGTTTCATTAGGTCCCATTTGTTTATTTTTGTTTTTATTTCCATTTCTCTAGGAGGTGGGTCAAAAAGGATCTTGCTGTGATTTATGTCATAGAGTGTTATGCCTGTGTTTTCCTCTAAGAGTTTTATAGTGAGTGTCTGGCCTTACATTTAGGCCTTTAATCCATTTTGAGTTTATTTTTGTGTATGGTGTTAGGGAGTGTTCTAATTTCATTCTTTTACATGTAGCTGTCCAGTTTTCCCAGCACCACTTATTGAAGAGGCTGTCTTTTCTCCATTGTATATTCTTGCCTCCTTTACCAAAAATAAGGTGACCATATGTGCGTGGGTTTATCTCTGGGCTTTCTATCCTTTTGCATTGATCTATATTTCTGTTTTTGTGCCAGTACCATACTGTCTTGATTACTGTAGCTTTGTAGTAAAGTCTGAAGTCCGGGAGCCTGATTCCTCCAGCTCCCTTTTTCTTTCTCAAGATTGCTTTGTCTAGAGAAATTAAGGAAACACTCCCATTTACCATTGCAACAAAAATAATAAAATACCTAGGAATAAACCTACCTAAGGAGACAAAAGACTTGTACGCAGAAAACTATAAGACACTGATGAAAGAAATTAAAGATGATACAAACAGATAGAGAGATATACCATGTTGTTGGATTGGAAGAATCAACATTGTGAAAATGACTACACTACCCAAAGCAATCTATAGATTCAATGCAATCCCTATCAAACTACCAATGGCATTTTTCACAGAACTAGAACAAAAAATTTCACAATTTGTATGGAAACACAAAAGACACCGAATAGGCAAAGAAATCTTCTGTGGTTTTTAATCAAAGCCCCAGAACAGCTCTCTGGTACACAGATTGAATTTGTCTTGATTAAATAAGAATTACTGGCAAAGGAAAACATATTTTTTATTATCACTGAAATAGTTATCTAGCCATGCCATCATGCTATGCACTATTTTAAGCACTGGATTAAGCCCCTCAGGAGCTAACCTAAGATGAACGTTGATAAACAGAAAATAAAAAGAATGGAATGAATAATGTTATTAACAAATGACTATGTGCATACACTCAATAGATGGGAGGATGGTTTCCCTATCTTATCCTTCCACGGAAATATACCTGTCCCTTTTTCTCATCTTTTTCTTTGGAACTGAGTAGCTTCACCAGTGCTTATAATTTAAGCAATGTTATAACAGCTCTACTGGAAATCAAAAGTCATAAAATTCACCCACAATCTCATCAACTCAAATATATGTAAAGTGAAATTGTTTTCATTTTTCACATAGTATTATGGTTAATCATAATACAAAGATTAACAATCAGTGAGTACATACTATATGTCAGACTGTGCTAAACACTTAAAGTAAATTATCTCTTGCATATCTCTTGCAATTCTGAACGGCTATATAATTACAGGGTTTTGAAATCAATAAAACACCAATCTGGGTATTGCTGTGCAGGTGTCTTGTAGATGTGGTTAACACCCATAATTAGTTGACTTTAAGTAAAGGAGATTATCCCTGATCATCTAGGTGGCTCATCCAATCCGTTGAAGGCCTTAAGAGCAAAAACTGAGGTTTCTTGGAGAAGAAGGAATTCTGCCTCAAGACTGCAGCATCAACTCCTGCTTAGTTTCCAGCCTGCTCTTTGGATTTCAGACTTGACTCATCACATGAGCCAATTCTTTAAAATAAATCTCATGTAAGTGTATATAAAGAGATTCTATTTCTCTAGAAAATCCTGATTGATCAATAGTGGCATCTGTGTCTGGATTCTTTCACCTAGCATAAAGTTTTCAAAGTGCATCCATGCTATAGCATGTACGGGTTTTTGTTTTGTTTTTGGTATTTCTCCTTTAACATTATATCACAGGCATTTCCTCATGTTACACATCTCCATCTTTTTAAAATGCTGGATAATACTACTTTGGATGGACATATTTCTTGACCATCACCCAACTGTTAGACATGTCCTTTCTTGACAATTTTGCTGAATGTTATTGACTTTACCTAACCACCAAAGGGTACAAGCATAAAATACGATGAAAGGCTTGAGTTACTGTCCGTTTTCAGGTTCAAGGGAAGGAAATCACATTAAACACATTTTTGTAGTATATGAATTCAAGAAAAAGCAAAACAAAGAACTTTTATTGACATCCAACTATATGCCCAGTACTGCACTGAGTGCTAGAAAATCTGAGGGAGAGGAGTTAAAAAAAGAAAACAATTTTTTGTTATTTGCAATAATAAATATTTTCCATCCATCATGGATGGATCTGTCCACTATCAACAGGAAATGTGGTTTGCACTGTTTTGTCAATAGCCATGATTGTTTATATTGAGTCTTTTATCCCTTTTTGTCTACTACCTACAATTAAGAATTTAGTCTGACTCAGGAAGAAAGTTGATTCTGGTGAGGATCTAATAGGTTTCTGTGTATGTCTCTATCCATTAAAATGTATAATGCTGTTTGTATGTGTTTGAAAATTTGACTTAACATGGTATCAGTCTGGATGTATTTGTAATCTGCCTTTTCTTTTTGAAATTTTTTCATTACATCTTTGAGATTTATTCATATTAATGCAGGTGATCCATTTTAAGTGCCGTTCAGTATTCCATAACACACTCCCTATTGTGTTTCTGTTTTCTATATCATTAAATTCTGCTCTTATCTAATGATTTATTTCCTTCTTTTTTTATGTTTACCCTATTCTTTTTCTACCTTTTTGAGTTGACTGCTTAGCACATTCACTTGTTTTTTTCAATATATGCATTTCCTTCTAAATTCTGTGCGTGAGTCCTATAAATTATTATATAGTATTGTCATTGTTGTTTAGTTCTAAATGTCTTATAATTTCTATTATGATTTCTTCTTTGAACTGTAAATTCTTTACAAATATGTTTCCCAGTATCCAAATACATGGGGATTTGGGGGCTTTTTACATTCCTTCTTGTTACCTCTCTGTGATGAATTTGACTGAGTTTCTCACACTACCTTCCAGTTTACTAATCTTTACTTCAGGCATATTTACTGGATGTTTAATCTTGGGCAAAATACTGGTCTGGCTGCCTGTGCCTCTATTTTCCCATCTGTAACAATGGGCATAATAAAATATCAACCTCAGAGTCACTGGGAGATTTTAAAATGAGACTATAGGGCTTCCCTGGTGGCGCAGTGGTTGAGAGTCCGCCTGCCGATGCAGGGGACACGGGTTCGTGCCCCGGTCTGGGAGGATCCCACATGCCGCGGAGTGGCTGGGCCCGTGAGCCATGGCCGCTGAGCCTGCGCATCTGGAGCCTGTGCTCCGCAACGGGAGAGGCCACAACAGTGAGAGGCCCACATACCGCAAAAAAAAAAAAAAAAAAAAAAGAGACTATACATAAAGTGCTCAGAGTAAACAGTACCTGGCTCATATAGTACATACTCAATAAATGTTAACTGTTATTATAGGTAATACACTCTTCATAGGGTTTCTCATGAAATCCTCAAAGCAGTTGTGGCTCTCACAGGTGAGTCATGGTCACAGAGCTCAAAGCATGGTCAGGAGTTGAGAGAGATTCATGTAAAATATTTTCAGTGTGACTAAATTTACAAACTTACTCCCTTAGTCTACTGTGTTTACTTTGGTAAAGAAATATTTCCTTTTATCCTATAAATGAAAAAAATTTCAGGGTTAAAATAATGACACCTAAAGCACCCATTAAATGCACCGAATGGAATGTTTGTTCATTTTGATACCACTTGACATCACTCAAATAAAAGTCTCAGGATCTTGGTAGCACCAGAAGAAAAGGCGTTTCGATTTTTTTTTTTTTTTTTTTTGGTGTCTTCTACAATCATTTTCATTGCGATTCAATAACCTAATTAAATTCTGCAAATATTTACTGTCCAAAGGACGTTAAGTGCAGCAGTGGGAGTAAAGATATAAAAATGGATGGCATAAGACCCCCTTCCTTCAAGAAGCTCCCAGGGTAAAGAGGGCCAGTCACAGATGTAACTGAGCAGAACCAGAGTCCAGGTGGGGAAAGGACTAACGCAAGGAGGGAGAAGGAGCTCTGGAAAGACAGGGAGGCAGGGGAGAAGGAAGAGGAGAGGAATGAGGAAGGCTCAAGAGTAAACACAAAGAGAGAACTATTTCAGGATTTTTATGGAAATGTTTGCAAGTCTGAGAGCACATCAGGGAAATGCCACGTATTTTTCTTCATCCAGCAAGGAAAGGAAGCTGCAGTCAGTACAGCTGGCATTAACATCACATAGGCCAACCCATGGAAGCAGGAAAGAAGGAGGAAGACTGTTCAGACACACAGATTGAGTAACCACGTGAGGTGAACAGCAACAGGGAGACTGGGAACTGAATATCTGCTTCTTCAACTTCGATGTGCACACACTCACCTAGGGATTTTGTTAAAAGGCAGATTCAGTCAGTGGGACCATGCTTTGAGTAACAAAGAGGTAAATGAGCCTGGCAAGGGCATCCGTAGGACTTTGCAGTAATGGTGGCATCCACCTCAACAGAGCAGAAGGACCCTGCCGCCAGCCTCAAGCCCAGCACAGTGAGGACGAGCTCCAACAACACATGAGCAAGTGGAGCTGCTCCCGTAAAGGCCCTGGACACACAACTGTTCCTGCTGACTCCTGGTCTCTCACTTAGCCACCCTCTTCAACCTCAGAGGAAAAGCTTCCTATGAAGCCGCCCCAAACTGGCAAACTCATCTTGACTACAAGAAATGTGCCCTAATGATGGCTGATGAGGGGATGGGAGCTCATCTGCCCCAGAATTTTTCTTTAAGAGCAAAAGACAACCCAATTCTTAAAGATGCAGATGTAAAGAATGGACTTGAGGGGCTTCCCTGGTGGCGCAGTGGTTCAGAGTCCGCCTGCCGATGCAGGGGACGTGAGTTCGTGCCCTGGTCTGGGAAGATCCCACATGCCGTGGAGCGGCTGGGCCCGTGAGCCATGGCCGCTGAGCCTGCGCGTCCGGAGCCTGTGCTCCGCAGCGGGAGAGGCCACAACAGTGAGGGACCCGTGTACCGCAAAAAAAAAAAAAAAAAAAAACAGAAAATAACTTATGTTGGTGAACAGGCTTCCCTGGTGGTGCAGTGGTTAAGAATCCGCCTGCCAATGCAGGGGACACGGGTTCGAGCCCTGGTCCGGGAAGATCCCACATGCCACGGAGCAACTAAGCCCGCGAGCCACAACTACTGAGCCCACACGCTGCAACTACTGAAGCCCGCACACCTAGAACCCGTGCTCCACAACAAGAGAGCCACTGCAATGAGAAGCCCATGCATCGCAACGAAGAGTAGCCCCCGCTTGCTGCAGCTAGAGAAAGTCCATGCGCAGCAACAAAGACCCAACACAGCCCAAAATAAAAACTTAATTAATAAAAAAATATCATATGTTGGTGAAGATGTGCATGTATGTAAAATAATACAGCCCCTGTGGAAAACTATTTGACAGTTCCTCAAAAAGTTAAACATAGTGTTACCATATGACCCAGGTAGTGTTACAATTGATGTAGGCAATTCTTCTCCTAGGTATATACTGAAGGGAATTGAAAACATATCTTCACCAACAACTTGTACACAAAATGATCATAGCAACATTATTCATAATAGACAAAAAGTGAAAAACAATAACTGTCTATTAACTTATTATTGGATAACAAAATGTGGCGTATTCATACACTGGAACATTATTCAGCTACAAAAAAGAATGAAGTACTAATACATGCCACAGCATGGATGAACCTTGAAAACTTTATGCTCAGTGAAAGAATCCAAACACAAAAGGCCACATATTATATGATTCCATTCACATGAAACATCCAGAATAAGCAAACCCAGAGAGACAGAAAGTAGATTAGTGGCTGCCATAGGATGGGGGTGAGGGATAGGGACTGACTGCTAATAGGTATGAGGTTTCTTTTGGGGGCATGACTGAAAATGTTCTGAAATTAGACAGTGATGATGGCTGCACAACACAGTGAATATAATAAAAACCACTAAATTGTACACCTTAAAATGGTAAATTTTATTTATGTTATATGAATTTTACCTCAATTAGAAAAAGCAAACACATACTCTCAAACTAAATTGACTTAAAAAACTGAAAAAGAGAAAGGCAGGTAACACTAAATGTGATTCATTTCCTTTTTGATCGGTTGACAATTTGATGACTTTTCCATGGGGTGGGAGAGAAGACAAAACCATAGGGAGACTTCTCTTTTTCCTTTTAGTTATCATACTAATAGCACAAAGACTGCCAAAGATGCGGCATTTTGTTCAAGTTTTCACTTAGTATGATATGTATAAGCTTATCAGATCTGAAGGCCTTACCATCTGGAAATTCCAATTTGAAAACCCAAATGATGCCAGACATGTTTATTAACAGCTCAGAAAGAAGATGATCAATTTAAAGAAAAGTTGTGATTACAGATTGTAGTTCATAGCCCACAAAGGAGATGTTTGAGAGCTTAATTTTTAATTACAGGTTATAAAAATCAATCAAAACCAATAGAAAACCAGGATTAATCTGAGAACAATATGACCTGAAAATCCCTGCAGGAGAAGAAAAATCTAACTAATGACCTAGAAAAAAGTCAAATGTCATTAATTAATGACTAGAGTCCCTGCTGCATACAAGCAGTTTGCTAAGCTCTATGGAGGATACACTTGTGGTCCTGGTCCTCATCTGGCTTACAGTCGAGGAGAAGATACCAATACAAGTCATATCAGAAATGTCCAGGGGTCATCCAGATCTGGAGTTGAGTCTGCTCTAACAGGTACTAGCTGTATGACCTTAGATAACTTACTTAACCCTGTTAAGATGCAGTATCTTCATCAAAGAGACATAACAGCAGTAGCTATATCATGTGGTTTGCAATGTTAAGTGGAGTAATGAATGCAGATGATTTAGCCCCACCCCTGGCAGGAAGGCTCAGTAAGTGTTAGCGGTGACTGAGTAACAACAGAGATAATAGCAGCAGCAAGTGAGAAAAGAGCTTTCAAAATTAACTTAGACTCTCTATGGTATAAGTAAAAACCAAACAGGAGCATATAATGCAAAGAGGAGTCATGAATCCAGATTTTAATTCCATTTCTACCACATACTTAGCCGTCACTGAATGCCTTTGATTTTGGTTGCTTCATTGAAGTGCTTGAAGTATTTACTTCAACAAAGGTACCTCAAAAATGTTGTGAGAACCAAATGAGAAAATGTATGTAGGAAGCACTTTGATCTCAACCAGTCACGTATTATTCTTATTTCACAACGTATTTAATCTTATTATTCTTTTTTTTTCCTATTTCCTTGAAGACCATTCAAATTATAGAGCTATTAATGGTGGAAAGTCGGGAGGCCTAAAGACACACTCCCAGTGGAGGGCTGAACAGAAACTTCTTATTTAGAGCAGGGGCAGAAGCTCAAGTTTTGTTTATTTCAGCTCAGCTCCTGATTGTCTTCCAACTAATAAACACTTATACAAATACCAGCCTTAGAAACATGGTGGGAAAGGCTGAAGATCCTAAGGCAGACAGAATAGGAAGAATGTGACATAAGTTAGCTACAACTGGGCCCAAACTCTGCTCACCATTTATTTCCTTGCTCTGGGACAGAGGGTAAACAATTGCTTCTTTGTGCCTTAGTTTCATCATCAGTCAAGGAATCATACTTGACTCAGAAACGTGGGGTGCTTTATATGTCCATGCCGCTCTTGGACATATATACACTACCAAATGTAAGGTAGATAGCTAGTGGGAAGCAGCCGCATAGCACAGGGAGATCAGCTCGGTGCTTTGTGACCGCCTGGAGGGGTGGGATAGGGAGGGTGGGAGGGAGACGCAAAAGGGAGGGGATATGGAAACATATGTATATGTATAACTGATTAAATTTGTTATAAAGCAAAAAATTAAAAAATAAAAAAAAATTTAAAAAAATTAAAAAAAAAAAAAAGAAACGTGGGGTGCTTTGGCTGGTGCTCGAGGCGTGGTTTAGAGAGACAGAAACCTAAGTTGGGGCACCCCATGAAAGGCCTAGAATGCCAGGGAGGAGAATTTATACTTCCCTAAGCGTAGGTCCCTTCCGATAACTGGGTCATTGTGCAGATTAAACAAGAGAAACCATGTGTTACACTATAACGTAATACACCAAGATTAGCTATTAGTAGAGATAATGAGCAGCCACTGAACATGTTTGCACAGGGGTGGGCCTGGATTGGAGATAAAGCTGGCTGAGGTATGTAGGGGCTGAGATATGTAGGATGGATTAGAACAGGGAGCTAAGTAGTTAGGAGGCTGTTCTTGGAAAGGAAAGTGAAGCCACACGGGGCTGGGAGATGGAAAAGGAGCTTCATCAGGAGTGGGAAAGAGAGAAGGCTGCAGAAGAATGAGAATCCCAGATCCACAACTGGGTCAGGGAAAGGTTTGATGGGATGATGAGGGTGGTTCATTTCAGAGCTTAGGTGAGAGGGAGTACGAATCAGCTTGTTAATTCATCTGTTTCCCAGAGAAAGGAGGAGGTCAAGAGAAGCCATTCTGACTCTGCCATGTCCCCACTGCAAGCCCTGGCTTATTTCACTTTCTTGCTCAAACTAAACCTACCAGACCCAAGCTCGATCTATCAAGAACTGGTTGATGTGTATTGTATTCAACTGTCCAAATGTTCAGGCCATTCAGGGTAGGTGTACAGTGGTGTCTTTAGAAGGATGCCTGGGGTGAAGGGCTCAGCTCTGAAGTCAGACACATCTGATTTGGAACCTGGCTCTTTTGAGGAATCGCAAGTGACTTCCTTTTTCCTTGTGGCAACTCAAAGGAGGAACCAGGCTAGCCCTAGTACCAAAGCGGTTCTCTAAAAGGATCGGGAACTGAAGGCCAGTCACAGGGACGTGGCTTGAATTCAGAAAAAACATTTTTAGGTGGCTGAAGAGAAGTGACTTTCCTAACAACTTGCTCAAGTAATCTTTCAGTTCAGGGAAAACACCTCACTGGAAGGAGGGAGGAGGATCTAATTCCTTGCCCCATACTGAAAATGTACAGGACAGAAGCAATCAGAATGCTGTGCTTCCTGCACGCACTGCCTGGCCTTCCAGGAAGGGCAGGAGATTCTGACAGTAGCAGCCTGGTGGGAGAGGGGGAGAGGATGCTCAACGTGGGTCCAAGAGTCCCTTCTGGCTGAAAAGATAACTCTTTGCCAAGAGGATGCTAGGACTCAGAGAAAGAATTCTCAGACTGCAACATCCTACAAGTAAAACCAGATGGAGGTCTGGAGGAACCTAGCCAGGCTGAGTAAGCTCTCCATCTCCCCACCTCTGGACATTCCCCTCCACACTGATACTGCTGTTTCCCAAGGAGTTTGTATTCTGACCTCTTCATGGGCTGTCCACTCTCCCAGGGTGATCCTATCTGCTCTTATAGATTCAGTTTCCACTTCTATCTCCTGCCTCATTCTGTCTCCCAAGTCTGTCTCTTCAGGCAATCTCTACCTAGATATATATAACTCAACGTGGGACCCAACATACTAAAAACAAACCTATCTTTCCTTCTCCCAGAAGACTTCTGACTTTTCCTCCTGGGTTAGCTGGTGGTTTTAAAATAGGTCCACACATTATTTGACACTCTTCCCATCAGGAGATGGAGTCTCTGTTCCCTTCCCTTAAACCTGGATAGGTCTTTGTAATGGCCTTAATAAAGAAAACACAGAAGAAATGAGCCTGCATGGAATCTGAGGCTAGCTTAGAAAAGGGGTGGCTTTTGATGGTTTCTCTTCTTGGGACACTCACTTTGAAGCCCTGAGGTACCATGTAAAAAGTCCAGCTACCCTGAAGCTGCCCTGCTGGAGAGACCACATGGGAGAGCGAGTGAGTGAGTGAGTGAGTGAGTAACAGAGAGAGAGAACAGCTGTCTGAGTCTTCCAGGCAGTAAACACATGAGTGATGGTCCTTCAGTTGACTCCAGCCCAGTCACCATATCCCTGCAATCACAAAAGTGACCTAAAGTAAGAATTGTTTAGCTGAGCCCAAATAATTCTCAGAACGGCGAGGGATAATAATATGATTGCTATTTTAATCCACTAACTTTGGAAGTAATTAGTTACACAGAAATAGATACCTGGGAGTTCCCTGGTGGTGCAGTGGATAAGACTCCGAGCTCCCAATGCAGGGGGCCCAGGTTTGATCCCTAGTCAGGGAACTAGATCCCACATGCATGCTGCAACTAAGAGTTCGCATTCCACAACCAAGGAGGCTCCCTGCCGCAACTAAGATCCAGCGTAACCAAATTAATTGGCTTCTTAATTAAAAAAAATAAATAGATACCTGGAAGAGTTCCCTATCTTCCTAAATTGTGTTGTCACTGCAGACATTTTTTGAGGGCTGTGTAGACTATGGTCAGGTACTGTTCTAAGCATAATTAACTCTGACTGATCTTCACAACTCTGTGAGGTGACTTCATTTTCAGGTGAGAAACTGAGGCACACGGAAGTAAAGTAGCTTGCCCAAGGTCCACAGGAAATAAGTGACACAGCTGAGATACCGAAGCAGTCTGAGTCTCAAGTGGTACACTTTGGGGACATTCTAGACAACTCTGCATCCCATCCCAGGCCCACATCGAACAGCCACCAAGTTCTGCTGATTCTACTGTCTAAACAACTCTCCAATCTGTCTCTCTCCCTTCCATCCTCACTGGCACCACCTTGGCTCAAGTCAGCCTCATTTCTCACCAAGACTATTTCATCAACTTCCTAACACTCTCTCTGCTTCTGGTCTTGTCTCTTCCAATGCATCCTCCAAATCAAAGCCAGAACGATCTTTTGGAGATGCAAATCTGGCTGAGTCACTTTCCTGCTTAAAGCCCTTTCAATGGTTTCCCATCATGGGGTGGCATGCAAGCTCCTTGGTCTGCCCTACCCCCAGCCCCGCCCAGTGCCCAGGTCTCTGAGCCTGTGCACAAAGGCCCCTCTGCTTTCTGACTTTACTTGTTTACCATTTCAGCAACTTCAAAACTCAGCTCAAGGGACTTCCCTGATGGCGCAGTGGTTAAAAATCCACCTGCCAATGCAGGGGACACAGGTTCGAGCCCTGTGAAGATCCCACATGCTGCGGAGCAACTAAGCCCGTGCACCACAGCTACTGAGCCTGTGCTCTAGAGCCTGCGAGCCACAACTACTGAGCCTATGTGCCACAACTACTAAGCCCGTGTGCCAAAACTACTGAAGCTGGCACGGATAGAGCTCGTGCTCCACAACAAGAGAAGCCACCGCAGAGAAGCCCACACACCGCAACGAAGAGCGGCCCCCACTTGCAGTAACTAGAGAATGCCCTCACGCAACAAAGACCTAACACAGCCAAAAATAAATAAATAAATTTATTTAAAAATACAAAAACAAAAACACCTCAGCTCAAGGGTGTTTGGAAAGCCTTCCCAACCTCCTCCATGTGACGTGTGTGCAGGTAACAAGGCAGGCCCTGGCTGGCCCTGCAGATGTGGAGTTAAGAAGATCCCTTATCTTCCACGCCCCAAAATACCAAAAACAATTAGATCAGATATCCTCCGTAGGAGGGCAGCATCAGTCCACTGGAGGCTTCGCCCTTCACAGGAATGAAAAGACACCAGAAAGAAGGAATTCCTCACACCATTTAAACATAGAACACCTCCTGGAACACTGGGCCTGTCTGTACCAGCCAGACTAGAGTCTGTGTATGTATGTTTGTGTGTGTGTGTGTTTAAGTGTATTTATCATACAGTAAGACTGAACTTTAGTGCACAGTCTTATGATTTTTAACATGTGTTAAAATTCTTACAACCACCGTCAAAATTAGGATATGGACAGAGAATAGTTCTATCACCCCAAAGAACTCCCTCATGCTATACCATTACAATGATACACACACACACACCCTGTCCCTAATCTCTGGCAACCTCTGATTTGTTCTCCACCACTATGTTTTTTTCTTTTTGAGAATGTCTTGTACATAGAGTCATACTCTACGTAGCCTTTTAATACTGGTTACTTTCACTGAGTATAATGCCCTTGAGATTCATCCATGTTTTCTGCATATCAATAATATGTTCCTTCTTCTTGATGAATGGATCACATCTTATAGGTGGACAGTATTTATTTTTTCATTCACTGAAGGACATCTGGGTTGCTTCCTGTTTGGGGTGATTATGACTAGAGCTGCTATAAACATTTGTGTGTAAGTTTTTGTGTGAACATAAGTTTTTCTCTTTCTAGGGTATATACCCAGGAGTAGGATTGCTGGGTCATACGGTAAGTGTATATTTAACTTCTAAGAAACTGCCAAACTGTTTTTTAGAGTGGTTGTACCATTTTACATCCCCACCAGCAAGGTTTAAGAGGATCAGTTGCTCCACATCTTCATCAGCACTCAGTACTGTATTTTTTTTTTTTTTTTTTTTTTTTTTGTGGTATGCGGGCCTCTCACTGTTGTGGCCTCTCCCGTTGCAGAGCACAGGCTCCGGACGCGCAGGCCCAGCGGCCATGGCTCACGGGCCCAGCTGCTCTGTGGCATGTGGGATCTTCCCGGACCGGGGCACGAACCCGTGTCCCCTGCATCGGCAGGCGGACTCTCAACCACTGCGCCACCAGGGAAGCCCTGTATTTTTTATTTTAGTCATTCTAATAAGCATGTAGTGGCATCTTGTGTTTTTTTTCATAATTTATCCTTGTTTTATTGAGATTTAATTGACATACAGCACTATATAAGTTTAAGGTGCACAGCACAGCGATTTGACTTACATACATTGAGATGATGACCACAAGAAGTTTACTGAACATCCATCATCTCACATAGATACAAAATTAAATAAACAGAAAAAAAATTTTTTCCTTGTCTCATTGTGGTTTTAATTTACATTTCCCTAATGGCTAATAATGCTCAACAACTTTTTGTGTATTTACTTGACAGCCTCTTTGGTGAAGTGACTTTTTAAAGTTGGATTATTTGTTTTCTCACTATTGAGTTTTGAAAGTTCTTATTATGTTCTGGATACAAGTTCCGATATGTTGGATATGTGATCTGCAATTATTTTTTCCGAGTATGTAAGATTCTTCAGTCTCTTTCCCCCCACCCAGCTTTACTGAAATATAACTGACAATTAAAAACTGCATACAATTAAGGTGTACAGCTTTATGATTTGTTGTGTTCATTCTCTTAACAGTGTCTTTCATAGAACAAAGGTTCTTTTTTTTTTATAAAGTCCAATGTATCAATTTTTTCTTTTATGAATTCTATTTGGTCATAATATCTAAGAACTCTTTGCCTAACTCTAGGTCACAAAGACTCTGAAAATTTTCTTTTTTACTCTTCTTCTAGATCTATGATCCATTTTGAGTTAATTTTGTAAAAAATATGATGTTTAGGTAGAGGTTCTTTTTTTTTTGCATATGAATGTTTAGCTGTTCCAATACCATTTGCTGAAAAGACTCTACTTTCTTCTTTGAACGGCTTTTGCATCTTTGTCAAAAATCAATTGGGCACATTCATATAGATCTACTTCTGGAATCTCTATTCTATTTTATTGACTTATGTGCCTATCACTTCACCAGTACTACAAAGTCTTGATTACTGTCATCTGTGATTCTTCCAACTTTCTTCTTCTTTTTCCAAATTGTTTGTTATTCCTTTGCCTTTCCATATAAAGTTTAGAATCAGTTTGTCTGATACATCTACAAAACATACTTCCAGGATTTTGACTAGAATTGCATTAAAACTATAAGCCAATTTGAGAAGAACTGACATCATCATTATGATGTATCTTCCAATCTATGAACAGGTATGACTGTTTATTTAGGTCTGGAATTTCTTTCATCAGTGTTCTGTAATTTTCAACTATAGATCCTATTCATACATCTTGTTAGATATATACCTGATCTTTACTGTTTGGAGCTATTTTAAATAATATTTAAAAATTTCCATTTCCGGGCCTCCCTGGTGGCGCAGTGGTTAAGAGTCCGCCTGCCGATGCAGGGGATGCGGGTTCGTGCCCCGGTCTGGGAGGATCCCATATGCCGCGGAGCGGCTGGGCCCGTGAGCCATGGCCGCTGGGCCTGCGCGTCCGGAGCCTGTGCTCCGCAACGGGAGAGGCCACAACAGTGAGAGGCCCACATACCGCAAAAAGAAAAAAAAAAAAAAAAAAAAAAAAAAAAAAATTTCCATTTCCAATCATACATTGTTAGTATATAGAAATAACAAATGCTTTTTTGGGAATTAATCTTAATTTTGTCTTCATTCCTTCCCATTCCTGCCATGGTTCTGGTAGTGGCTATGTTCCTCTGTGGCCATACAGGTCCTATCAAGCAGCTACTCTGTTGCAGCCCAGCCCCCAGTGGACTGTGATAACACTGTCCCCCCTTCCCTTGACCATTCCAGCATAGGGGAGTTAACAGCTTCCCACAGTTACTAGCCCTGGGTGCCTCACCATCCCTTAACCCCACCTAACACTGTAAGTAGTCCCTTGATTACAGTCTGTTCAGTTAAATACTTTTGAGTGAGTGGATCATCTGTTTTCTGCCAGGTCCCTAGCTGATACAGGCCCTCACATCTTCATCATCATTGATCTTATCATGTCCGTTCACAATAAACTCCTTGCTGTTTCTTAAAGATGCTCCTTGCTTTTGTGCGCTTGTTCAAAGATCCCCCTCCAAGGAAAACCCTTTGTCACTATCTTTGCCTAGTGAAGTGCTAATCACCCCTCAAAACAGAGTCACCTCCTCCAGAAAGCCTTTCCCAGGGTCTCTCCCCAGGTGGGATGAGTCTCTTCTCAGGGTCCTTCAGAGCTCCATCTGCATCTGTTGTCCCCTCTAAAAGACCTCTATCTCAGCCCCTCCCTTCATCGCAAGTTCCCAAAGCATAAGCATTGTATGCTCACTTTTGTACCCCGCAATGTCCCAGGCACCAGTGCGTGACACTCCATGGATGTTTGGCTAATACCTGCTGCATTGAAGTGAACCAGGAATGTGTTATAATTGCTATTTAATGCATATGCCCAGGAAACCACTGCATTTTCTATTCGTTACTCATCAAATCTGATTACAAAAGGCAGGAGAAAACAGCTGAGATAGGGTACCATTAGCAGAGTGTGAAAACTGGGCTATACGAATGTGGGTACAAATTCTGCCACGTTGTCCCAGGGCCATCAAACCCAGAGAGGCATCATAAATATGGCCTCTCCAGTAATGGACAATGGCTATAGTAATGTACCCATGAGAAGTTAGGTGCCTGGTTCCTACACCTTGGGACTTCTCCCAGGCTTCTGGAGCCCCTGGAATCCAAAGAGTCCCTTGCGTTCAAGTGAGGATAAGGTTGGTTATAGGACCAAGCCACAGGAATCCAGTCTCTACAGCAAGCATTCAACTGGCTTAGAGGCCCAGCTTGTTCTAAACTAGGAACAACCAGACTGTCCCTCCCCACTAAAGATGGGTCAGTCCCACATATGTGTGTTTGGGTTATTTCCTGAGATACCTATCTATGACTTGACTTGTGGATTCTAAAATCTCCCGTTTCCTACCTGTGGTTGACTTTCTTTATTCTACTTTTTTTCCCCCCCTCTTAAAATGGTTCACATCTGCTAAACTGATGGGTCATTCTACCTATCAGGTTATTTTATACATTCTTGTGAAAGATCTTCATCTACCTGTGGTCATACTCCACTCTTTCCCCTCCTTGGTACCCAGGCAAATATTTGGTCTCCTAGTCCCTGGAGGAATGACAAGTCTCCTCCCTCAGACGTACACAGTTTGGAGAGGCCCTGGAATCCTTTGCTTGAAGGACACACCTTTTCCTCGGGTTTAACACCAGATTATCCGGGAACCCTACCTCTTTACCGTAACCAGTTTTACAACTCCCATAAACACCTTCTTGGTTCATTACACAATCTTAGGAAGGCTTCTTTCCATGTGTAAAAGAAATCTGACCATCTACCCCCCAGTGAGGTTTAGTCAGGGGCAATTTGAGAGCAGGAAAGAGATGGACCTCTGCGAGAAAGAAGGGAGCCAGTCATCCTGGATTTTCTAGACCTGTCACAAGCCTGGAATTCCCATCTTGATGAACCCTGCATCCAGAGTGCTAAGTCTAAGTAACTGGGACTCCCCAACTTTCTCAGCCCATTCCTCACCTCTGCCTCAAAACTGTGTCACCTGCTTATTCTTACCATGTTCCTGCCTGCCAACTGTTTATCCCTCTCTTCTCCTAACTTCTATGGAGTCTTAACTCTGACCTCTCCTTCCCCACTCCCAGAAGGACTGCAGAAATATTTACTTTCATCTTCAAATGAGTTAAGGTGTATTTGAAGAACTGTATATTTCCTAAATTAAAATGAAAGTGGTACCCAGTGTTGAAAGTTTGGGTCAGGGATTTCTGTCTCTAAATATCTCAGATGCTTCTCTTAATCCTAACTGAAAGAAAAAAGGGCCCAGATGTCTTTTCACAGGGATGAGAGTTGGGCCCTAGAAAACACACAAAGATAACATTGTATATTAGTGTCTTCAAGGAATAACATTGTAACCACGAATCAAGTTTTACAATTTGCATGGCTCCCTTTTTTGTTTGTTTCTGGGAAACAGTAACAAACATTTATAAGACACTTTATAGTTTTATAAAGTACCTCCACATGTATTAGCTCATTTGATAAAAAAC
Source organism: Mesoplodon densirostris (assembly GCF_025265405.1). NCBI lineage: Eukaryota > Metazoa > Chordata > Mammalia > Artiodactyla > Ziphiidae > Mesoplodon > Mesoplodon densirostris. The sequence continues at coordinate 71,836,138 of NC_082666.1, forward strand.
AATGGATTAGATTTAAGGTCTAGAGATAAGTATAAATGCATTTAAGATGACTGGCAGAGACCAAAAAAAGAAAAAAAAAATCAAACATGGTGAGTATAATCTTTTCAGAGTAATACTAGAGGATTTTGTTTATTCTTGCAATCTTGGAATGTTTTACATTTGTGAGGATCTTCAGCCTCCTTTCTCAGTATTGCCCTCATGAGCAGATGTTCCAGGGCATGGGGAGAGGCTGTAAAAGGGGAGAAAGAGAGAGATCTAAGCAAAAAGTGACAGCTGCAAACCTCATCCACTGTGATCTACCAACACTTTCCCCTAGAACACAGAGCCCTGAGCAGGATTCATAAAGCCTTTAAAAACTCAGCGATGAGCACTGCCTCAGGAACTTCAGGATCTTGATCTTGGATTCAATAAATCCAGTCTTCTATGGTTACTTACTTGCAATTTAAAAAGCAGCCAAGGGGGCTTCCCTGGTGGCGCAGTGGTTGAGAATCCACATGCCAATGCAGGGGACATGGGTTCAAGCCCTGGTCCAGGAAGATCCCGCACGCCACAGAGCAATTAAGCCCGTGTACCACAACTACTGAGCCTGCACACCTCGAGCCCGTGCTCCGCAACAAGAGAAGCCACCGCAATGAGAAGCTCATGCACCACAACAAAGACTAGCCCCCGCTTGCCGCAACTAGAAAAATCCCACGCACAGCAACGAAGACCCAACGCAGCCAAACCTTACCCAATCATTTCCACTTAAACAACAGTAGACGTAAACTTCTAATTTTTTTTCAAAATAAACAAGCTAGTTAGAGATTACTGGCAAATACTTATATTCAATGCAAATGGCAAACCAGTTACAGAGGAGACCTGGGCATGTTTCTCGGGGTCTGTGGGTTCTGCACTGGCAACAAGAGCTCAACCTCTGTTGCTCTGTGGAGCTCAGAATCTCTCCCACGTGATGAAACCTCAGGAAGTTCTCTAGGTGTGAGAAAGAAATCAATGAAGCGAAGCAGAAATGGAGAAAACCTGTTATGTCTCCTGGTTGACAATTAACTTTTGCTGATAAAAAAAGTAAAAACTCATCTTCAGAATCTTTAACAACCGAGTCTAGTATTTGTCCAAGGTGTTTAAGCTCAAGGTCTACTGGAACAAGCAGCACAGACAGGCTAATTAATCTCTTATCATAGAAATAATCTCCAGACAGAGACAGAAATGGGCAGAATTTGGGCAGGGATGTGAAACGATGAGTGGAGGGGGAAAACCTAGAAAAAAATTCACTGGAAGACAGAGGAGTTGCTAAATACCACATTCAAAAAGACTCTACCATCCAAGGGTGATTCAGCTCCACGCCATGGCCCAACTTTGGGAAGCCAGATGGATCTTCTCATCTCTCTAATTCTGTCCAGTTTCAGTATTGTATGGAACTATTAGTTAGTCTAATTAGTCCAAAGAACTCTCTGGAGATCAGGCTCATTCCTGTGCTGGTTTCCTGAGGTCAGATCTTCCTCAGGGTAGAAAGATGCTCTCCATTCTGAAAGCTCCAGGGTCATGCTGAGCTCACACTAAAATGGCTTCAGAACTGTTAGTGACTAGGCTTGCTCTTCTTCTGGGGCCCCCAAACTAGGAGTAAAGTATATTTCAGATGACTCCAGCTTGGATAAGAGTTCCTCAGGGTCTTCAAAAACCCATGCAACTTACTGGGTAACTAGGGGATCAATGGGATAGGCTCATCAAGGACTGACCTCTTCTTCAGTGAAGAAGGTTCTATAATCAGTCAAAAATATTTGTGAGCATCTCTTATGAAGCAGGTACCAGGTTAGATGCTATGAGTGTGACAGACCCATATAAGACAGCATTTTTTTTTAACCCTCAGGACACTGAGATAAGAAAGAGAAGTTGTAAAAACATAACAATACATATATTAAATAGTTTCATACCATACTGAAATTGGACACAAGATAAAGACCCCTGTACTCGTATCATTATCTCTACCTGGGTTTGTCATCTTTCCAATCTTCAAGCCCAGAAATCCTACCACACCTGCTCAAGGCCATTCCTGGCCTCCTCCAATTCCCAATTCCACCTGTTTCTCAATTGCCCCTCTTCTTTGAAGGCCCAAGGCGTGTTGTAGCTTTCCTGCAGCATTTACAACACTTACACTCATATTAGTGATTTCTGTGCACATATTGCCTCTGACAGACTAAGACAAAACACAGACTTCAACTCTGCATCTCTTGCCAGTTAACATCAATACTTGTTCAATTTAAATTAATTGCAAAATGAATAGATTTTCCCAGAAATGGACAATACTTTTCATCTTACATGCCAGTTCCCTTTGATTAACAGTAGTTGCCTAGAGAAGAATTTTGAGGATTCTGAGGTCATAGCAAAGCTCCAAGGTAAAGAGTGCTATAATCAATAAGTGATGTCTGCCACAGGGCAGGATTAGGAGTAGTGGTTCAAAGGCAGTACAATTTGGGAAAATAAATTAAGGGTTATACGAGCACAGAGAAGGGAAATCATCTCTGACTGGCAGTCAGAGAAGTCTATATGATAAAAGTGAAAATTAGATCCACCATCAAGGATGGTTAGGATAACAGTGGGTGAAACACATGAGCAAAAGCAGTAGGGCAGGAGAGTATGACACATCCTGGGAAAGCAACTCTTAGACAAGCTCAACTAGAATAAGTTCAAATAGAAGGTTTATATGGGAGATGAGTAGGGGAAGGACTAAATACTGTAGAATGCCTCAGGTTGAAGGACATGATAAAGAAAAGCCAAGAGACAGACAAGGGGTGGAGTAAGGAGGAGGTTACTAGGCTTTATTTAGCTACTGTACAAGAGTGAAGTCTGTAAGAATGCTCTGAACTATCAATTAGGTGTATCAAGGTTCATTAGGAAGTAGCCTTGCTTAATAGTTAAGAACTGCAGTTTTTTTGTTTTGTTTTGTTTTGTTTGCAGTACGCGGGCCTCTCACTGCTGTGGCCTCTCCCGTTGCGGAGCACAGGCTCCGGATGCGCAGGCTCAGCGGCCATGGCCCATGGACCCAGCCGCTCCGCGGCATGTGGGATCCTCCCGGCCGGGGCACGAACCCGTGTCCCCTGCATCGGCAGGTGGACTCCCAAACACTGCGCCACCAGGGAAGCCCCAAGAACTGCAGTTTTGGAGTCAGACAGTCCTGGGTGCAAATCCCAGCTCTGACTGTGACCTCACGTGACTTAAGCCTTGTAAGTTTCAGTCTCCTTTTCTGTAAAAAAAGTACACTTCTTACCTCATTGTGCTGAGGCTCAAATGGGAAATAATGTGCATAAAAGTCATAATAAGCCCTCAATAAATATTACCTATTAGGCTTGGTTACCCACAGAAAAAGAAATTTTCAAAGGAGAAAATGTCTCCCTCATTGTTTCATAATTTGGGAAATCTTATATGAAACTTGTGAAGTGGTTACGTGGCTCAGAAAATAATTAAGTATATGAAATAGCCACAGAACTAGAATAGAATCAGTTTATTTTCCAGTAATGCTCGGAGATTAGGCTTTTTGTGGTTAGGCATTTCTGGTGATGGTGCATTTTTTGTTGACTTAATTCTTTACTGAGTTATAAGTAACCAGATAATTCTCAAGCGGTAGAAAAATAATTTAATTTTATAATCTCATTTAAGCATTCTCCTCTAAGGGTTTCCTCCTTGGTCAAGAAAGTAAGTACAGTTTTAACCCCCTGAGAGCATAGTTGTCTCAATGCAGCTGTAAAAATTGACACACAGGGCTTCCCTGGTGGCGCAGTGGTTGAGAGTCTGCCTGCTGATGCAGGGGACACGGGTTCCTGCTCCGGTCCGGGAAGATCCCACGTGCCGCGGAGTGGCCGGGCCCGTGAGCCACGGCCGCTGAGCCTGCGTGCAACGGGAGAGGCCACAACAGTGAGAGGCCTGCATACCGCAAAAAAAAAAAATTAACACACAGTGCAGACCCCCACTGAGGTCACTTCTGAATAGTTCCAGTCCCAAAGGCCACCACTCTGCTTCAATATGCAGACCTAGCAGAGTCACATGATGCTGGTATCAGGACCCTTCCTGGACACAGGAAAATCTGCTGTGACAACTGTCCTGCTTGTGGACCCTGTTATGGACTCTGACCAACAAGGGCTCTGGGAACAAAGACCTTAGCCTGAGTGTGGAGGGATTGGTGGGAGGGTCTTTTTTCCTCAGTGCTGGTTCTGGGTCTCATGGTGGAGAACAAGGCACAGAGTTCCCACTCTCCTGGCAGAGCGGGGACCACTGCCCAGAGCTCACACAACTGGGGCTGGGCCCGGGAGAGGAACCACCCAGGACACACAGCATGAAGTGTCTGTGAGCTGGGACAAGGTCTGCCCATCCCAGAAAATGCAGGAGTATTTGCTGGAAAGGAAATATTCTACCTCTGGTAATGGAACAGGCAGTGGGCAGATATTTTTCAAAGGTAGGGTAGTAACATTTCTGGCAATGAGTGAGTCACTGAAACACTTCCTTTCCATTAACAGAGGTGTTACTGTGGAGCGTTCTAATTACAACAGAGCACTCTTTGTCGCAGTTTGGGGCTGTTTCCTCAGCAAGTATAATGAATCAGCTCCTTCTAAATCTATCTGCCGTGCTAAACTACAGCTCCGAAGTGAATTATTGGCTTAATGGTAACTGTCTTCAATGTTGTCTTCTATTAGATGTATGTTTAACATTCAAAATAGGAAAGGCCATTGAAAAGACTTGCTACTTTAACAGGCACTGCTGCGGGGGAGTTTAAGTGGGCCACTCAGTGCCGTCTAAGATGAGTTCATTTTCTTGGAGAGTGTTCGAGTCCCCACAGTACTCGTGACCCCAGATCTCCAGAGACATCAACATGGGGGAGATCTGCAGTTCCTCAGGTGAACAGAGCTGCCTGGCACCAGGCCAGCGTGTCACTGACTCCCTATATAGGACAGCTATTTTCATTCTCAGCTCTGCTAAAGGTAATCACAATTTCTCCCAAGTAATTAACATGGAAAGCTTTCTCTCTTTATAAGCAAGTGTTCGTATGAGCACGCATATGCTCTCCAACAGCTAATTCCTAATCCCATTTATTTACACTGTGTCTGAGCAACCCAAGGTTTTTACCCATCTGAGCTACTATATGAGCTCCACCAAATCCAAATTTGGCATGTGATAATTTTCTACATCTTATGTCATCATTTGAAGTTTCCTTTATTTCTTATGCTCACTGCTCAAATTTTTGACAGATGGGTTAAGTTTGATCAGCCAAAAATCAGAATCTTTTCAGTGATTCCCCAACTCTGGTGGGTTTTGATTTCAAAACTGAAAGCACCAGGCATAGGCATTCAAAGCCCAAAATTGTTTCCCTAATCCTTCAATATGTGGAACTAGGGACAAGTCAGCTAAAGGATCACTTCTCAAAGGTACTTAATTAAGCAGATACATGCAAGATATATATACATGTATAGAAACAACGTAAGTTTATTAGATCTCACATTACTGTTGTGATGAATAATTTAAGGCTGACATAGAACATTACCCTGGTAACAGTCCCACACACAATTTACATTTTTACACCCCAAGTCACAGATGTAGAACAAATGACTCAACATCAAGGTCCTTTTACCCTCCAGTAATGACCTTTAACCCTTCCTTGGTTCCCTAAGGAAGACTTCCTCTAACTCCCAGCAATGAACTGAGGAATGACTATACAAGCATAGAGCTAAAGGATTTTAAACCTAGAAGGAACTTCAGAGACTTTCAGACCCAGGGTCAACAAGTATGAAGCACACAGGCCACTATTTCCTGTCCTTAAGCCCTTGGCAGACAACAGTCATCAATTTCAGAACTTTTCTTTCTCAACAAACATATCACGCCAGACAGTCCATTACCTATAAACTGGAGTTGGCACATGAATGAAATCTCTTTGATCTTCCAGCTAATCCAAACCTCTCTTCCTTCTGACAAGAAACAAAGATTCACTTTTTTATATAGCATTTTAGAGTCAGTCTCATTACTTTAAGGCCTCCTTTCATTTTCTAGTGCCTGCTAAGGGTAATCGAATGCTTTCGCCCGCTAGGGGTCTATAATCTAGTTTTGAAGAAGAAAAGTTTAACATGCTTGATAAGTATATGTAAACTAAGTGTTAATCTGTTTTACTGATGCAGATCAGAGGAGGCTGAAGTAGGCAGAGAAGAATGTATGGTGGAATTCAAGCTTAGCTTTGAGCTCATTTACTCATTCAATAAACAAGGATAACGTCTAACTATCTCTCTGGGTCATAAATGACACAACAATTTAACAAATGTATTGAGCCCACCAGGCATTGTGACAGGTGCTGTGGGTATAGAGAGGGGCAACACAGAATTCCTTCCCTCAAGGGCTCATGGGTCAGTGGGGAAGGCAGGAAATTAGAATACACTCTAACTATACAATAACAAAAAGCAAGTAGACATTGGTTCTGTACAGTGGGAGAGCATGGTAGTTCTTTTCCAAGCTGCTGCCCCCTCCGGGACTTCCTCTCCTGCTAGAGATCACCCCCTCCTCTCCCGAGGACTAAACCTAGCCAAGCCGCATCAGGTTAACCTCCTTTCCACTCTCACTGCTGCTGCTCTGCTGAGGCCCCCATCTCTCTCTCTCTCTGCCTGGACCTTAACAGTAATCCCCTAGGGTGATCTGCCCACTTGCAAGATCACCCTTCTTGGATCCATTTTCCACATCCATCTGCCTCAAGGATCTTTTCTAAGCACAGTCCTGCCTATGTCATTGTCCAGTTTTGTCCTCAGGAGCATGTCTGAACTTATCAGCATGGCATTCCAGTCTCTCTAGGATCTGGCTGCCGACCTCCGTGGCAGCCTTGCTTTTTCTCCCCCCATGTCCCTCAATCACACCCTTTGTGCCAGTCACACCAAGCCACTTAGTTAGAAGGTAGAAAGGGCAGGCTTTGAAGGTGAAAAGAATAGCAGGGCAGCCTCATGGACAGAGGTGTAAGGGTGGCTCTGAGCCTAGAGTGGAGACCAGTCTGGCTGATCAGTCTGGCAAATCCCACAGGAGCAGTGTTCCTCCAGGGCACACACTGCAATTCCGAGAGTCCTGTGGAGGCATGTTGCCGCCCCTTCTCAGTCTCAGGGGAGAAAGGCGCAACTACAGCCCAAAGTGCACGCTACAGAATCCTCATACCCTATCCCGATGTGGCATACAGCCAGACCACCATGGTCCCCAGGAGGGTCTGCAAGGACCAAATATGACAGGGAGATGGGGAGCAAGACAGAGGACAGCAGTCCAAAGGGGGGGAAGGAGACGTATAGGAAGACTGGGCATTGCCAGTTGTTATCTGAGTGATCCTGAGCGAGTCCTGCTCTGTTCCAAGTCTGCTTCCTCGTCCATAAAACGGTGAACAATAAGGCCTACTTTATAGTTGCAATATTTTTTTCATTGATTTTTCTTAAGTATTTCCTAAGGTTTCACTAGCCATGATGGAAATGAGATTAGAAAAGTGTAAAAGTAAAATACATAGCAGAACAAGATCCTAACTTTCTATACAGAACAATTATAAAATAAATCATTTTTTCAATTAAAAAAATACATAGCAGGTTAATTGTACTAGCCTCCTAAACTGGTCTCTCTGCTTCCACGCTTGTCTCTGCTGTCTGTGGTCAAAAGAGCAGCAAGCCAGGGAAAGCTGATTAAAAGATAATCAGACCATGTCACTGCTCTGCTCAACACCTTTTAATGGTTTCCCAACTCCCAGTAAAAGTCAAAGTCCTTATAAGAACTCGCACCATCCTACTGCCTCTTCCCCCCACCTCCTCACTCCACCCCCATGCTCTTCCTTAAACACATCAGGATCTCCCCCAGATATCTGTGTTCCTTCACCTCTTTCCAGTGTCACTTCAATTCTCGCCTTCCCAGCAGGGCCTTCCCATTCTCCCTATTTCAACCTGCAATCCCCCAGTGCCCTCTCTGCTTTATGCTACTCTAGAGCACTCTCACCAGCTAACATACTCTACATTGTAGTTTACCTATTTTTCTGGTTTACTGCCAGCTTGTCTCCACTTGAACATAAGTCCCATGAGGACAGGGGTTTTTATTTTGTTCACTGTTATGTGCCCCGGTTCTAGAACAGTCCCTGGCACACAGTAGGTGCCCAATATATATTTGTTGAATGAGCGAATGATTTAAGCATCGGTTACTCTACAGGTATATTCCAAGGCTGAGCTGATTAGACGCCCAGCAGCACCAGGCCTGAGACCTGCCAGAGCACATGAGTTTCATGATAACAAAATACATTCTGAACATTGAGCTGCAGTCGTCTCCCCGCCCGACCCCCGATCTTCAGGAGCTTCACAGACATGTAGAAACTGAGCAAGAGAGCTTATACCATGACTCAAATTAGCACTGCCAGATACAAGAGCTCCGGCGTAGGAGATGTAAGGCTGGGTAGGGCAAGGGTTATTACTAAGAACATGAAGGAATTGTTCTCGATTTTGGACAATGGAATCTGAATCTGTAAATGACTGCTTCCTTTAGTGCTCCAAAGAAAATTATTCTGGATGAATAAGCTTGCCAGCTCTGTCCTGTAAATAACAACAGCTATTTCCTTTCCTGAAAATCCACAACCTGGAAATCAGATTTTTCAAACGACTGAAATAAAGCACAACCTGTCTGGACACAAAGATCAGGCTTTATGTTGTGAACGGGGTGAGGGTTCCATGAGTGCTTTACCAACATTATACACGCTATGATCAGTACTGGCTGACTTGAATCACAACGCTTGGACACAGAATTCTCACACACAGATTCTGCTTGCACAGAATTCCCACTTAAAGCACTAAAATTCTTCCCTCATAATTTCTGCCCTGTTAAGTGAAATGAGAATCAGGCTATGGGGCACAAAACAGAATGATTAATCCTTTCCATATCCTTTTAAAACAGTAAATAATGCTCTGGAGGCTGGTGTTCACCTAGACAGAACATGTCATCAAAACACTTGAATCACCTTGGACTCAGAATTCTAGGCTGGACACCAAGCAGAACAGCGAAAGACCACGAGAGTCCTTATTTTATAAGAAAATATTAATTTCCTCAGAATGAAATTATTCAAATCATCTTAAAATGACATTTATTGAGTACCTGTTATATGCCAGTCACACAACTAGATATTTTCACATTATCTTAAACAACTCTAATAGCAAATGAGGTAATGACCTATATCCCTATTTTCCAGATGAGGAAATTGAGGATTCCAGAGAATAAGAGATTTTGTCTAAATGGCAGAGCATGACAGTATCAGAATTCAAATCCAGAACTCTTGACTCCAGGCTCTGTGCTCATACTACTACACTATGGAAGGAGGGAAAAAGCCTGAAAGAATTGTAATGGATGCAATGAAAATTGTTCCTAATCAGATTTTAGTAAAGGCCTCTCACCTGAAAATCCAAGATATTATTTCCAGGACCTTGTAGGGTTTCACAGAAATTAACGAAGATGGTCACGTAACCATTCAATCCCTTTATCTCACAAATAAGAATATGAGGAAGCATCTCCTTGTCCATGAAAGAAATTAACTTTTACACCTAATAAAGATGACTTTTAATTTCATTTCCCTTCAAATGCTGTCTTCAAAAATCAGAGGCTTTAAGATGGCTGGGAAACACCTTTGCCCCTCACTTCAAAAATCAAAACATTTTAAAGTGTCAGGGCTGCTGAATTATAGCAGGGACAAAACATTTCAATTTTAATCAGAAGATGATATTCTGTCAGGGTAATAAATAAATTTAACTGTTTTTTCTTCTTTAAGATCCACATACTGAAAGGTTCAGAAAGGAGGCTACATGAGGGTGCTTGTGATTTCTGTATCAATTAAGACTGTTATAAAAATAAACTTACTATCATGGCCTAAAGGGCTTATGGATGGACTTAGCATCCCTGTTATAAGTTGGCTGCAATTTCACTTCCAGGTTTAAACCAGAAAGAGTTAGCACAGACTACACAGACAGAGGTATGATTTTTGCACTCAAGTCCAGTGCTCCAAAGAATGAGGAAAAGAGGAGGACTCTGGGAAGTGCCTTGTGATGGACACATTGAGGGTGGTGTAGGCTTGACTTCTCAGACCAGGAGCTGAAATGCTCAGGGACTGCCCGATGTTGCTCCTTTTGCAAATGTGCTGAAAGACTTCAGTTGAGCACTTACAATTTTTATATGGTGTTTTTCCTTTCTGGAGCAAAGTATCTAAATCAAGCTCCTGGGGCTTACCCACATTAAAACTGGAGGAAATTGCCCATCTGACAACAAAGGCCACGTCTGCAAAACAGACTTGTCATCTCCCGTGACCCTGAAGACGTATTTATGCAACAAGTTCCAAAGGTCAGGGTACAATTTTCAAAATCTTTGCCAAACCAGCCACCAGTGAATCAGTAAATTCACACTGGTGTGCCACACTTGGTTAATAGGTGAGTATCTCTGGAAAACCCCACAGGTGAAAAGGCAGGATCATTTCGTGTCCACGGGGGATTGGGAGGGAAATGCCACGCTACCCCAAACCATCCTTAAAAAGGGATTTAACAATTAATTCTGGAATCTTGTCACTAGGAAAACAAACAAGGCCAACTCATCTATTTGGCTGCAGGGAAAACAAATCACTCTCTCTGAGGCATCTGTTATTTAAAACGTGATGGGGCAGGATAACTCTTCCCTTAAAAACATCCTAACCAGGGACTTCCCTGGTGGCACAGCGGTTAAGACTCCGCCTGCCAATGCAGGTGACACAGGTTCGAGTCCTGGTCCGGGAAGAACCCACATGCCACGGAGCAACTAAGCCTGTGCGCCACAACTACTGAGCCCGCGCGCCACAACTACTGAAGCTCACGCGCCTAGAGCCCGTGCTCTGCAACAAGAGAAGCCACCGCAATGAGAAGCCCACACACCACAATGAAGAGTAGCCCCGCCTCGCCGCAACTAGAGAAAGCCTGCGTGCAGCAACGAAGACCCAACGTAACCAACCAACCAACCAACCAACCAACACAAAACAAATGCCCTAAACCATGTGGCTCTTCTTGGGGAAAAGTTAAGCCGTCAAGACTTGCTCCTCTACTTCTCTCTTTTCCTCCCACACGTGGCCTCTGCTAAGGTAATTCCAGAATGTTATTTATTTACTAGAAACCTGACTTGACTTTGCATAAGGATCTGGAGGAACAAATCCAGCCCTGAGGAATCCATTAATCTCCACAGACTTTTTTTTGGGGGGGGGGGGGGCGGGGGGTTGGGCACCAAGAGCGGGGAGCAGGCAACACCAAATATTCTGAGATTCAGAAGCAGCAGCTGGAGAGAAAGGTTCATGAGGCTGGAAGAGGTACAGGCTAACCCTCTCCCCAGCTCCAGTTTCCAAATGGAAGGTGGGGTTTTCAAAGGAGCCTCACCTGCTGGGTGTCCCCACCTGTGCGAGCTCTTAGAGGAAAGGAGGCAGTCTTGGCGCCAACCCCAAAGAGAAGCATCCCAGGGCTCAAGGTGTAAAACAGACAACCTGGCAGAAATTCATAGTCTAAACAGGAACAACTCATACCTCTGAGCAATGGATCTGACATTCACCTAGTCCAGTGATTTCTCAGGAATGAATCACTTAAATACACCTTGTTTAAAAACAAGCACATATGACTTCAAAATTACTTTCAATAGAGAACCAATGTGGAGAGCAAGGAAGCTCAGGGAGGCTACCTCGGTAGATTTGCACGGGGGAAAGGGAGAAATCTGATAGCTCTCTTCCCCTTGACATCCTGCGGGCCACAACTGCATACTCCTGAGTTCAAGCACGAATCTGGCAGGTTTTCCGTGCGGGCAGCGGCTCGCCGCGTGGGAAGGCACCTTTCCAGGTACTGCCCAGGGTGACCGACCGTAGGTAACATCCACCTCCTCCCTCCCGCCGGGGACCGGACCATCCCTGAGGTTAAGGTGCCTCTTCCAGTCCAACCGCGAACCATCATCCACACTCAATCCTCGTCCGGACAACGTATGGTTCAGGGAAAAAAAGGGGGGGAGCAGATAGGATTTTAAAAATTAAACCACATTTGCTTCCAAACGGGAAGAACCGAGAGCTCTTGCTTCCCTTTCTCCCTTGCAAGCCCCTTTAATCATTTTGGGTAAAGCAGGAACCCGCAGCTCGCGGAACACCCAAACGCGAGTCCCGTAGGAGCTTTGTTCTTTGCACGCAGAAATCAACACCCTCGAGGGTAAGCCCCCGCGTGGTGGCCGAGGGAGAGCCGAGGGACCGGAGCATTGGGTGCGCCAGCGCCATGCCCACCCTCGCACCCGCCCGCCCCACACGCGGCCTGGGCGCTGGAAGCGCGTGAGGGTGCGCGCGTCTCCCACCCGCCAGGCAGCTCACCTAGCACCACCGCAGCCACGGTGGAGAGTAGCAGCCAATTATTCCTCAGGAAGCGCTTCCAGTCGCATCCCTTCTTCGCCGGCTTCCCCATGGCTGGCGCCCGGGCTCCGAACCACAAGAGAGGCGGCCGTTCTTGTGCGTGGGGGCTCGGCCGTGCGCGCGGGGGCCGGGGGAGCCCGGGGACCGCCGGTGGCTCCGCGGCTCAGTGCAGGAAAGATGCGGGCGCGCTGGGAAGAGGGTGTGCGTTGGCCGCTGCCGCCACCGTCGCCGCCTCCGCCGCCACCTGAGCTCGCGCGCCGCGCCTGCAGCCCGTGCTAGCTCGGTGGCCGTGCGTGTCGGGCGCGCCTGGCCCCTCCCGCCGCCGCCGCGCTCTGCGGCGCCGCGGCCAACCAGCGAGGAAAGAGGGAGGAGCGGCCGGCCCCCGGAGGAGGGCGGGTGGGAGCGTGCGGGGAGCGTGCGTGGTGCGCCCGGGGGTCCCGGCGGAGCAGGCGTAGGAGGGTTCCCATGCTGTGGCTGCAGCGGGGACGGCTACTCAGAGACCGCTGCGCTCCTCCCCAGGCTTAGGCTGGAGCCTCTCGCTTTTTTTTTTTTTTTTATTTAACTGGTCAGGCTAGGTTTTCGGATTTATGGTTTCCTCCTCTCCCTAATCCAGAGGGGCGGAGCCGCTGGCCACTTTGGTTTGGACTTCACTCGGCACACCAGCACGCCTCCTCTTTCTCCATACCAGCCACTGCCAGTGCAGCACCGCAGTGGGGAGAGTCGGGGGGAACTGAGTTCGGTCTTGGGTCCCATTTGCTTCTCCACTGCAGCCTCGGATTGGCCAGCAGCCTGGAAAGCCTCCTAGAAGCGTCTAGGAAGAGGGGGAAAAAAAGAGTGCTGGTGGGGTGGGGGGGCGGTGAGCAGGACAGGACTTTGTGAACTTTCACACGAGGCCTCTAACTCCCCTGCCCGCACAGGTATTATTAACTCTCCTCCTTAAGCCGAGGGAGGTGACGCTCCCCTAGGATGGTCTGTGGACGCAGGGCTTGGAATGGGCCCTCTTAGAACTTCACTGCCGCTCCTTGCGACCGGCTCTGTGGCCGCCCAAGGCCCCAAAGCTGTGAGCCTAGGCAGAACGATTGGGACTGAGAACCCGACCTAGCCGTTCTGAGGAGAAAGTGGGCGGGTCCATCCCTAAGGCCAGATGCTTTGGAAAGGCAAACACAGGAGAGGTGGAGAAACTAGGTAAGTGCAGCTAAGTGAATTTTCTAATTCTCTTCCATTCTTCTACCCAGTTTTTTCACCCTCGCTTATACAAAACTTTTTCCTTCCCTTTTACCACGCCACCACCTCTGCAGCTCCAGTCTGCCTTCTCATTAGCTTTCCTAACGTTAAGTCAGCCCTGCACCTTTTTGCTGTTGTAGAGTCTCCTCTGATTGGGGAGGGTGGGGGAATCTCCCAGCTAGATTTTCTGGTGACTAACCCCTCACAATTAGAGCTCCATTCCTTTGGCTTAAATTGACAGAAGTGTCCTTGAAGAGAAAATAAGTTTTATGAACCATGTACACTTTAGTATGAATGAGTTTATCAGCTCCTTTCCAAAAAATAAATTTTGAGAGAAGGAAAGCTAGAGGGACACCAATGTCACTGTGTGCTTGGGAAAGATATGAAGAAATGTCAGAAGAAGGAAAACTATTGAGAAAGAGGAGACAAAGACATCCATCCCACAGTAAAAAAGCTGGAAATACTCAGATGTTCAAGGTGAAGAGTGGTAAATATATTATGGAACTGCCACGTAACTGTACATTATGCAGCGTCTATAAAAGAAGTTTATGAAATTTCTAATAGCATAGGATAGCACGTCATAATATGAGGGAAAACCGGAAGATGAAAATTGTATGTATCACATGATCACAACTATGGAAAACAAACATAGAACAAAACCATGTACTTAGAAAAAAGTCTAGAAGGAAACACAAAATTTTAACAGTGGTCATTTTTGGGTGATATTATTACTTGAATCTTTTTGCTTTCTATTTTTTCTGTATTTTCTATAGTGTTTACCATAAGCATACCTGTGCCCATTACAGGTGGATAGGGCTGTATTTAAGAAATGAAGAGGTTCTAAAGAGAAAAATGTGGAAGAATCTAAGCAGACTTTGTACATCACAATTTTTTGAGGTGTATGTAGTGAGATAATTACACCTGGGTTTTGGGAGTAGGATATTTAGGTTTAAATCCCAGCACTACCATTTACCAGCTGGGTTACCTTGGGCAAGTTGCTTAAATTTTTTGTGTCTCAGTTTCTACATCTGTAAACGGGGGCATTAATATTATTTATCTCATGAGGGTATTGTAAGAACTGAATACTAGAATGTATGTAAAAGACTTAGAACAGTGTCTGGCATACAAGAGTCATCATGAGTTTTACTTGGGGGTCAACCTGGACAGGCATCTTTTTACTTCTTCTTGTTGCCTGCCTGTCATGAACACACCCTGAGCCACTTCACACCCACAAGAACCCTTGTATACATATTTTTTATTATTAATTTTTATTGGAGTATAGTTGCTTTACAATGTTGTGTTAGTTTCTGCTGTACAGCAAAGTGAATCAGCTATACATATACATATATGCCCTCTTTTTTGGATTTCCTTCCCATTTAGGTCACCACAGAGCACTGAGTAGAGTTCCCTGTGCTATACAGTAGGTTCTCATTAGTTATCTATTTTATACATAGTAGTGTATATATGTCAATGCCAACCTCCCAATTCATCCCACCCTCCTTTTCCCCCCGGTATCCATATGTCTGTTCCCTACGTCTGTGTCTATTTCTGCTTTACAAATAAGTTCATCAGTTCATTTTTCTAGATTCCACATATAAGCAATATTATACGATACTTGTTTTTCTGACTTAACTCTGTATGACAGTCTCTAGGTCCATCCACGTCTCTGCAAATTGCACAATTACTAGAACCCTTGTATATTGGTCAATAGTAATTGCCTTTAGAATTACAATCAGTGGACCCTGAATCTATTGTACTTTCACACCTAAAGCCTATATAGTACATATTCAGTTTACACTTATTTAAATTATACAATTTTAGGATAGTGCAATATAAAAAAGAAAAATAGAGTCTAAACATATACACTCATTTCAAAATAATTAAAATCTCCTAAATAAAAAATAAAAGTCAAGAATCGAAGAAGTTCAAAGCACGTGGGCCAAGTGAATTATAAACTATGTTTATGCTATTGCTACATGGCAGGTCCACTTTAGCTGGTAATAAAAGGTAATTAATAAGCAAACACTTATAATACACTTAACATTTGCCAGACACCCTTCTAACCACTTTATACATAGTAACTACTTTGGTCCTCACAACAACTTAATGAAGTAGGGACTATTGTTACCTCATGGGGCTGCTGGAAGAATCAAGTGAGATATTGTGTATTGTTATTATCTTCATTTTACAGCTGAGGAATCTGAGGCAAAAAGAGGTTAAGTAACTTGCTTAAGTTCCCTCCATTAGTAAGAGAAGGATCAAGGATTGAACTAGGTGGTCTTGCTCAAGCTAAATGCACAAACTCTGCATTAAACCATGGGTCCCCAACCCTCGGCCACGGACTGGTACCAGTTCATGATAGTGGTTCATGGCCTGTTAGGAACTGGGCCACACAGCAGGAGGTGAGCAGCAGGCAAGCAAGCGAAGCTTCATTTGCATTTACAGCCTTTCCCCATCGCTTGCATTACCGCCTGAGCTCCACCTCCTGTCAGATCAGCGGTGGCATTAGGTTCTCATAGGAGCAGGAACCCTACTGTGAACTGTGCATTCGAGGGATCTAGGTTGCGCGCTCCTTTTGAAAATCTAATGCCTGATGATCTAAGGTGGGGCTGAGGCGGTGCTGGGGAGCGGCTGCAAATGCAGATTATCATTAGCAGAGAGGTTTGACTGCACAGAGACCATAATAAATCAATTGCTTGCAGACTCATATCAAAACCCTATCAGTGGGCTTCCCTGGTGGCACAGTGGTTGAGAGTCCGCCTGCCGATGCAGGGGACGTGGGTTCGTGCCCCGGTCCGGGAAGATCCCACGTGCCGCGGAGCAGCTGGGCCCGTGAGCCATGGCCGCTGAGCCTGCGCGTCCGGAGCCTGTGCTCCACAACGGGAGAGGCCACAACAGTGAGAGGCCCGCGTACCACACACACACACAAAAAAACCCCTATCAGTGAGGGGCGAGTGACAAGCTGCATCTGGTGGCAGGCTTTATAGTGGCAAGTGAGTTGATGTGCTTCAGTTGTACAGCTGCATCTGGTGGCAGGCTTTAAGTCAGAATCCAACACTTATTTTAGTCCACATGTGGCCCACCCATTATTTTATTTACCACTTCCGTCCGTGCCTCTTTCCCACACTGCACACTTGTCTCAATGACAGTTTTGGTAAGCTCACAAGCTAACCCTAGCCAAAATGAGTAAAAAACAAACATCACTGGAGAGCTTCTTTGAAGAGGGGTAAAGACCCAATGATGAGACAGCAGAAGACTCTAAGACTGCCAACAAAAAGAAAGCTGCATTTAAAAGAAAATACCAAGAGTCCTACTTAAATTACAGGTTCATTGCAACAGGTGATTCACATTCTCCAAGCCCGCTTTGTATAATATGTGGTGACCGGCTCTCCAACGAAGCCAAGAAACCTTCAAAACTGCTTTGTCACATGGAGACCAAGCACCCTGCATTAAAAGACAAGCCTTTGGAGTTTTTCAAAAGAAAGACGAAGAACAGAAGCGATTATTGAAGGCCACCACTTCATCAAATGTGTCTGCACCGAGAGCATGGTCCTTAGTGGCTTACTGCATTGCTAAAGCTAAGAAGCCCTTTACTATTGATGAAGAGTTGATCCTGCCTGCTGCTAAGGACATTTGTCTTGAACTTTTAGCAGAGGCTGCAGTTCAAAAGGTGACACGTGTTCCTCTTTCGGCTAGCACCATACCTAGATGAATTGATGAAATAGCAGAGGATACTGTGGCACAGTTGTTAGAGAGGATTAATGGGTCACTGTGGTATGCAGTCCAAGTTGACGAGTCTACCGATGTTGACAACAAGGCAACAATGCTTGTTTTTGTGCAATATATTTTTCAGGAGGATGTGCATGAGGACATGTTGTGTGCACTTTTGTTGCCAACCAACACCACAGCTGCAGAACTATTCAGTTCTTTGAATGATTACATATCAGGAAAACTGAATTGGTCATTTTCTGTTGGTATATGCACAGACGGAGTGGCTGCCATGACTGGATGGCTTTTTGATTTCACTACTCGGGTCAAAGAAGTCACTTCTGAATGTGAGTCTACGCACTGTGTCATCCATAGAGAAATGCTGGCTAGCCAAAAAATGTCACCTGAACTTAACAGTGTTTTGCAGGATGTGATTAAAATTATCAACGACATTAAAGTACATGCCCTTAACTCACGTCTGTTCACGCAGCTCTGTGAGGAGATGGACACAGGGCACACATGTCTTCTCTTATATACAGAAGTGAGATGGCTTTCTAAAGGTAGATCACTGGCCAGAGTTTTTGAGTTATGAGGGCTGCTCCAGAGATTTCTTTTAGATAAACAGTCACCCCTGGCAGCACATTTCAGTGACACAGAATGTGTCACAAAACTTGCTTACTTGTGTGACATATTCAACCTGCTCAACGAACTCAATCTGTCACTTCAGGGGAGAATGACAACTGTGTTCAAGTCGGCAGACAAAGTGGCTGCATTCAAAGCCAAACTGGAATTATGGGGCCGACGAGTGAACATTAGGATTTTTGACATGTTTCAAACATTAGCAGAGATTTTGAAAGAGACTGAGCCAGGGCCTTCTTTCTCCCAGCTGGTGCACGATCACCTATCTCAGCTTTCAAAAGAGTTTGAGCATTACTTCTCAACCACAAAAGGCCCCCGAACTAGGAAGGAATGGATCCACGACCGGTTTGTGAATAAGCCAGGTGAATCGACTTTGTCTGTGCTAGAAGAGGATCAACTGCTTGAGATCTCAAATGATGGTGGCCTTAAAAGTATGTTTGAGACAACTTCAAATCTCCATACGTTCTGGATTAAAGTCAAGGTGGAATATCCTGAGATTGCCACAAAAGCACTGAAAAGCCTGCTTCCATTTCCAACATCCTATCTTTGTGAAGCAGGGTTTTCTGGAGTAACAGCAACCAAAACGAGATTACAGAGTAGACTGGACTTAAGCAACACAGTTCATGTGTCACTGTCTCCCATCACCTCCAGATGGGACCATCTAGTTGCAGGAAAACAAGCTCAGGGCTCCCACTGATTCTGCATTATGGTGAGTTGTATAATTATTTCATTATATATTACAATGTAATAATAATAGAAATAAAATGCACAATAAATGTAATGAGCTTGAATCATCCCAAAACCATCCCCCCCTGCCCCATCCCCACCCTGGTCCATGAAAAAATTGTCTTCCACGAAACTGGTCCCTGGTGCCAAAAAGGTTGGGGACTGCTGCATTAAACCACCATCTCTTATATGAGGAACAAAAACAGAATTGTTATGGGAAAATTACTTTTGAGTTACATGAATTTTACTTTATGCAAGATCTTCAAGAATCCCTCCGTTCGGGCTTCCCTGGTGGCGCAGTGGTTGAGAGTCCGCCTGCCGATGCAGGGGACACAGGTTCGTGCCCCGGTCTGGGAAGATCCCACATGCCGCGGAGCGGCTGGGCCCGTGAGCCATGGCTGCTGAGCCTGCGCGTCCGGAGCCTGTGCTCCGCAATGGGAGAGGCCACAACAGTGAGAGGCCCGCGTACTGCAAAAATAAATAAATAAATAAATAAAAGAATCCCTCCGTTCACATCCAAGAGACACTATGGTGTCCTACAGTGCTGTGCTGAAGTGGAAACTGCATACATTTTATGGGGCAGTGGTTGAACTCTCGAATCCTCTCCCCATTGCTGCTACTGGAACTTAATAATTCTATGTTATTTCTCTGCCTAAGACAAGAAATGGTGTAGGAAGCATCACTTTGGGAAGGGGGGAAATTGGAGACCCCTAGTGCTCAAATTCCATTCTTTATTACTTTCTTAGCCTGGGATAGTCATGGACACAAATGATCACAAATTTGACGAGAGTGAAGAGGCATCTCCCTTGTAAACTCTACCTGAGGGGATCTTGACCACTCAGCTCCTGGAACAAAAACTTCACTCTCCTGGGATAAAATCTTAAAGCCAAGTAGAAAGAAGTGTTAGAATTTTACCCCCTCCAGTAGATGTTAACATCTCCCTTTCTGCAGGTCCCTCACATTCCTCATCCTGCTGAAATACACCTTTGGCCAGTCCTTACTAGATTACATTTTGCCAGTACGCTTGCTTGCTCTTTTCCTCCCTCCCTCCCTTCCTTCCTTTCTTTCTACCGTTTAAGTAACTATGCCATTTCCTTTATTGTTATTGTTCCCCACCCCCCTTTTAAATTGTTAACTCATGGACTCTCTTGTTAGTTATTAAAGAAAGGAGACTTCGACTTTGCCACACAAGGTTAGATGGGCAGGTGACAACCTGGCCTTATATGTTAATTGGGATAGAAATGGAAAGGGGCATTCAGAAACAAAAAGTAAGGCATCAGGGCCTCCCTGGTGGCGCAGTGGTTAAGAGTCCGCCTGCCGATGCAGGGGATACGGGTTCGTGCCCCGGTCTGGGAGGATCCCATATGCCGCGGAGCGGCTGGGCCCGTGAGCCATGGCCGCTGGGCCTGCGCATCCGGAGCCTGTGCTCCGCAACGGGAGAGGCCACAACAGTGAGAGGCCCACATACCGCAAAAAGAAAAAAAAAAAAAAAAAAAAAAGTAAGGCATCAGCTTCTGAGCATCTCTCAAAATAGTATGCTGGTTGCATTCTACCACCATAAAACATATGCAGTGGGATGCTTTGTCCTCAGGCTGTGGTAATGGGGAGAAGGAGGTCATGGGTATCAGAGTCTCCTTCAGCATCTACAGCTGTGCAGCCATTGATGACTGATTGATGGTAAGAAGGATGCTGTCAGCATATTCAGATGCCCTTTTTAGCAATCTCTTTTTTATCTTCCAATCTTGATTTGGATTTCTCTTGGAATTAAAAATTAAGGAGTAAAAGAACTGTAATTTATCAAGTCTTCACAATAGTTCTCCAAGCAATATTTTATAAAGATGATTTTGCCTGAAGAGACTTACATGTTAGTTAGATATCCTTGAACTCTTGGATTCAACAGAACTTTGCCCCATAGGCTTTATTGCTTACTCTGACAAACTGAAGAGCAATTCCATTTCATTTTAAAATATGAAAAAAATAAGTTAACTGCTTCGTAGAAGCTGTGTGTCCTTGAACAAGTCATTTAATCTCTCTGAACCTCAGTTTTCTCATCTGAAGGTATCATTTAAAGTAATACAAATGGTCAATACGTATTTGAAACATATGAAAAAATGTTCAATCTCACTAGTACTCAAAGAACTGAACATTTAAACCAATATTTGTTTACCAGCTGAACAAAGATATTTTAACATAAAATATTTTATTTTTTCACATCTTTATTGGAGTATAAATGCTTTACAATGTTGTGTTAGTTTCTGCTGTACAACAAAGTGAATCAGCTACATGTATACATATATCCCCATATCCCCTCTCTCTTGAGCCTCCCTCTCACCCTCTCTATCCCACCCCTCTAGGTCATCACAAAGCACCAAGCTGATCTCCCTGTGCTATGCAGCTGCTTCCCACTAGCCATCCATTTTACATTTGGTAGTGTATATATGTCAATGCTACTCTCTCACTTCATCCCAGCTTCCCCTTCCCCCCCATGCCCTCAAGTCTGTTCTCTACGTCTGTGTCTTTATTCCTGCCCTGCCACTAAGTTCATCAGTACCACTTTTTAAAATTCCATATATATGCATTAGCATATGGTATTTGTTTTTCACTTTCTGACTTACTTCACTCTGTATAACAGATTCTAGGTCCATCCACCTCACTACAAATAGCTCAATTTCGTTCCTTTTTATGGCTGAGTAATATTCCATTGTATATAATAGCATAAAATATTTTTAAATTCACAATTATAAAATTTATAGTTTTAACATTTTAATTATAAACTTAGAGAAGGTATGGAAAAATGGGCAGTGTCACACACTGCTGGTGGACCTGGAAAAATGCTATGATTTTTCTTAGGATAATTAGGCAATTTGTAATCTTTCCATCAAAAGTGTTTGTATTCTTTAATTCAACCAGTCTACTTCTAGAAATTTATACCAAAAAAATACTACAGTGCTGTTCATCCCAACTCAGTTGGAAACAACTTAACTGTCTAGTATAGTAGATTGGCTAAAGATTGATTAAGTGTGTAAAAATACACTGGACAATGGAACACCATTCAGGGATTGAAAAGCATATTTTAGCAGAATATTAAATTACATGGGAAAATGGTAAACACACACAACTATGTTTTGAGATGGCAAAAGTAATAAACAGTGGGTGGGTTTCTTTTTACAATGAAGATGTAGTCATTTATTATTTTTAAACCTAAAAAGATAAAACTTAAAATATGCATATTATAATTCCAAGTAAGTCTCTGTGTGTGTGTGCGCATGTGTATAAGAGTTGTGATACGAAAGTTATTAATGTGCTTTTTTTTTTTTTTTTTTTTGCGGTACGCAGGCCTCTCACTGTTGTGGCCTCTCCCGTTGCGGAGCACAGGCTCCGACGCGCAGGCTCAGCGGCCATGGCTCATGGGCCCAGCCGCTCCGCGGCATGTGGGATCTTCCCGGACCAGGGCACGAACCCGTGTCCCCTGCATCGGCAGGTGGACTCTCAACCACTGCGCCACCAGGGAAGCCCATTAATGTGCTTTTTTCGTTTTCCTTTCTGAGCATATGTTCTTTGCCCTGCTAGGCCAAGGTGTTCATATGCTTAGGAGATTAGGATTTGTTATAGAAGGAATTTAAAGGAAATAAAAATGTACTAACATTACACTTCTGCGTTATATAATAATAATAAATAATAATAATTGTGAGACAGAATGTTCCATATTCCTTCATCTCCCCACTAGAATATCAAAATATCCAGTTCACAGAATTTTCCTGTAGTGTAGGAACGATACCCTTCTATCTATAGCAGCTGTCACTCCACTGGAGCACGAGGTTAAGACATAGGGGAATTAGAAGAAAAACTTACCACTTTGTAGTCAATGGAATGGTGGGAGGAAGAAACGGAGAGGAGAGATGTTGGTCCTGTTTTCTCTCTCCAGGCAGACTTCATCCAGGAAGGGGGTGTATGTTAGAGAAAAGGGGATAGCAGCTGTCCCCTACTCCCTATTACGATGCTGCTTCCCAGGCTCTCCTTTACCAACCTGGGGTGCAACTACATCAGCACAAATGTGGCAGGACAGTGTGATCAGGCAGCAAGAGGCTCTGAGATTTCACTTCTCAACCACTCTCTGTTCCTGGTGGCAGGGATGCTGAGCTGAGAGTCACAGAATGGTCATGGCAGGATGAGGGGACTCTTCTTAGAGTCTGGGGGGAAACCATGTGAACTGGCCTCATGCAGAGAGACTCACTTATTTGTTACTTAGCGATAGCTGAGGTGAGACGGAGGCTGTGGGTAGATGCCCATTGGCTCTGGCTCTAACAAAGTAAAGGAAAGGACAGAAATACATCTTCACAGCAGCAGATTTCAACCAAGAAGGCCCACAGGGCAAGTTCCAACCAGAAACACAGAGGACAGTGCTCTGGAAACCAAGATCCAAATGAGTCCACACATTACACTAGGTTGTTAATTTTGCATAGTCTCTTTTATTCTACAACAGATGCTCCTCATCTCATTTGTTCAGGGGTCATTTGTCCTACAAAATTCCCCATATTCTGGATTTGGCTGGTTGTTTCTTTCTTTTTTTCCTTTCTTTTTTAAAGTATGGAACGCTTCACGAATTTGTATGTTATCCTTGCAAAGGGGCCATGCTAATCTTCTCTGTATCATTCCAATTTTAGTATATGTATTTCTTCATGGTGGCAATTAATTTGTTTCTCTACCTCCACTCTTTCCTCTAAGCTAGTGATTAGATCTGGAGGTTTGATGTTTAGCAATGCTAAGATTGAACAGTGGATTCTGATGTTGCCAGCCTGATTCATCCATGATAAATTCACTCATCAACCCTTTTGAATATTGTTTTGGCATCTGTTGGTGACGGTTGCTTAATACCATTTTGTTTAATTCATCCTAATTCTATCATTCCTTCTGAACACATTTGCAGAGATTCTTCCGTAAAAAGAATTTCTACCTCATCAACTGTTTGGTTACCCTGAAATAGAGTTTGTATGGAAAAGGCAGGATTCATGCTTAATTTCCTCCCTTTATTGGTTTTCTCAGTAATGAATTGGTACACTAGAAACATCCAGTGGTGATTGATGAGATTTTGTGGTTTCATTTTTTGTTAGTATTATTATGAACACATGGATTTATGTGTTGTGGATGGTTTTATGTGTTTCAGTCAGTTATAATCATGATTCTTTTCCTTGCTCAAATTGTCCCATCTTTGGTCAATGGGAGCCCCTTCATTTTGACTCCTGTGTCCTTTTGACAGAAGTATTTGTCTTCAATAGTGTCCTTATTTTCTGGGTCAGCAAGATGTCCCAAGGCCATCTTTTACACTTCTTGCCCTGGAGCTGGAATCAGCCATTTCTCAAAAGAGTCCGGGTTCCTCTTCGTGGAGAATAGTATTTAGAAGCTATGATCTTGGTGATGGGGGGGCTCATTGCTACTAGGTTGTCAATGCTTCTAGACCTTTTTAGTGGACAGCCCTCAGAAATACATATTTCATGGTAAGAGACAAATATATAATGAGTTCATACTGATGTTTCCTGTACAGTTGTTTTATTATTGTAAAATATTCATAATTAATTTTACCATGTAAACAATTTTTAAATGTATGAGTTTGTGACATTAAGTACATTCACATTGTTTGGCAAGCATCACCACCATCTGTCTCCAGGGCTTTCTCATCTTCCTAAACTGAAACTTTGTACCCATTAGACACTAACTCCCCACTCCCTTCTCCTCCAGCTCCTGGAAACCACCATTCTACTAACTATATTTATGAATATTTTCCCTTTTGTGGCTGGTTTATTTCACTTAGCATAATGTCCTCAAGGGTTATCCATGTTGTGGCATATAATTTCTTACTTTTTAAGGGTGAATTATGTATACATTGATGTATATACCACATATTGTTTATCCATTCATTCGTTGATGAACACTTGGGTTGTTTCCAAATTTTGGCCATTGTGAATAATGCTGCTATGATAATGGGTGTATAAATACCTGTTCGAGTTTTCAATTCTTCTGTGTATATATCTGGAAGTGGAATTGCTGGATCATATGGTAATTCTATGTTTAATATTTTGAGGAACTGCCATACCATTTTTTACATTGGCTGCACCATTTTACATTCCAACAAGCAAAGCACAGGGGTTCCAGTTTCTCCACATCCTCATCAATGCTTGTTATCTTAATAGTAGGTATCCTAATGGGTGTGAATTAATTCAACTTTAAGATTACAGAGTTTTGATTAAACTTCTTTGATTTTACTCATATCAATTTTCTCTTTACTTCAAAAATCGTGGTTCCCAAAGACATTAATTGAAGTATTTATTTCCTAATCCTATAATGTATATATAATAGTTTTTAAAAAGTATCAATATTACTTCTAATAATAAGACCACTGAATGCAGCTTAAGAATTCTTTGGTTCTTTTGTCACCCAGATATATACCACAAGGGATATATAGTTATATTTCTGTGTTTGAAAGTCACTCAACAAACATAACTAAAGAGAAACAGAGTCATAGATACAGAGAATAAACAGGTGTTTCCTCAGGTTGGGGGGATGGGATGAGAGAACTAGATGAGGGAGATTAAGAGGTACAATCTTTAAGTTACAAAGTAAATGGCACAGGTATGAAATGTATAGTGTGAGGAATATAGTCAATAATTATGTAATATCTTTAGTGACAGATGATAACTATTCTTATCATGGTGATCAGTTTGAAATGTATAGAAATATCGATTTATTATGTTGGGTACCAGGAACTAATGTAGTGTTGTAGGTCAATCATACTTCAAAAACAAACAGACAAACTCATACAAAAAGAGATCAGATTTGTGGTCATTGGGGGTGGGGGAAAAGGAATTGGATGAAGGTGGTCAAAAGGTACAAACTTCCAGTTATAAGATAAATAAGTACAACATGATAAATATAATGAACACAGCTGTGCGTTATATATGAAAGTTGTTAAGAGAGTAAACCCTAAGAGTTCTTATCATAAGGAAAAAATCTTTTTCTATTTCTTTAATGTTGCATCTCTATGAGATGATGGATGTTCACTAAACTTATTGTAGTCATCATTTCATGATGTATGTAAGTCAAATCATGATGCTGTACACCTTAAACTTATACAGTGCTGTATGTCAATTATACCTCAGCAAAACTATAAGAAAAAAACCCATGGGGCTTCCCCGGTGGCGCAGTGGTTGAGAGTCCGCCTGCCGATGCAGGGGACACGGGTTCGTGCCCCGATCCCGGAAGATCCCACATGCCGCGGAGCGGCTGGGTCCGCGAGCCATGGCCGCGGAGCCTGTGTGTCCGGAGCCTGTGCTCCGCAACGGGAGAGGCCACAGCAGTGAGAGGCCCGCGTACAGCAAAAAAAAAAAAAAAAACAACAACAACAAAAAAAACCCCATGGGTATTCCAAGGAAAACGACCTAAGAGTCAAAAATAATAAAACAGCACAACACTGTGAATGCACTAAATGCCACTGAACTGTGCACTTTAAAATGGTTAATTGTATGTTATGTGAATTTTACCTGAATAAAAAAATTGAATTAGGGCTTCCCTGGTGGCGCAGTGGTTGCGAGTCTGCCTGCCGATGCAGGGGACACGGGTTCATGCCCCGGTCTGGGAAGATCCCACATGCTGTGGAGCGGCTGGGCCCGTGAGCCATGGCCGCTGAGCCTGCGCGTCCGGAGCCTGTGCTCCGCAGCGGGAGAGGCCACAACAGTGAGAGGCCCACGTACCGCAAAAAAAAAAAAAAAAAAAGTCACTTGAAATAATTATTTGCCCTGTGTATTTATGCCATCAATTTGATATACAGTTAGAATCATAGGTTTCCATTTGGTGTCAATTTTTCTTTTCTTTTTATTTTTTGGCCACACTGCGTGGCATGCGGGATCTTAGTTCCCCCACCAGGGATCGAACCCATGCCCCCTGCAGTGGAAGCTCAGGGTCTTAACCACTGGACCGCCAGGGAAGTGGTTTTCAAATTTTAGAAACTGGTTTTTAAAAATTCAATAATTTTAAAAATAAGTAAAACTTTTACATAGTTCAGTCAAAACTGTAAAACAGCACAGTCAGAGAATTCTCCATCTCCTTTCTTCCTTTACTCCCCTACCTCCCACCATATGTAACAATTAGCAGATATCTCTTACTGTTTGGTTTATCCTTTAGTTGCTTCTTTTTAGGAAATAGAAAGAAATATTTATATTTACATTCTCCTTCCCTTTATTACACAAAGGTGACATTTTACAAGCCCTGTTCTAGGCCTCACTTTTTTTCATTTATCCTGGTGCTCACTCAGTGTTACGTACAGAGATCTTCCTCATTCCTTTTTCTGTTCAATACTCCTTTGTGTAGGTCTTATTGTAAAGAAATCTTCCTCATTCCTTTGGACTGCTATGGAATATTATACTGTGTGAATAAACCCATAGTTAATTTAATAACCTCCCTACAGCTGCTATGGAGGACAGTATGGAGGTTCCTCAAAAAACTAAAAATAGAGCTATGATATGATCCTGCAATCCCACTCCTGGGCATATATCTGGAGAAAACCATAATTTGAAACGATAATGCACCCCAGTGTTCATTGCAGCACTAGTTACAATAGCCAAGACATGGAAGCAACCTAAATGTCCATTGACAGATGAGTGGATAAAGAAGAGGTGGTATACACACACAATGGAATATTACTCAGCCATAAAAAAGAATGAAATAGTGCCATTTGCAGCAACTAGATGGACCTAGAGATTATCATACTAAGTGAAGTAAGCCAAACAGAGAAAGACAAATATGATATCGCTTATATGTGGAATTTTAAAAAATGATACAAATGATGGGAATTCCCTGGTGGTCCAGTGGTTAGGACTCCATGCTTTCACTGCTGAGGACCTGGGTTCCATCCCTGGTCAGGGAACTGAGATCCAACAAGGTGCACGGCACAGCCAAAAAAAAAGAGATACAAATGAACGTGTATACAAAACAGAAATAGACCCACAGACATAGAAAACAAACTTATGGTTACCAAAGGGGAAAGGGCAGGGAGAGGGATAAATTAGGAGTTTGGAATTAACATATACACACCACTATATATAAAATAGATAACCAACAAGGATTTACTGTATTAGCACAGTGAACTATATTCAGCATCTTCTAATAAACTATAATGGAAAAGAATCTGAAAAAGAATAGATATATACATATATATATATGTATAATCAAGTATTTTTTATCATTCCAATCAACTTGTTGGTATACAATCTTTATTCCTTTAATGGTTATACTGGAGATTACTACATCCATTCTTGAGTTATTAGTGTGTAATATAAATTAGCACTTCCCACATAATGATAAGACCTTAGAACATATTAACTCTGTTTACATTTGATGTTTATGTTGTCATGCATTTTTAATTTTACATAAAACCCCAGAAGACAGAATTAATAGTAGTAATACTAGTATTTTTTTCATACAGTCAATATTCATTTAGGTTTACTCACGTATTTACCTTTTTGGGTGCTCTTAATTCCTTTCTGCGTTCTGTATTTTGGCTTGGGATCATTTTTCATTTTCCTGAAGAATTCCCTTTAATAGTTCTTGTGGTGTTGGTCTCATGGCAATGAACTGTCTTTGTCTGGAAGTAGCTTTATTTTATGTTCTCTTTCAAAGAACATGCTTATTTTTGTCTTAGATCCTACTCTGGCCCAGGGCAGACACTTCATGGTCCAGGCCTCGTGCTGCCCTTTTAGTGACTGGGCTCCTAATGCCAAACTCCCTCCTCATGCCCACATACCAGCTTTGGCCCATCTGAACCTTGGGAGGGTGTTTCTTGCTTGCCTGGTAACTGTGGACCAGTTCTTGCCTGGGCAACCCAGAGAACTTTTTCACTGTCGAGTAGGCTATAACTATATCTTCTCCAACCTGGGTCTGCGTCCCAGCCTTGGGGAAAGGACCTTCTAAATTTGTCCATCCTTGGGTACTTTTGTCAGGGCTAGTTTATTCTTTAGCATTCTCTTTATATATTTATAGTTGCTCCCCTGTTGAATTAGTGATTTTTTAAAATCAAACTTTCCCCATTTAAATTACTGTGTGATTTCTCTCTACTGGTTAGACCCTGAATGATACACCAACACATATCCCCAGGATAACCCCTTGTGTCATGACGTATTATCCCTATTGGATATATATTATCCAATATAATAAATATATATTGTTAGATTAAATTTGATAATATTTTGTTAAGAAGTTATACATCTGTTATGAGGGATAATCTGTAATTCTATTTTTTTTTAATGTCTTTGTCAGTTTTTGGAATCAGGGTAATACTGGCCTCATAAAATGATTTAGTGTTTCTATCTTTTCTATTTTCTCAAAAATATGTGTTTGGATTGGTATTACTTTTTCCTTAAATGTTGGATGGAATTCACCAGTGAAGTCTTCTAGGCCTGGAGTTTCTTCGTGGAAGCTGTTAACTATGAATTCAATTTCTTTAGCTGAAATTGGGCTGTTCAAGTTTTCTATTTCTTCTTGGGTCAATTTTTTTTTTTTTTTTTTTTTTGTGGTACGCGGGCCTCTCAACTGTTGTGGCCTCTCCCGTTGTGGAGCACAGGCTCCGGATGTGCAGGCTCAGCGGCCATGGCTCATGGGCCCAGCCGCTCCACGGCATGTGGGATCTTCCCTGACCAGGGCACGAACCCGTGTCCCCTGCATCGGCAGGCGGACCCTCAACCACTGCACCACCAGGGAAGCCCCTTGGGTCAATTTTTGAGAATATGTGTCTTTCAATGAATGTGTCCATTTCATCTATGTTATCACAATAATAGTTGTTCATAATATATCCTTATATCCTTAATATCTTTTAGGTCTGTTGTGACGTCCTCTCTTTCACTCCTCATGTTGGTAATTTGTGTCTTCTCTTCATATTTTTCTTGATCAGTCTGGGTAGGAACTTGTGAATTTATCAATCCCCCCCCAAGTAGAACTAGCTTTTGGGTTCACTGTTTTTCTACACCGTTTTTCTGGCTGGTAGACCACATTTTGGGGGTTCCCTCATCTCTCTGATCTTGTACTCTAAAATTGTGGCTGCTAAGCCAATTTTCTAATGATGTCAAATAGACTTACTGCCTTTAAATAGATTTCATTTTTGTATTTTTTTCTGGCTTTTCAAGTTGTTCTCAACAGGAGCACATGTTGCTTCATTACAGCCAGAAGCAGAAATGTGAGAGAAATAATTTCAGGTGGCTGGTACTGCTGGAAAAGTGCTGATTTGGAAGCAGGATTCTTGGGTTCAAGACTTTTCTCTGTTGCTTACTGATACTGCTGTTAACAACCTTGGGCAAGTCAACTTGACTAAGTTTTAGTTTCCTTGTTTGTAAAGTGGGGATAACAGTAATATCTTACATTACAGTGCTTCTGTAAGTATTAAGTAATCCAAAGTGAAACTGTTTTATGAACTATGAAAAATTTCATGAATATAGCATGGCTCATATTTAATTTGTACAACTATGGATGCCTTGGAGGCAGGGACTGAGTCTTTTTGATCATGATTCCTCAACACCTAGCACAATTCCTGGAACATATTTTGGCTTTTAATAAACCTTTGTTGAGCTCAACCAAAGCTATTTTACATGAATGGTTAAAACTCTTACACACTGACTCAGTGTGAATTCATACTGTATGCCCATAGTTATTGGCAACACCTGAATTAAGCCAGATCATGCTGAATTGTTGTTTATTATTGTTATTTAGACTAAAAATATATACAATATCATGTGTAAACTTCCTGTATTATTCTTATAGGATTATCCTTTTTCTGGCCACAAATAGAAACATGTGCTGAAAATCTATAAATAGTGGGAAATCCGTAAGGGTTGTCTCATAGGAGGAAGAGGTAAAAAGAGGCCTTGATTCTGGTAATGCTGTAGGGTGAGTGTGCAAATATAACAGAGGTTCCTAAGTGATCTGTCACTGCAGCTTATAAGCTCTAACATTCCTTTATAGTTTCTGCACATGGGGCTGTTTGGAGGAATTTAACTACACCACCTACAGAAGACAGGTTTGTGTGTTATCTTAATACCATTTCTGGGTCACCCCTGCCCCTTTCCCCCCCATATGCATGCATATCTCTCTCAGTTTTAAATTCAAGTGTGAAGTTCATTCAGGCTAGATCACTGTTTCCCCAGCTTCAAGATTCTGCATACCACCTTCATAATTCTTTTCCACATCTATGTACCACTTATACTATTTACCTAAGATTTTCCTTGAACTAATTTTATTTTTCCTAAATTAATGTATTTTAAAAGAAAATTATCACTGTCGCAAATTGAAAATCAACACCACCTTCCAAGATTGTGGTAAAAATAAAAAATAGTGAAAACAAAACAATTTGTTTTAATTCAAATGCTACAAAGAGATCATTGCCTATTGAAGACTCTGAGCCCAGGGCCTGCTGTCTTTCAGGGATATACTGGGTCAGATAATCTCTAAGGTCTCTGATTTCATCTTTCAACATCTGTGGTGTTCCAAATATTTTCTCTTCCAACTATTTGTGTATTTCCTCCCTCAGTTCTCACTCATGCAAACTGTCCTTGCCTTATATCTCATGTACAAATGATTCCTTTTTACCAATGACTGCCTCCATTTTTAGTGTTGAGAGTCAGTATGGAAAAAACTTGGGGATTCTATGTAAGAAATAGAAAAAGGGGGGAAATTGTGAAAAGCAGGAAGTGATTGGGAGGACGTAACTTGGACAAGAGTCATCCTGCCTCCTTGACCTAGAATAGTTTCCTCTGTTTTCCCAAACATATTCTTTTCATTTCCTTTTACTTCCCCTTTGAGGTTTGAGTTAAAATAAGCATATTCTCTAAAAAAGATAGATACCTCTAGAAGGATTAAGAGGCCATTAGTCATCTACACCTAAGTGTAAAATAATCCAATCTACTTATTTCCTTAATATTGAAATTGCCTACACTGAAGGAAAGGGAATGAAATAATTCTGATGAGTGGTATGTTTTGGAAGACTAGGGGAACATAAGAGGAGAGAGGGTTGGCTGAGAAGGCATGGAGAGATAGAAGATAATAAAAGAAGGTGAGAGAGTCTAAAAGAAAAGTTTAGCATAGTTTAACAATTTCTCTCTTTCCCCTCCTTCTTACCCTATCACCTTAATTTCTGTTCTAGAGACCCACAAGTTAAATTAGTATAAAAAATTATAGAGTTCAGCTACTTCTTAGATCAAGTCAACTTTTTTTTTTAACATCTTTATTGGAGTGTAATTGCTTTACAACGTGTGTTAGTTTCTGCTTTATAGCAATGTGAATCAGCTGGCTAGGATTCTCCCCACCATTAGTAAAATTGCTTCTAAGAGAAAATGTATTCTGCATTCTGTGACACAGTATTTCATAACCTGAGAATTGTACAGTGTTCCACACACAGTGGGTAATTAAGAAATGTTATTACTACTGTCTGCCTTTATAAATCTCCAGTGGGACAGAAAATGTCAGGAAGATTGTTAGTATGGACATGGATTTTCCCAAGAGAACAGTTCAACTTTGCTTATAGTGTTTCTGTGTGGTTTAGGTCCTGTATTAGGTTTCTTATCATGCTAAGTGCAATGATTGTTCTGATGACTTCCAGGCAGCTTTTGGGCCAATGCTTTTCAAATTGTCTGTGGTGAAGAGCCAGGATTTGTGTGTGTGTGTGTGTGTGTGTGTGTGTGTGTCTGATCTGTGGAAGACCAATCTTAGTATGCACCTTGTGCCACATGTGACTCACCACATCATTCTGACAACGCACACACTGTTCTGTTACCTCACTCAAGAAGACAATTTGAATAACCTTGAGTTTGGATGTTCGGGTAATGTCAAATTGCTATAACAGCTTCTAAACACACACTCCTAATTTCTGGGCTTATCTCATTGAAGAATGATGAAGAAAAGATCACAGACTACACTTGAGTAGTCTGGTCTAGTAGGTGTATTCTGAGAGTTCCTCTTATAAAATGACAAGACCCCTCCAGCCCTGGGGAGTCCTTTTATTGACCTAAAATAAATGTAATATTAACAGTGTGGTTCATGGACAAAAATAATCTAAGAATTATTGGTTTGTAACACAAATTTTCCAACTCACTTGGCATACTCTTGTTGCTATTCTCATTTTTAAAAACTCTACCAGAAAATTAGGAGCCCAGAAAGTTTGGAGATCTTATAATTTTTGCCTATTATTGTAATACTTATATTACATAAACATAATGTGTAAAATAATTTATAAAGCACTTTCTGTCAGGTTAAGTTATGCTGCAGTAACAAATGGTCCCTGAAATCTCAGAGCTTTATAGCAACATTTATTTCTTGTGCATGCTGTGTATCCATCAGGGGTCCATTTAAGCTCAGCTCCAATTTGTCTTCATTTTAGGACTCACAGTAAGAGAGCAGTCTAGGTGGAACATTGCTGGTCTTGTGGTCAGGGAAAAGAGAAGATGGCAGCCATGTGATGGCTCTTAAAGCTCTACCCAAATTGTACACATTACTTTCTCTCATATTTCAATGGCCAAAGAAAGTCATATGACCAACCCTGAAGTCAAGGGGTCAGGGACGTATAACCTTCCAGAGGGAGAGGCCTGGAAGGAGGGGCAGCAAAGAATTCAAACTAATAACACCTATGACACACACTGTTAGAATCTGAGTGAGAGTTGGGAAAAAGAATAGAGAGGCATTTCAAAGTGTAGGGAATCTAGTCTGTAACTAAGAGAGAGAAAATTACTTTTACTAATTTTAATACCAGTTTGAGAACATTTAAGTCTTTTTTTCCAGCTTTATTGAGATATAATTGACAAACAACATTGTGTATGTTTAAGGTGTCCAGTGTTATGATTTGATACATGTATATATTGTGAAATGATTACCACAATAAGATTAGATTACATATCCATTACCTCACATAGTTACAATTCTTTCTGTGTGGGCTGAGAACTTTTAAGATCTACTCTCTGAGCAACTTTCAAATATACAATAGAGTACTGTTAGCTGTAGTCACCATGCTGTACATCACATCCGCAGAATTTATTAATCCTAAAACTGGAAGTTTGTACCTACCTTCACCCATTTTCCCCACCCCACCACCCCCGGCAACCACCAATCTGCTGTTTCTATTTCAGTTTGTTTTTTGTATTTTTAGATTCCATATGTTAGTGAGATCATACATTATTTGTATTTCTCTGACTTATTTTGCTTAACATAATGCCCTCAAGGTTCATTCGTGTTTTTGCAAGTGGCAGGATTTTCTTCTTTCTCATTGCTGAATAATATTCCATTGTATATATACATATACGCACCACATTTTCTTTATCTATTCATCCATTGATGGACACTTAGTTTGTTTTCATGTTTTGACTATTGTAAATAATGCTGCAGTAAATCTGGGGTACACATATCCCTTTTAGAGAGTGATTTCATTTCTGTTGGATCCATACCCAAAAGTGGTATTGCTGGATCACATGGTAGTTATATTTTTAATTTCTTGAGGAACCTCCATATTGTCTTCCATAGTGGCTGCACCAGTTTACATCACCTTTTTTTTTGTATCTTCCTCAGCATTTGTTATCTCTTGTCTTTTTGATAATAGTTATCCTAACAGGTAGGAGGTGATATTTCATTGTGGTTTTTATTTGTATTTCCCTGATGATTAGTGATGTTGATTGAGCACCTTTTCATGTACCTGTTGGTCATTTGAATATCTTCTTTGGAAAAATGTCTCTTCAGGGTCTCTGCCCATTTAAAATTGGATTATTTGGGTTTTTTTGCCATTGAGTTGTATGAGTTCCTTATATATTTTGGATATTAACCCCTTATCAGATATATTGTCTGCAGATATTTTCTCCCATACTGTAGGTTGCTCTTTCATTTGTTGATTGTTCCTTTTGCTGTGCAGGAGCTTTTTAGTTTGATGTAGTCCCACTTGTTTATTTTTGTTTTCATTACTTGTGCTTTGGTGTCATAGCCATAAAATCATTGCCAAGACCGATGTCAAGGAGGTTTTTCCCTGTTTTCTTCTAGGAGTTTTATGGTTCCAGGTCTTACAAGTCTTGAATCCATTTAGAGTTAATTTTTGTGAGTGGTGTAAGATAGGAGTCCACTTTCATTCTTTTACATGTGAATATTCAGCTTTCCCAACACCATCTATTAAAAAGACTATCTTTTCTCCATTGAGTATTCTTGGCTTCCATGTCAAATATGAGATGCCTGTACATGCATAGGTTTAATTTTGGGCTTTCAGTTCTGTTTCATGTGTCTGTTTTATGCCAATACCATAATGTTTTGAGTACTATAGTTTTGTAATATAGTTTGAAATCAGGGTGTGTGATGCCTGCAGCTTTGTTCTTTTTTCTGAGAATTGTTTTGACTATTCAGGGTTTTTTATGGTTCCATATGAATTTTAAGATTTTTTTCTATTTCTGTAAAAATTGCCATTGGAATCTTTCTTTTTTAAAAATTTAATTTAATTTTTTATTTTTGGCTTCTCTGGGTCTTCGTTGCTGTGCGTGGGCCTTCTCTAGTTGCGGCGAGCGGGGACTACTCTTTGTTGCAGTGCGCAGGCTTCTCATTGCAGTGGCTTCTCTTGTTGGGAGCATGGGCTCTAGGTGCACAGGCTTCAGTAGTTGTGGCACGCAGGCTCAGTAGTTGTGGCTCACAGGCTCTAGAGCGCAGGCTCAGTAGGCTCAGTAGTTGTGGTGCACGGGCTTAGTTGTTCCGCGGCATGTGGGATCTTCCTGGACCAGGGATCAAATTGGTGTCCCCTGCTTTCGCAGGTGGATTCTTAACAACTGCACCACCAGGGAAGTCCTGCCATTGGAATCTTGATAGGGGTTGCATAGAATCTATAAATGATTTTGGCTAGTATGGACATTTTAACAATTTAATTCTTTATTTTACTCTGTCTTAAAGGCTCTTATGAGATTAGTTCTTTAGGTGTCTTAAGTGGAAAATGTATCCCCTATGGAAGAAATATAGATAATTTATATTAAAAAAGAGAAACATCATGGGAATTTATCTCTCTCGGGTATATAGGGATGACATAGTAATAAGCATGATTATAAAGGAAACACAGAAGATAATAAAGTCTAATCTGATGCTAACTCACTTTATGTCTGAGGTTTCAAAACTTCAATGTCTTTTATCTTGATTTGTGTGGTTCATTTTTTAAATTTATTTATTTTTGGCTGTGTTTGGTCTTCATTGCTGCACGTGGGCTTTCTCTAGTTACGGCGAGTGGGGGCTACTCTTTGTTGTGGTGCGCAGGCTTCTCATTGCGGTGGCTTCTCTTTGTTGTGGAACACGTTCTCTAGGCGCGCAGGCTTCAGTAGTTGGGGCACGTGGGCTCAGTAGTTGTGGCTCGCGGGCTCTAGAATGCAGACTCAGTAGTTGTGGCGCACAGGCTTAGTTGCCCTGCGGCATGTGGGATCTTCCTGGACCAGGGCTTGAACCTGTGTCCCCTGCATTGGCAGGCGAATTCTTAACCACTGTGCCACCAGGGAAGTCCCCGTGTGGTTCATTTTAGAAGATCAGAATATCACAGAAAAAGAGTAACATATTCACGTTCTGAACTTGTCAGAGAATTCCTGATTTGGTAAAATACAATTCCCAGAGAAGAAGTCAGACAGGTCTTAGCAGTTCTTAAAAATTATTAATTCTCTGAGGATAGGAAAGAAGTTTCCTTAAACCTTTCTTAAAATAGGGCTCACTTCATATCAAAGAATTAATAAGTCCCCTTAAGCAAGTAACATACAGTCATAGAGTAATTGGGCTCATTTGGAGCTAGCGCTCTTCAAGATCTCTTTTATCTCTAAACGACTTCAGATTTGAAATGCCTTGTCAGAAATAGAAAGAAAGAATAAGGACAAATCCCCAGTACATACAGGGGATTCTTCTTCTTTTTTAGTTTTAATTTTTTTTACTTTTAATTTTTTTTACTTTTCATTGTCTTTCATTCTTATTGATTTATGTTACTAGTAAACACAGTATTTTGCAGTATAACAAGCAGTTTACTGTTCAGTTATATGATTTAGGAGGAGGACATAAAATTTAATCTTTTTTCTTCATAGTCCAGTGTGGGACAGATTACATATTACCCCTCTACCTATGCACACATTTATGAATATATACATATATCTATTCATATACACATGTACATATATAAATGTATATATACACATGTATTTATATATAAGAATAATATATAAATAAAATAATACATATAAGTGAAATCAACTTTTTTTCCCTCTTTTCTCTGTCTCTTCCCTTTCCCTCCTTGCCCATGATTTCTCTCTTTTTTTTTCTTTTCCCATATCTTTTGTTTTTCTTCAGTCTTCTTTCCTCTCTTCCTTCCTTTCTGTCTTTCTGTCTTTTTTGACTTATGCTACTCTTGGGATGGCTTTTTCAATTTTCTGCTTTGAGAGCTAGTAGGAGTACATTTTCCTAAGAGCTCCCAGTGTTTAAACTTGGGGAAAAGAATTGTGTTCTTCTAGCCAGAACATCCAGCTATAGTTGTTTAAAACATATATGCTTCTTTATGGGGCACAATGTGGCCAGGGAGTGATGCCTGAAGATGTGCCACATGGGTCTGCACTTCCATTTTGTCATCATGATGGTAACCAATTATGCTTGTTGTGGTAACCTATCATGCTTGTATAGAAGTTACAGTATGTACAGAGTTCATTCATCACATTCTCTTTTTTGATCTGATTTTGACACCAGTTCTGTAAAACTGGGACTTTTAACCCCATTTTATAATTAAAGTTTAAGTTACAGACCCAATGTTGGGGAGAGCCTTGGTGACCTCCCCTTCCTCCTTCCTTCCCCCTTTCTCCATCTGCACATATATCTTAGGTGCCCATGTTCCTACATTACAGCCTGAGAACCCCCACTGTTGATCAGTCTACCACTAACCCATCAAATTACCCTCCCCCTTGGTCACAGTTTATTGGTCTAAAGGTGAATGCTTGATCTGAGCCACATTAATCAGGGTCCATCTTTAGGATTTTAAAAACTAGAACTGAGAATTCAGCACCTCTTCAGTGGTACAGCTTTTAGAGCATTTGTCTCCATTATTTCACTGAAAACAGCTCTTATCAAGGTCACCTATGAGCCCCTGTGGTCCTATCCAGTAGTTAGTTCTCAGGCCTCATTTCTCCCCACCATTCAGCAGCATTTAGCATGGTTCATCAATTCCTCCTCCTGAATTTTCTCCAGATGGCTTGTGGGATATCACTGTCTCTTGCTTCTCCTCCTACCTTGCTGACTATTCCTTCTGAGCCTTCTTTGCAGATTTGTTCCCAGCTCCCAATCTCCAAGACATCCCAATCTGAGGCTCAGTCCAGGCTTCTTCTACTCTCTATCTTGGGCTACCTTTGGTTCTCTCCTCTTTTACCTCCACATCCAATACTTCAGCATATCATGTTGACTACCTTCAGAATATATTCAGCCTCTGACCATTTCTCACCCACTCTACCACGTTATCTCTTATCTAGATTATTGAAATAGCCTCCTAAATAGGCCCCAGGCCTCCACTTTGCCCCCCTACAGTTTCATCTCCATGCAGCAGCCAGAGTGGTTCTACTAAAACATGAATCAGATCCTTTCACTTCTCAGCTCAATATTTTCCAGTGACTTTCCATCCCAGAGTAAACACCCAGATCCTTACATGATCTTGGATTTATATGGTCTGGGCATTGTTACCTTTCTGATCGTGTCTCTTAGCACTCTTCTTTTCTCCCACTTCTACTCTAGCACACTGGCCCCTTGCTTGTCCTTGAACATGTCAAGAGTATGTTCCCACTTAGGAGTCTTTGTGTTTGTTCCACCAAATATTCTTACTACTTTCTCCCTAACTTCATGGTTTGTTCATATATAACCAAATATTAGAACACCTTCCCTGACCACTTTTATAAAATAACACACACCACCACTACCACCACAACCACTCAGCACTCCCTAACTCCTTATACTGGTTATTTTTCTCCATAGCAGTTAACACTACCTTATATATTATTTGTACATTCGTTTGTTCTGTGACTTTCTCCACTCCACGAGAACACGAGCTCCCTGAGGGCAGACATTTTCCTTGTCACTACAATTTCCCTAGTGCCTAGAGCAGTGCCTGCCATGCAGTCAGGCTCAAAGGCAACAACTGTTGAGTGAATAAGTAAATGTAACAATATAGAGCTGAGAAAGGCAGAGAAAACCAGTCTGAAAAAAGGAGAACAAAGCCAGCATTCTGGGAGGAGCAGAGACCAGGTGAAAGGTGAGTCCTGACTGAGCCTGAGTCCCTGATTGTTCCAGGTGCTCAGGTGCCTTTCTGATCTCCTGCAGCTTGGTGATTCAGTTCTCCCATAGAATCTATGGACCTTGGTGTTTAAGTGGCCTTGAGTTGGGTTTCTGTATCCACCAGAGTCGTAACAAGTACTGTACACCATAGTCATATATACAGAAGGAGCTACAGGTCCAGAATCCAGGTCTTGGATTTTTTTTTTTCCATGGCACGCGGGCCCCTCACCGCTGTGGCCTCTCCCATTGCGGAGCACAGGCTCCGGACACGCAGGCTCAGCGGCCATGGCTCACGGGCCCAGCCGCTCCAGGGCATGTGGGATCTTCCCAGACCGGGGCACGAACCCACGTCCCCTGCATCGGCAGGCGGACTCTCCACCACTGCGCCACCAAGGAAGCCCCAGGTCTTGGAATTTTAATCCAGCATCATACCAGGCATTTCTGCAGTTCAAATCCCTCATATGATTACAGGGCCAAAGATGTAAGTGCCAAAATCCACTTGAAACAAGGACACAGAGGGTGTCAAATGTGAATGATTTCCTGCCAAACTTGCTAAATATCTGCAGAGGGTGCAATCGCTTTCCTTATAAATACACATTTTCAAGATCTGAAAAGGTACAAGCAACACATAGTCTTTGCGCACCCCATTATTGATCAATTTATGATGATAAAGAGTAGACTTTAGGGCTTCCCTGGTGGCACAGTGGTTAAGAATCCACCTGCCAATGCAAGGGACACAGGTTTGAGCCCTGGTCCGGGAAGATCCCACATGCCATGGAGCAACTAAGCCTGCGCGCCACAACTACTGAAGCCTGCGCACCTAGAGTCCGTGCTCCACAACAAGAGAAGCCCCCGCAATGAGAAGCCCGCACACCGCAATGAAGAGTAGCCCCCGCTCGCCACAACTAGAGGAAGCCCACGCACAGCAACAAAGACCCAACACAGCCAAAAATAAATAAGTAAAATAAATAAATTTTTAAAAAAAGAATTTATGGTGCAAACTTGGGTGCTGTCCATGGTCCTGCCGATTTAAAGTGAATTATTTCCAACTGTACATCAAAGGCTTTATTATGATAAACAACCCAAATCAGAGTTGTTTCTGACGAAACATCAAGAATCTGAAGGTAGACAATCAAGTAGCCGCTCAGATTGGGATAATAGGGAGCTGTGGAAGAAATCTTGGACTGGGCATTAAGAGGATCTAGTGCAGTGATTATCTGTGTTTTTGTCTGTCTGGCATTCATTTACCTTACTTCAGTTAACAGCACCACGATTTTCCTTTGATCAATCTATCATCCCCCATAGCTCCATACAATTCAGGTAGAGTTGACCTCACCCTCCACTTCCCCCCTCCATTGACCTGTCATTGTTACAGTGAAGGATCATAGTTCTGTGTGAGATCCCAAACTGCAGTGAATCAGATGAGAGCTCCAAGAGTTAGCTTTAGTGACCAGTACCAGTTAGGGAAAGCTTCACTACTTTGGAGGACAAATAGGACAGGAAGAAAAGTGAAAACAACATAAAAGGGCAGGACCTGAACATGGAATACGCTGGCCTCAGGTGCTGAACGGAGGACTGTGCTCAGGAGGTGGACTGCTTTACACAACCTCCCATCAAAAGTAGAGATAAAGTTACCTGGGTCCTTGGGGAGGGTGTCCTTCATGAAATCATCCATGGAGAGAAGATTTCAGCATCTCTTTCAGCAGATCAGCAGTACTTGGAGTCAAAGACCAGTCAAGAAGCAGAGTGAGTGAGGTTCAGGAAGGGTGATCAATGGTCACACTGGAATAAGAATGAAGAGTTTAATTTCTCAACATTAGTTGAGATTTTGATTGGAACAACAGACATAAAATAAGTACTTGCCATACTATGAGGTAAATGCAAGAATACATGCAGGACATTGTAAGAATATAATGGATGAACACATTGTGTGGTGTTGTGGTGAGGAGACTGTTCAGAGATTAGTTCCTGGTAGGAAGATAAGATATAATATGTGAGAAAGGTTCATTGCAGGCGTAAGGTAAAACGTGAGCAAGTGACAGTCAGTGGGCATGTTTGTTAGAATCAGTAGGTGTGTTTGTAGAACTATAAGCTGTTCAGCGCTGCTGGCGCCTAAGCACAGGCAAGGACAGTTAGAAAGTGAGCTAAGAAGGAAGCAGGGGCTGGATCACGAAAGGCCTTTGATACCATGAGAAAGAATTAGGACATTTCCACAGGTTGCAAATGGGTAAATCATGGGCTAATTTTGACCCTCTTGTTTGACCTACACAACATTATTTAGAAAATTGAAATATCATTTAAAGGGCTTCCCTGGTGGCGCGGTGGTTGAGAGTCCGCCTGCCAATGCAGGAGACACGGGTTCGTGCCCCGGTCTGGGAAGATCCCACATGCTGTGGAGCGGCTGGGCCCGTGAGCCATGGCCGCTGAGCCTGCGCGTCCGGAGCCTGTGCTCCGCAACAGGAGAGGCCACAGTAGTGAGAGGCCCGCGTACCGCAAAAAAAAGAAAAAGAAATATCATTTAAAAATTAGGAGGTTTTACATATCAAAAAGATCTAGATTTCTGATCTTTCTAGAAAGAATTAGAAGATCTGGCAATCTTGGACCTACATGATGATATGGTAAAAAATTACCCAGAAACAAATATTATCTGTCTTCTCTGAATGGGGCATATGCATTTCCAGTTCCCAACACTCCAGTTCCAGTACACTCCACTGATTTCTCAACTGGCAGCCAGCCTCTCTCTCTCTCTTTTTATCTGCATGGCCCTTGTAGTAGTGAGAGTATCTGAGAAGGATTCAAAGTCTGAGTTGCCCCCAACATGCTGTATGTCTACAAGTAGGTCATTTAATCCCTCTGGTCCCCAGTTTCCCCATCACTTAAATCCTAACTAGTTTATTTCCAAGGTCCCTTCCTGCACCATCATTGTATAATTTTATTATAATTAAAACAGTGATGAAAAATGCTCTAGCACTTTACAGTTTTCAAAGATTTTGTATACATTTGTCAGAGCTCCTGTGAGAAAAGTACTACATTCCTGATTGAATAGATAGTAAACTGAGATCCATAGTGGCTAAGAAACAAATCCT
This sequence comes from Mesoplodon densirostris, assembly GCF_025265405.1. NCBI lineage: Eukaryota > Metazoa > Chordata > Mammalia > Artiodactyla > Ziphiidae > Mesoplodon > Mesoplodon densirostris. The sequence goes on from NC_082666.1 coordinate 71,878,243, forward strand.
GCGCCCTTTCTCTTACACTGCACTATGCTGTAAGGCTGTGCTTGAATTTCCTTCTTTCCAATATGCCCCAGGGTTGATGCATACTGATTAAAATAATGAAATGCAACCAGCTAGCATGAGATAAAACGTATGAGATGTAACTCCAAGGCAATGGGATAGATTCCATATGACAAACAAAAAATATATACTTAACTCTCATGTTTCTTCTAAGATGTTTTGGCATCTTGGGAAAGAAGGAGCTAAAACTGCCCATTAAGAAGGTTTTCAGTCAGTTCTTTTCAGACAATTTATTCAAGCATAACATCTTTGAAACAATTTTGTAATCAAGTCTGAAAACAAGTTTTCAATCCTCAGATGCAATAAAGCAAGGGCTAGTGAGGGTAAGAGGGTGTGCCTGCAGGGAATGCAAATGTCACTGGTTTCATATACACTAGAGGCTTTGGCTCTTCTTATGTGTTCATCTAAAAGGAGAGGTAGGGGAGGGGAGGAAAAAATAAATAAATAAAAGGAGAGGAAGCCAGACTTCTAACGATGGGATGGCTTGCTGTCTTCATGATAACTGACAAGGTTAATCAGAATACCAGACTTGTGAAGTCATGTCCAGCAACCAGATGTTTTGCTTCATACAGGTGAATTTGAGGTTGCTGGAAAGAAGAGACATCAGATACACAATAGAATTACAGGAGTCTGGCTTAATGATTCACATATGAAAGAGAGACCAGAGCCAAAAGCTCATCACTCCAGTTCATTCAAGAAAAGTATGTGAACTGGAAGATACCTGAGAAAATGTTGCTAACTCAGACAGAAAGGTGAGAGGACAGACAGCTTAGCATGTGATTATGTATCACTTCTGTTGGGAAAACAGAAAGGCATTACGTAGCTGTCTTTAAATTGTGTACATGAGGCAGAGTAGTTATTATGATGCTCTTGTGAATTAACACAAGTCGTATACATTATTTTGCAGAAGAGATTTTGCATGTTTGAGATGCTGATTGTTGGAAGGGCATCCCAAGCTGAATGGTTTGACCAGCAACCGAACCAAACCTCCTGCTGACTCAGTGACTTTATTGGAAATATCCCAAGTATCACCCCAGGGCATTTCTTTTTTCTTTTTTTTAAAATAAATTTATTTATTTTATTTTTGGCTGCATTGGGTCTTCATTGCTGCATGAGGGCTTTCTCTAGTTGCGGCGAGTGGGGGCTACTCTTCGTTGCAGTGCATGGGCTTCTCATTGCGGTGGCTTCTCTTGTTGTGGAGTATGGGCTCTAGGCGCACGGGCTTCAGTAGTTGTGGCTCACGGGCTCAGTAGTTGTGGCTCATGGGCTCTAGAACACAGACTCAGTAGTTGTGGCACACGGGCTTAGTTGCTCCGCAGCATGTGGGATCTTCCCGGACCAGGGCACAAACCCGTGTCCCCTGCATTGGCAGGCAGATTCTTAACCACTGTGCTACCAGGGAAACCCCCCAGGGCATTTCTAAACTATTCTTATGAGGTTGCGTTCTGGATTGGGGTCTGGAGCACTATGTGGACGCAGCTTCAAAACTCTTAGAATGAGGGACAGCAAAGTGGGAGAAAGAGAAAATGAAAACAAAATCCATTTGATTTAAACTAAACCTGCAAATTAATAACTGTAAACATATAAAGGAATCTAATGGTAAGAAAGACATGAATTCATTATAGATGAGATTAACTTATTAAATTTATTAATTTTATTTTATTAATTTATCTGACGAAGACTTTGAACTAACTATATATGTTTAAGGTATTCAAGGAGAAAACTGGAGAAATAAAATTCACTGAAAATAAGACATTGTAGAACAAAAGTAACAGAAATGAAATCTGAAATGAAAAAGGATGAATTAGAAATCTTGGAAAATAGAAAAAAACTGTAGTCTTTGAAATACAAAATTTCATACTTATAGGGAGAATTAATGAATTGGAAAGTAGTACTGAAGAATTCACTCAGAATGCAGCATGGAGAGACAAAGGGACAAAAAAATTAAAACATGTTGAAGAGGCAATAGACTGAGATTGAAAGGGAGGGACCAACACTGACCATTGTGTACATTTTGATTGCACATTATGACTCTATGTATATAATTCCTAAAGGCAGGCCAGGCAATGCTATATTTAATGAAAATCTACATGTGTGGTAGGATTATACAAAATATGCAAGGAAATGATAAACACCAGATTCAAGATAAGCTGTTGCTTCGTTCGAAGTGGGGCCGAATTTAGGGTAAAAAATACTTCCCATTGCCACCATGTCACATTCTCTTTGGCTCCTTCCACCCCCCTTAGGAAAATGAGAGTCAGTCACCATATCCTCAGAGCTTCCTGTTGTTGATTACAGGGTGGGCAGACTTCAGTGGGATATGGATAAATACAGTCTACTAGTTATCTGGCCTTTCATTGCTTTTAGTTAATATGGTCTTCACTACTAAAACAAACATTTTAGTTGTATCTATAATTTTTTTTTCTTTAAACATGTGTATCTAAAGAAAATATGGCAAAACATTAGGATTTATTAGGGTGGCACGATGAGTACCTGAATATTGGTTATTTGAGTCTCATTATTATACTTTGTTGTAGAATGGAAATATTTCATTTGAAAATAAATTTATAAAATAAAAAAGAATAAGAAGCTATGTAGTTGGTGTCAGTGTTTGGGGCACTGGTTCTGGAGTCAGATTGGTTGGGGTCATTTCCTAACTCTTTAACTACCGGCTGTGTGACTTTGGGCAAGTTGCCAAACCTCTCTCTCCATGCCTTAGTTTCCTAATCTGTGAAATAGTTGTCATAATGGTGTCTACTTCAAAGAGGTACTTGAAGAGTAAATGAAAAAAATTCTATATATATGCACACAAAGCTAGAGAATTTAGAAAATATAGATATGTAAAAAGAATAAAACCATGTCATTCACATCATATTAATATCTTAGTGGATAAACCTGCATCTCTTTTTCCTTGTGGATGTGCATATAAATATAATCCTAATAAATGTAAGCCCCTCATGCAGTTTTGGGTCCAGCAAGCAAAATTAATATATAAGAAATCGAATTCTTTATTGCCACTTCTACAAAACCACGAAGGGGTTCAAATACATTTCCATACTAAGTTTTCACAACTTTCCTCTTCTGTCCCATTTCCTCACACCCTGATGCTGTTCTACATCCCCTAGGAAACTCTTACTCTTCCCCAGCTCAAGATACCTTTTCTCTACATTAGCACTTTATTATGTAGATTCAGTTGCCTTTTAGATGTAAGTCCTCCTTTTTCTTCTTCTTTAGTTCTGTCTCTCTCTCCATTACCCAAATTACACATCACAAAACTCAAAGAATTTGTCTGAGAAAAACAGAACTCTTTTCTTTCTTTTTTTTTTTGCGGTACGCAGGCCTCTCACTGTTGCGGCCTCTCCCGTTGCGGAGCACAGGCTCTGGACGCGCAGGGTCAGCGGCCATGGCTCACGGGCCCAGCCGCTCCGCGGCATGTGGGATCCTCCTGGACCGGGGCACGAACCCGTGTCCCCTGCATCGGCAGGCGGACTCTCAACAACTGCGCCACCAGGGAAGCCCCTATATCTAAATTTTTAGAAGAGGCATTATTGGGTTCAAGGATATATCAAATATCTAACGCTTTTTTTAATAGTAAAAAAAAAATCAGCACCAGTGTTGTGAGTCACAAATGAGTTTTCTTCAAGTATTCATGTTTATACCGAATATACTTAGGATAGCTACAATCCACAGAAAATTTGGGGGGAGATTTTTGTTGTAGGCTATTGTCTTATCCTTTTTGGCAGAGATTTAAACTGAAGAGGCTTTTCAGTGATACAGCAAATCTGTCATTAAATACTAGGCAGACCCAGGATCAGATAAAATTAATATGAAAGGACCTTTGTAAGAGGATGCCTTTTGAGGGTCCTGTGACAATGGTCAGGAGACCCAGAGAAGGAAAGAGACACGTTTCTGGCAGTCTGAGGCATACTCCCCACTCTCCAATGAAGAAATGAGAGAATCTGCTCAGCTCCTGGAAACTCTACCTTTTGATTTGTCTTTCTGGGATTTTATCCAGCCTTCCTTGCGCCTGCCTCCTGCCACTGAGTTTTATAATCTCATTCAGTTTTCACTATCAGTAGTAATTCTGAGTATGAAACAGACAGTGGGGAGAGGGGAAAATGAAGGGGGTGGAGAAAGGAGAAGGAAAGAAGCAAGAAAAGAAAGCGTTTGCCAGGCTAGGCATACTGTCATGGAAGGGAGAAAACTCGAGAAATTCTTTAGGCTGGCCATATTCAAACCCTCTCAACAGGCTCAAAGACGTTTATCTCCACAAATTGTTTCAGATAATTGTGAGAGGCAGAAATGTCAACTTCAGCTGTATTAATGATTGTGAACTTCCCAAATTCTTGTATAACTTTGAGTACAAATTATACAATTTGGTACTTGCTGGCTTTGTTCTGATTTATTTCTTGAATACAAATCTTGATTCTCTAGTGACATAATTTATTGGTGGACTGGATCAAATGTCCTTTGGCATCTCACTGGGCTCACAGTGAGTATGAGATTGTATTCAGTATCCCATTTGCTTACATGTGCATTAGGATGAAAATCTCTCATTCTCAAGATTTAAAATTTTTAATTTAACAGAAAGAGAAAAACTAGAATCTTCTCTAGGGCTGGAGGTGGAATTGGAATTAAACCTCAAGGCACACTGGAGGTCTGTATGGAAGAAAGACTGACTGACTCTGGGTAGACGACAGTACAGGGTTTCCAAAGGTTTCTTCATATCCATCCTTCCTTCCATTCATCCATCCATCCACCCATCCATCCATCCATCCACCCATCCATCCATTCCCTTAGCAAATATTTATTGAATGTACACAATGCTCTGTAATCAAATGCTTTCTCTGCTTGAGATGCTGTCTTCCCATTCTCTCTAAAGCTTCTATTTAACATCTCAGCTCAGATATTATCTTTTCAGAAAAGCTTTTTCTGATCCTATAGACAATTTTAGATGCCTCTTTTCCTATGTCCCATTTTGACCTGGACATACCCCCACAAAATAAATTATAATACTGTAAACACTTGTTTGCAGTGTGACTCTCACGGGCTATCTCTACTACCTCTGGCACCAGTGCAGTATCTGGCACACAGCAGATACTCATAAATATTTGTGGAATAAATGAGTGAATAAATGACTATTAACATTAAATGTCAGGATGAGGCACTGGCACTGGGTGCTCCCAATTTTGAGGCTTCCATTCAGTTGCAGTCTAGGTAGACCTTACATGAATGTCAGAACAGATTTCTCCAGCAGCAGGTGGAAGCAGGGAGTCCTGCCCAGAAGGCAGCTGAAATCAATGCTTTCAACACAGATGGGTTCTGAAAAACAAGCCCAACAGGTTTGTGTCAATTAGGGGTAAGTAGTTCTTTTTAGGGATCTAGAAATGAAGGCCCAGCTAAATAAGCTTCTGACTTCATGGTTCCACCTCTATGCAAATTACTTCTCAGTATCCAAATGAGCTGGCAAAAAACTTGAGTCTATATTTTATCATGGCATACCCTTCCAGGAATTTCAATAGTTGGCTATAAATCTCTGTACATGTTAACTGAGGAACTTTTCCTTCCTGCTTATTTTAGATTAAGACAGTGAGATTCAGAGCAACATTTATAAAGCTCTATAGCTGAATAACTTTCTGTATATGTTGGTTGAGTAAAACAATTCTTCTTTGCAGATACTTAAAAATTATAAACACCTGAGAAACAAGCTTCTGTAGACCAATCTGGGCCTCTAACTCCCATTGCTTATAGTGTGTTAGAAAACAGTCTGTGTTTCAAACAACAAATTTACAAACAGATTTTTGGCACCCAAGATTTGTGTGTATACTTCTCAACAACTTACAGTGGCTCTCTATTGCCACTATATGTCTAAACCTTAAACCTGATGTTCAAACCTTTTTATCTTTCCAGACTTATGTCCCTTGATTCCTCCAAATAACCCTGTGTTACAGCCAAACTCAACTACATGTGCTTACTAAACCTACAATGCTTCCAGCTGCTACACATTTGCTCAAGCTGTTCCCCATTTCTCTTTGTTAAAATCCTATCTTACCTTTGAGAATCAACTGTAACCTTTCCTAATCTCCCTCAATTAAGTATGACCACTTTCTCCTATAAATACCAAAGGTACTTTATTCCTGTATTAAAAACAAAAGATGATGTTGCCATTTATTGAGCAAATCCTACATACTGACCTTTGCACTAAGCACTTTACAAACATTGTTTAGTATAATCCTCAGGACAGTTATATGGGGATAGGCATTAATTTTACATGTGCCTCTTCCATGGTGCTCACTCTTTATCCACTGTCTGAATGCAGAGAGGGACAAGGTCCTAGAGCAGGCGTCAACAAACTACAGCCCGCTGCCTGTTTTTGTAAATAAAGTTTTATTGGAACACAGCCATACTTATCTATTTACATTTTTTAATATAAATTTATTTATTTATTTTTGGCTGCATTGGGTCTTCGTTGCTGCGTGTGGGCTTTCTCTAGTTGCGAGTGGGGGCTACTCTTCATTGTGGTACGTGGGCTTCCCATTGCAGTGGCTTCTCGCTGCAGAGCATGGGCTCTAGGCATGCGGGCTTCAGTAGTTGTGGCACATGGGCTTCAGTAGTTGTGGCTCACGGACTCAGTAGTTGTGGCTCATGGGCTCTAGAGCACAGGCTCAGTAGTTGTGGCGCACGGGCTTAGTTGCTCCGCGGCATGTGGGATCTTCGTGGACCAGGGCTCGAACCCGTGTCCCCTGCATTGGCAGGCAGATTCTTAACTGCTGCGCCACCAGGGAAGTCCTCGATTTACATATTGTCTCTGGCTCCTTTTGTGCTTCAGTGCAGAGCTGATAGTTGTGACAGAGACCATATGGCACACAAAGCCTAAAATGTTTTCTATATGGCTCTTTACAGAAAAAGTTTGCCAACCCCTGGACTAAGAGATGGTGAAAGCACATGATGGAAGGATCCTGAGTCCCCGATTAACCACGTGGAGTGGAACTCTTCATTCCCCTGCCTCGCTAACCCGCGTTGAACTGCGATGGAAGTAAGAAACAAATTTTTATTCTGTTAGTATGTTAAAAGTTCTGGGTTACTTGATCTAGTAGTTAGCCTAGCCTCACTAAAGTGATCTAAATATGCTATCTCTCCAGGACAGCAATCAAATGATTCCTCTTTCCATGATCCAGGAATATGTGAAGTTTGTTGCTGATTTCTTCTATTGACTTCTGATGCCTTTTAAAAATTACAAATGAATATAAGAAAAATTCTAGGACTTCAAATTAGGATATGCTTCACAAAATAACTTCCACAAACGCCATGGCAACTGAGTTACTAGTGATTTAACTAAGTAAATAAACGCCATAGGAAAAAAGATCCCAACAATTTCTGAGGCATGTACTTAGCTGGTGTTTGAGTGGGGAAGGTCAAATTGAGAAAATCTGTGAAGCTCTTCTACATGCCAGGTCCCTCCAGAGTTAGAGGAACTGAAACTAAAAAGCAGATATTTATTTGATCATAGCTTCTTTCTTGGAAGAGCAGTTTGTTACATCTTTTTATCCCTTCAATGAAAAATGCTAAGGAAAGGAACCCGGAATGAGATAAAGATGAACTTTCCCATGATCTCTGGCATATATTGAAAGTGACTGCAGTTCCTATTGGGAATTTGAATTAAGTTAAGGGCCATTATCAGCTTATTTTGGACTATATTTTTTTTGAAAGGAGAGTAGCCTAGTCAGTAATCTACACATTCTTCAGCAGTGGCCACTTGAGTTCCTTGCCCATTGCCTTCCTTAGGATCATGGGAGGAAGATGTTTACCCTCCTGTGGTTGTTGTTTCTTTGCTTTAACGGAACAGAGTGATCTTGGAACAATAAAGCTGGTTATAGATTAACTGATCCTAACTTTTCAGTTTTGCAGAGCCACCAAAGTTCAAGTTGGATAACTATTGCTAAGATTATTTATGAGGGCCCTACCCAAATATTTTCCATGCAAGGTACAAGCATAAGTGTGTACTGACAATAGTGCGTCTTTCCTGCTACTCTCCCATGCATCTAGACTGGGTATTGCAAGTTGATATCCACAGTCCACATTCCTCCTGCAGACATGCTCTCTTTGGTCTGCATAGTGTTTTAAAATCGGAATGACTGCACACAAAAGTCAAGGTTTGAACTTCTCTTAAAAATTAGGACAGCCTAAAAATACTGGGCCTGCATTCCTGTGTACCAATAATAATGTAGAGTTCGAATTATATGCACGTTCCAGCTGGACGTGGTTCCCAACACTCTGTCTTATCTTGGTTCTGACCTGCCTCAGCCTTTACATTACCTGCCCAGCTCCTGTCGGCACTGGAGTTCCTGGCTCTCACTCCAGGGTTCCTTGCTGTCTCCTCTGCTTATCTCAATTGTTTTAAATAGAAAGACGGCTGGATTTGGAGTCAGATAACCTTGATAGGCATCTTAGATCTACCATTTTGTGACTCTGGGCAAGTCATTTGATATCTCTAGTCTCCTTGTTTATAAAATGCCTGAAGCAAAAGATGGAATGTTTTTCAGATTAACCAAGGTAATGCATGAAAAAAATGGCCTTGGTTTCAGTCACTCACCTTCTCCTACAACACCATTGCCTCAGTCTCCAACTTGATAACCCTGCATCCAGTCTCTTCACTCTTCTATTCCACGGTTTTTAATGTTTCGTTTACTCAAAAGCATGTTGAGCACCTACTCTGGCACTGGGCTGGGGATTCAACGGTCAGTGAGAACAGACTCAGTCACTATCTTTATGAAACTTACAGCTTTAATGGGGGAGGCAGACATAAATCAAATAATCATACAGATAAATGTAAAATTATAATTGGGGCAACTCTATGAAGGAGATGAACTTGGCATTAAGAGAACATATGATGGGGCCCTTGATGATGCCAGGGAAGTCAGAAAAGGCTCCCGAGATCTAAAGGATGAGGAGTTGTACAATTGAAGAGGGTTTAGAAGAATATTCTAGGCAGTGGGAACAGCATGTATAAAAGCTCTGTCGGGGAGGAACGTGGAAGGGATGAGGCACTAGAAGAGATCCAGTGGGTCAGGTTTAGAGGGAACGAAGAAGAGTGGAAAACAGACAACTCGGGGGAGATAGGGATCAAATGGCACTGTAGGCCATGCTTAGTAGCTTAATCTTTATCTTAAGAGCAGTAGGAAAGCCGTGGACAGTTTAAGCAGGGGGCAGGTACAACAGGATCAAATTTGCTTTATGAAAAGGTAACTCTATTTGTAGGGTGGAAATCAGATGGAAGGAATATCAGGTTGAATCATATGAAGTTGCCACATGCAGACTATTTGTCCTATAAGATGGCAATTTCATATGATTTCACCTGATAAAGTGGATGCAGGGTAAACCAGATAGGAGGCTAGCAAGAGATGATTAGTGGCTTGGACTAGGATGGGGCATTGGAAATGGAGAAAAATGGACAGATCTGATAGGTATTTAGAAGGTAAAAATCAGTGAGCCTTAGTGACGGTTGGTGCAGGGTATCAAGGACAACTCCCAGACTTGTGTGCCTTAATGGGAAGTGGTGCCATTCATGAGCAGGGTGCTTTGGCAGATGACCAGGTTTGGTAAGCAGGGGCGATTCCACATTGAGTTCAAAGTGCCTTTGCAACAACCCCAAGGAGATGAACTTTGAAAATGTCTCTACAGAAATATCTTGCCTTGGCTTTAGCTGGATTCCTGGGGGGATGAATGACCCTAGGCTATGTTAAATCATCAGCTAGAGGTTCCACATTATGAATGTTTTATAAATTAAGGCCCCAAACCTGTGTGATGTGGGCTCAGAGTTTTGATTTTCAAGGTAATTATTTTTACCCCTCTCAAAACACCAGGCAGATAATGTGTTTATGCAGGGAGTTCAGTTCTATTCTTTCCCTCCTTTGGGCCTGAACTCACTATTTTTTTTTTTTTTTTTCTGTAGGTGTTAGAAGTCTAGCTCCCTTGCCCCAGGGGGTCCATAACTCCACCTGAAACTCCTGTGGCCTCCTCCTGATATCAGCTCATATTTGTTCCTCTGACTTGATTTCATGCTATTCTTGGCACTTGAAAATTCCTTTTTTTAAAAATCAAACTTGGTTACGTGGAAGGTATTTTTTGTCACATTGTATCTAGTATTTCTATGTGGTTATGTGGCAAGGGGTCTATTTGGGTCAGCTCAGTGGGCTGGGTGGTCACAAGTGGTCCAGGTAATTTTATATTTTTAGAATTATTTTATAATGAAGTATGACATGCTATTCTGCCATTTGACATAAGTATACATATCTTGTCACAAGAGAGGAAAATCTTGCAGAGTGGTTGCCATCTGGCATTGGGCTTCAAGCTTATAGAATATGAAAATTTGTATATGACCTGCGTCCTGAGCTTGAATTCCAATGCTAAAGAGCAGCTAGTTTGCAGGAGCCCAAGAAGGACATTTCTGATCCCTTACCACAGTGTACGGCACCCAGGAGTTGCTGAAGAGATATCTGTAAAATTGAAACGGAATTGAAAAAATTTTAATTGGAGAAGATGGGAATTCTTGGCCTATCCTTCATGGTGTAATAAAAATCCTGGGATTAGGACAGAGAGATGTAATCAGGATGTTTTTTCAAGACCCAGAATGATTTGTAGTCTCAATATAGCATCCATCTTACTGTTCCCTGGCGTCTAATCTATTCATAAAATGTAGATGACAACAGTGCTATCTCTGGTTCTTAGGTTACATGTTTATGGATGATTCATTTAAATTCAAATATCATATACTAGTTATTAGCTATGTGCAAAGGTTTGTTTGTTTGTTTTTCTTTCTAGGTTCTATGAGGTATAAAGTGATGACTAAGACCCAGGGTCCACCCTCAACTATTTTATAGCCTAATGGTAGGGGGTGGGGACAAAAGCATACAATTAAAATAAAAATAACTAGCCCTTATCAAATGCTTTCAGTGTGCCAGGCACTGGCTAAAAATTTTACACGGATTAGCTCACTTAACACTATGAAGTAGGCTGTTATTGTCTTTATTTTGTCAGTGAGGGAACTGAAGCGCAGATAGGTTAAGAAATGTATACAAGGTCACATAGCAAGAAAGACACTGAGGCGGGATTGGAACCCAATCATTCTGATTTCAAATGTCAAGAGTTCAAATATTCTGCTGTATGGCACCCCAAATAATCCATGTTAGAAGATGTTCATACCTTAACAGATGTTCAAGCTCAGGCTGAGAGCACAAAGGAAGTGTTTGGGAAAAGCTTTAAAAAAGTTTATTTTTCCATGGTCTTGAAGAATGAGTGGCATTTTGACAGACAGTGATGAACGAAGAGGGTCTAGGGGTAGGAATTTGTTGAGCAAAGGCAGAGGGCACAAGAAGGCACCTTGGCATGTTTGGGAAACAGTAAATAAACAGTCCAACAAGGCCAAGTATGGGCTCTTTTTGTGAGATAATGCAGGAAAGGAGACGTAGATGGGACTTGAATTTCAGATAAAGGACTTCAGAGCAGGAAGTGGGGAGGGGTGTGCAGCATTCTTCTCATTGTTGGTCATAAATAACATAAAGCCCATGAACAATTGAAGCTCCCAGAATTGACTTGGTCTACTTTCATTTGAGAGCAGAAGTGGAGAAAAAAAAAATTGGATGACTTCAGAGGTTTTAAAATCTGCTCTGAGGTTCAAAGGCATGACATATACACACTACTATATATAAAATAGATAACTAATAAGGACCTCCTGTAGAACACAGGGAACTCCACTCAATACTCTGTAATGATCTATATGGGAAAAGAATCTTAAAAAGAGTGGATATACGTATAACTGATTCAGTTTGCTGTACAGCAGAAACTAACACAACATTGTAAATCAACTATACTCCAATTAAAAAAAAAAGACTTCTTAGCCTGGGGGCTCTGGACTCATGAATAGGCTTCAGGGGGCCTGGCACCTCAGGAAATTGTGGGCAAAGTTTTGTGTTGCATGAACATATATGCTTTATGTCTAGGGAGGTGGTCCATAAGATGCATCACTTTCTCTAAGCATTCATAAGGTCCTTAGACCTTACGATGGTCTAAGGAGAGAAAGTCAGCAACGATCTCAGTGGGGCCTTCCTCGGAGTCAGGAACTAGAACCAATGTCCTATTGTGTATCCTGAAACTTTGAGATTCTGCAGAAGTCAAAACTGAGAGTTTGAATTCCCCACTGATAAGCAAAACTTTCCACAGAAATATCATCACCATTAATCAGTAGAGGCTTGCCTTGTGTCAGCCTCTGCCTCAGGATTGCAGGTTATCTTGGTTAGCAGTCCTAACCAGGAAGGTATTAGGTAAAGCAAACCTCACTGTAAAAGTGTCAGTAGGAACTGGGTCACTTTTGCGCTTCTGCCCCTGGATGTTTACAAGGGTAATAGGAAGCTATAATTTCCAGGCAGATGACAGCTGTCTGGAAGGATTTCTACCATTGCACTTTTAACCCAACCCACCGGAGTCACTCAACAGTAAAACAGCCTCGACAATTGGCAACTTGTGGGCCAGGCCTATGAGAAAACCCTTCATTTCCTCCTGTTTGCAAAGCTTGCCCAGCAGGCCCTGGCATCAGTGACACCAGCTGAGGCGACTGAGGGTGGGAAGCCAGAAATGCCAGTGATGAAAAGAAGGTTTCCAGGTAAATCCTTTGGTTTGCAGAAATAGCTGTGGTGGAGGCCGCTTTGGTCATTAGTGTTGTGTTTTATATAATGATACGCTTTGATAAAGAGAAACAGAGTCCTGTGTGTATTAGTCATGATTAGGACTATCTGCAGGTGACAGAAAACTGAAGACAACAGTGGCTTAAACATGATAGATATTGATATCTCTCTCATGTAAACCAAATCTAGAGTTGGGCAATCTGGAAGTGGTTTGGCAACTCCATGATCAGCAGGAAACCAGGCTCCCTCTAGTTTATTCCTTCCTCAAACCTAGGGAGCTACTGGCTCCTCAACCTCCAGCCTGGAGGAAGGAGAAAGAGGGGAAGAAAGGAGCCCACTCTTTTAAGGACACTTCCTCAGAAGTCTCAATTCCATATACATCCCATTGTCCAGAACACAATGGCTGAAACTAGTGGTGAAGATGGTTGGAATGTAGTCTTCAATATGGGCATCCAAGTGTCCAGTGAAATATTGGGGGCCCTATTCCATACATACATATATGGACAATTAGATGTCTCTTACAGTGTCCTCAGAAAAGATGGAATGTTTTGATGCTGTTTTGATAACTCTAGAGACCTTAGCAAGCCTGGATACTCCTCTATTTATTTAGGTTATTTAGTTAGTTCTCCTCCTGCCATGAAAGGCACCTTTAAATAGATAGCATCCTTTATTTTTGTTAGCAGGAGTGTGAGAAGCAAGATTTCTCCATTCACTCACTCATTCATTCAGGTATCAGTACTGTCATGGCAGAGATGGTCGGCTATTCACATTTATGCCTCCTATTCAAAGCATAGAGTTGCTCCTGGGAAGTGGTTGTCCAGCCAGGGACTAGACTTAGCCTGTACCATAGAGGTGGGCCCATATGACCAGCTTTTTTTTTTTTTTTTTTTCCTTTTTTGTGGTACACGGGCCTCTCACTGTTGTGGCCTCTCCCGTTGCGGAGCACAGGCTCCAGATGCGCAGGCTCAGCGGCCATGGCTCACGGGCCCAGCCGCTCCGCGGCATGTGGGATCTTCCCAGACCGGGGCACAAACCCATGTCCCCTGCATCAGCAGGCAGACTCTCAACCACTGTGCCACCAGGGAAGCCCCATATGACCAGCTTTTGCCAATGGAATGTGAGCAGAGGAGATGCATCCCTTCTCGGAGGAGGTGGTTAAAAAACAAGCATGCTTTCTTCATCTCCTATTTTCCTACCTGCCTCTGGAAGCAAGGGATCCTGAGGCCTATCAGACGGCAGAGCCACAGGTGGAAGGAGCCTGGGCTCCAGAATCACCCCAGGAAAGCTGCCCACCAAATATGCACACTGGACTGTTACATGAACAAGAAATAAACTCCTATCATCTTAAGCTTCTAGTATGAGGGTGTTCAGTAAGTAGCCTGCTCTGATACAACACTAGGTTGAGGGCTCAGCTCTCACATCAGATAGAACTAGATTCCAATGCCACGTGCAGTACTTACTAGCTGTGAGATTTCAGGTGATTTCTACTAATCTCTCTGACATTTATAAAATGTGGCTTAATAATAGTACATACCACATACAATATTTTTTTGGTGAGAGGCTAGTACCTATTAAATGCATCATCCATGTTGGTTTTTATTCTTATAATCACATCTTGTTGAGTTCCTCCTTTTCTATTCTATTAGGGTAGCTTTTGCTAATTTAGGGAGCAATCAAAAAGTTTGGGCTCTCTCACTTAGTTCTTCTCTTGTGCCCTCCAGGTTGTGGGTCTCTCTGCTGATGGTCATCAGTGATTCTGCACAGCAGGAGTCTCATTCCGCAGCTACTCTGTAGTAGGCAGAATAATGGCCCAAAGATGTCCATGTCCTGATCCCCAGAACCTGTGAATGTGTTGCTTTATGTGGCAAAAGGAATTTTGCTGATGTGATTAAGTTAAGGACTGATAGATGGGGAGATAATCATGGATTACCAAAGTGGGCCCAATGTAATCACAAGGGTCCTTAAAATATGGGAGAGGGAGACAGAGAGTCAGAGAAGGAGATATGATGATGGAACAGATGTTGGAGTGATGAGGTTGCTAGCTTGGAAGATGGAAGAAGACCATGAGCCGAGGAATGCAGGCAGCCTCTAGAAGTTGGAAAAGGCCGGGAATGGACTCTCCCCTAGAGCCTTAGAAGGAACACAGCCCTGCCAAACCCTTCATTTTAGCCCAGCAAGACCCATGTCAGACCTCTGTCCTACAGAACTGTAAATAATAAACGTATATTATTTGTCCTTAAGTTTGTAGTAATTTGTTACAGCAGCAATAGGAAGCTAATGCATACCCTACCCCTAACATGCTTTGTTGCAACGTTCATGTGAATTTTTTTTTTTCATCTTGGAATATAATTGCTTTACAATGTTGTGTTAGTTTCTGCTGTACAACAAAGTGAATTAGCTATATGTATACATATATCCCCATATCCCCTCCCTCTTGAGCCTCCCTCCCACCCTCCCTATCCCACCCCTCTAGGTCATCATAAAGCACAGAGCTGATCTCCCTGTGCTATGCGGCTGCTTCCCACTAGCTATCTATTTTACATTTGGTAGTATATATAGCTACTCTCTCACTTCATCCCAGCTTCCCCTTCCCCCACTGTGTCCTCAAGTCCATTCTCTACATCTGCATCTTTATTCCTGCCCTGCCACTAGGTTCCTCAGTACCATTTTTTTAGATTCCATATATATGTGTTGGCATACGGTATTTGTTTTTCTCTTTCTGACTTACTTTACTCTGTATGACAGACTCTAGGTCCATCCACCTCATTACAAATAACTCAATTTTGTTCCTTTTTATGCTTTATTGAAGCAGGAGGGAAAATCTCAGAAAGGAGTCACAGTGCAAAGTCAAAGGCCAGGGTGGGGTGGCTAACATGAACTTTCCTTTGTATCATACAACGAAAGGTACTTCAAGACTTGGGCTTTCCCAAGGGGGCTGTCCCCAACCCTCCAAGGATGCTCCTCAATTTCTGGCCACGCTCTCCATCTTTGTTTTGTGTCATGGACACTTCATGGCACCCCTGCCCCAGCCCTCCCACTGCAAGCTGTGAGCCTGCCAAATCCCATACTAAGTGCCCTTTAAGTAAGAACATGTCTCCTATTTCCCTATTGGCAGGGCTCTGGCTTTGAACTTGAGCAATAGTGGATCCCATACTTGTAGTGAGAGCTTTGGGATGTTTCTGCCCCTCCCACCCCTAGACCAGGGAGCAACATGAAAGGAACACACTGACTCTGTGTGTGTGTGTTGAAATTCACATAAGCCATTTTAAATTGTACAATTTAATGGTATTTAGTACATTCATAATGTTGTGCAACCGTCACCTCTATCCAGTTCCAAAACATTTTCTTCACCCCAATTAAGTAGTTCCGATTAAGTAGTCACTCCCCAAGTGCCCCTTCCTCCCAGGCCCTGGCAGCCACCATCTGCTTTCTGTCTCTATGGATTTATTTTGGAAATTTCAAATAAATTGAATAAAACAATAATACAATATATGGCCTTTTGTGTTGGGCTTTTTCCACTTAGCTTAATGTTTTTGAGGTTCATCCACATTGTAAAATGTATCAGTACTTCAATTCCTTTTCATGACCAAATAATATTCCACTGTGTGGCTATACCACTTTTTGTTTATCCATTCATCCATTGATGGATACTTGGGTTGTTTCCCCCTTTTGGCTATTGTGAATAATGCTGCTATGAGAATCTGTGTATGAGTTTTTCTTTGAATACCTCTTTTCAATCCTGCATGGACCTGTGTTTTCATATCTCTTGGGTATATTCGAAGGAATGGAATTACTGGGTCACCCTGGCCTTTGATACCTGCTTATTTTGTTGTCAAAGATAAATGTCTCCAGCACCACTAAATTACTTATTTTCAGGATCTTCTCTAGGTGGAAAGTGTGTACGGGGGCAGAGGGGGATGCTAATTTCTCTACCACATTGCTATTATCAAGCATGTTATCCCATACATCTTTGTAGCCAAAGTGCTACCATGTGCTAAATTAATGGTGATCTGGAAGTGAGGGCTACAGGCTGCATCAGAACCCAAGACACCTTCCGTCACACTCTGACACATTAAGCGGGTTACTTATACATTCACTGTCTAATTCCTTTACTGACTATATGAGTTCCACAAGGGCAGGGATTTGGTATGTTTTGTTCATTTCTGTATCCCGAGTGCCTATGACAGTGCCTGGAACAATGAACACATGAACATTTGGGAGGTCTGACCAGCAATGTTCTCTGATTCCATGTCCTGTCTCTCCTTGAGGTCCCAATCCTAGTAGCTGGGTCTGATACCCAGATGGAGGGTAAGACTCATATCCAGGAACTCTTTAAATGGCACCTTTGTGTCCATTTTTCCTTTCAAGACTCAAAACTACCCTGGAGGTGTACAGAGTAGGTATTCTTTCATCATTTTGAAGATGAAGAAAATGATTATCAAAGGCATTAATTTGTGTCAAATAACTCAACTAGTGGGTGGTGTCAAAGGAAGGTAAGGGTGGTGTAGTAGTTTCCTAGGACTGCGGTAACAAATTACCACAAAATGGGTGAGTTGAAACAACAGAAATTTATTCTCTAACCATCCTGGAGGCCAGAATTCTGAAATTAAGCTGTCAGCAGGACCATGCCCACTCTCAAGACTCTAGAGGAGGACCTTGCTTCCAGCTTCTGGTGGCTCCAGGCTTCCTTGGCTATGGCAGCCCAGCTCCAATCTCTGCCTCTGTCTTCACATGGCCTTCTCCCGTGTCTCTGTGTGTCCTTTCTGTCTCTTATAAGGACATTCATCATTGGATTTAGGGCTCACACTAAGCCAGGATGATTAATCTCAGGATCCTAAACTTAATTCACCTGCAAAAGACCTTCTTCCAACGAAGGTCACATTTTGAGATTCAGGTAGACACATCCTTTGGAGGCCACCACTGAACTCACTGCAGGTGGGTATCCCAATGAGAATGTCTCCTGATTGAGCTCTTTCTCAGTGGGAGCCTGATCTGCACTCCAGCCTTCCCAAACGACGTCCATGTAACACTGGTTCCTTGAGACAGTAGGTCTTGTGAAAAAGAGGGCTGCAGGCAAATGAGTTTGGGAAACTCTGAGTTAAAGCTAGGCAGGAGCTTTTACTGCAGGATCTCTCAGACTCTTTAATGTGCTAGTATTCACTGTAAATCTTCATGAGAGGAAAACATATGGAGCACTCCTCAAATTCCTTTGATCTGGAAATCCTTTGAAAAAAGTGTAATGGAGAACAATGGAGCTCTCATGGGGTGAGGCTGCCTGGAATATATGTGGGAAGAGATGCTCCTCTTTTTCTCTCCCTTTTCTCTTGGGGGGACTCCATTCCTAGGAGAGGTCCCATCAGAAATGGTATAAATCACCTCAGAGAGGCTAAAGTGGCATGGAAACGATCAAAAATATAATGCCAGATGTATTCTTTCCATCAGTAAATGTCTAATTAAAAAAAGAAAAATCTACCAGCTGCCTAAAAATCCCATATGATTGTCATAGTGATCATGCTTGAAGATATTTGCTAGGATTATGTTCCTGTTAGGAATCTATTGCCTAGTGCCACGTGTGCCTATTCTAATTAGAAAGGCAGAGTTTTAGAGCTGCAAGAGGTCTTAGAAATAATCTCTTCTAACCCAGTAATTTTACACATTAGGAAACAGAGGCCCAGAGGGACAAAACAGTACAGTGGGGCTTCCCTGGTGGCACAGTGGTTGAAAGTCCGCCTGCCGATGCAGGGGACACGGGTTCGTGCCCCGGTCCGGGAAGATCCCACATGCTGCGGAGCGGCTGGGCCCGTGAGCCATGGCCGCTGAGCCTGCGTGTCCGGAGCCTGTGCTCTACAACGGGAAAGGCCACAACAGTGAGAGGCCCGCGTACCGCAAAACAAAACAAAACAAAACAAAAAATAGTACAGTGTAGAACCTGCTCAAGTTCACCCAGAGAACCAGGTGCAGAGCTAGTTCTGGAACTTACGTCAACTGATTTCAATTCCAAGGCTCTTTCTGCTACCCCGGGCTTCTTTTAAAATATTGCAGAAGGAAAAAATTTTACACTGATGTTTCACTGGAAATTTAAGGATTTGGGGATATTCTTATAACTGAACTTTCTGCCAAAAGTCCTTTTACCTCAACTCTTTTTTTTTTTTTTTATAAAGGTGTCACATTTTTTATTTATTATCTTCGGCTGTGTTGGGTTTTCGTTTCTATGTGAGGGCTTTCTCTAGTTGTGGCGAGTGGGGTCCACTCTTCATTGCAGTGTGCAGGCCTCTCAGTGTTGTGGCCTCTCCTGTTGCGGAGCACAGGCTCCAGATGCACAGGCTCAGTAGTTGCGGCTCATGGGTCCAGTTGCTCCGTGGCATGTGGGATCTTCCCAGACCAGGGCTCGAACCCGCGTCCCCTGCATCAGCAGGCAGACTCTCAACCACTGCGCCACCAGGGAAGCCCCTTACCTCAACTCTTGATTTAAGGAAATACTTCTAACATTTATTGTCTTTATTCAAGATGCAATTTATTTTTTCTTTAAGTATGCATGATTTTACAGTGGGTTAGGTCTACTGTCTGACCACAGACTTAAGTGGAGATATAGACTGTATAGGAAAGTGGAGATATAGACTGTATAGGAAAGAGATTAGCAACAATTTATAAGAGATGTCAAACTTTCACTGATTTTCTTGTGACATTTTAAGTATGTGTGTGGGGGACGCTATGAAAAGGAATAAAGCAACTGAAGGTTTAGAAGTATCTGGAAACGTAGTCTGATAGGAGCAATTGGTCCACTTTTCAATAAAAATGGTTCCATGTGCCCTTTATAGCATTTGTGCAGTAATTTAGCCCACATTTTTTATAGGGCATAGGGCTGAATGTTCAATGACCTTGTGATATCCCCTGAAATTATTGGTTTTTTTAAAATAAATCCTTTATATGAGCTTGTTTCATAGCAACTGGGTAGGATTTTTGTAGATTTTAATAAGCTATAAGTGATGTCGTAGAGGCTGCTCACAGACAGGAGCTTTGATGTCGTTTTTTCATTAGGGAAGTGATTCTCCTGAAGGTCAACGCAATAGGGGCAAACGAGTAGCTTTCCCTGGATCCAGCTGGGAAAAGATGTGAAGATGTGTGGAATAGAATTCTTGTACCCACCGGCAGGCCTTGGAAGGTAAAAGTGAGATGCATTTTAGAGGCAAATAGTTGCCGCTCCCCAATCCCTATAATAGAGAGCTTATTTCACTGCTGCAGGCCTCTCAAAATCAGGGGTGTGGGCTCCATGATGTCAGGTGAAACATAGTTGTGGATCCTCTCCAGGAATGAGGTGGGACCTCTGATTATAGCAACTTTTTGTCTGAAAGGCAGACTTATGAATTGGTCTAGGAAGGCTCAGGGTTGTTCAGAGGTAAAAAGGCGCCGCCCCCTGCCTTCAGTACTCCACATGTGGAGAATCTGGACATGGCATATATGAGGGCCCTCGATATACATCCCCACTGCTGTTTCTGCCCACTCTGTCCATTTCATACCCTTGGCCACCCCAAATTTCCTCTTCTGATTCCTGTGATTTGTTTCTTTCTCCAAAAAGCAGGGCATGGCAGGGAAACAATTACTACTAACTCAAGGGAACTGAGAATTTACTTGTTTCTGTCTCAGGTCCTTTGTCCTATCTGTCAGTAAAATTCCTCCCCCAGATATCCTCCTCCAGGTCTCAGCATGACTTGCGTCCTCCGAGAGACCTTCCCTGTCCCCTTAGATGTCCCATAGCACCTCTTGGAATTTGCTCTTTATCTCATTACCCTGGTTCATTTTCTTCAGGGCTCTGCTCTCTAACAGAAATCATCTCGGTTATGTATTTCCTTATGTGTGGTTGGCTCTGACTTCTTCCACTAGACTGGCAGGCACAGATGCTGTATCCCCAGGACCCACACAGGGCCTGGCACAGGAGAGATGGAAGCAGAATCTAGGTGGGTCCCACTAGACTAGAAAACTGAGGGGTTGGGGGGCATATCTGCTACTATAAGGCATCTCTCACACCTAGACATTTTAAAAGAGCTCTTAGCACTGTTTTCAATTATATATTGGTGTGATTATTTCTCTAAGGCCTATCTCTCTTACTAGGGCAAGGATTCATAACCATTTTGTGCCAAGATACATTTTGGTATCTGGTGAAGCTTATAGACCCCTTCTCAGAATACTGTTTTAAAATGCATAAAGTAAATATATAGGATTATAAAGGAAACCAAATATTGAAGTAAAATCATCAAAATATTAAAATATAAATTTGCAATATAGTTACATGTGCTTCGTCATTAAGTGACACATTAAATAACAAAACTGACCATAATTTTTAAGTGGTGATGAGCATAATCAATTTTTTGAGATGTCTACAAAAACTAATGTGAGATAAAATTGCCTGTGATTTCTACTGGTGACAAAAGCATAGGTACTTTTAATACTGCTGTGTTTTGTTGCCTACATGCATGATTAAATCAAATGCTAAATTTCAGTTAGAGATTAGTGAAAATAAAGATGTAATTCTTCCCATTCAAGCTCACCGATTCCCTGGTCTTTCCACAGATTTGGGGGGGTAGGTGTGGGTGGGGAAGGGTCCATGGAGCCCAAGTTAAGAATTTCTGCACTAAAAAATATCAGTTAAGTTTGTTTCGCCATTTTAACCCTAGTCCCTAAGGCACAGTAGTAGATACTCCTTACATATTTGTGGAAGGAAAGAAAGAAGGAGAAAAGGAAAGAAGGAGGGAAGGACATTCTTCTTTGCGTCTGACACTTTTTGGTGCTTGCTTGCTGAATTAATGAATGAATGGATCCTGCAGGCAGGGCACTACCCTTAATAAGCTAGTCCTTAATAAATGAGAGTACCCCTTTGTGATTCCTTGAATCATAAAGCCCTATGAGGGACTTCCCTGGTGGTCCAGTGGTAAAGAATCTGCCTTTATTAAATAAGCTAGTCCTTAATAAAAGAGAGTACCCCTTTCCCCACCTGTTCCAAATAACAATTGTATTTTGGGTAAGGTCCTTTGTATACTACTGAAACCCACTGAGTGCCTCATGCATAGCTGACAAAAAATGCATACTTGAATGATAAAATGCCTCTTTGACTGAGATAACCCCTACACTGTGAATTATCAGGTATGATGCATCAGTGCTTTGAGACTTCTATCAGAACAATCAGCTTTCCCCTTGGGCTACCTTGGGCTTCATTTCCTGTCAGCAAGTTCAGAGCTTCTGTGGCCACGGCCCTTTTATCATGACAGCACCCGTGAGTTGACACTAGCCACCACCACCAGCCCCCCACGCTTGGTAAGTCATCTTGGAGGGACCTTTTTCCTGCTTCATGAGAAGAGAAGGCCCATGGAGATAGCAGGCTCACTAGGAATCTGGCTGTATCATCTGACAGAGATCACTTCAGGCTCTCATGAATATCAGCTGGAAAGATCAGTGCTGTGCATTACTGCTCTCACTGACAGGATTTAATGAAAACTCAGGGCTAGTGGAGATGAAATCTAATTCTTTATTCAATGCTTCAAAAACAAATCCTAATATATCAGCATCACAGATGCCAACATGCATCTCTTGGTAGCAGACACTTTTTGAAAAGTTTGGAATGCTTTCTAATACAGTTAAGGACAAATGAATATTTATGAAAGTGCTACAAAAATGAAGGGTCTATTTCTTTTTTTTTTTTTTTTTTTGCGGTACGTGGGCCTCTCACCGCTGTGGCCTCTCCCATTGCAGAGCACAGGCTCTGGACGCACAGGCATACCACATATGGCTCACGGGCCCAGCCGCTCCGCGGCACGTGGGATCTTCCCGGACCACGGCATGAACCTGTGTCCCCTGCATCGGCAGGCGGACTCTCAACCACTGCGCCACCAGGAAAGCCCTCTTTTTTTTTAACATCTTTATTGGAGTATAATTGCTTTACAATGGTGTGTTAGTTTCTGCTGTATAACAAAGTGAATCAGCTATACATATACATATATCCCCATATCTCCTCCCTCTTGCGTCTCCCTCCCACTCTCCCTATCCCACCCCTCTAGGTGGTCACAAAGCACCAAGCTGATCTCCCTGTGCTATGTGCCTGCTTCCCACTAGCTATCTATTTTACATTTGTTAGTGTATATATGTCCATGCCACGTGAAGGGTCTATTTCTTAATAGGGGAAAGATAAACAGCTTGGGAAATAAACAGCAATAAAAGCGGCTATAAAAACTAGACCTTATGCATGGACCTGTTTTATTGTAACTGCACAGTGTAATATTTCTATGTTATCACACAGATCAAATAGTAAATGTGCTCCGTGTTCCCTCACCCATCCTACCTGCAAATCGATTGACTTGCTCAACATAATACTAGGCAGTGACTAACTATAACTTCCTTGAATCACAAAGCCCTATGAGGGACTTCCCTGGTGGTTCAGTGGTAAAGAATCCGCCTTCCAATGCAGGGGACGCAGGTTCGATCCCTGGTCGGGGAACTAAGATCCCACATGCTGCGGGGCAACTAAGCCCGCATGCCACAACTACTGAGCTTGCACGCCTCAACTAGACCCTGCGTACTGCAAAACTACAGAGCCCCCGTGCTCTGAAGCCCATGCACCACAACTAGAGAGAGAAAACCTGCATGCCACAGCTAGAGGGAAGCCCACGCGCCACAATTAAAGATCCCGCGTATCGCAACTAAGACCCGATGCGGCCAAAAAAAAAAAAAAAAAAAGATTGATAAAAAACCCCAACACCCTACGAGTAATGATTTGGGGCTAGAGATGCTTGTCCAGCTATATAATCATCAAATTATCTTTCTTTAAGTTTGTGGGGTATGTGCTTTCTCAGATAACATGGTCAAGATAATGGAATATGGATTAAGCAATGGAAGAAAGTGAACTTCTTGAACTCCATAAAATGCCTGGTCTATCTGCAAATGTGGCAGTGGACTTGTGGATTCATGATCCCAAAACTGCTTCTTCCTCTCCATGTGGGGTCAGTGGTCTCCTGTTTGATGATTCCTCAAATCTTTGGTTTTCCATCCTGGAAAAACCACTGACCATTAGAATCACCTGGGAGTGATTTTTCAAAAATAACCACACGTGCCTGGGCCCTACTCCAGGCATTTTAAAAGCTCCCCGGGTGACTGCACTGAGCAGCCAGGGTTCAGAACCACTGCTCTAAAATCTCCACCAACTACTCTTTTTTTTTTTTTTTTGCAGTATGTGGGCCTCTCACTGTTGTGGCCTCTCCCGTTGCGGAGCACAGGCTCCGGACGCGCAGGCTCAGCAGCCATGGCTCACAGGCCCAGCCGCTCTGCAGCATGTGGGACCCTCCCGGACCGGGGCACGAACCCGCGTCCCCTGCATTGGCAGGCAGACTCTCAACCACTGCGCCACCAGGGAAGCCCATCCACCAACTACTCTTGATGACTTCTGTTCAGATCCCTGTACATGGCCCTCAGCCCACTCTCCTGTTTGAAAGAGATTAGCAGCTGTTCAAACCAGATGAGCATCAAAATAGAGTCTTTTTCTCTGATGTAATCAGGAAATTGAACTTTTGGGAGAGAAAGTGACAAAGAGACTCCCATATTTGAGGTCAGAAAGCAATACTCCTGGACTTCATCAATTGGGTCTCCATCTCCCTTTCTAGCTTTGCCTTGAGTTGACTGTGCACCATACTCTACCTTTCATTCCACCACACAGGGCGGCAACCTGTTCCCTGAAGAAGTCCGGAATGTTTCCACCTCTTGCCCTGGCTCATACTTCTCCTCCTACATACAATGCCTTCCTCCTCATCTCCACCATTTGAAATCCTACTCATCCTTAAAGATCCAACTCAAATACTACCCATGAAGGCCATTCTCTCTTCAAGGCCTGAATCAGCATCTTTTGCCAATATGTTTTTATAATACCATTTTGTATTTGTATTTTAGCCTTTTCAAAATTTTTATATATTCCTTTCTAATTATTAGTTCAGAAAATTTTACTAGAGCAAATCCTATAACATCCTCTTTTTGACCTTCTCATTTGGGCAGCATTGTGATTTGCGTAAAGTTATAGTCTACATGTTGGTCTCTCCCATCTGAGTACAGTGACCTCAATAGTTAAAGCTAAGTTTCTTTCCTACAATAAACATTTGTGGAACTTAAAAAACTGCTTCAGTATTCTCTAGCATAGTTTAAGGTTCAGGGTGGCTTATTCAAAGGACATCTGGCTATACCCAGTCCATTTGTTCAGGATGGCTCATGAATGACTGTTAAGTCTTGGTAAGAAGACTGAGATGTCCACCTAGTGGTTCTTAGCCAGGTGGTCCAATCCTAAGAGGGCTTTAGAAATATGTGGCTTTCATAAAGCCTGGAGGTGTTATAGGCATTTAGTGGGCATGAGCCAAGAATGCTAAATGCTTTGCAATGTGTAGAAAAGCTTGTACAAAATGAGTTGTTTCATTAAAAATACCAATGGTTTCCCAAACCTACACCCATCCTAGCAGATTCTAACCAATCCACATTATAAAATACTTAAAAAACAGAAACAAAACCCAACGTGGTTTGGAGAAATGAAAGAGGCTCATAAAACTCACTCTGAAATCACATGAAAAGTGTCCTGGGCATATTATCAGACAGGCAAAGAAAGCTTGATGATATGTGGTTGGTGAAATAGGAATTCTCACATTCTGTAGGTGAGAGTATAACATGATGTAACCTTTCTGAGGACAATACTTATCAATATTTAAAACACACATTCCTTTAGATCTAGCAATTTCACTGCTAGGAATTTATCCTGTAGATATATAAAGGCTCAAAGGTGAATGAACAGGGATGTTCATTACAATGCTGGTTGCCATCACAAAAAAGTGAGAACAATCTATATGTCCATCAATAGGAGAATGGTTAAATAAGCATTGGCACATCCATATGATGGTATGTGAGCACATGGAATGAATGCCAAGTTATATTAAGTAGGAAAAAGTGAAGCCAAGGGATGCATGATATGATCTCTATTTTTCTTCAAAGTATATGCATGTACTTACATACATATATACACACACAGAATATATATATATTCACTTTGCATGGTTCTGGTATAAACAAATTTTGTTACCATGGGTGAGTTAAATAACACCAGTCCCACAACAACATGATTTCAGTTTTAGTTACACTGAATATATATATATTCACTTTGCATGGTTCTGATATAAACAAATTTTGTTACCATGGGTGAGTTAAATAACACCAGTCCCACAACAACATGATTTCAGTTTTAGTTACCAAGGTATATTAACTGTGAGTCATTGGATAAAGTACAAACTTTGTTGCTACCTCTTCAATCCACAAATCACTACATAAATAACAGATGCACACCATGATCTGTGACTCACTAAGACTTCCTTCAATGTCTGTTGGTGATAAGTCACTGAACATTTGTTATCAGTTCACAAACAGACGGCAAAACAAGTAGTTTGTCCCTTTGTCTCCCAGTAATAAACCCACGTGACACTTTAGAAAAATTAGGTGCAGCAAAGAAAAGAATAGTGATAACACTAGAAGGTAAATTTTGAATTGCACAACATGGAGGTGGAGAAGAAACAGATGACCGTGGAAACAATGACGCTGCTGCCACTTGAGAGACTCAAGATACGCATCAGGAGAAACTCAGTGAAGACCCACGTACCAGGAGCAATTAAAATTGTTGTGAGAAAAGAGATGAAGGTGCCTCAGAGGAAGGGACACCAGCAAAAAATTTCACATGAAAGGAACTCTTGGAATTATTTCCTGACATTGAAAGCATAAAGGATAAAATGTTGGAAATTGATCCAGATTCAAAAAGGAGTAGGACAATTCGCCAAGGCATAGAGAAGACACTCTCTCCATATCATCAAGTTATATGACAAAAAGAAGGCAAGGATTCCTGCTAAATTTTTTACAAAGAAATACAGCACTCTAATTCTCAGTGTTTCTAATGTTTCTAAATAAATAGTAGGTTTACTATTTTTTCCCTCTACATTTGTAACCAACAGTAAGAGAGTTTTAATGTTTTGATGAAAAATTGTAAAGATAATGAAACAGTTATAATTTTCCCCATTGATCATTAAGATCGCTTTGCATGGTTTCAGTTTGCAGTTATTTTCACGGTCCAGCACTACTGTGCAAAGCCAGGCCTGCCTGTATATAGAAAAAGGTACATATACCTACATGTACATATATGTGTAATTTAAAATGGAAGTATATACAAGGAACCATTAATAGCAGTTACTTCTGAGGAGTGGGGCTCAGGCAGAGATGGTAGCAAATGGAAATTTTATTTTCATTTTATACCCTTCTGAAATGTTTGACTTTTTTCCCTTTAGTATGTATTAATTTTTGATATAAAACCGAACCTATAAAAATAAATATAACGAGAGAGATAAGTTAATAAAACATTAAAAAATGTTCTGTGAATGTGATTTGTGCTGTTGTCAGTCCCTCCACCCCGACCCCAGGGAGATAATCCAAAGTTTTCGTTAATTAAGAATCTCAAAAGAATTCATGACACCAAAATGGTTAAAAATCCATTGCTGTAAGGTCATATTTACCCTGTTCCCAAGCAGAAAGATTACAAAATGTGCAGGTTCTTCAGATAAATACGATCTTAGTTATTGATTTAATTTGCCTGTAGGGAGAACTGGCCTGAAAACAAGTCCAAGTGATGGTGATGTTCAGGTGCAATTTGCAAACAGATGCCCTAGACAAAATGCTTCCGCTGTGTCTGATGATTAAACATGCATCTGTTTAGAAGGCAGCAGGATTGAGGCCAAGTATGACCTTGTGCACAACCTTGAAAGTTTAATTGCTGGCAAACAAAAAGGCAAATACATAGCAAGGACCATTTAGAGATATAATGTTGAGATTACCGGTGTATTTACCCTGCCAAGACTTGGTATACTCAGAAAATGAAGGTCCCATCAGGATTAGGCTGAAAACTTAACCACTGATGCAGAATGAGCAACCAGGATTCGGTCTGAGAGAGTCATAGGGTGAAAAGATCCTGAGATGCCTAAATTGACCTAAACAATAGGTTTTGACCTTCTATCACATTCCCTGAGGCCTTCTGGATAGATGAGGAAAATGCAAACTTATTATAACCAGGAAAGACTCTTGAAGGTCTAGGGAGTGAGCAGGAATGACTAGGTAATCCTGAAGCATGCAGGATACAAGGCATCAATCAGTGTTTTATATGCATTATCTTATGTGACCATTGAAACCATCCTATGATTATTTTTACCACCCTAATATCACTGATGAGACAACCAAGTTTCAACCAAGTTCAAGGAGATTAAATAATTTTCCATAGTGGGTAACTGGTAGAGCTACGACTCCAAAGTGCTTGGAAACGCCTCTGGGCTATACAGGTTTTGCTGCATCTTCCATTTACCAGAAATCTTACTACTGCTAGATTATCTAAACTAAAATCTGCCCAGCCCTGCTATACTGTGGTGCTTGCCATTATAGGCACTCAAGCCTTTGGATCTTGGATTCTGCCCTTTTGTGTTTCTCTTACATGATGTCTGTGGCTGGGAATCTCCTTGCTTTTGCCCACTTCACATTCCAATCAGTTCAGAGGAAATGTACACAAGCCTTAGTGTTTCCCCTTAAAGGACAGTATGGTTCTGGCTTTCACTGACTTGGCAAAGGCTTCTATGTCTACAAATAAGAAACATCTGACCGCGGGTCTGTAAACGAAAATGATGACAAACTGGGCAGGGTGGAATTCTATAATCTGGCAAAGTTGAGCCATATTTGGATAGTCAGAACTTCATTCAGCAAAATCCAAGTTTTCATTTGGATTAAATCTTATTGGGTCTAAGTTAGTAATTTGAAAAATGAAATTGTGTTCTTTTGGGGGCATTATAAGTAATGGTTAAAATGGGCAGTGGAAAATATTCCCTACTTGGTATAAGACTCAGGGACATGGAGTCCCCTCCCCCATTTAAAGTCATGCTAGGTCTCGGTGGCACTGTTCAGGATGCTATTGGGGTTCCTTCCTAAATAACAGAGTCAAATCTGAGCTCTTTACAGAACTTTGTTAGCACACTGAAGAGTTTGACAATCTAACAATTGTCCACAAGCAGGACTTATTGAAAAGTATGTTTCTTGAGAGGTGGAAACTGGAACTTGCATACTATCCTTGAGATAATACATAGCTGAAAAATTATCAGAGTTCAAAATGTGCAGTGTCAGAAGGCAAGCCCAGGTCTGATGGAAACTCCTTTTTTTTTTAATTAGAAAAGGGATTAAGCATGAGACCATGAAACTGGAAGAGACCAAGAAGTCAATCAGAGAGGACTGCACTTCCCACAGTCATGTGGTCATAATAATGGTGTGATTCAATGTACTAGGCATTATGCTAAGGTGGCTGTGGCTGATGTGTTTTAAGCCAATTGCCTACAGGTTATTTTTTTGGGAGCATTATTCTGCTTCAGAAGAGGAGTTTAGGTAGTCAAGCATAGAGCATCTAGTATGAGGGATCTCATTTAATCTTCTCAACAACCCTGACTTGGGATCAGGGTGCTAAATGTATACCCAACGTCTCTGAGTTGGTGGGTGTCAAATGCAGAACTCAAGCCCAGGACTGACTCTAAATAGCACACTTAGCATTATGATACCTTTCCTTCAGTAATGTCAGTAAAGCATCATCGGGCTTCCCTGGTGGCACAGTGGTTGAGAGTCTGCCTGCCGATGCAGGGGATACGGGTTCGTGCCCCGGTCTGGGAAGATCCCACATGCCGCGGAGCAGCTGGACCCGTGAGCCATGGCCACTGAGCCTGCGCGTCCGGAGCCTGTGCTCCGCAACGGGAGAGGCCATAACAGTGAGAGGCCCGCGTACCGCATAAATAAATAAATAAATAAATAAAGCATCATCTATTTAATGGGTTGTATTAGTTAGGATAGTACCAGCTACTGAAACAAACAGACCCTAAATATCAGTGGCTTGACAAAAGAGAACTTTATTTCTTACTCATGTTACGTCTAATTGGCAGCAAGGGGGTGGCAAAAGAGGCTCATTCAGGGATCCAAGCTGACACAGGCTCTGCCATCTTTGACACTGGCTCAAGGTCACTCTGGGTACTAACATCCAGAGGCAAATGGGAGAAGAAAGATAGTGGGTTATCATATGTTAAGTTTTTATGGGCTGGGCCTGCAAGTGACATATCCATTTTTGCCCTATTTACTGGTCAAATTCAGTCGTATGGCTAGACTCACCTCCCAGGGAGCCTTGGAAATGTAAACGAGTTGTGGGCCCAGGAGGAAAGGAAAAAGGGTTTGGTGAATAGCCAGCCAGTTCCTACCACACTTGTGTTTTTCTATAGTTACCAGAATGTAAGTATTATAAATAAATATTGCCACCTACTAAATACCAAATTCCATGCCAGGTTCTGAGGATTTAAAAGTGAATAAAACCTGAATTCATGTCCCCAAGTCTAGTGGGGGACTAGACAGATACAAACACACAGACTGATATGGATTGTATCCTTTACGTAGATAACTAGGCCATTTGGCTCTTAGGTTGCATTTATGGATGCGAGGATCCTTTCTAGTTCAGAATTACTGAGTTGGCTCCTTTTGAGGCTCTAGAATTGTCTGCTGCAGGGTCTGAACTTAGGTGCCAGTCTAGGGTAGGTTTTTCCCCCTTAAAAAAACTTTGATTATAAAAGAATCCATCTGTAGGCTTCCAACACAACCCAAAAGCTACACTGTCTACAGCTCACAACTCATTTTCACATTATCAAGCTGTCATAGCAGTATAAGCATTCCATCTTGCTAGGCCTAAATAGGTGTGCTTCTTAGAAGAGCACCACCTAACCTTTAGGCTAGCTAGCTATTGGGCTGTATAGATGGGAGGATAAGCAAGATATTCTCAGAAAGTCAATGAAGACAGGGGTGCTATTAGAGACTTAGACAATTTTGTCAGAGTGACAAATCCATTATATTTTGGCCTACAACCGTAACTAAAAAAATAAGATTACCTTTCCTTCCTGTCTCTATGCTAAGGAGAAAAAGGAACTGTTTCTCTGTTGTTCTAGCTTCCTCTTAATAAATGAAAAAATAAATATTTAACTTATATGCAGCCTAGTCCTTCAGATTTAAAATACATGGGGTTTTCAAGAAATTACTCCTGTTTTTGCATGTACTGTCAAAAAAGATACTGAGAATCATTTATAGGCACTTGGGGATTGAGGAAATTCCCGTAGTCATGCCTGAAATCAGAACTAGCCAATAACAATGCTCTTATGTAGGCTCCCAGGTTTGCTTTCCCTGTGGCCAATATTATTTTTCTTTGACCATCTTTATATTTTATGATCAGTTCCCTTTTTCACATCTATAGTTTGTGGCTTATTATTTCTTCCTCTCTTGTTTTAACTCATGTTTAATAACTCACCAAGAAAATGACTGTTTGCAGTTAGAAGCATAATTTTATTGAAATTACTAGAATCTTCAGTGTGTCTCCTAATGGTTTTCATTTATGACATCATGCTGTGACAATAATTCTGTGTATACTCTATAATGATCCAATTATACAAGTAAGCATGTTCACCTGTAGTAAATGACTGAGACTTCCTGTAACCATAACAAGGGCAAATTCGGCCATAAGTACTAGCAAATAAAGTGATATTCACATATTAATTAGGAGATAATTTGTAGGAATTTTTTTTTTTTTTTTTTTTTTTGCCTGTAATTTTTTTTTTTTTTTTATTTTACAAATTTAATCAGTTATACATATACATATGTTCCCATATCCCCTCCCTTTTGCATCTCCCTCCCACCCTCCCTATCCCACCCCTCCAGGCGGTCACAAAGAACCGAGCTGATCTCCCTGTGCTATGCGGCTGCTTCCCACTAGCTATCTACCTTACATTTGGTAGTGTATATATGTCCATGCCGCTCTTTCACTTTGTCACAGCTTACCCTTCCCCCTCCCCATATCCTCAAGTCCATGCTCTAGTAGGTCTGTGTCTTTATTCCTGTCTTACCCCTATGTTCTTGATGACATTTTTTTCTTAAATTCCATATATATGTGTCAGCATACAGTATTTGTCTTTCTCTTTCTGACTTACTTCACTCTGTATGACAGACTCTAGGTCCATCCACCTCATTACAAATAGCTCAATTTCATTTCTTTTTATGGCTGAGTAATATTCCATTGTATATATGTGCCACATCTTCTTTATCCATTCATCCGATGATGGACACTTAGGTTGTTTCCATCTCCGGGCTATTGTAAATAGGGCTGCTATGAACATTTTGGTACATGTCTCTTTTTGAATTATGGTTTTCTCAGGGTATATGCCCAGTAGTGGGATTGCTGGGTCATATGGTAGTTCTATTTGTAGTTTTTTAAGGAACCTCCATACTGTTCTCCATAGTGGCTGTACCAATTCACATTCCCACCAGCAGTGCAAGAGTGTGCCCTTTTTTCCACACCCTCTCCAGCATTTATTGTTTCTAGATTTTTTGATGATGGCCATTCTGACTGGTGTGAGATGATATCTCATTGTAGTTTTGATTTGCATTTCTCTAATGAGTAAAGATGTTGAGCATCCTTTCATGTGTTTGTTGGCTGTCTGTATATCTTCTGT
Organism: Mesoplodon densirostris; assembly: GCF_025265405.1. Taxonomy (NCBI): domain Eukaryota; kingdom Metazoa; phylum Chordata; class Mammalia; order Artiodactyla; family Ziphiidae; genus Mesoplodon; species Mesoplodon densirostris. The sequence continues at coordinate 71,910,590 of NC_082666.1, forward strand.
GGAGAAATGTCTATTTAGGTCTTCTGCCCATTTTTGGATTGGGTTGTTTGTTTTTTTGCTATTGAGCTGCATGAGCTGCTTATAAATTTTGGAGATTAATCCTTTGTCAGTTGCTTCATTTGCAAATATTTTCTCCCATTCTGAGGGTTGTCTTTTGGTCTTGTTTATGGTTTCCTTTGCTGTGCAAAAGCTTTGAAGTTTCATTAGGTCCCATGTGTTTATTTTTGTCTTTATTTCCATTTCTCTAGGAGGTGGGTCAAAAAGGATCTTGCTGTGATTTATGTCATAGAGTGTTCTGCCTATGTTTTCCTCTAGGAGTTTGATAGTGTCTGGCCTTACATTTAGGTCTTTAATCCATTTTGAGCTAATTTTTGTGTATGGTGTTAGGGAGTGATCTAATCTCATACTTTTACATGTCCCTATCCAGTTTTCCCAGCACCACTTATTGAAGAGACTGTCCTTTCTCCACTGTACATTCCTGCCTCCTTTATCAAAGATAAGGTGACCATATGTCCGTGGGTTTATCTCTGGGCTTTCTATCCTGTTCCATTGATCTATCTTTCTGTTTTTGTGCCAGTACCATACTGTCTTGATTACTGTAGCTTTGTAGTATAGTCTGAAGTCAGGGAGCCTGATTCCTCCAGCTCCATTTTTCGTTCTCAAGATTGCTTTGGCTATTCGGGGTCTTTTGTGTTTCCATACAAATTGTGAAATTTTTTGTTCTAGTTCTGTGAAAAATGCCATTGGTAGTTTGATAGGTATTGCATTGAATCTGTAGATTGCTTTGGGTAGTAGAGTCATTTTCACAATGTTGATTCTTCCAATCCAAGAACATGGTACATCTCTCCATCTATTTGTATCATCTTTAATTTCTTTCATCAGTGTCTTATAATTTTCTGCATACAGGTCTTTTGTCTCCTTAGGTAGGTTTATTCCTAGATATTTTATTCTTTTTGTTGCAATGGTAAATGGGAGTGTTTCCTTGATTTCACTTTCAGATTTTTCATCATTAGTATATAGGAATGCCAGAGATTTCTGTGCATTAATTTTGTATCCTGCAACTTTACCAAATTCATTGATTAACTCTAGTAGTTTTCTGGTAGCATCTTTAGGATTCTCTATGTATAGTATCATGTCATCTGCAAACAGTGACAGCTTTACTTCTTCTTTTCCCATTTGGATTCCTTTTATTTCCTTTTCTTCTCTGATTGCTGTGGCTAAAACTTCCAAAACTATGTTGAATAAGAGTGGTGAGAGTGGGCAACCTTGTCTTGTTCCTGATCTTAGTGGAAATGGTTTCAGTTTTTCACCATTGAGGACGATGCTGGCTGTGGGTTTGTCATATATGGCCTTTATTATGTTGAGGAAAGTTCCCTCTATGCCTACTTTCTGCAGGGTTTTTATCATAAATGGGTGTTGAATTTTGTCAAAAGCTTTCTCTGCATCTATTGAGATGATCATATGGTTTTTCTCCTTCAACTTGTTAATATGGTGTATCACATTGATTGATTTGCGTATATTGAAGAATCCTTGCATTCCTGGAATAAACCCCACTTGATCATGGTGTATGATCCTTTTAATGTGCTGTTGGATTCTGTTTGCTAGTATTTTGTTGAGGATTTTTGCATCTATGTTCATCAGTGATATTGGCCTGTAGTTTTCTTTCTTTGTGACATCCTTGTCTGGTTTTGGTATCAAGGTGATGGTGGCCTCGTAGAATGAGTTTGGGAGTGTTCCTCCCTCTGCTATATTTTGGAAGAGTTTGAGAAGGATAGGTGTTAGCTCTTCTCTAAATGCTTGATAGAATTCGCCTGTGAAGCCATCTGGTCCTGGGCTTTTGTTTGTTGGAAGATTTTTAATCACAGTTTCAATTTCAGTGCTTGTGATTGGTCTGTTCATATTTTCTATTTCTTCCTGATTCAGTCTTGGCAGGTTGTGCATTTCTAAGAATTTGTCCATTTCTTCCAGGTTGTCCATTTTATTGGCATAGAGTTGCTTATAGTAATCTCTCATGATCTTTTGTATTTCTGCAGTGTCAGTTGTTACTTCTCCTTTTTCATTTCTAATTCTATTGATTTGAGTCTTCTCCCTTTTTTTCTTGATGAGTCTGGCTAATGGTTTATCAATTTTGTTTATCTTCTCAAAGAACCAGCTTTTAGTTTTATTGATCTTTGCTATCGTTTCCTTCATTTCTTTTTCATTTATTTCTGATCTGATTTTTATGATTTCTTTCCTTCTGCTAACTTTGGGATGTTTTTGTTCTTCTTTCTCTAATTGCTTTAGGTGCAAGGTTACGTTGTTTATTCGAGATATTTCCTGTTTCTTAAGGTGGGATTGTATTGCCATAAACTTCCCTCTTAGAACTGCTTTTGCTGCATCCCATAGGTTTTGGGTCGTCGTGTCTCCATTGTCATTTGTTTCTAGGTATTTTTTAATTTCCTCTTTGATTTCTTCAGTGATCACTTCGTTATTAAGTAGTGTATTGTTTAGCCTCCATGTGTTTGTATGTTTTACAGCTCTTTTCCTGTAATTGATATCTAGTCTCATAGCATTGTGGTCGGAAAAGATACTTGATACAATTTCAATTTTCTTAAATTTACCAAGGCTTGATTTGTGACCCAAGATATGATCTATCCTGGAGAATGTTCCATGAGCACTTGAGAAAAATGTGTATTCTGTTGTTTTTGGATGGAATGTCCTATAAATATCAATTAAGTCCATCTTGTTTAATGTATCATTTAAAGCTTGTGTTTCCTTATTTATTTTCATTTTGGATGACCTGTCCATTGGTGAAAGTGGGGTGTTAAAGTCCCCTACTATGATTGTGTTACTGTCGATTTCTCCTTTTATGGCTGTTAATATTTCCCTTATGTATTGAGGTGCTCCTATGTTTGGTGCATAAATATTTACAATTGTTATATCTTCTTCTTGGATTGATCCCTTGATCATTATGTAGTGTCCTTCTTTGTCTCTTCTAGTAGTCTTTATTTTAAAGTCTATTTTGTCTGATATGAGAATTGCTACTCCAGCTTTCTTTTGGTTTCCATTTGCATGAAATATCTTTTTCCATCCCCTTACTTTCAGTCTGTATGTGTCTCTAGGTCTGAAGTGGGTCTCTTGTAGACAGCATATATATGGGTCTTGTTTTTGTATCCATTCAGCCAGTCTGTGTCTTTTGGTGGGAGCATTTAGTCCATTTACATTTAAGGTAATTATTGATATGTATGTTCCTATTCCCATTTTCTTAATTGTTTTGGGTTCGTTATTGTAGTTCTTTTCCTTCTGTTGTGTTTCTTGCCTAGAGAAGTTCCTTTAGCATTTGTTGTAAAGCTGGTTTGGTGGTGCTGAACTCTCTCAGCTTTTGCTTGTCTGTAAAGGTTTTAATTTCTCCATCAAATCTGAATGAGATCCTTGCTGGGTAGAGTAATCTTGGTTGCAGGTTTTTCTCCTTCATCACTTTAAGTATGTCCTGCCACTCCCTTCTGGCTTGTAGAGTTTCTGCTGAGAGATCAGCTGTTATCCTGATGGGGATTCCCTTGTGTGTTATTTGTTGTTTTTGCCTTGCTGCTTTTAATATGATTTCTTTGTGTTTAATTTTTGACAGTTTGATTAATATGTGTCTTGGTGTATTTCTCCTTGGATTTATTCTGTATGGGACTCTCTGTGCCTCCTGGACTTGATTAACTATTTCCTTTCCCATATTAGGGAAGTTTTCAACTATAATCTCTTCAAATATTTTCTCAGTCCCTTTCTTTTTCTCTTCTTCTTCTGGAACCCCTATAATTTGAATGTTGGTGCGTTTAATGTTGTCCCAGAGGTCTCTGAGACTGTCCTCTGTTCTTTTCATTCTTTTTTCTTTATTTTGCTGTGCAGCAGTTATTTCCACTATTTTATCTTCCACCTCACTTATCCGTTCTTCTGCCTCAGTTATTCTGCTATTGATCCCATCTAGAGTATTTTTTATTTCATTTATTGTGTTTTTAATCGATGCTTGATTCGTCTTTAGTTCTTCTAGGTCCTTGTTAACTGTTTCTTGCATTTTGTCTATTCTATTTCCAAGATGTTGGATCATCTTTACCATCATTATTCTGAATTCTTTTTCAGATAGACTGCCTATTACCTCTTCATTTGTTAGGTCTGGTGGGTTTTTATCTTGCTCCTTCTCCTGCTGTGTGTTTTTCTGTCTTCTCATTTTGCTTATGTTACTGTGTTTGGGGTCTCCTCTTTGCAGGCTGCAGGTTCGTAGTTCCCGTTATTTTTGGTGTCTGTCCCCAGTGGCTAAGGTTGGTTTAGTGGGTTGTGTAGGCTTCTTGGTGGAGGGGACTACTGCCTGTGTTCTGGTGGATGAGGCTGGATCTTGTCTTTCTGGTGGGCAGGTCCACGTCTGGTGGTGTGTTTTGGGGTGTTTGCGGACTTTTTATGATTTGAGGCAGCCTCTCTGCTAATGGGTGGTGTTGTGTTCCTGTCTTGCTAGTTGTTTGGCATAGGGTGTCCAGCACTGTAGCTTGCTGGTCGTTGAGTGAAGCTGGGTGGTGGTGTTGAGATGGAGATCTCTGGAAGATTTTCGCCGTTTGATATTATGTGGAGCTGGGAGGTCTCTTGTGGACCAGTGTCCTGAAGTTCGCTCTCCCACCTCAGAGGCACAGCACTGACTCCTGGCTCCTCAATTTGGGATGATTTGTTGTCTATTCATGTATTCCACAGATGCAGGGTACATGAAGTTGATTGTGGAGCTTTAATCCGCTGCTTCTGAGGCTGCTGGGAGAGGTTTCCCTTTCTCTTCTTTGTTCTCAGAGCTCCTGGGCCTCAGCTTTGGATTTGGCCCCGCCTCTGCGTGTAGGTCGCCGGAGGGCGTCTGTTCTTCGCTCAGACAGGACAGGGTTAAAGGAGCAGCCTCTTCGGGGACTCTGGCTCACTCAGGCCGGGCGGGAGGGAGGGGCACGGAGTGCGGGGCGAGCCTGCAGCGGCAGAGGTCGGCGTGACGTTGCACCAGCCCGAGGCGCGCCGTGCGTTCTCCCAGGGAAGCCGCCCCTGGATCCCGGGACCCCGGCAGTGGCAGGCTGCACAGGCTCCCGGAAGGGCGGTGTGGACAGTGTCCTGCGCTCGCACACAGGCTTCTTGGCGGCGGCAGCAGCAGCCCCAGCGTCCCACGCCCGTCTCTGGGCTCCGCGCTTTCAGCCGCGACTCGCGCCCGTCTCTGGAGCTCCTTTACGCGGCGCTCTTAATCCCCTCTCCTCGCGCACCAGGAAACCAAGAGGGAAGAAAAAGTCTCCTGCCTCTTCGGCAGCTCCAGAGTTTTCCCGGACTCCCTCCCGGCTAGCTGTGGCACATTAGCCCCCTTCAGGCTGAGTTCTCGCCGCCAGTCCCAGTCCTCTCCCTGCGCTCTGACCGAAGCCCGAGCCTCAGCTCCAGCGCCGCCCGCCCTGGCGGGGGAGCAGACAAGCCTCTCGGGCTGGTGAGTGCCGCTCGGCACGGCTCCTCTCTGCGGGAATCTCTCTGCTTTGCCCTACCCAGGTATGTGGGGAGTTTCTTGCCTTTTGGGAGGTCTGGGGTCTTCTGCCAGCGTTCAGTAGGTGTTCTGTAGGAGTTGTTGCACGCGTAGCTGTATTTCTGGTGTATCTGTGGGGAGGAAGGTGATCTCCGCGTCTTACTCTTCCGCCATCTTACCCGGAAGTCCGGAATATTTTTGATAACATACTCAAATATGTGGTACTAATATCTACACCACTGCTTAAGTCAAAAATGGAGGACAGGGCTTCCCTGGTGGCGCAGTGGTTGAGAGTCCGCCTGCTGATGCAGGGGACGCGGGTTTGTGCCCCGGTCCGGGAAGATCCCACATGCCGCGGAGCAGCTGGGCCCGTGAGCCATGGCCGCTGAGCCTGTGCGTCCGGAGCCTGTGCTCCGCAACGGGAGAGGCCACAACAGTGAGAGGCCCGCGTACCACAAAAAAAAAAAAAAAAATCTTCAATGATGCTCCTTTTCTTCAAACCCCTTATGTGGGGTTTTACTACAAGTGACCTGCCACTAATTCGACTGCTTCTAGGGTCAAATGCCTTTCTCAATAGGAAGGATAATCATATTTCACCAACTTGAAATTGTAAAGAAATTTAAATAGGAAGGCCATCACCTGATCTGGAATTTAGACAGACTGGTGGCAAGAGCCTGCTGGGAAGTAGTAGCAATCCCTGGTAAAGTATCCATATAAGCTTCTCAAAGGACCAGTTTGGCATGGGCTCAGCCCCTTTCAGAGGAGAGGTGTCACCAGTACCAAAGTGACCCATGAGTTGTATGGGGATCCTTTCCCTTTGGATAGAGCATCAAAGCTGGCTGAATAGCAGGCACCACCACATACCTCAGGCTGCCTTTTGAGCCTGAGGCATAAGATGAAAAGCAGATTGAAATCTCTGTAACAGTTATATGTTCACACCAAAACATTATAGTGAGTGAGTTGGGGGAAATAGAAAATCATGTCGGCACCTCAACAAAATTATCAGACTACATGTGCAAATCACCTTATTTTGGAACTCATGTATGTAATCACTGGTCAATGAATACATTTATATTCTGCTTGTAAAATACTGCCTTTTAAGGGAGAAGATGTGATTGGAGTTTAATAAGCTGAATTATTAGGATTTAAATTCATGGGCACAATTTGTAAATTTATGAACATGGTCTGCATAAAACCCTCAACATTAACATTTCGTAGGTTGGAGACATGCAATAGAATCCCATTTTATTCTTAATGAATAATTGGAAAGCATTTTACACCATTATAGACTTTCTACAGAGTCATGGTTCTGAGTTTTTAAGTTAGCAATTAGTCATCTACTGGATATTCAATGCAATAATAGTACTCAGTGTGTTTTCCCAAGCCAGTCTGATTAAACAGCTAATTATAGTGCTAGCTATTGCAGCTATGGTCTCCAAGCTTAAAGATATTCATAATAGCTAGACATGGCTATATTTGGCAGTGTTTTGCTATTACTGTAATACAGAGAGAGCTATATGAGTTATAATCTTTTCTCATTGTTAGTGAATGGAATGAAGAGTGCACTTGGATTAGTCTGTACTCTGTAAAAACAAATGTAGAGTCAGATGTGCAAAATCAGGAAAATCAAATGAATGTAGTGGGCTACCTTTTCTGAAAAACTTTGGCATGAGATACAAAGCTGACCTTTTGAATGGATATGAATTATTTCTCACATACATTTCATCTGAATTAAAGGTTGAGTCTTCTTTCTTCCACCCACTCGATGGTACACAGCACCACTAAATTAAAGCTTGAAGGTTATGGTTTTCCTTTGCTTGTTGTTCAAGCATTATGACCTTAAAGAATTCTTCAATATTTGAAGCACAGATGCCAGAGCCTAACTCCATGTCCCTTGAGAGACTGAAGGCTCAAAACAGCCCCAGATCACTCCTTTAGTCCTTGAGTTGGGGCTCTGAAATAACAACGACTGAATTGAGCGCTCCTAAGAGAAAGATATGAAAGTCCCAAACCTCATCTCAAACCATTCTGTGCTTTATGCATTCCCTGAGAAGAATCCTGAATTGTCAGGGGGAGCAGACCAAGGCAATCACAATAAATTCAGAAATAAATTCAGTCAAAAATAAACGTAGAATATGAAAGGGAGTTTTTAAAAAATGTACACCAGTTATCCTGGAATTGGGCCTTAAATGGAACCAGGTTCAGCAAGTCCCAGTTCTATGTCCTTCTGGTTCACCCAGAAGTACCATTTTCTGTTCCAGTTTTGGTTACTCTGTGAGTAGGGTAAAAAGTCCAAATTCAGGTGTACTGATCCATGAAGGTCACAGGAAAGATAATGCTTTGATTGGCAGTAAAAAGAGAATCTATTAAAACATAGCCCCTTTTATATTTTTAACAACAATGATAAGATAAAAAGACTGTCTCCCATTAATTAAGTGATCAAAGTTAATCACTAAAACAGACAAACTAACATCATGTGCCTCCTGATATGATGTACCAAGAAGGACACAACATTACTTCTTTGGTTTTCCTGACAAAAATGAATAACCTGAATCTAATCATGAGGGAACATCAGGCAAATTCAACCTATGGGACATTCTACACAATAACTGGCTTGTGCTTTTCATAAAAATAAAGGCCAAATAGCACAAAGAAAGGCTAAGAAACGGTTCCAGATTAAAGAGGAATAAAGAAACATGAAAACTAATGCAATGTGTGATACAGGATTAGACCTTGGTCTGGGAAAAACCAAATAGTTATAAAAGACATTATTAGACAATTAATGAAAACTTAATATGGACGGTACTCCACATTATATATCATCAGGGAAATGCAAATTAAGATGACAGTGAGATGTTACCACATACCTATTGGAATGGCCAAAATCCAGAACACTGACAACACCAATGCTGGCGAGGGATGTGGAATAACAGGAACTCTCCTATGTTGTTGGGAATACAAAATGGTACAGCCACTGTGGAAGGCAGATTAGTGGTTTCTTATAAACCATACAGTTCAGTAGTCATGCTCCTTTGTCTTTACCCAAAAAAGCTGAAAGCTTATGTCTACACAAAAACCTGCAAAATGATGTTTATAGCAGCTTTATTCATAATCGTCAAAACTTGGAAGCAACCAAGATGTCCTTCAGTAGCTGGATGGATAAACCGTGGTACCTCCAGAAGATGGAATATTATTCAGTGCTAAAAATTAATGAGCTATCAAGTCATGAAAGACATGGAAGAACCTTAAATGGATATTACCAAAGTGAAAGAAGATAATCTAGAAAGGCTACATACTGTATGATTCCAACTATATGACATTCTGGAAAAGGTAAAACCATGGAGCCAATAAAAAAATCAGTGGTTTCCAGGAGTGGAGGTGAGGAAAGATGAATAGGCAGAACACAGAGGATTTTTAAGGCAGTGAAAATATTCTGTATGATATTATAATGATGGATATATATCATTGTACATTTGCCAAGTCCACAGAATGTACAATATTACCCCTAAGGTAAACTATGGACTTTGGGTGATTATGATGTGTCAATGTGGATTAATTCTTAGTAAAAATAATGTACCATTCTGGCAAGTGATGTTGATAATGGGGGAGGTTATGCATGTGTGGAAACTGGGGGTATATAAGAAATCTCTGTACCTTCCTCTCAATTTTGCTGTAAACCTAAAACTGCTCTAAAGAAATAAAGTCTTAAAGAAAGAATATATATTGTTGATAATTAGTATTGTATCAGGTTAAATTTCCTTTTTTTAAAAAAAATTTTTGGCTGCATTGGGTGTTCGTTGCTGCGTGTGGGCTTTCTCTAGTTGCCACGACTGGGGGCTACTCTTTCTTGCAGTATGTGGGCTTCTCATTGCGGTGGCTTCTCTTGCTGCGGAGCATGGGCTCTAGGTATGCGGGCTTCAGTAGTTGTAGCACGCGGGCTCAGCAGTTGTGGCTCGTGGGTTCTAGAGCACAGGCTCAGTAGTTGTGGCACATGGGCTTAGTTGCTCCATGGCATATGGGATCTTCCCAGACCAGGGATCGAACCCATGTCCCCTGCACTGGCAGGCAGATTCTTAACCACTGTGCCACCATGGAAGTCCCCAATTTCCTGGTTTTGATAATCACAGTGTGGTTATAAGAGGACACCCTTGTGCTTGTGAAATACACACTGAATTATTGACTAAAGGGGCACAGTGTCTCCAAAATTCTCTCAAAAGATTTAGGAAAGGAAAATTACAGAGAGAGATATAAGTCGAAATGGAAATAGAGATATAAATAGAAATGTGTGTATACAGAGAGACATGCATGTGTAACAAATGGAGAAAAAAAGGAAAATGTAAGCAGTTGGTGAATTTATATAAAAGGTATATACAAGAATTCCTTGTACAATTATTGTAAAAATAAAAAGTTATCTTATAATATAAAAATGGCTGCCATTTATTTGAGCATTTTCTATGTGTGAAGCCATGCTCAGATGTTATATACACATTAGCTCAGGTAATTCCCACAATTGATTTAGGAGATAGGATGGCCCCATTTTACAGAGGTGGACACTGAGGCCCAGAGAAGTTAAGTGATTGTTAAGTGACAGAGAGGCCTGGTCTCATCCTGGGTTGTCCAATGCCAAACCTGGAGTTTTGGCCACTATGCTCTCCTCTCCATGAGAGGCGTATTTTTATACTTATGCATGCCAGTTACTACCCAGACTTTTCTAAAGCAAGATCCTCTGGCAACTCTAAGCTGGCTCTAATACACTCTTCCTCCTTCAGTGCAAAAGCCTCCACACAGCCATGTGCACATATGAGGACTGGAGTTACTTCTGGGGCCAGAGGACAGCCAATCCCTAAGCAGATCTCTGGCCTCCTCAGCCATTACCCCATCAGTAGAGCGCCCTGACCAGGCATCTCCTTTGATGTTCTTATTCTCTTCCTTCTTGGTGCTCTCCTGGGCCCCACACTTCTCCCTGATGCTCACTGGAACCCCCACTGATTTCCCTCTGTCATATATATATATTTAATTTTATTATTTGGCTGTGTCAGGTCTTATTTGTGGCATGCAGGATCTTCATTGTGGCACACAGGCTTCCTAGTTGTGGTGTACAGGCTCTCTAGTTTTGGTGCATGGGCTCAGTAGTTGTGGCACGTGGGCTTAGTTGCCCCTCGGCACGTGGGATCTTAGCTCCCTGACCAGGGGTCGAACCCACATCCCCTCCATTGTAAGGCGGATTCTTAACCACTGGACCACCAGGGAAGTCCCCACTCTTTCTCATTTTTTTAAGTGAAAGTTGGCTCCAACCTCAGGATGCTGCTGCCTGCTATGTCCCCCTCCAACAAAGATGTGTATTGTTCTGTTTCTCCTGTGATTCATGTTATTGTGATAGGATTGGCTTTTCCAATTGTCCAAGTGTTGAATTGTGTCCCCCTAAAAGATATGTTGAAGTCCCAACCCCCAGTACCTCAGAATGCCACCTCATTTGGAAATCGGGTTATTGCATTAGTTAAGATTAGATAAGGTCATACTGGAGTAGGATGGGCCCTGAATCCAATCGGTCTGATGTCCTTATAAGATGTGAAGACACAAGAGTAGAGAACACCATGGATGATGGAGGCATCTATCAGCCAAGAAATGCCAAGGATTACCAGTGGCAACCAGAAGCTAGAAGAGCAGTATGAAAGACATTCATTTCAGAGCCTCCAGAAGGAACCAACCCCACTGACACCTGGATTTTGGACTTCTGGCCTCTAGAACAGTGTGAGAATAAATTTCTGTTGTTTTAAACTACCCAGTTCGTGGTACTTTGTTATGGCAGCTCTAGAAAAACTAATACACCAAGGCTGCTTCAAACTCCTTCTCCTACATCAATTGGTAAAAATCTCAGCTCTTTTAAGGGTCCTGCCACTAGGTTGTACCTCTTCTACTCCTGATCACTGAAAACTACCAGCCTCCTGGCCACTCTTTTTTTTTTTTTCCCTAATAAATTTATTTTATTTATTTATTTTTGGCTCCGTTGGGTCTTCGTTGCAGCACGCGGGCTTTCTCTAGTTGCGGTGAGCGGGGGCTACTCTTCATTGCGGTGTGCAGGCTTCTCATTGCGGTGGCTTCTCTTGTTGTGGAGCACAGGCTCTAGGTGCGCGTGCTGCAGCAGTTGTGGCTTGTGGACTCAGTAGTTGTGGCTCGTAGGCCCTAGAGCGCAGGCTCAGTAGTTGTGGTGCACGGGCTTAGTTGCTCTGCAGCATGTGGGATCTTCCCGGACCAGGGCTCGAACCTGTGTGCCCTGCATTGGCAGGCAGATTCTTAACCACTGCGCCACCAGGGAAGTCCCTCTTGGCCACTCTTAACAGGTTCTTGACCCTTTGGCTCCTTTCTTCTCCACCCCCTCCCGTTACCTGCTGATATTCCATGTGTTCAAATGACCCTGTAGATGAGCCATCCAACACCTGAGCCTCAGTTTCTTAGCCCCAACTCCAGTAAACCCGACTTTACTGGAGCTACCTCCATCTTTGGCTTGGAACCATTCCATATTAGAAATCCTAGGTAACCACTCTCTGACAAAACCCCAAGTCCTCCATAATATAATGTACCTCCTTTCTTAAAACTCTTGTTCTCTAGCTTCCTAGTGTCCTCTGTACCCTAAATCTCAGCCTATTATTCCAGTCATCCCCCTTCTAGCCTCACTTGTTTCCTTCCTTGACTTGGCCCACATGGTTGATGACCTAAGCTACAATTCCACTCAATCTCTTAATTCTTCTGCAGCCTGGCTTTTATGCCACAGCCACCAGGCAAAACTCAATCTTGAAATTTGCAATGTGACTTTCCTTCTGTACCCAGATTGTTAAGTGATAGGTTGGAGAAAATCCCATCTCTAGGTGGGTTGGCTCCACTACAAAGCCAGGGTTAGCATAGCAGCTCAACTCTTTTTCTTGTCCCCTGTCATCTTCTTTCCCTTTCCCCTCAGCAACTACTGTGACCCTCACTCTCCTCAGGTCCCTCATTCTCAGCAGAGAAGCTATCTCCTTCATACACTACAATAGTGAGGTCTTTGGTGATGAACTATTCAACATTCTAGGTCTCCCTCTATAAACACAACCACATCCATATGCACCTTTACCTCCTCCTGCCAGTCTAAAAGGATAGAGTGCTTTCCTCCAAACCAAAACCATTCCTTCTGCTTGTTCTTGTGATCCCAGCCTTCTCATTTCCCTCTGGGACCCTAATTCTTCTTTCTTATCATTTCAACCCACTGTTAAAGTTTCTCTGATCCTAAAATCAATCAGTTATTTGATTCATCCCACTCTAACCACTGTGCTATCTTCCCCTTAACAGTTTCTTACCTCTCATTCACTCCTCAACTCACAAAAATCTGGCTTCTAATTCTATTGTACAATGAACTGCTTGTCAGGATCACCAATGACCTCCATCCTTGTAATCAATGGGTCTTTTTAGCCCTATGTTACTTGTCTTCTGTGCTAAATTTAACCTGTTGGAACATTCTCTCTTGAAATTTTCTCCTTCCTTGTCTTCCATGACAATAGTTCTATTTTTTCACCTATATTTCTGCCTTTTTCTTCCTTTTCAGTTCTCCTTTCCCAGTCTGTACATTTGGTGTTACCTGGGGTTCCATCCTTGGTCTACTACTTTTCCATGGGTCATGATTTTACCCCCATACGTTATTTCCTTAGAGAGAACTTCCATGACCCCAGCTGCAAATCAGGTCCTTCTCTTGTAGTAGCTTCACCTTTCCATTACTGCACTAAGCAAAAGCACAATTTTCAATGATATGTTTATGTGACTTTTTTTTTTTTTGCAGTACGCAGGCCTCTCACTGCTGTGGCCTCTCCCGTTGCGGAGCACAGGCTCTGGACACGCAGGCTCAGCGGCCATGGCTCACGGGCCCAGCCGCTCCGTGGCATGTGGGATCTTCCTGGACTGGGGACGAACCCGTGTCCCCTGCATCGGCAGGCAGACTCTCAACCACTGTGCCACCAGGGAAGCCCTATGTGACTTTTTTGATTAATGTCTGTCTCCCCCACTAAATGGTTAACTCTTTGAGGACAAGAACCAAGAATTATTTTGTGCATCTGTTGTATACCCAGAGTTAAGTGCAGTGCCTGGCCCATAAGGTCCAGATCCAACCAGGCAAGTATATTCTATGATTTCCAAGTTCATAGCTCCAGCCCTGACTTCTCTCCTGAGTCCCAGATTTACATGGCCAACTGCTTACAAGACACCTCTATTTGTATACCTCATAGTCATTCTAGACTTTTCTAAAACTAAACTTATCTTCCTCCTCCTGATGCACTTGTCTTCTATTATTTATCTTCAACCACCCAGACATCCGAACCAAAACCCTAGGAGTTATCTTACGTTCTCATTCACCCCCACATCTAATCAATTACTTAATCTTACCTAATTCAGTCTAAATCTCTCTCAAAGTCATCCTTCCTCTCCATCTCTGTATCACTGCCCACATGCCGGCCCCACTATCTCTCATTGAGATTATTCCTCTATCACCTGCCTGGACTCTCTGCCTTTGCACATATGCGTGTCTGAGACTGGAGTGATCTAACTGAAATGCAAATCTGACCATATCACTCTCCTTTGGAAAGACTTTTCATGGCTCCTCATTGCCTGCAGGAAAAAAAAAAAACCCTCCAGATACCTCCAAATTCCACAAAACCATGTAAGGTCTTCTGCTATCTGGGCACAACTAGTTTTCCCAGTTGCATCGACTGTGTCTCATTATCTGACGCTTCCTACATTGATAATACCAAATGTTCACAGGCTCATCCATACATCCCCATGCCTTTATTTCTGCAGGTCCAGTGACCAATGATGCTCTTCTCTCCATAAAAGTACATCGCACCAAAAGTCATCATCACCAGCATTATCCTCCTCATTTATGTGTCTGCCACCCTCCCTATCTCCAGCCAATTAGACTGAGTACCTTGACAGTTTAGCCATGTGTAGTTCATTTTCATTGCCCCATATCTTACTAGCACCTTCCTGACACATAATAGTTGCTCAATAAATCTGTGACAGCCTGACCTGAATATACTTGGAACATAAATGTGCTGGGAGCTGGTAGTATGATGGTTTGGTTTTGAAACTGTTTTCCTGAGGTTCTGAATTACTGACCAAAGAAACTTCTTCCTTATCCAAAGAAAAACAAAGACTTGCATGGTATCAGATATTTCCTAATGCTGCCAGTTCTGGTACATATTAGCCTGTTATAAATGGCCAAGTTAGACAATAAACAATAACTAGTCCACTGGGTCATAATGTCATCTTGAAGTGCTTTTTTACCCCCCTGATCACCCCTGCTCTCCTCACAATTAAAACAAATCAAGTTCTATTCTACATTCTTCCTTTCCAAATCTAAAAGGATAAATATGCGCCCATACTAACCAGCAAAATAATGGGAAAGAAAGAAAAATTTACTTTTAAAATTTGACCCTATAAATACTGTAACATTAAACAATTTTTACACGTACCATTATTTTATTTCTGTCAAATCCCCCAAAGTGGGATTGCTGGATTAAAGGAAATTCCTTCACTTCAAAAAACAAATTAAGCTCCACTGTTTAGGGAATAAAACAAGCAGTGATTCAGGAAGAACAGTGACCTAAAGAAGCAGTTCTGGATTTTTTCCAGTTATTTCACTCTGGCAAGTGACATCTCTGTGTAGTCTTGTGTTTCCACTTGTTACTATAAGCACCAGTAGTCCTGACTCAGAGAATGGGGCTGCTTTGAGATGCCCCCACCAATGACAGCAGAAATCAATGATTAATTCATCTAGAAACAAAAGGCTATAAACTGTATGTCCTTCCTGCCTTAGCTTCAATACTTTGAAAAGAATGTTGCATCTGCGGGGGGGCGGGTGATCTAGGTCGTAAAAGAAAACATTAAAATCCTGGATTGGATAAAAAAAGAAAAAGCTGCAACTGTGTCCCCCGTTAGAATTTAAGGTTCAGGGCTGCACTGAGAGGTAATTGGCTTCAATCCCCTTTCCCAGGAGGAACCACAAACGCCAGCTAAGCCAGGTGGAGGCAGGTTCTACCTAGAGATCCTAAGGCAATGCACCTTTTGTAAGAATAATGATAGCCTCCAGGTATTGCATGTGTGTTTCCTGGTGCTAAGTGCTTTACTGAATCTCTTTTGACAATGCAAGCCTCTTTCTGGTTTTTCTGTCCTCAATGGAGATAGAGAAATGTGATTATTTTTCAAATTTCAAATAAACATTTACATATCAGCTGGAAAAAAAGTGAACACCCCATCCTACCCTACTCAACAAACACACACACCCCTCCTAGACTTTTATCAGTAAGAAACCTGACAATGAGGAAGAAACTATTTGAGTACAGTTCCATTGTCTCAGGTGACCCAAGTAGAGTGATTTTTCAGTTAATGTAGAGAGCCTTAATGA
Organism: Mesoplodon densirostris; assembly: GCF_025265405.1. Lineage (NCBI taxonomy): Eukaryota > Metazoa > Chordata > Mammalia > Artiodactyla > Ziphiidae > Mesoplodon > Mesoplodon densirostris. The sequence continues at coordinate 71,926,501 of NC_082666.1, forward strand.
AAACCAGGCCCAGAGAGAGGTCTAGTGTTACTAATTCAAAAGGAGCAGGGTTAAAGCTATAATAACAAGAGAACATGGTCCCTATATAGACTAGACAAGGTAATCTTTGTAAGTAACTACTTCTTTCACAGACGAAGTTTGTTTGCCTTTAAGGAACGTCAGAAGGCAATCTGGAGGCAGGCCCTTTGGAGGTGAAGCACCCTCAGCGTAAGTCCTTTCACAGGAGAATGTACCCTATAGAACAATTTTACAGAAGGGGGATCAGAGAAAGCCTCCACTGGCATCCAGCTGAAACCAGAGGTTGCAGAATATTCCAGACTCAACAACTGGCGGGCACTAGGACTCTACATCCTGGCAGGAATCATAGGGAGTGACAGAAAGGGGAAGGGGAGATAGGGAAGAGTGGGGTCCAGATAGAAGAGGGGGAAGACTCAAAGATAAGGAGAGTAAGGTGATTCCCTGTGTCCTCTGGCTGCCGCCCCACCTTCTCAAGAGGGTCACAGGCTACTAGCAGTTTCAGACTTTACCTAATATACACAAACACTGTTTGGGGTTTGTACCTCCACAAAATTTACTTATGCTGTTTACTTATGCATATGATGAAGTGTTGCACTCAATGCATAGTATGAGTTATTGCATACTTCATCCTCTGCTGCTTTTTTCCTGCAAATTTTATTCTCCCCAATTTGGAATGCCGCACAGTTCTTCAAACCCACCATGATCTCTTAGGCATCTATACATACATATGATCTCCTCATCCTGAAATGTCTGTTTTTCTCTTTGCTGGAAAATGTACTTATCCAGGATTTTGCTCATTGCAGCACATAGTATGTATTCAGGAAATGTTTATGGAATGAAGGAATGAATGACTCCTTTATCCCCAAAGAGTTAATCACTCCCTTCTCTGTGCTATCTTAGAACCTTCTGTACATGTCAGTAGTTTCACTTATCATGCCATGTTGCCTACTTATTTTTCAACCATAGACAGATTTTTTTTTTGTCACCACCATATCGAATTTTATTCCAACGACACTAATACAGCTGAAGATGCTCACGGTGACATGGCACAAGATTTCCTGCCTTCTAGTTTCTGTCCAAAGAGAATGTCTACCCACTTGTTCCTTCCCCCCTTTCTGGGAGAAAATCCACAATAGGCCACTTACCCAAATAAACCTCTTCGTGTGTCTATTTTAAATTTTTTGGGGGGACATTTGAGTTCCCCTCCGAAGAAATGAACAAAAAAAAGTGTTGGGTGTCCCCTCCCCTCCCCCACCTCCACCGGCCAAATAAGTACCTGCTGCGAAGGCTTTCCTGTTGCTCCGAAACCTTTAAATAGATATGAAAAGAAACGTCATCGAACGTCCATGATGAGCGATGGCACCAAGTGGGCCCCGGAAAGCTGGCAGGCGGAGCGTCTCGGGTCTGGACAGTCTCGCGAGGCGTCGTGAGGAGAACGAGAGGCTAGAGGTTTTGTGGGAAGCCGGCTGGACGCGGGCGCTGCGCAAGGAGACATTCGCCGGCAGAGGCGCAGTGCAATATTCTGCTTCCAATCTGTCGTGGAAATTGTCTGGGGCTGGGATGCCCTCCTTCAGGCCTGTGTGCTTCCACGTGTTCCCCACAGCCTGGCTGGGGAGGCTGGTGTGGTCGAAGGGGTCTGCGAGCAGGGTCTGGAGGTGCCGGGAAGGGGAAGGCCTGGCCGCTCGTGTGAGCCCTCAAGTCGGCCGTGAAGCCAAAGGGCCTTCACGACAAGCAAGGGGATGCCAGCCACCTGGGACTCCTCTAAGACGTGGCCCCGCTTCCCGTGCAGGACCCCCTCAATGCCACCAAGCCCTGTGGCGGACATTGGATCTCCACAGGTGGAGGGGCTCCACGGGCCGGGGCGGGAGGTCAGCACGGCGTAGAGGCAGCGCCGGGCGTGGGGAAGCTCTGAATGGATCCATGTGCAGCGTCAAGTAGCGAATGTCGAAGCGCCCCCTGTAGGCCAGCCGCCACGCTGTCCCCATCTCGTTGAGGTACTGCGCGTCCTTGGTGATGTCGGGGAGGTGATGGGGCGGGTGCTTGAGGGCCGAAAGCACCGCGCACCGCAGGTTTCGGACCTCGGCCACGTCTCACTCATACTTCTTGGCCAGTTTGAGGCCTGTTACTTGAGCTCCTGGCAGGCGGACACCTCTGGTCGGTGTCCTTGACCAAGGAGTCGAGGAAGGGCCGTGTTTTCGTGTACAGCCGATTGTGCTCACTGGGGGCCTCAGACAGGCACCGCAAGTTAGACTCCTCGCTGACGGTCTCGCGATACTGCACGACCGGCTAGGATTTCTTGGTGGGAATGCAGGTGTGGTTCTTCTCCTGGTCCTTCAGGCAGACCCACAGGTGCGGCTCACCACCCTGCTCATAATGTGCTCCCCCGATTCCTCAGTGGTGCGTTGTACCACGTGGACCGACTTGGCCGGCCTCTTCAGCCCCTCCACCGGCTTGGGCAGGTCAGCCAGTTGTTGGCCTCCGTGGTGACCCTAACAGTCGGGCTCATGCTGAACTTCATCACCCGCGTGTTGTGAGCATGCTCAGAGATGGTGATGGTGCCTGTCTTCACCAGGAACTGGCCCATGCCCAACAGGCCAACAGTGTTCCCCCAAGGCACGTCCTCCATGGACTTTACATAATGGTAGACAGATTCTTTTTTTTTTTGCGGTATGTGGGCCTCTCACTGTTGTGGCCTCTCCCGTTGCGGAGCGCAGGCTCAGCGGCCATGGCTCACGGGCTCAGCCGCTGTGCGGCATGCGGGATCTTCCCGGACCAGGGCACGAACCCGTGTCCCCTGCATTGGCAGGCGGACTCTCAACCACTGCGCCACCAGGGAAGCCCATAGACAGATTCTTGGTGGCCGACACTTGATGGCACTTATGGTGTCTCAGCTGGTGCCCAGTCTTGTTCAAAAAATACACGGCCTGGATCATAGTCAGTGGAAGTTTTCCCAGTGGTGAGGACGCTCAGTGGTCTAAGGAAGAAAAGTTAAAGAAATCCTGGGCTTGAAAAAGACCTTAGTAGGACATGGGGATTGAATGACACTTGCAAAGGGCTGTCACATCACAGGGAGGAGGGATAATGTCTTTGTGGCCTTGTGGTCTAGACCTAGACTGGTGGTTGGTGGCTGAAAGGAAATAATTTTCAGTTCAGAATAAAAATGAGTTTTCTAATTGTTAGAGTAGTCCAAAGGTGAAATATTTAGAAAGAGAGTTTACTGTCTTTAAACGTAGATAAATAAAGTGATCCTTGTAGACAGTGTTGAGGGGATGACTCACATATCAGATGAGGATTGAATTTAAGGACTTTCTGGCTTTTCCCAATATGGCATCCTTTGGTTCACTGAACTTGAGTTGTTTTAGTAAAAACACTAGTCATTTACTCATTGTAGCACAGCGAGGGAATCCTCCTTTATTTTGTGTAATGGAAAGAGCATGGTTTGTAGAAATAGACCTGGGTTTGAATCCCTCATCTGTCATTTTTCTGGTACACCTTTTGAGAGAACGCAAGTAAGCTTCCAAGCCTCAATTTCATCGTTTTAAAAGTGAGGGTGCTACAATATTTACCATCTAAGATTGTTGTGAATGTGAAGCATGTGACAGAGTACCTGACAGCCAGTATGCTCTAGGAATATTTGTCATTAATAGTAATGGTATTATTGTGATTACTCTTATTAGACATCTTGAAATTTTGATTGAGTAATTCTATTTCTAAGACTCTATCTCAAAAAATATTCATGGCCACCACAAAGATTTAGTCATAAAAATGTTATTACAGCCCAATAATAAGTATTTATATATGTAATTTATTATTATAATGGAATAACACTCTAATACTGTTTGGTGGCCAAATTTTTTTCTGAGTGTGGTGATTATGGGGAGAGTTTATTTTTAGTATCTCTCTCTTTTTTCCCCCCTTAATTTTCTACTGTGTATATATGTTTTTATAATAAAGAGATTAATCATAATAAAGCATTAAGGAAGGAGTCAATTCCTCATGCCTAGGGGTCGTTGGTCCCTGAATGGGGAACCAGGAAAGATACCAGCATCAGATGGGAATAGAGGTGGATAATCTTAAGGTTTCTCTGTATCCTGAAGTATTTTATGCATCAGTGAGTGGTACAGATGCTAAGTGCTATAGGAGATTAAAAGCTTGTGGGGCTCTCTGGACAGGCTTGGACTTTTAGAAATCCCTGAAGTTTTTATTTGCAGAGGGAAGCTGAGGAGAAACAGTATGGGAAATGCAAGAGGTTGCAGAAACAGTCCTGCTATCAAATTGCAACAGATGGTACTCTGGCTGCTATTAGTTCACCGGGACAATAAACTGTCCCTGATGTGTGTCAGGAGATTTTCCTTTATTTAGAAATTTGAAACACACTTTAAAATCTCTCATTCTCTCGTCATTTTACAAACATTTTCTAAGAGGCTGAGCCATCTGCCCTTGGTTTCTGGCCCTCTGCAGGGCAACATCATGAAATTGGAGCAGCTGAATTTTGACAGGTGACTTGAAATTGTGACAGTGAATGGTTATAACCCAGCACTGTGCAACAGCATCTCAACTGAGGCTCATGTTCCCAATTTGGATATCAAGGAATAGAAAATCTTTTATCTGATATGCTTTAGTTACCAGGGTTGTGTCAGGGGGTGGGGGCAGGACACAGAAGCCTGTAGATATTAACCAGCTGATGTTAGAAATTTCTCAAAAAGAAAAGCAGTTCATTACCTAGCTTTTGGATGTACAGGAAGCTGGTAGATGGAGAGTTAGGTCCTGAAATAAAGCAATGAGTGGCATCTTGCTGTCCAGGGAGGAAAGAAGAGAGTGGCTGTAATTTTGTTTTGTGTGTTTTTTTTTAAAGACCAGGAAAACAAGAAAGAACAAGAGAGAGTGAGAGGGGAATGAATTTCAGTGCCATTGGCCATGGGTAATAGTCCTTTTTAAAGAACAAAAAGCTTAGATTGACAACTTAGAAAATTAACTTTTACCTTCATGTGGAGTCTCTAGAAAGTTCTTTTCCAGTGAGGGTGAGTCCTGACTAAATGAAGAGTATTGCCTAAAAAGCTGCTCCTGCCTTTTTTTTTTTTGGCAGTGTTGCTGTTATTTCAAAAGAGGCCCCCATAACTGAAACCCAAAGGTCATCAAGGTCCAGCAACCTGGGTTCATTGCAAGTGTGGGTCCCACAAAGTAGGTGGGAGGAAAACTTGTAAACACCATTGACACAGTCTCCGAACAGAGTGCTGGGAAGTTAACCCCAAAAAGCCACAGCTTCTTCAGTACTAAGTGGGGAACAGATGGGACTAGCTTGATGCCCTATAAGTGAAATGACTGATGGGCAGCCAAGGACACAGAAATTCCTCCAGAGGATCATTGTAAAATGTAAGTAGAGTCTGGCTGTTCACTGGGAAAATGGGGGTAGTTCAGTGGGTATTTAGGGGAGTAAGTCTTGAAGGAAAGGAATCCAGGGGTATTTAAGGATTCAGGGTCTCTCTAGGACCACCCAGCTAACACAGGATAAGGAGGGGGCCCGTTTCTACAACTGGAGAGCCATTTACCATTCAGTACTTCCCTCTTCATTGAAATTTAAGCCTCTGAATACAACAATTTTGTGGTCATTCAATATGAAGAAAGGACAGATTATCCAGGATATTTACTTTTGGAGAGGTAGGTGCTCAAATGGAGAAGATCAAGGCATGGTGTTACCTAAGAAGGGTTATAAGGGACCTTTGAAGGCCCCTTTTGGATCCATAAATCTAGAATTCAGTTCCTTTCAACCATCTTAATGGATTTTTAATGCAGTCGGAGAACTGGAATTCAGAAATGTTAAAATATAGCCAGGTCTCAGCTTTTGTGGAAACTGCTTTTGGAAAACATGCAGTACTCAACCTGTTAGTAATTAAAATTAATTACTGAATAGCTTCTGTCATAGGTGAGGGTTCTATATCACCTTAAAAATAACATAATAAATAGCTTATGATAAACCTAGATTGGTTTACTCATCCAGGAGTCAGGAATCATTTGTCAATAATGTGGGAATAGTAGACCTAAAAGGAAAATTAAATTTTCAAATAACAACTCCAAATGTTATTAAACAAAAGGTGAATAAAAATGCAGTCTGTTTGGAGTTTAGTTTTTCTTGCAAGCTCATTAAGCTTATTTCTTAAGCTTGTTCTTCAGAATGCTAAAGCCAAGAACCTAATGCAATGAAATCTCAGGCCTCAGGCCAAGGAGAGGCTTATTTCCGCTCTTTTTAGTTCTTGCTTCCTCACTTGAAGCCTGGCAGCCTCAGGACATGCCATCATTTACTTTCAGAGCACTCAGGTTATTTGCACTGTTTAGGTTTTGCTGTCTATTTTCTTGGCTAGGTTTCTGCATTTCTCTCTTAGGAAAGAAAACTGATAGAAAGACGGATGAAAGTATGGAATCAATGAGTTCAGGGAAGGTCAAAGTTTACTACTTGAGATGCTTTTCACTGGGCCAGAAATATTAATTGGGCAGTAGTGACACCACCTGGTCTTCTTGGGAATCTTCACTTAGTCAGTTCATTGAAAAATGGACAGATTTTATTGCCTCTGCGTAAACTGTGTTAGGTACAGTAAAAGCTACATAAGAAATGAGAGGGCCCTGACCTTGAGGGGTTTATTATCTGAAGAATATTTTATATGCCTTTTCTACCCCATCTCGCCCACCCCTTACTCCAGAAATTCTGATTCAGGAGGTTAGGAGTGGCAGTGGGGTCCTGGCATCTGGATATATTTTTCTGAGGATTCTGATGATCACTCTGGCTTAGGAAGTGATTTAGGGGAAGACTCTGACTGATTATTTACATGGAGAAATACTCTAGAAATGAGAGAACTGAAGAACCAAAAGAATTCAGAGTAAGTAGATCAAGACTAGCTGGGGTAATCAGAGAGGCTTCAGTGAAGAGGAAATTCTTGTAGATCTGTGTGAAAAAGCAGAACGGATAAAAACAAAACAATATAATAAGGTAGTATGAGCTAGGAGATATTCTAGGATGAGAGGAAGGTATTTTATCCCCTACATATGCTATTAAATAATAACCTAATTCTCCAATTTAATTTCAGTTTCTATTCTGGATTCTTATGGAACACATGAAATTTTCTCTAACTTCTGCTTTTAATATCTAATGTAATCACGTTTCCCCTGATTTTACCAAGTGTGTCAGTCAGAGTATTGTCAAAAAAACAGAAACCACTTCTGTTTCAAATAGAAGTTTCAAACAGAGAGAAATTTAATACAAATCTTGGTCTTACGGGTGTTGGAAGGGATTTAAGAAAAAAAGAAAAAGCAAGGGAGCTTGAGAAGCAAAAAAGATAAAGAGTGATACCCAGAGATTAGTATTTATAGGAAGCAGCTATAAACTCTAGGACTGGATCCCAAGATCAGGCTTCTAGGGGTTCCACTTAGCCAATGGTAGGGCTGTGGAGGATGGCCTCCCTGGCCACAGCTGGGACCACCAAAGAATAGCAGTTACAGCAGAAGCTTGGATCACTGACAGGATGCAACTACTTCCAGAAACACCAGCAGAAGCAAAAGAGTATGAGAAAGAAATAATGGTTCTTTTTTTTGCCAGCTAATGAATGAATCTGGGAAATGTAGTTTGTAGATACCAAGCCCCAGCAATACAGAATAGTTGGAAGAAGGTGGATGTGGAGCTGAGGGGAAACAGGTAGATAACTGGTACATCAGGTAAAATGAATCAAGATGTACTTCCTTCAGGAAGACAAATAAACATGTTCCAGTCAGAGGTTCATGCATGACTGCCAGCAGGTATTAGTACTAAAATATGCCAAATCTCATAACAACCACTTAGCAGCTCAGTCCAAGAAAAGTAGAAAATGAAGCTTATGAAGTTTGGTGAATACTATGTGAATGTGCAACTCTTCCCTTGGCTTTTCTCATTTTAACCTTCATCCATCCAGTTACTGCCTACCATATGCCAGACATTGTGGTGCACACTGGGGATACAAAGATAATGTCATACAGGCCTCCTTAACTAGCTTCCAAGCCAGGCAGGCAGTGGACAGATTTGATAGTCACAGAAAATGCTTCAAGAAATAACCATATTATTTACTCCTTATGCTTTTCAAAGTAATTTCTCATCTCCTATTCTAAAATTTTTGTAGGATATTTTTAAAAGATAATTTCACATTGAACATATTTTACTTCTTGCCAAAAACTTTCCATGAACATAGTATATCATTTTCTTATAAATATAAGGACACTCACATTTTTACCATTTTTCACTCACCTGCCTCTTACTCTCCTTTTTGATGAATAGGCTTTTTCCTCTGACCAGTGACCTTCCTGAATCTCTTCCTTCTTTGTAGGCCTCAACAGTGGTACCATGCAAAAGATTGCCACTGTTTATCCTGTGGCCATTTCTGTCCCTCTTCCCATGTTTTTCTTCCAATTTTATATGGCCTCTTAGACTCTTGGATTTGTCCTTTTCCTCCATTATCTTCGCCAGCTGGCTCTTGTAGATCAACTTGAAAGACTTTTTGAGAGATCAGACATTGCTATGAATCCTTCTCTCCTTGCCCTACTCTCAGGAGGGTCTTGTCTCTCCTGTCCCAGAATTTATATTTAAACAAGTGTACTTTCTGCTTTCTACCATTTTCTTTTTAACTCATTGCCTTTAAAAATCTTAACTATATATTTGTAGTGACCAATGTTTCCCAAAGTGTTCAAAATGGACCACCTGCCTCTGAATCACCCAGGGAGCTTATTAAATATCCAAATTTCCCTGGCCAACTCCAGTCCGACTGACTTATAATCAGTGGTGTGTGGTCCAGAAATTTACATATTTAACAAGTTCCCCAGATGATTCTAATCACATGAAAGTATGAAATGCACTGATAGAGATCTTTGTCTTAAAGCTCTGAAGCTCTGAAATTCTCACCTCCTTTGGTGCTTTTGAAAACACTGGTGTCTTTAACAGAATTCTTGCTTATCATCAGACTTCCCCGATGGGCAGTAATGATTGGAAGTTGGCCCCCTTATTTCTGAAATCATTTCACTTTGAATCAGTTATAATTTCTTCTCATAGTAGCATACAGCCAAGATGCCTTCTACATTTGAAACCTTGTACCAAAATACTCCTGTGGAGTAGAGCAATATTGATGTCAGGCTACAGTTGGTGAATATGAGGCTCAGAAGGAGTACGGGATTAGTGGAAGGTCACATAGCCAGATCATTGCAGAGCTGAGATTGAAGCCTAGGCCGCCTGGGACACTTTCACTGTCTTCCCCCAGTTAAGACCTCCTCTTTTTGGATTGGTATCTGTATTAAAAGATAAAACACATACACACACAAACACACATTTCCATCCTTTGCAACGTACCATGAAATGTATTGAATACTGGCCTTTTTTGGTACCTACCTTTCACAGAAGTAAAGTGACATCTTTTCCCCAACAGCAAAAAGTTGCTTGAAAATGCCTCTGTTATCACTAGTGTCACTGTGAATTAACACAGTGATGCTGATTGTAAATGGGGAGGGATGGTGCACACTGAAGTGAAGCAAACAGTCGTGATCATTTCAAGCTCCACTGAAATACCAGAAGACAAGTCAGCTGCCACTATCCAATGGAGATGAAGCAACTTGAGGTTTAGCTCCCAGATCTTGAAATCTCATCAATTCCAAAACAACTTATAAGCATTTACATGTATTTACATGTTTACTCTCCCATCTCTAGATAATTTGCACTAAAAGAAGGGACTGATATTGTCAGTCTTCCAAAATGGCTGATAATTCCAAAGTCATTTATATTTGACTTTGCAACTTTTTTTTATGTTTAGTATTTGAATTTGGGCTTAATGTATTCTGAAAAATTATAACATTTTAAACAACAATAACACAGTAGTGAGAACCAGGTAGTAATATCTGCCTTTCTTGTTCTGCCTCTTGATTTAACACTTCTCCTCTTTATGGTCCATAGTAGGAATGCTGGTGACCTCCTACGGCACCAACCAAAACTGAATCTCTGTTTCTGACTCTCTCTGTCTCTGCCTCTGTTTTTTTCTCTCTGTCTCTCTCTTTCTCACATATATTTCTATTATATCTATTTCAAAGGACTGATTGAGGGTTGCTAGATGAAATACAAGGTGCCAAGTTAAATTTTAATTTCAGGTAAACAACATAAATTTTTCGTATAAGTACATTCCAATATCTCAGATAAACAATGAATAATTTTTAGTATGAGTATGTGCAAATATTTCAGATAAACAATGGAGTAATTGCATTTGGACATACTAAAAATTGTTTATCTGAAATTAAAATTTAACTGGCATTGTGTATTTTTTATTTCCTAAACTTTGCAGCTTAAAGTGGAAATTAGATGAGATAATGTGTGTACAGTATCTGGCTCATAGTAAATGTTCATTAAAATTATTTTCATAATTGAGCTTCTATAGACCCTAACAAATAATAATAATTAGCATTTGTATATTACTTTACTATTTACAAAGCCGCCTAATATTCATGACCCTTTTTTTTTTTTTTTTTTTTTTTTTTTTTTTTTTGCTGTACGCGGGCCTCTCACTGCTGTGGCCTCTCCCGTTGCGGAGCACAGGCTCCGGACACACAGGCTCCGCGGCCGTGGCTCGCGGGCCCAGCCGCTCCGCAGCATGTGGGATCTTCCAGGATTGGGGCACGAACCCGTGTCCCCTGCATCGGCAGGCGGACTCTCAACCACTGCGCCACCAGGGAAGCCCTATTCATGACCCTTCTGATCCTCCTAGTGACTCTGTGGTATCCCCATCTACCTCATGAAGAAGTTAAGCCTCATAAACATGTTTTACTGACTGTACAGCAATCCACAGTATGCTGTACAATCTTTTATTTCATAGACATGTATTTTTGAATATTGGCCTCATTTCTAATCATTGCTACTATAAATATTATTGAAATGAACATCTAAAAACATAATTTTTTTATAAGTACTTTATGAGCTCCTTAGGTCAGAGACCATGACTATTTTGTTTTCCATTGCGCAACCAAATATACTGCTCAATACATATTTCCTAAATGAATGCAATTTCCAGATTTACTGCTAGACTCTTCTAATGAAAATAACAACAATAATATTAATACTATTTCATGATGTACCAGGCATATTCTAGATTGCTTTCATTTACTGATAATAATCTTCACAGTACTTTGTGAAATAGGTAGCATTATTACCCGACTTTATGGATGTGGAATCTGAGGCACGAAGAGGTTAGGCGATTTCCTGCCCAATTGTTAGGCTAGTAAGCAGTGGAGCTGGGAGACAATTTCAGGTGACCTGGCTCAGAGCCTGCATTCTTATCCATTTCACTCTTCAGCCTCCAGCAATGGAATTAATGGCTCAAAGAACATGCATATTTGTAAGCATCTTAATGCACATTGCCAAATTGCTTTTCAGAAACATTGCACCTATATATTCTTCTACCAGGAATTAATGAGTGTCTCAACACAGCTTTTCTATCATTGAGTATTCTCATTAAAACTTCTTTTCACATCAGTTAGGTGAAAAATAATATCTAATAGTTACTACATTGTATTTATTTGATTACAAAAGGTTGAACTTTCTTTTTCATATAATTAAAAAATATATTTCTTCTCTTATAAGGTGTATATTTATATCCATACCCTTTGGCATATTAGGACTAAGCAAGCCAATCACATGAGTCTTATTGTCATATGTTGCAAAGGATTTACGAAAATCAAGTTTGCTTGTCTTTCAGTTTTGCCTTTGGACCTTTGGCTTATGAAGTTTAATTATAAAGAGAGAGAAATATGTCAGTCTTTTCTTTTGTGATTTCTTCTGTTGCTCTTGTGCTTTGAGAGCATATAGGTCCAACATTTTAAACTGGACATTGTAATCCATTGCTTTTTCAAAGTCTTTACCTAGAAAACTTCAGCCTTTGAAAGCTCTCCTTGTTATCCTCCTAATTTTTTAGATACTTGACACCTAAAAAGGTGGATTAATTTGTCTTTCTTAACCTTTCCCTACTCACCCCTTTTCCTCCTAACAACTTCTTCTGAGAGAAAACCTTTGCCCCTCCTTCAGGGAATTCTTTCCTCCACTAGGATCATGTCTGAAAATATTTAAGGAGCAAGGCTAAACTATTTCTTTAAAAAAAATCCGCATTGCTAATCCAGCTGTTTTGAACAATAATAAGGCTTTATATTCTGTCTGGTGTTTTAGCATATTTCAGCACCCTTCCTATATGTTATGTGACCTCAGCATCCCTGTGAAGCCCATAGCACAGGTACTTTTTCCCTTTTACAGGTGAAGAATCAGAGACAGAAGTTAAGTGACCCAAGGTCACTGAAACTCAGGTAGCTAGGACTGGAGTCTGGTTATTTTTCTGGTTATTTTAACTCCTGCTCTTGTGATCTTTTCACTACTCCAAAGTTTCTTATAAATGACTTACTGTCACAACAAGAGACCTAAATACTCACATAGTCATTTTTCCTCTCTCAGGTGTTTTAAGGTTCTGATACTTTCCCACTCATGCCAGAATGTTATCAGTTGGGAACAGTGAATTCTCTGAGCATTTGCTTTACATGCACACATTTTTAAAAAGTCAACAAACACTGATGTGTATATTCTATTACTGCAGAAGCAAATATTCCCTGAAAGAGGGGCTTGCAGTCATACTTAGCAGGTATTTCTCATAACTTCACACACACGAAAGCCATGTGTCTTCTGATTATCTTCTGTGTCAGCCACAAGATGGTACCCTTGCACATGGGAAAATGTTCAAGATGTATTATAAAGTGGAAACAATGGAGTTCAAAACAGTATATTCGAAAACTACTAGAGCTAATCAATGAATTTGGTCAAGTTGCAGGATACAAAATTAAGGCACAGAAATCTCTGGCATTCCTATATACTAATGATGAAAAATCTGAAAGTGAAATCAAGGAAACACTCCCATTTACCATTGCAACAAAAAGAATAAAATATCTAGGAATAAACCTATCTAAGGAGACAAAAGACCTGTATGCAGAAAATTATAAGACACTGATGAAAGAAATTAAAGATGATACAAATAGATGGAGGGATGTACCATGTTCTTGGATTGGAAGAATCAACATTGTGAAAATGACTCTACTACCCAAAGCAATCTACAGATTCAATGCAATCCCTATCAAACTACCACTGGCATTTTTCACAGAACTAGAACAAAAAATTTCACAATTTGTATGGAAACACAAAAGACCCCGGATAGCCAAAGCAATCTTGAGAACGAAAAATGGAGCTGGAAGAATCAGGCTCCCTGACTTCAGACTATACAACAAAGCTACAGTAATCAAGACAGTATGGTACTGGCACAAAAACAGAAAGATAGATCAATGGAACAGGATAGAAAGCCCAGAGATAAACCCACGCACATATGGTCACCTTATCTTTGATAAAGGAGGCAGGAATGTACAGTGGAGAAAGGACAGTCTCTTCAATAAGTGGTGCTGGGAAAACTGGATAGGGACATGTAAAAGTATGAGATTAGATCACTCCCTAACACCATACACAAAAATAAGCTCAAAATGGATTAAAGACCTAAATGTAAGGCCAGACACTATCAAACTCTTAGAGGAAAACATAGGCAGAACACTCTATGACATAAATCACAGCAAGATCCTTTTTGACCCACCTCCTAGAGAAATGGAAATAAAGACAAAAATAAACACATGGGACCTAATGAAACTTCAAAGCTTTTGCACAGCAAAGGAAACCATAAACAAGACCAAAAGACAACCCTCAGAATGGGAGAAAATATTTGCAAATGAAGCAACTGACAAAGGATTAATCTCCAAAATTTATAAGCAGCTCATGCAGCTCAATAGCAAAAAAACAAACAACCCAATCCAAAAATGGGCAGAAGACCTAAATAGACACTTCTCCACAGAAGATATACAGACTGCCAACAAACACATGAAAGGATGCTCAACATCTTTACTCATTAGAGAAATGCAAATCAAAACTACAATGAGATATCATCTCACACCAGTCAGAATGGCCATCATCAAAAAATCTAGAAACAATAAATGCTGGAGAGGGTGTGGAAAAAAGGGCACACTCTTGCACTGCTGGTGGGAATGTGAATTGGTACAGCCACTATGGAGAACGGTATGGAGGTTCCTTAAAAAACTACAAATAGAACTACCATATGACCCAGCAATCCCACTACTGGGCATATACCCTGAGAAAACCATAATTCAAAAAGAGACATGTACCAAAATGTTCATAGCAGCCCTATTTACAATAGCCCGGAGATGGAAACAACCTAAGTGTCCATCATCGGATGAATGGATAAAGAAGATGTGGCACATACATACCATGGAATATTATTCAGCCATAAAAAGAAATGAAATTGAGCTATTTGTAATGAGGTGGATGGACCTAGAGTCTGTCATACAGAGTGAAGTAAGTCAGAAAGAGAAAGACAAATACTGTATGCTGACACATATATATGGAATTTAAGAAAAAAAATGTCATGAAGAACATAGGGGTAAGACAGGAATAAAGACACAGACCTACTAGAGAATGGACTTGAGGATATGGGGAGGGGGAAGGGTAAGCTGTGACAAAGTGAAAGAGCGGCATGGACATATGTACACTACCAAACGTAAGGTAGATAGCTAGTGGGAAGCAGCCGCATAGCACAGGGAGATCAGCTCGGTGCTTTGTGACCGCCTGGAGGGGTGGGATAGGGAGGGTGGGAGGGAGACGCAAAAGTGAGGGGATATGGGAACATATGTATATGTATAACTGATTAAATTTGTTATAAAGCAAAAAAAAAAATTAAAAAAAACCAGTATATTCAATTGTATGCACGTGTGTGTGCATGTGTGTATGTGTGTGTGGAATTGGATGCACAATAAATGGCTAACTGTGGTTCTCTCTGAAAAATGTAGCCGTTTATTTTTTGACCTTTGAGTATAATTTACATTTTCTATAGTAAGCCTGCTTTGTGTATGTGATCACTCATCCAGGAGATGGGAAGGCTCTGCTGTCAACAGAGATTGCATTCCTATCCTATGGTGGGGGAGATGTGATGCTTGAGTTGACAGTCTCATCAGAATCACACAGAGTTGGGAGTGGGCATAGTTTCCCTAGAAAGGGATGCCAGGGAGACAGGTGCCACGTGTGAGCCTAGCTGTCTTGAGGGCCTTGGGCTGGGCCTGTACGAAATGTTCTTTAGGGATTGGTCAGTAATTGGCTGAAAGTCCTGTCTGGGTTAACCCCAATATTGGTTCTTCTAAAATATGCTATGAGGTGGAAATTTCAGGATAGTTAAAGTTGACCAACAGCACCTTCTGTCTTTTTGTTTTGGAGGGGTGAGTAGAATAGGAAGTAGGGCATAGAGGTTTTTGCCTACAACAGCCATTGATTCAGAGGAGGCAGTTGTTCTGACTCATCTTGTAACTGTTCTTGGAGCAGAAATACTTGGCAGTGATGGCAAATAATCAGAAAGCAGTATCATTGAGGCAGTTTCAATAGGGAATTCTTTCTCTGTATTTCAGTAGGAAAATTAAATAGCAGAGGTATGCATTTGGACAAAGATTTCTTGTATTACCTGAGAGCTTCATACTACCTGTTCCATTCATTGTAAGATATGAAATGTAACTGTCAAAAAGGTGCACACATATGGTATAAATTGTTCAATAGTCACAGTCTGAAAATTTCGTGTTTTTCCCCCAGATAAGGAAAAATAATTAATTTCACCCTGAGTGCTGAGAAGTCTTTTTAGACCCAGGAAAGAGTTTGGCCAGGGGTTTTGCATAACATTTATGTAATTCAAATTGATTCTTGGTATAAGTTGAGTTGGGTCTCAGAAACATATGCAGCTTCAACAGTTTGTCATCCTAGGGCAATGGTTCCCAAATGCTGGTTTGTGTATTAGTTACATGAGAATCACATGGAAGAGGTTTAAAAATCCCCCACACCACTCCCAAATTCTGATTCAGTAGGTCTTCAGTGGATCCTGAGAACCCCCAACCTTCCCCAGGTAACTCTGATGCAGTTGGGGTGGGAAACCATTGATCCAGACCACAGGACGTGGAAGCTAACAGCTCATCTTCCACATTTAATGCAGTGGGTGATTGGTGATGTCTGAGAAAGGTGTTCTGTGTTCCCTAGGTCCCAAGCACATGGAAACATTGGGTTCTGTGATTTATGAGTTCTGAAACGTTGCTTTCTTACGTAAAACTGGACTTTTTCTGGTGCCATGATGGGACCTGGGGGCAATGCCTGGTTTTGAAATGTGGCATTTAATAATCCAACTTGTGTTTTTCTTTCTAGTGTATTTTTGCCTTCTGCAAACATTTATGCAATGCTACTAGTACTAGTTAGTGCATGAGGCATTGAGGTGGATAGAAATATCAGCCATCATCCCTGGCTCAGAGAACTCTTTGTCTATCAGAGGCTGGGGAAGGACTTTGGAGTCCTACCATCATTACATGGAGTGACATCTGCCACGGTGGTGGCAGGTGGGAAGAATATGGGTGAAATAAGGACAATAGCACAAGATTCCTTCAAGGGTTAGATGAACTATTATAACTTTAGCATCTTTCCCAATTCTTTTTTTTTAAAGATTTACTTACTATTTATTTATTTAATTTATTTTTGGCTGCGTCAGGTCTTAGTTGCGGCACACGGGATCTTCGTTGAGGCATGCGAGATCTTTTATTGTGGCATGCGGGCTTCTCTCTAGTTGTGGCATGCAGGTTTTCTCTTCTCTAGTTAGGGGGCACGGGCTCTGTAGTTAGCTGCACGCAGGCTCTCTAGTTGAGGCGCATGAGCTCAGTAGTTGTTGTGCGCAGGCTTAGTTGCCCCGAGGCATGTGGGATCTTAATTCCCTGACCAGGGATAGAACCACATGCCCTGCATTGTAAGGCGGAGTCTTTACCACTGGACCACCAGGGAAGCCCCCTTTCCCAATTCTTGACTCTATTTTTAGGGTTCTTAGGAAAGTCACCTGTTTTAGCAGATCTGGGCCCCTTCAAGCAAATACCACTTACAATAGGATTTTCATCTTTTGATCATCAGACAGTCTCCTAAATTAGATGAAACTAGGAGGCTTTCTTGAAGCAACTTCCTAAAGTCTAAGTAGTATGTGCAGTTGCTGTATAATTTTTTATTGGAGGGCAACTGTCCTTGGGTGGCCCAGCCCATGAATGCCTGGCTACTTACCATTAACATCCTGACTACACCCTCTGGCCCTCTCTCGGGCAGCCTGCAACAACAGGGTATGTCCAGTGGTTCTTGCAGTTGGTGATACACCTGCTAGAAGCCACTGTGGATTTCCCACTTCTTTCCTAACTAGAGATGGCGGACTCATCCCCAAAAAAGTGCTCATCCTCCGCCCCTCCATCAGCATGCACTGCCTGGAGTGATGAGGTCTGTAGTCCTTATTTCTCCTGGGCTGGGACATCTCCCTTTTTCCCCACAAGGTCTGTGTGCTGTTGGTTCATTTCTGTCAATGCTGTGTTCCTTGTGTAAGAGACTTTGGATTAGAGGGAAAAGATTCTGTTCTTAATTTCCATTGGAACAGACAATTTAGTCTTTAATCAGACCAAAGCACAACACATAGTAGGCACTCAATAAGCCTTTCCCTCCATCTTTATAAGTGTAATTTGGGGTTTGCTGGTAGTCAGGATAGAAAGTGGTTCCTTTTTGCCTGTGAAGGGCCAGCTACCTAATTTGCAGGGTCCAGTGCAAAATGAAAGTGCAGGGTCCCTAGTTAGGGGGCACGGGCTCTGTAGTTAGCTGCACGCAGGCTCTCTAGTTGAGGCGCATGAGCTCAGTAGTTGTTGTGCGCAGGCTTAGTTGCCCCGAGGCATGTGGGATCTTAATTCCCTGACATGAAAAAAAGCATGAAAAAAGTGCCATGAAAGGTACTAAAAAATACTTTCTCCTTTCTTCTGTAGACTCTCTCATGATTTGTCATGGTGTTTAAAATTTGCTATTTAATATCATTCTAAGTAATTAAAAATTTAAATTATTACCATGAATTTTACCATTCATAATTACATTGTGCAAATGTCAGTCTAAAAGCAAATATAAGAGCATTTAAATTGTATGCAGAATCAATGTAGTTGCACATTTGTATTTCATAGATCATACATGCATATGTATTTCATTCTTAGCAGAACAGTAGAAATGCTACACAAAACTAACTCAGCTTTTAAATTTCACTTCTTGATATATGCACATTCTATCAACATTCTCCACCTGAGAAGTAATGAATAACTTAAAGGAAAAGGAACCAAGGTTACCCTACCTTTCCCTTTCTTTCTATGTCGTCTTTTTCACCATAAGTGATTGGCCAATTCAGGGAAGTAATGTGAATAAGGAAGGATATGATAGGGTCCTTGGGCATTCATATTTCTGTCTTCTTTCTGCACTCAAAGTAAATTCTGGTTCAAATGGAAAGAGTGGTCTCCCTAAGGTGTCAGTTTACTCAATTGCAAATGTAACGTGCTCACCTTGTACCCACTTTTGAGTCTTTCTGAACTCCCATGTATGTAGATTTACCAGAATTCTGTACTCATGGGGTATCACAAATGCTATATGTGATCATGGTGGCAAGAAACAGAAGCAGACACTCATGTTGCATGTATCTCTTACACTCAAACTTTTGCTCCACTGTTCCATCGTATTTCACTTACATGGCAGAAGTTCAAAGATAAAATTATTAAAAATTTCAAGATGGCAACAGTAGAGTATTAAACCCAAGCACAGGGCTCTTCTGAGCAAAGGTCTTATGCAGCTGCACCAGTGGTATGCCCAAGAAGTTTGTGCTACATGGATTCTTTCTAGACTAATTCCTCTTGCCTCAGGACACTTCAGCCACCCTTCATGGCATAAAAAGAGCAGGCTGAGTAGAAGTTATGCTGCCACATCTTCAAAATATCAGGGATCCTAGAGGAGGGGAGGGGACAGCACACAGTACCTGAAACTACCCATGGAGGCTGGACTAGAAGGGGACTGAAACAGACCCAGGTGCAGTTATGGCTAGAAAAGGTGCAACAGACAGGCAGAGCTGAGGATCCAAGGAAACACTGTTCTGTCCACATTTATTGTGAAACAGAAGGACTAAGAGGTGGCCTATACCCTTGAAGGAAAGAGTCAGGTCCTCGGGGGAGACTTGAGCCAGGCACCAGATTTGAATTTCACTTTGTAGGAAATGCGGAACCACTGAAAACATTAGGAGAGTTATGGGATGATTTCTATGTTTTATAAAGATGACTTTGGCCACAGTGCAGTAGTGGGTGGTGGGAGAGACAAGCCAAGGGGGCAGGGACCAGTTGGAAAGCTGTAGCAATAGTCCAATATCTTGTAGATCACAATGAGAGGTCAGCAAGGAGGGCCACACACTGGGGGTGTTGGGTGTCCCAATGGCAAGTCCAGGCAGGGAGAAGCACTGGAACTGCCCTCACTGGGCTGGGATTTGTGGGCAGGGCTCCAGCCATCAGGTGGGTGAGTGGTCAGAACAACACAGGCCACATACAGAAGCTTGAAGGAGAGAATTAACTCATCTACGGAGGAGGAGTCTGGGGCTTAGGATTGAGGTGGTATCTAGTAGAAGAAGTGGAGTGAAACTGAGGGGACAGCTTATGAGAGGCAGTGTACTAGGGCTACTTACATGCCTTCTGTCCCCCGTCAGTCAGGATTTGTCATGGGCATGCACCGAATCAACAGGGAGAAATACTGTTCTTCTTTTTGTGAGGAACAGAGGAGATGTCAATCCTGGGAGCCAGACCTGACCACACAGTTTATATATGAATCTTTTTAAGAACCAAAAAAATTATATCTTTTTCTATTACAAAAATCAGGATATTAGACAATACAGATGAGTAAAATGAAAAAATCAAAGCAAAGTATAATTCCAACCATCCTGGGTCACTATTAACATTTGGGGGCATACACATTCAATATTTTATCTTTGCAAGTTCCCCTCTTCATTTACAGAAATGTTAGTCTTTTAAGCTGAATCTAGGTTGGAGGAGGGTTATCTTTTACCTTTTGAAGTTTCACTCATTTGTGGTTCCTATATAATTAATATATGTTTATCTCAAGTGCCTCTCTCTAGAAGTAGGACTAGGTCTGCTGTTTTGTTTTGAATTCCCCAGAGGATTCTAATTCTTTCTCCAGAGTCTTCATGAAATAATGTCTTGTTGACTAGAGGACTAGTTACCTCAGGAAATGTACATTGAATATGGTGTGGATCTCTTATTCCTTAGTTGAAAGAAAGAGAAAATATAATTAATTAAATATAAAATATTTTATTTATATATAGTTTTATAAAATACTTAAATATATTTGTTATATATAAAATACATACATGTTAAATATAGTATATTTAGTATCTAGAAAACCTGACATTGTGCAGCTCCCATTCCTTCAGTCCTTCCACATGACCCATAGTTTGAGATCCCATTGCCATCCAGAGGAAAAAAGACTGTGAGCAGATCTAAATCCCTGAAGATTTGGAAGATCTGGAATAATGAACCAAATGAACCAAATTTAAAGAGCTTTATTTAAAAGAGATGAAGACCTATATTTGCAACGAAAAATCTAACAAGACCCGTAGAAGAAACACACAACTCTGAGATGGTGATGAGGCAGCAAACTATGGCTCAGGAGGAAGGATTGGAAGAACAGTACTGTTCATCATGGACAAGTCTGAGAAAGTGATGCTGCTTACTTGTCTGAAGACTGTCATGCAGAAGAGGAAGCTCCTTACTGATACAGAAACCCATGCAAATATTACTTTGGATAGCCACAAAGTGCTATTTATTTGTATTTCGCTTCCAGTCTCCAATTCTTTTCACTGTCTCTTCATTCATGTACTCCTGCAATTTCATGTTTCCTTTTTAGTTGCTTGCTTTTTGGCCATGAACATAGGACTTTATTAGATAAACTCTCTTTAGATCTGGTGCATGGTTCCAACTTGTCAAAATCCTTTGGGATTCTGATTTGTTCAGTGAGCATCTAAACCAGCTCTTGCAGTTGTATGCACATTTGATCAGCATGCCATTATTATGTTATAATCCTCCATGTATTGATGAGAAATAGATCCTTAAGAAGGATAACTACTCGCCCAAGGCCTTACAGCTAGGGTGTGTCAGAGCCCAGACTACACCTGGGTCTTCTATTCTCAGGCCAGTGTTCCTTCCATGGAACGGTACTCTCTCAACACAATTTTGAATTTTTGGTAGAACTTGAAGATAGATGCCCCAGACACAATGTAACAGAGACGTGCCCTTTGAGTAATGCTTTCACAAACATTTGGCAATAAATTATTTTAATAACTTTAGAGTTGGTATTGTTGCTCTCATTTTATAAATAAGAGGCCCAAGAAGGTTAAGTATTTTTATTCAAGGTCAGAATGCAAACTACATATCAGTTGCTGCAGAGAACAGTTAGGTTGGGAAGATGTCTTCCCTTCCTGGGATTCTTAAAACATCTTAGGGAACACCTCTTTAGAAGACCTAGAATAGTAGCTGAACAGTTCATCAGGAATTATTAAAATGGGAGGACCTCAAGGTCTGATCGGTCAAGATACTAGAGAATCTTTTTATGGTGTACAAAAATTCTAAGATGAAGCAAATTTCCAAAAATATGCATAACAAGAAAGCATGTAAGCACCATTTGGGATCTGATTAGAATTCTGAGACTAGTCCTTTACATTTAGAAGTATAGTAGTTGGAGAGAATTTTCAGGAAAAAAGAAAACATTCTTTTGGGCATTATTTGCTCTGTTTAATTAAGACTTAGTTAACATAAACAAGATTTTTATTTTTCTGACTGAAGAGTTTGAAGAGGTCTTTTAACACCAAGCAAAATCACCACCTTATTTCAAGTATAAATCAACAAGTTTGTAGAGACCAGCTCCACTTTGAATTAGAACAATAGATTCCATCCTCTTCTTTTCAAAAATGAGGAACCAAGTTTCAGAGACATGAAATAGCTTAGTCAAAGTCATCCTTCAGGCTTGGGCTAGTGCTTACCTCCTAACTTTGTCCTCTTCCTGTTTTCTGCTTCATGATGCTTTTTTGCCTTCTGGTTGGGAAAGCTCACCAGGGTGACTTAGTTATTTTCTTTGTAGATATTCAGAAATGGAATATCTCATTATCTCTTTTTAAATGGAAGAACAAGAACACCACCTAAAGTAAACACCACCTGATAGAGATGATTTTAGCATTATTCACTATTTGAGAATAGTCAAGCCATGTGATGCTTTCATTGACAGGAATAAGCAAGAATTGACTATGGTCAACTTGGGCTGCGTAAGAGGAGGCATCATGCAGTAGAAAGTCCATGGGCTTTGGAATTATACTTGGGTATGAATTCTGGATTTGACATATTCTCCCTTACAGCTTTGGCCAAGCTACATAAAACCTCTCTGAGCTCCACTCACTTTCCTCACTATAAATTGAAGATGATAATACTTTCCTTAATTGTATTAAATGAAGATTAAATGAAATAATAGATGTACAAATATCTAACCTAATGCATTGTCCATATTTGACACACAATAATATGTCGGTCCTCCTTTTCCATTCTAGAATTTGCTTCTTCAAACACATTATTTCAATAAATATCTATAGTCCCTGTGTTTGGTGTAAAGGATAAAGAGATGACAAGCACAAGCACATTATCTGTCCTCATAGAGGACAGATTGGGGAAGATACACATTAAATAAGCAATTACAATTGAGTGTTATGAGTGATTAGGTAAGGAAATGCAGGGTGCTAAATTTGGACTGAACAGGGAGATCTACTTTAGGGGATCAAGAAGGGCTTCCCTGAGGAGGTGATATTTAAGTTAAATTCTAGCACATGCATAAGATTTAACCAGATGAGATGGGATGAGGTTGGGGAAGGGAAGTCCCAACTATTCCTAACAGAGGCAGCAGTCAAGTGTGAAAATATTGAAGAGAGAAAGTTCAAGAAATGTAAAGTGATGGGGAGAGTGACAATTGATGTAGCTGGGGAGGTGAATAGGGGATATATCCTCAGGGTTTTACAAACCATGGTAATGATTTTAGAGATTAATTTTAAGGGAAATGGGGAATCATTGGACAGTTTATGAATTCAAGTGAAATGATTTTTGTCATTGAAATTAAAAGACTGTAGATATTAGCTCTCTGGAAGTGTGTAGATAAAGGCCATTACTCAAATGGGCTGATAGGATTGCTTCAGGAATTGCCTTCATCCTTCGTTCATAGAATTCAGGGATGTCTTTCTAATGGGAAAGTGGCAGGATTTAGCTATTGTGCTCTGCCACAAGAGGGAGCTAGTGGTCTTCCATGGTCAAGTAATCTTCTGTTGGTCCATTGTCTAATGACAACATGGTAGTAGCACTGGCAGTTGGCTTAACAGCTGGCAATTTTCCAGGGACAAGGCCGTTATGGCAGTTGGTGGTTGGTAAATTCAGTCCCTACTCTCTGTGCCCAACCATATGTCCAGACCTTCCTAGTCCTGAAGCCTCCAGCCAGCTCAGAACAAAAACTTAGTCTGAAAAGGCCTCTCTCTGTCACCATCGCAATCACTTGATCATTTATGCTCAAATCAGCTCTCTGACAGGAAAACGTTTGTGTTCCTCCGGAATGTGAAGGAAGGTTCATGGTTTTTAAAATTCATGAATTGCGTGGAATGGAACGTTCCTTTTCTGAGTACAGGATAGAAACAGAGAGGCTGTGTCTTCATGACATCCAAGCTATGGGTCATCTCAGGCAGGAAAAATTTAGTCAAGCCAATTATTTGGCATGGTAAAGATTCCCTTTCCCTTCCATTCCAAGAAAAGGTCGTAAAATTTTTTCACTTTCCAGCTCGTTGCATTGGGTTCACTTGAGAATATTCAGGCTTAGGCAACCAGCTGAAGAAATTCAGTATTTCTTTCTTCTACTTAAAATTATATAAAGGCAGTGATTCAGGCTGGGTATATGATCAAGTGAAATCCAATTAAAAGATTCAAGTGGCCTGATTTTCTTTGGTTGGTTAAATACAGCTATGAGGATAGGATAGAGCCTTGGGAAATTGTGGAGTTTATCTTTAACCATTCTTATCACTCTTTCTACATTCTCTCCTGCCTTCTTGGGTCTATTTCTTCCTTCTGGATGCCAGATCCCCTCATACCCAAATCAGACTTCATTTCCCCACCAAAGCATATCCAAGGACCTCTCCCACCCTGTTTGTTCTCTCATCTGCACTTTTTTTTTTTTTGCGGTACGCGGGCCTCTCACTGTTGTGGCCTCTCCCGCTGCAGATCACAGGCTCTGGACACGCAGGCTCAGCGGCCATGGCTCACGGCCCCAGCCGTTCCGCGGCATGTGGGATCTTCCCAGAGCGGGGCATGAACCCGTGTCCCCTGCATCGGCAGGCGGACTCTCAACCACTGCGCCACCAGGGAAGCCCTCTCATCTGCACTTTTGAATGAAATCTTAGAACCTCTGAGTTTGAAACAAAGACATTTGATTAAATTGATTTACTGTAAGTTTTTAATAAACTCTTATGTGTGAATGTAGGAACACGCAGCACACACTCTAGCTTCTTGACCCTTAGGAAAAGATTTTGATAGCCCAAATGAATACTTGGTGGTGGCATTTTAGGAACACAGTATTTTGGCAGCTGGTGGAATGGGGTGAGTTGGAGCAGGCCTTCTCAGCACTGTGAGTGGGTAGTAATCTACGTTGCTGCTTTTGGAGTCTTAACTTTTGTCCTTCCATGTGAGCAAGTCAGGGTGATAAGATGCAGCTCAGGTTTTCATTATGTTTCATTTGATCTTTCTCATTTTCATATAATCTTTTTCATATAGTTAAGCCATCTCTATTTCAACTGCCTTCCCTTCCCCATACATAATACTTAATAGCATGTTTGTGGAAACTAGAATTACTGTTTGATGATAGTGTCTGAGAAAGACCTACGACAGACAGAATTTTCTGAAGAGGGAAATACCTCTTTTATAAAGAAATCATATTGAAAGGACGTGGAATTTTTTTATTAGTTAAGAATATCCCATGTCTTCACTTTATAGTTTTATTTTAAAAGCAATACATGGGCTTCCCTGGTGGCACAGTGGTTAAGAAGCCGCCTGCCAATGCAAGGGACACGGGTTCGAGCCCTGGTCCGGGAAGATCCCACATGCCACGGAGCAGCTAAGCCCGTGTGCCACAACTACTGAAGCCCATGTGCCTAGAGCCCGTGCTCCACA
Source organism: Mesoplodon densirostris (assembly GCF_025265405.1). NCBI lineage: Eukaryota > Metazoa > Chordata > Mammalia > Artiodactyla > Ziphiidae > Mesoplodon > Mesoplodon densirostris. Next base: position 71,951,749 of record NC_082666.1, read on the forward strand.
GCAAGAGACGCCACCTTAATGAGAGGCCTGCGCACCACAGCGAAGAGTAGCCCTCTCACTGCAACTAAAAAGAAAAGCCCGTGTGCAGTAACGAAGACCCAACGCAGCCAAAAATAAATTAATTAATTAAAAAAAATAAAAATAAAAGCAATACATGATGACAGCATAAAGATATAGAATACATATAAAGTGTAATAGAAAATATAAAGAAGAAAGTAAAAAAGATAAGTGATCACAGTTTTAGAGAATAATCACTGTTAAACTATTAACATTTTGAAACATTTGGAACTTTTCGGATATTTTTCTATGCATACATAGTCATTTTTCAGACATAAATAAGCAATATTATATTGTGGTTATTATTTTGTAACCTGATTTTATTCACTTCATTACACATTGTGAGCATTGTTCATATCATCATTTTAAATGGGAGCACACAATTCCTTTGCTTGAAGGTATTATCATTTACTTAAGCAGTGTAACTGATCTCCTGTTAATCGAACTGTTCACAGTTAAAAATGGCCAAATATTGCATCCTGAGATTTACCCTTGCTGGGGATATAGCACACACTTTTTTTTTTTTTTTTTTTTTGGCTGCGCCGGGTATTAGTTGTGCCACGCAGAATCTTCCCTGTGGCGTGTTTTTAGTTGCGGTATGCAGGATCTGTAGTCACAGCATGCAGGCTCTTAGTTGCAGCATGTGGGATCTTTAGTTGAGGCATGCAGACTCTTAGTTGTGGCATGAGAACTCTTAGTTGCGGCATGTTAATTCTTAGTTGTGGCATGCATACAGGGTCTAGTTCCCTGACCAGGGATCGAACCCGGGCCCCCTGCATTGGGAGCACAGAGTCTTACCCACTGGACCACCAGGGAAGTCCCACCACACACTATTTTTGAAGAGGGAGTTTTCTAATGTTCACTAAAAATACTGTGGTCCTAGGTTCTATCTCGTATTTCAGAATGAGCTTCAGAGAGAGACCAAAGGCATACAGAGATTTAAAGAGGGATTAGCTGTCCTTTTTGGTAATAGTTCTTCAGTAGACTCAAGGATATCTTAAGATCAAATGAGAATAATCAAGTGTTTTCACTCTTACAAAGAGAGCCTTGAGTTTTCCATTCAGTTTTCAGCTGAGGTTTAACCCAGAAGGGCAGATTTTTAACTTGACTATGCATTTTGTGTCACCTGTATGTGTTTCAACATTTAGTATACAAGTCTCTATAGGAATTCTATCCAGACTACTGTTGAACCAGAGTTACTAAAGGGGAATTTAAGCAAAGGATCGAGGACTATAGAAACCTCTTTTGTAATATTGGACTGGGGGTCCTGCTCTGTGTCCTCATTCCTGGGAACGCTGTTGGAGCCTGGCATGAAGAATTGCCACAAGAGGTTGTAACCAGTTTATTAACTTCAACAGCCATCTAGCCCTTATGAGATTATCTTAGCTGGTACAAAGTGTTGATCAATGACAGTTCTATGTGTATGTGTGTGTATTTTCAGAGCAGAAGAATTATATGAATTTACTATGGGTAGAGCAAAGATACAAATTAAAAACCAGTATACTTAGAAATGTTGCTGAGTACCTATTTGTTGAGGATGTGATAGAGGTGGAAAGAATCCAGTCTGGATTAAATAGTGCTGGAGAAGCTGACCATTAAGGGGCCTTTTAATATTAATAGCTCAGACACTAGGAAACATCTCTTGGACAGGACCGTTGCTACTGCAGTATATAGAATTTCTGCTCCAAAATTTGTGTTTGACTTCTAAATGCCTTAAATATTCTTTTTTAATTAATTAATTGATTTATTTACTTTTGGCTGTGTTGGGTCTTCGTTGCTGCATGCGGGTTTTCCTCTTTAGTTGTAGGGAGCAGGGTCTACTCTTCATTATGGTGCGTGGGCTTCTCATTGCGGTGGCTTCTCTTGTAGCAGAGCATGGGCTCTAGTCGCACAGGCTTCAGTAGCTGTGGCATGCAGGCTCAGTAGTCGTGGCACACAGGCTTAGTTGCTCTGCGGCATGTGGGATCTTCCTGGACCAGGGATCAAACCTGTGTCCCCTGCATTGGCAGGCAGATTCTTTTTTTTTTTTTTTTTTGCGGTACGCAGGCCTCTCTCTGTTGTGGCCTCTCCCGTTGCGGAGCACAGGCTCCAGACGCGCAGGCTCAGCAGCTCACGGGCCCAGCCGCTCCGCGGCATGTGGGACCTTCCCGGACTGGGGCACGAACCTGTGTCCCCTGCATCGGCAGGCGGACTCTCAACCACTGCGCCACCAGGGAAGCCCTGGCAGGCAGATTCTTAACCAGTGCGCCACCAGGGAAGTCCTGCCTTAAATATTCTTAAAAAAATTTAAACACTCTATTTTTTAAAGGCAATTTAATTTTCATCATTTATGCCCTAAAATTCTCTGGTTACTTGGTGTTAATTCAATCAAGTGTTTTATTTTTATTTTTTTTATATTTATTTATTTGGCTGCTCTGTGTCTTAGTTGCGGCACGCGGGATCTTCATTGCCGTGTGCGGGATCTTTGTTGCCGCGTGCGGGATCTTTGTTGCCGCGTGCGGGATCTTCGTTTCAGCATGCGGGATCTAGTTCCCTGACCAGGGATTGAACCCAGGCTCCCTGCACTGGGAGTGTGGAGTCTTACCCACTGGACCACCAGGGAAGTCTCTCAGTCAAGTGTTTTAAAACTATCTTCAGCTTATTTATTACTTCTGTTCTTGGTGGTTTTCTAGATCAAGGCTGTCTCTTGGGATTAATGGGACTCATTTCCAATTTACTGAGTGAATAATAGACCAGTGTCCACCTCTCTCCTTTCTTTTCTTTTCTCCTCTCTTTTTCTTTTTATTCTGCCATCATCTTCTTTTTGTATTACCAGTATTTCCCCTTCACTACCCTCTTTACCTCTCTCTTCCTTCCTTTAACTCTTCAAATTCTACTTCTTTGTGAGCCAATTTTCTCAAAATTAGGCATCTTTTATGTTTTCCCATCATTCTCCTGCATAATAGCTGGGTTTTCTGGCAAGCTCTGTAGGTCCTGCAGAGTTTACTCTTTGTTTAGGGAAGTGGTGTACTAAGAGTGTGATACTCAGTTTTTCTGTGCTTTGCTGCCCGTCTACCTCTTTGCTTGAGCATTACCTGAGGGCCCAACAAATGTTTTTTTTGTTTGTTTGTTTTGCGGTACGCGGGCCTCTCACTGTTGTGGCCTCTCCCGTTGCAGAGCACAGGCTCTGGACGTGCAAGCTCAGTGGCCGTGGCTCATGGGCCCAGCCGCTCCGCGGCATGTGCGATCTTCCCGGGCCGGGGCACGAACCCGTGTCCCCTGCATTGGCAGGCGGACTCTCAACCACTGTGCCACCAGGGGATCCCCCAACAAATGTTTTTGATCATAAGAATAATGTTCAGACTTTCCCCCTATGAGGTAAGATCCCTTTCCCACTGGAGTCACTGAAGGTGGCAAACATATGACCATGAGCAACTTTAAGGGAAATTCATCATAAAGTGCCTTTTTTAGTGTTGTTTGAAAAATAAGCTGTTGCTATAGGATTTTAATAAAACTGGCCCCATGCCGAGATGGAAAGCATGTGGTCATCAACTACAAAGGGAGCTTCAGCTGAGAGGGCTCATTTGGGGATGAAAATTGTCTTCCTGTTTTCTTACTGCATCAGTGATACAGCAGTTTCTTTTATAATTTCCAGTTGTGCACAAGCCAGTCAGAAGAAAAATGAGTTTCCTTTCCTCCCTAGCTGAGAGAATATTCTTTTAAAACAGGGAAAGAAAGATAAACAGAAGAAGGAAAGAAAGAAGTAAGGAAAAAAATCCATGGTAAAAAGTATATTTAAAAAATCCTTCCCCTCCACTGGTTTCAGGGAAGAGAGATTAGTTTGATATACAGCTTGTTTTAGATCTTATCTTAACCAGATAAGTTGCTTCACCAGGCACATGAGGTTGCTGGGGGGAACTGATGAGCACTTTTTAGTGATTCAGTATTGTGTAAGTAAATATATCCTCATTCACTGACCATTTATCTCGTTTATTTCTGCTTACAAGCTAGAAAAAGAATATCAGTTGATCGTTGGAATTTCACTTGGATTTTCTCATAAAACTGTTCACACATTTTATTTCTTTTGGATGGGGAGAAGAGAAATAACATTCCAAACTTGCAAAAACAAAATAAAAACCTCAAAGATTACAAGGTCCTTCTCTTCATCATCAGGGAAGGAGCTTCATATTAGGCTGTAGATTTTCTACTGATGTGCAACCAAATTCAGGGTTTTAAGGTGTAGTAAAATCATCGTGTTACAAGGTCAGGAAATGTGGTTAGGAGCTTTCACTGACTTTTGATGACAAGTCTTCCCAGATATATTTGCAAGGTTGGAGCAAGCTGAAGTGAGGACTGCTTATAGAGTGACTAGGGTAGGAATGTGGGGATCTGGAAGCTTGAGCTTCCACCCAGGATTTATCCGAGGATTGATCTTGGCCCCTTGGGTGAATTACCCAAGAAGGAACAGTTCATACACCACAGCTTTGTAAATCTAAATCTCTGTGCATGTAGAACCTTGTTGACACTCGGTATGGAAGGGAAAGAGACCAACCATCAAATAATTTTTTTACAAGAACTGTTGTCTCAGATTGAGTTCCCTAGGAAAATGGGACATTACTGTCAAGGGAGTTAGGGAAACAGGATTGGGCAGAAATAGAAATTGAACTGCCCTGCAATTGCAAGAGAGATTTCACCCAATCCTTGGGATCATCAGAGGGATCTGTTCTTGAAGCTAGAGGGCCCCCTTCTTGACTTTAGAGGGCCAGACCTTGGTACTCCCCTCCATCCACCAGCGATTACATAAAGACTGCCCACAGGGAGGGGTATAACCTTGAGTGAAGCCACTCCCTTCTGCAGAGAGCAATTCCCCAAGAGGGGCAGCTGGGAGCTGTCAACGGCCACCATTGCCAGCAGCAACACTCTCAGGAATGAGGTTTTTTTGTTTGTTTTTTTCCATTTATAAAATAGGGCCAATACTATCAACTTTATGGGGTTAATATAAAGAGTAAATGAGATAATCCTTGTAAAGGGCCAAAGGTGGCATGGTAAATGCCAAGAGCTTAATGCATATTAGCAGTTATTATTTAAATGATAGCAATCTAATATTAATAATATTTGTAAAAGTGTTATTAGCCATCAGCCACATCTGTCTGAGAGTGTGTATTTTCTGGGTGCAAGATGCAGGCGGACTTCGGGAGAGTGACAGTGTCTCTGAGATGGATCATGTTTCTCTTAAAACAACCAAATGTAGTCAGTCATGTGCTCTTCTGTTGTTGTATTCCTTCACTCTTGGAAGACTTGTTGAGACACAGAGCCCTTTGCTGTCAAACAATCTAAAAGCCAGGGGTAGGTCAGACGCTTAGATGATGCCTCCAGTGTTTCTAAGCCTGCTGCCTCCTTGGGAACAAACAGTGCTGTCTGTACAAGGCAAGTGCCCTTGTTGAATAAGGATGGCAGAGGGAAATGATGACTTCGTTAGGAGATGGAGAATAGCATAGGTAGGCTTTAATTTCTGTAATTTAAGTTTTTGCAAATTCTGGTATTCGATTAAAATTCTATCTATCTGACATTTGTGTCAGCATGAAAAAAAGTAAGAATACATATATTGGTACTTGCTTTTTTTAACATGAAGCTTAATTAGTTTTCAATGTAATTATTGACTGAGGTGGAGACCAGGGTAGCCTACACTTCTCAGTTCAGTAACTCTTTTTTTAAATTATAAATACTTTTATTTATTTATTTGAAATTGATTGTTTTTATTTTTTTTCTCTAGTTGCGGCGAGCGGGGGATACTCTATGTTGCAGTGCGTGGGCTTCTCACTGTGGTGGCTTTTCTTGTTGTGGAGCATGGGCTCTAGGCACGTGGGCTTCAGTAGTTGTGGCTCGCGGGCTCAGTAGTTGTGGCTCATGGGCTCAGTAGTTGTGGCTCGTGGGCTCTAGAGCGCGGGCTCAGTAGTTGTGACACACGGGCTTAGTTGCTCTGCGGCATGTAGGATCTTCCCGGACCAGGGCTCAAACCCGTGTCCCCTGCATTGGCAGGCAGATTCTTAACCACTGCGCCACCAGGGAATACCCTCAGTTCAATAATTCTTGATGTTAACTTCAGCAGAAATCAGTGTCTGCTTATTGTACTCCCAAGAGCCATTGCAGGCAACTCTACCTTTTAAAATAAATGTTAGTTCTAAAATTAAATTAAAAGTTGGGTCTTGGCATCTCATGAGTACTGTGTACTCCCAAGTTATTTCCACGAAATGTTAAATAAAACATTTATTGGCTATGTTGCCCCTGTCACCAGGCAGAAACTGTTATTCCTCTGCATATGGGAGGGAATCATTATAAGGTGATGAAAGGTGACCAGTAGCTCCTCCGAGGAGTCAGCCAGAAAGACTGTAGGCCTTAGTCTCATTATAGTAGAAATAACAATCAGAAATCTGTCCTGATCTTTGCCCTGAAGGAATGTAAGCAGCTGTTCCTGACTTCCTGAGGCTAGTGGTTCCAAAAGCAGTTCAGGTGAATCTACAAGGTCAGAGTGGAAGAGGAAACAGAAAAGGTCTGATGAGCCACATGCCAGTTCCAGGCACTCCAGCAGTGGAGCCAGTAACAGGTTGGGAAAAAGCAGGTGCAGGGCTTCCCTGGTGATGCAGTCATTAAGAATCCACCTGCCAATGCAGGGGACATGGGTTCAATCCCTGACCCAGGAAGATCCCACATGCCACGGAGCAACTAAGCCCGTGCGCCACAACTGCTGAGCCCATGTGCTACAACTACTGAAGCCCGTGCGTCTAGAACCCGTGCTTCACAACAAGAGAAGCCACCACAATGAGAAGCCCGTGCACCACAACTAAGAGTAGCCCCCACTCGCCACAACCAGAGAAAAGCCCGTGTGCAGTGAAGACCCAACGCAACCAGAAATAAAATAAATTTAAAAAAAAGAAGTAAGTGCATGAGGAGATTCACATGTATGTGTCTCTGGGTGTGCACAGCTGTGAGCATTTCTGACATTTGGGGTTTAGTACATGCTGGAACAACTGTTACAACTGACTTGGTTGGAAGGAGCTACTTTCAATCCCCAGAGACTGGTAGCTAGGATGACAACCCAGATGAGGTATTTGAAATCTCCCTTTGGTGAATGCAAACCTCTGTCTCTATAAGCTGGCATAGTCTTACCAGATGGAAATGCCAAGGATGGGACTAGTGACAAGTTTTAAGGATTTAGGGACCCAGCTATCTCCTAAACTACAGCCAGCCTGGGATTTAGGGACCTGGCTGTCTCCTGAACTGCAGCCAGAGTGGAAGGTTTTGGAGTGGAGGAGTGCAGGCAGCAGTAGCAGAGGGAGCCCCCCGTGAATTCTGTAAGATGACTCTGGTTGTTAATAAGATTTTACATGTTATGGGGACATTTTTCACACCCATCTAATCTAATCTGCTCTGAATAGAGACTTCACTGTATAGGGTTGTCTATATGAATGCCAGACAGACTGTACCCCAGACACATATGTTAAAACACACATGTGCACACACATGTAATGTGCACACATACACACCTGTGTGCTCATCCCTCTGGGAGCATTTGTAGAGATTCTCACTGTATGAGGTGTATCAGGACCACATGAATGTGATGCACAGACTGAAAAATTTCTGATGTAAATAGGACTTTAAGAATGATGAAGGCAAAGGTTTTTGTCTCTTTTGGTCAATGATATATCCCCAGTACATAGAAGAGTGCCAGCACATATTAGGTGCACAATAAATATTTGTTGAATGAGATAGGTAATATTTCACCACCAATAACAGCAGCACCACCTATACTACCAAGAACAATTACACCAGCGAACTAGATAATTTCACGGGACGAGGAGTACTTCAACTTGGGAAGGTACTTAGCATGTTGCTTGGTATGTGATCCTTAATTACTGAATGAATGGGGGAACTTTTGTATTACTCTAGTTTTTTTTAAATATAAAAGTAATACCTGGCCATGGTAAAAAAAAAAAAAAAACCCAAACATTAAAAAAGAGTATATAACAAAAAGTAGAATTCCTCATCACTCTGGCCACTAGTCTCACTTTCCAGAAGCAACTAGTATTTACAGTTCATGTGTGTATAGGGGAATGTACTCTACACTGTTCTGTCCTTGCCTTTCTTGTGTTGGATGTCTTTCCTTATCAGATTATATAGATCTACCTCATTGTTTTTCAGCAAAGGCATAAAATATCCATAGAATTGTGTCATGTAGATGTAACATAACTTATTTAACTGGCCTCCAGTAGTTGAAAGTTGCACCCTTCTGAAATGTCACTTGACATTTCAAACAATGTAACAGTGAACATTTTGTCATGCTTCAGGGGCCCATTGCCAAAGCCTCAATGGGAATGGTGCCACCCGGCCCAACACTGTGTAATGCAGTGGTCCTGAGCCTTATACTTGGTCTTTGCACACATGTCCAAGTGTTTCTGTAGGATAAATTTCTAGAAGGACAATTGCTTGCTCAAAGCCTATGCTCAGTGTGAAGTTTGATAGCTAATCTCCATAATGTTGAATGATGTTAACATGAATCAACTGATTAGTCATTTGTGGGAGTCTGTATTAGCCAGAGAAATAGAATATCTACCTATCTATATATCGATATCTATTTATCTGTCTCCTATTGGTTCTCTCTCTCTATATGTGTGTGTGTGTGTATGTATATAAAGAGATTTATTATAAGGATTTGGCTCATATGATTATGAATGGTGAAAAGTCCCAAGATTTGCAGTTGGCAAAGAGGAGACCCAGGTGAACTGATGCTATAAGTTCCAGTCCAAGTCTGACTCTGAAGGCGGGAGCTGGATGTCCCAGCTAGAAGAGAGTCAGGCAGAGGGAGCAAATTCTTCTCTTACTTACCTTATGTTCTGTTGAGGCCTTCAGATTGGATGAGGCCCACCCACATTGGGGGAGCAATCTGCTTTACTCAATCTACCAATTCAAATGTTAATTTCATCCAGAAACACCCTCACAGACACACCCAGAATAATGTTTAATCAAACATCTGAGCACCCTGTGACCGACCCAGTCAAGTTGACAGATAAAATTAACCATCGCAGTGTACTCACTTTTATTATTTTTTTAATAAATTTATTTACTTATTTATTTAATTTTATTTTTGGCTGTGTTGGGTCTTCGTTGCCACGCGTGGGCTTTCTCTAGTTGCGGTGAGCGGGGGCTACTCTTTGTTGCGGTGCGCAGGCCTCCCATTGCAGTGGCTTCTCTTGTTATGGAGCATGGGCTCTAGGTGTGCAGGCTTCAGTAGTTGTGGCACTCGGGTTCAGTAGTTGTGGAGCACAGGCTTAGTTGCTCTGTGGCATGTGGGCTCTTCCCGGACCAGGGCTTGAATCCGTGTCCCCTGAATTGGCAGGTGGATTCTTAACCACTGCGCCACCAGGGAAGACCGCTACTCACTTTTAAAATGAAACTTGAGACTAAAATATGACTTTTATTTCTATCCTATTTGCATAAGTAAATGCACTAATATTCAATGATTTGTATGTGTTAAATTTTGTTTTCAGATTCTTGGTCTTTGGACACTATAAGATTTAGTGCTAGTGAGTATATTCCACCTTTTAAAACACTTGTTAATGTATTACGATAAAGCCAACCCTAGCTCCTGGCATAATGCTCTCCCATGAAAGTCTAACTTAACCTTCCTTTTACATATGTAATATTGCAAATATCAGTGGGCATTTTACATCCAAAGGGCTTTGGGTTCAAACCTTTAGAGATTTCCTTACTGATGTTTCTCAGCTGTTACTTCAGCAAATTCCAAATTCAGTCTTGGTGATTTTTATAGCTATAATAGCCATTGAATTTCATTTATAAATGAAATAAGTGGCCTTTGATCATATACTCTTTGCAAAGCCTGATGCACTCTGTTGAATGTGTTTTGTTCCCTCTGTATTTTTAAAAGCAGTAGCTGCACTAGAGACAGCTTGACCTTACCGTGAGAAATAGCATTTTATCATGAAACTTGGCAGAGCCTTCAATTTCCTCCCGTTTAATATCTGTCAGTCATTCCCATTGTCCAGGAAATATTCTCTCTGCTCTCCATGTGAAAGTTGTTATCTCTGGTGGCAGATACAACTTCTCTGAGGCCAGATCATCCTCATCCCACAGCTCAATCATGTAGCATTGCCGGATCCCTGTGGAAAACCAATCATGTTCTTTAAAGTGTGGCTGGAAAGTTAATGATGCAAAAGAAGGACACTGGATCCCCTAAACATACCATTGAGTTCCTGCCCACTTCCCCTAAATTGTGTGCCAATCTCTTTGACCCTGCTTATGAACCCAGCAGGCATAAAATAGAGGCTGAAATGAAAGGAAGAGGTCTTATTTACCATATCAAAGTATTGAGCTAGAAGGGACCTTAGACTTTGTCTAATCATAAACCTTCATTATAAAGACAAGAAAGCTGAGGCCCAGAGAGGGGAACTGACTTGACCAAGACCACTCAGCTAATTGGTGTTGGAGCTGGGGCTGGAAAGCATATATTTTTATTGACTAATTTAACAGGTATGTAATTTGCATACCATAAAATGCACAGAACTGAGATGTCCAGTTGATGCATTTTGACAAATGGATATATCTATGTAATCATAGCTAACACACCCACGTCCAATCAAGATATAGAATATTTCTGAGGAGTTTTCCATATATTCCTTTCTAGTTAAAAAGTAGGTTTTTCACTCCTGATCTAGTATTTTTGCTACCACTGACCTTTTCACCATCATATAGGTACGCTTACCATTTGACGAAAAGAGCCCAGGGCCAGAAACAAGGTATATGGGTTCTCCTTCCAGTTCTTGTTCAATTAACTGTATGATATTAGGCAAGCAGTTTCACTGAGTCAGTATTTCTAGCTATTATAGGATGGCGTACGGTGGGGAGCCAGATTGTAAAGGTGATAAAGCTTGCCTTTGGTTCTTCCTGCCCTTCTTTTCTGAAATCTTTCTTATCTGGGCTGTGAAGTGTTGCTAGTTCTATCTAATTCCAACTACATTCTGTACGTTGTTTTGATCTAGCTAAGTACCATTACAAAGTAAGCTGAGTAGTCTGTTTTATGTCAAGGTATCAATAACTTTGTTCCTGGAAATGCTTGTATTTAATAATCATAGTGACATCTACAGTTTATTGGAACCTACACTGTATATCAGGCATGTGTTTAGTACTCTATATATGTTGCCTAAATGGATGTTGCCTTATAGGAGCTCTATAAAGTTGTTGGGTCTATAAAGTTGTTGTTTAGGAGTTCTGTAAAGTTGTTGGTTGTAAGGCCAGTCTGAGGCTCAAGTAGGTTAAGTCATTGGCCCATAGTTGCAAAGCTAGTAAGTAGCAGAGTTTGCACTGGGACCCAGATCTGCCCAACTCCACAATCAGGACACTTTCCATTCCCCTTCCTGCCTCAGGGAACTCTTGAAGGTGACAATGGCTTCAACCAAAGGAATAACTCTTTGAAGTTAGAATTTGAGGTAGTATATCTTTCTGGAGGGAGAATGACATCTGACCGGGAGCTCATAGACAACATATGCATCACCCCAGGGCTGTCAGTGTGGTTGTTCTCCTGGTCTCAGGACCACAGTGAGAAAGGCCTGAGAAAGCCCTGTGAACAGTGCACTGCTTTGCATGAGTTCTGTGTTTAACTGTGTCTGGACAATTCTGTGCACTGGGGTTTTGGACTCAGTAAGATGGAGCAAATGGATTTTGGAGGGCAAGTAGTTATTACAGCCAATATCGCCTATAAAAATTGAGATTGCAGGGCTTCCCTGGTGGCGCAGCGGTTGAGAATCTGCCTGCTAACGCAGGGGACTCGGGTTCGAGCCCTGGTCTGGGAAGATCCCACATGCCGCAGAGCAACTAGGTCCGTGAGCCACAACTACTGAGCCTGCGTGTCTGGAGCCTGTGCTCCGCAACACGAGAGGCCGCGATAGTGAGAGGCCCGCGCACCGCGATGAAGAGTGGCCCCCACTTGCCGCAACTAGAGAAAGCCCTCGCACAGAAACGAAGACCCAACCCAGCAAAAATAAAATAAAATTAATAAACTCCTACCCCCAACATCTTCTTTAAAAAAATTGAGATTGCAGGCCAGAGTATATAGCTATGTTAATTACAGGAAAAGAGAAAGGAATCATCATGCACTCACTCAAGGAAGTAACTCTGGCTAAGGACCTCATGCCTACTAAAGAGGTGCTCTGTCCTCTTCCCCACAACATAAAGAGAGGTTTGCTGGTTTAAGGGTATGAACTGAATCTTATTCACAAAGAAAATGATTAGGAAGTTTTGCCTGAGGGAATACTCAAGAGTTTCTGTTGGGGTATCTAATTTCGTTCATATACCTTTGCTTCTAGTTGTCTGACTTGCAAGTTTAGCATAGTATTCTTTTTTAAAAGCCCTACTGGGGGCTTCCCCGGTGGCCAGTGGTTAAGAATCCGCCTGCAGATGCAGGTAACGCAGGTTCGAGCCCTGGTTCGGGAAGATCCCACATGCCGCGGAGCAACTAAACCCGTGAGCCACAACTACTGAGCCTGCGCTCTAGAGCCCGCGTGCCGCAACTACTGAAGCCCACACACCTGGAGCCCATGCTCCACAACAAGAGAGGCCACTGCAGTGAGAAGACCACGTGCCACAGTGAAGAGTTAACCCCGCTCGCCACAACTAGAGAAAAGCCCATGCGTAGCAACAAAGACCCAAGGCAGCCAAAAATAAAATAAATAAATTTATTTTAAAAAAAGGATATTCTAAAAAAAAAAAAGCCCTCTTGGGTACTAAGAGTTTTCCTGAAGTGGTACAGAGGAGACATGAGAAATAAAGCAACTCAACAGATAGAGGTGCCAAATTAAGTACAGCACATGTAATTCAGAGCATACTATCCCCTTGCAGGGGATATGCAGGCCCCAGGAGAAACAGCTGAGAACAATTCTGTTGTGTGGTTTACGAGAGGAATCTAGATCTATCTCAAGAGCGTCCCAGACTCTAGCCTACTACTGATTAAGACCCCCTTTTGGGTAACTTCTTGACCTTGGACCTGTTGAGAGACACTCTCAGGCAAGGAATCAGAGTGTAATCCTTAGTTTTGTTAGTAATGCACAGATACACATGCCACCCTTTGGCCAATGCCCAGAAGCAGTTCTGGAAATGCCTTAGTCATTTTTGAGCTGGGCTGAATCCAGAGACAAACCCTGGCCCCTGAACTTTGGAAATGCTGAGGCTCAGTAGACTTGATTAGTTTTGGTGCTGGTGATCTTCAACACCTCCTTCTCATCTTTTAAAAAAAGCTGCCTGAGGTCAGAGGCCTGAGACTTCAGAAAAGCAGATCATATAACAAGACAGTGGAGGCTTTAAGGGTTGCTTGCCTATAGAAGTTTGCCCCCAACTGTGGTTTTGCCTGGTCAGTGGGGCACAGAAGTCTGATCGCCTTTGCATCAACAGTTTTAGCCTTTAGTGGCACAGAGGTATCAAGACAGGACAGTTCTCAGAGTCTGAGAGAAAAAGAGGTTGGGTCAAGTTGTGTTTGTTTGCTCAGGGATAAAAGATGAAACTGAGTCTTGGGAGGTGGCTGCCCTACTCCAGGCTGGCATAACTTTCCAGAGAGCTAACTGACCTCCTGGCCAAACCAGTAAACCAACAAACCACTAAGGACTAGAGCTCTGAAGGAGGACCCCATATCTTAGCCTGAAGAGTCGCCACTTACACCTGCTAAATGTATAGACAGTAGGACTTGTTTTGTGCAAAGGGATGTTTTTCTTTCACAGTTCACATAATCTTTCAATGGTTCACCAGCAAAAAATATTTATTTTTGGCAATGTCTGAGAATATGCATTTATGACCAATTCATTCTTTTGACCACTCCATCAAAGTGTTGTTTCCTGGAGTCTGTGGCACAAAGGTACAAGGGCAAGCTGAACTGCCCAATACCACACCTAGCCCTTCAGGCCTGCCTTGGTCCTGATTATCTCTGTGCCCATGAAAGCCTATGGGTGGCCAATGGAAGAAATCTCTCTACATAGAGACAGCCTAACCCAAGACAGAGTTCATTTAATGACCATCTGTAAGAGGCATGGCTATTTGGTTACCATTCTGTGCTCTCTGATGCTGGAGATCAGGAAAGTCTCTTGGTTTTACCCAGAAGATGCCCCACTGTGCCTCAGCCAACTGTGTTCTCGTGCCCTCACAGGCCAACGACCCAAGCTGAACTGTGAACTGCTTTAACATTGGAGATCAATGATGGAGACCTTACATAAAAAGCCTAATGTAATTTTAGTAGCCACAGGCCAGCCTCAGGTTTTCCCCTTGTTCGTGAGCCATATGCCTTCATGACCTTGAGAAAATCAGGTAGCCACCCAAAAGAGGGTGTTACTGGGTGTTGCCTGAGCTTTACTGATGTTAGCAAGGCTCAAGACAATGGCTGCATTTTTTATTTAAAGGAGGAATACTGTGAACCAAGACAAGCTTCTTCTATAATGACAAAAATACTCCTTTCCACATCAGTTGTGAATCTAACTTCATAAACATGATAGTTCAAGTTTACACTGAACACTTCATGAATCGGAGGATATTTTACAAAATGATCTAGCTTACTTATTTCTTAACCAAGAACAGCTGTTAACCCTCTAGAGATTAAATTAAATCTCTTAGATCCAAACACAACTCAAATAGAAGCACTGTTAGTTTAATTTTTTCTCCAGATTCAGAATCTAGAAATTTTTTAAAAAAGAAAACTGTGCATTCATTTTCTCTGAACATGACTTCTTTGTGGTCCAGATTTCTAGCTCAGATATAAAATTGGATTCTTTGAAGAGATTCAGAAACTAATTTTAAAAACCTAAGGCTCATCAATAAGTGACAGACAGTACTTTGGGTACTATTTTATGCTCCCTAGTTCTAGGGACCACAATATTTTGTTCAAAACAAAATCTTTCATTGTCATTTAATGTCCATCATTAGGCAATACAGACTATAAACTTTTTGCTCTTTTTGCCCATGAAAACTACTAATTCTTGTCAGTTAAATGGAAAGTTTATTTTCAGTGTAAAATCTGAATAATAAAGAATTCTTAGAGAAAGGTATTTTTGTGTTTTAAAATATATATTTGAATACTTTGTAATAAGCTCAAGCACTAAACAGTATTTTCTGAACTATGTAAAAGATTTTTCCTTACCCCTCCCTTCTTGATTTATATTTTGTTTGTTTTTAATTTTGGAAATTTAAAAAATACAGAACAGGGCTTCCCTGGTGGCACAGTGGTTGAGAGTCCACCTGCCGATGCAGGGGACATGGGTTCATGCCCCGGTCTGGGAGGATCCCACATGCCGTGGAGCGGCTTGGCCCATGAGCCATGGCCGTTGAGCCTGCGTGTCCGGAGCCTGTGCTCCGCAACAGGAGAGGCCACAACAGTGAGAGGCCCACATACCGCAAAAAAAAAAAAAAAAAAAAAAAAAAAATACAGAACAGGGCTTCCCTGGTGGCGCAGTGGTTGAGAGTCTGCCTGCTGATGCAGGGGACACGGGTTCGTGCCCCGGTCCGGGAAGATCCCACATGCCGCGGAGCGGCTGGGTCCGTGAGCCATGGCCATTGAGCCTGCACGTCCAGAGCCTGTGCTCCGCAACAGGAGAGGCCACAACAGTGAGAGGCCCACGTACCGCAAAAAAATAAATAAATAAAATAAAATAAAAAAATACAGAACAGTGTGAAAAATAATAAACTATTATCCAATACCCACTAACATTTTATTATATTTACTTTTAGTATTTTTTAAATTAAAAAATAAGACATTTTAGATCAAATTGAAGTCCCCTTTGTTCTACATTCTCTATCTTATCCCATTCCCAAGGACAGTTGCTGTTATGAATTTAAGATATATTCTTAAAATATTTTTAATACTTTTTAGGTGCATACTTATATATCAAAGGACAATATGTACTAGTATATGTGTGTGTGTTTTAAAATTAACTTTTATTAGAGTATAGTTGCTTTACAATGTTGTGTTCGTTTCTGCTGTGTGTGTTTTAAATGTGCAAGAGGGACAGTTTACCCTACATATATTATTTTGTATATATCATCTTACAAGTTGCTTTTGTCATTCAATATTGATTTAACCATGAATATCTTGATTAGTGGATGAGTCTTCTTTGCTTATATTATTTATAGTATATGACATATTTGGAATTACTTACACCATTTTACCATTTTAGTTTTTTTTGTTTGCTTTTGTTTTTCCATTTTGCTTGCTTTTCCCCTCTCTTCTCATCTTCTATTAGATGGTCACATTTCTTTATTTTCCCTTTTTTTTTTTTTTGCAGTACACGGGCCTCTCACTGTTGTGGCCTCTCCTGTTGCAGAGCACAGGCTCCGGACGCGCAGGCTCCGGATGCGCAGGCTCTGGACACGCAGGCTCAACAGCCATGGCTCACGGGCCCGGCTGCTCTGCAGCATGTGGGATCTTCCCAGACTGGGGCACGAACCCGTGTCCCCTGCATCGGCAGGCGGACTCTCAACCACTGCACCACCAGGGAAGCCCTCCCTGACCTCTAAAATGGAGATAATAAAGCACTCTGAAAGAGGCTTTAAAATAAAAATGTTTTTCAAAATTTCAAAGAGATACAAAGCAGTAGAATTGTAAATTTACTCATGTGGTACTCAGGTGAACAGAGAAAATGTAGTTTAAAGAAATTTTCTATTAATTATCCAAATTTCATTAGTAGGTCTCATCATTATAGAAGTGGGAAGAAAAATCTAAATTTTATGTCAAATCCAGTAAGCCTGGTCCAGTGCAATAATTGAAACAATCCTTCTAAGCTTGATTTTTGTTCATGATTTAAACATGCCTAATTGCTCAGAAATCCACCTAGTCTCCCTTTGCTCTCCCAGGTGCTGAGTGATGTCTAGAGGATATAGCAAACATGGTCGTGCCATGGACCTTGAAGGATGGAAACGATTTCCTGAAGATGGTGAACTGGCAAGATAGGAACCTTGGTTTCTGATGACACTGAAGATTCCATATCAGCCCTGGATTGCCTACCTGCTCTGAACTTCTTTTAGGTGAGAGAGGAATATATTTCTATTTTGTTTGAATGATAATTATTTCAAATGTTCTCTTATATGCAGACAAACTTAATTCCAATACAGATACTTAGGCTGATTCTAATTTTTTGCTGCTATAGACTATGCTGCAGTTAGCATACTCATCCAAACATTTCTGCACATTTGTCTGAGAAATTTTAGAATATATTCCTAGAAGTTGAATTATCAATTAAAAGATTTATGGGGCTTCCCTGGTGGCGCGGTGGTTGAGAGTCCACCTGCCGATGCAGGGGACACGGGTTCGTGCCCTGGTCCAGGAGGATCCCACGTGCCGCAGAGCGGCTGGGCCCGTGAGCCATGGCTGCTGAGCCTGCGCGTCCGGAGCCTGTGCTCCGCAATGGGAGAGGCCACAACAGTGAGAGGCCCGCGTACCGCAAAAAAAAAAAAAAAGATTTATGAACATTTTTTATTGTTTTGTGAAATATCTTGCCTAACTTGGGAAGGCATTCTGAATGGGGATCCTCTTGGGCAATGAACAAATGGGGTGGGAATATGTGGGACACTGATACTGGGAAGTGGTTGACATAACATGGGAAATGTAGATGAGAACCAGATGTCCCCATGTCAAGCTAAAACTCCATTCTACAATTCCCTTTACTAGAATGGCTGAATCAAAGTCAAAATTATAAAAAATAACCCAATATAATAGTTGCATTTCAAGCCTGTCAGGTGTTCTTAAGACATTCATTTGATATAATTGTAAAGCAATAGAGACACACACACACACACACACACGCACAAGCTACTATGCTGGGTCCACTTCCGTCTATGATTTTTAGGTCACTCTGGATTATCGGGAGAGTATTATTGTTAGATTATTATTGGATTATGTAAATAATTAGTTCTCAAACTTCAGCACATTTAAAGATCTATCTAAAAGCCTATTCGAAAAGTACATTTCTGAGCTTCACATATTCTGATTCAGTTGGTCAGGGGTGGGGCCCAGGAATATGTGTTTTAACTGGTGTATCACTTTGAGAAGCACTTATCCAGATACTTTAAAGATTAAACTATTGGTTGAAATCCCATCCATCAGTAAATCTTACTGTCTCACTGTTAATTAATTCTTTGGTCAGAGAAGCTGACCAAAGATGGGCATAGAGGCGCAACTGAAATTGGCAGTTGTGGTCCTTCCTCTCAGTTGATTGACACTTTATGATTGTGGATTTAAAGTAATAGCCACACTTATGAATAATGAATATGATATTTTAGGAATTATTTAATGTATTTTTTATTCCTCTTAAATCAAGATGCCATATGGCTTCCCATCCTTTTAATCAATGAGTTTCAGTGCTTCAGAGGCAAGGTAGTTACTGGCTAGAACACCAAAGTCATCCCTCAGCTTTGATTGTCAAATGAAGCTTTTTAATGTATTGTGTCTCCAGGGAGAAAGTGCTGTTGAAAGCTGGGCTGTATCAAGAGAGGAAAGGAATTTCTAATTTTCTAAGCTCCTTTTATATATCATTTATTTCTAATGGTATTGGATTCTTATTAGAGAATGAAGTCTGTAAAATTTCTACGTTCATACTTTCTTGAGGTTTTTTTGCATCCATGTTCATGATCAATTTTTATAATATGTCTTTCCTTTAAAGGATGTCAAGTTCTTTAGCAATTAAAACAAGTGAGTTGATTGTAATATTCAGTTCCTCTGTATCTGTATTTATTTTTTGTCTCATAGATCTCACTGATTTGAAAGAAGTATATTAAAATCTCCTATATAACTGTATTTTATCTGTTTCTTTTTAACTTTTGCAGTCAAATTGTACTCTAATGCTTAAAGAACAAAAATTAACAACAAACAAACTGAGCAACATAATCCCTTCCTTACTCCTTCCTATTCCCATATCCTCACTCCTCAGAGGCAACCACTTTCAACTCTGCTTATCTTCTGGTGGTTACTACCATATTTCAAAATTACATGTAACTTTGATTTTAAATTTAAAAAATTATCTATTGACTTTCTACTTTGGACAGTAAGTTTGGGGAGAAATGGAGATAAATACCTACATTCAATCTGCCACGCTTAAAGTCTTTAAGGAGGGGGAAAATGAGGAACAAAGGCAAGTGGTGAGATATGTGGATCCTGGTTCCTCTTTTGCAGGTCAAAACGTCAGCTTGGGGGTAATGAATATTAGAAATAATAAGACATTAAAAATATTTATTGAGCGCTTACTGGTCTAGTAAAATGCCCTCATGAGCCTGTATTCTACTGAGAGAGCCAGACAATAAATAAATATGTAAAACACATATGTCAATCGGTTAAAAGAAAAAAAAAAAGCTATGGAGAAAACAAAGCAAGGAGGTAGATAGCATAAAGAGGTGGGGTTGGGGGTAGGCTTGTGATTTTTAACTAGGATCATTATAGAAGGCCTGACTGAGATGGTAGCATCTGTGCAAATGCCTGAAGTAGGTGAGGGTACTGGCTAAGGGTATTTCAGGAAGAGCAGAATGAAAGAAAGGCAAAAGTAGGAAATGAGATCAGTGAGGTAATGGTGGGGCCCAGTGGCAGGAAAGGGTGAGAATAGATTGTGTCTGACCTTGTAAACACTTTGACATTTACTCTGAGATGGAAACTTCTGGAGACTTTTGAAAAGAGGAGTGACCTAATTTGATTGTTGTTTTGAGGACAGACTGAAGGGAGACAAGGTGGAAGCAGGAGATCAGTCAGGTGAGTAATGCCATAGTCCAAGTGAGAGATAAGTACAAGTTGGACCACAGTTACAGTGGTGAAGACACTGAGAAGTGTGAATTCTGGATATATTTTGAAGGTAGAGCCAATAGGATTGCTAATGAATGAGCTTTGGCAATCTGAGAGGAAGGAAATTTTGACTGAGAAACTGGAAGGAGAGAATTGCTACTTCCTGCATTGAGGAAGATTGTAGACGGAGCTAGTTTTAGGGGGAAACATCAGAATCTAGCTGTGGACAGGTCAGGTCTGAGATGCCTGTTGGTCATCCAAGTGAAACTGTGGACTAGACAGTTGGATATTGGAATCTAGAATTCATGGGAGATGTTTAGACTGAAAATGAAATTTGGGAATCATTAACATAGATGATTTTTAAAGCCAGGAGACTAGATGAGAACACCAAAGAGTGAGTGAGTATAAAAGAGGAGATAGGAGAGAAGAGGCCTAAGGACTGAGCCCTGGGTCACTCTACATTTGGAGGTCAGAATAGGAGTGGGAGAAGAGTTGATAATGAAGTCAGAAGAAAACCAGGATTTCTAGGAAGCCAAGTAAAGACAGTATTTCAAGGAGAAATGTCAATCAACCTTGTCAAATGCTGCTGGCATGTTAAGTAGGATGAGGACTGGGAGTTGACCACTAGACTGAGCAATAGGAAGTCATTAGTGGCCTTAAAAAGAGTAGCTTCAGTGGAATGGTGGCAGGGGAGAAAAAAGGGGAACCATGGAGGAATCAAAATAAGTATAGCCAACTCCTAAGAGGAGCTTTGCTGTAAAGGGGAGCAGAGAAGTGGGGTGATAGAAGGGGATGGATGAGGATGTAGGTTCAAGGTGGAAAAGAAATTTCAGTATGTTTAAATGGGATTAAATTAGCAGAGAGAAAAAAGGTGATAATGCAGGAGACAGGGGAGAATTGCTGGCAATGGGATCTAATGTTGAAGTGGAGTTGTCTTTAATTAGGAGAATGGATTGCTTGTCCTCAGTAACAACAGGGAAGGCAGAATATATGGTCACAGCTCCAAGAGCTGGGTAGAAGTGATGGTGTAAGCCTGTGTATGCTTTTCTATCCGTTTTCATATTCTCAGTGAATTGAATGCCCCTTCGTCAGCTGGAAATGAGTATTGATGAGGAAGCGCTAGGAGTTTGGGGAGATGAGAGAAAGTATGAAATAAGTCATGGAGGAGAATGGGAGAGAAAATGATCTAGGGCAGCATTAAGGCCTCCGTGAGATGAGTGACTTCAGATTTAAAATGAGACCAGTCTTCATAATCATGAGTTTTTCTCCAGCCACACTGGAGCTGTGCACATGTTAGCCTGGGACAGAAAGAGAGTTAGACTGAACCAGGGTGAAATGTTGCCAAACATTTATGAGTTTGGAATCCAGAGTAATGGAACTTATCCCTCACTTCCTTGGGTGCATGCTGGGAAAACTCTAAGCTCCAATTTTGCCAGAGTGCTAGTTTTGAAATGGCTGAAGAAGGGTGGACGTGGTTGGGCGGAGAGCGCTCTTGATTCACAGAATGTAGCACGTGCCTGTGGGGTCAGAGAATGCAACTAGGAAAATCTGTCCCCCAAAAGAGAACACAGAAATGCTAAGAGGAGCTATGGACCAGAAGAGATAAGAGATCATTTGGATTAGGGGTAGGCAAGATTTGCAGCCAAGGGGGTACCTCAAGGATAATGGACTCTAGGCATGGGTGTTTGCAGAGTTTCCAAAAGAATCAGGTGGGATCAGGCCCCCACAATGGTCAGCAGGTTCAGGTATCCAGGGAAGAGATGCCTAGTCTCCATGTCCCCATGGTGGGCAACAGCAAGGACATGGGAGCCATCCCTCCTACTCCCACCCTCCTGCCACCATAAATACCCCCAGGTCCAGGAGCCATCTTGGTAAGGAAAATGGGGAAGAAGTATACACCCTGAAAGATGGAGCATTTCTTCCAAAGACCCTGGGTGAGATAGAATTTTAAAATGTTTCATACTGGAATTAAATGAGTTATATTTAGTTAGTTCGTTGAGTCTTCCCCCACCCTTCTCACTTCTACCCCTTGGCACACCAGAAGCTCAAAAGTCAGATGATAGCAGTTGTGGGAAATAGAGGAAAGCAACATAATTTTTTCTCATTTGATTTGTAGTTCATAAACTTCTACTTGGGTGTAGACATTTTGGATTATTTAGGGATTTAAATCATACATATTATTCCATGTAACAAAATATTAAAAGTATGAAGAAGTCTGGAGAAAAAAGGAATAGATCCAGACATTCTAGGGGAATACTAACCTCACACTAGACCATGAAGCCATGAAGATCTTATGAATTTTCCAATGAGCAAGAAGCAAAGCCACTTGTAACCAGGTGGTATTAGATCTTGACTTCTCACCAATCCATGTATATTGGTTAATATCAACATGAGAATGTCTGCTCTGAGAAGTCCACTCTACCACCAAAAACATCCTGGTTTTTTCTTTTTTCTTTTTTTTTTTTTTTTTTTTTTTTTTTTTGCGGTATGCGGGCCTCTCACTGTTGTGGCCTCTCCCGTTGCGGAGCACAGACTCCGGACACGCAGGCTCAGCGGCCGTGGCTCACTGGCCTAGCTGCTCTGCAGCATGTGGGATCTTCCCGGACCGGGGCACGAACCCATGTCCCCTGCAACGGTAGGCGGACTCTCAACCACTGCACCACCAGGGAAGCCCTCTTTTTTTTTTTTTGAACAAAAATTGCTATGGAGCTTTCACACCCATTAGGGAGATTTCCAGTTTTGCACTTTGACCCTGAGGTGCGTTAATGATCCCTCCACCCCATTAGCTCTTGGACTGTATCTTAGACGTCATCAGCATCCTAATGGGCAGTGTCCTGTGATTTGACAGTGCTACAGCTGTTTGAGGATTTTGCCTTTTTAAAATCCAAGCCAAAGGCCACTGCAGCTCAGGAGAATCATGTGTGCTCTAAGAGTAGAGGTAAAATGAGGGCAAAGTAGGTTTTCCAGTGGCCTTGTGCAGTGCTCAAAGTTGTTATGTTCATCAGTGACCCAGTGGGCAGACAAGGGCAATGAGGAAGCTTCCCCGTGGAATCAAAGGCACTAGCACCTGAGAGAATGGGCCATTCAGAACCATCTTGGGCCACATCTCTATCTTTACCAAGAGCTCAGCATGACAGAATGTCCTGTCTTAGAATGGAAGCTGTTAGATGGCATCTGGATTTGGGCAAAGCTACTATTATCCCTACTTTCCTTTCAGAATTCAGTCCTGCCAAGTTGCTATAAGGATTAGTGATAACATATTTAAAGCAGAAGACATATACTAGGTGCTCAAGAAATGCTTGCTGTTATTGCAGAAACAATGTGAGTAGTATTAGTATAAAGAAGTAGTTTTCAAAGATCTTCTCAGAAGTCCATGGTTAAAAAAGGGAAATTTAATTTAGACCAATGTTTTTCAAATCTGGCTGTGGTCAGAATATTTTCTGAGGCTTGTTAAAAACACATACCCTGGTGTCAGTCCTAGACATTCTGATTCACTTTGGGGTAGGGAGTGGGCATCTATATACTGATAGTTTAACAAGTTCCACAGGTGATACTGATGCACAAACCAGTGGTTCTCAGCCCTGGCTGTACATTAAAATATTAAAATAACTAGGGAGCTATGAAAATTACAGATGCCAGGGCTGTACCTGGGCCAACTGAATCAGAATCTTTGGGCAAGCAGACACTGGTGTTTAAAAAGCTCCCCATGAGATTCTGATGTGCCACTAAAGGGTCTCTGGTTTACATCATCATCACCTGAGGTGCCTGTAAAAAATCCCAATGCACAGGCCCCACCAATGCTATTCTGTACTAGATTTATTTGAGTGGAGGCCCAGGGATCTGCATTCTAGCAAACTCCACAGGTTTTTATGCATAACCAGTATTAAGAACCACAGTTATAGACAATAATTCTCAAACTTAGCACATTGGAATCTCCTGGAATATTTTAAAAAGTACTGATAGTTTGGTCTCACCCCCGCATATTCTGAGTGAATTGGGATGGGCTGTGGCCTGGTCATAAAGATTTTTTAAAGCTCTTTGGGTGACTCTAATATCCAGCAAAGCCTGAGAACCAGTAGTCCCTGGGTCAGTAGCATCAACATTATCTTCTGGGAATCTGTTAGAAATGCAAATTCCCAGGCTTCACCCCAGACCTACTGAATCAGAAATACTGGGGGTGGAGCCCAGTTATCTGTTTTTTGTTTTTTTTCTTAATTTTTATTGGAGTGTAGTTGATTTACAATGTTGTGTTAGTTTCAGGTGTACAGCAAAGTGAATCAGTTATACATATACATATATTCACACCTGTTTAAGATTCGTTTCCCATATAGGCCATTACAAGAGTATTGGGTAGAGTTCCCTGTGCTATACAGTAGGTTCTCATTAGTTATCTGTTTTATATATAGTAGTGTGCATATGTCAATCCCAGTCTCCCAGTTTATCCCTCCCACCCTTATCCCCTGGTAACCATAAGTTTGTTTTCTACATCTGTGACTCTACTTCTGTTTTGTAAATAAGTTCATTTGTACCCTTTTTTTAGGTTCCACATGTAAGTGTTATCACATAATATTTGCCTTTCTGTGTCTGACTGACTTCACTCATGTGACAATATCTAGGTCCATCCACGTTGCTGCAAATGGCGTTATTTTGTTCTTCTTTATGGCTGAGTAATATTCCACTGTATATATGTACCACATCTTCTTTACCCATTCCTCTGTTGATGAACATTTAGGTTGCTTCCATGTCCTAGCTATTGTAAATAGTGCTGCAGTGAACATTGGGGTGTATGTATTTTTTTGAATTATGGTTTTCTCTGGGTATATGCCTAGGAGTGGGATTGCTGGGTCATATGGTAGCTCTATTTTTAGTTTTTTAGGAACTTCCATACTGCTCTTCATAATGGCTGTACCAATTTACAGTATCTGTGTTTTAACAAATGCTTCTGGTGATTCTATTGCACACTAAGGTTTGAGAACCAGGGACTAGATCTTGCTAATTAGCATGAATCAATTAGTAAGAATTCATGGATCAGATTAGCTGGTTGACACTTTGATTCAAGGGGCTTGACCCAGTCAGTTTCTACTGAAACAGTGGGAAAGGCTGGCAGTGTGCAACCCTGGTTGAGGGGTGCCTAGCTCAAGGCTGCCCAGAAAGGTTAGCCTCTGGGTGTGTGTGTGAAATGAAGAGCTCTGATCAGCCCTGAACACATGGGTTCTTTCTCATTTGAAAAGCCATGTTCCCTGGTGGTGCAGTGGTTAAGAATCTGCCTGCCAATGCAAGGGACATGCGTTCCAGCCCTGGTCCAGGAAGATCCCACATGCCACGGAGCAACTAAGCCCGTGCGCCACAGCTACTGAGCCTGCGCTCAAGAGCCTGCAAGCCACAACTACTGAGCCCATGTGCTGCAACTAGTGAAGCCTGTGCGCCTAGAGCCCATGCTTTGCAACAAAGAGAAGCCACCGCAATGAGAAGCCCACACACGGCAACGAAGAGTAGCCCCTGCTCACCGCAACTAAAGAAAACCCGTGCACAGCAACAAAGACCAACACGGCCAAAAAATAAAAACAAACAAATAAATAAATACATTTATAAAAAAGAAAAGAAAAGAAAAGCCATGTTCTACCAAAGGAGAGCCCATCCCTCCCAAGGGCTTTCAACAGCTGTTCCAGGCTTTGGTGAGAACTAAACCCTAGACACCATGTTAAAATTCAGCTTCCTGAGCCCCATGCCAACAGATTTTTGTTCTCTGGGTGTGGGGTAGGCACCAGGAAATAGCATTTTAAACAGGCACCCACGGTGATGCTGATGTAAGTGGTGTGTTAAACCAAGCTCTGAAAAACATTGGTTTTATGGGCTGCTCTCTCGAGGCCTTGTGAGACCAACTTCTGAGACCTTCAGATTTTAGCCCTGGTTCAGCTTCAGAAGGTCTGGGCTCCTCCATCGGCGTATGGGTAGCAAACCCAGGTCACTATGTGCAAAGTCACTGGCCGAGCTCTTCTTCCAGCACCTGGTTCCAAAGTGAGGCTTTTGATGTCAGTGAGAAGCTTCTTTTGTTCCAGGCCTTCCCAGCCCCATTGTTGCACTGCAGTCTGGCTTTGAAATGTCACTCTAGGGTCCCCACCCTTGCTTAGGAAACTTTGCTATATGCAAAATCCAATGTGCTTCACCTGACCCTAACTCCTTGTGACTGAGGCCAGAAGCAACAGGTCGAAGAGGCTCCTTCTGAAAAGAAATCCAAAACGCTGCACATATTTGGCCTCCAGGCGGCGCCAGCCTTTTGGAAAAGGAGGTTGTTTATGTAACAGATTGGCAGTTTCAGCGGCTGTGTAAATGTCATTCTTTAAAAATAAAGATGAAACTCTCAGTTAACTCAAACAGGAGCAAATTAAAAAGTAGAGTGAAACATCTATTTCATGAACACAGTTCATCTGCTGTCTCTGGTACTTCAAAATGATACCTTTTCTCCAAATGATAACTGGCACCCTCCCACTGGCTTTAGCTAGGCAGTGACAAAACAACAGATCAATTCACTCACTTCAGTGAAGAAGAAAAATCCAGTCAGTTAGGATGGGCTTCATGTAACTCACACACATGGAGACTGAATCTTTTCTATGCAACCAAACATATAAGCAGAGCCACTGAAACATGACTGAGATGTTAAGTTTGTCCCCCAAAATGCAATAAAGAAGTTTGTAATGAATCTCAATTGTTTTTAAACCCAAAGGATGATTATTCTTTGTGAACTCACCAGGAGGTTCCTTGAAATAATCAGTTTTCGGCCATTGTAAGGGTATGTCTATAACATGTAAAGCCATCTCATTTAGAGGGCTTTCTGTCTTGTGTGCTAATGCAAAATCTCAACCTTAGCTTCAAAATGGAATCGCTTGGGAAGCTTTTAAAAATTCCAACATTCAGATACATATCCCAAGCCAATTAAGTAAGGATCTGGAGGTGGGCCCCAGGCAACAGTCCTTTTTTAAGCTCCTTAGGCGACATAATGTGAAACCACCCCTTTCTGTTTGCAGCTATTTTCTCTGGAGTTTAGACCCTAGTCCTTGGGGCTGGGTGCAGGGACCAATCTCTAATACTCACACTGCTTTCTCCCAATTTCTCTTCTCCTAGGGTCTGCTCCAAACCTCGTGCAGACCAGTCCCTAGAGGGCCCATCTCCAGTATCTTATGCCTACCATCCCAGGCGTGTCTGAAATCCAGTGGTGGCTACACCTTGACCTCAAGCTTGGGGCCCCACCACATAGTAATTGACTGGTCGATATGAAAGATAGCTCATTGTCTAGTATGATGGTTCCCAAATACCAGTCCAGAGTTAATTCTTATCCTGAATAAGAATAGCTCAAGGAGCTTGTTAAAATATGTATTTCTGGTCTCAACCTCAGAAAACCCTGTTCAGTTGGTCTGGAGAAAGACCTGGAAAGTTGTGTTTTAACAAGCTAAGCTTCTGGGGGAAACTGATTTAGTCCAGTGCCTCCAATACATAGAGGTAACAGAATCTCAGAGGAGATGTGACTTGTTCAGGGTCACTTGTCTAGTTAGGAGAAGAGGCAAGATTAGAAGCAGGTGCCCTGACTACCATGAAAAGAAGACATGCTATGGAGAAATACAATTTTTGCATTTCAAAAATATTTTAAAAATCAATGAATTTTCTTTCCAACCTTACCAATTAGATATTCCAGAAAGAGCAAAGCCTTCTGAAGTCAGATCTGTGTTCTACTCCCTGCTTAGCAATACATTAGCTGTGTGGTTTGAGGCAAGTATTTTAATCTCTCTGAGTTCCAATTTCTCTATCTTTCAAATGGGGTGCTACTTGTCTCATAGGGTTTTATGAGGATTATATGACATAATGTTGGGCTTCCCTGGTGGTGCAGTTGTTGAGAGTCTGCCTGCCGATGCAGGGGACACGAGTTCATGCCCCGGTCCGGGAAGATCCCACATGCCGTGGAGCGGCTAGGCCCGTGAGCCATGACCGCTGAGCCTGCGCGTCCGGAGCCTGTGCTCCGCAACGGGAGAGGCCACAACAGTGAGAGGCCCGCGTACCGCAAAAAAAAAAAAAAAAAAAGACATAATGTTGCAATGGAGAGGACTTATTTTGAACCCACATGAGCTACTGTTTGGAGACTCCCAAAATTAGGGCAGGGAGAGGATTTTGCAATGGGTGGGAGCCAATAAAATATTGTTTCTCCTGCTTTTGTGATCCCACTTTAACATCATGCTATGTGGCCTACAGGTAATAAACAGATTGGGAATGGAGGCCTACCAAGGTGCAGTGACTTGCTCAAGATCACATAGCACATTGCTTTCAGACACAGGTCTTCTGACTTATCAATCATTGCCCTTCCTTCTACATCTCCTACGTGTCACCGAGGAAATTGCTTCAAGTCAGTAAGTTTTTACATTAGATGATCGTAGTACTATATTACCTACCTGAATTTCTTGGAACTAGATACAGACACCAAGGATAGGATGAGGGAAGGATCACTCAAACCTTAACCTTATCTTCCTAAATCTGATTCAGTGGAGGAAGGGAACTTAGGACACTTCAGCAAAGAACAAGGGACCCAGGGGAGGGCCTCTTGGATCCTTCTAGGATACGTATAAACGGATCCTGATGTTTCAGGTTTAAATCTTACCCTAAGCAATGTTGAAAATGCTCCCTGTTTAGCCCTGGGCTATCTGGGACCCTGCAGAAGAGATGCTAGACAGAAGTTGGGTCAGTGCCTTCCTCAGGCTAGTGGGGTGGGGATGGACCCTGGAATCATCACATTCTCCCCGTTTTCCACCTGAAAGCTTTGTCAACACAAGAAGAACATGGAGTTGAGATGACACTTCAGTTTGAGCAAAAACCCTTTGCTGAGTAGTGTTGCTGGATATTTCCATCTGGTAAATCTGGAAACCTTATGAGCGATTGAGGATTTTTTTTTTGAATTTTTGAATTTTATATAATTTATTTTTTTATACAGCAGGTTCTTATTAATTATCCATTTTATACATATTAGTGTCTATATGTCAACCCCAGTCTCCTAATTCATCACCTCTCCCCCCTGCCACTTTCCCACCTTGGTGTCCATACATTTGTTCTCTACATCTGTGTCTCAATGTCTGCCTTGCAAACGGGTTCATCTGTACTATTTTTCTAGGTTCCACATATCATTAATATACGATATTTGTTTTTTTCTTTCTGACTTACTTCACTCTGTATGACAGTCTGTAGATTCATCCACGTCTCTACAAATGACCCAATTTCGTTCCTTTTTATGGCTGAGTAGTATTCCATTATATATATGTACCACATCTTCTTTATCCATTCATCTGTTAATGGACACTTAGGTTGCTTCCATGTCCTGGCTATTGTAAATAGTGCTACTGTGAACATTGGGGTGCATGTGTCTTTTTGAATTATGGTTTTCTCTGGGTATATGCCCAGTAGTGGGATTGCTGGGTCATATCATAGTTCTATTTTTAGTTTTTTAAGGAACCTCCATACTGTTCTCCACAGTGGCTGTATCAATTTACATTCCCACCAACAGGGCAAGAGGGTTCCCTTTTCTCCACACCCTCTCCAGCATTTGTTGTTTGTAGATTTTCTGATGATGCCCATTCTAACTGGTGTGAGGTGATACCACATTGTAGTTTTGATTTACATTTCTATAATAATTAGTGATGTTGAGCAGCTTTTCATGTGCTTCTTGGCCAATTATATGACTTCTTTGCAGAAATGTCTATTTAGGTCTTCTGGCCATTTTTGGATTGGGTTGTTTGTTTTTTTAATATTGAGCTGCCTGAGCTGTTTATATATTTTGGAGATTAATCCTTTGTTCATTGATTCGATTGCAAATATTTTCTCCCATTCTGAGGGTTGTCTTTTCGTCTTCTTTGTAATTTGCTTTGCAAAAGCTTTGAAGTTTCATTAGGTGCCATTTGTTTATTTTTGTTTTTATTTCCATTACTCTAGGAGGTGGATCAAAAAAGATCTTGCTGTGATTTATGTCAAAGAGTGCTCTTGCTATGTTTTCCTCTAAGAGTTTTAGAGTGTCCGGTCTTACATTTAGGTCTCTAATCCATTTTGAGTTTATTTTTGTGTATGGTGTTAGGGAGTGTTCTAATTTCATTCTTTTACATGTAGCTGTCCAATTTTCCCAGCACCACTTATTGAAGAGGCTGTCTTTTCTCCATTGTATATCCTTGCCTCCTTTGTCATAGATTAGTTGACCATAGGTGTGTGGGTTTATCTCTGGGCTTTCTATGCTGTTCCATTGATCTATATTTCTGTTTTTGTGTCAGTACCATATTGGCTTGATTACTATAGCTTTGTAGTATAGTCTCAAGTCAGGGAATCTCATTCCTCCAGCTCTGTTTTTTTCCCTCAAGACTGCTTTAGCTATTCGTGGTCTTTTGTGTCTCCATACAAATTTTAAGATTTTTTTTGTTCTAGTTCTGTAAAAAATGCCATTGGTAATTTGATAGGGATTGCATTGAATCTGTAGATTGCTTTGGGTAGTAGAGTCATTTTCAAAATATTGATTCTTCCAACCCAAGAACATGGTATATATCTCCATCTGTTGGTATTATCTTTAATTTCTTTCATCAGTGTCTTACAGTTTTCTGCATATAGGTCTTTTGTCTCCCTAGGTAGGTTTATTCCTAGGTATTTTATTATTTTTATTGCAGTGATAAATGGGAGTGTTTTATTGATTTCTCTTTCAGATTTTTCATCATTAGTGTATAGGAATGCAAGAGATTTCTGTGCATTAATTTTGTATCCTTCAACTTTACCAAATTCATTGATTAGCTCTAGTAGATTTCTGGTGGCATCTTTAGGATTCTCTATGTATAGTATCATGTCATCTGCAAACAGTGTAAGTTTTACTTCTTCTTTTCCAATTTGTATTCCTTTTGTTTCTTTTTCTTCTCTGATTGCCGTGGCTAGGACTTCCCAAACTATGTTGAATAATAGTGGTGAGAATGCACATCCTTGTCTTGTTCCTGATCTTAGAAGAAATTATTTCAGTTTTTCACCATTGAGAATGATGTTTGCTGTGGGTTTGTTGTATATGGCCTTTATTATGTTGAGGTAAGTTCCCTCTATACCCACTTTCTGGAGAGTTTTTATCATAAATGGGTGTTGAATTTTGTCAAAAGCTTCTTCTGCATCTATTGAGATGATCATAGGGTTTTTATTCTTCAGTTTCTTAATATGGTGTATCACATTGATTGATTTGTATATATTGAAGAATCCTTGCATCCCTGGGATAAATCCCACTTGATCATGGTGTATGATCCTTTTAATGTGTTGTTGGATTCTGTTTGCTAGTATTTTGTTGAGGATTTTTTTGTGTGTGTGTGTGTGTGTGTGGTATGCGGGCCTCTCACTGTTGTGGCCTCTCCCGTTGCGGGGCACAGGCTCCGGACGCGCAAGCCCAACGGCCATGGCTCACGGGCCCAGCCACTCCGCGGCATGTGGGATCTTCCTGGACCGGGGCACGAACCCGTGTCCCCTGCATCGGCAGGCTGACTCTCAATCACTGCGCCACCAGGGAAGCCCTTTGTTGAGGATTTTTGCATCTATATTCATCAGTGATTTTGGTTTGTAATTTTCTTTTTTTTTGTAGTATCTTTGTCTGGTTTTAGTATCAGGGTGATGGTGGCCTCATTGAATGAGTTTGGGAGTATTCCTTCCTCTGCAGTTTTTTGGAACAGTTTGAGAAGGATGGGTGTTAGCTCTTCTCTAAGTGTTTGATAGAATTCACCTGTGAAGCCATCTGGTCCTGGACTTTTGTTTGTTGGAAGATATTTAATCACAGTTTCAATTTCATTACTTGTGATTGGTCTGTTCATATTTTCTATTTTTTCCTGGTTCAGTCTTGGAAAGTTATACCTTTCTAAGAATTTGTCCATTTCTTCCAGGTTGTCCATTTTGTTGGCATAGAGTTGCTTGTAGTCGTCTCTTAGGATGCTTTGTATTTCTGCGGTGTCTGTTGTAACTTCTCCTTTTTCATTTCTGATTTTATTGATTTGAGTCCTCTCACAATACTTCTTGATCATTCTGGTTAATGGTTTATCAATTTTGTTTATCTTCTCAAAGAACCAGCTTTTAGTTTTATTGATCTTTGCTATTTGCTATTTCTTTGTTTCTATTTCATTCATTTCTGCTCTGATCTTTATGATTTCTTTCCTTCTGCTAACTTTGCGTTTTGTTTGTTCTTCTTTCTCTAGTTCCTTTAGGTGTAAGGTTAGATTGTTTATTTGAGATTTTTCTTGTTTCTTGAGGGAGGCTTGTATTGCTATAAACTTCCCTCTTAGAACTGCTTTTGCTGCATCCCATAGTTTTGGATCATCATGTTTTCATTATTATTTGTCTGTAGGTGTTTTTTGATTTCCTCTTTGATTTCTTCAGTGATCTCTTGGTTATTTAGTAATGTATTGTTTAGCCTCCACATGTTTGTGTTTTTTACATTTTTTTCCCCTGTAATTGATTTCTAATCTCACAGTGTTGTGGTCAGAAAAGATGCTTGATATGATTTAAATTTTCCTAAATTTACTGAGGCTTGATTTGTGACACGGGATGTGATCTATCCTGGACAAGGTTCCATGCGCACTTGAGAAGAAAGTTTAATCTGCTGGTTTTGGATGGAATGTCCTATAAATATCAATTAAATCTGTCTGGTCTATTGTGTCATTTAAAGCTGTGTTTCCTTCTTAATTTTCTGTTTGGATGATCTGTCCATTGGTGTAAGTAAGGTGTTAAAGTCCCCCACTATTATTGTGTTACTGTCGATTTCCTCTTTTATAGCTGTTTGCAGTTGCCTTATGTATTGAGGTGCTCCTATGTTGGGTGCATATATATTTATAATTGTTATATCTCATTCTTGGATTGATCCCTTGATCATTATGTAGTGTCCTTCCTTGTCTCTTGTAACATTCTTTATTTTAAAGTCTATTTTATCTGATATGAGTATTGCTACTCCAGCTTTCTTTTGATTTCCATTTGCATGGAATATCTTTTTCCATCCCTCACTTTCAGTCTGTATGTGTCCCTAGGTCTGAAGTGGGTCTCTTGTAGACAGCATATATATGGGTCTTGTTTTTGTATCCATTCAACAAGCCTGTGTCTTTTGGTTGGAGCATTTAATCCATTCACATTTAAGGTCATTATCAATATGTATGTTCCTCTTACGATTTTCTTAATTGTTTTGGGTTTGTTTTTGTAGGTCCTTTTCTTCTCTTGTGTTTCCCATTTAGAGAGTTTCCTTTAGCATTTGTTGTAGGGCTGCTTTGGTGGTGCTGAATTCTCTTAGCTTTTGCTTGTCTGTAAAGCTTTTGATTTCTCCATCAAATCTGAATGAGATACTTGCTAGGTAGAGTAATCCTGGTTGTAGGTTCTTCCCTTTCATCACTTTAAGTATGTCATGCCACTCCCTTCTGGCTTGTAGAGTTTCTGCTGAGAAATCAGCTGTTAACCTTATGGAAGTTCTCTTGTATGTTATTTGTCATTTTTCCCTTGCTGCTTTCAATAATTTTTCTTTGTCTTTAATTTTTGCCAGCTTGATTAGTATGTGTCTCTGTATGTTTCTCCTTGAGTTTATCCTGCCTGGGACTCTCTGTGCTTCTTGGACTTGGGTGACTATTTCCTTTCACACGTTAGGGAAGTTTTCGACTATAATCTCTTCAAATATTTTCTCGGGTCCTTTCTCTCTCTCTTCTCCTTCTGGGACCCCTATAGTATGAATGTTGGTGCATTTAATGCTGTCCCAGAGGTGTCTTAGGCTGTCTTTTCATTCTTTTTTGTGGCAGTGAATTCCATCATTCTGTCTTCCTGGTCACTTATCTGTTCTTCTGCCTCAGTTATTCTGCTATTGATTCCTTCTAGTGTAGTTTTCGTTTCAGTTATTGTATTGTTCATCTCTGTTTGTTTGCTCTTTAATTCTTCTCCATCTTTGTTAAAGATTTCTTGCATCTTCTTGATCTTTGCCTCCATTCTTTTTCGGAGGTCCTGGATCATCTTCACTATCATTATTCTGAATTCTTTTTCTGGAAGGTTGCCTAGCTCCACTTCATTTAGTTGTTTTTCTGGGGTTTTATCTTTTTCCTTCATCTGGTACATAGTCCTCTGACTTTTCATCTTGTGTATCTTTCTGTAAATGAGGTTCTTTTTCCACAGGCTGCAGAATTGTAGTTCTTCGTGCTTCTGCTGTCTGCTCTCTGGTGGATGAAGCTATCTAAGAGGCTTGTGCAAGTTTCCTGATGGGAGGGACTGGTGGTGGGTAGAGCTGGCTGTTGCTCTGGTGGGCAGAGCTCAGTAAAACGTTAATCCACTTGTCTGCTGATGCGTGGGGCTGGGTTCCCTCCCTGTTGTTTGTTTGGCCTGAGCGACGCAACACTGGAGCCTACCTGGGCTCTTTGATGGGGCTAGTGGAGGACTCTGGGACGGCTCACGCCAAGGAGTACTTCTGAGAACCTCTGCTGCCAGTGTCCTTATCCTCATGGTGAAACGCAGCCACCCCCCCGCCTCTGCAGGAGAGCCTCCAACACTAGAAGGTAGGTCTGGTTCAGTCTCCTATGGGGTCACTGCTCCTTCCCCTGGGTCCCGATGCGCACACTACTTTGTGAGTGCCCTCCAAGAGTCCTACAGTCAAATCCCGCTAGACTTCAAAGTCTGATTCTCTAGGAATTTCTCCTCTCATTGCCGGACCCCCAGGTTGGGAAGCCTGACATGGGTCTCAGAATCTTCACTCCAGTGGGTGGACTTCTGTGGTATAAGTGTTCTCCAGTTTGTGAGTCACCCACCCAGCAGTTATGGGATTTGATTTTATTGTGATTACACCCCTCCGACCATCTCATTGTGTCTTCTCCTTTGTCTTTGGATGTGGGGTATCTTTTTTGGTGAGTTCCATTGTCTTCCTGTCGATTGTTCAGCAGTTAGTTGTGATACCGGTGCTCTTGCAAGAGGGAGTGAGAGCACGTCCTTCTGCTCTGCCATCTTGAACCAGTCTTGCGATTGAGGATTGGCTTTAACTGAATCGTTTCATTTGGCTATCTACAATTAATTGATCAAATTCACAAGTTAATTGGCTTAGGGCTTCATTTCACTGTGTGGTATAGACGTTGATGATCTCTGGAGATATTTTTTATGCTTATAATTTTTTTTTTAAAGGTCAGATTTTTTTTTTTAAATAAAATTTATTTATTTATTTATTTATTTATTTATTTTTGACTGCGTTGGGTCTTCGTTGCTGCATGCGGGCTTTCTCTAGTTGTGGCGAGCTGGGGCTACTCTTCATTGCGGTGCGCTGGCTTCTCATTGAGGTGGCTTCTCTTGTTGTGGAGCAGGGGCTCTAGGCGGGCTCAGTAGTTGTGGCTCACGGGCTCAGTAGTTGTGGCACGCGGGCTCTAGAGCGCAGGCTCAGTAGTTATGGCGCACGGGCTTAGTTGCTCCGCGGCATGTGGGATCTTCCTGGACCAGGGCTTGAACCCGTGTCCCGTGCATTGGCAGGCGGATTCTTACCCACTGCACCACCAGGGAAGCCCCTGTAATTTGTTTTAATTATGGCACTGGGGCGTTCAGTAAAAATAGGTGGAAAGGCCTGTTTCTTCCGAGAGCTGTTCTGATTTTAGTTGTAGGTTTATGGGAGTGGGCATGACTGTCCATGGCTGGCCACACTTTGAAACTTTGAAGGTCAGAAGTAGAAAAGAACCATGGGACACCTCCCAACCCGCGCCCCCCCGCCACTACAGAAAGCCTTCTATAGTGTCTTTGTGTGCAAGAATGAATGCTGCTTCTCTTAAAGGCAGTGGTATGGCTGAGGGAGTGAGGAAGTGAAAGGAGAGGGCAGGCTAGGCAGCCTGGGGACAGTGTATAGCACTAGGCTGACTGCTTACTGGGCCTGGTCAGGCTGTTTGGTCTTCACCTAGGTAACCTGTTGCTAGGAGCATGACAATAACTTCCCCATGACAACACTGGAGCAAGGTCCCTGGCATTGCAAACAGGGCCAGAAAAGTCTGCCCTTCATTAGGCCTGCTGGTTAATGAGCATGCATTTGTGCTGCAGTCATTTCCGGAGGAGTGGAGGGGGCAGAGGGCACTCGCCAGCTTCCCAGTCTCTCCAGCCATAAGCTCCTTGACAACCCCACTTTTTCTGCCCATCTGCATACCCTGGAGCTGCCTGTTTTTACAGTTGCTTGTTTTGATCTGGTTCTGTGCTTTCTTTTTTTTTTTTTTTTTTTTTGCGGTACACGGGCCTCTCACTGTTGTGGCCTCTCCCGTTGAGGGGCACAGGCTCCGGACGCGCAGGCTCAGCGGCCATGGCTCACGGGCCCAGCCTCTCTGCGGCACGTGGGATCTTCCCGGACCAGGGCATGAACCCGTGTCCCCTGCATCGGCAGGCGGACTCTCAACCATTATGCCACCAGGGAAGCCCTAGTATATTTTTATTGATAAATGCTTTATAGCCTTTGACTTCTTAGTGAGGTTGGTGGGGTTACAGTGACGCTGTTACCAGCTGCTGGACACCACCTAGTTCTAGGATAAATCCTGAGGTGTTAGAAATACCCATTGGGGGGCTTCCCTGGTGGCGCAGTGGTTGAGAGTCTGCCTGCCGATGCAGGGGACACGGGTTCGTGCCCCGGTCTGGGAAGATCCCACATGCCGCGGAGTGGCTGGGCCCGTGAGCCATGGCCACTGAGCCTGCGTGTCCGGAGCCTGTGCTCCGCAATAGCAGAGGCCACAACAGTGAGAGGCCCACGTACCGCAAAAAAAAAAAAAAAAAAGAAATACCCATTGGGAAGTATTTTACCATTCAGAGGTATCTTTTTTTTTTCCTCTGTCACATTTGTAAATTTGGAGGATTATTCTGACTTCAGTATCGAAATGTTGATTATCAGAAATGAGCTGCAAAAGAAAAGAGTAAGAGCCTCAGTGGGGAAAAAAAAGAAACTTCACACACAAGCGCAAAGGTGCCTCCCCTGGTTTTATGCAGGCCTGGGGTCACAGACTCAGAATGTTATTGCTGGAAGGGACCTCAGAGAATTGTTTACATTCAAGTAAGCTGAGGCCCACAGAGGTGGAGAACTTCTTGAGCCCACAGAGCTGTCCAAGTAGACAATATATTGGGAGGATGAAAAAGTTTCAGTGTTAAAACTATAGCCTGGCAATAAGGCAGGATTTGAGAGTCTTATTCCTCACCATAAATAAGCCTTTTGTGACAAATGCTGTTGGTATCTTGCCCATGTTCCTTTGGAACTCACCTCACAAACTGTGGTCACTGGAGCTTAAAGGAAGCAGTCAGGGAACTGCAACCTGTCATCTTGCCGTTGAAGGCCTGAGAGCAGTAAGTGTCAGACTCCTGTTCTAACAGAGTAATAATATTGAACATTTATTAGATGCTTACCATGCCAGGCACTGACCTGAGTTAAGTGCTCCATGTGTCTAATGCTTTACATCCTCACATTGCTCTCTATGATAAAAGCAAGTAATATCATCCTCATCTTACAGATGAGAACACTGAGGCACAGAAAGCTTAAGAATCTCATCCAAGGTCACATAGCTAAAGACAGGCATAACAGGATTCCAACCCAGGCTGTTCCAACCAGACTTCAGGATGACTCCCTTATAAACTGCTCCTTAACATACATGATCATGGTGGGTTCAGGAGTTGGAAGACTTCATCTTTATCAACACAGGTTTTGGCTCCTCTAGGTTCCCCTGCTTCTTGGAGGCTGATCTGCCAGTGGATCATGCTTTGGGCTGGAGCTACAGTTTACCTGTCCACAGAATGGCAAGTGAGGGTCCCTAGATTCCACCCAGTGCGGCCTGTTTTACTGTGACTTTCTGAGGTGTGAACACCTCTACCTGCTTCCATTTAGTGGGTGGAATGGGTCCCTGTCTGGCTTTAGTCAACTGGAACCCCAGGAGGAGCTGTGTCCAAATCATTCTTTAGGGGCCACAGCATCATGTGGGCTACCTAGGAGTCCCTAGAGGAGGCCTGGAGGGGTCTTTGTTCTCTTGCTCCAGCCTTCTTAAGCTGCAAAGGGTGAGTCAGTCTCGGGCCTCTGGTCAGACTCTATGGAACATGACTTACTGGCACTGAAGCCCTGGAGTAGCAGCATGCAAGACTCTTCCCATCAGCAGACCATGTGACCAGAAGACGTATGTGCTGGACTACATGAGCATTGCATTGATAACAGTGATAAGTGGGGAGAGAGTGAACAACCCTCCAACGTGCCTCCAACATGCCTCCAGTCATGTGTACATGGGGGCTTTCTTCTTCCTACTTTCTTTTTGCCCAGAATTTTTCTAAAGGCCGAGGTTCATGATGTGATTTCAGTGGAATTTGACTTGAACAGCTAAACACAAAACATTTGATTGCATTGGGCTTCAGGCACGTTGGTCACTGATCACAACCCGCAGGTATACCAAGGGGAAGT
The DNA here is from genome assembly GCF_025265405.1 of Mesoplodon densirostris. NCBI lineage: Eukaryota > Metazoa > Chordata > Mammalia > Artiodactyla > Ziphiidae > Mesoplodon > Mesoplodon densirostris. The sequence goes on from NC_082666.1 coordinate 71,990,025, forward strand.
GGTAGATAGGAAGAAGTTAGGCCCAGGTTAGGTAGCCGAATTGTCTCCCTAAGGGTCACATGTCATATGGGGCTGTTGCTTGTGCACAAGGTCAGGAGCATCACTGCCACTGACTGAAAAGTGGACAGTAGCCACTGGAGTTGATCAGTGTGATGACAGTGATCGAGCCTTTATTCAGTGAGTTTGAAGGCAGTATCCATCCAGCTTCACAAAGCAGAAAGTTCAGATTTGTTTGTGACCTCTCCTTGTCTTTCATCCTTCGTACTGCCTGATTCTGCATCCAGTTCCAATGTGGGTTTTTTTCCCCACCAACACGCAATTCTCAGGTACCAGCTGTGTGTCCTACAATTCAACTCAATTCTGACACTATCTACCTGGAGATAGAGCCAGATCCCACGGGTTGTCCTCCCACACACATTTCAGATGCCAGTCACAAGTCCAGGTTGTTGACTTGTGTGTCTGACCGACCAGCTATAGATCAGAGGTTCCGATGACCCATTCCTTGGGTTCTGTTAATTTGCTAAAGCAGCTCACAGAACTCAGAGAAACTTTTTGCTTTCTAGATTCTTGTTTTACTATAAAAGGATATAACTCAGGAACAGCCACATGGAAGAGATACATAGGGCAAGGTATGGGGAAAGAGCAAGAAGCTTCTATTGACCCTTTGAGCATGCCACTTTCCCCAAATCTTCACATGTTCACCAACCTACAAGCTCTCTGAATCCTGTCCTTTTGGGTTTTTGTGGAAGCTTCATTACATAGGCATGATTGCTTATATCATTGGCCATTGGCGATTGATTCAGGCTTCAGCCCTTCTTTCCTCCTCAGAGGCCTGGGGTGGGGCTGAAAGTTCCAACCCTCCAATCATATGGTTGGTTCTCCAGGCAACTAGCCCCCATCCTTAGGTGTAGTCCAAAAGTCACTTCATTAACATAACAAAAATCACTGTTATTGCTCTTATCACTTAGGAAATTCCAAGGGTTTTAGGAGCTATGTACCAGGAAAGGGGTTGAAGGCCAAGTATATATTTTGTTAAAAGATAAACTGAGCATATTAAAATTTTTAAGAGTTTATTTGAGCAAAAATTGATTTGGGTAGTGCCAAACCAAAAGTGTTTAGGAATGCTCCACTAGCAGGAGCTTGCGGAGAGGCTTTTATAGTCAACATGGCATTAGGGCCACATCAGCTTAATGGCCTCTCTGTGTAATTAATTTCCCCCTTTTTGTCATCCTCTCATACATGAGAGATTGATCCCAAAAATTGGTATTAGCACCACTCTCAGTCACTATCAGAGTTAAGTTGCTCTTGTCTCTTTGTGAAACTCAGGTTATGATGTCATATCTGTGGAAGAATGGTTTTTGCTGTTCATCTCATTACCCATCCTGTTTCTCTTCTCCCAAGTGCAGTGAGACCATCTGATAGTAGTATTGCTGATCGTTACAAACATGCATTTAAGACCTTTGAGAGAACATAGTGTACCAGGGAGACTACAGTGATAACTATTGGGAGAATACCAAGAGACTGAAGTATACTTCTTAGCCAGGGCCCCATGAACCAAATCAGTTGTTATCAAATAAATCAAAGAATGTACCTGAAGGGTCATCAACCTGTTTTAACTAAGTGGCTTGTGTGTTAATTTCTTGTACTTGCTACAGTACCAGAGGTGTTGATCCAGGTACAGCAGGAGACATTTGCTATGGCATAAACTTCTCCTTGTTCAGCCAAAAAGTAATCTAAAGCATTTTTATTATCTAAAACCACCTTAGCAAGAAAGGCTAGGGACCTTAGCGGTAGATTCAGCAGTAGTTGCCAGAGTTAAGGAGCATTGTCTTCCTGTACATTAACAGAGAGAAAAAGGAAGTAGGGAAAAGGCAAAAGGAAAAAGACTTCATATTGGAGATGAAGATCTTGATCTGTGATCTTGGGAGAGGTTGTCTGCCTCAAGATGCTGTCTGCTTCAGTGGAGGAACCTCCCTAGTCAATTTTAATTTAATATCTCCAGCTAGTGTGCAGTTCCAAGAGTCAGAAGGAGCCCTTTTTAATTGGGGGATGTGGACCCAAGGTTCAAGTCCCTGAAGTTTGACTGCCATCTGGGTAGTGAGGAGAACCTGGTATGGTTCCTTCTAAGGAGGTTCAGGGGCTGTCTTTGTTTTCAGTGATTCCAAACCAGAAGAGTGGAATAAAGTTGGAAACATTAGTTTGGAGAGTTGTAGCCAGATATTTGAGAAAACTAGAAGAATTCAGGATCCAGTTCGGTTTATAGATATATAACAAAATCTCAAAGGCAATAAACAGGACTAGAATATGATATCCACAAGGTTGTTTTAATTTTTTACTGAAATACAATTTTTTCCTCTATAATCACCTTCATTTCTATCAAAGATAACCATAGTAAGATTAATTTGTTTGCAGAATAAGTCTAGTCTCATTAAACTTGGCCTGATTATTTACATAAGAGCAGTAGGAATAGTCACTGACCATATACACTCTGCTGGAACTTTTCACAAGGAATGTTAGATTGGACTTTTAAAAGCCTCTCCAGGCTAAGAAGCCAAGCCAAGAATTTACCATCAGACTTTGCTTGCATTACCTATAGATTTCAGTGAATTCCTCTCTTCTTAAGGTACCCAAAATATCTTGAGGTTCCTGGGTGTGCCAGGAAGTGACCTTCCATACTCATCTGGTAAGGCTGCTGGGAATCCTGTAAGCAAAGTACCAGGCCAGTTTTCCCAGGAGACTTTTATTGGCTCCATAAAGCCAACTTTAGTTCCTTAAAACTGTCTGGGCGTATCTGATTTTATGCATATTCTTCTTTTTTTTTTTAAAGACTGGTTTTGTTTGTTTATTTATTTATTTTTGGCTGTGTTGGGTGTTGGTTGCTGCACGCAGGCTTCTCATTGTGGTGGCTTCTCGTTGCAGAGCACAGGCTCTAGGAACACGGGCTTCAGTAGTTGTAGCACATGGGCTCAACAGTTGTGGCTCATGGGCTCTAGAGTGCAGGCTCTATAGTTGTGGCGCACAGGCTTAGTTGCTCTGTGGCATGCGGGATCTTCCCGGACCAGGGATCGAACCCGTGTCCCCTGCATTGGCAGGCGGATTTTTAACTAATGCGCCACCAGGGAAGTCCCTATGCATATTCTTTTTTTTTTTTTTTTTTTTTGCGGTACACGGGCCTCTCACTGTTGTGGTCTCTCCCGTTGCGGAGCACAGGCTCCGGACACGCAGGCTCTGAGGCCATGGCTCATGGGCCCAGCCGCTCCGCGGCACGTGGGATCCTCCTGGGCCGGGACATGAACCCATGTCCCCTGCATCGGCAGACGGACTCCCAACCACTGCGCCACAAGGGAAGCCCCCTATGCATATTCTTAAATATGACATTCTAGTCAAAGGCTTTGTAATATAACCAGTGTTTCCAATTGTGTCCAGTTACAAGGAGAACAGATTCTTTTTGAATGTATGCATATAACTGTATTGCCATGAACATAAGAATAGAGTTTCTGAATTATAGAGGGATCAGATAGGGAGAAAAAAATAAATGTTTCATCGTTGTTCACAGAAAATGTATTTTACCAAATTGCTGAATAGCTTAAGAGGAAAGAGAAAAAGTTTCCTAAAATTTGGGAAAACAAAACACTGAAGGACCACAGTGTTTCAAACAAAGGTCTTAAAGAATATAATCATCCTCATCAGTTCATCCAGTCCCATGTAATTAATTCTTGTTGATCTTGATCTTTTGTTAGCAGTTGTATGAAGCCATCAGTTTCTCCATTAGCGTTCTGCAAAATCTTATTCAGTTCAGTGGTATGATCTGAAAGTTAACAGAACCCTGTATCTGTTAGAGTCCCTTCCATGAGTCTCCTTAAAGATGAAGTACTGGGGCCTCCCTGGTGGCGCAAGTGGTTGAGAGTCCGCCTGCCGATGCAGGGGATACGGGTTCGTGCCCCGGTCTGGGAGGATCCCATATGCCGCGGAGCGGCTGGGCCCGTGAGCCATGGCCGCTGAGCCTGCGCGTCCGGAGCCTGTGCTCCGCAAAGGGGGAGGCCACAACAGTGAGAGGCCCGCATACCGCAAAAAAAAAAAAAAAAAAAAAAAAAAAAAAGATGAAGTACTTTTGCAGGAACATTTTTGCAAAAGCATCAGAGTAAAACAATAACTGTCTGTAAGTGATAAGAGACATAAAAGTGGCCGTGGTTAAATATCTAATGAGAGCTCCTTATAATGCTGTTGACAAGAAAACTTGGTTATTTCTGTGACATACAACATTTTAAGATAATAACTAGAACTACAAGTGATAACATTATACTAGGACATACCAAATTTCTAGGACACTTATTACTGATATCATATATCCATATAAATCTAATTTAAACATTACTTCTTATTTGACAATGCTTCCCATGTAATATAACATACAAAATAAGCCTAATTAGTTCAGTATCTCTTTTTATAAGGAGAGAGAACAACTCTTTTGAGATTTTCCAGGGACCCTCTGTAAAATCCCAAAGTTACTTCCAGGTCAAAAAGACTTCATTTAGAATTTGAAGTTTGCAAAAATACCAGGATTTAGACACATGGCCAAATAGGATCACAGATCATTATGAAACAATATACTTAATTATCTATTTAACCAAAGTGACAAAGGATTTTAAAGGCAAATACAGAAGGTTACATAGTTGTGAGCAAAAATTAGCTCTTTTAATATTGAGAAGACTCAGTTTTCTTAAGTATTTAAAGACCTGATAAAGACAATACAAAACACAGGAAATTATTTTAGTAAAACACAAAATCTTTGCTTTCTAGGTGGATTACTTAAAAGGTAAAGAAAAAATCATTCAGAATCTCGTATTATCAAGAGCAGAACAACATTGTCCAGGAAAACATCTTTTTAGCAGATGAAAAAAGAATTAAGTTTTAGTTTTACATAAGCATGCCACTATATTAAAGCTTATTTTAAAAATCCATATAATAACAATTCAATGTTAGCCAGCTTCACTACACAAGGTAAACTTTTCTCTCTTTCTCTCTCTTCCCAGCTTTCTATATCCATTTAGTTTGTCTTCATTCTCTTCTTTCCCATTCTGAAGAAACCAGCTTTACTTTAGAACAAAATTACTTTCATTTCTCTTAACAAAAGTGCATCTCCATACCTCATAAACTTTTCTTAGCCAAAAACACATCTTACTTTCCTTGCATAGAGTTGTTTTCCTTATTATTTTTAGTAGTTTTAATTACACATTAATTAGAATTCTTAATCCTTAGGAACCTTAATTTATAGTGAAAAGTAAGAAGTAAGAAATTGTGAACTGTTACCCCAGCATTCTTTAGATTGGCAAATTTATGAATACATTTCATAATTTCTAGAAGCATATGCTTCCTCATAGCATCATTTTTTCAGTGAAACACAGGCATGTTTACTAATAGACCCAAGTATGTTTAGTTCCTCTGTAATAACCCAAAAGTAGATAAACCTGTGTTCAGTAATTAATGTTTCAGTATTTTACCTTATTTGGAAGTGGTCTAGATATTCAGTGAATATCCATCATTTAACTTATTTCAGTATAATTTTAAGGTTTCAAGTTACCAAAAAGATTTTGGGAACTATTTTTAAGTAAATATACCATAAAGCATACTTATTCTTTAAAAGTTCATTTATAAACTTTTATCTTACCTACATCTATTTAATTTACTTGTTCTTAACAATTATGTTTAGATTATTCATGAAAATTTTATAAAATATTAAAGGGCTCACCATTATCTTAAGATATATTTCTTGTTGACAAATTCTGTAAGAGAGAACATGAGGTTTTTTTTAATTTTAGTAACCTAAAATAAAAGTATTATATTTAATGCTGATAACTCTAAAGATATGCCTATTTAAATTAAACTAACAAGCTTAAATGAGCTTTTATCTACCGAAGATTATCCTAGATCATGTGAAGTTGAAAAACATTTAGGTTAGTGTTTACATTTCTGAGAGTATACTTAATTTCTTAATTTACATAGTGCTTGTTTGTCTTTCTTTTTTTTTTTTTTTAGGCTGTGCTGCACAACTTGTGGGATCTTAGTTCCCTGACCAGGGCCCTCAGCAGTGAAAGTGCCAAATTCTAACCATTGGACTGCCAGGGAATTCCCCATCCTTGTTTTTCTTTAAGCCAGTTAAATAGAGCTCTTTATAAACTAATTTTGGCAGTACTATCCAGAGGTAGAAAAATGTTATACATCTATAATATACATGCACAGATGTACATAAACATACAGACAGATACAAATCTTACAACTTTCACTTAAAAATTTTAGCCGGAGACAGGTATGATAATGCAAAAATCATAGGTTTATAAAGGAATAGTTGGCTCCAAATTGTGTTTCTGGCAGGTGATATAAGTTTACTTTCTCAGTTGACTTAAACTTTTTACTAATGTTGTGGAGAAGGTTTTTAAGATTTTTCGTTTGCCTAGTTTCCAAATAGCCTTTCCCCCATTTTTCTTTTTTTAATTTTTATCTTCTGATTTAGAATTACCTCCCTGAAGTTTGCTATTCAGAGATAGCCCTCAGTTTCCAGAGAAGACTGGGTAGAACATTTACATCTCAAAGGCACAGGCAAAGAATGCAGGTTCCTTCAAGAAGGACTTTTGATCCTAAATGTAGAATTTTACAACACCTACAAGCCTTTTGAGATGAATAGGGGAGGCTTGCGGTTGGTAAAAAGGATAGATGGGCTTTGAATTGTTTCTAGAGCAGCATTTCAGTTCTTACAAAGATTTGTAAGACAAGTACAGTTTTTAATTCCTTAAAGAATTGGGTTGCTGCTTGAATGATATCAAGGCTGATCCATCCAACTACTTTATCTTCAGTTTGCTTCTTATGTCAGGGAGAAGATCATTTCAACTAATACGGAAGTCAAAGATTCCTCTGTTCTAGATTTAGAGCTGTTTGCCTTTGAATGTTTTTCTTCCCCTCTGGGTACAGAGCTTCTTTTAGCTTAGGGGAGCCTAAATAAAAAAGAACAAAAACAAAACAAAAAAAACCCTTCCTATCAGGCTCTGAAAATCAGCTTCCAATTTAGCCAACTTTTGACCTTAGAACTACTTTTTAAAAATCCTTTCAAATATCTTATAGGTTTTCTTGGCAGTATTGAACAACTCCATGGACTTAAGAGGCATCCCCAAAGAGGTACAAAAGATACTGTCCTCCTAAAATCCAAAGCCACTCCCCAAGATTGCTAAAGGAAAGAAAGACTTAAGACAATTTCCCTGAGAGCTGGCAGCAGTAAGACCCTAGCCACAAATAGAGTGCAGCCCACATTTCTGCCCCCAACCTGGTGATTGCCAAAATAGTTCTCATGACACAAAATTAGGTAAACAAGAAGGCAACAGCTGTCCCTGGGAGAGAAAGAGTTGACAACCATTGACTACCGGAAGGCAAATTTACGAGTCATAATTCAAAGACCTTATTCTCACAAATGGTTTTTATTTTTATTTATTTATTTATTTTTGCCTGCCAATCTGAATTTGGAAAGGAGGGGACAGTGTGAAATTTTACCTTACTCTCTTGTCCAGGCACCAAAGATAGAGATCTAGGAGGGCTGACTTTGGTAAGAATTCTCACCCTTTGCCAGCTTCTGCCAGGTTTTCCAGGATCCCGTCTGCAGGCTCTGAAGCAAATGGGGTGTTCCAGTGGGTCTCATCATGGTCACCAGAAACAGTAGAGGAGGAAAATAAATTTCCCTCTACCTTCTATGGTGAATGCTTGGCTGAGACCCCGTTTTCTCTAGGTACCTCCTAAATGGAAAAGCTTATCTAGGTTAAAAGTTCCCTACTGTGGTCACTGTAATTCAAGATTATCTTTGGTAAAGTTAACCTGCTTGTTCAGCCTTAAAACAAAATTGTATTCACCTGAGGCTTCACACTGGTCTGCGTCCAGTTTAAGTAAACCCAGCCCAACCTCAGACCCAGACTGTTTTCCAAGTCGGACCCTGGCCAAGTCTGTCTCTGGCCAGTTTCTGGACCCAGTCTGGAAAAATAAATGCTAAAATGAAGTCTGAAAGTTCATAATGCAAAAACTGGTGAACTAGGATCTGAGAGGTACTTAACCACCACCTCCAAAGGTGCAGCAAATTTAAGGGGCTCAGCAGGTCGCTTCCCCTTTTTGTTCATTGCTCCTGGGGGCAGTGGTGGGGGGATCTCCTTCAGTTCACTCTTCTGACATCAAAACTGTCAAAAGATAGACTGAGACACATTAACATTTTAAAGAGTTTATTTGAGCAAAAATAGATTTGAATCAGGCAGCACCAAACCAGAAGTGGTTAGGAGCACTAAACTAGTAGAAGCTTGGGGAGAGCATTTTATAGAGAAAAGGCAGAAGAAAAGTTGATTGGCTATAGCTTAAAGCCTCGTTGGTTGTTCGTGGTTGACTGTCCTTAGTGGTTTTGATTTTGTAACCTTGGGACATTTATAAGCTTAGATTTTGATTTGCATATGTAGGCCACCATGGCCTTAGTAGAGCCACATCAGTCTAATGGCCTCCTTGTTTAATTAATTTAACAATTTCTTATTATAAATCACAATATCATAATAACTGATTCATCTCAAAATCTAAATGCCACTTGAATATGCCTCGTCTCCTCATCTCCAGCACTTCCCTATCCTCTCACATCTATTGTCCCTCATATGGATTACTGAAGTAGCCTCCTAACTGGTCTCCCCATCTCTCTCTTGACCCTTCTTTCCAAAATGCAAACCTGATTATGACATCTCAACCTCCTTTTCTCCCCTACTCCCACCCCCAACACAACTCCAGTGATTCCTCTTTGCTCTTAGGACAAAGAACACAGGTTTGAACATGGTCCCAGGCTCTGATATCTGCCCTCTGCCACCTCCCCAGAAACATCCTGCTCCCTTTGCTCTCTCAGCTTCACTGCTGTGTTCAGGTCCTAGAAACCTGTGGTTCTTTCTGCCTAGGACACACTCCTTTCTCACCTCTACCCCCCTGCATCATTAAATCTCACTCATTCCTCACTCTTGGCTCATGCCTCACTTCCTCATCAGACCTTCTTGACATGGATCAGATGTGTAACCTCCATATGTGATTATTTGTTTTATGTCTTTCTCCCCCATGTGACTCTAAGCTATATATCTTGTTTAGTGCCGTACCGCCAGTGACAACACAGTGTATTCAATACCTATTTGTTGTTGTTGAAGGAATCACTTTGCCTTAGGTGGAAGGAGAGAAAACTGTGTCACTGTGAGAGGACAGGCAAACCCACAGCCATGGATCCTTCACACCAATGCCAGCCCCTCTGTCCTCCCAACCAAGCCCCATACCTCCCTCTTCTGCGGGTGCTTCCAGCCTGAGTACATTTACAAATCGCTCTTGTTCTTTGTCCCCACTGTTGTTACAAACTCCATTATAACAAAAGTGTGGTAAAATACATATAACATAAAATTTACCATTTTTACCATTTTAAGTGTACAGTTCAGTGATATTAAGTACATTCACATTGTTATGCAACCATCACCACCACCGACCTCTAGAACTTTTTCATCATTCCAAATTGAAATTCTGTCCGCATTAAACAATAACTCCCCCTCCCCCTTCCCCCTGGTAACTGCTATTCTACTTTCTGTCTCTATGATTTTGACTACTCCAGGTAGCTCATATAAGTAGAATCATACAGTGTTTGTCTTTTTATGACTGGCTTATTTCACTTAGCATAATGTATTCAAGGTTAATCCATGTTGTAGCATATATCAGAGTTACCTTCCTTGTTAAGGCTGAATAATATTCCATTGTAAAAAAATCTCTCTATCTATATCTGTATCACATTTTGTTTATTCATTCATCCATTGATGGACATTTGGGTTGTTTCCACCTTTTGACTATTGTGAATGATGCTGCTATGAATGTAGGTGTACAAAAATCTGTTCAACAGACTCTTTCTTTTTTTTTTAAATATATTTTTATTGAAGTATAGTTGATTTACAGTGTTTCTGGCATACAGCAAAGTGATTGGTATACATAAATATATCCATTATTTTTCAGATTCTTTTCCCTTATAGGTTATTACAAGATATTGAATATAGTCCCCTGTGCTATACAATAGGTCCTTGTTGTTTATCTCTTTTATATACAGTAGTCTGTATCTGTTAATCCCAAATTTATCCCTCCCCCCTTTCCCCTTTGGTAACCATAAGTTTGTTTTCTATGTCTCTTAGTCTATTTCTATTTTGTGAATAAGTTCATTTCTACCATTTTTTTAATATTCTACATATAAGTGATATGTGATATTTGTCTTTGTCTGACATACTTCACTTAGTATGATAATCTCTAGGTCCATCCATGTTGCTGTAATTGTCATTATTTCATTATTTTTTATGGCTGAATAATATTCCATTGCATATATGTTAAACACATCTTCTTTATCCATTGATTTGAACAAAATCCATTTTCAGTGACATGCTATAATTGTAAGTTCAAAGGATGATATCTCCCTCACATTGATATAATGGAGTCTTTTTTTTTTTTTGCCCAGAGAGGTTTTATTGAAGAATGAGCTATTATTTTCACTTTTTTTTTACATCTTTATTGGAGTATAATTGCTTCACAATGGTGTATTAGTTTCTGCTTTATAACAAAGTGAATCAGTTATACATATATATATGTTCCCATATCTCTTCCCTCTTGCATCTCCCTCCCTCCCACCATCCCTATCCCACCCCTCTAGGTGGTCACAAAGCACCGAGCTGATCTCCCTGTGCTATGTGGATGCTTCCCCCTAGCTATCTATTTTACGTTTGGTAGTGTATATATGTCCATGCCACTCTCTCACTTTGTCACAGCGTACCATTCCCCCTCCCCATATCCTCAAGTCCATTCTCTAGTAGGTCTTTATTCCCATCGTACCCCTAGGTTCTTCATGACATTTTAATTTTTTTCTTAGATTCCTTATATATGTGTTAGCATACAGTATTTGTCTTTCTCTTTCTGACTTACTTCACTCTGTATGACAGACTCTAGGTTCATCCACCTCACTACAAATAACTCAATTTTGTTTCTTTTTATGGCTCAGTAATATTCCATTGTATATATGTGCCACATCTTCTTTATCCATTCATCCGATGATGGACATTTAGGTTGTCTCCATCTCTGGGCTATTGTAAATAGACCTGCAATGAACATTTTGGTACATGACTCTTTTTGAATTATGGTTTTCTCAGGGTATATGCCCAGTAGTGGGTTTGCTGGGTCGTATGGTAGTTCTATTTGTAGTTTTTTAAGGAACCTCCATACCGTTCTCCATAGAGGCTGTACCAATTCACATTCCCACCAGCAGTGCAAGAGTGTTCTCTTTTCTCTACACCCTCTCCAGCATTTATTGTTCTAGATTTTTTGATGATGGCCATTCTGACCGGTGTGAGATGATATCTCATTGTAGTTTTGATTTGCATTTCTCTAATGATTAATGATGTTGAGCATTCTCTCATGTGTTTGTTGGCAATCTATATATCTTCTTTGGAGAAATGTCTATTTAGGTCTTCTGCCCATTTTTGGATTGGGTTGTTTGTTTTTTTGTTATTGAGCTGCATGAGCTGCTTGTAAATTTTGGAGATTAATCCTTTGTCAGTTGCTTCATTTGCAAATATTTTCTCCCATTCTGAGGGTTGTCTTTTGGTCTTGTTTATGGTTTCCTTTGCTGTGCAAAAGCTTTTAAGTTTCCTTAAGTTCCATTGGTTTATTTTTGTTTTTATTTCCATTTCTCTAGGAGGTGGGTCAAAAAGGATCTAGCTGTGATTTATGTCATAGAGTGTTCTGCCTATGTTTTCCTCTAAGGGTTTGATAGTTTCTGGCCTTAAATGTAGGTCTTTAATCCATTTTGAGCTTATTTTTGTGTATGGTGTTAGGGAGTGTTCTAATCTAATACTTCTACATGTACCTGTCCAGTTTTCCCAGCACCACTTATTGAAGAGGCTGTCTTTTCTCCACTGTACATTCCTGCCTCCTTTATCAAAGATAAGGTAACCATATGTGTGTGGGTTTATCTCTGGGCTTTCTATCCTGTTCCATTGATCTATATTTCTGTTTTTGTGCCAGTACCATACTGTCTTGATTACTGTAGCTTTGTAGTATAGTCTGAAGTAAGGGAGCCTGATTCCTCAAGCTCCGTTTTTCGTTCTCAAGATTGCATTGGCTGGGGCTTCCCTGGTGGCGCAGGGGTTGAGAGTCCGCCTGCCGATGCAGGGGACACGGGTTCGTGCCCCGGTCTGGGAGGATCCCACGTGCCGCGGAGCGGCTAGGCTCGTGAGCCAGGGCCGCTAAGCCTGCGCGTCTGGAGCCTGTGCACCGCAACGGGAGAGGCCACAACAGTGAGAGGCCTGCATACTGCAAAAAAAAAAAAGATTGTGTTGGCTATTCGGGGTCTTTTGTGTTTCCATTACAAATTGTGAAATTTTTTGTTCTAGTTCTGTGAAAAATGCCTGTGGTAGTTTGATAGGGATTGCATTGAATCTGTAGATTGCTCTGGGTAGTAGAGTCATTTTCACAATGTTGATTCTTCCAATCCAAGAACATGATATATCTCTCCATCTATTTGTATCATCTTTAATTTCTTTCATCAGTGTCTTATAATTTTCTGCATACAGGTCTTTTGTCTCCTTAGGTAGGTTTATTCCTAGATATTTAATTCTTTTTGTTGCAATGGTAAATGAGAGTGTTTTCTTAATTTCAATGTCAGATTTTTCATCATTAGTGCATCGGAATGCCAGAGACTTCTGTGCATTAATTTTGTATCCTGCTACCTTACCAAATTCATTGATTAGCTCTAGTAGTTTTCTGGAAGCATCTTTAGGATCCTCTATGTATATTATCATGTCATCTGCAAACAGTGACAGCTTTACTTCTTCTTTTCCAATTTGGATTCCTTTTATTTCCTTTTCTTCTCTGATTGCTGTGGCTAAAACTTCCAAAACTATGTTGAATAAGAGTGGTGAGAATGGGCAGCCTTGTCTTGTTCCTGATCTTAGTGGAAATGCTTTCAGTTTTTCACCATTGAGGATGACGTTGGCTGTGGGTTTGTCATATATGGCCTTTATTATTTTGAGGAAAGTTCCCTCTATGCCTACTTTCTGCAGGGTTTTTATCATAAATGGGTGTTGAATTTTGTCGAAAGCTCTCCCTGCATCTATTGAAATGATCATATTGTTTTTCTCCTTCAATTCCTTAATATGGTGTATCACATTGATTGATTTGCATATATTGAAGAATCCTTGCATTCCTGGAATAAACCCCACTTGATCATGGTGTATGATCCTTTTAATGTGCTGTTGGACTCTGTTTGCTAGTATTTTGTTGAGGATTTTTGCATCTATGATCATCAGTGATATTGGCCTGTAGTTTTCTTTCTTTGTGACATCCTTGTCTGGCTTTGGTATCAAGGTGATGGTGGCCTCGTAGAATGAGTTTGGGAGTGTTCCTCCCTCTGCTATATTTTGGAAGAGTTTGAGAAGGATAGGTGTTAGCTCTTCTCTAAACGTTTGATAGAATTGGCCTGTGAAGCCATCTGGTCCTGGGCTTTTGTTTGTTGGAAGATTTTTAATCACAGTTTCAATTTCAGTGCTTGTGATTGGTCTGTACATATTTTCTATTTCTTTCTGATTCAGTCCTGGCAGGTTGTACATTTCTAAGAATTTGTCCATTTCTTCCAGGTTGTCCATTTTATTGGCATAGAGTTGCTTGTAGTAGTCTCTCATATCAGTTGTTACTTCTCCTTTTTCATTTCTAATTCTATTGATTTGAGTCTTCTCCCTTTTTTTTTTTTTTTTTTTTTGTGGTCCATGGGCCTCTCACCCATGTGGCCTCTCCTGTTGCAGGGCACAGGCTCCGGACGCGCAGGCTCAGCAGCCATGGCTCACGGGCCCAGCTGCTCCGCGGCATGTGGGATCCGCCCGGATCAGGGCACGAACCCGTGTCCCCTGCATCGACAGGTGGACTCTCAACCACTGTGCCACCAGGGAAGACCTCCCTTTTTTTCTTGATGAGTCTGGCTAATGGTTTATCAATTTTATCTTCTCAAAGAACCAGCTTTTAGTTTTATTGATCTTTGCTATCGTTTCCTTCATTTCTTTTTCATTTATTTCTGATCTGATATTTATGATTTCTTTCCTTCTGCTAACTTTGGGGTTTTTTGTTCTTTTTTCTCTAATTGCTTTAGGTGCAAGATTAGGTTGTTTATTCGAGATGTTTCCTATTTCTTAAGGTAGGATTGTATTGCTGTAAACTTCCCTCTTAGAACTGCTTTTGCTGCATCCCATAGGTTTTGGGTCGTTGTGTCTCCATTGCCATTTGTTTTTAGGTATTTTTTGATTTCCTCTTTGATTTGTTCAGTGATCACTTCGTTATTAAGTAGTGTGTTGTTTAGCCTCCATGTGTTTGTATTTGTTACAGATCTTTTCCTGTAATTGATATGTAGTCTCATAGCATTGTGGTCGGAAAAGATACTTGATACAATTTCAATTTTCTTAAATTTACCAAGGCTTGATTTGTGACCCAAGATATGATCTATCGTGGAGAATCTTCCTTGAGCACTTGAGAATAATGTGTATTATGTTGTTTTTGGATGGAATGTCCTATAAGTATCTATTAAGTCTATCTTGTTTAATGTATCATTTAAAGCTTGTGTTTCCTTATTTATTTTCATTTTGGATGATCTGTCCATTGGTGAAAGTGGGGTTTTAAAGTCACCTACTATGATTGTGTTACTGTTGATTTCCCCTTTTATGGCTGTTAGTATTTGCCTTACGTATTGAGGTGCTCCTATATTGGGTGCATAAATATCTACAATTGTTATATCTTCTTCTTGGATTGATCCCTTGATCATTATGTAGTGTCCTTCTTTGTCTCTTGTAATAGTCTCTGTTTTAAAGTCTCTTTTGTCTGATATGAGAATTGCTACTCCAGCTTTCTTTTGGTTTCCATTTGCATGGAATATCTTTTTCCATCCCCTCACTTTCAGTCTGTATGTGTCCCTAGGTCTGAAGTGGGTCTCTTGTAGACAGCATATATATGGGTCTTGTTTTTGTATCCATTCAGCCAGTCTATGTCTGTTGGTTGGAGCTTTTAATCCATTTACATTTAAGGTAATTATCGATATGTATGTCCCTATTACCATTTTCTTAATTGTTTTGGGTTTGTTATTATAGGTCTTTTCCTTCTCTTGTGTTTCTTGCCTAGAGAAGTTCCTTTAGCATTTGTTGTAAAGCTGGTTTGGTGGTGCTGAACTCTCTCAGCTTTTGCTTGTCTGTAAAGGTTTTAATTTCTCCATCAAATCTGAATGAGATCCTTCCTGGGTAGAGTAATCTTGGTTGTAGGTTTTTCTCCTTCATCACTTTAAATGTGTCCTGCCACTCCCTTCTGGCTTGCAGAGCTTCTGCTGAAAGATCAGCTGTTAGCCTTATGGGGATTCCCTTATGTGTTATTTGTTGTTTTTCCCTTGCTGCTTTTAATATGTTTTCTTTGTATTTAATTTTTGACAGTTTGATTAATATGTGTCTTGGTGTGTTTCTCCTTGGATTTATCCTGTATGGGACTCTCTGTGCTTCCTGGACTTGATTAACTATTTCCTTTCCCATATTAGGGAAGTTTTCAACTATAATCTCTTCAAATATTTTCTCAGTCCCTTTCTTTTCCTCTTCTTCTTCTGGGACCCCTATAATTCGAATGTTGGTGCGTTAAATGTTGTCCCAGACGTCTCTGAGACTGTCCTCAGTTCTTTTCATTCTTTTTTCTTTATTCTGCTCTGCAGTAGTTATTTCCACTATTTTATCTTCCAGGTCACTTATCCGTTCTTCTGCCTCAGTTATTCTGCTATTGATCCCATCTAGAGTATTTTTGATTTCATTTATTGTGTTGTTCATCATTGCTTGTTTCCTCTTTAGTTCTTCTAAGTCCTTGTTAAATGTTTCTTGCATTTTCTCTATTCTATTTCCAAGATTTGGGATCATCTTTACTCTCATTACTCTGAATTCTTTTTCAGGTAGAATGCCTATTTCCTCTTCATTTGTTAGGTCTGGTTGTTTTTACCTTGCTCCTTCATCTGCTGTGTGTTTCTCTGTCTTCTCATTTTGCTTATCTTACTGTGCTTGGGGTCTCCTTTTTGCAGGCTGCAGGTTCGTAGTTCCAGTTGTTTTTGGTGTCTGTCCCCAGTGGCTAAAGTTGGTTCAGTGGGTTTTGTAGGCTTCTTGCTGGAGGGGACTAGTGCCCTTGTTCTGGTGGATGAGGCTGGATCTTGTCTTTCTGGTGGGCAGGTCCACATCTGGTGGTATGTTTTGGAGTGTCTGTGGCCTTATTATGATTTTAGGCAGCCTCTGTGCTAACGGATGGGGTTGTGTTCCTATCTTGCTAGTTGTTTGGCATAGGGTGTTCAGCACTGTAGCTTGCTGGTCGTTGAGTAAAGCTGGGTGTTGGTGTTGAGATGGAGATGTCTGGGAGATTTTTGCCATTTGATATTACATGGAGCTGGGAGGTCTCTTGTGGACCAGTGTCCTGAAGTTGGCTCTCCCACCTCAGAGGCACAGCACTGACTCCTGGCTGCAGCACCAAGAGCCTTTCATCCACATGGCTCAGAATAAAAGGGAGAAAAAGAAGGAAGGAAGGAAGAAAGGAAGATAAAAGAAAATAAAATAAAGTAAGATAAAAGAAAATAAAGTTATTCAAATAAAAAATAATTATTAAGAAAAAAAAAATTTTTAAGTAAAAAAAAAAAAAGACAGAACCCTAGGACAAATGGTGAAAGCAAAGCTATACAGACAAAATCTCACACAGAAGCATACATATACACACTCACAAAAAGAGGAAAAGGGGAAAAAGTAATAAATCTTGCTCTCAAAGTCCACCTCCTCAATTTGGGATGATTCATTGTCTCTTCAGGTATTCCACCGATGCAGGGTATATCAAGTTGATTGTGGAGCTTTAATCCGCTGCTCCTGAGGCTGCTGGGAGAGATTTCCCTTTCTCTTCTTTGTTCGCACAGCTCCCGGGGTTCAGCTTTGGATTTGGCCCCGCCTCTGAGTGTCGCAGGAGGGCGTCTGTTCTTCGCTCAGACAGGACGGGGTTAAAGGAGCAGCTGATTCGGGGGCTCTGGCTCACTCAGGTCGGGGGGAAGGAGGGGTACGGATGCAGGCCGAGCCTGCAGTGGTAGAAGCCAGCGGGACGTCGCACCAGCCTGAGGCGCGCTGTGTGTTCTCCTGGGGAAGTTGTCCCTGGATCCCGGGACCCTGGCAGTGGCGGGCTGCACAGGCTCCCGGGAGGGGAGGTGTGGATAGTGACCTGTGCTTGCACACAGGCTTCTTGGTGGCGGCAGCAGCAGCCTTAGTGTCTCATGTCCGTCTCTGGGGTCCGCGCTGATAGCCGCGGCTCGCGCCCGTCGCTGGAGCTCCTTTAAGCATCGCTCTTAATCCCCTCTCCTCACGCACACCAGGAAACAAAGAGGCAAGAAAAAGTCTCTTGCCTCTTAGGCAGGTCCAGACTTTTTCTCGGATTCCCTCCCGGCTAGCCGTGGTGCACTAACCCCTTCAGGCTGTGTTCACGCAGCCAACCCCAGTCCTCTCCCTGGGATCCAACCGAAGCCGGATCCTCAGCTCCGAGCCCCGCCCGCCTCGGCGGGTGAGCAGACAAGCCTCTCGGGCTGGTGAGTGCTGGTCGGCACCGATCCTTTGTGCGGGAATCTCTCTGCTTTGCCCTCCGTACCCCTGTTGCTGCGCTCTCCTCCGCGGCTCCGAAGCTTCCCCCCCCACCCCGCCCACCTCCCGTCTCCGCCCGCGAAGGGGCTTCTAGTGTGTGGAAACCTTTCCTCCTTCACAGCTCCCTCCCACTGGTGCAGGTCCCGTCCCTATTCTTTTGTCTCTGTTTATTCTTTTTTCTTTTGCCCTACCCAGGTACGTGGGGAGTTTCTTGCCTTTTGGGACGTCTGAGGTCTTCTGCCAGCGTTCAGTGGGTGTTCTGTAGGAGTTGTTCCACGTGTAGATGTATTTCTGATGTATCTGTGGGGAGGAAGGTGATCTCTGCCTCTAACTCTTCCGCCATCTTCCCCGTCTCCCCTATTACTTTGACTTTGGTTTAAGGAAAACTACAGCTGTTGTACAGCTACAATGTATAACAACACAAATCTAGTATCAGAAATAGAGAAGACTGAATGTGGATTATACAATTAAAATAATATGACAAAATTATTTGGCATGATTCCATGGCTTCTTTTGTTCGATAAACATTTATTACTACAGGAATGAAATTAACTATCACTTTTTAAAAATTGGGGTATAGTTGTTTTACAATGTTGTGTTAGTTTCTACTATACAGCAAAGTGGAGTTCCCTGTGCTATACAGCAGGTTCTTATTAGTTATCTATTTTATATGTATTACTGTATATATGTCAATCCCAATCTCCCAATTCATCTCACCCCCCCCCCCCTTCCCTCCTTGGTGTCCATACGTTTGTCTTCTACGTCTGTGTCTCTATTTCTGCCTTGCAAACAGGTTCATCTGTACCATATAATGGACTCTTGAACTGAGTATTTACTTATTCCCAAAAAAGTACCTGCTAAGTCTTTCACCAAGCTGGCTCCAAGTTAGACATTGCCCCCTCTGAGAAATTAACAAGTATAGGGAAAGTCTGTATCCCAAATGGCAGTTATACCTGGAAGAGGAAACAAGTTCTGTGGAGTTTTGAATGCTATATTATGTATTCAGACAATCAGAATTCAGAGAAGGGAGAGATCAAAGTGGACCTGAGTGTTAGAGAGGTATATTAGTTTCCTATTGCTGCTGGAACATACTACCAAAAACTTAGTGACTTAACACAAATTTATTCTCTTATTGTTTTGGAGGCCAGAGGTCTAAAATTATTTTCACAGGGCTAAAGTCAAGGTGTGAGTAGGGCTGGTTCCTTCTACAAGCTCTGAGGGGGAATTGTTTCCTTGCCTTTTTCAGCTTCTAGTGACCTTCTGTATTCCTTGGCTTGTGTCCCTTTCCTCCATCTTCAGAGCACATCACTTCAGTCTCTGCTTCCACCATTGCATTGCCTTCTCCTCTTGCCTTCTAAGAACTGTTTTGATTACATCAGGCACACATGGATAGGCTCCCCACCTCAAGATCCTTACCGTAATCATATCTACAAATTCCCTTTTGCCATATAAGGTAACACATTCACGGGTCCGGGTATTAGGATGTGGGCATATTGTTTGTGGGTGGGTATTATTCAGCCTACTACAGAAGACTTCCTATAGAAGCATGTGGGCTGGCCTTAACAATTGGCAGGCCCTGTAGGAGAAGCAGGTGGAGACGACATTCCAATGAGGAGGTAGATGTGTGCTGTGTAGTCTGCCCCCCACTAGGCAGTAGGCTTTGCAGGACCTTCTTTTTCCTGTGTATGATTCAACATACATGTATCCAGTGCCAACTGTGAGCCTGGACCCTCCTCATTGTACCTGTTTGAGTATTCTGTATTTTGCAAGTACCCACTATGTGTTTCTGACCAGTGAGCAATGCCCTGATCCCTGGACTTATAGTAGCAGTGGAGACCATTGGCATTGAACGCTCATGGATCTTTAAAAGATTCACTCATCACCTACATTTTGGGGGCACCTCCAAGTGCCAGGACTATGTTAGGCTTTTGGACACAGATAACTGACATGTAGTCCTCTCACCCAGGGCATCTTTTTCTGTTTTATTTCTCAAGTTTCATACCATGAACAGGACTACTTTTATAATTGACAAAAAAAACCCCATAGTATTTATCTAAAAATATAAAGGAGTTGCTTTCAATGCCAACTTTAGGTGAAAGTGAATCTAAAGTACGCTTTTTCTTATTTTAGTGCAGATGAGAGTTTGAGAAGGTAAAAAAGACATCCTCCATTTTGGAGGTGGTTGCAGAAACATAGATGTTTTCCAGGAAAGTTATGGATATCAGAGGATGGAGAGTAACCAGAATGCTAAGTGGGGACAGGCTTTGGGACCTGGGCTTAGTAAAGATTCCTAGTCGGCCCTGAAAGTCCATTGCAAATGCTGATTTAAAGATGAACTGGTCTATGGCCATACCACCCTGAACGTGCCTGATCTCATCTAAAGATGAACTGTATATTCTTCCTTAAACCTTTCTTTCTTTCATGCTTGCCCAAATGTTAGGCCCTAGCACATTTCTCAGAGTTCTAGTCATCACATTAGGGGGTCCTCTACTCTTTAAAGTGGTTTCAAGGGGGACTTGTCACTCATCAAGAACGCATAAACAGCCCCAGAATAGGTCCTATGGTAGCCTCAAAAGTAAAACATAAAGGAGGAAAAAAATGTGATAGGGTTTGCAATTTGGAAAACCCAGATTTATGCATTTAAAGGTCAAGAGTGTGCTGAAAAATATGGGCTTTGCAGTCACACCATATGTGTTCACATCCCAGCTTAAGGATTTACCCACTGGGTGGCATGGGCAATTTATTTAATTTCTCAGCGATTCCGTGGCCTCGTCTATAAAATGGGGACAAAAATAGTACCTACAGTATCAGGCTGTTGTTAAGGATTAAAGTATTTAACATATTACTCAGTATGTAGTAAGTTTTCAGTAAATGTTAATTGCCATTCAGCGGGTCAAGATGCTATTTAAACTTATAGGGGAACATCTTTTAGTTTTTAAAGCAAGGTATGAGAAAATGACCAAAGTTAATGGCTTTTTTAGAAACTTGAAAGAAATCACCCAAAGCCAAAACAAATCAAGTGACTTACAGAAAATGGGTCAAAACAAATCAAATGATTTACAGAAAGTGGCGCTTACTGAGTCATTGGCAGGTTTCCTGCTTCCTTGCATTTTCCTTAGCAATTTATTTGAATCCTGGAATATGTGTTCAGATTGACCTCAGTGTCTTTATGAGGAGATATTTCAGAATCCAGACCTGCTGCCAAACTTATGTCAAAGGAGGGAAAAAGTTTGAAACGATCAAGGAAGAATAGTTATCATAATATTAGCTACCATAACAACTAACATTTGTATTGCGCCTATGGTTGACAAAGAGCTTTTTCACCTGTTTTAGCTCATATGGTTCTCAAAATAATCCTGTGAGGTATCTGTGGTGGGTGTTATTAATTTGGTTTTACTGATGAAAATACTAAAGTTGAAAGAAGTTAGATAACTTGTCTAAGATGACACAGAAAATAAGTGGCAAGGTTCATGGCTCTACATTTTGTGCCTTTAGAAAAAGTCAGCATCCTATGCTATCAGCATCACTATGAAGAGATTTAAATAATAATAAACACACCCTGTTCTACGTAGTAGCCAGAGAGTGTTGTTTTTCACAGTGGGCACTGTTGGGTGCTGTGAGCTATTTTGACAATGTGGCTGTTGTGCAAGCATTTTTAGGATGCTTTTCCAATTATGACACACACATACACACGCATGTTTCATTATTTTTTAATTCCTTCCCATTGTTGATCCAAAATGCTCAGTGATTCATTAGCCTTGGTTTCAAGTGACTTTTTGCTGTTTCAAAACTCAAATCCGCCCTTTTCAGATGTGACTTGAGATCAGTAAAGATACTCAAATAAAATCCACAGGCCCTATTGATACATCCAAAAGATTTTAAACCAGAGTAGCCTTATTGGAATGTACTGGAATAATGTGTCCCTTCCTCAGGGGACTATTTTGAAGGGCATCTGTCATATGGGTGTGAAAGTTCTGGTATGTTTGTTTAAACACAAGGGTCATATTACTTTATCATTGTGGTTTTAGGAAGTCAATAAATAACTTCATTTCTTCCCCACCCAAATTAACTACCAGTTGAGAAATGAGACAGGGAAAGCAGACAGATGAAGATCAAAGTGCGAACTCTATTACTGATAAGCTGATGGGAGAACTGACTTGATAACTGTGGCCAAAAGCGTTGCCAACAACCTAGGCCAAAGTTAGAGAGGTTTTCTCACCAACCACCCGCACCCCCATGGTGGAGCCTGTTTCATTAAGGTACCACGCTGTAGAGGGGCAGAGCCGTATGTCTGAATTCTACAGCTGGACTGATGAGAGCTGTTGAAGGGTTGAGAGGGCAGAGGAGAGTTGGGTGCAGGGGAGCAGGGATTAGAGAAGTTGGGAGAGAGAGAGAGAGAAAGATGGAGTAGGAGATGGAGGAGGAGGTGACTGCAGCTAAGCCTGGATGTTCACTTCTCCTAAGTTCACTGATCTGTTACCCCTCCCCCTTCCTAAAAGAAAAGTGAGTAAGAGGTGGGGGGTGAGGCCAAAAGTGTTACAACAGGAAAACATGGGGTAAGTGGAAAGGGGATTCCTATCTAGCATTTTCCAGGTATTTATCTACTTTAATATGACCAACATTTCCAAGAGTTAGAGTGGTTGGCTGAATCTGCAGATGAAGAACCTGTGGAAACAGAGAACCAACTTACTATGCCATTTTATATAAGGGACTTGAGCATTCCCTGATTTGTTATTTGAGCCAGGGGTCTTGAAACCAATCCCTCTGCGGATAGTGAGGGGAGACCATATAGATAATTTCCAAAGGTCACACTGTAGGTAATGGTAGAAAGGATTTGAACTCAAGTGTGAATACAAAGCCCATGTTTGTTCCAGTACATCAAAAAGAACTTTGGATCATGCACAAATAAGCGCTGTGTAAGGTAGTGTGTGATAATAGACTAGAGACTGAAGATCATTCCATCTGGGAAATAGGGAAGTATTTTGGGGGATGTGGCATTTGAAGCAGGCATTGTGTAGGATTTAAATACTCACAAACGAAGAAAGGACTCTGGGAAGAGGGAACAGAATAACCAGAGATAAGGTGATGAGAAATTGTCAGGAATTGAAAGGTAAAGGAATTGAAAATAGTACATGTGGAAATCATACCGGCTTGGGATGGTATATTGGGGTAAGCACCATTTTCAATGTAGAAAGAACAGAAGTGAGCAAACAATTAAATGTGAGGGGTCAGGGAAAGACCAGAATCAATCAGACCTAATGTCAAAAATTTTAAGCCTAGTTAACTGTTAAAGAATGATGATGGCATTAAAAATATATGAAAGTCAGGAATAGAGACTGGTTTTACAGTTATTTATCTTTGAACATGTTTAGTTTGATGTACTGTTTAGTACAGATACTTATTTTCATGATTTATCCATTCATTTAAGTAACAGCTTTTTTTTTTTTCTTTTTTTTTTTTTTCGTGGTATGCGGGCCTCTCACTGTTGTGGCCTCTCCCATTGCGGAGCACAGGCTCCGGACGCGCAGGCTCAGCGGCCATGGCTCACGGGCCTACCGCTCCGCAGCATGTGGGATATTCCCAGACCGGGGCACGAACCCGTGTCCCCTGCATCGGCAGGCAGACTCTCAACCACTGCGCCACCAAGGAAGCCCTAAGTAACAGCTTTTATTGAGTCTTTATGATGTGCTAGGAGCTAGGGATTTAATAGCAATCAAACATAGGCATGGTGCCTGCTCTTGGGAAGCTCATAGCCAAGTGGATGGGGGAACAGATGACAATCAAACAATCACATGATGTGAAATTGCTACTGTGGTAATGGCTACAATGGAGATATTCAAGGTGCTTTGAAGGTCTGTAATAAATAAGGGGGTCTTACCTGGTTATGAATGTCAGAAAACATCTAATGAGGTAACACCTGAGCTGAGATCTGAGAGATAAGTAAGAGTTAACTGGGCCAAGAAGAAAAATTGCTTTGCAGGCATGGGGTCATTTGCATAATGGAATATTACACAGAAATAAAGATGAATGAATCTCTGCTACTCACAACTACCTGCAACTCACGACTTTGGATGAATATTGGTAACATAATGTTGGGTGGAAAAAAAGCAAGTTCTGGGCTTCCCTAGTGGCGCAGTGGTTGGGAGTCCGCCTGCCGATGCAGGGGACGCGGGTTCGTGCCCCGGTCTGGGAGGATTCCATGTGCCATGGAGCGGCTGGCCCCATGGACCGTGGGCGCTGAGCCTGTGTGTCCGGAGTCTGTGCTCCGCGACGGGAGAGGCCACGGTGGTGAGAGGCCCGTGTACCACCAAAAAAAAAAAAAAAGCAAGTTCTAAAGATTATATACTTCATGATACCTTTTAATAAAGTTTAAAAACAAGAAAAATTAAACAACGCATTGCTTAGATATATATGTGATTTTTAAAAAAGGCAATGAAAAATAAACACAAAATTTAGAAAGTGAAAATTCGGAGTAGGAGTGGCAGGGGAAGGGATGGAGAGGTTCATAAGGACATGTAAGTTTTTGTAAAACATGATGTTCTAGATACTGGGGTGGATGGGGAGCTCTGAAAAGTTCATCGTATTATTTAAAATAAATAAAGAGGGCCACGTACCAGCCAATTTTAGTGGCCATGATAAACTAAGGATTATGATTAATCCAATTTTGGGCACCTGAGATTTTTTTTTAAAGCGGTTATGCTGAGTATTGGAGACTTAAAGAATATCAGGATGGCTGGAATAGAAAAGCAGAGGGGAAAAGATAGGAAATGAGGCTGCGAAGATGGCTGAGCTCTGGACCATGTGTTGCAGGCCTTTTCAGGCAGTTTTCCCATTATCCCAAGAGCTGTGGGAGACATTGAAAAGTTTTTAAGCAGGAGACAGGCTTCAAAATTTGCATTTTGAAAAAAGTCACTTTGCCTTCAGTGTAGTGACCAGATTGAAGAGAGGCCAGAAGTAATGTGGATGAATCACTTAGAAAGCTTTGTCTAGAAATAAGATAGTGGGAGCTTAGGATAGGGTGGATGTTGCTGTGGTGGTAGTGTTGGTGGTGGTGATGTTGGTACTGCTGATGGTGATGGTGATCTTGGTTGTGGTAGTCCTAGATGGGATGGTGGTTTTAGTGTTGGAAATAGAGCTAAATGGACAGATTTGAGAATATTTAGGAAGTAGAATCTTTAGAATTTAGGGATAGGTGTGACATATGTGTTGATGGAGAGGAAGGCAGACATCAAGGATAATTCTAGGCTTTTGGCTTGTCAGTAAAGTGGGGATGGTGCAGGAAGGAGAAATCAGTGATTCAGTTTGGGGCATGCTGAGTTTGAGATGCTTTTTCAGGTTCTACTTTTTTTGTAACCCCTTTCCAGAGATAGTGATTCACTTTCCTCTTTATTGCCTAAATGAAAGCTCACAAACTCCAATTCTTTTGGGGGTCAGGTGGGTGAGTAAAGCAGGCTGAGTCAGGGAGAGATTCAGAATGGTGAGGACTTCAGTGACCTGTGGAAAACATGACCCATCAAAGAGGGGGTGGTGGTGGCTGCAACTCAGCCCAAGTGTCGTTTTGACTCTTGAGTTTTCAAGCGGAGCAAAAAAAAGTCATGGTTTTAATGTTTATTAGTTAACAACTAATCCGACACACAAAAAGACCTACTATAGTAATAAGGGCTAATCCTGTGGGTGGGCCAAATGAAATTAATCTGTGACCCATAAGTAGCTAGATTAGAATTTTGGTTCTAAATCATTTATTAATATTAATTTATTCATCATATTATTCCTTGATTTTTTTTTTTTTTTTTTTTTTTTGTGGTACGCGGGCCTCTCACTGTTGTGGCCTCTCCTGTCGCGGAGTACAGGCTCCAGACGCGCAGGCCCAGGGGCCATGGCTCGCGGGCCCAGCTGCTCCACGGCATGTGGGATCTTCCCGGACCGGGGCATGAACCCGTATCCCCTGCATTGGCAGGCGGACTCTCAACCACTGCGCCACCAGGGAAGCCCTGGTTATCTATTTTAAATACAGCAATGTGTGCATGTCAATCCCAAACTCCCAATCTATCCCTCCCCCACACCCTTCCCCCCGGTAACCATAAATTCATTCTCTATATACTCAATATTAGAACATTTTTTAATATTTAAAATTTTCATTTTGAAAAATATTAAATCCTCAGAAGAGTTGCAAGAACAGAATAATGATTCCTTCACCCAGATCCACCATTTGTAAGCATTTCTTCACATTTGCGTTCTCTCCCCTCCACCTTCTCACCCCTGCCCCCTCACATCTGAACCATTCCAGAGTTAGTTGCAGACATCATGACCTCTAATACTTTAGCATGTATTCCCTGTACAATGACATTCTCTTACATCACCACAACACAGTGATTAAATTCAGGATTGATACAATACTATTATCTAATATACAGTTAATATTCAATTTTGCAATTTTGCAATTTTTTTCTGATCTAGAATCCAGGGTAAATCATCCATTGTATTTGGTTGTCATGTATACTAGTCTCCTTTAACTTGGAACAGTTCCTCGTGTCTTTTATGACAGTGACTTTTTTGAAGAGTACAGGCAAGCTGTTTTATAGAATGACCCTCAGTTTGAGTTTGCTTGATTGTTTCCTCATGATTAGGTTCAGGTTATGCATTTTTGGCAGGAATACTATGTAAGTATTGCTGTGTCCTCAGCGCATCACATCAGGAGGCACGTGATGTCACTTTGATGATTTAGGGTGGCTTGTGTCTGCCAGATTTCCCCACTTACAGGAACTTATCTTCTTTGTAATCAGCAAGTAATCTGTGGGGAGATAGTTTGAGACTCTGCAAATATCCTGTTCACCAACAAACTTTCACCCAGTAGTTTTAGCATCCATTGAAAATTCCCATCTGAATCTGTTCCTACTATGGAGGTTGCAAATTTGTGATTTAAAAAACCCCTAACATTTCTTCTACATGTATTAGCACTCTACTGTAAAGAGGCGCTTTGTGTTGCCCATTTATTTGTTTATTTACTTTGTCTTTTTTGTATCTGTATAGACACCTAGATTCTTTTGTATCCGACATTTTCTAACCTATTGTTGTTTTTATGCTAAAATTGCCCACAGTTTTATGCTAAATTTCCAGCACCTTCAAGCTGGCTCCTGTGTTCTTTGACATCTTCCCATCAGTTTTTGAGGATTTACTTTCTGCCACAAGATGCTATGGCTCGCTTTGTACTTTCCCTGTCCTAGCCCTGGAAGCTGCCATTTACCCAAGGAGCCCTGCTTCCTTTTGACGGGGAATGTGTTTAGAAACAAAAATCGGAGACTACTTGTGCTAATCACTATTGAAATGTCATTGATCCTAGATGCTTTCAGTGGACAGAACTAGGAGGCATGCATTAAAAAAAAAATCCATGGATTCATTCCGATACTCCTAATTCCAGTCAAACACTAGAGGGCTCTTCCTTGCTTTCCCCTCAGTCCATAGGTGTATTTCTCTTCTCCCACAATGACTGCCTGGCTCCTAACAACATCAGTATATTTGCTCATTTAAAGAATGTGTTTTATACCAAATGTAAAATAGCTAGCTAGTGGGAAGCAGCCTCAGCACAGGGAGATCAGCTCCGTTCTTTGTGTCCACCTAGAGAGGGTGGGATATGGAGGGTGGGAGGGAGACGCAAGAGGGAGGGGATATGGGGATATATGTATACATATAGCTGATTCACTTTGTTACACAGCAGAAACTAACACACCATTGTAAAGCAATTATACTCCAATAAAGATGTTAATAAATAAATAATGTGTTTTAAAGCAAGGGAGATTTCCTCCTTTCCCAGCTGCTGAGATAATTTATTTTGACATTCCTCAGTTCCCATAGTTTTTCCTAGTTAATTTTTTTTCATATTTTAGGCATGTTCAGATTTCTCTAAGCATATCTTTGCAAAGATTTCACCATGTAGAAGTACTATATTAATATTATTTATCATAAATCATATGGAGAGAGAACAATTCCCTTCTTTTGAGTGAGGCTAAAATGAGGGTTGTTGATAATAACTTCCATCTGCTTGGCAGTTTACAGTTTGCAAAGTACTTCTTTACATGTACTACTTCATTTACTCTTAATGGTTTGAATTCTTTAGGTCCCATACAAAATGAAGAATACATATGTAAACCCAGAGCTTCGTGAATGTTTCACATGGTAGGACTCAAATAATACCTGCTGATTTTTAAAATGATGCATTTAGAATCTATGGCAGATGAAAACAGGTATTATATAAAACTGTTACCGAGTTCAAGCTCACTCTGCTTGCCACACGACAGACGAATAAATTGAGAGACGAGGTGTCGAGGCAAGGAATAGCGACTTTGTTCAGAAAGCCAGCAGGCCAAGAAGATGGTGGACTAGGGTCCCCAAAAAACCATCTTATCGGAGTCTGGATGCCAGTTTCTTTTATAGAACAGAGTTGGGGAGGAGGTTAGGAAGTAAAACGGCCATTTATCTTGCAAAATAGGAGGGGATGTGTTAATTTCTTCTTTTCTGCATCCATTCGCAGGTGGGCAGGGTCAGAATGTCTCTCTGTGAGCTGAACAAAGGCCCTTTAGTTTAACAGTCAGGCAGAGGGGCAGGGTTCCCTGTGGCAGGCCATCATGTATGCTTACAGCTATAGATAGTGATTATAATAACAAAAGCGACAAAAGCAAAGGTTAAAGTAAAGGAAACAGATCCAACATGGAGTCAGGATTGGCTCTTCCCTGTTACAAAAGCATGAATAATCCTCAGCAATAGATGATCTAAAACAATCGTTTTTAAACATCCAAACTTTATTTTTTTGGCCGTGCAGCGTGGCTTGTGGGATCTTAGCTCCCCAACCAGGGATTGAACCCGGGCCCTCGACAGTGAGAGTGCAGAGTCCTAACCACTGGAACTCCAGATTCCTTAGATGATCTAAAAATTTTTATACTCACATTGGCACTTTTTGCCATTGCTATTTTATAGGAATTCTGTGTCTTTCTTAGAGTGATATTTTGAAAATATGTCTGCTTCTTAAACATACACCAAATTACAAATGCCTTTAAAGCAATGGTTCTAGGGACTTCCCTGGTGGCGCAGTGGTTAAGAATCCACCTGCCAATGCAGGGGACACAGGTTCGATCCCTGGTCCGGGAAGGTCCCACATGCCGCGGAGCAACCAAGCCCGTGCGCCACAACAAAGAGTAGCCCTGGCTCACTGCAACTACAGAAAGCCCGCACGCAGCAGCGAAGACCCAATGCAGCCAACGATAAAAATTAAAAATTAAAAAAAAAAAGCAGTGGTTCTTAAATGTGGCTGTACATAGAAATGCTTGGGGAGATGTGGGTGAGGGCCGCATCTCTTGCCAATCAAATCAGAATCTTTAAGGTAGGCATCAATACGTTTTAAAGCTGTCCAGATAATTCCAATGAGCAGCCACTGCACTGGTGAGAGAAGGCTTTGCTAAGTTTTGGTGAGAGTGTCTTGGGTCACAGATAAACACAAGGTAGCTTGATCTGGGCCTGATTTCTGATTTAAAGACTGATGCTTAGAGTTTGCAAGAATATATTTTGAGCTTGACTTGGCAGTTGAAAGGCACCGAACATATTCTTTTATTTTTTCATTAGCCAGCCATATTCTCTTTATTCTAAGGTTTACATGATTTTCACATTTCAGTGTTTCTGAAATCATGTCATGACCTAAAATTAAGTGTGTGTGTGTGTGTATGTGTGTACACACATGCATTATAACATTATAAAGCCATATATAGAACAGGGTTCTTAAACCTCAGTGTGAATCGGAAATATTTGATTAGTTATTATAAATGCAGAATCTTAGGCTGGTTTTGGGCCTTTTGAAAGGGCCAAGGTTAACCAGCACCCTGGGTGATTCTGATTCATCAGGTCCTTGGACTCTGTGTTATTACCGAGTCCAAGCTCACTCTGCTCGCCGCACAACTGGCCAGTAAATCGGGAGACGAGGTGGTCAGGCAAGGAATATGACTTCATTTGGAAAGCCGGCAGACTGAGAATATGGCAGACTAGTGTCTCCAAAAAACCATCTTATGGGGGTCTGGATGCCAGTTTCTTTTATAGAATCAGGGAGGGAGAGGCGGTGAGGAAGTAAAGTAAAAAGGCAGAATAGAGAGGAAGAAGCAGTGAGGAATTAAAAGGCCGTAAGTCTTACAAATATCTCCTGGAATGGCAGCCTCAGGAGGGGATGTGTTAATTTCTTCTTTTCTGCAGCCATTCACAGGTGGGCAGAGTCAGATTGTCTCCCTGTGAGCTGAACAAAGGCCCTTTAGTTTAACATTCGGGCAGAGGGGCAGGGTTCCCTGAGGCAGGCCATTATGTTTGATTATAACAACAAAAGCAAGAAAAGCAAAGGTTAAAATTCAAAGAAACAGATCCAACATGGAGTCAAAATTGGCTCTTCCCTGTTACATTTGCTTGCTTTGAACAGTGGTTTTCAGAGTGGTTTTACCTCCTTCCCCCCAAGCAGTATCCATGTCACCTAGGAACTTGTTAGAAATGCACATTCTCAGGCCCTATCCCAACCTACTGAATCAGAAACTCTGGAAGTGGGGACCCACAGTCTGTATTTTCACGGGCCCCTAGGAATTCTGATGTAGGATAAAGTTTGAGAACCACTATTTCGAGGAACACTGCCAGTGTTTCCCATACTTCTTTGATGATAAGAATCACCTAGCATACTTTAAAAAACCCCAAATCTCGGCTCCATCCTGGATCTATTGAATTAAAAATCCAAGGGGGGAAAAATATTCCAAGGGAACAGGTGGGTAATCTGTATATTAACAAGCTTCCCAGATGATTCTTATCCTCAGACAAATGTGGGAAATACTGAGATGGAAAAGCCAAGGATTTGTCAATTCACAGCCTTACATTCCCTATTTAGGCTTATCTTGGGTTTTGTGTTTATCATCGCATTTAAATTTTATAACAGCCTTATGAAGTAGATACTATTATCAAACCTGTTTTATAGATGACAAAACTGAGGTTTGAAGATCTCAAAAAACACACCGGGGGGCTTCCCTGGTGGCTCAGTGGTTGAGAGTCCACCTGCCGATGCAGGGGACATGGGTTCGTGCCCTGGTCCGGGAAGATCCCACATGCTGTGGAGCGGCTGGACCCGTGAGCCATGGCCGCTGAGCCTGTGCATCTGGAGCCTGTGCTCCGCAAAGGGAGAGACCACAACAGTGAGAGGCCCGCATACTGAAAAAAAAAAAAAAAAAAAAAAACCACACCAGGTCATTTAGATAGTAAACCAGAGAGCTGGAGTGAGAGGCCCGCATACTGCAAAAAAAAAAAAAAAAAAACCACACCAGGTCATTTAGATAGTAAACCAGAGAGCTGGGACTCAAACCAAGAACTTTCTGACTCTAAAGCCTTGGTTCTTAAACTGTTCTAGGGTAACTTTTTGCAAATCGTTGATGTTGTTGTTGTTATAATGTAGGGTAGCTTTGCAGACAGATACTTGCCCAGAGACATTCCTTGGGTCAGTATTTAAGAACTGCCATCTGTAATCCCAACCCAGATTTGCAGACTTTGTTCCCTACTGTTTCTCAACATGAATTGTTCCCTCCAACAAGGCCATATTACTCCTCATCTTTGACCTCCCTTTGCTCACTCCTTCCTTTACTGTTGTATTCACTGTACCTTTACTGATGAGAAGTATCCATCCTCTTGTCTTCTAGGCCTCTTAATTACTCATCCCTTATTTCTTCCCACAAAAGGATTTTCCTTCCTCTTCTCAGTCCAAAATCTGGCCATGCCTCAAGACTCTATTTCAGTTTCATTTCCTCTGTGAAGAACCCCTGACCACACTGGGCATCGGTGACCTCTCCCTTCTAGGACTTACAGTGACACTCTTGGCCTGCACCCTCTATTTGGTCCCTATCATGGAGTGACCTGCTTATGCATCTTAATCTTTAATATAGATTTGAAGGTGCCACTCTGTTCCTGACCAAGTAGTAAGAGTGCTAAAATATCTATTGACCTGCAATAAAGGCAATCCAGTTAAAGAATCACAGAAAATGAAGATGGATTTTAAAAGCAAAAAAGACAAGTTGTGGGACCTTCTGGGAGAATCTGTGATGGGGTTACACTGACTGTCACGTGAGCCATCAGTGGATTTGCAAGGGTAGTTAGGTGAATTTAATGATTGTTCCTTCGAATTTAGTTTGCAGGAATCTTACCCTTTCTTCCAAACTCAGAAAAAGGTGGGGGCATCTCTTTTGGTGAGGATGGAATGACAGTGGAATTGGGAGAGGGGGTGGAGGTGTGGTGTAGGCTTTGTAAGCGGGAATGGACTTAATTAAAAAAAAAAAAATTCCATTGTGATCTCATTCCAGACTAGAATGTATTTTCTTTTAAAAATACAATGGGTAATGCCTATTTTGGCTCCCTTCCAGACGTTAAGGTAGCATCATGTTTTGGAACAGCAGCATCCTACGAGGTAACATGAGACTCCAGATCTGAAAGTCCTACATTCTGGAAACCCTGACCTGGAAGAACATGTCCAGGTACCTCTGAGCTAGGGTCAGGGCCAATGCTGGGGAAAGGGTGCCACCTACTGACCAGCCATAGTCACACCGTTTCCTGCCAGAAGCCTTTCATTTGGTTTGGCTCAGAGCTCTTGCCTCAAAGAGGCTGGCCCCAGAGGCCCAGGGAGGTTCTCTGCCAATACCCATTGTGTTTCATGGGGAAGTTCATGAGGACATAGCTACACAAAGTGAGGTGTTCCAAGGGTATGTCTTCTATGAGAATATCTTTCAGGAAAAGAGTTTTCCTTTGAGGAAAAATATCAGCAGCCTCTGTGTAGAAAATGACAGAGCAAATATTTGGCTGTATGCTGTTACATAAAGTTATGGTTCCATCACATGGATTTCAAAGACAGTTGCGTTCTTAAGGGGTGGACAGAACAGAGGGTGATGTTTAGGACTTAACTCTGTTTTAGAAGAGTTTGAATCCATTAATGGTTTAAATAATTTTAATTTCATTTAAAAATAAAATTATATTTTCTACCATATTATTAAATGGGGAATATACATATAGAAAAGTTTTATTCTTTTATTTAGTGTAGGTTGATGGAAGACACTGACAGAAAGGGAACCAGTGTCTCCTGATATACCATTCAGTGTCAAGCTCCTCGACTAGGAGATAGTCATAATTGTTTGTCTTCTCAAGACCCTGTTGGGTCAGTTTGAAAAGTGCATTAGAGGTTGACAAGATGGATGGATGGGATTTGTTTCCTCCACCAGGAAAATGCATCCAGGACACATGATTGCAGGTGTGAGAAAGGCTACTTCCTAACTCAACTGAGATCCAAAATTAGACTCTTGCTTCTTTGGTGGGAGTGGCATCTTAAAGAAGAGACGCTTTCATTGAGTCAATACACAGGGGAATGAGAGAGAGTGGGAGGACCATGAGAGAGGAGAAGGAGATGTTTCTATGGCAGCTGGAGAAGGACTTCACAAGCTGCATCTTGGCAAATTGGCTTTTGGGGGAATCCCACTGTCACCCTCTGCAGCACTTAATCCCTGGGGAATTCCAGCCCTCTGGATCCTGATAAACAAAGTCACATTAAACTAAACCCTCCATTGAGATGTGCTATCAAGAGGGTTTTACCTAAACTAGAATGAGAGGAAGGGAGTGCTGCTTAGCCCAAAGGAGTAGTACTGACAGGCAACAGTTACTGGTACCAGGCACTGTGCTAAATGCTTTCCACAGATCAGTTCATGGGTGCTCCCTACAGTTCAGTGAAGTAGGAATAGCATAGGCTCAGGGATGGGGATTAAGGAACTTGCCTAATGTCCCAAAGCTGATGAGTGAGAGGGCTAAGATCTGAACCCAGTTCTGCCTGGCTCCAGAATCAGTACTCTTACCCATGTGACATTCTGAACCTCTAATGGTGGCATTTCAGAAATTGCTAGTGGAATTATCTTGGAGTTCGGGAAGCTATGAAAGACACCATGGCTCACCTCTTTTTTTGATATAAGGGGTTACCCTGTGCCATGGTTGACGGAGATCCCCCTAATTTCTTTTCTTTTTTTCTTTTGACTGAAGACCACGTAGCTTCCTCAAGCTTGTGTGTGTGTTGTGGGTGTGTGTGCATGCATGTGTGTTTGTGCATGCATATGTACACACACATATACATGTGTATGCATCTTTTTTGCATGGAGTGGGTTTGTTGAACCAAGAGTAGTGACACTGAAGGAATGGAGAGCAGTCAGCTACACAGTGCCGGGAGAGAATTGAAATACAGTGAGCAGTGAGCAGTCAGCTACACAGGGCCAATGAGAAAACTGAGTCATACAGAGGTTGTTACTTGCCCCAGGTCACACCAGCTAATAAATGGTAGAAAGTTGGCTTAAACTCAGGCAGCCTGACTTACTACACTAACTATTATGTAATACTGTTTCTCAGCTAACTGATTTGTGTCAGTTAACCTTTCTGGGCTTTAGTTTTTCCTATTTATAAATTCATATTTTTAGCAAATATTGAGTTCCTAGCTTGTGCCAGAACTTATAGATCAGGTAGAGATGGAAAAGACCGTGCACACAGAGTGCAAAATGCAAAGGAGAAGGAAGGAGTCCACATGCAACTGGCAGCACAAGGAAAGGCTGCAGGTGGAGCTGGTATTGGAACTTGATCTTAAGGCTGGACACTGGTCCAGAAAGGGCATCCTAGGCAGAGGTAAAGTTCAAAGTGACTTTGGGGACTTTTTGACTGACCAACAGGGTATTGGGCAGGGGACACTGCCAGAGAGAAAGAGGTTAAGCAGTCACATTCAGGACCATTACAATCTTATAGTCGTGTGTAAGTCAAATTAATGTGGGGAGAGACTGGAGGCAGGGAGACCAATGAGGAGGCCAGAGAACTGAAGACCTCAAGCTGGGTGGAGGAGGCAGGGGTTTAACAATGGGAACAGATGCCAGAAATATCAGGAAAGCAGGATGGTGAGGGCGAGACAAGGTGGGGGGAGGTAGTACAGTGAGCAGAATGGCTGAGTGAGAGGTTGACAGTGGCTTGCAAAGGAGGTCAGTTCAACTGCTGACTTCTTCAAACTAAGATTCCTGTGGACTCTGTATGCAGATATGCTAGACCAGAGCTATTGGATTTATATGGCTGAAGCTCAGAGTAATGATCTTTGGAGGAATATGATAATGACAGGTATGTGCCAGGCATTCCCCCCACTCACAGTATCTCTAGTCAGCAGAAGAATATTGCTCTACGGGTGCATGGCTTTCATTTTGGAGGGATTTTCCTTTCCCAAAGAGGCAGCGTAGCATAGTGCTAGCAGGGCAGACTCCGAAGCCAGAAGACTAGAATAAGTAGAGGACCTACTGACTAGTTGTGTATCCTGGGCAAGAACTTTAGTCTTTCTGTGCCTCAGTATATGCATGTGTAAAATGGGGATAACACCACCCGCTTCATAGGGTTGTTGTGAGGATTAAACAAGTTAATATATGCAAAGTGCCTGGCCTGAGTTAGCACACAGGAAATATTAATTATTCCTGTTGATGAGTAAACTGGGGAGCAGAGAGATGAAATGATTGGTTGAGGGCTCATAGCTCAGGATTCAAACCCAGGCCTGCCTAGCTCCAAGCCCTCCTTAATTTACACTGTGCCATGCTGGACTGAGATGCGAAAGAAGTGAAGAGGATTGTGGAAATAGCACATCAGATGGCAGAGGATGAAGAGCAATATGAGAAATAACAAGGAAAAATTATGAGGAAGAACAGGAATAAAGAACTTTAAAAAACCTTTCCTGTTTTTCTGATTGTTAAATTGAAACAGCCTCACTGTAAAAATTAAAACATCGTAGAACTAAATTCCTGTCATCTAACTACCTCCCCTGCTCCCCTATGAGACTTTGAAAAAACAAAAACAGACCAGGACTTCATAGTATCATAGAAAGCAGGGGAGGCTCGAAAGAGCAGAAGTGGTTGACAAGGCTGGATGCAGGACGGTCAGGGCCACAGGCTTGGTGTTGGGAAGAGCAGAGAGGGGACGTCATGGTAGGCGTTTGAGTGGCAGATGATGCAGATCTGGTTGTTAGATTTGGAATGAATCTGGTGTGGGAGGGAGGGAGCAGTGGGCATAGACAGCACCGAAATAAAGGGGCTGGAGCAGAGAGTTGTGGGGCAGGAGACTTTTGTGCTATAAATCCGTTTGGGAGCCTCATGAAGCTTAGGGACCTCTTTTCAAAAAATGTTTTAACACCTAAAATAAAAGACGTGAGGTTACAAAAGGTTAACACTTCTCTCCACACACCTCTTGGAATTCAGAACTCCTGTAAAGACACTACCAGTTTTAAGATTTGGTACTTCAGTAAAGTCTCCATCCTTAGAAGCTACTTGCTGCCCTTAGAATCCTCTATACCCTGTCTGTACAGAAACCCAAAGATACCTCAAGAATGCAGAATGAGTCCAGATATCTGGCTCCAGACTGATTTTAGATGAAGACCTATCTTCAGGTGATTTGGATACCCTAAAATGTAGAGAAGTTGTATAAAACATCAACATCACCACCCCCATTTGCTTATTTCAGAAGGATGTTGCCAGAGTGGAAAATGCTTTGGAGACTGTGCTGATCAAATCCTCGTAATGTTTCAAAAAAAAATTTCACTGAAAACCAGAGAAGGGTAATCCTGGGTTATTGACTCATTGTAGGAGGTTCTCGGTATGCTTCACATGCTTGAAAGATGGCTGATGTGCTTTTCTATGGGGTTGGATCTATTCTCTCACCCCCATATGGGCATATTTGGGATTTAAGTTTGCAAATGAAACTCAGAAAATCACCAGTGACTCTTCTTGGACTAGGTGGAGGGCAAGGGGAAGCCTGGCAGCAGGCATGACCCAGGGTGGACTTGTTGGGGCATATACACTAGAAAAATGAGTTTCTGAGATTCTCCTCTTCACCCATTCAATCAGAAACTGGCTGAGCCTGCCTATGAAGTCATTATTAATACAGTAGAGGAGTGGTTTACATAAAATCATCCCATTTACTGTTCAATTATGTTTTTATATTTTTTACCAGGTCACAAGAATGTGTCTATAGGAAAAGGGTTTTTCTACTCCTTGCCTGTAACTTGAAATTAAAATCATCATCCCAACAACATCCACTGTTGGAAGTACTATTTTGGGTTGGCCCTATGTAATGTGAAATGAGGAGAAAAAGTGTGTAGCTGAATCCCGATATGGAAATCCAGATTTAAAAACATTCTCTGATGGTTTGGCATCCGTGGGATAAATTGGTCATAGTTTTCAACAACTCAGATCAAAGCCAAATGCTGTTTGCATTCAGACAGTGATTCAGGGACCATGTCTTATTTGGTTTCTTTGAAAATAGAGCACAGACATTTTTTTCATACCTTTGAGAGAAATCTTTCGGCCGCCAAATTTGTGCCTTGTAAATGTTATTGTACCCTAATACAAAATTTTACATCTTGTCTCAAATATCTTTTTCACAGTTATTCCACCATCCCCAAGTGCGTGGCTTGTTGCAATGAGGGTCTCCTGATGTAATATAAAGAGAAAAAATAGGCCAACTGGTAAAGATAAAAAAGAAATGAGAGTAAATAAAACACATATGGAATGTCTGCTTTCAGAGTTATAATGTATATGAGCATGTATGCAAATCAGCCATCCAAATAGAAATCTAGACTGGGCCAACCAGTTATGAAGGAGAAAAGGCCTTTCACTCCCCTTACCTAGATATTCCTCCATCACCTCTACCTCTCTCCTTTCTCAGCCTACTTTTTTTTTTTTTTTTTTGCGGTATGCGGGCCTCTCACTGTTGTGGCCTCTCCCGTTGCGGAGCACAGGCTCCAGACGTGCAGGCTCAGCAGCCATGGCTCACGGGCCCAGCCGCTCCACCACATGCAGGATCCTCCCGGACCGGGGCACGAACCCGTGTCCCCTGCATCAGCAGGCGGACTGTCAACCACTGCGCCACCAGGGAAGCCCTCAGGCTACTTTTGATCCTTCTCAGTGAGAGAATCAGAATTGCTTGGTTTCAGTATTCGCTTTGGGACTCCTACCTCTGCCATGCATGCACTTCCTTTAACTTCTACTGCCCTTCAAATGCATGTGTCCTTTGCCTCCTTTCTGTGGGCCTTGCTTGTTAGGGAGGAGCTGCAGTGGTAAGTGAGAATTATTTAAATGACAGTTCTTTAAAATATTAACTCATAGCCAGTTCTTGATTTTAATGAACAGATTATATGTTTTTAAATTAATTAATTAATTAATTAATTTATTTATTTATGGCTGCATTGGGTCTTCGTTGCATGCAGGCTTTCTCTAGTTGCAGTGCACGGGCTTCTCACTGCGGTGGCTTCTCTTGTTGTGGAGCACTGGCTCTAGGTGCTTAGGCTGCAATAGTTGTGACACGCAGGCTTCAGCAGTTGTGGCGCCCAGGCTCTAGAGCACAGGCTAAGTAGTTGTGGCGCACGGGCTTAGTTGCTCCATGGCATGTGGGATCTTCCCAGACCAGGGCTCGAACCCATGTCCCCTGCATTGGCAGACGGGTTCCTAACCACTGTGCCACCAGGGAAGCCCTATATGTTTTTTGAATTGTTTTCTGATTTTGTTTTGTTCACTTAACAGACTTTATTGAGTGTGTATTATACAGAACACAATGGCTCTGGTGTAGTGGGAATTATAGGAGAGCCCAGTTGTTAATTGGGGGCGGGGTCATATACACAAAATGTTAAACAGCATGGCAAGATAGAGTAACAACTTGGAGATGACACAACTGATTTTATCTAGTGAATTCTTATATTGTACATTCAGTGTGGCAGACACTTTTCTAAGTGCTTCACAAATATTAACTCATTTAGTCTTCAAAACAGTGCCTGATATTATTACTATATTCATTCCCATTCTGCAGATGGAGAGATAGGCAGAGAGAGGTTAAGTGACTTCCACAGGGTCACTCAGCTATTAAGTTTGGAACCAGAACTAAATCCCATCTGTTTGGCTCCAGGGTCTGGGTCCTTAAATCATCTTGATGCAGCCTCTCCAGCTTTAGGCAATTAGTGCCAAGTGCGAGAAACAGACAAGGGCTCTGAGTTTGACAGCAGGACCCACTCTAGGTGAGCTGAAGAGGTCAGAGAGGGCTTTGTGACAGTGGTTTTTACCCTGGCTGCCCATTACAGTGATCTGGGAAGTTTAAAAAAAAGTCTCCATGCTTTCATTACACCGAGGCTGATTAAATCAGAATCTCTAGAGGTGAGGTCTGGTCAGTTATATGAAGAGCTTCTCCACATATTCTAAAGGTCAGACAGCATGGAAACCACTGCAGGGAGAAGGCACTAAAACTGGATCCTGGAAAGTGGGCTGGAGCTCATGAAGTTGGGAGGAGAGAGGGTGGTCAGGTGGGAGATGGGGAAGCAGAGAAAAAGGTCCCTCCTCTGTTTTCTTTCCCTCTTCTCTCCTACCACCATGCTTTTGGATCTTCTTCCAGCCACCCTTCCTTTTTTCTCTTTTCTGACTTCATCGTCCCCTTCTTTCCTTTGCTTCTCTCCCCCTCTCTCATCAACCCTTTATCCCTTTCCTTCTTGTGTCCTCCTGCTGCCCAATCCCTTCCTTCTAGTTCATGACCTTTTGGTCATCTCACTTGCCGTTGCCCCTCCTCCCAGCAAAAAGTGAGCAGAGGTTGAGGCTTTTGGGTCAGTCGCAAGGCCCATTCATAGTGCTCCTGAAAGGAATTAAAGGAAAGCCTGGGAGTACAGACCCAACTCCCAAGTAGTATAATTAGTGTTAAATACTGATAAGGACTGTACTGTTTTCTTTGGGGAGCTAGAGCATGTGGTATGCCTGGCTCTGGGGTGAGAGGAGAGAAGAGAGCTTGGAAGATGTATTAGTTTTCTACTGCTGTTACAACAAATTACCTTCAATATAGTGGCTTAAATAACTCAAATTCAATCTTACAGTTCTATAAGATAGAAGTCTGACCTGAGTCTCACTGGCAGGGCTGCATTTCTTTCTGACTGCTCTAGGAAAGACTCCTTTTTATTGCCTTTTCCAGCTTCTAGAGGCTGCCCACATTCCTTGGTTCATGGTTCCTTCCCCCGTCTTCAGAGCCAGCAGCATAGTACCTCTCTGGCCCTGCTTCCATGGTCGTCACATTACTTTCTCTATCTCTCTTCTTCTGTCTCCCTTTTCTACTTGTAAGGACTCATAATTACATTGGACCCACCTGGATAATCCAGGATAATCTCCCTATATTAAGGTTATTTTATTAGCAACCTTAATTCCATTTGCACCTTAATTCCCTTTGCCATGTAGCCTAACATATTCACAGGTTCCAGGGATTAGGATATGGACATTTTCGGTGGGATATTAGTCTTTCTACAACAGAAGGCCTCACAGAATAGGAGGAGAAATGGACAGTAAAGGTCATTCCATGTAGACAACAGCAGATACAAAGGATTGGGGGCTTTGGAGAGTGTTCAGGGTAGGTTTTGAGGAACTATAGTTTAGTATCACTTCGTAGTATCATACAACAGGCCATTACATGTGCCACTTATCCAGTATATTTTGTTCTTAAAGTTTATTTATAATTATGTTTACCACATATCTCAGCAAAATATCTTACAATAAGCAGTACTCTTTGGGGGCAGTACAGTGTTACAGCTAAGAACATGTGCCATGGAGCCATAGGCAGTGGGTTCTAGTCCCACCTCTACCATTTATTAGACTGATACTGGTAAGGATTCAGTGAGATCAAGAATCTCAAGTACTTTGCTCTGCCCCTGGCATGTAATAAGCCCCTAATAAATGTGAGCTGTTATTATTGTCATACTTAAACTATGCCTTAAGCTAATGGCTTATAACTTGCCACTCTCACTTTCTCCTTTTTTATTTGGCCTTGCTGTGAGGCTTGTGGGATCTTAGTTCCCCAACCAGGGATTGAACCCGGGCCCTAGGCAGTGAAAGCACGGAGTCCTAACCACTGGACTGATGGGAAATTCCCTTACTTTCCCCTTAATGTCCGTTTCTTCCTGGAAAAAAAAGAAAGCAGTGATAGAAAGAATATTTCTGACCTATGCAACCTGCTGAGATAACATCGTTACTATCAAGCTCAAACTGTCTAACTGCTGGGCCCTTAACTCAGTCTAGAATCTAAGGACTCTCTGCTCCTGCTGCTTATGCCAACAACCCCAAATGGTATCTATAACGGAGTTTTAATTTGGTTACGAAGCAGAAGACAGAAAAACATGGTGGGTGGGGAAGGGGGTGTTCCAGGCTGAATTGAAACTTTCGAAGGCAGGATTAATAACAACAGCAACAACAGCAAAAGTGAGTGGGACTCAGAGATGCCTGGATACAAATCTTTTTTTATTTCTGAATGTAATTCCAGGAAAATCTTGGCTTTATTTTATCTGGGACTGAGATAAAGTCACATTTCAATAGGAATTTGGGAATACATATATTTTCTATTAGGTGCTGAGTTCTGGGACTACATTTGTTAACCAGTAACTGAGAACATGTAGAAATGACCTGGCTTTTCAGGTCAGTTATCTGACAACCAAATGGATACACTACTCTATCTGACCCCCAAAAGTTTACCAGCTGTTCTGAAAGGGGGCACTGTGCAATTATTGGGGAAGTGGAATGTTTCTTGCTTAATATTATACTGACAAAATGGTAGGAGGATCTTGAAAAGAGGATGAGTTATAACGTTTTAAAAATAATCAGGCTAAAATGATATCACAAAAACTATTTAAGTAATTATTAGGTAGTGAGCACCTTTAAGTTTGTCTCGCTTATCTTTGTACCCTCCATGGTGCCTTATAGAACACTGTAGGTACTTCTGTGACTTGTTGTCAGCTATTTGATTAAAAAATAAAAGGGATCTACTGGCTCCCACAAATGAAAAAGTCCAGCGGTCAGATAGAGATCAGGTGTGCCTCCATCAGGGCTCTGGCCCCTGCTTTTTGCAACCTTCTCCACAGAGACACTCCACAGAGTGTCAGCTCTCTCTGTAGGCTGAGAGGAAGACAGCTTCACTTCTGTCTCTTCACAACACATAGAAGAGGGAGGGTCACCTTTCCAGTGGCTTCCTAAAGCCACTTTCCTTAGAAGCTACTGAAGAAACTTCTCATGAGAACATCTCAATAGCCTAAATTGGGTCACATGCCTATCACTGAGTCAGTCCCTATGATCAGGGCTTTCCTCTTCACATCTTATTGGCCCAGATTGGGTCACATGCTCATCAATGAACCAATCCGTATGGCCAGATGAATGTCATGCATTGGTTGGCTTAGGTATGGATTTATGAGCAATTCACTTTGACCCGGGGAGGGAGATTTCTCTCAGAGTCATCAAGCCCATTCCTGGAGCTGGGGCTGGGGTTTATTTCCCCTGAAGGTGTTAGACTGTGTCCCTTATCAATAGAGAAAGCCCCTGGTTGCACATGTGTGCTGGTCAGTGTTGCAGTTCCCATTCAATCTTTGCAATAACTCATGTAGCTGAACTGAGGTCCCCCCCAGTGGCTCAGGAACCACCTCAAGGTCTCCCAGTAATGGTGGAGTTAGGATTTCTAGGTTTTCTGATTCGCAAGTCCGTCCTCCTTCTAACACACCACCCTTCCCAAGTGAATGAACAAATAATAACACACCACCCTTCCCGAGTGAATGAACAAATAAATGTATGGTGGAAGCAGGGCTTCCTGCTCCGAAAGGGTAAGAGAGTAATGGTTAATGTGGGAGAATGTTTTTCTTTGAAGCCTGGCCATTCCCCCAGGAGCTAGGTGACACTGAGAAGACCTCACCCCTCTCTCTGCTTGTTTCCTCATTTATAAAATAGTAGTTGTGCTAGATCTTACCTCATTGGGATGTTGTGAGAATTAAGTGAGGTAATGCAGATAATGAACTTGGAACAGTGTTCCTGGCCTGAAGGTGGTCAACACCCTTACCGAGGGTAGGTCTACTTTGGGGGTAATTGGATATTTATCCAATGGACAATAAAATTACACTTCTCCCTTCTCTACAGGATTAAAAGGGGATAGAAGTATTTATACATGTGAAAACCTCCTGAGTGTTTAGCATCATAGGGATTTAGAATTTGTAGAAAATTTCCAAATGTATTCAAACTCCCTTGCAAGGGTATTGGAAACTTGAGATGAGTTGGGGAGAAGTCTGGAAATCCATGGAATCACTTTTTTTTAGAGCTTAATCATACCCAAAACTTATTCACTGTTCTCAGTTATCCCGATGACGTCCTGATGCTGTCCTGCCTTCTTCATTTCCTCTCAAAAAACTCATCTTCCTCTCTGCACCCTCACTCCATCTTTTCTCCCCATAATTTAGTACATATGTGTATATTTTTTCCTACAAATTTGAGATAAGCCATTCTTTTTCTGTTTTAATCAATTTATTTTTATTTATTTATTTTTGGCTGCATTGGGCCTTCGTTGCCGTGCACAGGCTTTCTCTAGTTCTGGTGAGCGGGGGCTACTCTTCATTGCGGTGCACGGGCTTCTCATTGTGGTGGCTTCTCTTGTTGCCAGCACGGGCTCTAGGCGTGTGGGCTTCAGTAGTTGTGGCTCATGGGCTCAGTAGTTGTGGCGCCCGGGCTCTAGAGCACAGGCTCAGTAGTTGTGGTGCACTGGCTTAGTTGTTCCGCGGCATGTGGGATCTTCCTGGACCAGGGCTCAAACCCGTGTCCCCTGCATTGGCAGGTGGATTCTTAACCACTGTGCCACAAGGGCAGTCCCAGTACATATGCTTTTGGGGAGAAGAATTCACGGTGTGATGCAAATGACCGGGTTTGGAGTGGTGTGAAGGAGGTAGTGGGGTGTCAGATAGGGAGGGATCATCTGGTCATTGGAGGGAGAGGCTCACCCTCCTGGTTCTAAGCATTGCACAGAGACTGAATTTTCTTCCCCAAGAAATAGGAAATAGTATTTTAATATTCAGTTTACAATGAGGAGCATGGGGGCACAGAAAGAGAAAGACAGGTGTTTAGACTCTTTTGGAGTATTGAAATGATTGCACATATTCACAAAGACAATAGTTAGTGCTATTAACCATCTCTGCAAGTAGGGAAACCATTCTTTGGCTTCCTCATTAATTCATACATTCAGTTAGCGTTAATTAC
Source organism: Mesoplodon densirostris (assembly GCF_025265405.1). Lineage (NCBI taxonomy): Eukaryota > Metazoa > Chordata > Mammalia > Artiodactyla > Ziphiidae > Mesoplodon > Mesoplodon densirostris. The sequence continues at coordinate 72,033,868 of NC_082666.1, forward strand.
TTACTAGTGCCCAGCACTGTTGTTAGGCCATGAAGGGCTTATGAAGAAATGTAAATTCTGTCCATTATAAGGCATTTACAGAAGGCAGTTATGGATAAGATAGCATCATGATCAGGTAATGAATTTTATAATACTATATATAAGTGGCCAGTTTGGATATCAAACGAAACTGGAAACTGCCACAGGAAACTGGCTGCCTGTGGAACATTGTGTATATCTATGAATTTATCTTTATTTAGGTAAACTCTTTGTAGATATACCTTAGTAATATGTCAAGAAATGTCCTATAAACCTTTGTAGAATATTAGATGCATCTCAATTGGGTTTGTATAAAATAGGCGGAAAAATTTTACCAGTAATACAAGGCGGAGAGACATTGTATAGAGTAAAATATTTCACATTTTGGTCAGTTGTTTGTGGAGTGATACATTTTAGACCCTGACTTACGGTTTTGGCCTTAGAAAGGAAAAGAGGCATGATGCTATGAACATAATGGGTATAAATAATAATTTTTAAAAATTGCATCACTGATGTGTAAGCAGGAGAGTCTGGATTGACTGCACTTGTGGCAAAATTAGTAGAAAGATCAATTTAAAAGTTTTATTAGGGTATAACACACTGATAACATTCCACTATCTGTATTACTAACTTACAACGGTGAAATGGAAATTTTTCATCTTACACATTTAGCTCCCCTCTTTAAGTTGGCAAACACTGACTTTTTCCACTGTATTTCTACATAACTGGACTCTTGCTAGCTCCTGGGTGTGTATGTGTATGTGTGTATGTGTGTTGATAGTTAGGCATACTATCACTGGTGCTGTTAGCTCAACTTATCTGCATTTTTGAGGTAAAACTCTCTATAGACACTTTACAGGAGTAGGAATCTGATCAAGGTTCTTTGCAAGTTTGTAAATGCTGTCAGATCACTCAGACTGACACAAGTAACAGTTCTCCTGAAGGTTTGCAGTTAGGATGTTCCCTCCAGGGTCTACTGTGTTCCACTGCTATAGCTCTGAGATTGTGAATTATCCTATTTTGTATTCTAGCTTTGTGTGAACAGATACACTGGAGTTAACGCTTTTTGTGCCCTTTGTGATGCTGATTCCTCCTCTTGAAATGTTCTCCTTTGTTTATCAATTCTCTACCCACTCTTTGAAGCCCAGCTGAAAGAGCCAAGCTACTTACTCCATGTTCTGTAGTAGGAAACTATTCCTTCGTCCTCCACACTCAGTTGTGCTGGTCTGACATTGATTAGAAGACGCCTTTTACTTTATACACTTGCAATGTATTTTACACACATTCAAAGAGCATGCATGGTTATTTTGTAGAATAGCAATGTTGAAAGGACTTGAGGCTTCTAGACTGGCAAACCTAGATGTGTCTCCTACTCTCCTTACCTGTTTACTGAGTTTCAAGCTTCCTTACTCCTAAATAGGAGACTGCCAGTGGCCATCTCATATGATTGTTTTGATGAGATAATATATGTAAAACGCCACCATTTCTTGAGTGTTTGCTATATCCCAGGCCCTGGGCAAATGCTTTATGTAACATCCTCCCATGTACAATGCCTACATGTGTTGATTCCTTTGCCCCCAATTCTGGGACAGAGTAGGTACTCGCTGAATATTTCTCAAATGAATGAGAACTGGAGTTGAGCTGGCAGCAGGGCCCTGTCTGCTGAGTCAGCTGCCCTGAGTCAGCCGTGGAGATGCATGCAACTAATGACTGCAGAGAGGAAAGATACAACTGGGTTGCAGTTCCCACCTATCTGGCTGAAAGGCTACCATGGCATTCCTAAGCACAATGGAAAGCTCATGGAGAAAGGAGAGTGTCATTTCTGAACTGCACTATTTCCTTTTCCACCATCTCATTATTCTCCCCATCCCAACTCATGCTGACCAGTTCAGTCCAGAAAAGGTACAGATCTCATTATGAGTCATTCCATGGTTGTATTGGGAACACAGCATTTTAACTATATCCCATGGAATACAAGGACATTGCAGATCTACCTTCCTAGCAAAAAAAAGAAAGAAAGAAAGAAAGAAAAAAGTCAACCAAAGCATTGTACCTGTTAAGTGGTAGGTAAATGTCTTAGGAATGTTAGAAGCTTGTGAAAATCCCACCTAAATAAAAAAATGGCATTCCCACCCTTGGGCTCTTATAAGTGAAGAGAATTTTGGGAATCCAGGTTGATGACTCATAACTTTCCCAGTGTTTTATTTCCATGAGCCATTGATTAAAGTAGGGTGTAACACTATATATTTCTCTTCCAGCTATTCCCATCAAGTGGGAAGTTTTGGAAGCTTCTGTAAGCCCCTAGGATATAATTTCATGCATCAAAACCATTGTATTTGAAATGATATTTAAGGTACGTTGGAAAGGTTTTTTGCAACCTTCATTGAGGCTTGTCTTGTTCCTGGGGAGCAGTATGTACAACAAAAGAATCTGGATGAAGAGAATTTCCCGTGATGCATTGAAGGGTCAGTGTTCCCATCTTGCTCTGCTCCGGAAGGCTGGAGTTAATGAGGAAGAGTTTTTATGTGAATGTCAGGCATGTTGCCATAACTAGCCACAGTGGAATAGTCATGGCAACTTCCATCACTTGGTTTCTTTGTTTTTGTGATGCTGCTGCATGCTTTATTTTATGAGTATTTTCTTTTCTTATGTGTGGTTGAACCCCCTTCTATTGCCATCTTGGGCTTGGATAGTTGTGTTTATAAAGAGAGGAAGAACAGAGGGAGAAACTGGAAAACTGACAGAATTACATATCTTAAGAACTTATTACTTTATTTCCCTCCCTCCACTTCTGCTGACAGATATTCTGGTGATTAATATTCTGATGAGTTTGTGTCTTTGGGAAAGGAAAAAAATGCCTTCCCTGAAGGGAATCTTGAAAAGCGGATCATGATGAGACAGAGGAAGTATTGTGAAAACTGGACTTTTTTGGTGATGGCATACCTTGGATACAGACCAACTCTAGTAATATTATTTCTGAAGTAAGATAAATGAAAATTGTCAACAATCTTTGGTGAGTCATTTGTGTACTTGAGGGCTTTTATCTTGATCACAGCATCTGCTACCTGAATGGTAATTTATAGTTCAGTGAGAGCCTTGGAATAGAATACAAGGACTGGTGAGAATCTAAGTGTCTTGAGATATCCTCATTCATTTCATTCATGAGGGTGAATAATATTCTCACTGTAGAAAGGTCTAACTGGAGAATACTGTGTGCTTTACTTACATTGACTCCCAAGGTGGAAGTCCACACATCTGTGGCAGTACATGTAGGGAACCATTAACAGTTGGCTTTCTGGGGACAGCCTCTTGAGGGCTCTGACCAAACCAAGCAGAAGGGCTGGGGTCACAGCTTAGGTGAGGTATGAAGTTGAGGATGTTGGATTCTTAAGAATGGTCCACTATATAGGTGCAACATATGCAGGGGATGTGCCTCCATTCCTAGAAGCCCGTGTTTAGAATTTTACATCTTGTAACACTTCCATCACCTTCCTCTCTTTTCTGCTTATTCTTTACTTTAAAAAGTTGCCAAAGGCATCTTCACCTATCCATTTTCCAAGTTATGTGCATTCAATCCTGTATATTAGAAAGACCCTTTTGCCATTTTCCACTTTTTAATTTTTCTCTCCATTTTACTACTGCGTGTTTTTTTTAAACTTGTTTATGCTTTGACATTAACTCTTGTCGAAATGCTGACGCTTTTGCATGTTAAAAAAAACAAAACAAAACACCGTTCAATAAATAAGGCCCAAGAAGAAGGTGAAGTGTCTTCCGGCTGTTACCCGGTTCTGGAGTTCTTTGACTCCTGGCGCACGGGAAGGACTATGTGCTTGATCGCGTCGAGAGGGAGACACAAGCTCGGCCTTCGAATTGGCCAGCCTGGTGACCAGCGAGCCCGTCCCCCCTTCCCCCTCCCGCGCTCACACTCAGGAAGCAGCTGCCTACAGGCCGGCCCTCAGCGGCCGCACACACATCCACTCTCCTCCCAGGCCGCCTCCCTCCCTCCCTCTTCCCCCTTCCCCCTTCCCCTCTCCCTGCAGCCGCGTCCACACTGCGCCGCCAGGGCAGCCCAGAGCGTGGCGCGCACGGGCACCGGCGCTGGGGCCGCCACCACTGCTCCTCCCCGCAGCCCCGTTCGCTGCCCGCAGCCGTCTAGGCTCGCACCAGCGTCCTCCCGACGGAACCCGCCGAAAGCAGTTAGCCAGCATCCCGCTCCGGCCCCCAGGCGCACCCCCAGGCCCAGGGCGAGGATGAACAGGACGCGCGAGGCACAAAGTGGAAACTCAACTTTTTAAAGATATTATTTTCTCTGTGTGTGTGTGTGTGTGTGTGTGTGTGTGTGTGTATGCGCGCGCGCGGGGGGGGGCGGCAGAATGAGCTGATGCCGAGGGTACAGCCACCCCACTTCTGCCCCCTCCTCCCCCTGCCGCCGCTGCCCTAGCACACGCGCGCGCACACACGGCGCTTGGGCCGGGTTTCCGCGCCTGTCCCCCTGCTTGGATGGGAGTTTTCATTTCCGAAGGAGGCAGAGCCGGGGGAGCGCGCTGAAGGGCTGGAGCCCCAAGTTTCTCCTCGCCAGCGCTGGCCGCCCGCTGTCACTCGCTCAGGCTGGCCGGGGGAAGGGACCCGCACGCCAGGCTTTGTTGTGGAAATCCCGGTTACCTGGTAAGTGGATGCCATAGGAACTTTGCTCGCAGGCGAGAGATGGGAGAAGCCGGGCGCTTGAGAATGTGGGGGAGTTGCAACGCTCAGAGATACAAACTAGGTATTAGAACTGTTACCATGCTGAGCGGGTGGCGTTCGCTCAGGTTTAAGAATACGTGCACTCCAACACCCAGATTCTCTAAAAGATCTGTTTACTGAGATAGATAGCAATTCTCAATTAGGAGTCAAGCTGTGTTCTTGTCAGTTGCCTAAAAGCGTCGACTGAAGAAGACGGAGAGGAAATCAACAAGGTTTTAAAGTTTTTCTAATGAGGAAGACTTTTTTTGTTTTTGGCTTTTCTTCTAAACTACAGGGTCCAGAAGGCTACAAAATCAGGGCAAGTTACGGAACGCAAGGGCATGGTTGTGCACGCCACCCATGAGTCCCCCACTGAAGGGAAACTTTGGAGAAGTGGGAATTGATGGGTTGACATGAGGTCTCTCTCCCGCTCATCAGGCTTTAGTTGCCTTTGCCAGTTCCACGTGTTTGTGGAGCTCTAACGAAGGCTGTTTTCCATGCTGTGCCTCACCCAAGCCCATGTCCCTCCCCACTGCTCTGGAGGTCCTCCTGTAGGGGGTACATTAACTCCTCGTGGGGACGGGTCCAGCGACTCGCAGCCACCAGGTCTTGTAACTATAACTATAAACCCACGCCGCAAAATGCACAGATTCAGACGCGCACACTCCCCACCAGGTTTGTCACCTCGCGTTTACATTTTTATAGGGCCCGACAAAATGTCAGCACTGTTTGGAAAATGTCTCAGTCTCGGGGACTTTGTCCTGCGCACAACTCCAGTCCCTATAAATGACCCTGTGTGTATTTTGAAGTCGCCCGAGGCCGCTTTCTGGAAAGCGTGAGTGAGCAGCCGGCTTTCTCCTAAACACACACCTTGCCCAGAGCGACACTTGCAAGTTACTCACTGGAGCTGACAAGTCACTTCGGTGATGAGGAAGTCACCCAAATGTCTGGAAAACTTGGCCCTGACGGATTTGTCATCCTGTGGATGATTCAATTAGGTACCTGTAGGGAGAAACTTTCTGAAAGGTCATTTCTGGCTTCCCGAGTCGCACCCTCGACTTGGGGGTGTCTAAGAGGCAAGAAGTGAAAGAACAAGGATTAGGACGATAGCTGGGTGGGGGCTCCGGGCGGGCGGGAGCGTGCGCTCCCGGGAGCGGCGAGCAGGCTGCGACTTCCTCGGGATCCGGGATTGGGCCGGGCAGCGCGCTGCTGCTCCCTGCCACTTGGACTTCCCAGCCGCGGGCCAGCCGCAGCGCTCATTCGGCCCCGACTTACTCAGGACTGGGTTGCACAACAGGAAGCCTGCACGAGTTTGTTTTGTTTTGCTGCGCTTGGACAAGGCCGAGGGTTAGGGGCAGAGGCGGCCAGGGAGTAACGGGGTCGCAGGAGCGCGTCCCCAGCAGGGCTTTGTCGCCTCTGCCTCCCCGGACCCGCCCCTCACTCCGCGCCAGAGAGCCCAGGGGCCCCGGCCTCGGATCCCCGGTGGCCAAGATAGGGGGGTCGTGAGCAGATAAGGGCTGCCCTTCTCCTGTCCTGCCCCACACGCTTCTCCTTCGCCCGGCGGGTCCCCGGCACCTCTCCCGACTTCTCCAGCCCTCCTCCTGGCTGGAGAGCCGCCCCCCTCGGTATTCCTCACCCCCTTACTAGGCTTTCCTGGACATCAGCTGGGCCCTCATCCCTGCAGCATCTAAACCCAGGGCAGGGGGGTGGAGGTGGAGGGTACTTCCGGAAACGCAGGGACTTGATAGCTGGAATTGCGGCCCCTTCTTGCAGAGAAGAGGGCTTTGCACCCTCTCCCCACCTACTTGCAGGACATAGCGTCGCCCCAGAGTTTGGGCCTGGGGCTCTGGAGTTTGAGAAGAGGAATGTTCTGCAGCTCCCCCCAGTGGACCAGTTCCCTTTAGGTTGTGGAAAGAGGGAATCTCAAGTATGATGAGATCTTGGTGATCACCTACGGATGAAGAAACTGAGACCCAGAGAGTTTTAGGAGTTTTGCCCAGGGCCTCAGAGCCAGTTGTCACAGTCGCAGGGCAGACAATCAAGTTTCCCAGTTCCCAGTTCAGAGAGCATTCCTTGGCCTGAAGGTGAACTCAAGACAAATGCAGAGTCTCATTCTGTCCCTTCTGAAAGCTTTGATGAGTCATGATTTCTGCCTTGGTAGTTAGCCAGACGTCTGTTTCCCTCTCTGTAGCATTTCTGACTGGACCTCCCTTTTTACATAAATGGGGAAACTTTTTTTTTTTTGTATGAAATTGATTTGTATTGGTTTAAATTTTTCCATTCCTTCTTTTCTCCCTCCTTCAAGTTTGCTTACAGTGAAGTGTGAAACAGGTGCAACCAGCAAAAGTTTGTAGAAAAAGGATCTGCCACAATGAATGTTTGAAGCCACTTAGAGACAGGAGAGTGTGATGTTATTTTTGCAGTTGGGAACTGTTGAAGTTTAATGATCGCCTTTGAATGCTTTACAGTTTTCATATGTTTTCACTAGTTGTCTATGCAGCCAGATTAGCCCTAACACTACCTTGGAAAGGAAGAGTGGGGGATTTCTTTTCCATTTACTTTCAAACACCTTTCCTTGTTGGTAGTTGAAGTCCTTTCCTTTGTTACCCAGAGGACTCAGTAATCCTGCAGTGTGAATAGTTAAATCTAATTGCTGCTGTAACTCCATCTCTCCTTGGTTCACATTAGGCTAGTTTGAGAGAGCATCTTTTCTCTGGTTCCCCATACCATACAAGTTCCTTAATAGTAAAGGGTTTGTCAGAAATTGAATACTTGGGGGGTTGGTTGGTTTGCTTGGGAGGAACTGATCATGTACCAGCCCTGCCTTCATTTATATGGCAGGAAGTGGTCTTTCCATCATTTCAGAAGAGAGCTCAGTGTTCTCAGTCTTTTTTCTCTGAGTGTTCTTTCCTGCTAGTAAATTAATTTGAGGACATTCTTTCCGGTGTTGTCTCTTTCATATTGTAGTTATTGATCTCTGGAGTTGTAATGTTAATTTGTAGTTCTTCCAGAGTATAGAAGGAGTACTTTTTGAAGGAGATAATTCAGGAAGTGGCATCCTGTGGACATTCTCTTCCTTGGAGAAGTCATTTTCTGTGTAATTATTTTCTGTAGAGGATATTATAAGGAAGATTGAAATACAAGACTTAACATTTAACTTTTCTCAAAGTTTGGTTGGCTAATAGACTCAGGACTGAAAATAAATTTAAAACATAAATAAATGGCACATAGGAAATCTGTGCAATATAATCATGCCTTACTCTTTCCAGGAGGATGAAACTTACAATAAAGTCTTTGAAATGACATTAACATGTAGTTTGATTAAAAGATGCTCAAATTCCAAGTTTTCCTAGTTTTCCACTTACTTGAGGCAGAGTTGACACAAAGTCCAAAATTTGTATTGAGATAAAATATTTTTATTGAGATAAAATAAAATATTGATAAAGTACATACATACATCTTAAACTTGATGAATTTTCACAAACTGAACACAACTGAATAACTAGCATCTGGATTAAGAAATGGAACATTACCAACACCCTAGAAACATCCCTCTTACTCTCTTCTCATCACTATCTTCCCCCAGCCCTTCCAGTCACTGTATTTTCCTCAAGAGTAATGACTGCCTTAACTTCTAAGAGATGTAATAATGTTGCCCGTCTTTTTAATACTTTATGTAAATGGGATAATTCAATATGCACCCTTGGGTCTGGCTTCTTTCGCTGATATAACAACCTTTTAGTAGGTCAAATAATTTGGACTCCCCTTTAAAGTTTAGGGGAACATTTTGGCTTGCAGAAATTGGTTGGTCAGGCGTTACTTAATATGACAGAATTAAGGAAAAACGCTGACAGAAGCAGAATCCTATTCTCCATCCTAATGACTGTCTGATTAGGGAGACTGAACATGAGTGAAGCTGTAGAGTGAAGCCAGCTTAGGGTGAGCAAGGAGAATGCTGAGGAGAAGCTACCACTGTGACAGCCCAGAATGCATTCGGCAGTCTGTCTGTTAGGGACAGCAACCCCGCCCCTCCCCTCCAGCAAAGAAGCACCTGGGTGAAAATACTGAAATGACTGTATTTGTTTTGTGACTTTTAGTTAGGATTTCTCATTGTTCACGAGTATGCCAAGGTAAAGACAAGAATAATATGCCGGCTCAGAAGAGTGAGATGGAGTTTTTATGCTGCTTTGTTCTAATAAAGAAAGGAATAGACTGGGAGGAATAGACCAGGAAGCACACAACTGTAATTAAACTGGTTCCACAAGGCACAGAGCGTAAGGTTCATGATTTTATGGTCACACCTTACTTAGACTATGTTTATTCAGGCAATAAATGATAAATATAGGATATTAATGTATAAATATATAATTATATATTTCATTTATACCATGCTTTTCAGTATAAATAAGCAGTACAGTGTGATAAATATAAATATAATAAATATATGTGCATAAATGTATATGAAAAGTCAATATGTATGACATGGGTACTGTGAAAAATATAAATATATAGGTATAATATAAAATAATCTGTGTACCTATAAGGGCTGGGGAGAGTTCAAAGGTAATTTAGACACAGTCCTAAAACTTAATGAAATTAGAATTTAGACAGGAAGATGAAACATAGGCATATAACTATAAGGCAATGCAGAAAGTTATGAATGTTAAAGGAGGTGTACATAAAGTGAAATAGTCAACATTTATTGGATCCTTCTATGTACCAGACAGTGTGCTAAACAAGTAACATGCATTATCTCATTTAATATTCTGTAATGCTGTGAACTAGGTACAACAGTGTAATTCTCACCATTTTACAGATCAGAGACAGAAGGATTAAGAGAGGATCAGAGAAGGCCTAAGGTGGGGTGGGCCTGGAGGTTGAATAGAATCTGGATTTGGGGAAACGGAGGGCAAAAGAAGGGAGGAGGGGAAACACCACTCAGGTGGACTCAAAGGCAATATGTAGGATGAACAGAAACAAGGATCTAATCATTTTCTACTTTGGGAACAAAATCAGGGGATTTATTTGTAAAACTGGAATCATGAAGGCTCTAAGTAGTTGAGAGCAGACTTGAAGTAAAGAAAGCTGGTGGGGGCCATTCTTGTCTGACATGATCTCTTCAGGCCAAGAATGGGAACAACTACACATTCCTTCAGCTGCAGCAAGCCTTGCAGAACTGCAGATGGGCAGATAGGATTACAGTGCAAGATCAGACACTGTCCCAGGCTCCTTGATAAAAAGGTCAGGCTCTCTCAATGTCAGTTATTTCTGAAGTTCTGAGCCAGATCTATGAAGTTTCATTTCTAGGCCTGCTGAATACTGTACACACAAAACTAACCAGATGCCAGGCCTATGTATGAATTCTTGTTATTCCTGTGTGTGAAGAAATGGATTAATGTTTTCTCAACCTTTGCAGCATGACCAATAGATTCCACTTCTGTCTGTAACTTGACTGAGTCATTCATGTAGGGTTTTTTTTTTTTAAATAAATATGTTGTCATGTTGGTTAAGGGCCTAGTCATTGTTGTGGACATTCATACTTCTGCAGTGATGTCAGTGAACATAATTTAACTTGTATAAAACTTCTGTCTACCAACGGCTAAAAATAGTTACATTGGTTACTTTTAAGCAATAACTAACTACACCGAAGGAAAGAAATCACTCAGTTACACAAGTGATAGGGATAATTTAATGTATTTGAATATTTGGTTTAATGATTGCTAAATTCAGTTTATTTCTAGAATCTTCCATAGGTAGATGTTTATTATCCTTTTGAACGTATAATGAGTTTTAGCTTTGCAAATAGCTATTCACATGGGCTGAGTAGTTATTTATACATACTAGGTGACAAAGAATGCACTTTCATTTGCCATATTTTAAAACCTGTGTATCTCCTTGTGTGAGGATGGATTTTTTTTTTTTTAAAGAAAAATCTCCAGCCAGTTACTTTTCCTTTATATTTCTGAAGAAGCCTTTGTGTCTCAAACCATGGCCATGTGGTGTTTGTTCACTCTTTGCAATTCAGGTAATTAATTCAGTGGTGACATCACTGGGAATGTGTTCGTTTTTCCATTTCAAATTCCTCTTCATAAGATCTGATGGTTAACTCGTATTAAGAACAGATTTCAAAAAAACTCAGTTCTCAAAGGCAGTTATGTGTTAATTTATACTTGCCCTCTTTATCACTGTAAAAGTGAAGTTTTATTCCAGGGAAGGTCATGTACCCTTTACAACAAGAAAGATATAAAATTGTCAGTCATTTTGATCCTGATTCTGGTAGTCAGTTGATTAACTGATATTTGTAGAGCACAGCTGATCAGTTGATACTAAATAAAAGATAAAGTGAAAGATAACAGTGGTAGGAGTGTAGCTTTGTGTGATTTAAGCCTTATTTTTCATAAAGCTAAAAATGTCAAACATTTAGATCTTTTCTTTATAATGGCTATATTATGGTATTTGTTTTACTTTGGTTGTTTAATTCTGTCTATGTCTACAGATATTCCTGGTAAGTACCTGGGCAGGCAGATAGTCCAAATGCTTCCATAACAGTAGCTTTTATGCCTTTTTGTCTGTAACCCACCAGAAAATATATTTTTCATCTTACCCAGAATACGCTATATGCATATAGCTATGCAGACATATACACCCACAAATCATTAAAAGGAAACAATTCTTAACCATTAATATATTTGATGCACATCGATAGCTTCTATTTTATTCTAGTTGGTTCTATTTCATTAAAAAAATGTTTTGCCATTGAATAATTGATTTCAGGGCTCACCAGTGGATTGCCATCAATTTGAAAAACAGTGCTTAGAAACATTACTTTGTTAAACATAGATCTAGGAAGTTATGGCCCATATTCACCTTGGGCCAATGCATGGGCCAAGGCATGGTTACCTTTCTGAACTTACCTATGTTTGTCTCAAAAATCTTTTTGGTTTCAAGTTCGTTCTCATTGTGTGTGATTTCTTGCAGCTGACTAAGGGAATCCCTAACTATCCCCCTCTCTGTTGCCATTTTTTGGTAGGGCCATATTTTTCTAGAACTTTCTGTACTCATTGATGAGTTCATGACTGAGGCAGAGTTGATGAAACACTTGTAGGTAATTGCTACTAAAAATAGTGACATTTAGTAAGTTAGGGGGATATGAGAGTTGCATAGATGCATTGAAGTGTGGAAAGTAGATTCTAAGAGAGGTTATTGAACTTCTAATAATGCCCTCCAGCAGTATTCTCCTGAAGGTTCTGAATTTCTTCCAGAAATCCATAATCACTAGCATCGTGTGGAATGTTCTCAATGCTGCTTCTGATTTTTAAGTTAGGATTAACTAACTACAGAATAAATTCCTGCATTAGATTTGGTCATTTTTTAGCACTCCCTTCCCCTCCCCTTCCCTCTCCTTCTTTCTGTCCCTCTTCTCCCTTTCCCTTTCCTTCCTTTCCTCAGCGTCCTGTCCATATTTACTACCCACATTTTTAGTATCGTAGCCACTAATTTGATTAAAAAGGCACTGCCAGATATTTTACTCCATAAATTTAGGGAAGATTATTTTTGAGAAAATTTTATATAAAAAAGTTAAAATGTGTACATCTCTAATTCGATAGCAAAGAGTTGTAATCACAGATTAAAACAGAGTCAGGAATTCTATCAGATGGGATCCATAAGTTCATTATATTACCTTTTCTGAGTGGTCTTTGGTAGAATGGTCTTGAATTTCTGAAGGGAACACTGATTTGTCTTCATACCTTTAAGTGAAGTACGGTATAACTCAAAGCTAAACTTCTTTGATTTCATTTTATTGGTGATTATATTGCTTGAGTAATAGCTATAAACATCTTAGTATTCAAAATAAATATGTTAATATTCTCAAATTACCTATATTAGACCTTGGGAGTGCCCAAGTGACTATATGGTCTATATGTACTAGTTACAAGGTGTAACCTCCCTAAGTTTCCACTCTACATCCCAAATGTGGAATTATTCCATCCCTGTTTCTGTGTAACTTCTGTTGTAAAGTCTGTGAGTCTGTCAGTCTCACTGTATAAAGTTATGAAAACACAGACATGATCAAGTAAGCTTTGTTGCTGGTTACTTAATATACTTTCAATTTAGAGAAATGATATTGTACACATCCAATGCATTTCTTCTATAGTATCTTCCAGCTTCACAGGCACATGTTTGCACTTTCCTCTTGTTAAAATTGCAGACAAGAATAATTTTGATTTATTGGTGACATCTAATATAGCTGTGTTTATATTGTTGCCAATAAAATGACTTACACGATTGGTTTTTGTTTATACAATCTTTTCTGAGGAGTCAGTCACCTCTGTTAGGACAAGGTACATTCTGCTTATTAAAATGAACTCTTAGGATCTAAGAACATTCAGCTCTATCTGTCCTTGATTGAATTGCAAAATGTGCTTCACACTGCAGCCATGCATGAGAATACCTTATATTATCTATCAATAGGCTTTTCATTTCTATATTCTTCTGGCTACAAAGCTGTAACTAGAGAAACCCATGGGAATAGCAGGGGCCTATTAGCGATCAAGGCAGTGATGTTGAAAAGGCAATGTTAATGAAATTATACAATCATTAACCCGAAGCGGGAAAAATAAAAAGAATCAATAAAAGCTCTATTTTAGATGGTTTAGACGTATATATAAGAAGCCAGCCCAGGAGCAGTTTGTTTGCTGACCAGCATTTTGTGTCTCATTATCAGGTTTTCTATGCAGGGTAAGAAATGCTTGTGGCATAAGGAATGGAAAATGTAACAAAGGCTAAATGTAGCCTAAGGAAATGAAATGATGTATGAAAATTAATAATTAACTGGCTCATCAGATGAATTATGACTCTAGATGAGTCTGTTAATAATATTAACTAAGAAAGGGCTTTTGGCTGTAAATAGACATTATGGAACTCGTGTTTTTGGAATGTTCTTGAAGGGATGAGTTAACATTGTTCTGTGTAATCTTTTAATCCACAAGGCACAGTGCCTCGAGTTTTGGGTAGAAGGTAGAGTCATGATCTTGTATTTTGATTAAAGTCATAGCTTTTCCAGAAATCTAATGAAATTATCATTAAGTGATTTTGTGCCTTGGTTTTCTTAGGAGTTAAGTAACTTCCTCTCTGACTTGACTTACAGGAATGTGTTTTAAGAGTTTTCAAGTGGCCGAAAGGAAAGATTTATTAACTTATGTTGACTCATATAGCAGAATGGATGAAGATTTTCATTGTTTGAACCAAAGAAGTATTAAAAATCTAAGTGTATTGCTATGTCAGATCCAAAGTACCCTAAATTTATACTTACAGGGATTCCATGCTTTTTCTTTTTCTTCTTTTTTTCTGTTGATGCCTGGGTTTAGAGTAGTTGGATGGAGGACAGAGGAGAAAGTAATGGTGGAGAACTTAATTAAGTTTTTATTTTTTAATTTTTTTTTAATTTTTATTTTTATTATTTTTTTATTTTACAAATTTAATCAGTTATACATATACATATGTTCCCATATCCCCTCCCTTTTGCGTCTCCCTCCCACCCTCCCTATCCCACCCCTCCAGGCGGTCACAAAGAACCGAGCTGATCTCCCTGTGCTATGCGGCTGCTTCCCACTAGCTATCTACCTTACATTTGGTAGTGTATATATGTCCATGCCGCTCTTTCACTTTGTCACAGCTTACCCTTCCCCCTCCCCATATCCTCAAGTCCATGCTCTAGTAGGTCTGTGTCTTTATTCCTGTCTTACCCCTATGTTCTTGATGACATTTTTTTCTTAAATTCCATATATATGTGTCAGCATACAGTATTTGTCTTTCTCTTTCTGACTTACTTCACTCTGTATGACAGACTCTAGGTCCATCCACCTCATTACAAATAGCTCAATTTCATTTCTTTTTATGGCTGAGTAATATTCCATTGTATATATGTGCCACATCTTCTTTATCCATTCATCCGATGATGGACACTTAGGTTGTTTCCATCTCCGGGCTATTGTAAATAGGGCTGCTATGAACATTGTGGTACATGTATCTTTTTGAACTATGGTTTTCTCAGGGTATATGCCCAGTAGTGGGATTGCTGGGTCATATGGTAGTTCTATTTGTAGTTTTTTAAGGAACCTCCATACTGTTCTCCATAGTGGCTGTACCAATTCACATTCCCACCAGCAGTGCAAGAGTGTTCCCTTTTTTCCACACCCTCTCCAGCATTTATTGTTTCTAGATTTTTTGATGATGGCCATTCTGACTGGTGTGAGATGATATCTCATTGTAGTTTTGATTTGCATTTCTCTAATGAGTAAAGATGTTGAGCATCCTTTCATGTGTTTGTTGGCTGTCTGTATATCTTCTGTGGAGAAATGTCTATTTAGGTCTTCTGCCCATTTTTGGATTGGGTTGTTTGTTTTTTTGCTATTGAGCTGGATGAGCTGCTTATAAATTTTGGAGATTAATCCTTTGTCAGTTGCTTCATTTGCAAATATTTTCTCCCATTCTGAGGGTTGTCTTTTGGTCTTGTTTATGGTTTCCTTTGCTGTGCAAAAGCTTTGAAGTTTCATTAGGTCCCATGTGTTTATTTTTGTCTTTATTTCCATTTCTCTAGGAGGTGGGTCAAAAAGGATCTTGCTGTGATTTATGTCATAGAGTGTTCTGCCTATGTTTTCCTCTAGGAGTTTGATAGTGTCTGGCCTTACATTTAGGTCTTTAATCCATTTTGAGCTAATTTTTGTGTATGGTGTTAGGGAGTGATCTAATCTCATACTTTTACATGTCCCTGTCCAGTTTTCCCAGCACCACTTATTGAAGAGACTGTCCTTTCTCCACTGTACATTCCTGCCTCCTTTATCAAAGATAAGGTGACCATATGTCCGTGGGTTTATCTCTGGGCTTTCTATCCTGTTCCATTGATCTATCTTTCTGTTTTTGTGCCAGTACCATACTGTCTTGATTACTGTAGCTTTGTAGTATAGTCTGAAGTCAGGGAGCCTGATTCCTCCAGCTCCATTTTTCGTTCTCAAGATTGCTTTGGCTATTCGGGGTCTTTTGTGTTTCCATACAAATTGTGAAATTTTTTGTTCTAGTTCTGTGAAAAATGCCATTGGTAGTTTGATAGGGATTGCATTGAATCTGTAGATAGCTTTGGGTAGTAGAGTCATTTTCACAATGTTGATTCTTCCAATCCAAGAACATGGTACATCTCTCCATCTATTTGTATCATCTTTAATTTCTTTCATCAGTGTCTTATAATTTTCTGCATACAGGTCTTTTGTCTCCTTAGGTAGGTTTATTCCTAGATATTTTATTCTTTTTGTTGCAATGGTAAATGGGAGTGTTTCCTTGATTTCACTTTCAGATTTTTCATCATTAGTATATAGGAATGCCAGAGATTTCTGTGCATTAATTTTGTATCCTGCTACTTTACCAAATTCATTGATTAGCTCTAGTAGTTTTCTGGTAGCATCTTTAGGATTCTCTATGTATAGTATCATGTCATCTGCAAACAGTGACAGCTTTACTTCTTCTTTTCCCATTTGGATTCCTTTTATTTCCTTTTCTTCTCTGATTGCTGTGGCTAAAACTTCCAAAACTATGTTGAATAAGAGTGGTGAGAGTGGGCAACCTTGTCTTTTTCCTGATCTTAGTGGAAATGGTTTCAGTTTTTCACCATTGAGGACGATGCTGGCTGTGGGTCTGTCATATATGGCCTTTATTATGTTGAGGAAAGTTCCCTCTATGCCTACTTTCTGCAGGGTTTTTATCATAAATGGGTGTTGAATTTTGTCAAAAGCTTTCTCTGCATCTATTGAGATGATCATATGGTTTTTCTCCTTCAACTTGTTAATATGGTGTATCACATTGATTGATTTGCATATATTGAAGAATCCTTGCATTCCTGGAATAAACCCCACTTGATCATGGTGTATGATCCTTTTAATGTGCTGTTGGATTCTGTTTGCTAGTATTTTGTTGAGGATTTTTGCATCTATGTTCATCAGTGATATTGGCCTGTAGTTTTCTTTCTTTGTGACATCCTTGTCTGGTTTTGGTATCAAGGTGATGGTGGCCTCGTAGAATGAGTTTGGGAGTGTTCCTCCCTCTGCTATATTTTGGAAGAGTTTGAGAAGGATAGGTGTTAGCTCTTCTCTAAATGCTTGATAGAATTGGCCTGTGAAGCCATCTGGTCCTGGGCTTTTGTTTGTTGGAAGATTTTTAATCACAGTTTCAATTTCAGTGCTTGTGATTGGTCTGTTCATATTTTCTATTTTTTCCTGATTCAGTCTTGGCAGGTTGTGCATTTCTAAGAATTTGTCCATTTCTTCCAGGTTGTCCATTTTATTGGCATAGAGTTGCTTATAGTAATCTCTCATGATCTTTTGTATTTCTGCAGTGTCAGTTGTTACTTCTCCTTTTTCATTTCTAATTCTATTGATTTGAGTCTTCTCCCTTTTTTTCTTGATGAGTCTGGCTAATGGTTTATCAATTTTGTTTATCTTCTCAAAGAACCAGCTTTTACTTTTATTGATCTTTGCTATCGTTTCCTTCATTTCTTTTTCATTTATTTCTGATCTGATTTTTATGATTTCTTTCCTTCTGCTAACTTTGGGATGTTTTTGTTCTTCTTTCTCTAATTGCTTTAGGTGCAAGGTTAGGTTGTTTATTCGAGATATTTCCTGTTTCTTAAGGTGGGATTGTATTGCCATAAACTTCCCTCTTAGAACTGCTTTTGCTGCATCCCATAGGTTTTGGGTCGTCGTGTCTCCATTGTCATTTGTTTCTAGGTATTTTTTAATTTCCTCTTTGATTTCTTCAGTGATCACTTCGTTATTAAGTAGTGTATTGTTTAGCCTCCATGTGTTTGTATGTTTTACAGCTCTTTTCCTGTAATTGATATCTAGTCTCATAGCATTGTGGTCGGAAAAGATACTTGATACAATTTCAATTTTCTTAAATTTACCAAGGCTTGATTTGTGACCCAAGATATGATCTATCCTGGAGAATGTTCCATGAGCACTTGAGAAAAATGTGTATTCTGTTGTTTTTGGATGGAATGTCCTATAAATATCAATTAAGTCCATCTTGTTTAATGTATCATTTAAAGCTTGTGTTTCCTTATTTATTTTCATTTTGGATGACCTGTCCATTGGTGAAAGTGGGGTGTTAAAGTCTCCTACTATGATTGTGTTACTGTCGATTTCTCCTTTTATGGCTGTTAATATTTCCCTTATGTATTGAGGTGCTCCTATGTTTGGTGCATAAATATTTACAATTGTTATATCTTCTTCTTGGATTGATCCCTTGATCATTATGTAGTGTCCTTCTTTGTCTCTTCTAGTAGTCTTTATTGTAAAGTCTATTTTGTCTGATATGAGAATTGCTACTCCAGCTTTCTTTTGGTTTCCATTTGCATGGAATATCTTTTTCCATCCCCTTACTTTCAGTCTGTATGTATCTCTAGGTCTGAAGTGGGTCTCTTGTAGACAGCATATATATGGGTCTTGTTTTTGTATCCATTCAGCCAGTCTGTGTCTTTTGGTGGGAGCATTTAGTCCATTTACATTTAAGGTAATTATTGATATGTATGTTCCTATTCCCATTTTCTTAATTGTTTTGGGTTCGTTATTGTAGTTCTTTTCCTTCTGTTGTGTTTCTTGCCTAGAGAAGTTCCTTTAGCATTTGTTGTAAAGCTGGTTTGGTGGTGCTGAACTCTCTCAGCTTTTGCTTGTCTGTAAAGGTTTTAATTTCTCCATCAAATCTGAATGAGATCCTTGCTGGGTAGAGTAATCTTGGTTGCAGGTTTTTCTCCTTCATCACTTTAAGTATGTCCTGCCACTCCCTTCTGGCTTGTAGAGTTTCTGCTGAGAGATCAGCTGTTATCCTGATGGGGATTCCCTTGTGTGTTATTTGTTGTTTTTGCCTTGCTGCTTTTAATATGATTTCTTTGTGTTTAATTTTTGACAGTTTGATTAATATGTGTCTTGGTGTATTTCTCCTTGGATTTATTCTGTATGGGACTCTCTGTGCCTCCTGGACTTGATTAACTATTTCCTTTCCCATATTAGGGAAGTTTTCAACTATAATCTCTTCAAATATTTTCTCAGTCCCTTTCTTTTTCTCTTCTTCTTCTGGAACCCCTATAATTCGAATGTTGGTGCATTTAATGTTGTCCCAGAGGTCTCTGAGACTGTCCTCTGTTCTTTTCATTCTTTTTTCTTTATTTTGCTGTGCAGCAGTTATTTCCACTATTTTATCTTCCACCTCACTTATCCGTTCTTCTGCCTCAGTTATTCTGCTATTGATCCCATCTAGAGTATTTTTTATTTCATTTATTGTGTTTTTAATCGATGCTTGATTCGTCTTTAGTTCTTCTAGGTCCTTGTTAACTGTTTCTTGCATTTTGTCTATTCTATTTCCAAGATTTTGGATCATCTTTACCATCATTATTCTGAATTCTTTTTCAGATAGACTGCCTATTACCTCTTCATTTGTTAGGTCTGGTGGGTTTTTATCTTGCTCCTTCTCCTGCTGTGTGTTTTTCTGTCTTCTCATTTTGCTTATGTTACTGTGTTTGGGGTCTCCTCTTTGCAGGCTGCAGGTTCGTAGTTCCCGTTGTTTTTGGTGTCTGTCCCCAGTGGCTAAGGTTGGTTTAGTGGGTTGTGTAGGCTTCTTGGTGGAGGGGACTACTGCCTGTGTTCTGGTGGATGAGGCTGGATCTTGTCTTTCTGGTGGGCAGGTCCACGTCTGGTGGTGTGTTTTGGGGTGTTTGCAGACTTTTTATGATTTGAGGCAGCCTCTCTGCTAATGGGTGGTGTTGTGTTCCTGTCTTGCTAGTTGTTTGGCATAGGGTGTCCAGCACTGTAGCTTGCTGGTCGTTGAGTGAAGCTGGGTGCTGGTGTTGAGATGGAGATCTCTGGAAGATTTTCGCCGTTTGATATTATGTGGAGCTGGGAGGTCTCTTGTGGACCAGTGTCCTGAAGTTCGCTCTCCCACCTCAGAGGCACAGCGCTGACTCCTGGCTCCTCAATTTGGGATGATTTGTTGTCTATTCATGTATTCCACAGATGCAGGGTACATGAAGTTGATTGTGGAGCTTTAATCCGCTGCTTCTGAGGCTGCTGGGAGAGGTTTCCCTTTCTCTTCTTTGTTCTCACAGCTCCTGGGTCTCAGCTTTGGATTTGGCCCCGCCTCTGCGTGTAGGTCGCCGGAGGGCGTCTGTTCTTCGCTCAGACAGGACAGGGTTAAAGGAGCAGCCTCTTCGGGGACTCTGGCTCACTCAGGCCGGGCGGGAGGGAGGGGCACGGAGTGCGGGGCGAGCCTGCAGCGGCAGAGGTCGGCGTGACGTTGCACCAGCCCGAGGCGCGCCGTGCGTTCTCCCAGGGAAGCCGCCCCTGGATCCCGGGACCCCGGCAGTGGCAGGCTGCACAGGCTCCCGGAAGGGCGGTGTGGACAGTGACCTGCGCTCGCACACAGGCTTCTTGGCGGCGGCAGCAGCAGCCCCAGCGTCCCACGCCCGTCTCTGGGCTCCGCGCTTTCAGCCGCGACTCGCGCCCGTCTCTGGAGCTCCTTTACGCGGCGCTCTTAATCCCCTCTCCTCGCGCACCAGGAAACCAAGAGGGAAGAAAAAGTCTCCTGCCTCTTCGGCAGCTCCAGAGTTTTCCCGGACTCCCTCCCAGCTAGCTGTGGCACATTAGCCCCCTTCAGGCTGAGTTCTCGCCGCCAGTCCCAGTCCTCTCGCTGCGCTCTGACCGAAGCCCGAGCCTCAGCTCCAGCGCCGCCCGCCCTGGCGGGGGAGCAGACAAGCCTCTCGGGCTGGTGAGTGCCGCTCGGCACCGCTCCTCTGTGCGGGAATCTCTCTGCTTTGCCCTACCCAGGTATGTGGGGAGTTTCTTGCCTTTGGGGAGGTCTGGGGTCTTCTGCCAGCGTTCAGTAGGTGTTCTGTAGGAGTTGTTGCACGTGTAGCTGTATTTCTGGTGTATCTGTGGGGAGGAAGGTGATCTCTGCGTCTTACTCTTCCGCCATCTTACCCGGAAGTCTCCTAATTAAGTTTTTAAATAGAAAGATGCTCTTCCAGTGGAATCCTACCAGTCAGGTTTTGATAGTGATTAGTTGTGATTTTACTTTCCGGCAAAGTGTAGGAAAATTTAATCCCAATGCTCATTTTTCAAGGTGGGTGTTGTCTTTCAGCACATCTCTGATGTGATGGAGACAGTAGAGATTACTGTTATTTTTGCTTTCATATCCACCCAATCCCTTTGATTTAAGTGCCATAGGTATAAAAAATCTACATATTTATCCTTCATCATAGTTAATGAGTATTTTCCATAATCTTCCTTTTCTTAATTATCTGGAAGAACAAAATTTCAAGTGATTATCACCAAATTCTTCATTTTGTGGCTGAAAAACTGTCCAGAGATGTTATAAATGATTTGCCACAATTAGAACTCAGGTGTCCTAACTTCTAGTTGAGTACTCTATTCACTCCGACTCAGTGAGGATGGTTCTTTCTTAAAAGTTAGCTGTTTATTCCTTTTTTGTTACCAAGTGGGCTTAGAATTATGATCATATGACCTGGCCAAAAAACACGTAAAATATTATATAATATGAATAAACAAATTGATTTTTAAATTCTGGTGTCAAATGCTTAAAAAATTTGTTGGTGTAATTAATGTGAAAACTGGATTATTTGGCATATTTTCTCATACAGTTTATTTTATTTTTGTCTTGAGGCTGGTTTTTCTCAGCTCACACACAATTGACCTATTGGTTTTTCTTTATGGTATTAATCACTTTACTGTCTGGCTATTGCTTTTTTAGTAATAAAATTTAAGTACATTTTTGTTGTTGTTTTTACTTTCACCCTAAAGCTATTTAAAACAGGAGTGTGGTTTATAAAAAATAAAAATGAAATAAATATCTGGGCAGGTATGAGTTCTGATAATTAAGTTCTCAGTTCTTTAGTTCTTTTTCCTTCTTACAAACTCACCTTCTTAATGATCTAACCTAATGCTGAGTACTTACTTATATGTTTTTACCCAGATTTTTTATGAGAATTCCTGCTTATATATGATCTTGCTGCCAAAATCGACTCCCTTATTTTAAAAAAAAACCTGGAAATGGGCATAGTCTGCAAATCTGCAGAAACTTGTCACTTGGCCCATGGTCTTAGTGACTCATATTTCCAGTCATGTTGGATGATTCCTCATTTTCAACAAATTGCCAATACAACATATTTATTTATTTATTTATTTATTTATTTTTTTTTTGATTTTTGCGGTATGTGGGCCTCTCACTGTTGTGGCCTCTCCCGTTGCGGAGCACAGGCTCCGGATGCGCAGGCCCAGCGGCCATGGCTCACGGGCCCAGCCGCTCCGCGGCATATGGGATCCTCCCAGACCGGGGCACGAACCCGTATCCCCTGCATCGGCAGGCGGACTCTTAACCACTGCGCCACCAGGGAGGCCCAATACAACATATTTATTTTGCCTTTTTTTTTTTTTTTGGTTGGTACCGAATAAGTGCTTTCTTCTGCAGGGTTCAAAGTGCCTCAGAAAACACTGTTCTATCAATGAATGGAGAATAGATGGCCGATATCATCTGGCAAAGCACAGAGACATTAAATGACTCTTGCCCACAATCAACTAGTGAATCAACAGACCAGCTGGTAGTATACTTGAGTTCTTCTAAATGGATGCAGCAGAAAAGGCATTGGAATTTTTCCAGCATTAAAAAAAAAAACTTACAACCAGTCTGATACCAGGGTTCATTTCTTATTGTTCATAAAGAAACTTAAATGATGCAGTTTTGGATAATCTTCATTAGATTTATTTGTCCCTTCTTGGCCACTGTAGTGGAGGGAAGGACAGGAGTGAGACCTAGGATTGTTTCCAAGGAGGCATGTCAGTATTAAATGTGGCAGACTGATAGAATTCTTAATAAAATGAAGACTTGATAAAGGTGAAGAAGACATTCCAGATTTATATTGTTGGTAATTTTGGAAGTTCCTCAACATATGGGCATACACAGTCAACTTTGCAGAAGGCACAGTGAGTGCTTGGCTTGAAAATTAAATACTACAGGTTTCCCCTGCTATCTGAAAGTAGAGTGTTCCTATGAAATCTTTCATCAGCTGAAATGGCATAAAACGAAGAAGCAATTACCTTAGGACACATGTTGCTAAGGAATGCACAAAATAAAATGAGATAAAGCACAGATGCTCACAGACACATTTCAACGCTCTGGAGGCTTGAAGTTGAGATGCTGAGTGTAGTTCCCAGCGAAGGAGCACTGTCACTGCTTGGGGTGAGTACTGCCTCTATAATGGCCCCCTGCAGAACAAATGCTAAAGCTGTTTTTGCTTTTCACCTTTTTTCATAAAAGTGAAAATCCTCCTCAAATTTCTTTTGGTTAGTGAAAACAGGTACTTAGGTAAGTTTTATAAAAGCAAAGTGGTGTAAGGTGAAATTTTGAAAAGCAAGGGATACCTGTATTTTTGATTTTCTAAAACGATAAAAAAAATTCTTCACAAAAGGTTTGCTGTCCTTGATATCTTGTACTTGATGATTTATGGAACATTCATTTGGGAGTTGAGTTGGAAATATTCATCTAAGACATTGAGTGGATCATAGAGAAAAAGTAGGAATCATCCAGTTGAGGATATCTGGCCATTACTACTTTGCACTCAGTCTGTATTTCTTGTGTTTGTTCAGCTTTGGCTTCTTTCCATGACTATCATGTCTGTATAAAAGAATACAGATTGTGACTATGTTGGTCATTTATTTGGAGTAGTGGCACTTAGTCACGTTATTACACACATTTTGGGGAACTCTTGATCAAGGGAGGAAAAGGCCTTTCCTAATGATTTATAACCAGGGAGTACTGGCATTATTATATATGGATGGATGATGATGTCCTGTGGCCACGTCACTACTTTTGGTTCTCCCTCTGCCACTTGAGGAAGGGAGTGGTAGGATGGCAGATGGAAGCTTCATGGAACTACTGTCAGTTTACTGTGTGTGGTGCATGATGAACATACTCACCTTTAGAAGGGTTGTTTTGTCCTTATGCTTTCCATAAAGCATTTCACACGGCCTTTTCCTTTTCTAGGATCTTACTGGAGGATGAGAGTATTGTGATGTTGATTCTATTTCCATCCCCATAACTCAGGATCAATATAGAACCAAGACTCTAACGCTGCTGTGAATATTTGGATATATGGATATATGAAGGCTTTGTGAGATTCCCATGCCTATTTTTTTATCCTTTGTAAATCTAGGGACTGCGAAAAAGATTGCTCGTAGAGTAAAAATCTGAGATAGTTTAATGTCCTCATAATCTCTTTTAGAGGTTATATCAGCTTTAAAAAAAATTTCTTTTTTAATTTATTTTTGGCTGCACTGGGTCTTTGTTGCTGTGCAGCTTTCTCTAGTTGCGGTGAGTGGGGGCTACTCTTCGTTGCGGTGTGCGGACCTCTCATTGCGGTGGTTTCTCCTCTTGCGAAGCACGGGCTCTAGGCGTGCGGGCTCTAGTAGTTGTGGCTCGCGGGCTCTAGAGCGCAGGCTCAGTAGTTGTGGCACACAGGCTTAGTTGCTCCACGGCACGTGGGATCTTCCCGGACCAGGACTCGAACCCATGTCCCCTGCATTGGCAGGCGGATTCTTAACCACTGTGCCACCAGGGAAGCCCTGTATTGGCTTTTTGTTTGTTTACTGGAATCTTTGAAGCACTAGTCTCACAGCTCATGAAGGTGATGCTTTTGGGTTTCCCAGGACGCACTGTAGCAAATGTGAACTAGTACAGACAAATCCTCTATGGAGCAAAATAAGTTTCATTTTGCAAGCTGGCACCAGTAGATTTGTTATAGTTGCCAAGAGCACTGTATTGAGAAGGATTCAGTGGCAAAAAAAAGAAGGCAGTGATCCATAATCCATGTCTACAACGAGTGCAGGAGGGGAGAGTGCCTGACAATGAACCATGTATTTGATAACCCTGTTCTACATAAAAGACCGTTTTGCTTAGAGTGCTTCTTTTCTTCCTGATATGAATGCTACACAGGTTGAAAACTCGTTGTAATTTATTTTCCTTTTTACTTTTAAAAATGCCTGCATTTATTTTTTTAAACAGGCTAATAAACCACACCATGGATAACTTATTGGACTTTGCCTGAAAGGAATCATTAGTGTCATTGGATATTTGACCAACCTGGCTACAGGTTTTGTCAGAATGAATGGAAGGTCATGCAGCATGAATCTCCACCGGACATCAGGAACCCCACAGGGGCCTGGGATGGTCAGTGGCCAACACATTCCTCCCATTCGAGCCCACTCGGGGACTCCTGGCCCCTCGTCCTGTGGCAGCACACCAAGCCCTGCCATTGGAAGCCTTGCTAACAGCCTCCATCTCAAGATGCCCTCAGGAGGAGGGATGGCTCCTCAGAGCAACATGAATGAGAGCCCCATCCATCTGCCTGCCTTGAGCCCCAGGAGACAAGTGCTCACCAGTGGGAAGCCACGTTTCCAGGTGACCCAGGCTGGAGGCATGTCAGGGCCACACACTTTAAAGCCAAAGCAACAGGAGTTTGGAAGCCCCTTTCCTCCAAAATCTGGGAAAGGTAGGATTGTCTTTTTGGGATCTTTTAAAAGTGGACACTATTTTTTTTCTCCTCCTTGTCTCTTCTCTGCCAGCAAATCCAATGGAAAAATACATGATTCAGTGTCAGGGTCAAAGTTGATAGTCTCATAATGATATGTAGCTTTCTAGGAAAGGATGTGGACGTGTATACGTGTACATACGTGTGAGGGTGAGGGCACCACAGTGGTAAATGTGTCATCTCATGGGACTGTGAAATAGAGTGGAAGATGAGATAGAAAGATTGGAAACAGGGAGGTAGGGTGGGTGGTGGCAGAGGAAGGGCAAGAGCAAGTTTAGTATGATCCTGCCCTCTGGATACACAAAGCTCTGCCTTGGCTTACCAGGGGCTGGATTCTGCAGGCCATGGAGGAGATGGGTGGCTGGAACTGTCATTATGTTAGTTGGATGCTAGAAGAAAGGTGGTGTTTGGAAGGAAAAGGATTAAAAAGGGAGAAATTTTAATAGCCAATAAAATGAGGAACTAGTACATAAAATGATAAAAAATTATTCTAAGAGCAAAGCCTATAATTTTTAAAAAGTTTTATTTATTTTTATTTATTCATTTTTGGCTGCATTGGGTCTTTGTTGCCGTGCACAGGCTTTCTCTAGTTGCGGTGAGCGGGGGTGCTACTCTTCATTGCGGTGTGCATGATTCTCCCTGTGGTGGCTTCTTTTGTTGCAGAGCACGGGCTCTAGGCATGTGGGCTTCAGTAGTTGTGGCACGAGGGCTCACTAGTTGTGGCTCGCGGGCTCTAGAGCACAGGCTCAGTAGTGGTGGCGCACGGGCTTAGTTGCTCCGTGGCATATGGGATCTTCCTGGACCAGGGATCGAACCTGTGTCCCCTGCATTGGCAGGCGGATTCTTAACCACTGCGCCACCAGGAAAGTCCCTAAACCTATAATTTTTATAATACAGCTAGTGACATGAGAGAAGGCAGCTAGAAGAGTATAATGAAAAGATGTATTTTTGTGCTTGTTGAGAACTAGAAAAAACTTGTTAATTTGAAATGCAGAGAGAATGCTTTTAATTCAGCAGTGTTTGAATTACCATATGTTTTAAATTAAGAATAATTTTTGGAGAATAACAAATTATTTGAGTGACATGCTCTCTCTAGAAACTGTTGTTGACTTAATGAGGTTATATTGCTAATGATATGTGTATTGGGGCTAGAAAAAGAAGGAGTATGTATCCCATGTAAAATATAGCCTTGTTATATAAAATAGCATGATTATATATTCCTTTAGGTATTTTTAGCATTTAGTTTTAAATGTTTATACTAAGTGTTTATACCACCAAATAAAATTACTAGCAGCCTTGTGAGTAGCCATTCACCCAGTTAACTCATAACTTGTCCAATTATGATGAATAATGATTTATATCAGGCAAGTAACCCAAAAGTTGTTTGTTTTAGTGTCTGTGTATTTCTGTATATGGAGAAGTTGGTATAAATGGGTAGCTTAAAAAAAAAAAGTAAACATATATGTAACTTTTTTCTTTTCTTTTTTTACTTACTTTGGTGTAGGCTTGGTTTTGAGGTGTTTTATTTCTCAGAGCTACTGATATTTAGTGTAAGTATAGGAAAAATTTTCCCTGGGGGCTGCATCTAAAATAGCTCCGTCATTGTCAGGTTGCTATGTTCATGACGTGGCAAGCTAAGGTTCTTAATGTCAAACTCATGTGTTTGTATTTTTAGGGACTGAGGCCCAGTAAAGTCTTTCAGCTCATGCTTGACTAGTGAACTGTAGCTTGCTTTTATATATACTTGTGTTTGAAATCCTGACTGGCAATAATAATGGTGATAATATTAATAACTTGCACTTATTATATCATAACTTAGCATGTGTCAGGCACCATGTTAAGTGCTTTCCAGTACATAGTTTCAGTTATTCCTAACGACAGCCCTGAGTTGTATGCTATTGTTGATTAACTGATAAGGGAACTAAGGTCTAGAAAGAATAAGTAACATAAGCCCTGCCAGGCAATAAGGAGTTTGGGAATATTACTTTAATAGTGATTAGAAGTGGTTATAATTATAATTGTAGTTTATAAAAAATGCTTCAGGTACTTAAGGAATAACGAACTCTCAGGGTTAATACATCTTGGAACTCATGTAAAAATTAGCACTGCTTCCTGATTCTCTTCTTTTCTGTTTTCTGGCTCCTTGCTCAGCTTACAAGTTTGCAGTGCCTGTTCTGGATCTGCATGATTGGGGCATGCATGCATGGACATGGGTAAGGGGTTGAGGACAACTGTATTATTATTCCCCCTTGCCTTGCAGCTTGGATACCACTAGTGGTCTGGATGGTGCCAGGAGTGGCTGAATGTGTCCCTTTCAGATCTTGGATAACAATTCCTAAACTAAGCCAGTAACTGCTTGAGAATGGTGATCTGGGACTGTTTGAGCTTCATCCAATCATTTGCTCTACAAATAATTATTGAGCATATGTTATGGGTGAGCCACTGTTTTGGGGATATAATAGCCAATAAAACATAGTCCTGGCCCTCAAGGAGTTGAGAACTCAGAAAAAATAAATGGGCAGTTAGAATAAAGCATAATTAAGGCTCTGGTAGAGATACACTCAGGGTGATATGGCAACATTTGGAGGGGTTCCCAGCCGGTGCTTGAACAGTGGATCTGGGAGGAGAGTAGGGTATCTAGGCAGACACCTGAAGGATGAGGAGCTAGCCTTACAATCATGGAAGAGTATGTCCTCTGTGTGTGTGTGAAGGGGCAGGGGCTGTCTGGGACTTACTCTGGGTAGGGAGAAAAGCATGCTCAAAACCTGGAGGGGAGAGATCATGGTGCATTTCATGGACTTCTATCTGGTTTCACACTGAGGGGAGGTGTGGAGACTCTGGTAAGAGATGAGGCTGGAAAAGAATAAGCAGTAGCCAGATGAAGGGTCCTGAATGCCATACCAAGGAGTTTAGATCCATCTTGAGGACACTGGCAAACTGTGGAAGGATTTTAACCTTAGGGATGATGTGATAAACTTGAGGTTGATATCTCTCCCTGATTTTGCCACTGCTTTCCCATGCACTATTGACAGTGTCATGATCCAAAAGGATAAGTGCCAAAGAACCTGTGACTCTGTGGGTGTATTAGGGTTCTCCAGAGAAACAGAACCAATAGGAGGTGTATCTATTGATATATATATCTATTTATCTTTCTGTATATCTCCAGTAGAATAAGTTACCTGGGGATTGTCATACAGACAGACATCTGACTTTTTGAAGACTTGAAAATTTCCAGCGGGAGCCTCATGAGAAATATAAACTTGATTGTAATTTTTATGTTACTTAAGGATTGAGTTCTGCTCATATGAAAACTCAGATAACCATGGCTTTAACACTGTAGGGTGTGGTTCCCAAATAGTGTGCCGAGGGCACTGGGGTATCACAGGAGACTCAGAGGGAGCCACGAGATATTTTAAAGTTTGCAGGAAACATGGGATATGTGACAACCCTGAACACCAGGCAGACCACTAGTTTGAGGAGGCTCACAGTTTCACCATGAGATTGCAGTATGTTCTTTTTGATGATGTTGTATCTTTGAGAAACTGCCTATTTGGTAGTTGTGATTTAAAAAAGCAAGTAGTTTGTACATTCATGTTCAGAGCAACATTTTTCACAATAGCTAAAGGTAGAAATAACCCAAGTATACATCAATGTATGGATGGGTAAACAAAATGTGTCATATCTATACAATGGAATATTATTCAGCCTTCAAAAGGAAGGAAATTCTGTTATATGCTACAACATGGATGAACCTTTAAGACATTATGCTAGTGAAATATGCCAGACACAAAAGGACAAATATTGTATGATTCCTCTTATATGAGGTTCCTAGAATAGTCATAGAGACAGGAAGTAGAATAGTGGTTACTGTGGACTAGGGGAGGAGAGAATGGGGAGCTGTTGTTTAATGGGTACAGAGTTTCAGTTTGGGAAGGTGAAAAGTGGTGATGATTGTACAACAATGTGAATATATTTAATGCCAGTAAACTGTACACTTAAGAAATGGTTAAGATGGTAAATTTTATGTATATTTTACCACAATAAAAAAAGCACATACTAAGTGAAAATCAGTGTGGACTAGGAGATGAAGGTGGTGATGTCCAATCTGATTCCAAGGTTTGAGAAGTAGTAGAAGGCATAATTGAAATGCACATCCCATTAGTAATTGTGGTTATTTAAAAATGAAATAAAAATGCTTTTAAAAAAATTTATGTGTTATTTTTTCAAACAGCTAATAAGTTATTAGTACATAATTACTATTCAGTTATTGAGACCTAACTACTTAATAAACAGAACTGTTAGGTGTTTCTTTTGGCCTGGGGCGCCATGAAAAAATTACCGAGACGCTAAGAATGCCATGAACTGAGAACATCTGGGACCCTATGTCTTAGGAGTTCATTTTTCTCACAGAAAGAGCAAAGGTAGGTGATTGCTGCTAATGGTTAGAAGCTCAAGGAAGACAGGCCCAAGATCATGGAGCTTCCCTTAGTCTTTCCCTCTCGGTTGCACAGGGGCTGCCTCACTGCAGCATCTTTATGGGTTCTGTCTTCTGAGGAGGCTGAAGGAGGAAGGAAGAAGGACAAAAGGCAGAAAGTCAACGGGGACTATTCCCCTGCAATCTACCTCCTTGAATTGGCTTTTTCAGGAGCCACACTCAACTACTTCCACTTAATTAGCCAATCGTACATGACTGATCTCTTAAATAAAACTTATTCTTGGTTCCTGAGTATATCTTTTTTAAAAAGTTAGATTTTGTCTTATATCATTTTGTATTATGTTCTATTGTATTTTACTTTTTAGCATTTGCTACCTTTATCTCTCTCTCAAGTAAGTTGAAACACTTGGGAGTAAGTTGCAGACATTGTGACCCTTTACCCCAAAATTCCTAAGCAGGTATCTTTCATGCCATATAACTAACATACCTTAATCGTAACCAAGAAATATAGCTTTGATATAGCAGTATTATTTATAAACAATTGTATCTTGAAATATAGTTTATATTCAGATTCATTATATATTTTATTTTACTTATTATTTATAATATAAAGTATTATTTTCTTCCCCCTCTTATAATCTAGTATTCTTTGTAGCCATTTTTTCCCCTAGCCATCTAGGATCTAATCAAAGATCATGCATTACATTTGGTTGTCATGTCTCTCTGGTGTACTTTAATCTAGCATGGCCCTCTCCCCCTGCCTTTTTTTGTGTTTCATGGCAGAATGTGTTGATACTTTTAAAGAGTTCAAGTCAGCTGTCTTGTCTCACAATCTGATTTGTCTGTTCATCTCTTCATGATTGGGTTCAGGTTAAACATTTTTGGCAGGAATACCACATAGGTGATTTGTGCACCACCCGTTGTGTATACCAAGAAGCACTAAATCTTCATTTGTCCTAGTATTTGTGATGCTGCTTTTGGTTGTCTGTCTAAGGTGGTGTCACCAGATCTCTACATTGCAAAGGACTCTTTTCAAAATTAACAAATAATCGTATGTGAATATCTTATTCTGTAACAGCCTTTCATAGCATTTATTGATTATCCTTGTCTGAATCAGTTATGCTGCTGATTGCATAATGGTTGTTTTCTGATTTTATCATTCCTTCTAGGTTTATTATCTGGTATTCTTCTGGAAGGGAGAGCTTCTCTCCCTTCTCTTCTAGAGTCATTGCAGATTCATGTATTCTTTTAAAAAATTCACTGTGCTGTAATTCACTACCATCACTGTTTTTTCTGCTGCTCAAACTGTCCCAGATTTGGCCAACAGGAGCCCCTTCAAGTCAGTTCTTATGTCCTTTTGACATGTTCCCATTAAGTACTTCCTTGGTTTGAGACATAGCAAGATGTTCTAGGCTCATTTGTACTTCCCTGCTTCAGGCCTGGAATCAGCCATTTTCCCAAAAAGTTCAGGTTCCTTTTAGTGGGAATTGATACTTGGGAAACTGGATGAAAGGGTGTTCTTATTGGCTCTGGGGTGTCATTGCTTCTAGGTCCTTTCTGTGGACAGAGTGAGGAAATACACCAGACCAAGATAATGAGTTCCAGTTAAAATACATCACAGAGTTCTTCCTCACACTTCCTCACACTTCCTCATTGCGAATTTGTCAGTGAGAACCCTGGTTCTCAGGAACATGAGTGTATTTGTTTATTTGCTTTGTACTACAACAGAGAAAAAAGTTACTTTTAGCTTTATATTTATAAGATATAGAAATTTGTTTTAAAAATGATTGCTTACTACATGTCAATTTTTAATGTGCTGAGATAAGAATGTTCATATTTATCTTTGCTGGTGAGTGACTGAGTTTGGAGGACTTTCTGCAGTTGGCAACTTTCTGGCCCTCCTAGAATTGGTGAGTACAGAATCTAAGTTAAATTGTACCACTAATGGCATTTCTCCCTACTTCCTGCTCAACAGTTACAGACTGTAATTAGACTGGGAGAAATGCATTTTTCAAAACATCTGGGAAATAAGTTTTATGATCCTCACTATAAGCATGTTTGACATAGCTATTTAAATATTTAAGACAATTCCACATTGGCAGTACCCCTAGAAATATATAATTGGGAAGATTTTCATTGTAAAGGTTTTTTATTTTTCTTCGGGGCCTATGACATTTCTTGTTGGGCTCTGCTGTCCTTGGAGACAAAGGGAGTTAGTTATTCATTAGTGCCTTGTGGGTTATTCATTATTGTTAGTCAGAAAAAGCAGAATAATATCAACAAAGGACATTAAACTAATTGCGATTTAAAAACTCTTTTGTGTCACTTAAGGCTGGTGTCTCTTATAAAGACCTGGTCTAAGAAAATGTGTCATGTGAGCCTGGGAGGTCTAAAAACTAGTGTACTTTAAATAATACATCAAGTTTTATTTTTATTCTTTATTGTTTGTGGTTTACTAATTTAATTGGTTATAACCTGGAGCTTAGGTTAGAGCTTGATTCCTTAGTGGGTCAACTAGCTTCATAGTTTTCCCCCACTGCTACATCAGAAAATTTTAAAATACTGCCACTGATTTAAAAAGTTACTTTTCTATATCATTCCTTTACTTATGTTGATCCCTGGTAAAACAACAGACAATAAAAAAAAAATCTGCTAACACCAGTGAGTGAACCATGTTGAGTGTAGTCATGTTAGAAGTCGGGCAAGAATAGCAATTGGGAATCCCACATTTTTGAAGAGATACAGTTGATATATTAGCTTAAGAAAGTTGGGACAAAATTTGTGGTTACTTTTTTCCCCCCTACTTCTGCTTTTTAATCATTTATATTTCCTTGCACTTCCAATGTGGCTTCCTGCAGAATTAGAGCAAATAAAGTTAATATTCCATAAAAGGTTCCAAAAATAACCAAACCAGTGAGAGACTAAAGGCTTTATTCCAGTTGAGGTAGCCAGAGTTTTCATTTCATCTTGCCAAACAAGACAGGTGAAACACAATGTTTACTTTTGTTTACTCTTTGGTCTGCACAGGGTTCACTTTGTGAGATTTATTGATGCTGAGTATAAGTCATATTGGTGATGGATTTCCAAGTATTACTGAATGACAGGCACAATTTGTTCCAGTTATGAAAGTGGTTTGTCAGTCTCATAACATTCCACCTTTAAAAGAATATATTCTTTTAACTCCCCTACCTTCTACATACACCTCAAATGCTATGGGGCATGACCTTGAAATGTTACATCTGTTAGTAACCTATAGCATTTTCTAAGGCTGTTAAACAGCAGCAACTTTGGATTTGTAAAGTACTTTGTAGTTCATAACCTTTCATAGTGACTGTTTCATATGATTTTATCAAAGGCATAATCCCGTGAGCTAAGGCAAGTGTAATTGGCCCCATTTTAGGGATGAAGAGACTGAGGCTCAGTTTTCTAGAGATCTCATTTTTCATGTGCTGCCTGGGTTGCCATTGAATAGGACTTCATAATCTGAGAGTTCCTGCTACAGGAATTCTGAGAAATCTTGCCCCCTCTCTTCAGTAGAGTCTAAGGTTGCTGCCATTCCTGAAAAAGTGTATCTCTAAAAACTCAAATCAGTTCAGCCATCATTTCTATCCATGAGCTGAGGATATGGGCCCTTGCTCCTGTTTTAGAAAATTGTACTTGACACTTTTCAATAATAGGTCCTTCTGAGCAGGGAGGGCATTGTCTACCTGAGCAGGAATCAGGAAGCCTTTGTGTGATGGCCACCTGAGTAACATTGGTATATGTACAAGTATGAAGTCTTTAAACCCAGGCCAGAGGATATCATAAATATATGAATAGATTTGCTACTTCCGACACATCAGATTTTAAGGATACAATGGATGGTGACTTATATTTAATACCTATTTTCATGGCTGCATTATTTGAATAATGAAAGAAATAGAAGTTGTATAATTGGCTCTGACATAATAAACTGGTTAAAAAATGAGACTTGTGGTGTAGGATCTTGATACTCAAGGATAGTCTGAGGCCAACAGTGTTAGCATCCTCTGGGAGCTGGTTAGAAATGCACAGTCCCAGGGCCACCCCAGATCTGCTGAGTCGGATCTTGCATTTTAAAAGATCCCAGGTGATTCATGTGCTCAGGGCTGGCTTAAGGGTGACTGCACAGTGCCCTGTCTCAGAAGGGGTGCGCTGTGCTTCGGGTATAATGCTCTGTGGTCACTTGACATTATTACTAATTTTATCTCTGAAATTGTGTTTTGTAAGTGAAGTCTGGTGGGGCACTGGAGCTTGCGGGGGGAGGGGAGCTTCGAGTCTCAGTTCATAAGTAGTTCCACATCTGGCCAGGATGGCCACTGGCTCCCTCGCCCCACCCAGTGTCCACTACTGCCCTCTGCCCTCAGCAGGGACCTGAGCATTGGTGTGGGGAAGTCAGGGTCAGATGTGTGTGCCCCACATGCCCAATCATGGGTGAGGATCTGGGCACCTTTGAAAGCCTGCATTCACTCTGTGAGTATCCCTGTTTGGAAGTAGCCCAGTGTTAAATAGCAAATAAAAAAATACCATGGCAAGTCAAGAGATGGGAGAAGAAAGGAAAATGCTATTTTCCTCCCTTTTGAACAGGGATCCAGCATTTTCATTTTGGTCCCTGTAAATTATGCAGCTGGCCTTGCAAGTGCACACTGAAATTTGAGAAGCATTAGTATAAGAGAAAGAGCATGGACACTAGAGTCAGAAGACCCACATCTGGTTCACACTTTGCTGGTATATGACATTGGGCAAGCCACTTGACCTTCCTGACTCAGTTTTCTCATCTGTAAAATGGGGGTGATGTCTTATGCTCCTTTCCAAATGGGCAGGGTCTAGGTAAAGGGCAGACCTGGCGACATGTCTTTGGTAGGAGTGTGTCCAGATCACCTTTCATCTTTGGCTTCAGTTTCATGAGGCTGGTAAACAAACCTGGACATCATGGCCTGAGGGTGGGATGGAGGTGGAGGGCAGGGTTCAGAATGGGAGAAGAAGGTCAAAAACCTGGGTTTCAAATCCTTGGGAGTGGATGGAAAGCAAGAGTCAAGGAACTGAGGAAGACAGGGACTGAGGATTGTGGGTAAGGGAGAAGTGAGCATCAGAGAACTTGTGAGCTGCACTCATAGGTTTCCCAAGTGGTTACCCACTTGTGTGGAAATCTCAGGCACGCGTGAAATTGTGGAACAGAAAACGCGTTTGCTCTTGAGAGTTAAATTTGATGATACATGTGAGAATGCATTTTACACTGTAAACCGCCAGACGCATGTAAAGTATTGTTCTTCCTAATTACAGGGGCAGTATGACTCTCCATAATCCACAGCACCTGCTGCTGAATGGAATGGCCTCATCCCGATACCCTATTCATTCACGGATTTGTCCTTTTAAGTAAAGGCCAGCTTAGTCATAACTCTCAAGTCTGGAAAGTTTGAAAAGCTATATGTTGTGTGGATGTAGAACCCTAAATTCTGTTTTCACGGTTTGCCTCAAAAGCTAGAGAGAAAAAAATTAAAACACAATAAAAAGCCTTGAGATGAAATAACATCTTTTAAGTTTGTCTTCCACCTAAAGATTTTACTATAGATAGGGTGATCATATAATTTATTATCCAAACCAGGACACTTTCAAAAGTGAAATGGGGCCCTATTAATAATTATGCCCAGGACTGCCCAGGACTACCCAGGATGAACTGGAATGAAGGCAGGGTTGCCCTACCTTTAGGGGAAAGTTTAATTGCGTTTAAACTCGGCATCTTACTCAACTTTTTTTTTTTTTTTTTTTTTTTTTTGCGGTACGCGGGCCTCTCACTGCTGTGGCCTCTCCCGTTGCGGAGCACAGGCTCCGGACGCGCAGGCTCAGCGGCTATGGCTCACGGGCCCAGCCGCTCTGCGGCATGTGGGATCTTCCCGGACCGGGGCACGAACCAGTGTCCCCTGCATTGGCAGGCGGACTCTCAACCACTGCGCCACCAGGGAAGCCCCTCAACTTCTTTAAGGTAAAGTAGCAACCTACTTGACAGGATTAGCCCCATGTAAGTTATTTCTTTCAAAATTATTTCTTGGGGCCATTGAGTGATTATTAGTATATTATTAGGTAGAATATATCAGTTTCTGGTTGTTCCATGGTTGGATATAAGTGAGCTAGCAATTATTTAGCACTTTGTATTTTGTATAACTGTGCTTAGCTTTACATATTTTAATTTAATCCTTCCCAGCTCTATGAAGTATCCCCATTGAAAACATGAGGAGAGAGAGGCTTAGAAAGATTAAGTAACTTGACCAAGAACACATGGGTATTTTAGCCCATGCCTCACTGACTTCGGAACCCTAAGTACTTTTATAGGATGTTGTTTTGGTTTTCTGGCACAGGGTTTGCCTCAGCAGGCTAGGTTCTTGGTAGTTGAGTACGATTTCCTGAAAGACATAATTATGTCTACCATAATTTCTACTATATAGTATTGTAGTGTCTGGTATGTATTTATTTTGAAGAGAACAGTGAGCTGAAGCAGAAAATCAATGTCAAGTAAATTGTTGCAGGTGTTTGTGTCAATTTGTGTTAAAAGTGTTCCTCCTTACTTGATTAAGATAGTGGTTTTGGTGGCAATCAGGTAGGCAATGTGATATAAAAAAGATACAGCTAATTTTTTTAAACCCTTACTCTTGGCTGGCTGCTGCACTGAGCAGAGCTGCTGGGCCATGCAACTGGAGAACAATTCAGAAGCCTAACATGATGGCCCTGGAGCTCAGTTCCTTTTAATCCTTGTAACAACCCTATGTGACATTAGATTAAGAAAACTAAGGTTTGAAGAGGTGAGTAATTTAGCAGCAGTCATGTGGCTAGTATGTGGCAAAGCTGGGAATTGAATCCAGGTACTGTCTGAACCGAGTGCCTTGGGTCTTAACCATCCTACTGTCTTCTATTGGGATGAGTCAGGTTACGGGGGCTGAGCTGGAGACCAGGGCCTTCTGTTGCATGTGTACTGATTCACCAAGTACCTTATTCAAGCCTCTTTTGGTTTCAGGTAACTTGAAATCCACTGGGCTAGCTTACGTAAAAGGGGATTTATTATAAGGAAGCAAGGGTGTTTCATGGCACCCCAGAAGAGGGTGGACCACAAGATCTTTTGAAGGACTATAAGAACAAGATACTTCTCCACACTGCTTCCCTCTAGGCAATGTGATTTTTTATCTCTGCTGCTTCTGTTTGCACATTACTTCATTCTTCTCCCTGCAGATTGATTTTCTGTTGTATGTGTGTGTGTGTGTGTGTGTCTATATTAGTCAAGGTTCTCCAGAGAAATAGAACCAATAGGATATATTTATTTTTTTGTTTATTTATTTATTATAAGATACTGGCTTATGCAAGTATGTATGCAGAGAAGTACCAGAATCTGCAGTCGGCAAGCTGGGTACCCAGGAGGGCTGATGGTTTAGTTCTAGTCCAAGTATGAAGGCCTGAGAACGAGGAGAGCCTGTGGTGTAAGTGCCAGTCCAAAAGCAGGCAGCCTCGAGATTCAAGCAGAGTCAATATTTCAGTTTGAGTCCAAAGGCTGGAAAAGACTGAGGTCCCAGCTCAAAGCTGTCAGGCAGGAAATGTTCCTCCTTGCTAGTGGGAGGATCCACCTTTTCTTCTATGTACACCTTCAACTGATCGGACTAGGCCCATCCACATTGGGGAGGGCAGTCTCCTTGACTCAGTCTACTATTTCAAATGTTAATCTCATCTAGAAACACTTCACAGACATACCCAGAATAATGTTTGACCAAATATCTGTTCACCCCATGGCCCAATTAAGTTGACCCATAAAATTAACCATCACAATATCTATGGCCTCAACACGGCTTTCTTCCCCAGCCCTAAACAGGTAATGTACTCAGAACTTCTGTGCTATGAGTCAACTGGGTACTGTCCCTCTATCCCATTTTTAGGTTCCTTGGAAAGAAAGAAAGAGAGTCTGGTTGGTCCAGCTTGGGTCAGGTCTGGTTCATCCAGCTGGGTAGGGAGAGCCTCATGGAATAAACATGGGTCCCTCCTGCTCAGAAAAGGAGCATGTAGGTTGAGTGATACCTAGGACTTAGTCTCCTAAGTAAACATAGTTTGGGGATATGCTTCAAATAATGGTGATGTTTCCAAAGGTATCACAGAAATGGTGTTCTTCAGCTGGCAGGATTCCAAAGTAAGGGAGGAGATTGTGGAATAATGACCACCAGAAAAGGTTAATTCTAAGAGAAGTTATTTTTTTAAATTTATTTTTCTACTTAAAAGATAAACTACTAAACTGTGATTGTGATTGTGATACTTTGCATTACTTTTCAGTAGTGGCCACTACAGTTTATAAGGTAAATGATTTTTTTAGTGTTACCAGGTTTTCAGTCCTGGATGTGGGAATTAAGAAAGAGCATATAATAGTTGATCCATTAAGCATTTAGGTTTATGTTGTATTGAGAGTGTAGTGAAGGTGAGGGTTGCCAGGGTTCAGATACGCAGACCAATGATTTCTATTTGAAATCACCTTGAACAGCACAGCAATTTGAAGTAGTTTGGCTGTCAGTTTTGAAAATTTTCAGCATAGCTTTTTCTTGTTGTCTTGGGTTATATAATCAGAGAGTATCTATTCATGATTTAAATACTCTCAGCTTTTATGCCAGTTTTAATAGGAATCTATCAGGCATAAAACACATGCAATTAATCAGTGAGTCAAATTTTTAAAAGTTGGAGTATATGGATTGGGTGTTGAAGGCATATTTTCTTACATATTTGGCCCAGGTCATTTTCCCACATACATAGAAGCAAATTCTGTATAATTACCTATACATTATTGTGACAGGCAGACTCTAAGATGGCCCTCAGTCTTTCGGCATTCATGCCCTTGTGTAATAGCCACCCCTTGAGTATAGGCTAGATGTAGGGACTTGCTTCTAACCATGACAAAGGTGATAAAATGTTACTTCCATCATTAGGTTACAGAAGGTTTCACTGTTGTCCTGCTTGCAGACTCTCTTTATTGTCTTCTTGGTTTGTATCTTTGATGAAGAACGCTGTGATTTTGGAAAGGCCCATGTGGCAAGAAACAGAGAGGGGACTCTGGCCAAAAAACAGTGAGGAACTGAGTCCTCAGTCTATCAACTGTCCTGAAACTGAATTCTGCAAACAACCATGTAAGATTTGAAGTAGAGTCTTCCACAGCTGAGCCTTGAGATGCGACTCTAGCTCTAGCTGACACTATGATTGCAGGCTTGTGAGAGACCCTGAAGCAAAGGGCCCATCCCAGCCATACTCAGATTTCTGACCCAGAGAAACTGAGATAATAATACACATGTATTGTTTTAAGCCACTAAGATGGTGGTAATTTACTATGTAGATAGATACCTAATACAGTTGTTGTCTGGACTTCTCTGTCTTTCAGGAGGCACAAAAAATTAGGCAACATCTAGGAGCAGGTGGGTAGGAATTAACCTCTGGGTTTTTTTTTTTTTAGGTTTTGATTTTATTTTATTTTTTAAAATTATTTTTTATTTAATTTTTATCTTCACTGTTATGTTTGCCTTCAACACTTTTTTTTAAACATCTTTATTGGAGTATAATTGCTTTACAATGGTGTGTTAGTTTCTGCTTTATAATAAAGTGAATCAATTATACATCTACATATGTCCCCATATCTCTTCCCTCTTGCATCTCCCTCCCTC
Source organism: Mesoplodon densirostris (assembly GCF_025265405.1). Taxonomy (NCBI): domain Eukaryota; kingdom Metazoa; phylum Chordata; class Mammalia; order Artiodactyla; family Ziphiidae; genus Mesoplodon; species Mesoplodon densirostris. The sequence goes on from NC_082666.1 coordinate 72,073,376, forward strand.
CCATCCTTCCTATCCCACCCCTCTAGATGGTCACAAAGCACCGAGCTGATCTCCCTGTGCTATGTGGCTGCTTCCCACTAGCTATCTATTTTACGTTTGGTAGTGTATATATGTCCATGCCACTCTCTCACTTTGTTCCAGCTTACGCTTCCCCCTCCCCGTATCCTCAAGTCCATTCTCTAGTAGGTCTGCATCTTTATTCCCATCTTGCCCCTAGGTTCTTCTGACCAATTATTTTTTCTTCATTTTTTTTAGATTCCATATATATGTGTTAGCATGCAGTATTTTTTCTTCTCTTTCTGACTTCACTCTGTATGACAGTCTCTAGGTCCCTCCACCTCACTACAAATAACTCAAGTTTCGTTTCTTTTTATGGCTGAGTAATATTCCATTGTATATATGTGCCACATTTTCTTTATCCATCTGTTGATGGACACTTAGGTTGCTTCCATGTCCTGGCTATTGTAAATAGAGCTGCAATGAACATTTTGGTACATGACTCTTTTTTTTTTTTTTTTTGCGGTATGCGGGCCTCTCACTGTTGTGGCCCCCCCCCCGTTGTGGAGCACAGGCTCCGGATGCACAGGCCCAGCGGCCATGGCTCACGGGCCCAGCTGCTCCACGGCACATGGGATCCTCCCAGACCGGGGCACGAACCCGTATCCCCTGCATCGGCAGGCGGACTCTCAACCACTGCGCCACCAGGGAGGCCCCCATGACTCTTTTTGAATTAAGGTTTTCTCAGGGTATATCCCCAGTAGTGGGTTTGCTGGGTCGTATGGTAGTTCAATTTTTAGTTTTTTAAGGAACCTCCATACTGTTCTCCATAGTGGCTGTATCAATTTACATTCCCACCAGCAGTGCAAGTGTTCCCTTTTCTCCACACCCTCTCCAGCACTTATTGTTTCTACATTTTTTGATGATGGCCATTCTGACCGGTGTGAGATGATATCTCATTGTAGTTTTGATTTGCATTTCTCTAATGATTAATGATGTTGAGCATTCTTTCATGTGTTTGTTGGCAATCTGTATATCTTATTTGGAGAAATGTCTATTTAGGTCTTCTGCCCATTTTTGGATTGGGTTGTTTGTTTTTTTAATATTGAGTTGCATGAGTTGCTTGTATGTTTTGGAGATGAATCCTTTGTCAGTTGCTTCATTTGCAAATATGTTCTCCCATTCTGAGTGTTGTCTTTTCGTCTTGTTTATGGTTTCCTTTGCTGTGCAAAAGCTTTGAAGTTTCATTAGGTCCCATTTGTTTATTTTTGTTTTTATTTCCATTTCTCTAGGAGGTGGGTCAAAAAGGATCTTGCTGTGATTTATGTCATAGAGTGTTCTGCCTATGTTTTCCTCTAAGAGTTTGATGGTGTCTGGCCTTACATTTAGGTGTTTAATCCATTGTGAATTTATTTTTGTGTATGGTGTTAGGGAGTGTTCTAATTTCATTCTTTTACATGTAGCTATCCAGTTTTCCCAGCACCACTTATTGAAGAGGCTGTCTTTTCTCCACTGTATATTCTTGCCTCCTTTATCAAAGATAAGGTGACCATATGTGTGTGGGTTTATCTCTGGGCTTTCTATGCTGTTCCATTGATCTATATTTCTGTTTCTGTGCCAGTACCATACTGTCTTGATGACTGTAGCTTTGTAGTACAGTCTGAAGTCAGGGAGCCTGATTCCTCCAACTCTGTTTTTCTTTCTCAAGGTTGCTTTGGCTATTGGGGGTGTTTTGTGTTTCCATACAAATAGTGAAATTTTTGGTTCTATTTCTGTGAAAAATGCCCGTGGTAGTTTGATAGAGATTGCATTGAATCTGTAGATTGCTTTGGGTAGTAGAGTCATTTTCACATTGTTGATTCTTCCAATCCAAGAACATGGTATATCTCTCCATCTATTTGTATCATCTTTAATTTCTTTCATCAGTGTCATAATTTTCTGCATACAAGTCTTTTGTCTCCTTAGGTAGGTTTATTCCTAGATATTTTATTCTTTTTGTTGCAATGGTAAATGGGAGTGTTTTCTTAATTTCACTTTCAGATTTTTCATCATTAATGTATAGGAATGCAAGAGATTTCTGTGCATTAATTTTGTATCCTGCTACTTTACCAAATTCATTGATTAGCTCTAGTAGTTTTCTGGTAGCATCTTTAGGATTCTCTATGTATAGTATCATGTCATCTGCAAACAGAGACAGCTTTACTTTTTTCCAGTTTGGATTCCTTTTATTTCTTTTTCTTCTCTGATTGCTGTGGCTAAAATTTCCAAAGCTATGTTGAATAATAGTGGTGAGAGTGGGCAACCTTGTCTTGTTCCTGATCTTAGTGGAAATGGTTTCAGTTTTTCACCATTGAGGACGATGTTGCCTGTGTGATTGTCATATATGGCCTTTAGTATGTTGAGGAAAGTTCCCTCTATGCCTACTTTCTGGAGGGTTTTTATGATAAATGGCTGTTGAATTTTGTCAAATCTTTCTCTGCATCTATTGAGATGATCATATGGTTTTTCTCCTTCAATTTGTTAATATGGTGTATCATGTTGATTGATTTGTGTATATTGAAGAATCCTTGCAATCCTGGGATAAACCCCACTTGATCATAGTGTATGATCCTTTTATTGGATTCTGTTTGCTAGTGCTGTTGGATTCTGTTTGCTAGTATTTTGTTGTGGATTTTTGCATCTATGTTCATCAGTGATATTGGCCTGTAGTTTACTTACTTTGTGACATCTTTGGGTATGGTATCAGAGTGATGGTGGCCTCATAGAATGAGTTTGGGAGTGTTCCTCCCTCTGCTATATTTTGGAAGAGTTTGAGAAGGATAGGTGTTAGCTCTTCTCTAAATGTTTGATAGAATTCGCCTGTGAAGCCATCTGGTCCTGGGCTTTTGTCTGTTGGAAGATTTTTAGTCACAGTTTCAATTTCAGTGCCTGTGATTTGTGTGTTCATATTTTCTATTTCTTCCTGGTTCAGTCTCAGAAGCCTGTGCATTTCTAAGAATTTGTCCATTTCTTCCAGGTTGTCCATTTTATTGGCATATAGTTGCTTTATTGACATTTTTTTGGTATATAATCTCTCATGATCCTTTGTATTCCTGCAGTGTCAGTTGTTACGTCTTTTTCATTTCTAATTCTATTGATTTGAGTCTTCTCCCTTTTTTTCTTGATCATTCTGGCTAATGGTTTATCAATTTTGTTTATCTTCTCAAAGAACCAGCTTTTAGTTTCATTGATCTTTACTATCATTTCCTTCATTTCTTTTTCATTTATTTGTGATCTGATCTTTATGATTCCTTTCCTTCTGCTAACTTTGGGGTTTTTTAATTATTTTTTCTCTTATTGCTTTAGGTGTAAGGTTAGGTTGTTTATTTGAGATGTTTCTTGTTTCTTAAGGTAGGATTGTATTGCTGTAAACTTACCTCTTAGAACTGCTTTTGCTACATCCCATCGGTTTTGGGTCGTTGTGTTTTCATTGTCATTTGTTTCTGGGTAGTTTTTGATTTCCTCTTTGATTTCCTCAGTGATCTCTTGGTTATTAAGTAGTATGTTGTTTCGCCTCCATGTGTTTGTATTTCTTACAGATTTTTTTCCTGTAATTGATACCTAGTCTCATAGCGTTGTGGTTGGAAAAGATATTTGATACAATTTCAATTTTCATAAATTTACCAAGGCTTGATTTGTGACCCAAGATATGATCTATCCTGGAGAATGTTCCATGAGCACTTGAGAAGAATGTGTATTCTGTTGTTTTTGGATGGAATGTCCTATAAATATCTATTAAGTCCATCTTGTTTAATGTATCATTTAAAGCTGTGTTTTCTTATTTATTTTCATTTTGGATGATCTGTCCATTGGTGAAAGTGGGGTGTTAAAGTCACCTACTATGATTGTGTTACTGTTGATTTCCCCTTTTATGGCTGTTAGTATTTGCCTTATGTATTGAGGTGCTCCTATATTGGGTGCATAAATATCTACAATTGTTATATCTTCTTCTTGGATTGATCCCTTGATCATTATGTAGTGTCCTTCTTTGTCTCTTGTAATAGTCTTTGTTTTAAAGTCTCTTTTGTCTGATATGAGAATTGCTACTCCAGCTTTCTTTTGGTTTCCATTTGCATGGAATATTTTTTCCATCCCCTCACTTTCAGTCTGTATGTGTCCCTAGGTCTGAAGTGAGTCTCTTGTAGACAGCATATATACGGGTCTTGTTTTTGTATCCATTCAGCCAGTCTATGTCTGTTGGTTGGAGCTTTTAATCCATTTACATTTAAGGTAATTATCAATATGTATGTTCTTATTACCATTTTCTTAATTGTTTTGGGTTTATTATTCTAGGTCTTTTCCTTCTCTTGTGTTTCCTGCCTAGACAAGTTCCTTTAGCATTTGTTGTAAAGCTGGTTTGGTGGTGCTGAATTCTCTTAGCTTTTGCTTGTCTGTAAAGCTTTTAATTTCTCCGTCATACCTGAATGAGATCCTTGCTGGGTAGAGTAATCTTGGTTGTAGGTTTTTCTCCTTCATCACTTTAAATATGTCCTGCCACTCCCTTCTGGCTTGCAGAGTTTCTGCTGAAAGATCAGCTGTTAACCTTATGGGGATTCCCTTATGTGTTATTTGTTGTTTTTCCCTTGCTGCTTTTAATATTTGTTCTTTGTATTTAATTTTTGATAGTTTGAATAATATGGGTCTTGGTGTGTTTCTCCTCGGATTTATCCTATATGGGACTCTTGTGCTTCCTGGACTTGATTAACTATTTCCTTTCCCATATTAGGGAAGTTATCAACTATAATCTCTTCAAATATTTTCTCAGTCCCTTTCTTTTTCTCTTCTTCTTCTGGGACCCCTATAATTCGAACATTGGTGCATTTAATGTTGTCCCAGAGATCTCTGAGACTGTCCTCAATTCTTTTCATTCTTTTTTCTTTATTCTGCTCTACAGTAGTTATTTCCACTATTTTATCTTCCAGGTCACTTATCCGTTTTTCTGCCTCAGTTATTCTGCTATTGATCCCTTCTAGAGAATTCTTAATTTCATTTATTGTGTTGTTCATCACTGTTTGTTTGCTCTTTCGTTCTTCTAGGTCCTTGTTAAACGTTTCTTGTTATTTCTCCATTCTATTTTCAAGATTTTGGATCATCTTTACTATCATTATTCTGAATTCTTTTTCAGGTAGACTGCCTATTTCCTCTTCATTTGTTAGGTCTGGTGGATTTTTGCCTTACTCCTTCATCTGCTCTGTGTTTCTCTGTCTTCTCATTTTGCTTAACTTACTGTGTTTGGGGTCTCCTGTTCGCAGGCTGCAGGTTTGTAGTTCCTGTTGTTTTTGGTGTCTGTCCCCAGTGGCTAAGGTTGGTTCAGTGGGTTGTGTAGGCTTCCTGGTGGAGGGGACTAGTGCCTGTGTTCTGGTGGATGAGGCTGGATCTTGTCTTTGTTGGGCAGGTCCACGTCTGGTCATGTGTTTTGGGGTGTCTGTGGCCTTATTGTGATTTTAGGCAGCCTCTGTGCTAACGGATGGGGTTGTGTTCCTGTCTTTTTTGTTGTTTGGCATAGGGTGTCCTGCACTGTAGCCTGCTGGTCGTTGAGTGGAGCTGGGTCTTGGCATTGAGATGGAGATCTCTGAGAGATTTTTGCCGTTTGATATTACGGGGAGTTGGGAGGTCTCCTGTGGACCAGCATCCTGAACTTGGCTTTCCCACCTCAGTGGCACAGCCGTGATGCCTGGCTGGAGCACCGAGAGCCTGTCCTGCACACAGCTCAGAATAAAAGGGAGAAAAAAAAAAAGAGAGAAAGAAAGAAGAAGATAAAATAAAATAAAGTAAAATAAAATAAAAGAGTTATTTAAATAAAAAATAATTAATAAGAAAAAAATTTTTTAAGTAATCAAAAAAAAAAAAAAGAAAAAAAGCAAAGAAATGGACATACAGAACCCTAGGACAAATGGTAAAAGCAAAGCTATACAGACAAAATCACATACAGAAGCATACACATACACACTCACAAAAAGAGAAACAGGCAAAAAATATATATATATCGTTGCTCCCAAAGTCCACCTCAATTTGGGATGATTCGTTGTCTATTCAGGTATTCCACAGATGCAGGGTACATGAAGTTGATTGTGGAGATTTAATCCGTTGCTCCTGAGGCTGCTGGGAGAGATTTCCCTTTCTCTTCTTTGTTCGCACAGCTCCTGGGGCTCAGCTTTGGATTTGGACCCGCCTCTGAGTGTAGGTCGCAGGAGGGCGTCTGTTCTTCGCTCAGACAGGACGGGGTTAAAGGAGCCGCTGATTCGGGGGCTCTGGCTCACTCAGGCCGGGGGGAGGGAGGGGTACGGATGTGGGCAGAGCCTGCGGCGGCAGAGGCCAGCGTGACGTTGCACCAGCCTAAGGCACGGTGTGCGTTCCCCTGGGGAAGTTGTCCCTGGATCACAGGACCCTGGCAGTGGCGGGCTGCACAGGCTCCCGGGAGAGGAGGTGTGGACAGTGACCTGTGCTTGCTCACAGGCTTCTTGGTGGTGGCAGCAGCAGCCTTAGCGTCCCATGCCCGTCTCTGGGGTCCGTGCTGATAGCCATGGCTCACGCCTGTCTCTGGAGCTTCTTTACGTGGCACTCTTAATCCCCTCTCCTCGGGTACCAGGAAACAAAGAGGCAAGAAAAAGTCTCTTGCCTCTTCGGCAGGTCCAGTCTTTTTCCCGGACTCCCTCCCGGCTAGCTGTTGTGCACTAGCCCCCTTCAGTCTGTGTTCACACAGCCAACCCCAGTCCTCTCCCTGGGATCCGACCTCCAAAGCTGGAGCCTCACCTACCAGCCCCGCCCGCCCCGGCGGGTGAGCAGACAAGCCTCTCAGGCTGGTGAGTGCTGGTTGGCACCGATCCTCTGCACGGTAATCTCTCAGCTTTGCCCTCCGCACCCCTGTTGCTGTGCTCTCCTGCTTGGCTCTGAAGCTTCCCCCCTCCGCCCCCTGCAGTCTCCGCCTGCGAAGGGGCTTCCTAGTGTGTGGAAACCTTTCCTCCTTCACAGCTCCCTCCCACTGGTGCAGGTCCCGTCCCTATTCTTTTGTCTCTGTTTTTTCTTTCTTTTTTTTTGCCCTACCCAGGTTCATGGGGGAGTTTCTTGCCTTTTTGGAGGTCTGAGGTCTTCTGCCAGCGTTCAGTAGGTGTTCTGTAGGAGTTATTCCACACGTAGATGTATTTCTGATGTATTTGTGGGGAGGAAGGTGATCTCTGCATCTTACTCTTCCGCCATGTTGAAGCGCCTTCCTTATTGAAGTATTGAATTACAGTGTTGTGTTAATTACTGCTGTACAGCAAAGTGACTCAGTTATACATATATACATTCTTTTGCATATTCTTTTCCATTATGGTTTACCACAGGATATTGAATATAGTTCACTGTGCTATACAGTAGGACCTTTTTGTTTATCCATTCTATATATACCAGTTTGCATCTGCTAATCCCAAACTCCCAATCCACCTCTCCCCCACCCCCTCCCCCTTGGCAACCACCAGTCTATTATGTCCCTGATTCTGTTTCTGTTTCATAGACAGGTTCATTTGTGTCATATTTTAGATTCTACATATAATTGATATCATATGGTATTTGTCTTTCTCTTTCTCACTTACTTTACTCAGTATGATAATCTCTGGTTGTATCCATGTTGCTGCAAATGGCATTATTTCATTCTTTTTAATGGCTGATTGGTGGAATTAACCTCTGTTGAGGGCCCATGATATGCCAGACATGGTGACAGGCTCTAAGATTCAGCAGAGCCAAATTGTAAGGCCTTTTTTATTACCTCCATTTTACAAATGTGGAAATAGACATTCAGAGAAGTGAAATTATTTGCCCAAGTTTACATGACTTATAAGAAGCAGAACCAGTGTTTGAATGCAGATCTGTCTTACTCCAGTGTCTCTGTTCCTTCCATGTATCTGGCTAACTCCTGCAAGGTATGACAAACACTGGTGTGGCATTATTACCTAGAAAAAAAGGATTAAACAAAGACAGTTCAGATTTAAGCATTCACCAAGTAGCCAAGTACCTTCTGTGGCTTGTTGTCAGGACTCGCCCCCACCCCTCCGTCTTTCTTCTCAGTGTCATGTTCCCACCAGCTATTCTTTTGCTTCTCTCTTCCTGCCCTCCATCTCCATCTAAACCTGTGTTTCATAGCCCTACTTTTATTGCCCCATTTATTACTCTCAAACAAAATTCATGGACAGTATTGTCTACCTACACATTTAATTTTTTCAAATGGATATAATTTCATAATTGAAATACAAGGAAAATAATTTATAATAAAATAAAATGCATTTAAATATGAAAATGTTCCAGCGCAACTATACTAGAAGACATAATGAAGTAGATAAGCTTGCACGTAAAAGTGGAATTAGCTAAAATTCTGATGATTTAGAATTGTATTTGTTGTATTGGTGGCTCAGATATCTAGTTGTTTGCTTTCAGTGATAGGATTTCATGAAATGGTGGACAATACTTCATAATATTACTGTCAAAACAATAATGCACTTGATTTGCACTATAACTTCATTTTAGATAATTTAGTATAAATAAGAATTATGAAAATAAAATTGACTTCAGTTCTAAACTCAGGTGATTATAAACAGGTTTTTACCTATGTGAATGTCTGGTGAGATACTTGAAAATCATATGGGATAAGTTTTTATTGTGTGGGACTGTGTGGCATCCCTGCCTTCACCACTGAATGCTGATAATGATAACAACCCAGAATGCCCCCAGAATTTCCAGATGTCTCCTAGCGGGCAGTGTCCCCCAAACCCACTGATATAAATCTAAATTTGCTTTCAGCAAAAGAGATGATCAACTGAATTAAAGTATCACAATTGTCAGAGGTGTTTATGTTTTAACTGGGTCAATATCTTAAGACAAAGAAAGGCATCATTCATGGTGGAATTTGTTTGTGGGGGGTAGAGAAATGGCAGTGTGAGGGATGAAGAGGATCTCCTTTTTGCAACCCTTAAACTATATGGCATATGTGTAACCTTTATATTTTTGATTCTAGCCTTTCTTCTTATATCCCTTTTCTTTACGCTCTGTATACACTTTACATGACAAATTAGATGTCTTTTTTTTTTTGGCCAAGCTTTGCGGCATGTGGGATCCTCATTGCCCAACCAGGGATCGAGTCTGCGCCCCCGGCGTTTAAGTGTGGAGTCTTAACCACTGGACCACCAAGGAAGTCCCGAGATGTCTTTCTAAGTCAAATTCTTTTTTAATTTTATGATTGTATTTTAAGAGCTTCTCTATGTATCTAGTGCTGTCAAAAAATCAACTGATATTTTCTGAGCATTGACTTTAACTAAGATGATGCTGTGCTAGCTACTGTGGGGTCAAAGGTGAACAAGATGCAGCCTGAAATCTCAGTATATTTGTGATTGTAACTCAATCCAGCACACATTTACAGGGCAAGGCACAATGCTAGGCATTCTGCAGATACACACACACACACACACACACATACATATGTGTACATACATTTGTGTTTATACCTTCAGGGAGCTGATACATATCAATACATATAAGTATGAAGAAAATCAATATGAACACAATCAAATATGAAGAGAGAAGGAGAAGCTTTAAAAAACAAGAGATTGTATGAATAATAGTTCATTAACAAGAATAAATGAATTTCACAGGCTTTATGTACTTACATGTAACTCACAACATGTAAGTATGTAAAGCCTTTGAAATGACATATATTATATGAACTGTATAATATACTATTTATATTACATGTGCTATATATAACTATATTATTTATATTACAATTTTTATAGAGAGTCTTTTATTAAATTAATAAGTAAAAGTTCCCAGAGGCAACTTTTTCCTCCATTGTTTTTTTTTTTTTTTTTATAAATTATTTTCTTTTTTCTTTAAACCCCACATTTGTTTATTTTTTTATTTTTGGCTGTGTTGGGTCTTCGTTTCTGTGCAAGGGCTTTCTCTAGTTGTGGCAAGCGGGGGCCACTCTTCATCGCGGTGCACGGGCCTCTCACTATCGTGGCCTCTCTTGTTGCAGAGCACAGGCTCCAGATGCACAGGCTCAGTAGTTGTGGCTCAGGGGCCTAGTTGCTCCGCGGCATGTGGGATCTTCCCAGACTAGGGCTCGAACCCGCATTGCCTGCATTAGCAGGCAGATTCTCAACCACTGTGCCACCAGGGAAACCCTCCTCCATTGTTTTATACATTGGAAATATATCTTCATACATAGATACCTTTATATCCCGTGGAGTATGTCTTTAGTTTACATTGACAAGAGAAGAAGATAAGCTAAGAGGATATCTCATATCTCAAGTGGATAAGTTGAAATTAGACGTTAAGAAGAGCTCCCTTTGAGGGACACAAGGGTGTTTTAACATGTTTCAGGTAAAGGATTAGTGTTGCATTCTCTGTCGATTTTTTTTTTTTTTTTTTTTTTTGGTACGCGGGCCTCTCACTGTTGTGGCCTCTCCCGTTGCGGAGCACAGGCTCTGGACGCGCAGGCCCAGAGGCCACGGCTCATGGGCCCAGCCGCTCCGCAGCATGTGGGATCCTCCTGGACAAGGCATGAACCCGTGTCCCCTGCATCGACAGATGGACTCTCAACCACTGCGCCACCAGGGAAGCCCTCCTCTGTCGATTTTAATGATAAGGGGTGATTTGTGTGGTGCGAGGAAGCTGGGCCTAAATGTCCATCCAATGATGTATCAGCCATGGCCCAGTCAGGAAAAGAGAAACCACTTCAGCTATTTTAACAGAGATAATCTAATATCAGAAATTAACAGGTTAAACAGATATTGAAGGACTGAAAAGGGGAAACAAACAGAACTCTGAGGAAACACATAGATAATAATTGTAGGAAGCAACTACCATCTTAGGGCTGGAAGATCAAAAGGAAGAAATTCAAAGTTACCAGAACCTAGAAATTCAGAGGAAGAGCCCACAGGGCTGGGACCCAGACCTCTGAGGAGGTGCTGCCCAGCTGGTGCTGGTACTTTGGAGAGCTGGGACACACTTCCCTTCCAGTAGCTCTTACAAAATCAAACCTACAAGTATGCACTCCTACTCTCTGTGAAGCATCACTACAGACCCTGGAGTACTCTACACAGATGTCAAATCAATAATGATTCTCAAAACAAAAGTCATGGATTAGATCTAAACACTGGTGGGACATTTCCTCCTTTTATTCTTGTCCTTAAATTAGCTAGAATAATTACACTGGTTAGGTCTAGGCATAAGCCGCTAAGCCATACTATTGCATTCCTTTCAAACTGTTTGTATCAAGTGAAGCTTGCATGTTTGAAAAGTGTTCAGAAAAAGCCCAGAGAAATAAAGCAAAGTGAGACCTTAACCTCCTTTTCGTGATTTCTTTACAGTCTTATTAACAAGATTGGAAAGAATAATGATATCTAATACTTACATAACACTTATGATGTGGTAGATATTATAAGTGCTTGATATCTGATTTTTAAAAAATGTATTATTGGGACATATTTAAGTTGCCCCCAAACCCAGTGAGGAGGGGGCCATCATGCTAGTTGTTGTTATTATTTTTTTTCCTCCTATTTTATAGGTGAGGAAACTGAGGTATGGTTGAATAACTTGTCCAAGGTCACACAACTAGTAAGTGCAAAGTTAAGATGTAAACCAGCCAGTTTGACTGTAGAGTACATGATCTTAACTACTAAGCCATATTGGCAATTTATATCTATAAAACCTGTGTTCTTATTTATCTATGGATGGATAGCAAATCAATTCATTTCTTCAGCAATGATGTAATTTAGTAGGAATGCTGGCTTGGGGATTGGGAAAATGAGGTTCAAAACCTAAGTCTTCCAATAATTTTCTGTGAGATTTTATGAGAGTCATCCTAGCAATTTGGGCTCTTTGTAAAATGAAGAAGTTGAATGAAATTATTTTGGAGATTTTTTCTACCTATCATTGTTTTATGGTTTGTAAGGAGCTTCGTTACTTTTTAGGAATTGGGAGCTAGAGGTGAAGCCTGACTTGCAGGGTGAGTTAGCCGTCAGTTTCCTAATATGTGTCAGACATAAACTTGGTAGTGGTAGTGTGATTGATAGCTAAGTAGACAGAGATTGTCAAGGACAAATAGAGTAAGGACTCATTTTATTCAGACATTTGGGCACTATGGATTGACTGTTGTTTTATTTCCCATTTTTTGCTGAATTTCTATTTTTCTGCACTAGAAGTCAGTCTTGCCGGGAACTTTCAAAACACTGCTTAGAAGTAATTTCATCTCTGGAGCTTTAGCCAAGAGAAGATGGTCTCTTCTGCTAGCTTCCCTTGCTCCTAAGGGACTGTCTACTTTCCCAGTTTCCCTGGTGGTGCAGTGGTTAAGAATCCGCAGAGGTTAAGCTATCTATCTATTTATAGATAGCTCATCTACAGACTTATCTTTGATCCAAACGCTGGAGAGCTAGAGTCCAGAGACTGAAAAATGCCCACAAACTAGAAAAATCTAGCAAAAGTGTTCTCAGATTAGAAGATGGGCGATGAGGGGCTTCCCTGGTGGTGCAGTGGTTGAGAATCTGCCTACCAATGCAGGGGACACGGGTTCGAGCCCTGGTCTGGGAAGATTCCACATGCCGCGGAGCAACTGGGCCCGTGAGCCACAATTACTGAGCCTGCACGTCTGGAGCCTGTGCTCCGCAACAAGAGAGGTCGCGATAGTGAGAGGCCCGTGCACTGTGATGAAGAGTGGCCCCTGCTTGCCACAACTAGAGAAAGCCCTTGCACAGAAACGAAGATCCAACACAGCCATAAATAATAAATAAATTAATTAAAAAATAGCTCCAACTCATGGTGACCTGTGAAAACCCGATGCTAAGTAAAGGAAGCCAGACATAGAAGTTCGCATGTGATGCATGATTCCATTTATTAAAAAAAAAAAAGAGACAAAAGAAGATGGGTGATGAGTTGTATTGGCTTAATAAACCTTATCCTAAGGTTATGGAGGGAACATGGGTGTGTGTGGAGTGGGTGTATGTGTGTGGGGAAAGCTTTTCTCTTATTCTCTAAGCAGTGACATTCCATTTTCCCTTAAGCACTCTCTTTTTTTTCCATTTCCTTCTCTCCCACCCACATTTTCCAAAGCCTTGATTTTTATGAAAGAGCTGAGTCTTCGAAGCCTTTACATAAATGGGTTGTATTGTAGCATGTAGCACTTATCAGCAGTTCTATAAAATTTATGGGTTTATTTAGAGTCAAAAGTGATTTCAAATTAGGTTCTAAGTGTTGCCAAGTGTCACAGTTGATGTTGTTTTGGTAAATTTAGAACAGAATAATTTTGGCTCATGTTTAGTAATAAAGTTTTATACAGATACGTAGTTTGTTTTCCAAATAATTCTTTGTAATCTTTGAATTGTGTCAGGATATTTTTTTTACTATTTATAATATTGCAGTGAAATATATTTTTTTACTATTTATAATGCAGTGAAATAAATGCATCATTATCATAATGGATGATGTCCATTCCATATACAATCAAGAACCACAAGGCTGATAAGGAGGGGATATGTGTGTGTGTGTGTGTGTGTGTGTGTATAAAATGTATGCCTATATTTGTAGATATGCTAGATAGCATGGGCAGTGAGAATGAGTGGCATCTTGATAGGGTACACATATGGGCTATTCATAATTTATATTGTAGTAGAAGAAAGAAGTGAAGTCACTTTACTGCATCTCGAACTTGTGGTACCTGTTTTTCGGTCTTGTGCTCTTCTAGAATTGAGCTAGAGAATTTTCCTGGAGCTCTGTCAAGCTGTAGGAGGGATCCATCTGAGGCACTCCATCCTGCACAGTCAGGAGTTAATGCAAGTTTTAGGCAAGAAGTTGGTTTGGTTCTTTCTGCATAAGCCAGGCAGCTGATTCTCCTGGTGACAGATGAAGAGCCAGGATGAATGTGTTTTACTGACGTATTTGGCTTTGGGTTACTCCAGGCTGTGAACTTGTCACCTCTAGTTCTTATTTAAATTTATAATCTTTAGAGGGGAAGAATTCATAATGTGGGAAATATGGGTGATGAAGTAGTATGACAAATGTCTTATTTGATGCCTCATCACCATAACATGGCATGTCATCTCTGTATGTGCATGTCTCTGCATTTGCCTATGGTCAGTTGTCTTCAGTTAATTGTATTTGGGTAAATGAGTTCTTGTGATTTAATGTAGAAATTAAATTTCAAGCAGTACAAGTGACAGCATTTTCTTTCCTGTGATAGGAGGTAGAATTGAAACATTAGAGGTCATTCTAGCTCAATCCCTCCATTTTACAGGTAATGACTTATAGAGGCAGTACATAGCATAGCATATTGGTTAAGGGTGTAGACCAGGAGTATGATAGAACTGAGATTGAATCTAAACTCTCCCTAGGATCACCTCTGGGACTTTGAGCAAGTGACTAAGAGACAACATTTGTATGTACCTCATAGAAACTTAAAAGATTAAGATAATATATGTTCAGAATTTCACATAATTATTGATACGTAAGACATGCTAATATGTTAAGTAGCATAGTGTGAAATTAGCACAGTAAACAACAGACTTTAGACCAAATAACCAGGTCTTTTGAGCTGAAGGTCTTTGCCTTGTCATCTTTCACCAGATGTAAACTCTGTGAGGACAGAAGACTGTTTTTTTCACTAAGAATTTGAGAGCCCATTGTATGCCCATGTGAACAAGAAAAAGTCTCACCTTATATTCTAATGGGAATAGCAATCAACAAGTAAATACCTAAGATATATTTTCATAGGTTGGTAAGTACAACAGAGAGAAGCAAAGCAGAATAATGGGGCTCAGAGGGATGGGGATAATATTTTAGAATGGATGTCCAGAGAGAGCTTCTGATTTAAGTGAGGAGTAAGCCATCTGAAGATCTAAGGAAGAGTGTTCCTGGAAGAGATAAAAGCAAGTGTATCGGACTTGATGTGATTCTGGTTTAGCCAGATCATTTAGGTCCTTAGAGACTGAAATAGGGAGTTCAGAGATTTTAAGTGTGATGGGAACTCCTTTGAAGGGCTTTAAGTAGAGAACTGATATTATCTAACATATAAAGAGGAGGTTCTGGTTACTGTGTTGAGAATAGACTGGGTGGGAGGGAAAGAGTGGAAACAGGAAAACCAGTTAGGTTATTGCAGCAGCCCCAGTGAGATGGATGGAGGGTTCAGATCTGAGATGGGTTTTGATGACAGGACTTGCTGAAGGATTGGATGTGATGATAAGAAAAGGAAAAATCAAGGAAGAATTCTAGGTGTTTTTCCTGAGCATGTAGTGAATGGCAGTACCATTACCCTACATGGAAAAAAATTGAGTTTGAGGGTAGGAGATCAGGATTTTAATTTGAACATATTATATTTGTGATACCTGTTTAGTCCTTCAAGTGAGAATGTCAAGTACATAGTTGGATATATAAGTCTGGCACTCTGGAGTGAAGTGGGAGCTAGAGATAGAAATGTGAGAGTTAACAGTATAGAGAAGATATTTGATGTCATGGGACTACAAGGGACTTCGCAGGAAGAGAGTGAGGATGGAGAAAACAGCCAAGAACTGAGCCTTGGGGCAACCAACATTGGAGGCTGAGAAGAGGGAGAAACTGATAAGCTACAATCAGTGGGGTAAGAGGAACACAAAGATAAAAGATGTCCTGGAAACCAAATGAATAAAATGTGTGAAGAAAGGAGTGATTAACTTGGTCAAATGTTGCTAAGAGATTGGGAAAGATGAAACCTGAAAATTCTCTATTGAATTGGAGAAGATGGAGGCCACTGTTGGCCTTGACAAGAGGACAAAGGCCACGTTGTTGTGTCTGGCTTTTTCACTGCTATGTTTCCTGTGAAATACATTGTGTCTGGAACATGATAGAAACTTAAAAACATCTGTAGAATGCTGGATGAATGAATGAATGAATGAATGAATGAATTGACAAGCCAGACTTTCCTCCTTTTTGTAGTCTCAGTGCAGTCTTTGCTTATTTTAGACTTTAGTTTATTTTTTTAACATCTTTAATGGAGTATAATTGCTTTACAATGGTGTGTTAGTTTCTGCTGTATAACAGAGTGAATCAGCTATACATATACATACATCCCCATATCTCCTCCCTCTTGCGTCTTCCTCCCACCCTCCCTATCCCACTCCTCTAGCGGCTGCTTCCCACTAGCTATCTATTTTACATTTGGTAGTGTATATTGTCCATGCCACTCTCTCACTTTGTCCCAGCTTACCCTTCCCCCTCCCCGGGTCCTCAAGTCCATTCTCTATGTCTGCGTCTTTATTCCTGTCCTGCCCCTAGGTTCTTCAAAACCTTTTTTTTTTTTTAAGATTCCATATATATGTGTTAGCATACGGTATTTGTTTTTCTCTTTCTGACTTACTACTTTACTCTGTATGACAGACTCTAGGTCCATCCACCTCACTACAAATAACTCAGTTTTGTTTCCTTTTATGGCTGAGTAATATTCCATTGTATATATGTGCCACACCTTCTTTATCCATTCATCTGTTGAAGGACACTTAGGTTGCTTCCATTAGACTTTAGTTTTTAGTTTTATCAGGGACAGAATCATACGATTATAATAAAACATGTACATGGCTTTCTCTCAGCTAACAGTCTGTAATATTGACTGAACATTTACCTCACATATTAATTAATGAAAAGTTTATAAACCACCATAGTTCTAGACAATGTCCTACATTATACAGTAGAATGAAGTAGTTAAAGAAGTGATCGATCCATTAATACTGCACACCTTGTCCTCCCTGTTCCTGAGTCTGCAGAGTCTCTCTGAGTCACCCTGGGGTTTATCAGTCCCCCAAAGGCTGCTGTGACTTGAATGTAGAACACTTTCAATAGAACAGACCAGAGGTTATTTCAGGCCATTTCAGTCTCGGCCATACAGATCTTTTTCCCTTTCTTTGAGATGTAAACCAGCGAGGATACTCTCAGTTGGTTGCAGTAGGAAAAGCCCAGCCTTTTCAAGCAGTTTCTCAAACAATTCTCTGAGGTACCGTGGGGTGACACAGGGAATTCACAGGGAGGCTGTGGGATTAATTTTTTTTTAAGGAAGACAGAAATGAACATCTGTCAGTTACTCTGTGAACTACTGGTTCAAGGTAGTTCATAGTTTCAACATTAGATCACTGCATTACTTTTTAATGATGTCATATCTTTGCAAAGCTGGGCTCCTGGGGTTCACTGCCCTTAAAAAAATAGTTCTGTATAAAAATGTGGAGCAGGAAATGGGGTGGAGGGGTTCAAACTCATTTCAAAGTTTGAGAAGCTGCGCAGTGCCAGCAGCATACACATCTTATTAAAAATCGTGGTTATTTAAGAATGAAATAAAAACATTGCTTTCATATCGATTTATTTCTAGTTTGTGAATGACTACCAAGTTGTTAGAACATAAGTACTTATTAAGTTGTTTGGATCTACCTATTTAACAGATGGAACTGCTAGGTATCTCTCTTGGCTCAGGGGAGCCATGAAAAAATTACCAAGACACCAGGAACTGATAGAGTTTGAGAACCTCTGGTTTAGCCTTTTAGGCTTCTAGCAAGAAGAAAAGGAGAGAGGGAACCATTCTGCTGCCATCTCCAGCTTGGCCTGTTTGATGCCCAGCATCTCACCTAAGTCCACGCCGCTTAGTATTCTGTGAGGCATTCCTGTGAATGATTGGGTGAATTTGCAAAATTAACAGGTATTGATGAACATTCTTATATTACAGCTGTGCCAACAACCCTACTTATGGGTGGCCAGTGTTACCTCTCACCCAGGAAAGAGTGACAGCATTTTCTGTCCCCTTTTTCTCTTTCTCCCCCTTGAGCACTGTGCCACAGCTCCTAGAACCAGGTTCAGATTTATTGGTTAGAGAGACTTTTCGGACTAGCCTGGGTCTCTCCCCTAACCATTCATTTCTGTTTTATTTTCCTCTCCATGGCAATGTATTTTGAGCACTAGACAACTACCTTACATGTGAACTTTCAGAGCACAGCCCTTTATAACATGGGGATCAGCTGAATTGGTGGAGAGCCCTTTCTGGAGATAATATTAGAGGATACACTTAGTTATGATGTATTATATTTGGCCCTAAAACCTTAAGAAATTCATATCTGTTCATAGGAGGAGCATGGTGCTTTTTTTGTGTGTGTGTGAGATTCAAGAGAAGAAAGTGAAAAAGATCCGTTTCACCGGTTCATGAGCAGTGCCATGTGATCTAAGACTTTCTGAAATGGGAATTGCGCTTAGTGAAATTGTGGGTTTATGGTCATTGACAAAGATGAAAGGCAGAGAAATGAGGGAATTACATGATGTGTCTTTGTCCATTTTCCTCAGGGGTATTCTAAGAGCTCAGAATGCCAGAGATGTATCCTTTACCTTCACTTTTGTGCCTTTTTTTGCTGAGTGGGTTGACCCTCTTGAATTATCTCCTTGGTTACTTGTCACTTTATTCATGATACCAGCCTTCTCAGTTTTAGTCTTCAGAATTACTCTGAGTAGTGGGAAGGGTGTTTGGTTTTTTCCCACCATAGAGATATTCTTCCCTATCTCTATCTATTTCTCCTTAATCTCCATCTTTCCATTTGTACGTTCACCATCTCCTCTGTTCTCTTTCCATCTCAATCTACCCCTCCTCCTTCTCTCTTCTTCCCCCTCCCCCCTTCTCTCTTTCATCCCTTCTCCTCCATCCCCGTATCTCCTCTTCATTGCTTCCATCACAGCAGAGTCCTCAAGCCCCATGTCTCACTCTCACGTATCCACAAGGAAAGAGGTGCTCACACTGAATTGTGGGTATCTACACTAGACCTGAATTGAGCATCAAAGCTTTTTGATATTTTCTGTGTTGAACTTGTGGATGGGACACAGATGATCTCTATAAATGAGTTTTACCCTGGGATGAGTTAACCAGGACTCAGTTCCCTCATCAGTTTTCTAGAATTCCATAAAATTCAGAAAAATTAGCCTGTGTTCGCTGCTTGGGTTTAAATGTCTCTAATACTAGGACCACATTATCTCCAGAGCAGCACTGCTGTGTAGAAATAATGTGGTAGCCACAAACATGAGCCACAGAAGTAATTTTAAAATGTTTTAGTAGGCACATGAAAAAGTAAAAAATCAAATAGTGAAGTTAATTTTAATAATATATTTCAGTTAACCAAATATATTCAAAACATTATCATCCCAATATGTAATCAAAATAAAAAGAGATTAATGAGATATTTTACATTCTTTTTTTCTTACTAAGTCTTTGAAATCTGGTGTATATTTTATACTTAGAGCACATCTCAATTTGGACGAGCTCCATTTCATTGCTCAAGAACCACATGTACTCGTGGCTACTGCATTGGACATTGAAGCTCTACATAGAAGGACATGGAGAAAGAAGATTGATTTTAGGCAATTAATGAACTGAAAGTATTTCTTGAGCTTCATGCTTCCAGAATGCTGAGTAAATGGAGCAGGTCCTCGACTAATAAGATGGGCTTGGAAAGCACCTTCAAGTTCAATGTCAGTCTTTTAATGACCTTAATCAAATAGCTGGTTGGCTGTGGGGTCTGGGGACTTGACCTGAGGGATAGAAGGCTAGGGGTCACTGCTATTTTCTGTACAACCTCCCAATTCCCCCTCTTCTATATTTCCACCCCCCATGGAACTTTCCCACTTCTTGTAAGTCTAGGACTTAAACAAATAAGGATTAGTCCTTCTGGTGAAAATAACTTAGCAGTTAAGAGCTCAAGTAGGTCCTTTAAGTTCTGATACACATTCTCTTCCTTTTTACACCTTGGTTTGCATGGCAAAGGAGATTGACCTTTTTCCTTGAAATTACCAAATGACTTCTTATCCCAGAAAGGCTCAAAAGTCAGCAAATTTAAGTAATATATTTTCGTAGTTTGCATGTCACAGTGACGGGAAGGTGCTGCTTACCTCCACCCCCCATTTTGAACAGAGACAAGTTTGAACAGGCCCTGCCCCCTTCACCTTGGTTAAGCATTATCTTGTGTTCTTTGGGTTACTCTTGCATAACACTATCACAGCATAAACTGAAAGTGCCCCCATTTAACTTTGGTCTGAATCTGCCCTAAGGATGAAGGGATAGGTTTGTGGGGGTGAGGAGTTGGTGAGTTGTCAATAACTAGGTAAATAAAATGGGAATATGGTTAACTTTAACCCCTCCCACCTAAGTCTCCCCACACTTAACTTCCATTTATTTTCTTCCACATGAAATGAGGAGTTTGATTAGATGAGAGACTCCCAGTGTTTCTTCTGAAGAAGGTCTGTTTTCCATTCCTTATGTGCGAAGGGGAAGGTACAGGGTGCTGTCTGTACTAGCGGGGATTGGGAACTCCCAATTCTGCAACCAGTTATCTGGCTTTTCTTAGAAATGAGCAACTGGAGACCCGTGGATCTCATGTAACCTAAGGTTCTTTGGTAGTTTCAGTTTCTAGGTTTCTGACTTTTGTAGAATCCTTGAAGTGTTGCTTACCTATGCTTTTGCAACAAAGAGGTATTGATAGGATCTGAGTGGCGGGGTCTCCATTTATGAAGTACCTGGAATGTTTGGTTGCGGGGAGGTGTTATGCAGGCAAGTAGGGGACAGGTAGGAGATGGCAAACCCATAAGGGCCCATTGGTGTTTACCAGAGTAAATTTGTTTGCTGGATGACATCTGGGGCTTTGTGATAGTAAGCTGAAGAGCTATGTTTAGAAATAGCATTGGAGAAATACAGAGGTTGAATGATTTCCACATGTTAGGAATGTGGAGGGTTGCTTGGATAAAAGAGAAAAGAATCCAAGTAATGTCATACTAGGGTAGTCCAGTATTCTGTTTTCAAGGGACTTCAAAAATTTTAATATATTTACATTTACTATTGTAGCAATAAAAAAAGAAACCAACGCATGAAAACATAAAATCACCCCCAATTCTGCCACAGAAAACCAACTGGTCTAGTTTTCTGTTGTTTCTGAGAGTTCCAAGGGCTGATTTATAAGTGAACATGGCTCCCCTTGGTGATGATATCCTCAAAAGCAAAAGGCCATCTTCCAAATATGCTTCCTTTCTCCCTCCCTTCCTTCCTTCCTTTCTTTCTGTTGCGCCGGGTCTTAGTTGCGGCAGGCGGGCTCCTTAGTTGCAGCCGGCAGTCTCCTTAATTATGGCACGTGAGCTCTTAGTCGCAGCATGCATGTGACATCTAGTTCCCTGACCAGGGATCGAACCTGCATCCTCTGCATTGGAAGGTGGATTCATAACCCCTGCGCCACCAGGGAAGTCCCCAGATATGCTCCTCCTTTACCCATTATGAGTCTGCCTTTTTTTTTTCTTAAAGTAAACTTTTTATTTTGGAACAATTTTAGATTTACAGAAATGTTGCAAAAATAATACAGAGATAAAGCCCCAAAGACAAGCGCCTGATACTTCCCTGCAGGCCAACAATCTGACTAAGGTTATTTGAGGACTGACAATGAACTTTAAGGTTCATGAACTTTCCCAATCGCATCTTACTGGCCAATATTACCTAAATTACTTTATATTACATTTGTCAAACCTAAGAAACCAATACTGGTACACAGCTATTCACTAAACTCAAGCCTATATATTCAGATTTCATGAATCCATTGTGGATCTTTATTAGTTCATTTAAGTTATTTTTTGAAGTTTGGAATTGTCTGTGATACTACTTTATTTAAATAATGCTTTTTTCTCTCTGTAAACAATATATATATATATTTTTCATTGTAGAAATTAGGAAAATACTGAAAAATATAAAGAATAAAATAAATTGTAACTCCATTCCTGCCCTAATTTTGTGTTGAATGTAAGTATGTATGCATTAGCAAATTAAGTTCATTATGTTTACAGCATAGTTTTGAATTGCATATTTTTCATGTAGTATTACTTTAGGAGAAATTTAATTAAAAATCTTCAAATCAAATGTGTAATTTTAAAAAGTCATATTCCATTGTATAATTACTCATTTATTGATGAACAACCCTTAGGCTCATTCTAACTTTGACTACTATAATTTTTTTTTACCACTTCCCTGATGATGTTCTCAGTGTAAATTTCTAGGAGTGGAATTACTGGATCAGTGGACTTGCCTTGGTGTTTGTTGACAAGTTACCATCCAGAAACATGGTACCAATTTATATTCCCAAAGTATCCTTTGAGACACCTTACTTCACCTTTACCAGCACTGAACATCATAATTTTTAATCTTTCACAATTTGATAGGTGAAAAGTTGTATATCTTTATTTTTTTAATTTGCATTTCTCTGTCACTAAAGTTGTCCTATATTTTCTTAGCTTATATAAATGACCATATTATGCTTAATGTTTTAAACCATCACTGATTAAATATACATTTACTGAATGGTATGATATTAATATAAAGGTCTAAAAGGCCTTTTTCTACATAGTTAATGTACCCCCGAACTATAATTGAATATTGCTTATCCTGTTCTCACTGAATTGTTATGTTCTTTTTTATAGGAGTGTCTCTATCTGAGATCACTCATCTGTTCCAGTGATTTCTCTGTATCTTTGGCCAGTACCAATATTATTTTACCATTAGAACCATTTTTATTTAGGGCTTGGGCAAATTACTTATCTTTTTATTCCAGAAATATTTTAGTTCTTCCAACCCTTCCCGATGAACTTTGGAACATTTTGCCAATTTTCAAAAAGGATTCTATACTGTCCAATTTCATTGGAATTGCTTTATAATTGCTAGTTTCCTCAATCATTAATATGGCATGATTCTCTATTCAGTCTTTTAAAAAATTCTGTTTCTCAAAGTGATTTGTAATTTTCCTCAAATAGATCTGATGCATTTCTTGTTAACATTACTTTGTTTTGTTGTGGTTGATGTTATTGTTATTGTGAATGGAATCTTCATTTACACATATCTTCTAATTATTTTTTATTGGTAGAGGTAATTACATAGGGCTTGATTGAACCATACTGATTTTTTTACCCCTATGCCTAGTGCATTACCTGACATGTAATAAGTGTCAATTAGTTTTCAGTTCTTAATTTTATATTTTCTCACTATACTGTCATATTCTATAAGTAATGATAGCTCTGTTTTAATATTTAAATGTTTTGTTTCATGTCTTATTGAATTGTCTATATCTTCCCAAGAAATGATAAATTATAATGGTGGTAGTAAGTATTCTTGTCCATGATTTAATAGGGATGCTTCTGGTGCAGGAATTCTTAACATCCTTAGAGGTCTATGATTGGGCTTTGGGAGAGTCTATTAACCACCCAAATATATGTGCAAATTTGATTTAATGAGAGAGATTGTGTGTGGGAGAGAGTATTTATATTTATATAGCTATTCTTATATAATTATATATTTTATATTAAATTTATAATT
The DNA here is from genome assembly GCF_025265405.1 of Mesoplodon densirostris. Classification (NCBI taxonomy): domain Eukaryota; kingdom Metazoa; phylum Chordata; class Mammalia; order Artiodactyla; family Ziphiidae; genus Mesoplodon; species Mesoplodon densirostris. The sequence continues at coordinate 72,096,765 of NC_082666.1, forward strand.
TTAAATCATATAAACAATATATCTCTTTATTTCTGTACTTCTTTTTACCATGAGATTATTTTCCTTTGTTTGAGTTCTTCTTTTCTTTTATTTAATTTAAAACAACTGTCATTTGAGCTTTTTTTTTTTTTATAATTTTTTCAGGGCTACTGATTTTTAAAAAATTAATTAATTAATTAATTAATTTTTGGCTGCATTGGGTCTTCATTGCTGCGTGAGGGCTCTTCTCTAGTTGCGGCGAGCAGGAGCTACTCTTTGTTGCGGTGCGCGGTTCTCTCATTGCGGTGGCTTCTCTTGTTGCAGAGCGCAGACTCTAGGCACATGGGCTTCAGTAGTTGTGGCACGCAGGCTCAGTAGTTGTGGCTCACGGGCTCTAGAGCACAGGCTCAGTAGTTGTGGCACACAGGCTTAGTTGCTCAGCAGTATGTGGGATCTTCCAAGACCAGGGCTCGAACCCGTGTCCCCTGCATTGGCAGGCAGATTCTTAACCACTGTGTCACCAGAGAAGCCCCTCCTTTGATCTTTAAGGATATGTCCCCTTAAAATAGCTGGTTTTGACTGATGATACTGTTAGCAGAGAGAACAGCTATTGAGAAAATCCAGGCAATTGTGAGATTTAAGCTTTGTAGGAGGCTGGAGATACAAATGGCAGTGAGAGGCTATTTTAATGGCCTTTTTTGTACACATTGAACTCATGAAGACCAAGGCAAGGATGACTGACAAGGTGTTTTTAAAATCCAGTGTTTGAAACACTCAGATGTTTGAACGACAAAACATATTGAATAGAGACTATAACCCATCACAAATGTATTATCTTACACTTAAACCCAACTAAATATGATCTAGTTTATTTAGGGTAAAGCTTTTGCTCCCTTTGGTGTCAGAGTTTGGTTAAAGGATGTGAAAGAGCCTCAGGAAAATGACAGAGACTATCTCATTGGACAGTAGTCATTAAAACAAATTAAATACAATTTACAGTTTCTGTCAGGAGTTAAAAGGAACAGAACTTGAAAAGCCCCTTTAAGAGCTCCAAATAAGTTCTACAATGGGCAAAATGCAGTTTTGTTTTAGGAAATGACAAGAGGAAAAGGATGAGACCAGTACTTTCCTTTAACCTTAACAAATTTCATATCAGGTGGATGCCTTTAGTCAGTAGCAGTTAGTGGGGATCCTGAAATCCAGTGTTAGTTTGGAAAATACATTACTACAGTGATGGCTGTAGGTTCCTCAGTGATTACTCATTACTTAAATTTTAGTGGGAGTCATTAGAAATCCTAAAACAACCAAAAGAGGCACTTAGAAAAAATGCATGTAAATTGTAGTCACACAGAATCCCCTATGGAGTTGTAGAAATATTTTACCTTAAACAAGATCTTGAGAAGCCCATTTCCTATATGTGTACCTGGGAACACAATGTGGTCTATTTCTTCCTGTAGGCAGTGACTGACTTCATCATCTACATTGTTTTGTGTGTGCAAAAGCACTCCAAATGCTGATCAGCAAAAGCATTACTAACCATTTAAAATAAAAGAAGTATTTTAAGAGGAATTTATTGCTTCTTAGACTCATAAATGATATGGGCCCTCCTTGAAATAGGGTGTTTCCTTTTCTAGCAGATAGGGGAGGTGGAAACACAGGCAAGAATTACTTTTCCCTGATTATTCTTTATGTAGTTTGCTAAGTCAAACTGGAAAAGTAAAAATAATTGCCAGAGTAAGGAACAGAAGATATGAGAGTGAACAAAACCCATGAGCTTTAATGACTTTGATAGTCAGTTGGAATTCTGCATTCAGACCTACCCTGCTTGGCACAGGGCACTTTGACATACTCTGTGCTGACTTAGAGCTGAAAAGAGAGGTTTCCGTCCTGGACGCATTTAACAAGAAGGGAAAACTTAATTATAACATAAGGCAGATACCAGGTTATAATAAAAATATGTAGTGTTGTGGGTGCCTAGAGGAACTGGAAGAACAGAAAAGGTGGAGAGTTTTTGAGCTTTTCAACCCAGAGGTGGATTTCCTTAAGAAGTCCATTACAAGCCAGAGTTAAGAGTGGGGCAAAGCCTGGGGCATGGAAGTGTTAAGGAAGAGTCTGCAGTCTGTTGTGATTCATGGTGAGAGTGACAAGACTGTGGAGCTGTATAATATGAAGTCCTTCAATGCAGAGTCCTTCAGTGTGTTGGCAGAGGTAAGTTACTGAAGGATGTTGAGGAAAGAAATGACATGATTTGAACTGTGTTTTAAGAAGACACCTTTGGGGGTATGGAGTCAAGATGGTGGTGTGGGAAGATGTGGAGTTTATGTCTCGCCACAACTAGGGTGCCTGCAGGATGCTGGTGGGGGACCTTGACGCCCAAGGTGATGGGAGGAACACACAAGTGAACTGCCGGGGGTGAGGCCGAAGCTCCTGCAGTGGGAGCTCTGTGTCCGAACCACTGGACTAACAGAGAACCTCAGAGAACCCTAGGGAATATTCATCAGAGTGAGGTCTCCCAGAGGTCCTCATCTCAGCACCAAGACCCAGCTCTACCCAACAGCCTACAAACTCCACTGTTGGAAGCCTCAGGCCAGACAACCAGCAAGACAGGAACACAATCCCACTCATCCAAAAAAAAAGAAAAAATGAGACTGCAAAAAAATATGTCACAGATGAAGGAGCGAGGTAAAAACCTGCAAGACCAAATAAATGAAGAGGAAATAGACAATCTACCTGAAAACGAATTCAGAGTAATGATAGTAAAGATGATCCAGAATCTCAGAAATAGAATGGAGGCACTGACTGAGAAAATACAGGAAATCTTTAACAAAGATCTAGAAGAACTAAAGAACAAACAAACAGATGAACAGCACAATAACTGAAATGAAAAATACACTAGAAGGAATCAATAACAGAATAACTGAGGCAGAAGAAAGAATAAGTGAGCTGGAAGACAAAATGGTAGAAATAACTGCTGAGGAGCAGAATAAAGAAAAAAGGATAAAAAGAATTGAAGACAATCTCAGAGACCTCTGGAACAACACTAAATGCACCAACATTCGAATTATAGGGTCCCAGAAGAAAAAGAGAAAAAGAAAGGGTCCGAGAAAATATTTGAAGAGATTATAGTGGAATACTTCCCTAACATGGGAAAGGAAATAGTCACCCAAGTCCAGGAAGCACAGAGAGACCCATACAGAATAAACCCTAGGAGAAACGCACCTAGGGTTAGACACATATTAATCAAACTAACAAAAATTAAATTCAGAGAAAAAATATTAAAAGCAGCAAGGGAAAAACAAAAAATAACATACAAAGGACACCCCATAAGGTTATCAGCTGACTTTTCAGCAGAAACACTGCAGACCAGAATGTAGTGGCAGGATATACTTAAAGTGATGAAAGAAAAAAAACCTACAACCAAGATTACTCTACCCAGCAAAGATCTCATTCAGATTTGACGAAGAAATCAAAAACTTTTCACACAAGCAAAAGCTAAGAGAATTCAGCACCACTAAACCAGCTTTACAACAAATGCCAGAGAAACTTCTCTAGGTGGGAAACACAAGAGAAGAAAAAAACCCACAAAAACAAACGCAAAATAATTAAGAAAATGGTAATAGGAACATACATATTGATAATTACCTTAAATGTAAATGGAGGGCTTCCCTGGTGGCACAGTGGTTGAGAGTCTGCCTACCAATGCAGGGGACATGGGTTTGTGCCCCAGTCCGGGAAGATCCCACATGCTGCGGAGCAGCTGGGCCCGTGAGCCATGGCCGCTGAGCCTGCGCGTCCGGAGGCTGTGCTCCACAACGGGAGAGGCCACAACAGTGAGAGGCCCGCGTACCACACACACACAAAAAATGTAAATGGATTAAATGCTCCAACCAAAAGACATAGACTGACTGAATAGATACAAAAACAAGACCCATATATATGCTATCTACAAGAGACCCACTTCAACCTAGGGTCACATACAGACTGAAAGTGAAGGGATGGAAAAAGATATTCCATGCAAATGGAAATCAAAAGACAGCTGGAGTAGCAATACTCATATCAGATAAAATAGTCTTTAAAATAAGACTGTTACAAGAGATAAGGAAGGACACTACATAATGAGCAAGGGATCAATCCAAGAAGAAGATATAACAATTATAGATGTTTATACACCCAACATAGGAGCACCTTAATACATAAGTCAAATGTTAACAACTATGAAAGGAGAAATTGACAGTAACACAATAATAGTAGGGGACTTTAACACCCCACTTACACCAATGGACAGATCATCCAAACAGAAAATAAATAAGGACACACAGCTTTAAATGACACAATAGACCAGATAGATTTAATTAATATTTATAGAACATTCCACCCAAAAGTGACAGAATACACTTTCTTCTCAAGTGTGCATGAAACATTCTCCAGGATAGATCACATCTTGGGTCACATCTCAAGCCTTGGTAAATTTAAGAATATTGAAATCATGTCAAGCATCTTTTCTGACCACAATGCTATGAGACTGGAAATCAATTACAGGAAAAAAACGGTAAAAAACACAAATACATGGAGGCTAAACAGTGCGCTACTAAGTAACCAAGAGATCACTGAAGAAATAAAAAAATACATAGAAACAAATGACAACAAAAACACGACAACCCAAAACCTATGGGACACAGCAAAGGCAGTTCTAAGAGGGAAGTTTATAGCAATTCAGTCTCACTTCAAGAAACAAGAAAAATCTCAAATAAACAAGCTAACCCTGCACTTAAAACAACTAGAGAAAGAACAAAGAGGACACAAAGTCAGTAGAAGGAAAGAAATCGTAAAGATCAGAGCAGAAATAAATGAAATAGAGACAATGAAAATAGCAAAGATCAATAAAACTAAAAGCTGGTTCTTTGAGAAGATAAACAAAATTGATAAACCCTTAGCCAGACTCATCAAGAAAAAAAGGGAGAGGATGCAAATCAATAAAATTAGAAATGAAAAAGAAATCACAACTGACACTTCAGAAATACAAAGGATTATAAGAGACTACTACAAACAACTATATGCCAATAAAATGGACAACCACATAAAAATGGACAAATTCTTGGAAAGGTACAATTTTCCAAGACTGAACCAGGAAGAATTAGAAAATATAAACAGACCTATCAGAAGTAATGAAATTGAAACCATAATTAAAAATCTTCCAACAAACAAAATCCAGGACTAGATTGCTTCACTGGCAAATTCTATCAAACACTTAGAGAAGAAGTAACACTGATCCTTCTCAAAGTCTTCCAAGAAATTGCAGAGGGAGAAGCACTCCCAAATTCATTCTACAAAGCCACCATCACCCTGATACCAAAATCAGAAAAAGGTATCTCAAAAAAGAAAATTATACACCAATATCACTGATGAACATAGATGCAAAAATCCTGAGCAAAATACTAGCAAACAGAGTCCAACAGCACATTAAAAGGATCATACACCATGATCAAGTGGGGTTTATCCCAGGAATGCAAGGATTCTTCAATATATGCAAATCAGTCAATGTGATACACCACATTAACAAGTTAAGGAATAAAAACCATATGATCATCTCAGTAGATGCAGAAAAAGCCTTTGGCAAAATTCAAGTCCGATTTATGATAAAAACTCTCCAGAATATGGGCATACAGGGAACCTACCTCAACATAATAAAGGCCATATATGACAAACCTACAGCAAACACCATAGTCAGTAGTGAAAAACTGAAAGCATTTCCACTAAGATCAGGAACAAGACAAGGATGTCCACTTTTGCCACTCTTATTCAACATAGTTTTGGAAATCCTAGCCATGGCAGTCAGAGAACAATAAGAAATAAAAGGAATACAAATTGAAAAAAAAGAAGTAAAACTGTCACTGTTTGCAGATGACTTGATACTATACATAGAAAATCCTAAAGATGCCACCAGAAAACTACTAGAACTAATCAATGAATTGGGTAAGGTTGGGGCTTCCCTGGTGGCGCAGTGGTTGAGAGTCCGCCTGCCGATGCAGGGGACACGGGTTCGTGCCCTGGTCCGGGAAGATCCCACATGCCGCAGAGCGGCTGGGCCCGTGAGCCATGGCCGTTGAGCCTGTGCGTCCGGAGCCTGTGCTCTGCAACGGGAAAGGCCACAACAGTGAGAGGCCCGTGTAACGCAAAAATAAATAAATAAAGAATTGGGTAAGGTTGCAAGATACAAAATTGATGCACAGAAATCTCTGGCATTCCTATACACAGCAATAAAAAATCAGAAAGAAAAATTAAGGAAACAGTCCTATTTACCATTGCAACAAAAAGAATAAAATACCTAGGAATAAACCTGTCTAAGGAAGCGAAAGATTTGTATTCAGTAAACTATAAAACACTGATGAAAGAAATCAAAGATGATGTAAACACATAGAGAAATGTACCATATTCTTGGATTGGAAGAATCAGTATTGTGAAAATGACTATACTACCTAAAGCAATCTACAGATTCAATGCAATCCCTATCAAATTACCAATGGCATTCTTCACAGAATTAGAACAAAAAATTTTACAATTCGTATGGAAACACAAAAGACTCCGAAGAGCCAAAGCAGTCTTGAGAAAGAAAAACAGAGCTGGAGGAATCAGGCTCCCTGACTTCAGACTATACCACAAAGCTACAGTAATCAAGACAGCATGGTACTGGCACAAAAACAGAAATATAGATCAATGGAACAGGATAGAAAGCCCAGAGATAAACCCATGCACATATGTCACCTAATTTATGACAAAGGAGGCAAGAACATACAATGGAGGAAAGACAGCCTCTTCAATAAGTGGTGCTGGGAAAACTGGACAACTACACGTAAAAGAATGAAATTAGAACACTCCCTAACACCATACAGAAAAATATACTCAAAATGGATTAAAGGCTTAAATGTAAAACCAGACACTATAAAACTCCTAGAGGAAAACATAGGAAAAACACCCTTTGACATAAACCACAGCAAGATCTTTTTTCACCCACCTCCTAGAGTAATGAAAATAAAACCAAAAATAAACAAATGGAACCTAATGAAACTTAAAAGCTTTTGCACAGCAAAAGGAACCATAAACAAGACAGAAAGGTAACCCTTACAATGGGAGAAAACATTTGACAATGGAACAACGGACAAAGGATTAATCTCCAAAATATACAAACAGCTCATGGAGCTCAGTATCAAATAAACGAACAGTCCAATACAAAAATGGGCAGAAGACCTAAATGGACATTTCACCAAAGAAGACATACAGATGGCCAAGAGGCACATGAAAATATGCTCAATATCATTAATTTTTAGAGAAGTGCAAATCAAAACTACAATGAGGTATCATCTCACACCAGTCAGAATGGCTATTATCAAAAAATCTAGAAACAATAAATGCTGGAAAGAGTGTGGTGAAAAAGGAGCCCTCCTGCACTGTTGGTGAGAATGTAAATTGATACACCCACTATGGAGAACAGTATGGAGGTTCCTTAAAAAACTAAAAATTGAACTACCATACGACCCAGCAATCCCACTACTGGGCATATACCCTGAGAAAACTGTAATTCAAAAAGAGTCATGTACCACAATGTTCACTGCGGCACTATTTACAATAGCCAGGACATGGAACCAACCTAAATGTCCATCGACAGATGAATGGATAAAGAACATGTGGCACATACATACAATGGAATATTACTCAGCCATAAAAAGAAACAAAGTTGTGTTGTTTGTAATGAGGTGGATGGACCTGGAGTCTGTCATACAGAGTGAAGTAAGTCAGAAAGAGAAAAACAAATACCATATGCTAATGCATATATATGGAATCTAAAAAAAATTGGTACTGATGAACTTAGAGGCAGGACAGGAATAAAGATGTAGACATAGAGAATGGACTTGAGGACACATGGGGGAGGGGGAAGCTGGGGTGAAGTCAGAGTAGCATCGACATATATACACTATACCAAATGTAAAATCATTAGGTAGTGGGAAGCAGCAGCATAGCACAGGAGATAAACTCGGTGCTTTGCGATGACCTAGAGGAATGGGATAAGGAGGATGGGAGGGAGGCTCAAGAGGGAGGGGATATGGGGATGTATATGTGCATGTGGCTGATCCACTTTGTTGTGTGACAGAGGCTAGCGCAGTATTGTGAAGCAGTTATACTCCAATAAAGATCTAGTAAAAAAAAAAAAAGACAACTTTGGTAGAAAACAACCATACATTTGGGGGAAAGAATAACAACGTGTTTGGGTTGTGTTTAATCGTTGCAGCGATTTCTTAACCCTTTCTCAGGATCTCCCTGGTGCTCCAGTGGTTAAGACTCCATGCTCCCAATGCAGGGGGCCCAGGTTCGATCCCTGGTTGGGGAACTAAGATCCTATATACCGCAACTAAGCCCTTGTGCCACAACTCCTGAGCCTATGTGTGCTGCAATTACTGAGTCCGTGTGCTGTAGAGCCTGCACACCACAACTAGAGAAGCCTGCACGCCTCAACTGGAGAGAGCCTGTGCACTGCAAGGAAGACCCAGCGCAGCCAAAATAAATAAATTAATTAAGAAAACAAAAACAACCCTTTCTCCAGGTCATCAGGGTCTTAGGGAGTTGTTCATTTATTTCCATCCTTCTTCCTCTGTATATTCATCTCTTTATTCATTCATGTAGGAAAAAATACTGAGCATTCATCATTACATCCTTTCATGTATATAGTTCCTTGTACTTTTCAAAGTGCCTTTATAATATTGTCTGTCTTGCTTCCTGTAAATACCCTGTGAAGTAAGTAGGGATGATGTTATGGTTCGTATTTTATAGATGGAGCACCTGAAGATTGCTCCAAGTCAGGAGCCAGGAAGCAGTGAATTTGTATCAGAATTTGGGTCTTCTGATTCCTTAAACAAATATGACTTCTTCCTTTTGTACAATACTTAATTCTATGTGGAATGCTGAGGACTCTGGGCCACGATAATCTTTTCTTTGAGAGAGGGACAATTTTTGTGGGGTCTGAGGTCACATACCTCCCAAGCAGTATAATCCCTCTTAGCCAGCATGATCTGGACTAGTTATTGTTCAGATAATTTAAAAAAATTGTTCATGTGGGAAATCCAAAAGCTGCTATACATTCATACCTTAAACATGTTACAGCAACTTAAAGCATCTAAATGCATATTTATTTACCAGTCTTTTGATTTGGGACCAAGGTCCTTTTTTTTTCATTAAATGTCTTCTTCTTGGAGTCCACTTCAATCATCTGTCTTGTATATCTCTTTTATAATTTGAAAGTATTGATTTATTTAATGTGGAGTGAGAACTTAAAACATTTGTGAAGCAATCTTGAGTATGGAATCATTTTAGATTTTAAAATTTCCCCGTAAGATCTTTTACAAATATCTGCCCCACACCTAATTTAGCAATAGTTTTTTTTTTTAAGTTGTTGACCTTTTTGTTTTTTGACTCTTTGCAATGTAGTTTTTATAGAAAAACAACCTGCCTTCTTTTTCTATTCACTTTATGTAATCTTTAATTAAAGTATGTAAATATAACAGCATACAACTGTCAGAAACATGTCTATCATAAATGGGTTTGGGAACAAACACAACGACTCTTTGTGAATACCCTACTCAGTTGGTGGGGGTGAAGTACACTGGCATATTTGAAAGTAGCTTCCTAGCCAAGAGCATTCACTGTGCCATGGACAACAGTCAGTATATTTCACAGAGGGAATGGTGGACATTAGCCATTTCAGTGAGTTGGTTAAGAGAGATTCAACTGCAATGTAATCTACAGCAGCATATACCACTAAAGAAGTTCAGAGTGTGGGTGGGTTGAGGTGGTCCAGAATGATTTGTGGATGGCTTGGAACAGTAGTTGGGGTAGGAAAGATGGGTAGGATTTAGGAAGGGAAGTTCTGGTTGTGTGGGTGCATGGATTTGTGTGTGTGTACTCAGAAACAGAGAGATAAGGAGCAAACAGGGAATGGTCAGGTATTCTCAGAAAAGGAAGGAAGTCCATTTCCTTGGAATATAAAAAAGTGGACAGTCAGACCAACTTCATCTATTCAAAATCCTGTTCTAAATTCTACCTCATGAAGGAAATCTTCTCATAATAGGTGGTTTTGTGAGGATTTTGGACTTACTTCCTAATGTAAACAAAATAATTGTGGTTCCCATACAAATTAAAACGCTTTTGTTCTAGTTCTGTGAAAAAAATGCCATTGGTAATTTAATAGGGATTGCATTGAATGTGTAGATTTCCTTGGGTAGTATGGTCATTTTAACCATATTGATTCTTCCAGTCCAAGAACACAGTATATCTTTCCATCTGTTTCTGTTGTCTTCAGTTTCTTTCATCAGCATCTTATAGTTTTTGGAGTACAGACCTTTTGCCTCCTTAGGTAGGTTTATTCCTAGGTATTTTATTCTTTTTATTTATTTATTTATTTATTTATTTATTTATTTATTTATTTATTTATTATTTTTTGTGGTACGTGGGCCTCTCACTGTTGTGGCCTCTCCCGTTGTGGAGCGCAGGCTCTGGATGCGCAGGCTCAGCGGCCATGGCTCACAGGCCCAGCCGCTCCGCGGCATGTGGGATCCTCCCGGACCGGGGCACGAACCCGCGTCCCCTTCATCGGCAGGCAGACTCTCAACCACTGCACCACCAGGGAAGCCCGGTATTTTATTCTTTTTGATGCAATGGTAAGTGGGGTTGTTTCCTTAATTTCTCTTTCTGATACCTAGTTGTTAGTGTATAGAAATGCAACAGATTTCTGTATGTTAATTTTGTATCCTGCAACTTTGCTGAATTCATTGATGAGCTCTAGTAGTTCTCTGGTGGCATTTTTAGGATTTTCTATGTATAGCATCATGTCATCTACAAACAGTGACAGTTTTACTTCTTCCTTTCCAATTTGGATTCCTTTTATTTGTTTTTCTTTCCTGATTGCTATGGCTAGGACTTCCAAAACTATGTTGAATAAAAGTGGCTAGAGTGGCATCTTTGTCTTGTGTCTGATCTTAGAGGAAATGCTTTCAGCCTTTCACCATTGAGTATGATGTTAGTTGTGAGTTTGTGAAAAGTGGCCTTTATTATGTTGAGGTAAGTTCCTTCTATGCCCACTTCCTGGAGAGTTTTTTTTTTTTTTTATCATAAATGGTTGTTGAATTTTGTCAAAAGCTTTTTCTGCATCTATTGAGATGATCATATGGTTTTCATTCTATAATTTGTTAATGTGGTGTATCACATTGATTTGCAGATATTGAGAAATGCTTGCATCCCTGGGATAAATATCACTTGAAAGTGGTGTACTAACCCTTTTAATGTATTGTTGGATTCAGTTTGCTATTATTTTGTTGAGGATTTTTGCATTTATGTTCATCAGTGATATTGGCCTATAATTTTCTTTTTTTGTCTGGTTTTGGTATCAGGGTGATGGTGGCCTCATAGAATGAGTTTGGAAGTGTTCCTTTCTCTGCAAATTTTTGGAATAGTTTCAGAAGGATGGGTGTTAACTTTTCTCTAAATGTTTGGTAGAATTCACCTGTGAAACCATCTGGTCCTGGACTTTTATTTGTTGAGAGTTTTTAAATTACTGTTTCAATTTCAGTACTGGTAATTGGTCTGTTCATATTTCCTATTTCTTCCTGGTTCAGTCTTGGGAGATTGTACCTATCTAAGAATAAATAATGCCATTTGTAGCAACATGGATGGACCTAGACATTATCATAGTAAGGGAAGTAAGTCAGACAGAGAAAGACAAATATCGTATGATATCACTTATATGTGGAATCTAAAAAAAATGATACAAGTGAACTTATTTACAAAACAAAAGATTCACAGACATAGAAAATAAACTTATGGTTACTAAAGGGGAAAGGAGGGGAGGGATAAGTTAGGAGTTTGGGATTAACAGATACACACTACTATATATAAAATAGATAAGCAACTAGGACCTACTGATCACACAGGGAACTATATTCAATATCTTGTAATAACCTATAACGGAAAAGAATCTGAAAACAGTATATGTGTGAATAACTCAATCACTTTGCTGTACATCTGAAACTAACACAACATAGCAAATCAACTATACTTCAATTAAAAAAATCATTGTGATAGCTATTTAGTCTCCCATCTCCATTGTGGACTACACCTGACCCATCCCAGACAGTTTAAGGGCTACCCGATTTTAAGAAAACTGCCAAAGATGAATTTATGGTTTCCCTTAGTAATCCATTCTGATGTTCTGGCCCTCTGTAATAACCCTTCACATATTTAAAAATGATTATTAAATCTTTTTTCCAATGCCTAGGCTGGATCATCCCAAAGTGATAGAACCATCATTTCATATATTCTTTATTCTAAATTTACTGAGTAGAAAGAGAAATCACAAAGCATAGATTTCCCATTCACAATTTGAAATCAGCCATGAAGGATGTTGGTACTATATGTATATATCTATGTTAGTACTATGTGTGTATGTGTGTGTCTGTATAGTTGTGTTTATATATATATATATGCATGTATGAACATACATATGTGTCTAAAACAGTGTGTAAATATAATATATATACACAAATGCATACATATGCATACACACACACCATAGCTTTTAGAAACCAAAAGATAAAGGTGCCAAAGGCAGTCTTACAGGTGTAACTTGAAAGTCAGAATGTTGAGGTTCTGTCTGAGATCACCTGACAGGGAAAGTTGATTGTTTGATACCCTTTTACCTCGATCATTTCTGGCTCTTCCTTTCTGGCCACTTCCTCCTCCTTTCTGTCTTCTGTACTCTGTCACAGGTTAAATAAGAGTTGACCCTCATATCAGTTTGCTGAGTTCCTCCTGATTATTAAGTGGGTTTGCTACTAAAAATGGATTAAGGTATCATTCTCCTTAAGGTTATTTGTTTCTTAAGGGAGGACTTTTAGAGACAGAAGTCTTTTTTTTTTTTTTTTTTTTTTTTTTTTTTTTTTTTTTCAGTACGCAGGCCTCTCACTGTTGTGGCCTCTCCCGTTGTGGAGCACAGGTTCCGGACACGCAGGCTCAGCGGCCATGGCTCACGGGCCCAGCCACTCCGCGGCATGTGGCATCTTCCCGGACCGGGGCACGAACCCGTGTCCCCTGCATCGGCAGGTGGACTCTCAACCACCGTGCCACCAGGGAAGCCCCGAGACAGAAGTCTCTGAAGACATAGGTCTTGAAGACCCAAGGCCTGGAATCTCTAATGTGGGATCAAATGGTTGAAGGGTTAATCCCACTAGTTTGCCAGGCATACACTGAAATTTCATTGATGTACATACAAAGGTGGGCTTTTCTGTATGCATAGCTTATCTAGACCAGTGCTGTACAATAAAATACAATGAGCCATGTATGTAATTTAAAATTTTTTGTAGCCACAGCAAAAAAAGTAAAAAGAAACAAGTGAAATTAATTTTGTTAATTAATTTATTTTTTTGTGGCTTAATCAGTCTCTTCTTTTTTAAAAAAATTCCTTTCTATTATGGGTTTATTATAGGATATTGAATATAGTTCCCTGTGCTATACAATAGGACCTGTTGTTTGTTGTTTATCCATTCTATATATAATAGTTTGCATGTGCTAGTTCAAAACTCCCAATCCATCCCTTCCCCACCCCCTTCCCCCTTGGCGACCAAAAGTCTGTTCTCTATGTCTCTGAGTCTGTTTCTATTTTGTAGATAAGTTCATTTGTGTCATACTTTAGATTCCATATATAAGTGATATCATATGGTATCTGTCTTTCTCTTTCTGACTTACTTCACTTAGTATGATAATCTCTAGGTCCATCCATGTAGCTGCAAACATTATTTCATTCTTTTTTATGGTTGAGTAGTATTCCATTGTGTGTGTGTGTGTGTGTGTGTGTGTGTGTGTGTGTGTGTGTGTACACCATGTCTTCTTTATCCATTCATCTGTCGATGGACATTTAGGTTGTTTCCATGTCGGCTATTGTAAATAGTGCTGCTATGAACATAGGGGTGCATATATCTTTTCGAATTAGGGTTTTGTCCGGACATATGCCCAGGAGTGGGATTGCTGGATCATATGGCAACTCCAATTTTAGTTTTTTGAGGAACCTCCATACTGTTCTCCATGGTGGCTATACCAATTTACATTCCCACCAACAGTATAGGAGGGTTCCCCTTTTCTCCACACCCTCTCCAGCATTTGTTATTTGTAGACTTTTTAATGATGGCCATTCTGACCAGTGTGAGGTGGAACCTAATTGTAGTTTTGATTTGCATTTCTCTAATAATTAGCAGTGCTGAGCATCGTTTCATGTGCCTGTTGGCCATCTGTATCTCTTCTTTGGAGAAATGTCTATTTAGGTTTTTGAAACTAATTTTAATAATAGGTTTTAGTTAACATACATATATAATCAATGAAAAATTTCATCAATGAGATATTTTAGTGTTTTTGTATTAAGTCTTCTGAATCTGCTGTGTATTTTGTATAATGCATCTCTACTTGGATTAGCCACATTTTAAGCACTCAATAGCCACATCTGGCTGGTGGTTACTCATTTGAATAGTGCAGGTCTAGAGACCTGAGAGTGCCACAGTGAGGACAGGGAGCCTGTCATTTCTAAGTGTTGGATCTCACTTAGTACAGGGAGCCTGTTGTTAGACAACCTCCATCTGCCAGGGCAGTTCCACGGTATGCGTTGGTCATGCCCAGTAAGTAGAGGGAGTCAGAGTGTTTTGTTGAGCATGGGACTTTAGAATAGCACTTTGTGTTTGATTTCACCTCAGAAGGAACAGATTGATTCCTATACAGCTCTGAATAAAGTGAATTGTTCCTCAGAAAGAAAGTTGTTGAGCAACAAGTATAGGATTTCCTGGATAATAGCCAAGCGTGAGCAGGTTTTCTATAGATTAGCTGGCACACATTTTTTTCCACTTCCTGGAGATGCTGGAGAGTTAAGAGATGAAAAACAGCCAAGTGTTACAGTGAGGGACTATACAAGACACAGTGTACCTGAAACTGACCAGGTTAGAAGTTGTTTCCGGGGGTCTGGGATGGATCAGGAAGGGTCCATAGCAGCAAACTGGCTTTGTTCTACTACTCAGACTCCTGAGGCACCCCTGTGAGTTTCTTTTCATTGCTGAGGGCCTCAAAGCCACAAGATAAATATGGTATAATTTTACTCCAAGACTTAGAGAACAGCAGTGTTATTTTTGTATTAAAACAAATGTGGCTATTTTATGAGTGTAATGCAAAATTCCCTTGCACCTTAAAACATAAAACACAAGTCTTATAAAAACAAGGGACAGTGAATTACTTTGGGACACACCATCTTTTTCCTTGAGCTTGGAGCTCATTTTCCTTTGCTTGTTGGGAACACTTGTAGAAGTGCTGCCTTTCCTATGTACCCCACCACACTTCTTCCAGTCTTGAGTTTAATGCACCTTCAGGTTCCAGAGCATGCACAAAAAGGCAAGGAAACTCGGGTAAGGTCATAATTATAAAGGGAGATTGTCCAGTGATGGGAGTAAAGTTATTTTGAAATCAATATTTTGAAAAAAAAGGATAACAAATTGCCTGTAAAGGTTAATTTCAGTAGAAATTAGTCTAAAAAATACACACACATACACACATATACACATACATATTTTCTTCCTCAGAGTAGCCATAGTTCTCTTTCCTTACCCTATGTCATTTATTTTCATTTGAATATTTCTTTTAGTGAAACTCAGTGAATAAGGATATGTTGTTTAGATAGTTGACTTATTCCATTTAGCATTGTAACTTGTATTTTATTTAACTAGTTAATTAATTTTATTGAGATATAGTTGACACATAATATATTAGTTTGAGGTATGCAACATAATAATTCAATATTTGTATATATCCAACTTACATTTTAAATCTTTTCTAACATTTTTGCTTTACTCAAATTATAAGACTAATGCATTCTGACTATATGAATAAGATAAAGTTATCTATTAGTTTTGTGATGTAGTGCTATCTTATACTCTTGTTTATGATTGTTGCTGGTTTTTAAAAAATTTTTATTTATTTATTTATTTTTGGCTGTGTCGGGTCTTCATTGCTGTGTGTGGGCTCTCTCTAGTTGTGGTGAGAGGGGGCTACTCTTCAGTGCTCAGACTTCTCATTGTGGTGGCTTCTCTTGTTGTGGAGCATGGGCTCTAGGTGCATGAGCTTCAGTAGTTGTGGCATGTGGGCTCAGAAGTTGTGGCTCACAGGCTCTAGAGCACAGGCTCAGTAGTTGTGGCACACGGGCTTAGTTGCTCTGCAGTATGTGGGATCTTCCTGGACTAGGGCTCTAACCTGTGTCCCCTGCATTGGCAGACGGATTCTTAACCACTGCGCCACCAGGGAAGTCCCTGATTGTTGCTGTTTTAAAAAAAATTTCTGAAGGGAAAACCTTAGGAACAGAGGGTTGAAGTTAGGCTTTAGGTGATGAAATAATCATGAGAAAGATAAGATATATGTCCATCAATTACATATTATAATTTTATCTATCAATTGCAATTGCAGTTGTAAAAAGATCAAGTTAAATGGTTGCAGAAATAATTCAGCATGAAAAAACTAAAGTTAAAAAAGTAATTTAGTGTATAACATAATGCAGATGGGTGAGACAGGGTCTCTCACCCTTTATTCTGATAAAGGTCTTATGATTCAGAGTGAGGAAATAGACACCATTTGCTGACACTCCTGAAATCTAGTGATTGTGGTAGATAGTGCTCATTGTCCGTGGTCGTCTTTTCTATTGCAACTAGGCATAGCCTCACAATACTTTTTAATCAGCTGTGGGTATAGTCAAGTAGAAACTATTTAATGTTTATATTTATTTAATATTCTAGGTGTAATGTAGTCAGAGAAGGGAAATAAGTGATGGAAAACCATAAAAAAATTTAGGTCACTTTTTTAGTGAAAAAAAGGGGACCTAATGATGATGAGATCCCCTACAGCTCCCAGTGTCCAAGCCTTCTTTATATTGAATTTAAGGAAAGATAGAGAGCACTAGTGTAGTAGTTCTCAACCTTGTTTTCTCATTAATGACGAAAGTACTAGAGTTGGCATCCAGGTCTCTAGAAACGGTGCAGAGTCTGCAGCCCACAACGTAGGTCTGCTCATGGGAATACAAAAGTATGAGAAGATCATCGTTCCCAGTCACAGAGGAAAAGAAGCCGTGACTGCTGTGGCTAGAGAGAACAGCTCTTTCATAATTTTAAACTGGTTTCCTCACGGTGAAGAATTTACAGCAGCAGCAGCAGCTGCAGCTGAGTAGTTACAGTGGTTATAGCACATCTCTTTGCTGGCCATTTCAGAAGTCTGAATTCCAGGGAAAGCCTGACTTACAGCATGCTTTAGCACATGAGGGCTTCAGGGTTTAATTAAAGAAAGCCAACTCTGGAAGAAAGATATCAGGTAGGCACACGATACAGTGATAGAAGGTGTCTGACCCACAAGGAATGTGGGAGAACACTTGTTCAGAAAATTGTGCATTTTCCTGTTATCAGTAACTGAAAGAACATTGGTAGCACTTGTGTTATGCTGCCCATAAATGGTGAAAGTTTCCTTGGTTGCTAAATAGAGGCCTTCTGAGTTCAAGTAGTTACAGTGGTTTTAGTTTTAGCACTGCAGGGTGGGGGGATATTTGGCACTTGATTTTTTTTTAATTGTAAACTGGTAGGTCTAGGTATATTTCAGGAAGGAAGTAAGAATGTTGGGGGATGATTAATATCTTCTCTCATGAAGGAAGGCTCTCTCATTCTCCAACAAATAGGAGTATATTCATATTTTATTCCTCTTCATAGCGAAGTAACAATTCTGTCTTCTGTATCACTTCTATTTTGGGCAGAGGTTAGGGATGGAGAGGGATAAATAATGATAAATACTGTCTACTAAGATATCATCTCTCTCCCTTCCCTCCCTTTTGGTCTCTCTTTTAGCTACATTGTTTTACACTGTCTCTTAGGAAGCTCTGTAGAGGAATTAACTTCACATGAAACAGGCTGAGAAGTCCTTTCTCAGGGGGTGGACCTAAAGGCCCTGACATTGTGCTCAGTGGTATGGAAACAAGACATACCAGTGACAACAGGAAATTGGCAATAGGAAATTTGGGAGAAATTTTTTGCTTTAGAGCACTCCTAGGTAGAAATTCTGAGAAAGGAGATCTGGACAGTCACTGGTCAAAGGTAGAATAAAGAGAGCATGTGGGGACTCATCCTGTCCATGTGAAACCTGCTGGTTAGTGAATTAACTGAGGAAGGGAAAGTTATTTAAAGCCACATCAACTGGGTAAAGCACTGAAGTAGCAGAGGACTAGAAGAGAGAAAATATGCTTCCAGTGTTTCCAAAAACAGGAAGACAGAAATGAAACTGTCAGTCGTTATGCTCTCAGTATAGAATTAATCTCAAGTGAAACAGTGGAAAAAACATTGCAAAACAAAAGGCATATCTTATGAGAGAGTTAATCAGGTCGTGAGAATCAACAGTTTGATAAGCCATGTTAAAAAGTTTGAATTTATGAAATTGGGGGTAAAAAAGGTAATATAAATTGATAATGAAAATGCTACACCAAAAACCTGGACCTGTGGTTTAAAAAAGTAATTATTCTGGAATGATAAAGATCCCACTTCTAGGTTTTCAGTCATGCCTCAAGGCTCACTGTTGACCCTGAAGTAGAGATTCCTTCTTGCTTTCACTGGAAACTACTATTTTTGCTTTTTTGCATATTTAAAAATATTTTGTAGTCATAGTATAGACTTAATTTAATAACATGATTTTTTTCCTAGTTGATGTAAAGTTGCCATGAGTGGTTAGTTCATGTTGTCATAATTTTTATGGCTGCATAATATTCTACTTAGAGACAGTGAGTGCTTAACCATGTCTTGTGTTAGATATTTAGGTTATTTCAAAGGGCATTTTCATTATTACAAATAACCCACTATGAACATATTTGCTTAGTAAACCCTTTCCCGTTATTTTTGGATTATTTCCTTAAAATTATTTTTAAATAGGATGGTTGAAGGAAATGAGCATCTTTATGACTATACTTATTGTCAAATTGCTTTCTGAAACATTTCTGTGATTTTCACACGGTGGAGTTAGGAGTGGATGTGGCCACTTGTGCCTAATGAGATTATACTGCGTGAAGGATTCCCTAGATTTAATGCAGCTGGAAATGATTCTCACTTGAGGTGATGTTGAGTCATCTCCCAAGGGAACCCTTGTCTCAAAAAATATTTCTAATGAATTGCTATGGACAAAAGAAAGAAAAGCATCTGCCAATCAGAAGTTTTAGATAGCCTTCAAAGGAGGGATTTTTATTTTTACTTTTTTTTTTTTGGTTTACATTGTCTTATATAAGTGTTTTTGGCCTAGAATCTGGGAGTAAATACAACTTTAATAAATTGAATTTTGTTTTTTGTAAGATAGCACCTAAAAATGCCTCATGCATAGTGGAGCTCAGTAATATTTGCGAGTAAATGAAATGCTGTGGGAAACTTGTCATTGAAAGTAACCCTGAAATGAATTTTTTTTTTGATCAACAGAACAGAAATTAGACTATTCTGCTTGAAACTTCAGATATTTTTCCATCTAGGTTTTCTTAAAATGAGCTATGCTTCTACAGTTCACTGCTACAGCCAATATTTGCAAGTACTGTAACAAAAAACTGTTTAAACATAAAAACAAATATTCAGTTTGTCACATCCCAACCCATGTGGAAAAGGGAAATACGTTTTTAAAGTGGGAATTCTTAATATTATAAATTGTTTGGTTGGAGCAGCAACTATTTAAAAACTCACAACTTTAATAAGTGAAGGAGACATACTGATGTAAACCACAAACATGTTTAGTGCGTGAGATAGTTCAGACTCCTTCTCACCTTCAGCACAAAAGGTTTTCCTTCTTCTCTGGATTTTTCTTTTTCCTTTCTTTCTTTTTTTTCTTTTCTTTCTTTTTTTTTTTTTTTTTTTTGACAACCACGTCAAGTTTTCCTGGCTGTGGCCAGGGAGCAGCACTCCAACTATTAAGCTGTGTGAGAACAGTGAACTTGGTCAGCAAGGATCATTTGTCTCCAGTTGTCAACAAAGGCTTGTTTTACTAGGAACAATGACTACACAGGTTTGTGCAGAGTGTTGTGTGCAGAAACGTTAATCAGTAAGCAGCTTGAGCCATACTCAAAATCTCTTTTACAAAGTTATTTTGCTTTTTCGGGGTGATTATTGTCTCTGTCAATTGGCACCATCTGAAAAAGAAGTTCATCAGTATGCCGAGATGCTCTCTACCGAGAAGGCTTGACTCAGTCCTCTGTTTCTTTTGGTTCTCTTTAATCAGTTTTCACCAGTGCGCAGCCCCGTTACTATTGATGTTTAAGTACAGCGAAGTGATTAAATGATAATGATCTTGGTTTCCATCCAAGATGACAGATTTTTCTAGCTTTGGGAATTCTTCAGTGCCCTGATGGAATGCATTTTTTACACACTCACCCACTCGTGCATTCATATGCACACATACACTCACATGCTTCACACTCACAGAGGACCTTGATTCCAAGAAGTACAGAAAGGATGACTGTTGGCTATTAGAAAGGGTGCAGTCTAAAGCCAGTAGGAGTAACTGGGGGTGAATGAATTCTTCTGCTCTGTTTGGCACTTACCAAAAGGACTGAATCACTCCAAGAAACATTCTGAGCTTAATTCCAGCATGGCTGAATCACTGAGATCAAGTTGTTAGAAATTTGAAGCTGATAGAAGTTTCACTTTGAATCCGAAGGAGTGGTACGTATGTGAGCCTTCTCTCTGTGTACATATTTCAGGAGGCTCTTCCCAACATTTCCCACTCAGTGATCACCTCCCAGCCCATCACATTTTTATTAAGTTCAGTGGGGTGCAGCTTTCCATGACTGACTGAGGCAAGTGAGACTGGTGTCAGGGAGTACATGGAGTGGCATATTTTCAAGTCCTTCCACCTTCAGAGAGTGTTTATGAGGAGGCAAAGAGTATAGTGTCTAAGAGCTTGGACTCTGGGGTCTAATGCAGATAGACCTATGTTATAATCTTGACACTCTCTCTTTTTTTTTTTAAATTAATTAATTTTTGGCTGCGTTGGGTCTTCGTTGCTGTGCACGGGCTTTCTCTAGTTGCGGCGAGCGGGGGGCTACTCTTGGTTGCGGTGTGCAGGCTTCTTATTGCGGTGGCTTCTCTTGTTACGGAGCACGGCCTCTAAGCGTGCAGACTTCAGTAGTGGTGGTGCGTGGGCTCAGTAGTTGTTGACACTGTCTCTTAATAGCTGTGCGACCTTCAGCAAGTCACTTAACCTCTCAGTATTAAGAATCAACATACAAATAATGGATTAACATAATAATAGTTTAACACTAATTGAGATTTCACTATATACTGGGTACTATGCTTAAGCATGTTACATATGCTGTCTCATTTAATCCTATGACAGTGCATCCAGGTACATCCTGTTATATCTGTGAGGAAATTCAGACCCAGAGAGGTTAAAAATGAGTAGTCAACTGCATCTCTTGAGCCATATTCATTCCACCATACCATCCTGCCTCTCCCTAAATGCCCTGGTGTGATTTCTTATATACCAGGATTCCTGTTTCTGAAATATTGAATGGATGAGATAGGGAGAAATGTTTGACCAAGGATCTCCCCAGATTCTAAACTGTGCTTGCTTTTAACCGCTAATGGTTGGGAAGCAGGCTATGGGGGGATAGACCTATAAGAACTAATATTCTAACTAATTGCTGGTCAAAGTGGTTTGCAGCAAGCAGCTTAGGGGTAGTGAGACATGGAAAGGGATACAGAAGGTTGAGGCATCCCATAGACACACGGTCCTGGGAGGGACCATGAAGTAGCAACATCAGTGACAATGGAGGAAAACCCATGTGAGGGTCCAGTGAGTCACTTTAGTCAAAGGTCTTTCACCCCTAAGGCTGAAGGTATGAGGATTTGTGTAACTAGACCACAGTAGTTATACCAAGTCCTGGAGTGTGAGTCTTTAGAAATGTTC
The DNA here is from genome assembly GCF_025265405.1 of Mesoplodon densirostris. NCBI lineage: Eukaryota > Metazoa > Chordata > Mammalia > Artiodactyla > Ziphiidae > Mesoplodon > Mesoplodon densirostris. The sequence goes on from NC_082666.1 coordinate 72,118,773, forward strand.
CTTGGTGCATCCCATAAGCCCTGTAGACTTCATTGTTGTTGAACAGTTTCCCCTAGCCAGAGGTGGATGGAGTTGAAGGAAGTGCTGGATTCCTCAAGATTAGCAAACCTGGGATAGTACCTGAGCAGGAGGGGTCAATACTGCTATAAAGTACAAGCCTTTCTGGAGGGACCTGGCTAGTCCCTAGATCAGGGGTTTCTGTGGTAATGGTGGCCAGCTCTAACTTCTGAGTGTTTGAATGGAGAGTGTCACAAGAGAAGCAGTAGTTAACCAAGAGCATCAAGAAATCACCTCGTCTGCCAGTCTTAAGGACTGAAGATAATGTGGGAATACTCTCTCTTTGAAAAAGGGGTCACCAGTGTATTTGTATCATTGGTACCAAAATTATGTGATTGGTCATTGGAACTCATCCTCTTTGTTAATATAGATATTACTGTCATGTGGTAGTCTTGGGAGCAGAGTTGTTGGTAATATTCTAGAGTAGAAAAGAAACGGACCCAAACACAAAAACACTTTGTCTGCATACTGATTCCACTGGAGGTATTAGGATTAACATTCTACTCTTTGGAATGGCCAGTGTTTCCTGGGTAATTTTACCTATCACTTACTTATATCTTTGATTTTGTTTTTCAGAAGTTTGCTAACCACATCTAACTGTAGTTCCTTTAAGAGTTTTGCTTTCTTCTGATGTTTTTCTGTTTTACCTCAGTGTATTAGATGTAGATTTATTTTTACTTATCTTGTTTATGCTTTCAATATAAGGACTTGTTTCTTTCTCCAGTTATGGGAGATCTTTGTAATTCTCTCCATTCCTTTCTTCTGGAATTGTTATTAGACATGTAATGGAGCCTCTCAGTCTGTTTTCTGAATCTCTTAATTGAACTTTAATATTTAAGAAAAACCTTTTTTCCCCTTGTCTTCCTTTTGGATGAATAAAATAATACCTTCTTAGTATTATCTTCTAATTCACTGTTCCTTTTTGGACATGTAAAATACAGGTTTTACCTCATCTATTGAATTTTTCTGGTTCAGTTAGTATACTTCCCAAAATTTTAAAGTGTTTCTTTTTTGTGTCTACCTGTTTTTATTTTGCTTTTTTATTTTTATAAATCCATTCTTATTTTTAATGGCTATTGCTTCTTTATTTATCTTATTAACCATCCTAAACCTGTGTACTTTAAACTCTTTGTCTGTTCTGTGAAATTAATTTCATTTGGGCTGAATTCATAACTTGATGGTTGATTTGAGTTTCTTAGAATTAGATCCTTTTATATGTTTGGAATTTTAGTTTGTGGTTTCATTTTGAATGTGATGGATTTTTGCTTTCTTCTGTTGTTTCTTTCTCTCATTCTTCCTTCTTGACTAATGCTTTTGTGGTTTTGCATTTGCCTTTACCTGGTGCCTCAGGCACAGTCCATAACTGAGTATTATAACAGTGTTTATTATATCCTTGCTCTGTGATGATTTGGGGAACATCACAGATTCATGGAGCAAGGAGGCAATCTGACCCAATTCCTCTCTTAAGTCTTCTTTCCTCTTTCCCTATGCCCATAGCTGCTGGTAAAGCTTAGGAGTCTTAAGAAGTAGGTCCTCTGTTACTTCATCCAGGTTCCTTTCACAAATGTGTGGGTACTTGGACATTTGCAGAGGAGAGAGGGAGCCTCACTTCAGTCTCTGGCTTCAAGCAGTAAGTCAGTCTCCATCTCCACCTAGCATGTGACAGTTTAGGCTCTCATACCCCTCAGAAGTATACTTCTCTGCTGCTGCTGCCTGCTCCTGATTTGGGAGTCCTGCATTTCTTTAATCTCAGCCCTACTTTATTTCTGTTTCTTTTCTAGTTGATGGAGATTTATCTTGCCTTTGAGACTGATGATATCTTACTGATTTTCTCTTTTTTAAATTAAATTTTAAAATGTAAAATATGTCTTTGGATCAGAGAAACTGTTTTGGAGTTTGGACTTACAGGGCTGACTTGACCTGAATTGTACCATTTTCACTTTGCCAGCCTGCCTGTTTTAAAAGTCATTTCCCCAGGAATGCCAAGGTACTATTGTATTGCTGTCTCCCTGGCCTTTTTTCCTCTCTTGTCGAGTTGCTTCTGAAATTAAGGGACTTACTTTCTACCTGGTGTTATCTTGATTGGGTAATATTGAGAATAAATTTCAAGACTTCATCTTCACTGTAAATATCAGTATTATATCGAGTTAAGGAGGATAATATTAAAGAATAAGTAAGCCTACAGAAATTATTCTCCAGACCAAATTTCAGGAGATGTGACATTTGATATGATGTGTACTCAAGTATAAACTTCCACTTGGCTTTCATGTATGGTTATGAAATAGCTGAAAAAGCTTCATGGAGTTGTTAGGGTTTTCTTTTTCTTTTAAATAAGAAATAATATGGTAGTAAAGACTTTATATCAACGCTTTTAAGAAGGCAAATGTTAATAAAACTGCAAATATTTTCTTTATTTTTTTCACATCTTATTAAATTCAAAGAACCAAAAAATATCCATGTTTCAGGGCACTTTTAAACGTACCTTGAGTACTTCAAGTTTAAAGGTAACATGGTGCTATAGAGAACTTCTCTAGTCCTCCTTTAAAGTCTGTTGAAGACCTATTGTAACTTTCCTGTCATTCCAGTAGCTTGTGCTCTTATGCTCAGATCCTGAGCTCTGGGAACTGGTCATGGTAACCAACCTAAGTTAGATCTCTTGAAATCCTTTCTGTATGTACCATAATTTAATATCAGCTATTGTTTTCAAAATTGTTATTTATTTTAAATGATTCTTAAAAATCTTTCAAAAAGATAATATGTATGCATGGTATAGTTTTCACACAAAGCATATTCAGTAAACACAAGTCTCTAATTCTGTCCCATTCCTTTAGGCCTCCTCCTAAGAGATGGCAAATGTTGGTGCTCTGTACTTCCTTCTTCAGATCTTCTATGCACGTATGTGCATATTCCGTTTTTTCATAAATTGCAGCATATCGTACATACCGTTCTGAACCTTGTTTTTTATATCTAACAACTTACTTTGGAGCTCATCCTCTAATGGTGTATATAAGGCTACCTCATGATTTTTCTAAATTAAAACCGTTAATTATTGCTAGAATCTTCTTGTATTCCATAAAGCATTATGTAAGAGCTGTTAATATCCATCACAGGTTTATTTTAGAGTAGAGTGGACTCTCTCTATTCAGCTGTCCTGGACAGTAGATTTTGAACTTCATATGTGAGTAGATAATAGAGCAGAGTTTCACTGTATGGAAGTCAGCTCCTAAGCTAGCCTTTCAGTTCTGTGTTTTCAACAATAGGTGGCACCAGCAATTTCTGTATTTGGGCTGTATGTAGATGGGAAGCATCATCATTTTGATAATTTTTCATTTCATATCGTTGTGTTCACAGATTGTAAATAGCAAAGATGTGTTTACCTGAAAGCCTAGAGGCTTGCAAAACATGCGTACATATGTGGGGGATTAAGAAGCACTTTGTAGAAAGGTACCTGGAGTACTATGCTGCTTTCCTTCCCTTGCCCTGGATTTGTAGCAGTCATCTAATGAGACCAGACATTTATTTAATTATGAATATTATTTTATATATACAAACAGATCTTTGCAGGTGAAACTTTTGAGATTGATTTTGGTGGAAATTTGTTCCTTGGCCACATACATGAGAATTTATCACTGCAGTGAGGAGTCATGCATTCTCAAGCTTAACCTGTCACATCTGTGCTGACAGTTCTTGTCTCTGTCTCAACCCCTCCTGCTACCCCATGATCCCTGTCAGCTGTGCCTAGAATGTCCCCTCAGCATTTAAAACACAGCATTTAAAAAACAAAATGCTTGGCTGCACAAGGGCTTGAAGGTGCACCTGCAGGCCTGTTCCCTAGCATGTGTGTTTACTTTTGAGCGAAGATCCACTACCCTGTGATGCTGGGAGCTTCCTGTCACATCACGTCAGGAGGAACGTCCTGTGTTCTTAGGTCGTTGGGAAACAGACTGAGCCTGCGTACTTTTTTCTCAGCTGTTACCCATAATGTATTTGGAATCATTTAGCCTGCCATTGTTTCCAGAAATAATTACAGGTCTGTCCTGAGTGGGAAAGAAGTGGCCTGTGCAGCAGGACATCTAGAGCAAAGTCCCAGCTCTGCTGCTGTGTGGCTGTATGACCTCGGGCATGAGTGTCACCTCTCTCTGGGTGAATAACAACACCTGTGTTGGAGTCTATCTCTTGGCCACCTCCTCATCCATCACTACGTCCCATCTCCTCTAGTCCACTTGGAGATGAACCCAACAGACTCTGCCCTGGAGTCCTTCAGAGACAAGAGTGGAGACGTGTGTGTGTATGTTTCCTTGTGTGATTTTTGTCTGTTTAGTTTCGCTTTTACCATTTGGTTTGGAGTTCTATCTGTTTCTTTTTTTTCTTCCTTTTTTCCTTTTCTTCTGAGCCGTGTGGTTGGCAGGGTCTTGGTGCTCCGGCCAGGTATCAGGCCTGAGCCTCCAAGGTGGGAGGGCCGAGACCAGGACATTGGACCACCAGAGACCTCCTGGCCCCACAAGAGCCCTCCCAGAGATCTCCAATACCAGCTCCACCCAACGACCAGCAGGCTCCGGTCCTGGCCACCCCATGCCAAACAACTAGCAAGACAGGAACACAACCCCACCCATTAGCAGAGAAGCTGCCTAAAGACATACCATGTTCACAGACACCCCAAAACACACCACCGGACATGGCCCTGCCAACCAGAAGAACAAGATCCAGCCCTACCCACTGGGATACAGGCATCAGTCCCCTCCACAAGGAAGCCTACACAAGCCACTAAAACAACCTCACCCACTGGGGCAGACATCAAAAACAATGGGAACTATGAACCTGCAGCCTGCGAAAAGGAGACCCCAAACAGAGCAAGTTAAACAAAATGAGGAGACAAAGAAATATGCAGCAGATGAAGGAGCAAGGTAAAAACCCACCAGACCAAACAAATGAAGAGGAAATAGGCAGTCTATCTGAAAAAGAATTCAGAGTAATGATAGTAAAGGTGATCCAAAATCTTGGAAATAGAATGGAGAAAATATAAGAAACGTTTAACAAGGACCTACAAGAAGTAAAGGGCAAACAAACAATGATGAACAACACAATAAATGAAATTAAAAATTCTCTAGAAGGAATTAGCAGAATAACTGAGGCAGAAGAATGGATTAGTGACCTGGAAGATAAAATAGTGGAAATAACTGCCACAGAGCAGAATAAAGAAAAAAGAATGAAAAGAATTGAGGAGAGTCCCAGAGACCTGTAGGACAACATTAAACACACCAACATTCGAATGATAGAGGTCCCAGAAGAAGAAGAGAAAAAGAAAGGGTCTGAGAAAATATTTGAAGAGATGATAGTTGAAAACTTCCCTATCATGGGAAAGGAAATAGTCAATCAAGTCCAGGAAGCGCAGAGAGTCCCATACAGGATAAATCCAAGGAGAAACATGCCAAGACACATATTAATCAAACTATCAAAAATTAAATAAAAATAAAAAATATTAAAAGCAACAAGGGAAAAGGAAAAAATAACATACAACACATCTCCATAAGGTTAACAGCTGATCTTTCAGCAGAAACTCTGCAAGCCAGAAGGGAGTAGTAGAAGATATTTAAAGTGATGGAAGGGAAAAACCTACAACCAAGATTACTCTACACAGCAAGGATCTCATTAAGATTTGACGGAGAAATTTAAACCTTTACAGACAAGCGAAAATTAACAGAATTCAGCACCACCAAACCAACTCTACAAGAAATGCTAAAGGAACTTCTCTAGGCAGGACATACAAGAGAAGGAAAAGACCTACAAAAACAAACCCAAAACATTAAGAAAACGGTAATAGGAACATACATATCAATAATTACTTTAAATGTAAAAGGATTAAATAAATGCTCCAACCAAAAGACATAGACTGGCTGAATGGATACAAAAACAAGACCCATATATATGCTGTCTACAAGAGACCCACTTCAGACCTAGGGACACATACAGACTGAAAGTGAGAAGATGGAAAAAGATATTCCATGCAAATGGAAATCAAAAGAAACCTGGAGTAGCAATACTCATACCAGACAAAATAGACTTTAAAATGAACACTATTACAGGAGACAAATAAAGATGTTATTACATGATGATCAAGGGATCAATGCAAGAAGATATAACAATTGTAAATGATTATGCACCCAACATAGGAGCACCTCAATACATAAGGCAAATGCTAACAGCCATAGAGGGGAAATTGACAGTAACACAATCATAGTAGGGGACTTTAATACCCCAGTTTCACCAATGGACAGATCATCTAAAATGAAAATAAATAAGAAAACAGAAGCTTTAAATGACACATTAGACCAGATGGACTTAATTGATATTTATAGGACATTCCATCCAAAAACAACAGAATACACTTTCTTCTCAAGTGCTCATGGAACATTCTCCAGGATAGATCATATCTTGGGTCACAAATCAAGCCTTGGTAAATTTAAGCAAACTGAAATCGTATCAAGTATCTTTTCCAGCCACAATGCTGTGAGACTAGATATCTGTTACAGGAAAAAAAATATAAAAAATACAGACACATGGAGGCTAAACAATACACTACTAAATAACCAAGAGATCACTGAGTAAATCAAAGAGGAATTTAAAAAGACCTAGAAACAAATGACAGTGAAAACACGAAGACCCAAAACCTATGAGATGCAGCAAAAGCAGTTCTAAGAGGGAAGTTTATAGCAATACAGTCCTACTTCAAGAAACAAGAAAAATCTCAAAAAAACAACCTACCCTTACACCTAAATTAATTAAAGCAAGAAGAGCAAAAAAAAAAAAAAAAAAAACCCCAAAGTTAGCAGAAGGAAAGAAATCATAAAGATCAGATCAGAAATAAATGAAAAAGAAATGAAGGAAATGATAACAAAGATCAATAAACTAAAAGCAGGTTCTTTGAGAAGTTAAGCAAAATTGATACACCATTAGCCAGACTCATCAAGATAAAAAGGGAGAAGGCTCAAATCAACAGAATTAGAAATGAAAAAGAAGTAACAACTGACACTGCAGAAATACAAAGGATCATGAGAGATTACTACAAGCAACTGTATGCCAATGAAATGGACAACCTGGAAGAAATGGGCAAATTCTTAGAAAAGTACAACCTTCCAAGACTGAACCAAGAAGAAATAGAAGATTTGAACAGACCAATCACAAGCACTGAAAATGTGAAGAGAAAATCTTCTAACAGTCAAAAGCCCAGGTACCAGATGGCTTCACAGGTGAATTCTATCAAACATTTAGAGAAGAGCTAACACCTATCTTTCTCAAACTCTTCCAAACTTTAGCAGAGAGAGGAACACTCCCAAGCTCATTCTACGAGGCCACTATCACCCTGATACCAAAACCAGACAAAGATGTCACAAAAAAAGAAAACTACAGGCCAATATCACTGATGAACATAGATGCAAAAATCCTCGACAAAATACTAGCAAACAGAATCCAACAGCACATTAAAAGGATCATACAGGGCTTCCCTGGTGGCGCAGTGGTTGAGAGTCTGCCTGCCGATGCAGGGGACACGGGTTCGTGCCCCGGTCCAGGAAGATCCCACGTGCCGCGGAGTGGCTGGGGCCATGAGCCGTGGCCCCTGAGCCTGTGCGTTCGGAGCCTGTGCTCCGCAACGGGAGAGGCCACAACAGTGAGAGGCCCACATACCTCAAAAAAAAAAAAAAAAAAAAAAAGGATCATACACCATAATCAAGTGGGGTTTATCCTAGGAGTGCAAAGATTCTTCAATATATGCAAATCAATCAGTGTGATACACCTTATTAACAAATTGAAGGATGAAAACCATATGATAATTTCAGTAGATGCAGGAAAAGCTTTCAACCAAATTCAACACCATTTATGATAAAAACTCTCCAGAAGGTAGGCAAAGAGGGTATCTACCTCAACGTAATAAAAGCCATATATGATAAACACACAGCCAACATTGTCCTCAGTGGTGAAAAAGTGAAACCATTTCCTCTAAAATCAGGAAGATGACAAGGTTGCCCACTTTCACTACTATTGTTCAACATAGTTTTGGAAGTTTTAGTCACGCAATCAGAGAAGAAAAAGAAATTACAGGAATCCAAATCGGAAAAGAAGAAGCAGAACTGTCACTGTTTGCAGGTGACATGATACTATACATAGAGTATCCTAAAGATGCTACCAGAAAACTACTAGAGGTAATCGATGAATTTGGTAAAGTAGCAGGATACAAAATTAATGCACAGAAATCTCTGGCATTCCTACACAGTAATGACAAAAAAATCTGAAAGAGAATTAAGGTAATACTCCCATTTACCACTGCAACAAAAAGAATAAAATATCTAGGAATAAACCAAACTAAGGAGACAAAAGACCTGTATGCAGAAAACTATAAGACACTGATGAAAGAAATTAAAGATGATATAAACACATGGAAAGATATACCATGTTCTTGTATTGGAAGAATCAACATTGTGAAAATTACTATGCTACTGAAAGCAATCTACAGATTCAGTGCAGTCCCGATCAAACTACCAATGGCATTTTTCACAGAACTAGCACAAAAAATTTCACAATTTGTATGGAAACACAAAAGACCCCGAATAACCAAAGCAATCTTGAGAAAGAAAAATGGAGCTGGAGGAATCAGGCTCCCTGACCTCAGACTATACTACAATAAATAAAGTAATCAAGTATTTATTATACTACAATAAATACAGTAATCAAGACAGTATGGTACTGGCACAAAAACAGAAATATAGATCAATGGAATAGGATAGAAAGCCCAGATATAAACCCATGCACATATGGTCACCTTACCTTTGATAATGGAGGCAAGAATATACAGTGGAGTAAAGACAGCCTCTTCAATTATTGGTGCTGGGAAAACTGGACAGCTACAGGTAAAAGAATGAAATTAGAACACTTCCTAACACCATACACAAAAATAAACTCAAAATGGATGAAAGACCTAAATGTAAGTCCAGACACTATAAAACTCTTAGAGGAAAACATAGGCAGAACACTCTATGACATAAATCAGAGCAAGATCCTTTTTGACCCACCTCCTAGAGAAATGGAAATAAAAACAAAAATAAACAAATGAAACTTAAAAGCTTTTGCACAGGAAAGGAAACCATAAACGAGACAAAAAGACAGCCCTCAGAATGGGAGAAAATATTTGCAAATGAAGCAACTGACAAAGAATTATCTCCTAAATATACAAGCAGCTCATGCAGCTCAATATCAAAAAAACAACCCAATCCAAAAATGGACAGAAGACCTAAATAGACATTCCTCCAAAGAACATATACAGATTTCCAACAAACACATGAAAGGATGCTCCACATCACTAATCATTAGAGCAATGCAAATCAAAACCACAATGAGGTATCACCTCACAGCGGTCAGAATGGCCATCATCAAAAAATCTACAAACCATAAATGCTGGAGAGGGTGTAGAGAAAAGGGAACCCTCTTGCACTGTTGTGGGAATGTAAATTGATACAGCCACTATGGAGAACAGTATGGAGGTTCCTTAAAAAGTAAAAATAGAACTACCATACCACCCAGCAATCCCACTACTCGGCATGTACCCTGAGAAAACCATAATTCAAAAAGAGTCATGTACCACAGTGTTCCTTGCAGCACTATTTATAATAGCCAGGACATGGAAGCAACCTAAGTGTCCATTGACAGGTGAATGGATAAAGAGGATGTGGCATATATATACAATGGAATATTACTCAGCCATAAAAGGAAACAAAATTGAGTTATTTGTAGTGAGGTGGATAGACCTAGAGTCTGTCATACAGAGTGAAGTATGTCAGAAAGAGAAAAACAAATACTGTATGCTAACACATATATATGGAATCTAAGAAAAAAGGAAAAAATGGTTCTGATGAACCTAGGCGCAGGACAGGAATAAAGATTCAGGTGTAGAGAATGGATTTGAGGACATGGGGGAGGAGGAAGGGTAAGCTGGGACCAAGTGAGAGAGTAGTATTTACATATATACACTACCAAATGTAAAATAGATAGCTAATGGGAAGCAGCTGCATAGCACAGGGAGAGCAGCTCCGTGCTTTGTGACCACCTAGCGGGGGTGGGATGGGGGTGCAAGAGGAAGGGGATATGGGGATATATGTACACGTATAGCTGCTTCACTTTGTTATACAGCAGAAACTAACACTATTGTAAAGCAATTATACTCCAATAAAGATGTTAAATAAAATAAAATGAAAGCACACACACACACAGAAACTAAATTCATCATTATTCCCTTTTCTTTCTATTGCCACCTTAGAGTTCTCTCCACTAGTTTCTAATTTGCCCTTTTGTATTTCAAAAGATTGCCTTTATTTCTGTTTTCTTGCAGTCCAAGGCTTTGGTCAGTTTATAACTCTGGGAGAAAAATCCTCCTGACTTGAGGATGGAACATCAATAGAGGGGTCCTCAACAAGGTTTTCGAAGTTAAACATGCACTGATTCCAACAAACTGTGTGATTCAATACAGGTGTGAACACACACATTTTGATGTCATCATCTTTTTGCCCACATCCCTTGGGTCCATGGGCAACCTTTGGAAAGGAGCAAATGAAGGGAGATTCTACGACCCTCAACAGTGTTGGCTTTCAGTTGAGTCAGCCTTGCTTCTCTTTTCCTTTCTGAAGGGAGTTCAGAACTCCTTGGCCTTCACCTGCTATCATGCTTTGGTTTCATCCCATGATGATATTTGTGGGTTTCTGTCTTTATAGAAACTTTTTGATCTTGTAGAAGTCCCACATAGGTCTGCTGTGGATCTTTAAGTCAAGACCTTATATTTTCCAGAGTTCCTAAATCTTCCTTTGTGTTTTGTAATTCAGTACTTTACTCTTAGGCTTTTTCAGGTACTTCATTGACTTATTCAAGTCACTCTGTCAGTAAATAGTCAGTTACACAGAAATACCAGAGCACACATTCAGAATTATGACTATTCTTTGTGCTCAAAGCTTCTGATTTATCAGCTCCGTATTTTGCCATTTTATTAGGAGAAGGGTCTGTACCAAAGAGGCCAATATAGTCCTGGAGTCACTGCCTTTTCTACATTTTTTGCTTGAAAACCTTCAGTAGCTCTTCCCAACTTTCCATTCCAGACAGACCATCATTATGTAGACTTAACCTACTTTTTTGTGTGTGTGTAACATAACATGACCCAGAGCCATCTTTGGGAGTCTGCAAGCTCAGACCTGTCTTTCTGGGACCATGAAAGATCACCTGCCTTAGAGAGGAATACCCGAGAGAGAGAAAGAGAAAAACAGGGGTGCTTGGTGAGGTTCCAACTGCTGCAGAGCTGTCTCCTTCTGCACATTCTCTGTCAGCAAAGCAAAGGGACGGAACTGCCTATTATCTTTCTGCAGACCTCTCCCAACAGTAGGCTTCTTCCTTGTGTGCTAGGACTTCTGCTTTTTTTTCCAAGGATGCTCCTAATGATTATTCTGACTGGATTTTATACACACACACACACACACACACACACATATGAATGTGTATATATGATTAACTGGGCCCCTCTCAGAGATTAATTATTCTTATTCTTTTAAAAACCTGGTGGAGTGATAGTCTAGAAATTTACTTCAAACTAATTAATTAATAATACTAGCCACTGCTTATTGAGGTCATGCTATATAAGCTAGACATTTTACACCCATTGTCTTTTTAGTCCTCATCAACAACTCTATGCCATAAATACTGTTACTCCTGCCTCATTTTGCAGTGGAGGAAATCAAGGTTCAGGAAAGTTAAGTAACTTGCCTAAGGTCACATAGATAAGGAGTAGCCAGAAGGAGACTTGGCTCTTCGCTTCATACCTTGTTATCTCCATACTTTGAGGCAATGCTATAAAGTTCTACTTCAGTAAGAAGCAGGAAGCCATACAGTTTTCTTATCCTTGCTTGGCTCTGTCTTACCATTCATTCTCCCTTAGGCATAGACGGGTCGTGATACAGAGTTTAAGCCTAGGCATAGCACCCTTTAACCTTCTCTAGGGAAGAGCCAGTATTTCTCTGTTTCAGTTTTGTAACTTGTCTTTGTTGGTAATTTTTTTTCATTATTTTCCCCATATATATGTATTCTAATGACTGTGTGTCAAGCACTGAGCATACAGTTGTTCAACAGACATATATGGTCCTATCTTCATAGAGTTTTATAGATTAGTTGGGGAGAATACAGGCTATATGTATATAAAAAGTTAATTAGCTCAATAAGAGACCAACTTACTTCTGTTCATCCTTACTGTCAAGATATTGGAAAACAGAATTAACTTGAGCATCCAATGCACAGTCTGCTGAGAGAAGATACATACGAATACATTGTCTCGTGGGCAGGAATTAGTAATTCAAACCAGTAATGTTTGAAGTTGATTAAAGAAAAATAGTCAAATTCCTGAATAATGATTTAAATGTGCTGGAACATTACCCATTACCCACACATTATATAAATATATTTTAAAATTCTGGCCAGTTGTTGAAATGATAATATTTCAAGTAGGTGGCGCTAATAAGTATTCATGCAATCATAGAATGTTGTTAGAAGGTGTTGTTTGACCTTCCTGTTCCTCATTTTATCTGAAGAAATTAAAACTCAGAAAAATTGCCTGTGCAGTGTTCCCTTGCTTTCCAAATTCATGACTTGTAGAATGAATAGACTCTGGTTTATTCAGGGTCTCAGGAGTTCAAGTTGTCAACATTTCATTCTCTCACACATTAGCAATGTCAATGACTTGGAAATGAATATGATTTGAACTTCATGATTCTTTCTCTTAGATGTGGTTGAAGTAGTGTGAGCTCATCATCAAGAAACAGTTAGTTAGATCTTCTCTTCAGCTTGCCTTGTCTAAATTTCATCTTCTACTACTAAATGGTTTTTACTAGTTCTAGTGACTCAAGAGGCAGTTTTACTCTGTGTGACTACTAGCAGACCACATTAAAGCATTTATGTTCCTTGTTAAGTTGCAGGAATGAGTTTTCTTAATGCCATCACTGAATTCCAATGGAGGAAATAAATTACTCATGCATTTTCTAATGGTTACAAAATTTTCCAGTGTCTTGGCTGTCTAGTTCTCATCATGCTGAGGTTCCATTACCAAAGAGTAGTTGACATGATTTTGACTAGCAGGCTGATACTACTTAGAAAACCAACTAAATAAAACATCTGAGTCATGGATCCTAGGACAAAATTTCAAAGAGTAAACTATATAAGAGACAAAATTTTTTAGTTACGGGGAAAAATACTAGACTTGGGAAAAAAGCGTGTGGTCTTGTCTTATTAACTTTGTCAGTGTGGGCAAGCTGTTTAACCTCTCCAAGCCTGTTTTCCTCATCTGTAAGCATGAAGATAATCATATTAATAACTGCTGCAACTATTTCATATGATTGTTGAGAAAATCAAATGAGATAACAAATGTGAAGGCTCACTAGAAAAATACTCTGAAGATCTTTGTAAATGTAAGGGCTGAAAAGTATTGTAGTAATGATAATGGTACTCAAAGTGACAATTGTGATCTAAATCTTGGCATAGAATTATGTATAAGAGAACATTAAATGGGTGCTTGGATGCTCTTATGTGTTGGTACAGTGACAGTGTTTGAAAAATGCAAGTCACTAAAAGAACGATTTTGCTGTTTAGTATTGATGTCAGTAAATGAAAATAGCTTGAAATATCTCCTTTGTGTCAAAAAAGGTTAAAAGTAGTTTTCAAAGATATAAACAATAGAAGAAGATGAAAAAAAGGTAAGTGAGGAAATGGGGAGAAGGGAAAGTGGGATGAAACAAAGGGTTAAGTTAGGACCCCCCAATGCATCTCATAGGGCCCTACACCATTTGTTAGAGGTGAGTCAAAGATTGGGTTCTCAGTTTTCCTGCAGCCAGTGCAAGGAGAGAAACATAATCAACTATGTGAACCATAGTGCCCTTAAGGTTCTATAGTGAAGGAGGGCTGGCTATTCCTAATAATGAGACACAAGACAAAAGATTTTCCCAGGGAGTCATAAAAGAGGACAGTGTATGATGAGCAACATCCCACAGGACATCTTGATGATAAGCATTCATACATTTTTTGACGTTGTTATCGGCATGATTGCCAGATGAAGAACTGACAAATTCACTGTTGGTTAGCAAGTTTTTTAGTTGCTTGGTTTTAATCATGATTGAATGTATGTTAGGAGTAGAAATAATCTCTGAGATCACCTTGGTCCCTCCTTAGGTCTTGTGGATTAGGGAATTGAGGCCTACAGGAGTTGAGTGAAGGCTCAGGGTTAGGTGGTGGGTTTATATCAGAGCGCAAGGGGCTTCAGTGAAGACAGTTTCCTCTAAGCCCAACCTGTGTGATTGCGGGAGCTTTCCTTGTCTCGATATAAATACCATTTGGTGCTTTCAACATGTTTCTAATTGTGAGTTTAGCAGTTTACTGTGGTGGGTTTTTTCTGGCTGTTCGTTGTAGATTATAGAAGCTGTTGACTTTGATGGCATCTTCGTATCTTGTTTGTTTTGTTTTCATTGTAGAAGTTACTGATAAGCCTGCAAAACTGGATCCGAAATTTATAGAGAACAGGTCTCAAAATGCAAAATTTCCAAAATCTGTAATTATACTGTCTGCAATGCCCTCCTCATAAACCTAACAGTATCACTAAAGACATAACTAGAAAATGAAGACATCAATATTTTAAGCCAATTAAAAAAAAAACCCAAACCGTAATTTTGAAACATAGATGGAGTTTTTAAATATTGGCTAAAAGCCTAAGGGAATTTTAGGTTGGCTTCTGTAGTGAACTTATTTGCTCACATTCATGGAAGGTGGCTTCTAATGTAAGCAGCAGTTGTTCAAGAGGTTCCTGTGGTGTTTTAGAGGCTGAGTAAAACAAACTTCTTTTATCAAGGAACCATGAGATCAGCTGTGAGAATAAACGAGGGGGCCTAGGTTCTAGAGAAAATGAGAATGGGTTTCCAAAAGGATCAGTCAGTGGGTTTGAGGGATTTTAGGGAAATTTGACTTTTTATGGTCAATTTGTGAGGCAATGTGTGTCTTTGAGAGAGGCACACTTAATGAACTTTTAACCTAGGAGTAGTGAATCATAGAATGTAAACCTTGGAAGCGGTGGTCGTGAGAAGACATCATGTCTGTCTCACCCACGAGGTTAAATGACTTGACCAAAGTCACAAAGTACAAAGGATTGAGACTTGAATATTCTCAGTCCAACTCTAAGATATGTGGGGATATGCTGGAGTGGAGGGGAAGAAGAGGCAGTGCAGATGTTAACATCCTTTCCCATCTGTCTTTTTCTTTCCTAATTTGTAAAATTAAAAATCGGGGCCAGATTATCTCAAAGCAATTTCATAAATCTAAAAAGAATTCCTCTTGTGGAGTGTAGGTGTGGGAGATGTAAGTACTATAAAAGTAATCTTTCTCTTTCCTTAAAAAACCCCAGCCTACCTAAAGAGTATTTTTTTCTCTCATTCTGTAAGGAAGAGCAGTTAAAGGAGTTAACCTGAAGGCTACTGAGATGAACAGAGCGGAGACATAATCTGTTATTCCCCTTCTGCTTGGTATAACCCTGTGAATGAGCACGTTGGCTCAAGAAATGGCATGCTGCATCTTTTTCATCTTCCAGCAAAATGAGTTTGACACCTTTTATCTCAAACATAAGCACTTTAGGGGCTTCCCTGGTGGCGCAGTGGTTGAGAATCTGCCTGCCAGTGCAGGGGACACCGGTTCGAGCCCTGGTCTGGGAGGATCCCACATGCCACGGAGCAACTGGGCCCATGAGCCGCAATTACTGAGCCTGCACGTCTGGAGCCTGTGCTCCCCAACAAGCGAGGCCACGATAGTGAGAAGCCCGTGCACCGCGATGAAGAGTGGCCCCCGCTTGCCACAACTAGAGAAAGCCCTCGCACAGAAACGAAGACCCAACACAGCCATAAAAAAACAGAAAAAAACAAAACAAAACAAAACATAAGCACTTTGTTAAGCCAATGTGTTAAGATGCAAAACATATACCACTTTTTTTACTCAAATTGCTTGGCGTGTAGTTAAAGTATAACACATTCCCCTGGACTTGGTACTGCCCAGACTTGGTTCAGGTGATGCCTTTATTCTTTCTTTTAAAGTACCACTGTTCTTTGACCCTTACATCCAAAAACTTGCCTACTGTATTAGTGATCTGTGCAAGCACTTGACACTAAATAGTGACATTGTGACTTGAAACATCGGGTGAGCTACAATGCTGTGGGGTTAAGTAAAGTCTTGGCTGGGTCTGTTTATGTTTGTTGTTGGTGATGAGTGTTAAGTGATTCACGGATGAAAAGGTTAAACACAAGGCTGGGCCCATTCTAAGCATCTCATTTCTGCATGTCCATTTTCTAGGTTGTAAGGTGAGTCAGTGTAAGGCTTTCTGGAAGAATTTAGTCATGCAGAATCCAATGCAGAGAGGTTGTCTTTTAGATAAGTGGATAGTGAGAGAAGCTGGGTAGATAGAATAATATTTTGCTTGGGAGTTGCAACAGGAGAAGAGAAAGAGGAAGGTGCACTTTGCTACAGTGTCTAGAGAAGTTGTGCTCCATAATGGTTTATGTTTATACAAAGCTTAGAGCTTGCAAAGCAGTGTCACATACCTGGCCTCACTGACTCTGGGTGGAGAGAAGGGAAGACGGGAGAGGAGTCTGGAGGTGGCACCGGTGGCATGAATGTTAAAATACAGACATCTTGAGGGTCCTTTGGGTCTGTAGCAAAGCTCCAGCTCCATCATCCCAAGAGCCTAAGTAGCTTCTTCCTCCTTCCCTTTCTGGTCTGTCCAAGGGCAGCTGATCTGGACATCTTCCCAGACCTGTATGGGTCCTCTTTACATTGGGGAATTTGCCCAGGTGGCCTCTGGGGTCCCTTTCAAGAGCTCTTAGAGACGATTCCTAGCGCTGGGACTTCTTGCTTAAAGACAGGGATACTGCCTTTTCAGACTGTCTGATTCCTATCATCAGGTTTGCCTTGGCCTCTTCTTTCTTGCATTGTCAGTACATGCAGTGCTTTTCTCAACTGTTTCTGCCTCTTGGTATTTCCGTAT
Organism: Mesoplodon densirostris; assembly: GCF_025265405.1. Taxonomy (NCBI): domain Eukaryota; kingdom Metazoa; phylum Chordata; class Mammalia; order Artiodactyla; family Ziphiidae; genus Mesoplodon; species Mesoplodon densirostris. The sequence goes on from NC_082666.1 coordinate 72,135,919, forward strand.
GTTATCTTTGCCCCTTTCTCTCATGGTATAATCACATGTTAGCCAAAGTCAAGTATTAGATTTTCCATTCTGTGTGTCAGTAGTTCTTTCTTTAGACATTCTTTTTTTTTTTTTTTTTTTTTGCGGTACGCGGGCCTCACTGTTGTGGCCTCTCCCGCCGCGGAGCACAGGCTCTGGACGCGCAGGCTCAGCGGCCATGGCTCACGGGCCCAGCCGCTCCGCAGCATGTGGGATCTTCCCAGACCGGGGCACGAACCCGTGTCCCCTGCATCGGCAGGCGGACTCTCAACCACTGCGCCACCAGGGAAGCCCTAGACATTCTTTGATATCAAAAGAGGGTTTTGGAAAAAAATTAGGTCAGTTGCCTGAATTAAATCTAGATAATTTTCAAAACCTCTTAGCTCACTAATTGATCTTTATGTTCTCATTCATCTAAGGAAAATGTGAGAAAAATTTTTTTCCAGCTAATTCATGGCCCCTGTATTATACATGTATTTTGTGCATGCTTGAGGGTTCCAAGAAAATGCCAAATAAAAAATTATTTATTTTCTTTATTTTTTACCTGTATATTTTTGGTTAACTTAAAAATTTTTAAACAATGTCAAACTTCAAGAAAAAGTCGTAAGCCTGGTACAAAGATTCCCATATGCCCTTTACCCAGATTCCCCAAATTTGAACATTTTACCTCATTTTTGCCTTATTATTCTTTCTCAGCTCTTCAAAAATGTCAAGCTTTGACATATATCCATATATCTTTCTATATGTATTTTTTTCTGACTCATTTGAGAGTAAGTTGTAGACATGTTCCAATATCTTGAAATATTTCAGTGTATATTTCCTAGAAGAGAAAAAAAGAAAAAAAAAGAAAAAAAAAGAAAAAATCTTTCTTTTATTTTTCCCTTTCCTTTTTGCTCTGGGATCCAACTTAGAGGGTTACACATTGTTTTCATCATGTCTCTTGGTCTCTTTTAGTTAGGAATAGTTCCTTAGTCTTTTGTCTTTTTCAGTCTTTTTTTTTTTTTTTTTTTTTTTTTTTTTTTTTTACTTTGATGAGCTGACGTTTTTGAAAAGCACCTGCCTCTTACATTGTCCATGTTGCTCACGATGAGGTGTTGTGCTTTGGGTCTGAAGACCTCAGATACAATGCTGTGTTCCTCTTGAGGAATCATACTGGGGCATCAATGTGTTCAGTGCTGGTGATGATAACTTCTGTCTCTTGGTCAAGATAGTTGTGCCAGGTTTCTCCTCTCTAAAGTTAATTAATATTTTGTTTTCAGGAATTTATAAGTGACTTATAAGTTTGTGATATGGAAATACTTTGAGATTATCTACCTATCCAGTTCTTCATCAAACTTTTACCCTCTGCTTTTAGTTACACAGATTATTTTCTAACCTCATCATTACTTCTAAATTTATTAATTTAATTCCACAGTAAAAAATTATTTATTTATACAGTATGTCATGGATTTTAATTTTCTCAGCATGTTTTAAACCATTGCTATCAGTATTTATTTTGATGCCCAATATGTCCCAGATTTGTCTAGTGGGAGCCCTTTCAAACTGTCTCCCGAGTCCTTTTGAAATGTCTCTATCATTCCTTGAGCAATTTTTTACTTTCTGCTATAATTAGATGTTCTAGGCTTATCTAGTACTTTCTTGCCCCTGCCCTGGAATCAGTCACTTCTCTAAAGAGCCCTGGTTCTTTTTGGTGGAGAGTGGTATTTTTAGAAACCAAGGTTCTGGGTGGTAGATGTGCTTATTCCTACTGAGGTATCATAGCTTCTAGGCCCTCTCAGTAGGAAGAACTGGGAAATATATAGGTATGTACACACATACTATATACACAAAAACATCTATATGTCTTTCTATATCTATCTAACTATGGATATTAAAAAGCTTGAGTTCGTACCAATACCTCTAATTTCCAGTTTAACACCACAAGGCTTATCCTAGTTGTATCCCTTTCCACATTTGTATCTCCTTCTGCAACAGTGAGAACCCTGCTCCTGTTATTCTTGTTTACTTATTTCCTCAATTTCCTGGCCACATGGGCTATCTCCTGAGTCCAGCCTCTTCAACCTAACAGTCATCTGGGACAAGCCCCTATCCCTGCTCTGCCCATTATGGGTCTACTGCACATGCCGACTGTACCAGCCAAGGCCTCTCCCTTCCCTTAGCTCAGCTGCGTATTTGTGAGTTTTAAAAAAATATTACTGTTTTTCATTGAAAGATGCTTAGAATAGTGATTGCCATAACTAAAGTCAAATTTGTAACTGGTATATTTTCATCTTTCTCCCTGTTCACTATGGGTATGAGAGAAGTGACTGATTTCTAAATATTTGAATGATATTTTGAGGGTTTGTGGTTCACATTTATTAAAGGGTGGGTTCAGTGGGTTAGCAGTGCTTCTCAACAAGTTTTGTATCTTGAGGCACGTAGAAAATGGTGATATTTGTTCAGCACACAGAGTTAAATGGATGAGATTTGTAGAGGGTGCAGTCAACAGGCCTGGGGGCTGTGGGTATTCAGGTTCCCTCATCTTGTTATACCCGTCACCCAGTAAGGACATACTACTGTTTTAGAAGCTCTGGTTTACACCTTGGTACTCCTAAGCTGCTCAGATAGTTCAAGGACCTAATTCTAGTGTCTGTAGCCTGTGTGCCTGATGTTGGTCAGTTCTCTGTCAGACTTGTGCCAGTGGTCACAAGGGGACTATGTAAGAGGGCATGGATATACAATGACAGCCCCCTGGCATGTTAGGTGCAAAAGCTCAAAGCACTTGTTATATTAATAGATGGACTCACTAATCACCTCCATTAGTGGAGGATTGCTGTAAAGCAAAACATAGAAGATAAAATTAAAATTTAAAAAGTGTCTATTCCAAATTCATTGATTTATTACTTTAGCAATTACTTATTGAGCTCTACTTATGTGCCAGGCACTGCTTGAGTTAATAAGGATACAATACGGACCAATTTTGGCTCTCATAGGCCTTATATTTTAGAGGAAGAAACAGATAATAAAAAAGCAATTAATAAGGATTATTTCAGATATCTTTGAGTGCCATGAAAAAAATAAACCCAGGGGAGTGTTTTAAGGTGATGATGGGGCATGGGCTGATTTGGTACATTGTGATTTGTATTTTTAAAAGATCAGTTTGACTGATATGTAGGGAATAAATTTTAGGGAGCAAAGAGTGAGTGTGGGAGACTAGGAGAAAGATGATGATGATTTACACTTGGCTGTCCAGTATGGTAGCCACTAGCCATATATGGCACTTTAAATTTAATTCAAAATTAATTAACATACCTGACACATGCTACAATATGGATGAGCCTGGAGGACATTATGCTAACTGAAATATGCCAGTCACAAAAAGATAAATACTGTATGATTCCATTTACATGAGGTACGTAGAGCAGTCAAATTCATAGAGACAGAAAGTAGAATTGTGGTTGCCGGGGGCTGGGAGAGGGGAGTAGTAGTTTAATGGGTGTAGTTTCAGTTTTGCAAGATGAAGATTTCTGGAGGATGGTTGTACAACAATGTGAGTGTACTTACCTTTTCTGAACTGTACACTTAAAATGATTAAAATGGTAGATTTTATGTATATATTTTACTACAATTTTTAAAAAAACAGTTAAAAGAACTAGCTAAAATTTTTCTGCATGAGAACACCAGAGATAAGCAGAAGTTTGTGGAGTAAGAGAAGGATGAGAGGAGAAAGAGGGAAGAAAAGAGGAGCAAGATGGCATGAGGCTAGGGTCAAGAGAGGGGGAGAGAGCCAATCTAACATATCTCAAGAAATAGGATATGGAAAGACAGTTAAAAACATTAATGTATCTCCTCCCCCACCCAAAATTTATTAACCTAAAGTCATTTTTTTCCAGTTACACTAGCCACATTTCAAGTTCTCAATAGAAACATGTGGCTGGTGTCTGCCATATTAGACAGTACACATATAGAACATCTCCATCACTGCAGAAAATTCCATCATACAGCTCTGGTTTAGACCATGGTGGTTGTAATGGAGGTGGGGAGAAAGAAGTAGATGGATTGGGGATGGATTTGGGAAATATCATCAACAGGACTTGCTGATTGATAGGATATTGTAGTAAAAGGGAAGCAACAAATAAGGGATGATGTGTGGCTTTTCTGCTTGAGCAACTGGGGTAGATTGATAAGACTGAGTAGGAACGGGCTCGAGCTTACAAATCAAGAGAGTTCTGCTTTAGGCACATTATGCCATCTCTTCTAGAGCAGAATCTAAATAACTCTTAATGGAAGTAGAGGGAGAAGGAAAAGTCCATTTTGATGAGTTTTTCAATCTCATAACAGATGCTAAATAAGTCCCATATGTTTGTAAGTCCTCATCTTGCTTTAATTTTAGAGAGGCCATTATTGTCTGTTGGTTGTTTTATTAAAATACTATTTCATGCTGCTGCAAAATTTAATTCCACAGAAATCCTTTTGTTTATTTTAATTTTGTTTGAATTGTGATTTGGGATGCCAACTGAAAGTGACCAGAAAATGGGGGGTTTGCTCTTGATTCTTTGCTGAAGAGTTACTTATTAAGAGACCACAGATGGAGGACCCTGACTCAGGCTATGACAGGTAAATTAAATTATACTAGCTTTACCTTTTTGGAGCTTAACACTTTAAAATATATAAGCAAGGCATGTCTTCTAAAGAAGGAACTGTACGGGATGAGGATACTGCAAGCGGCCTGCCTTAGAACCAGATGACATTTCTTAGTCTCTTTAGAGAAGGGTGCTACTTTCAGACACAAGGACAGTCCATGCTGAGCACTGTTACGTGGGTGCATACCCTTGAAGTTTTCCCCTCTTAGAAATTTCTGCCAATGTTGCCCCCTTTTTGGAAGGAGTCACTCGCCTGTCCATGTTTAGGGTGAGAGGCCCTATACTGACAGTTGTCATGGGGTAGAAGGCTAAATAATTTCTTTTAATATCACAATGCTTTTATGGCTAATGGCTTACAAACAGGTATCAGGTCTGAGCCAAGTGAATGAGTCACATCTATGCTCTGTGTGTTTCCCTGCACAATTTTTCTGAAGTATGAAAGTTCTCTTTGGCTTCTTGGGTTGACCACTTTTGTGCTCATGAACGAGTCACTCTAGTGCCCTTCTACCCATTTCCAGACCCTCTTTATTGTTCTGTGGGAGTGGTAAAGATCACCTGACAAAAGCAAACTGGGGGACACTTGGGAAACATCACCCTCTCCTTTGTTTGCTTTAGTAGCACATTTTCCAGCGCCTCGCCTCCTGGCAGCAGCAGTCCCCTTAGTGTGGCTCTGTTCCCCTTTGAATGTTCGTTGTTTAATGTACTGAGGTCTCCATTCTCTTATGCTGTTGTGCGGATCAGATCGATTCCAATTTGCCATTCAAGAGAGGAGGAGTTTTGATTTTTAATACAATGCATCTGACATTCTTTGTCTGCTTCATCTCTTCTTGTTGTGACAGCCCCCTCCCCCACATCCTGCTCATCAGATAGAAAATGGATATTTACAGATCCATAGCTTTAGTAAGAATAAACTTAGCAGGAACATATAAAGAGTTTTGAAACCTAAGTCCTCGACCACATTGGACTGAGGGTATACTAGAAATCATAGAAATACTGAGATAGGACTAAAAACAAAGAACAACCAGGTATGCATCACAGTGAACTTATATGTCACAGCTGAACTTGGCTCTCTCTAGCCTTCCTTCAGAACCCTGGTGGGGCTCTCTAAGTCCAATGTGTTTGCCAATTCAACCCACATTTTCTCCTTGCATGGAATTAATTTAGAACTAGGGAAGAAAAACTGCCCTGGCATCTGTCTATTTAAATAGAAGGAAAAGTCAAAAGCTTTTTTTTTTTTTAAAAAAACAGTCTTCTCTGAGCATATGTAATGAATTTATGTGGACCTGATTTTCTCAAACATTAGGAAGGCTGCAGTGGGACCATCACACCAAACAGCATGGAGTCCAGCATCAAAATGAGAATTATATTTGAATTTAGAATTGCATTAGAACCGTATTTTTGATTTTTTAATTCTCCTGTGTCTATCCCTATATTGCAGAACAGTTTTAAGAAAAGGATTTTGAAAACAACTAAGTTCATCTTTCTTTTAAAGGCAGGCAAATACAAACTAAGTATTGTCATACTATTGAAGAAAACAAACATTGAGAGCTGGAACATGACTTTGTAGTAACACAGTGTCATGAGGAAACTTTGAAGTAGTAACACAGACCCGTTTTCAGAGTCTAGAGCTTTCAGTAGGTATTGGAAATGGATGCTGATGACAGGAACATTCAGTGCATCAAAACTGAATCATAGAAAGATGATTCCATGGTATACACCCAGGCAATGGCATTATAGTGAAGTTCAGGGTTTTTGATGCTTGGAAGATGAAAGTAGAGCATTGGAAAATCCAGGAATCTTTTCTTAATAGAGTGGTAATAAGACCAAACATACTTTTTCTTTTCTTTTTTTAATTAATTTTTAAAATTAATTAATTTATTTATTTTGTCTGCATTGGGTCTTCACTGTTGCGCACAGGCTTTCTCTAGTTGTGGTGCACAGGCTTTCTCTAGCTGCAGCAAGCGGGGGCTACTCTTTGTTGCGGTGCACGGGCTTCTCATTGCAGTGGCTTCTTTTGTTGCAGAGCATGGGCTCTAAGTGCGCGGGCTTCAGTAGTTGTGGCACGCGGGCTCAGTAGTTGTGGCTTGTGGGTTCTAGAGGGCAGGCTCAGTAGTTGTGGCACATGGGCTTAGTTGCTCAGCAGCATGTGGGATCTTCCTGGACCAGGGATCAAACCTGTGTCCCCTGCATTGGCAGGCAGATTCCTAACCACTGTGCCACCAGAGAAGTCCAAACATACTTTTTCTTCATCATAAATGTGTCAACCTTCACAAAAGTGTGCCATCATAATTAACAAAAGAAGTGAACTCCCTTCCCACCTGAAAGTGAGTGTATATATAATATATGCGCACATATTTATTTATATGTGCACACACACACATGCATGTCTCTCCTGTCACTTCACTGGCAAACGTATGACCAGTGATTGTGCATGCAGAAGTTTAGCTCAGTTCTAATTGGAGAATTTCAGAGGTGTGGTGGGAGGGTTTGCACATAGATTTATTTGCTTGCATATTAATCCTCTCTTCCAACAAGGAGGCTGGAGGTCATCTCAGTGAAGTTTTGCCTCTATCTGCATGAGGCCAAGTTTTTAATCTGTCTTCTCCGTGTTTGAATATTGGCTTACCTATGTACCAGTCAACTAGTGCTATGAGAGCAAGAATCATCATTTTTTCCTAATGACCATTTATACAGGGCTTTTAAAACTACAGAGTGCTGTCCTGCCCTGTTTCACCTAGCTCTCACAACCAGGAGAGGTGGGCAGATATTTTTAAAGTCCAGATGATCCTTTTGGGGAATCTCCTCTTGGGTAAGTGATTAACATAAGTTACATGCTGTTGACCAGCCTTACAATTTTTTTCCCAGCATACGAAATGAACTTTATATTCTGACATGTTTCCCAGCTACATGATTTGTAATCCCAATGGTGTTAGATGCTGCAGCAGCTAAGGGAAATTTCATTTTATGCAAGATGCTGAATTATGAAATAATCTTGGTTTTAGGAAAGGATACAGTATTCTTGGAGATTTTATGACCAAGGATAAAGAACATTCAGAAGCTAAATGAAAACCAAAAGAAAGAAAATGGTGTAACATGCTCTGCTCAAGTTGTCTTTTTTTTTTTTTTTTTAATGTGTGGTTTCTCTTGTTCTTCCTGGTGTGGGAGCTCTTGGAGCACAGGCACTAGTAGGTTCCTGTCCCTCACACTTAGGGAGATGCTCAGTAAATGTGGAGTAAATTAAATTACAAAACAGAAGATACATGCTGCAGGTGGAAATTTTGATTGGCTGCTGGTTCTGGCACATGTTGTGACACTGGGTAATTCAGAAGATGTTTCCCCCAGAGTTTGCAGAAATTCTCTGCCTGCTGGGGCTAACCATTTGACACATTAATAGCTCTGAAACAGAATATGGGTCAATTTTGCCACTGCCTTCTTTCCACAAAAATGCATACTTGAAAGCTTTTATGACAAGATGATCAGAGAGCAGAATTTATTTCTGAGCAATTATCTTACTTTCTGTTAAAGTTTGTTCCATTAACTTTCATCATGAGTTTTGTTTGATATGTGCTAGAATGCTGGGGCAGCAGAGGCTCTGGCAAATACTATTAGTGAGATAAAGTATCATTAAAACCATCACATACTCTCTCCATTACTCTCTATCCGTTTACTTTGCTTTATTTATTTATTTTTCATAACACCTCTCTCCGAAATTGTTTATTTTTGTTTTGCTTAATGTTTATTTTCTGTCTTCCCATTAAAGTGTAAGTGCCACAAAAGCAGGGTATTTGATCTGTAACCCTGGTATCTAGAACGGTACTGGGAACTTTCTAGGTGCTTGATAAGTGTTTGTTGAATGAATGAATGCATGTAATTATGGCAGTCTGAGCCTGTCTGTATTACTTATTCATTATATAAATATTTGTATATTTATCAAGTTCCTATTATGTACCCCATGCTTTTATATATGCCAGAGTTTCAGCAGTGAAAAGATACAGTGCCTGTGTTTACAGATTATAATGTGTCGTGCTGTGCTTTCCAATATGATAGCCACATGTGGCTATGTAAATCTAAATGTAAATTAATAAAGTTAAATAAAATTAAACGTTCTGTTCCTTAGTCACACTAGCTTACATGTAGCTGATGGCTACTATAAGTGCTTACATGTAGCTGATGGCTACCATATTGGACAGCACGGATATAAAATACTGCCATTATCATAGAAAGTTCTATTGGATAACACACATTTAGCGATAAAACAGATCAATATTTGGGCATTTGCACTGCAGAGGGATATAATACATGCTGTGTAGAGAATAAGCACGTTTCAAAGGGAAGCGTATAGGAGAGGCTTCTAGCCTAGAATGTGGCTGTCAGGGGTTGTCAGAGATGGCTTTCTGGAGGAATGGCTTCTAAACTGAGAAATCAAGAATGCATAGGGATTAGGCAGGCTAAGGGGAGTGTCTGAATCAAAGGAAACAGCTGGAGGAGAAGGGGCTAGAATATGTACCTTAATATGGTTAGCTGCAGGAGGACCTTGTACCTTATTCTGAAGCCTACCCGTGAGTGGACAGATCGCATGTCCATTCATAAGCCACCTCCCATGCAGGCAGATATTTTTGTCATGGCAGCTGCTGTCTCTTGTCAGGCCCAGCCCAGCATCAATCTATAGCAGCCTCCTAAAGGAACTTCCTGCTTCTAGTTTTGACTCCTCAATGTTTTATCTCCAGCGAACTCCAAATTTTGTCATGTTATTCACTTGCTGAAAACATTTTATTGCCTCCCCGTACCACTTAGGATAACGCTCAAACTCCTTAAAGTACCTGTGAGGGTCTTTATGATCTGACCCCTGTTTACTTTCCCCAGATTTATTTTCCTACTCTTCACTTTTCACACTATGACTGAGTAGCATCACTTTTCCAAATGTTCCATTTCTCTGGCCTCTAGGCCTTTGCACCTGCTGTTCCCTCTGCATGGAAAACTGTTCCTCTTCCCTGGCTCATCTTTGTTTCCATACTTGCTTTTCAGACCTCACTTGAGAGTTTCTTCAGGATCCCCTGATATCGAAATCAAGGTGAGGTGCCCCACCGTATTCCCTGTCACACCTTTGTGTTCCCCTATTGTAGAATATATCACACTGTCTTATTTTGCCGGCTTTTGTGTCTGTAACTCTCAGCCCTGGGACTGCAAGGAATCACATCTTCCTTGTTCCCTTTTTTGCCCCAAGTACCCAGCATAGTGCCTCAGTAAATATTTGCTTATGGAATGAATGGATAGATTTGATGATCCATCCTCCTTTCCAAGGTGTGATCAATAACAAGTATGGTTCTGAAATGAAGGGGCCCATTAGAAGAAGCTCCTAAAATTCAACCACTGGGGGAGAAAAGAGATGGAAGTCCGTTCGTGAAGAAAGCAGATCAGTGACCCTTATTATTTGTTTTTATGCTTAATTTTTTTATTGAGGTCTGTTTTCTTTTTCAACTCAACACCATGCATAGAAGCATGCAGTCCAATGACTTAAGGTAAATTTGTAGAATTGTGCAACTATGACCATAATCCAGCTTTAGAACTTGTTCGTCACCCCAATAAAATTGCTCCTGTATGTTTACAGTTAATCCTTGTTCCTACTCCCAGTCTCAGGCAACCATTAATCTATTCTTTGTCTCTGTGGGTTTGTCTCTTCTGGGCATTTCATGCAAATGGAATCATATAATATGTGGTCTTCTGTGACTGACTTCTTTCTCTTAGCAAAATGTTTTTAATATTCATCCTGTTGTAGCGAGTATCAGTATTTAATTCTTTCTATATTCAATAATATTCCATTGTATGGATATACCACATTTTATTTATCCATTTATCAATTGGTGGATATTTGGGTTGTTTTCAGTTTTTGGCTGTTATGAATAACGTTGCTACGGACATTCACATATGGATCTTTCTGTGGATGTATGCTTTCATTTCTCCTGGGTAGATATCTAGGAGTGGGATTGCTGAGTAAATTTATATTTAAGTGTAAAAAATTTTTCTTAAAATGTTAATTATGGTAAAATGCACAGAACACAAAATTTACCATAATAGCCATTAAGTGTACAGTTCAGTACTGTTTTAAATACATCCACATTGTTGTGCAACCAATACCCGGAACTCTTTTCTTCTTGCAAAACTAAAACTCTATACTCATTGAGTAACGACTCCCCATTCTCCCTCCCCCTCAGCCCCCAACAACCACCATTCTACTTTCTGTATCTACGAATTTGACTACTCTAGGTACCCATGTAAGTGGAAACATACAGTATTTGTCTTTTTGTGACTGACTTACTACACTTAGCATAATGTCCTCAAGGTTCACCCATGTTGTACTATGTGTCAGAATTTCCTTTTTTTTTTAAGGTTGAGTAGTATTCCGTTGTATGTATATGACTCATTTTGTTTATCCATTCATCCATGGATGGATACTTAGGTTGCTTCCAACTTTTGACTGTTGTGGATAATGCTGCTATGAACATGGGTGTACAGATGTCTCTTTGAGACCCTGCCTTCAATTGTTTTTTGTAAATACCCAGAAATGGTTTTGCTGGATCATATGGTATTTCTATGTTTAATTTTTTTTTTTTTTTTTTTTTTTTTGCGGTATGCGGGCCTCTCACTGTTGTGGCCTCCCCCGTCGCGGAGCACAGGCTCCGGACGCGCAGGCTCCGGACGCGCAGGCTCAGCGGCCATGGCTCACGGGCCCAGCCGCTCCGCGGCATATGGGATCCTCCCAGACCGGGGCACGAACCCGTATCCCCTGCATCGGCAGGCGGACTCTCAACCACTGCGCCACCAGGGAGGCCCTCTATGTTTAATTTTTTGAGGAACCTCCATACTATTTTCCATAGTGCTGCACCAAGGTTTTAATTTCTCCACATCCTCCCCAAAGGTTGTTATTTTCTGTTAAAAAGTCTTTTTTTTAAATTAGAGCCATCCTAATGGGTGTGATGTTTAACTTTTTAATAAATTGCCAAATTGTTTTCCAAAGTTACTACACCATTTTACATTCCTACCAGAAGTGTATCTGGTGTGACCTTTGTTCTTAAGGGCTAACTTTAACCAAGGCAGCATACCCTTTTATCCCTCCACCTGGTGTTGTGAGCTGACAGTTAAGTGACACAATGTCTCTTTCCTCGCAGAATAAGGAATTGGCAGGATTGTGGCAAAGCTTGGTAGGTCTCTTTCTGCACCGAGTGTGAATGAAACCTCCTCAGGGAAACTCTGTCTTAGGAGTCTGCTGGAAAACTCACTGCCCAAAGCCATCCCAATGAGAATTCATTTTGTGGGTTTTGTTAGAGTTGGGCCCAGTGGACCTTAAATTTACATAATTACATGGAATCCAGAAGAAATGTACATAAAGAACAGGGCACAGGTTCATACATTTAGCACAATCTGGAATAGCTCTGTAAACAAGTTTTTATTGAGCAGTCACCATGTGGCCAGGATTGAGCTAGATGCTGGTGGGATGTGGGTTTCGTAGATGCCCAGGGAATTTAGTCTTGTTGGGGAGACCAGTTTAATCCAAAAGAAGCCACAGCTGAACCCTCTAAGATAGCATTTACTTAAGTGGGGAAATGTGTGGTACAGATTACAAGTATGGTAGCAACTCCAAGTAGAGGACTATCTATGAGAGCTGGAGGTGTTGGAGTTGACTTCCTGGATGAGGGAAAGTAAGGGTATATGGAGTTTACCTTGAGAGAGGGAAATGGGGGACATTCCAGGTGGGGGCCAACATGAGAAAAGGCCCGTAACTGAGATGGCTCATGGCTTATTGGTGAGACCATGAGGAGACTGCTTGACCAGAGCTCTGGAAAATAGGACTGGGCAATGAAGCTGCATCAAGACCTGGAGCCTGGTGTGGGCCTGTAGGAGCCCCTTCCTCCCCGGACTAGCAGGATAAGTGTTGTATTTCTTTCTGTATTTTGAGGCTTCCATTTTCTAGGGGGCCTTGCTTATTTTTAAACTGAAGACTAAGGTTTTCTGGATTGTAGAATCCCAAGATAAGAAAAAAAAATTCCCCAGGGCAGCTTACTAAAGTTTGCTCTTAAAAAAAATATTCCTGCCTAGCAGTCATAAATAGCTTGCTAGATATGAATTTAAGTAGGCCAACTTTGAAATTCTATTCTAATTCAAAGCATGTTGCAAAGCCCTGTTTTCAGATTGGCAATTCAAATGCTTTCCCAGATAATACAGAGGGATGTTAAGATAAACTAAGGCTACCACAAAATAGGAAAGGCAATTGGATGCCAAACTTCACTGATAACGACTGGCATGATAATCTGATGGTTACTTTCTGGTTGGGCTGCTCAAAGATGGAATGACTAACCACACCACAGATCTTTTACATATTACAAAGCTATCGTAATAGGTGCTTTCTGATGTTTTCTCAAGAAGGTCTTTGGGACTTCTGTTACTGGAATTAGGCTCATTTATTAAGGCTTGAGTTAACTAAGGTACGGATTGTTCTGAAGAAGGCTTCTTTCATTCAGTAAATACTTATGGTGCACCTGCTATGTGCCAGGCATTGTACTAGCACTGGAGATACCAAGCTGAACAAAACATCATCCTTACATTCTGTGAACAGTGTACCCTAACTTCACACCAAGCCATAGACTGATATCGACAGAAAAAATTAGGGATGAGGTGATGGGATGTTTCATCTCCTTATGCTTGTGTAGATTTCTTATTTGCAGTTTTGGTCTAGAGCAGTGGTTCTTAACTGTGGGTGGTTTTGGCAATGCCTGCAGATATTTTGGTTGTCATACTGGGGAGATGTTACTGGATTCTGGTGGATAGGGGTCAGGGATGCTGCTAAACATCTGAAATGCACAGGAGAACTCCCCACACAAAGAATTATCCAGCCCCAGATGTCAGTAGTACCAAGGTTAAGGAACCCTTGCAGAGGGACTTCCCTGGTGGCGCAGTGGTTGAGAGTCTCCCTGCCGATGCAGGGGACATGGATTCGAGCCCTGGTCCAGGAGGATCCCACATGCCGCGGAACAACTAAGGCCATACGCCACAACTACTGAGCCTGCGTTCTAGAGCCCACGAGCCACAACTGTTGAGCCCGTGTGCCACAACTACTGAAGCCTGCACACCTAGAGCCCATGCTCCTCAACAAGAGAAGCCAGTGTAATGAGAAGCCCACGCACCACAGCTAGAGAAAGCCCTCACACAGCAATGAAGACCTAACACAGCCAAAAATAAATAAATTAATTTAAAAAAACAACAAAAAAACCCTACAGAGAGGTAGGAATTCTACAAAGGCTCTAGCAATGAGTCTTTCTGACACCTGTTATGATGAAGGTTGTAGAGAAAAGTGAAATGGAATGAATGTGACTTATAAGAATCCAAGAGCTGGTGCATTGAGAATAACAGAGACTCGTCACTGATGACGTTTCTATTGGGAAAAGGAAGCCCATCTTGTGAGGGTTGCTCCCACCAAGGGCCCTATTGCCATTTGGACTAGAGGATTCTTTGTGTGGAGGACTGTTCTCTGGATTGTAGGTGTTTAGCATCCCTGACCCACACTCATGTGTGCCAGTGCCACACCCAGGCATTATGACAAACCCAGAGACCTTATGTTCTTCCAAATGTCCTGAGGTGAGGTAGCACAGACCAATGTTGAGAACCTTCAAGGATTACTGATCTAGGGTCAAGAGGTGTGGGTTCTAGGTGAACGTGGTGACTCCCAGTAGAAGTAATTTTACCTCTTTGAGCTGAGTGTCTTCATCTATAAAATGAGAGGATTGGGTTAGATCAGGGGACTCCAAAGTGGAGGATGGATATCCATTTTAGTGCAGGAAGAAAATCTATAATTTTGTCTGTTTTTCTTGTATTCTTTTTTTTTTTTTTTTTTTTTGCGGTTCGTGGCCCTCTCACCGCCGTGGCCTCTCCCATTGCGGAGCTCAGGCTCCGGGCGTGCAGGCTCAGCAGCCATGGCTCATGGGCCTAGTTGCTCCGTGGCATGTGGGATCTTCCCGGACCGGGGCACGAACCCGTGTCCCCTTCATCGGCAGGCGGACTCTCAACCACTGCGCCACCAGGGAAGCCCTCTTGTGTTCTTTTAAAATGGCACTTTAATGTATGTTTTATAATGTACCTGGCATGGACAGTAGCATGGGCACATAAGTTATATAAAAATAAATGTGCATTTATGGTGGGCATGCTCAGTAGTGTTCTACTGAAGGGGTGCACCATCAGAGAAGTTGGGCACCGTATTCCTCTTCTGACAGCCTAAGTTTGGGGAAGGAATGTCACAGGAGCTGGAGACTTTCTAGCCATGGATTCATCTCTGCTGAAGGGCATACAAGGTGATGGATATCAGTTTTACCAAGAAGCAACCACCCACAGAGCTTCGTCTCCTGGTATGTGGAGATTGGCATAGGACTTTAGGCAAAAAAACTACATGTTCCCTCATCATATAGAGCCAGAATTTGTAAAAACTGGCAAGCCACTGGGGTTTTAAAAATTATTCTCTACATGGGTGTGGAAAATACTATTCCCTGACAGAAAATTTGATTCACACTTTACAAAGAGTATGGATGGGGACACGGTTAAATTGTGTAATCGCCACTCACAAAAGGACCCTGAGTAGAACAGCCTCTTCCAACCCTGCCCACTTCAGCTGGAGCAGGATAGCACACTTGTTTTCAAACACTTATGCTACACCATGTTGAGCAACTTAGTAGACTTTATATTCTTAAGACCACTCCTTTGGAAGCTGCTCAGAGGCACAGTTCTCACTCAGTCCCCTTTCCATTGACGTCAGGCTGAGCTGCAGGGAGATCAGAAGTTGTCCACAGCCATTGTAGTCTCAAGATCTAAAATAGAAATCTTTTCCGTCCCCCATTCCCAAGCATGTTAATTATCACTTCTCCTTTTGTCATTTATCTTGGGGGAATGTGTACTTGGTAGTCATATAAAGAAGCCATATTTTAGAAATCAGCTAGTTTCTTAGATTACTTATGTGTGGGAGGAATCTGCTTTGACAAATAAAAATTTCTCCCCAGGGAGTGAACTAAAATGAAAACTGCAGGCCTGCTTAGGCCTGCACTTGGCAGAAAAGGAGGTTAATGTGACATTAGTAGAGCAGAAGTAACTTTGCTGTTGGTGAACAGAATGGTTATTGAGTCACACACACTGACCGTGCTGTTTTTAGCACTCTGTCATTGCCCCCAGCTTTGCTCAAGGGACGTATAGTATTTCTGTGGCTGTTAAGGTGGAAGTACTTTACTTTAGCTAGGTAAAGCAAAGTTAGAATTGTAGAATCACTGACCTAAAAGTGATCTTAACAAATCATTCCATTTGCTTCCCTGTCTCCTACCCTGCTCAGAGGCAGTATAGTACAATGGTTAAGGGCACGGACCCTGGGCCAGGCTGCTGGCTCTGAACGCCCCTTCTTTCACTCATGAGTTGTATGGCCTTAGGCAACCTATTTATGTCCCCTGTGCTGCTGCTTCCTCATCTGCAATGCAGGCACAATGAGAAAAATGATGCTTATGTCATAGCATTGCTGTGAAGATGAAATGAAATAATATCCATAAAGATCTTACTATGTGTAAAGCACATAGTAGTATGTTAGCTATTATTATTGGCTATTCTTAACTTTAAGGAGGAATAATCATTAATACCAGATTTGTAACCCATCTCTAAACTACTCGGTAAGCATCATTTTGATGTAAAAGCATAATGGGAAAAATGCACATTTTAATTCTGTAAATGTTTCTTTTTCATTCTGAGTTTAGGTAAGGCTGGCAGAGGCAACTTCCCCTCCCTATAGTGGAGGAACTTGGGGGGCAGCTATGGCAGGGGGCTGCTTTGTGTGAGGAGAGGATTTGGGGTTAGATCATAAAGTTGAACTGGGTTACAGAAAGAGGTTTTTGATTATTCTTCACAAATCATTAGGGATTGGGAAGAGTGACCTGGAGGTAGGGAATGAATGTGATGACTTTCTAGGTGCCCTCTGGTCTAAGATTCTGTAATTTCAAAGGGCAAGTTGTCTTCATCGGCTTCTAGCCCCTCTGGCTCCACGCAATAAATGTATTTGGTTTCTGTGGACATGAGTGTCCAAATAAGAATGTTAAAGTTGTTGTTTGTCAGTATCAAGGATTTAGTCCCTCCCTGCTTCCTCCCAGTGCAATATGCCAAGTATCTACTTTAAAATGTGAAAGCTATGTTAATCTCTCAATTGTACCCAGATTTGACAGGTCAAATTTCAATAGACTATTAAAACAGTTCAGCTTTGGTGTAAATTGACCCAATTTACGTTCATATCTATCAAAGATGTTCATTCATGCAGTTACCACAATTCTGCATTTTTCACAGATATATCATTTCATTTATGGATGGTTCACACTCCTCATTAGACCTGAGAATTTGAGGTGTGAGACCCATGGTTCTTCCAGCCCAGCAACATGCTATGGGAGAGATTATAAGTATTTTGTTATTTCAGTGAGCTCAAAGGTTAGGGAATATGGAGGTTTCTTTAAATGTCTAAAGTGCATATACTATTTGAGGTTTTCCTAAGCAGTTCATAAAGCTATGCCTGCATTTTCGACTGGTAGGCATTCTGAGTTTTACATTATCATAGCTTTCCGCTGGAAATAGTAATTTTCATATGTAGAAAATAAACCTCTTTCAGGGTTAGGGGATACCAGCTAGTCTTGTGTACTGAAATTTCGTGAGTGATATCTTTTTTTAATTTGTTTTTTTGTTTGTTTGGTTGGTTGGTTGGTTAATAATGCTTTATTTGAAAGTATCCAAAAATACAAATGTACTCCTCTAGGTGGACATCTTATTTCCATTTTCATATGCATAATTTTTTCTCTTTAAATATCCTGCTTAAAAACACCAACTGGTGAATGAGACCTTAAGTCAGTCTTTTTGTAAATTTTTGGAAGACTCTCATTATGTCCTCCCTAAACTTTCTTCTTAGAATAAAAACTTTGATTTTTTTTTTAATGCCTTTGGTGAAAGTATAGGAAATAAAACTAATTTGCAAATCCCCTTGAACACTTTTAAGATCTTTCCAGACAGTTCTGTTATAGATTTCCTTAGGTTTAGTGACAAGAAAGCAGATAGACTTTCCCTTCATAATTTTAGAGTGGAAGCATCTTGTACCAGTTATTCACTTTCTCTTCTATACCTTCAACTCTCCTTTGTTCTAAATCCTAACTATCAGTTTTCAAGTTAGATTCAGGTATCTTGCATATTGAAACAAATAAGCAAGCAAGCAATCACACAAACAATGAGCATTAAAACAAAGCAAAACAAAACAAAACCAACAAACAAAAAACTAAAAAAGAAAAAAAAAAAATCCTCTTTTGACCACAGCTGATCCTTCTTTGGGTGCTGCCTAAATTTTTTTCCTTTCATTCAAATTTCTTTAAGGAGAAATCAACCACATTTAATGTATCTACCAATCAATTGAAACTGCTTTGCTTCAGGTCACTGGTGACCCCTTGTATCAGCTGGGATTCTTTGTCTTGCTTTGTTGAACCAACTCCAACTGGCTTAAACATAATGGAGAATTCTTGGCTCATGTAAATTAAAATCCTGAAGTGAGTGGTGGCCTTAGGTGAGGCTTAATCCGGTGCCTGAAATGATTCACCAAGGACCTGGGTACTCTTCATGCCTTTGCTTTGCCTTCCACGTTTCGTCTTCATTCTTTGGCTCTTCAGTGTCACTTACTTATCTTTCCACATCCCAGCTCTAGCCTTTCCCCTCTTATAGCGACATAAGTTGCAAGCAATTCCAGATATTATATCCTCACATTAAAAACCTTACAGGAAAAAGACATAGGAAATGTCTTTTTTTCTCAGAAGCCCCAGCAAATAATCTCCTTGCACCCCATTATCTCTGCTTGGATTCCTGCCCATCCCTGAACCAATCAGTCACTCTGGCCAGGGGTTTTGAAATGGGGATTGACCGAAGCCAGTCATGGCTCATCTTTGGAGCTAAGCATGGCACCAGTAAATCCAGATCACATGACTAAAAGTGGGAAAAGAGTGATTCCCAAGGCAAAATTGGGGTGCTTTTAACAAAATGAGAGAAGAGGGTTTTGGGCAGTGACAACAGGGGGTGCTATCTCTGAAATGTCATAACCTTCCTTCTTGAAACTCGACTCCCTTGGTATCAATTCCCTTCTATCATGATCTCTCTACTTTCTTGGTTCTCTTCACATTTCTTAGGCTTTCTTACTTAAGTTCTCTTTGATGGCTCCTTTTACTCTGCTCATCAGTAAACATTGGTTTCTTCAGGATTCAAACCTTTCTTTTTGATCCTTTTGCTTTCATATTCTGTATCTTCTCAGCTTCTGCTCCCAGATTAATGCAAGGAGTCTCCTACTCTCAGATATGAGTTCCTGAAAATGTGTCAGATGGTTACACATACAAAAGTCAAATATATTCTAGAAGGCATTGGAATGTGTGTTGAAAAAATGGTAATAAAACACCTAATTATACTTCTCCTTTTAAACAGTATCATCAACCAGAAGATATTTCCAAAAATGTGTACCTATATTCTTGAATTTAGTGCTTTTGCTTCATAATGGATCATGCTTTCATCAACTTAGATCCAATGACTATCTGTACACAATAATTTCTGACTTTTCTATCAGTAGTGTCAGACTTCAATTTTCTTTTTCTTTTTACCTCTTTTTTTTTGGATTAATAAAACAGTAAGCCCAAAGTGTAATAAACCCCAGTAGCCAAAAAATTACACAAACATTGTTGAGTGAAAACATTGTTGCTACTACCAGGCTGATGAGTATTGTCACCACATGATTGCTCAGAATATTTATTCTTCAGCTGAGGAAACAAAATCCATATTTGGCATATGAAAAGTGATTTACGGATTTTAGAGTACAATGTGCAGAGGTGAAATGGATGAGAGTTCATTGTAGCTTACATTTCTAGCTCATGTGTATCCAAATGCCTCCAAGACAACTCCACAGAAATGTTTTCAAGGGCACCTCATCCTTCCAGCATCCCTCCTGCATTCTCTAGCTCAGTTGGAGACACCACCACCCTCCCTAGTTGTTCAAAACAGAAACCTGAGATTATCCCTGATGTGACCTTTTGTTGTTAGTGTATAGGAATGCAAGAGATTTCTGTGCGTTAATTTTGTATCCTGCTACTTTACCAAATTCGTTGATTAGCTCTAGTAGTTTTCTGGTAGCATCTTTAGGATTCTCTATGTATAGTATCATGTCATCTGCAAACAGTGACAGTTTTACTTCTTTTCCAATTTGGATTCCTTTTATTTCTTTTTCTTCTCTGATTGCTGTGGCTAAAACTTCCAAAACTATGTTGAATAATAGTGGTGAGAGGGCTCCCCTGGTGGCGCAGTGGTTGAGAGTCCGCCTGCCGATGCCGGGGACGCGGGTTCATGCCCCAGTCCGGGAGGATCCCACATGCCGCAGAGCGGCTGGGCCCATGAGCCAAGGCCACTGGGCCTGAGCGTCTGGAGCCTGTGCTTCGCAACAGGAGAGGCCACAGCAGTGAGAGGCCCGCGTACCGCAAAAAAAAAAAAAAAAAAAAAAAAAAAAATAGTGGTGAGAGTGGGCAACCTTGTCTTGTTCCTGATCTTAGTAGAAATGGTTTCAGTTTTTCACCATTGAGGACAATGTTGGCTGTGAGTTTGTCATATATGGCCTTTATTATGTTGAGATAAATTCCCTCTGTGCCTACGTTCTGGATAGTTTTTATCATAAATGGGTGTTGAATTTTGTGAAAAGCTTTTTCTGCATCTATTGAGATTATCATATTGTTTTTATCCTTCAATTTGTTAATATGGTATATCACATTGATTTGTGTATATTGAAGAATCCTTGCATTCCTGGGATAAACCCCACTTGATCATGGTATATGATCCTTTTAATGTGCTGTTGGATTCTGTTTGTTAGTAGTTTGTTGAGGATTTTTGCATCTGTGTTCATCAGTGATACCTGACATGACCTTTGATTTCATTCACACACTTTGCTGATTTGATACTATATGTCGTGAAATTGCCCTACCCTCTTTATCCCTCTTACCGCTTACCCTAATTCAACCCCATGTCATTTTTCAACTGGTCTTCCTTCTTTTACCCACGTTCTATACCAGGGGTCAGCAAACTTCTCTGTAAAGGGCCAGATAGTAAATATTATAGGCTTTTCAGGCCGTATGGTCTCTTCCAACTACTTAACTCATCTTTGCAATAGCAGTCATTGATACAATGTAAATGGATGATTGTGGCTGTGTTCCAATAAAACTTTATTTATAGACAGGGAAATTTGAATTTCATATAATTTTCATGTGTTACAAGATATTTTTCTTCTTTTGACTTTTTAAAAACCTTAAAAATGTAAAAACTCTTCTTAGCACACAGATCATACAAAAGTCTTGCAGGCTGCTGTTTGCTGACCCAAGTTTTACAGGGTTACCAGAATGAGATAACCAAAATATAAATCTGAACATTTCATTTGCACCCTTAAATCCATCATCAAAGCTCTGCCACCATGAGAGAACAGAATAAGGTCTATCTTCCTTGAAATGGTCTGTTAATTCCTTCATGATCGGAGCTTCAGCCTTATATCTTGCCAGTTCTAGTCATGGACTGCACAATTCAGAATGCTGACTTCCTTGCAGTTCCCTGCCCACACTGAACGTTTTTTTTTTCTTAGGCCTTGACTGCTGTTCTTGGAAGGTCTTCCCTTCTTCCTTTCTCCCTTCCTTCTTTCCTTCCTTTCTTTTTTCTTCACAATGTATTAGAATTGTTGCATTGTTTGCCCCGCTAACAGGTTTCCTGCTGGCAGGACATTTATTACTCTACTTTGTGTCCCCATTATCTCACTTCTAGCCCAGTGCCCTGCTAAAGTAGGTACTCAGTAAATATTTGTTGAATGCATGCATGCATGAATGAATGGACAAATGAATAAGTGGAATGGAATAGTTAAATGAGGCAAATTTTCTATTTTGCTAACAACCCTGACCAAAGTGTTGGTGAGTTCATAGGTTGAGACCAGTACAGGCAGTTCTTAACATAGGAATGGGTTGGGTTCCAAAAGTTTGTTTGTGAGTTGGTTGTTCAGAACTTGGAATGCATTTTCCCATATAAATGATTTTGTAAATTATACCTAACTGTTAGCCCTACTCCACAGAGGATTATTTGATGCATCATGCCACTGAACTGTGGAGTTGAAATTTTAAAAACTTAGAATATAATAACTGAGATGCCATGGTTTAAATTCTATTAAAATATTATAAGCCCACATTTCATCTCAAGAAATGTTAAAAGGTGGCATTTTGTAATACTATAAATAAAACAAAACTGAATGCTGGTAAAGGCTTAGTGTAGAAAAGATGGTAGGAAAATTCTACCTCCTACCTTTTTCCCATAGAAAAATTCTATGGGAAACAACGTTTTCAAGAACATCAGTTTTTTTACTCTTCTTATTATCACTTCAAAACTTACAGTTTTCTTTGCTATGATAAATGTTAATCATTGGAACTTCTTTTGGGCTCATCAGAAAAGGTTATGTTCAATTTTTGACTTAAATGTAAATGATACATAGACACATTTTAGAGGCCCAAAAAAAAGTCTTCTTAACCATTTACTTCTAACCTCGTTCAGCAAAATTTCATGTTATTTTATCCTTGCTTTTTTTCTTGCTTTAGAATTATTGTTTCTCTTTTGTTCTCTTTTTCTTCTTGTTTTTCTCTCTGGCTTATCAATATTTTACTTGTGGTGTTTGATTTCCTTGTATCTTGGCTAAGAGATCAGGTAGGCACTTGTGGGATCAATGATAAGATCATTAGCTTCAAGTCACTTTCATTTATTAATTGAGTTGTTTACTGAATCTTTCCTCTATTTGATATGTATTTATCAAAATGCTTTCTAAATCTAAGGCAGAAGGCCAGCTCTGAATCAGTTAGGGGAAAGGGTTTGGAAGGACAAAGTGGAGTTAGTAGGAATGAAAGGAAGTTTGAAGAGCAAGAGCAAGGCTTGGTATTCAGAAACCATGATGATCTAAGTCTTGGTAATGGAATACACTCATTGTAAAAAAATCCTGACATTACAGAAATTCTTAATTTAGACAAGTAAATTTACTCTTAAACTCCCCCATTGCAGATGAGGTATATACATCCAGATATTTCATGTGTATATGAACATATAGTATTAATAACGATTTTTACAAAATTGGGATCATATCTTATTTCATCAAATCTAAAATTCTCAATTAAAGATGTACCATTACTTTGTGTATCACTAAAAAAAGAAAACTTTGCCAATTTAAACAATGCCAGATATATATATGTTAATTGCTCTTCCATATCCATTCTCCACCCTTCTCCACACTGTTCTCTGTTCTGGAAGACTGACTGATCTGTATGGACCATGTCAAAGGCCTCCCTTGCCCTCTGGCTTCCAGTTGGGTCTGGCCAATTGGGAACCTCTGCAGGAGATGAGAGGGAAGGAGAAGAGTGAGGAAAGAGGATTTATTCCTAAAACTGTTCCAGGGGACCTTGTGCCAAGTGTGCGCCTTGATAGAAGGACACTTTCTTCTCAAGGCGGCACTTTCTTCTCTTGTCTATTCCCCTGCCTCAGCCCTAACTTTACCTTTATATTTAATCCCTTTATTATACCTTCCTCAAATTATCCTAATTTGAGCATGCCATCTGTTTCCTCTTGAGACTTTGACTGATATATAAATGATTGATCCTAATTATTGAGATGTTAAAACGTGAAGCTCTTGGAAGTGATGCTATTCTACATCTCCCCCACTGCACCCCACATAAAAGTCTATGTTGTTGTGTCAATGCACAGATTTGCATGTGAACATTCATAGAAGCATTATTCATAATAGCTGAAAAGTAGAAGCAACCCAAATGTCTATCAGCTGGAGACTGGATAAGCAATATGTGGTATATCCGTAGAATGGAATATTATTAAGCAGTAAAAATGAGTGAATTCTGAAATGTGCTATGATATAGATAAACCTCAAAGACATTATTCGAAGTGTAGGAAGTCAGGCACAAATGACCACACATTGTGATTCCAATTGAATTAAATGGTCAAAAAGTCAAGTCAGTAGAGACAAAAAGTTGATTAGTGGTTGGCTAAGGATTGGGGGTGGGAACAGGGATTAACTATATACAGGCACCATGGATATTATTGGGATGCTGGCAATGTTCTAATTCTAGATTATGATGATCATTATACAACTTGGTAAATTTACTAAAATTCATTGAGTTGTACACTTAAAATGAGTACATTTTTTGGTATGTAAACAATAAAGTTGTTTTGGAAAAAGTACACCTTGGATATCTTTTTATGTCAGTAGTTGTGGCTATAACTGTAACCCATATGTTTAATGCTTTTGTATATAATTCTATTTTTCTGCTGTGCAATATTGATGTACAACTTCAGTCCCTCCCACATTCCCTGCCACACCCCCAAATAATCCATTTTCTTAAAAGCATTGAAAGTGCTGTAGTCCCTATCAGAGACTCTACAGGGGAGTTAGTATCCACAACAGAGAGGTCTGCTGTCGCAGGTCTCTCCAGGCTTCTCCTCCAACCAGGGGCTTGCCCGTCCATGGAAATTTTCCCCTGCATGCAATGCCAACCTGGGTTGTTCTTCTCCCCTCTTCTTCCCCCACCCTTCCCTTCCCCTTCTCCCTTCTCCTTTGTCCTCCCCTCTTCTCTCTAGCAAATATATTATTGATCATACTTACTGGAGAACTGTTCTATCTGTGTCTCTCAGTCCTAGATTCTAGTGGCCCCTCAGTTTCAGATACCCACCAAGGAGGCTTATCCACCCAACAAAAAAGCAAGTCTCTGTCTTTGGGGTGGAGGTATTCTAATACAGCTGATAAGAAAAATAAGTTTATCTTTATATTATTACATCTGTTATTCTATTCGATTGCTGTGTAGTATTTCATTTTATGAATGAAATAAACTTTTTATCAAGTTTTCTCCTGAACAACATGCTTGTGCTATCGCATATCTTCAGACAAGAATATAAGGACTCCCTGTTGTTGAATTTAGATTAGATTTAGATTAGACAGTGTTTATCCACAAATTTGCTTTTAATCCATGCCCTCCTACATTGCCAAAGATAATCAAGCGTTGGCTGTAATCACTCATACTTTGATTTGGAATACGGATTAATTATATGTAAATATTATATCCTGTTAATTGGTGTTTTCAATATAAATGGCCTGAGTTAAATTTTTTTCCAAGGCTTTTTTTTTTTAATAACCAGAAAGTCAATTTTTTTGTGTTCCCCATTCATTTCCTGTGGCAATAAAAATAAAAGGTATTGAATTTTTTAATATGAATTAAAATTTCACTGAATTTAACTATGTAGTTTAATTAAAGTGCCTACTATGCTAGGCAGCAGAAGTATGTTAGAAGAATTATCGGCAGTTCTCTGCTGTCAAGGACCTGAAGGGCTAATGGAAAGTAGGACGTGTAAACGACTAACCTATAAAAGATCCGAAATAATTGTCAGGATCCTGACAAGATAGGAAGAAATAGAAGGAATTCCTTTATCAGTTGGCATGTAAAGCTAGTCTAATTGAAAGTGATTTAGAAAGTGTTATTATTTAAACATTTTTTAAAAAGATAACACAATAAGAAAAAGTTGGATCTGAAAGAGACCTTAGAAATAAATCTAATTAGTGCTCTTATTGTACAAACAAAGAAACTGCCATCTAACCTGGTAGAGGGGCTTTATAAAGTCACACAGCTTGGAGTAAAGGAGTCAGGAAGATGAAGATTCATAGACTTTTCTCCAGTACAGTGTGCTAGACCATGTAATGAAGCTAGATTAAGTTAATGAAAATGAGGCTAATTAAGTTAATAAAAAAGACATGGAATCTTTGCTTAGGAAATCTATCAAGTCAACAGTGAGTGGCATGGTAACCTCTGGATGTAGAAATGTGGGCTCTTTGCAGAACTCCTGAGCTGTATGGTTGGTGTTGCTTTCCCAGAACCCTGGACTCTCCTGGTTGAAGTGACCCCCAACACTCATTGAATTTTTCCTTAAAGTTCTATGTTGAATTTAAATTTTTGTGCCTAAGACATCTACCACCTGGTTTCAGCTTCATATCTCAGAAGTAACATGGAAGTCACGTACTATTCTTTCACTTGGCAGTGTCTTAACAACCAAAAGATAGTCAGCTGTCTCTCCAAGCCTCTCCAGGCCAAATAGCACAATGGGAAATGCCTTCCAGACAGCACACTGGCCTGACCACTATCTTTGTCAGCCACACATAACTGTCCCTCACTGGGATTGAGAAAGGGCATTAGAGTGAGAGAGACTGAGTGCCATTTACTAGCTCTTGTGTGGCGCTTGGTGAATTACATTCATCTCTGCTGCTCATTTCCCTTATTTGTAAACTAGGAGTTGGGAGAGTCTGATGAGATGACAGTTATAAAACTTTTAGAATGATGCTTTTATATATAGTATGTGTTCAATAAATGGTGGCAATTTATTGAACACCCTTGAGTGATTCTATTCCTCATTACTATTGCTTTTTCAAGACACTTGTGGTGATCAGTCTTTGAGATAACATCCAGTGATCCACTTTCCAGCTGGTTATACCCTGTATAGTCCCCTCCCATATTGAATCAGGGCTGGCCTATGTGACGAATAAAATATTGCAGAAGGTATGTGACTTTTGAAGCGAGGTCATAAAAAAAGACCAAGAACCTTCTGTCTTGGTCTTTTGAATCACTCGCTCTGAGGGAAGCCATCATGTTGTAAGGACACTGAAGCAGCGTTGTGGAGAAGCTCATGTGGAGAACTGTGACCTCAGGACTTCCCTGGTGGCACAGTGGTTAAGAATCTGCCTGCCAATGCAGGGGACATGGGTTCAAGCCCTGGTCCAGGAAGATCCCACATGCCACGGAACAGTTAAGCCCGTGCACCACAACTACTGAGCCTGCTCCTAGAGCCCGCGAGCCACAACTACTGAGCCTGCGTGCCACAGCTACTGAAGCCCGCAGGCCTAGAGCCCATGTTCCTCAGCAAGAGAAGCCACCGCAATGAGAAGCCCACTCACCGCAATGAAGAGTAGCCCCTGCTCACCACAACTAGGGAAAGCCCACATGCAGCAGCGAAGATGCAGCCAATAATAAATAAATAAAGACAAACAAAAACTGTGCCCTCTTCCTAACATCCAGTGCCAGCTTGCCAGCCATGTGAATGAGTCACCCTAGAAGCATATACAGGTCAGATGAGTCTTTCAGTAATTGCAGCCCCAGTGACATATGACTGCAGCCTCATGAGAGACCTCAAATCAGAACTGCTTAGCTGAGATACTTCCAAATTTCTGACCCACACAAATTGAAAAATAATGAATGTTTATTGTGGTCTTAAGCTATTAAGTTTTGGAGTAATTTGTTATGCAGGAATAGATAAATGATTCAACATATTTTCTTGTTTTTTATTTCTTCACTGGGGGAACCATGACTCATGGAAAATTTGCCCACATAAAAGATGAAGATGAAGAGTGAGGTCTTGTATGTTGTGAACATTCTCCAAGATGTTGTTGGTTCTACTCCCAAGTCTTTATGCCTTCTCATCACCTCCCCCAGTTTTAATCCACTTTTCAGTTCATATCTCTGCTTTGTCCTATCACTGATAATGAAATATTCCTATCAGTAGAGGAGGTTCAAGTTTTGTGTACCTGGTGCCTTGTAACTTAAAACTGCAAATGGTCAAAACTGGGGGGAAATCAGATGTCTCTAGAGCCAGTCAGGTGAGTTAAATGGTTCTAGGAGGTGTGGACTTTATAAAGTGGTGAGAAATGTGGCTGAACTGAAGAGTACATGCCTCATGTAAAGGGACTCACATTTCAAAAAAATTTTCAACATTCTGTGCTCTTTGTCTACAGAATTCAGCCAGATGGTACCAATTTGATAAATCTGATCAAAATGAACAACCATATTAATAAACCTAAAGGGACAAAAGTTTCATCCCTGGAAAATGTTTATTCCCTTTCTATCTTCCCACTGGCACATAAAAGCTCACCATATATGTACTTAAAGAATGGATACATATGTATCTTGGAAGAGCTATACTTGCTTTCTCACTTACCTATTGCAACGTAACAAACCACTCTAAAATTTAGTTGCTTAAAACAATACATGTTTATTATGTCTCACAAGTCTGTGGATTGGCAGAGTGATTCTTCTAGTCTGGACTGGCTCAGCTGGGGCTTGATGACCTAGGATTCCTCACTCACTTATATGGGCCCTTAGCTGAGAATATTGGGACAGACTGTCTCTCCATGTGGCCTCTTGATCTCAAGGATGCTAGCCCAGACTTCTTCACACAGTGATCACAGGGTTCCCAGCAACAATAAGCTTCAACGCTCAAGTACTTTTCAAGTCTCTGCTTGTGTCACATTTGTGAACGCATCATTGGCCAAAGCAAGTCTCATAGCCAAGCACAGATTCAAGGAGTACATAGACTTCATCTCTTGGTGGGGGAAATGGCAAAGTTACCTCCATGTGCCTGGAAAACTGTATGGCACTTTTTGTTTCCATAGGTAGGGAAGGCTTTGCTTGCTGGGAAATTTTCCAAATATAGGAAGGAGAGTTGTATGGTGGTTAGGCAAAAAGGACAAATGTCCACTACAGTTCTTCAGGCACAGCCTGGCAGTAGCAGCCTAGATGTCATGGAGCACAGACATGCTGGAGCACCTAGCTGTCATCCATCAGCGATCAGAGAGATAGGGAGGAACAGGCGGAATAACCAAATGGCTGGAGTGGGCCTGAGGATGGTGCCTGCAGGCCTCATGGATCAGTAAGACAAAGGAAAAAAGGGAGTCTGCGTGGAGTAAGTGCTGTCTATGGTTAGCCCCAGTGTCCAAGAGATAGACAGGGCCTGATCAATACCCACAGATCCACAAGGGAACATTTCTGAATGATGCCTGTGGAGAGGAGCTATGCCTAAAGCCCTTCTCGTTCAATCAGGCAAAAGTATGCCCAGAATGGGTGAATGCCAGGCATCTGCTCACCTTTCAGGACTGACCCCCACCTGTGCCTGGAGACTTTGCTCAGCTCATCTTTACCTACATGCGGTGGACACCTGCTTCAACATTCAAGGGTACTTGTCATTCCCTTTACCCCCTACCTCCAAAACAGAGAGTAGCATTCTGGACAGCCAGGCAGATGGTGGCAGACATGGAGTAGAAGAGATGCCACCACTCCCCGCCTCCCCCAGCACCTGTGCTTGGGTAAATCTGAACAAAACCAGTTTGAGATTTTGTTCACTAGCTCTTTACCTCCAGGCACCTGCCACCCCTAGGCTTTGTGTGAGAGACAGGGGAAATTTATGGCCTTTTTTTTTTTTTTTTAACAGTCTACTAACTTGCCTTAGGGAAAGGAGAGTAGGAAAAAGTTATGTAAGGTGGGGAGGGGACGTGTTCTCTGATGAAGCTGAAAAGAAAGTACCCCTGATGAAAATTGGAAACAGAAAGTTTCCAGAAAAACACAAAAAGATTTCTGATGACAGGCCTGACATTTGATGAGCACCAGCTATGTACGATACTGGGCAGTAAGTCACAAAGAATGTTTTCATTTGGTCCCAAAATAACCCTAAAAATTTATGTGAGGGTTTCCTCATTGTTGACGAGGAAACTGAGGCCAAGAGCAGGTGAAAATCCTGAGTGTGCCCACTGAGCTAGGAAGAGGCTGAACCTCATGTTGTTTCCTTGTGTCATACTGCTTCCTGTGACTATATGGGGGAGCAGGGTGGAGACATCTGGGTGGGGTGGGGTTATCACTGACCTAGGACTGAAGTAGCTTTGGGAATCATGATGATAGGAGACTCTGCCCCATAACTCTTTGCCCCTAATTCTCCCCAGACTCCATCCTCTCCTAGGTATGCCCCCTGCCCCTGATCCCCATCCTGTTCCCTGCTCCAGGATCTCTGTCTGTGCCCCTCACTGACCCTTTCAACCTCAGCCTTGACATAGGTAATCATTGGTAACTTGGAGCTGGAGAAAACTCTAAGTCAGGTACCTGTCAAGTGGCAAAGAGAATGTTGTTGCAGGTCCAAGTAGATGACACAGGCTCATGCAGAAATTCAAGTTTGAATTTCAAGCCTACTTTCTTATAAAAATTCTATTACACGGGTAGTTCATTTCTTTTGCTAGAAATTTATTTTATTTTTTAAATTATTTAGTTAGTTTTGGCTGCGTTGGGTCTTCATTGCTGTGTGTGGGCTTTCTCTAGTTGTGGCGAGTGGGGGCTCCTTGTCATTGCTGTGCACGGGCTTCTCATTGTAGTGGCTTCTCGTTGCAGAGCATGGCCTCTAGGTGCACCGAGCTTCAGTAGTTATGACAGCCGGGCTCAGTAGTTGTGGCACGCGGGCTCAGTAGTTGTGGCTTGAGGGCTCTACAGTGCAGGCTCAGTAGTTGTGGCACAGGGGCTTAGTTGCTCTGCGGCATGTGGGATCTTCCCGGACCAGGGCTCGAACCCGTGTCCCCTGCATTGGCAGGCGGATTCTTAACCACTGCACCACCAGGGAAGTCCCCTAGAAGTTAATTTTAAACGAAGGATTTTAAAAGTGCTTATATTTCTTCTCTTTTCTATAGGAGGTTGCATCCTGGGTTAAAAACTAGAGAGACAATAACTAGGGTTTTCAAATAATTTATCATCCAAACTGAGCATTTTTGAGAGCAGGAGACACTGTTAATAATACCCCAGGACTATCCCAGATAAACAGGGATGTATAGCTAAGGGAATTTTAGGATAGAACACCCTTGAAAGTTTGGAACTACCTGCACACATTTTATGATTTGATGATATGTTGTTTTAGGTAGTGTCTTAATAACTTTAAAGAAAATACATGCACATCTCTGGGGCAGGCTTCTAAGCAGTGAAAGGAAGAGTAACTTTTTGGCTTGCTCATTATTAATAGCCCAGTGCTTTCAAATTGCCGTTAAGTTTCTCTTGTCTGGTTCACACATTTGGATTCTGTCTTTCATACTGAACATTTGCAAACTATCCAAATATAAACATCTTTAATGAAGCAGTAAGATACTGAGGCGAAACAATGTCCAAGGTGTGAATTACTGCACCATCCATAACTCAGATTGAAGTGTGACTTTTTGTGATTACAGAATAGCTGTTTGCCAAGTTGTATAACAAAAAGCATGGTAAATACAGCCCTAAGTAATTCATATTATCTTTAAACATCTTTTTTTTTTTTTTTTTTTTTTTTTGCGGTACACGGGCCTCTCACTGTTGTGGCCTCTCCCACTGCGGAGCACAGGCTCCGGACATGCAGGCTCAGCGGCCATGGCTCATGGGCCCAGCTGCTCCGCGGCATGTGGGATCTTCCCGGACCGGGGCACGAACCTGTGTCCCTTGCATCAGCAGGCGGACTCTCAACCACTGTGCCACCAGGGAAGCCCCTCTTAGTAACTTTTGAGAAGTATTATTAATTTATAATTGACGGGGTTAGATAAGGGTAAAATGTCTTTGGTGAAAGACTTCCTATAAATCAATATACATCAGGCATAATTCTGTACACTAGAAAATGGTGTATCAGACCTTCTGAATTTCTTTAGGAAGTTTAGATTTTTATTTTCCTAATTTTATCATGGTTAAACTGTGATTCCCTTGACATAAATTATATGCACGTACAAGTTTGGAATACGTAAGATATATGTAGGAGAGACCCTAGGCAAAAACCACATAACAGGCAAAATTCAACAACACTCAATAGCTTTTTGTTTGTTTTCAGTCATCTTGACACTGGATGTTCCTAGCTCGAGATTTTTTTATGTATTCCTCTCTGATCCCCAACTCTTCCTTATCCTGTCTCTTTGCCTTAAGATTCTCATCTCTACTCAACCTAAAGACTGTTTTTAAGTGATGATGATTCCTATTATCTCCTATGCCACCATTTTGTTGTTGTTGTAGTTGTTAGGATATCTTTTAGAAAAGTGACTTAGAAGAGTGCGTAGGTACTCAGGCACTGTGGCAAGTCAGTTGTGAGGACTGGAATTTGGGGGGTAGGGGTATATTTCTCAGCACCCCTTAGTGTTCAGTCCACCTACCCTTCTTTCATTATGCAACGAGACTACAGTCATTCTCGTTCACTTGGAAATAAGAATGTAACTTTAAGAATAAGAAAGACCCATGGGAAGATGTACTGAAATGTGAGGCTTTTGAGAAAGGATGCAGTAATTGCTAGCTTTGCTCCATAAATCACTGTATTTCCCTGAAGATAGAGATAATCAATGTTCTTTGACTCTCAGCTTCAGCTGGAAGAATCGAGGAAGAAATATTTCACATTGATTTGTCTCATCCAGGACCCAAGCTGTGATGGGAATTAGTGAATTCTGAAGAATGGCTGATACATCTGCTGGAAACATTCAGCATTTGGAATACTCCTGTTTTCCTGTCATATAGTTTATTCAGTATTGCTTTTTTTCCTCTGCACCAACTGCATTTTCAGAGAGAGAGAAAAAAAACTCTTCAGATTCACCAGGAATACTTTCTATATGAAGGCTTGTTCCTATGCCTCTGGGATGCTGGCTTTCTGAACTCACCAAATCTTAGTGTGTTTTTTAAAGCTTTCTTTTGCATCCTAGGAATGATTGGTTTTATAGAAGCTCAAAGAGATCTTAGAAATAAACATGCTCAGTAGTGTTTTATTTTATTCTTCAGAGCCCTAGGGTTCCTCCAAGGTGTTTCAGAAGCTATGAGGGGCCCATGAATAAGAAGGTAAGGTCCCTCGCTTCAGTCTCAGCACCTTCATTTTTATCTGTTTTATACAATGGGCTCTGTGTAAAATTCTCTTGACCATGTCAACCAAACTTTGAAAGAGTTTGGTCTCTGTGAAGTGATTAGTCCCAAGTGTTCCAACTAGTTAATGGCAATGTCTAGGTCTAGACTATGCCTTCTGGTCTGTAGACCTCTTGTTTTGTTATATTGCTGTACCTCATGGAAAGGGAACCAAGGCCATAAACTGCCAACCAGTAGACAGAGTCATGAAAAGACCACTCATAAAGAGGAAATAAGCCTTTTTAGAAAATGCTCAACCTCACTGAATTTGGGAGTATAGATTAAAGCAGTGTTTGTTTTTTTTGTGTTTTTTTTGCCCTTATAAAATTGGCGAAGATGATACTTAGTGGATAAGCAGAACACATTGAGGTTGGTGTTATCGATATGTGTTTTGGGGGTATAAATTCGGCGGGAGGCATATTTATGTAGAGAGCTTGAAAAATATTTAAGATACATTCACATTATCACCTGGTGAACACTGTTGCAGCCCAGCAGATGTTCACAAGCCACATCCTTTCTGACTGGTCCGTGTATGTATTCTGACTGGGGGATAACCATGCTATACAGGGATTAAAGGTGTTGACTGTTGTTCCCCCATATAGCCCAATAAACTTACACTTTTAGAAATTGATGCTAACAAAATAATTTGAATTATAGTAGAAGAAGTGTGCATAGAAATGTTCTTTGCAACATTTTCACTAATTTTTAATAGTGAAAAATGATCGCCCACCTAAATGCACACAGTAAAGGAACAGTTAAGCAAACTCTTAATGTCTGGTTGGTGAAATATTAAAACTAAGTTTACAAATAGTTTCTTGAGAAGTGTTAAGATAATTTTAGTATACAGTAAAGTGAATAGAACTTCATATAAAGTATAGACTGGAATGATTATCTCTGGGCAGTGAGATTACGAGTGATTATTCATTTCTTTATTGGCTTTTAAAATATTTTCCCAGTTTTCCACGGTGTGTATGTGTTCCTTTTATAAAAGGAGAAGGAATAGTTTTTTCTCTTCCTGATAATTCCACTGAAAGTGCCACCAAAGTCTTGGTTTGGGCTATTTTCTGATATAACCCAGGAGTGAGGAGAAGGCCAGAGCCTGCCTTCCACTGTGCTGTTTTGGTTTTGTGAACAGAAGAGATTTTCACGTGTCATTTGTCATTTGGCACACTCATAGTTCTCTGCTGGCAACAGTTGCTCCCTGAGTCTTTTGAGTTAGCATCAAGGAATTCTGGGTTTATGTTTGGGAAAGTATAACGGCAATGTGGGGCTTCAGTTAGGGTTTAGCAACTTAAAGGCACTTTCTTCTAGCTCACAAAAATGAGAAGCCCTGCGTTTCAGTTCTGGCTATGTCACTTCCTATCCATGTGACTTTGACTGAATGTGGAAAGTCTCCGAGCCTCAGTTTTTTCATTTGTCAAATGAGAGTGATGCTACCTCTTTTATTGTGCTATTGAAACAAGAAAAGACGGGTAATGTGCCTAATGTAGGGCATGGCATTAATGTAAAAGAAACCTTCAGTCTGTGTTTATTCCATTGCTTTATTTACTCTGGGCCTCCTTCCTTTATTATGCGAGTTATGTAAGGGGAAAAGTACTTGTGCTTTGAAAATTTATTCCTCATCCAATACTGTGGAGACTTGGGTAGATATAATCCTAAGAATCGGAAGGATAGTCCTAGATGGGTAGATAATTCTGGCAACTCCAAGAGAACAACAAATGGCAGTTTCTGTTTTTCAGGACCTGTGGACTGACATGGTTAAGAACTTTTGTTTATGTGAGTGTCTCAGAGGATATATAAAAATGACAGTTCTTTGTCTTCAGTAGCCAGAGGTCCAGCTTTTTATTATTTGTGACTAGAGAAGGTGCCTAGCACAGAATGTGTTCTAAAACTCTGGAGGAGACATTTCTTTTCAGTCTCCCTAGTCCATCTACATCTACCCAGTACCCAGTACCTTAAATCTTTCTATCTGCCTTTTCACCCTTTCAGAACACTGCAGTCAGATCCTTCATTCTGGGAAAAAATATCACTATTAACAGATTTTGCTGCTCCCTTTTTCTTTTTAATTTAATTTAATTTATTTTTTTACACTGCAGGTTCTTATTAGTCATCCATTATATACACATCAGTGTATACATGTCAATCCCAATTGCCCAATTCAGCACACCACCATCCCCACGCCACCGCGGTTTCCCCGCCTTGGTGTCCATACGTTTGTTCTCTACTTCTCTGTCTCAATTTCTGCCCTGCAAACCGGTTCATCTGTACCATTTTTCTAGGTTCCACATATATGTGTTAATATACGGTATTTGTTTTTCTCTTTCTGACTTACTTCACTCTGTATGACAGTCTTTAGATCCATCCACGGCTCTACAAATGACCCAATTTCGTTCCTTTTTATGGCTGAGTAATATTCCATTGTATGTACGTACCACATCTTCTTTATCCATTCGTCTGTCGATGGGCATTGCAGTTGCTTCCATGACCTGGCTATTGTAAATAGTGGTGCAATGAACATTGGGGTGCATGTCTCTTTTTGAATTATGGTTTTCTCTGGGTATATGCCCAGTAGTGGGATTGCTGGATCATATGGTAATTTTCTTCTTAGATTTTTAAGGAAACTCCATACTGTTCTCCATAGTGGCTG